>NC_050074.1:5660902-6949793 GCF_009764565.3 Dermochelys coriacea | reverse complement strand
GGGGTGCGGGGGAGGGGGGCACTTGGGGTGCAAGGCCCCCCCCCCTCCCGTCCCCGCGCGGGTGTCATTGCTCCGGCTGGGCCCCTAACTCCCCCTGGGTTTGCTGGGGGAGGCGGGGGGGGGGGTGAAGTTTTTTCCAAGCGGGACCTAACTCCTGGGCTTGCCACCTGCCGGCTGAGCGGCCCCCTCTCCGGGCGCGCAGGGGCCGGGGGGGGGGCTCCCGCGTGGGCCGGTTCTCTCCGCCTTGGCCAGCGCAGACCCCCGCCCCCCCCCCCCCGCGCTAACCCTGCCAGGCTCGCCGAGGGGCGGTGATGAAACGTTGGCCCCGGAGTTGGGCTTCCCCCCCCCCCATCCCTTTCCATGATCAGAACATGCAACAAAGGTGACCAGCCCCCCCCCCCCTTTTCCTTCTTTGGGCGACGCATCCGATGCAGCGAGCTGTAGCTCAGGAAAGCTTAGGCTCTAATAAATTTGTTCGTCTCTAAGGTGCCACAAGTCCTCCTCTCCTTCTTTTGGGCAGTGTTTGATCACAGAGATCAAATGGAAAACGCCGGGGCAGGGGCAGCTTAGTGGTGTGCTTAAAGGCATACAAATGGTTCATTTTTTATCTGTCATCAAGGGTCAGAGCATGGCCTTTGAAACACCTTGCTCCCTTGGATGCAAAGCCTGTAATTGGGCATCATTTAGGTTCCCCTGTGCATTCAGAGCCCTGTTTTCCTGGGGAAATACATCTTTTAAGTTTTACTGCCTTCAAGTCTGGCCTGCCTTAAGCACAATGAGCACAATTCCCTTAAGACCTTCTTTAAAGTGTACCGAAACCTCTAGCTACAGGCAGTTCTGGAGAGTTAGCCCTTGTGGAGTGAAATGCTTGGATCTGCCCCCTAATTCTATTAGGGAGCAAAACAAATATTTCGTTTCACTGGACCCGGAGGAATTTCCTGAAACGTTTACTCCTGCAGCAGGGATGCATCCCATAGACTTGTAGCATTTGGTTGCACTGCTGGATTATGACTAGAGTCTTGTTAAAAAGTATAGGCATGTGATTGCCAGCTGCCTTCCTTAGCTTGTCAAAGGGTTGGCATGGAGTGCCCTCAAGGAAGGGAAAAGATGTAACTGTCCTCCCCCTTGGAATAGTGATTTTAGCCTTGCTTTCACGCTTAGCAGTAGGTCATTTCTGCATCACTCGGAGCCGTGCGCAAGGGAGGTGAAGGGATTGTATGAGATGTAGCTCTCAAATGAGGCTATGGAAGACAAAAGCCAAGAGTCTTCCCATGTGAAAAGGCAGCTTCACATTTAACAGGTCAGCACAGCAGGTCTAGATATTAGGGTTGTAGGTTTCCAGTGTGGGACTTGTGGCAGCAGCTAAGATTATTTGAATACCCGGGATTTTGAAATAAACAGGATTATATTGGAACACCTGTAGGTTTGCATGGTGGCCTAGAACACCAGAGTTATCTATAAATGGAAGAAGGAAGGGAAGTTCTGTTAGGATAATTCAGTAGACTCTTTAGGGGAAAGTTTATTACTGCACAAACACATACACATCCCAAAGTGGAGGGATTTGCTGTGTTTGGCAAATGCAGCGATGTTTTGTGTAGTTGATGTGTAGGCAACCACCTATTTACTTGACCCAAAAGAGAATTAATCTTGTTTTTGTTGTTTGCCTGATGCCCTTCTTGTAAATCAGCAGAGCTCTCCTCTGAACTTCTGTCTGCTAGCCCTGTTAAAAGCTAGTTTTGTAGGTTCTATGCACTTGTTCTATGGACATTATTCAAACTTCCATTGTCGGAGGACGTTATAGGAAGGGTAGTGTTCTGTTCCATGTGGTACCTTATGTAATAATGTGTAATCTTGAGTTGTCACTGTAATAAACGTCTGCTTCCTTTTAAAAATGGCATGTCAGTTCAAAATTGCCCACATGTTACATAAAGAAGTATCCGAGTAAGATAACTTATAAAACCTAAAATCAATAGAAATGGCCCCCTTCCCTCCCCCCCCCCGTTTTTTTTTTCAACTGTAGTGGGAGCAATTGTCTTCTTTCTCCTGCTGTATTTGTAACACACAGACCTCAGCACTGAAAACCTGGAAGTGAAATTGACTATGAACTAAGTGAAACTGATTTTCATTTTCCTGGCTGAGTAAAATGCACAGAATAAATAAACATAAACAAATATAAATGGGGTTTTAAGATTTTACATAAGAACTACTTACTTTGATAATCACAATAATAATTTGAGATTTTCACAGTTGTGCAGAATTATGGGTTTTAAGCATTATTTTTTACCAAATTTTATTTATTTAAATTTTCACAGTTTCAAGAAAATATGGGGGAGTGTCAAGCAATGGGGCGGAGGGGACTGAGACAATAGTTAATGACTGTAGACACTGAGATGCAAAAAGTTAAAGCTTTATAACCATTAAAACACAAATTATCAACATCATGTCAAAATATACAAAGTAAATATCCCTACATCAAACTCCAGTAAATTCTCAAGCAGCATTTTCCTTTCTATGCCTTTCTGTAAATTTCTGTTATTGATGGAAATATAATTTCTTTGGTTTGTGTATGTATGGTGAAATGGATGTTTACAACCTTGACCGATAAAAATCTAATCCTTCCAAGCCTATTTAAAATACATGATTTCTATGTCAGTTTCCAGTAGCAGTTTCCCTTTTAATGTAATTTTAAGTGATCAGATTCAGCAAGAGTTGCATGTTACTAAGACATGCTGCAAAATAAAGTGTTAAGTGAATGAGTGTAAACACATTTTTAATTGTCTGATTCCATTTCCCCTCCCCTCTCCCCAGTGCCTGCCGAACTGATGCTGAAGTTTTGTGACAAACTTAAACTGGAAACTTACATACTTTATTGGCTTGTCTGCTTTGTATGACATTTACAAGGCTGGAAAAACAGGAAGTTTACTATAAATAAGTCAGTCATCTGCAGGCTTGAACAGAGAAAATAACTGATTTGATCTTGCAGTTAAAACAAACACACAAACAAAAAACAACTGTGACATCAAGATTTTATAGGTTAAACACACTCCATCATTAAAACCAAGCTTTATAGGATAACAATTCAAAATGCAAATGCTTTCTTTCTTTAGCTATATTTCTTTTCTGTAGTGAGTATTCAGTTTGAATGGGCACTTGGATACTATGGTGATTGGGGGGGGGAGAACATGAGAGTACAGCTAATTGGAGTAACTGTTTATAGGGGTTAATAGATGTAACTGCTCATATGGGATTTATGTGTGCTTTAATTTCCCTTGTCCCTTTAATATGGAATAAGTGAACAGCTTTACCCCATAGGTGCTCTTTTTTTTTTTTTTTTTTTTTTTTTTTTGTTAAAAGCATAAGTTTATAATCTTTTGCTTTGGGAGAAAAAGGGCCCCTGAAACTTGACTTAATACCTTTCAGTGCTGTCAGAGTTAAGCCAGTAAAGGTAAAAGTGAAGAATCAAAACAATGGAAAATATTTTAAGTCTGAGGTGTAATGTTTTTAAAACTGACCACTTTTCCTTCCTGTTGTTGTTTCAGTTTCAAACAAATTGTTGATCAGTTCTACTTGAATTAATAAATATAGTTGTATGGACCACATCATTTGATCTAAGTAAAGAGTGCAAACCTGATGCTACCTCTCCTGAAGACGAGCTTTGTGTGAGCTCGAAAGATTGTCTCTTACCAACAGAAGTTGATCCAATAAAAGATATTGCCTCACCCACCTTGTCGCTCCTTCTCCCAGGGCCAGCTCTAGGCACAAGCAAAACAAGCGGGTGCTTGGGGTGGCACGTTTCTAGGGGCAGCATTCCAGCGCCGGCCATGCCGCCTCTAGAAATGTTCCCCCGCTGCCCCAGCTCACCTCCGCCCGCTCCCCTGAGTGCTCCGCCACCGCTCGGCTTCTCTCTCCTCTGTCCCAGGCTTGCCGCACACGAAACAGCTGTTTCGCGCAGCAAGCCTGGGAGGGAGGGAGGGAGGGAAGAGAAGCCGAGCGGCAGCGCGCTTGTGGGAGGCCGTGGTGGCGGAGCGGAGGTGAGCTGGGGCGGGAAGCGGTTCCTCTACCCCCCCCCCCCCGTTACTTCCTGCACTCCCTCCCTCGCTCACCTCCGCTCCACCTTCTCCCCTGAACGCGCTGCCTCTCCCTCTCCTGAGAAGGAGGGGGGAAAAGTGGAGCAGCGGCGTGTTCAGGGGAGCAGGCGGAGCAGAGTTGAGCTAGGGTGGGCGGTTGCGGGGGGGGAGGGAAGCCGCAGGAAGCAATGTGGGGGGGGGGGATGCGGCACGCCCGGGGGAGGAGGCCGGGCTGGGGATTTGGGGAAGAGGTTGGGAAGGGGCGGAGTTAGGGCAGAGCTGGGGGTGGGGGGACACAGAAAAAGTGGGGGCAGCCAAAATTTTTTTTGCTTGGGGCAGCAAAAATCCTAGAGCCAGCTCTGCTGTCTCCCATTGGTTTTAATATCACATATTTGATAGTTTTAAGAGTAGCAGCCGTGTTAGTCTGTATTCGCAAAAAGAAAAGGAGTACTTGTGGCACCTTAGAGACTAACAAATTTATTAGAACATAAGCTTTCGTCCGATGAAGTGAGCTGTAGCTCACGAAAGCTTATGCTCAAATAAATTTGTTAGTCTCTAAGGTGCCACAAGTACTCCTTTTCTTTTTTCGTCTTTGTTTTCTCATGAAATACAGAGATGGGGGATAGTTCAAGATTAGTCAGATTTTTTTTTTAAACTCTTTGATTAGATGGCATATGACAAGTTGTACAAGTTCTCCTAGTCACTATAAATGAAAAGGTTGTTGAAGAAAACTTAAGACCTCTGTGCACTTTTTTAACAAAAAAAAAATTGTTTTTAATTTTTTTTCTTAACTACTACCGGCTGAAGTTATGGTACATGAGGGTCAGTTTACATGAGATGTTTTTGGGTTACTCTGAAGTCAGTATGGAGGGGGAGGGGAATTTTTTTTTTTTTAAAGTCAAGTATAAGGTAAACAAGGGCAGACATTCATTCCCAAATGGTAGTGACTATGGTTTATCATCTGCTGTCATGTATGTTTGTTTCTCTTAAAACCTTATCTTGACCCTGGGAGAAATTCTAAAACGTGGTGAGTTGACAGTCCGTTTCTATGGAGCACTGGCATTAATTACATCTGACCCACCATGAAGTACTGAAATCTATTCATGTGAATAAAACAGCCCCTTTAAAAGTTTTCTGCATGAGCTTATATTCTAACATCATTTCCCCGAAAGGGACCCGTGGGGAATGTGATATCTTCCAATTATTTTTCATGTAAAACATCAACAAATATATAAAAATAATTGATGCCTCTATGAATTCGTGTCCAGTAGTTTTACATAGGCTGGGAAAGCAGGGTGTCAGGTTGGCTAATAGGTAGTGTTAAAAATGTGATAAGTAGGTTACAGAACCAATGGCTGTCACTAAAAGTGATCAAATACGGACACTGATGCACAATTCTGTGAAATGTAAAAATATTTGCATCTCATATTTATTTTGGACTCCCATCTTCCTGTTTTAGGTACATGCAAATGAGTTTATAAAACTCTCTTGCCGCTATTAAGAATTTACTTCCTTGATATATCATAATCTCTCTTTTTGGTTCTAATAAAGGATTGTGTTTTTTGTTTTGTTTCAACACTTACCAAAAATGTCAAACAAAACCACGTTGACAATTCCCTGTGCGTTTCCAGTTTGACCCACATCCTTAACGTTTAGATAATAGAATCTGAAGTACGGATAACAACATAAATGTGTACTGATCAAAAATTTCATACTGGCATTTTTGAGGTCTGCATCTATTTTGGACTTCAGCGGTTATGTTCACCATTTATACTGCAATAACACCCACAATGCGCTATCTGCTATCCAAGCATCAAATCAGTGAAGATGCAGTCCCTGTCCGTGAGTTGATCAGAAATTCTGTGCATCTAAAATATTACTGCTCTTAGCACAAATGAAACGTAGACTGTTGTGTATTAAAGTATCATTGTGGTAAAAACCTGATCTTCACGACAATCAAGCTTATACACTATAAGCATTTGTTAGGATTTAGAATGTGAAAATTGACCCTGCTTGTGGCAAAATGATTAGCTATGCAGCCATGCACATACCTTTATGCCCTCCTCTAACAAGAGTGGGTTAACATCTCAGAGTTATTCATAGTCTTAATTTAACAGCCCTGCCATTATTAACATTTTAAAGAGTTAATATGAACCTTTAATGTAAAAAAAAAAAATTGGATTGTTTTTCACAGTAAATTAAATCTTTCAACCCATTATGTGATGAGACTCTAGGCTCTCTATATGGGCTGTCGTATTGCAGCACATTTAAACCACAATTATAGCATAATTACAAGCAATGTTTCAAAATTATTGCAATGATAAGATATTAACACAGTTCTAGTGGATTTTTTTAAACTGAATTTTTACTTTATGGCAAAGTGCTTCAGGTCTGAGTTGCTAATCTGCTAAATATGAAACATGAAATTCACCTGCTGTATAACTCTTTAATAACTTTAAGGACTACCTTCAGCAAATTTGATGGCCAAAACATGAGTGTCTTATTGCTAAAGGGATAAAATGAAGGGATACATGTGATTGGGTTGCTAATCTTGTCATACTTGAAGTTGCATCCGTTCTCAGACCTGGTTTGATCACATCCATACACACTTCTCCACCCAGTTCCTCAAAAAAAGTCTTTAGGGCACACGTACCAAATATGAAGCACTTCTGCTGAAGGATAACTTTTTGGCCAAATTTAAGGTACGTTTGTCAAGCCATTCCCAAGTTGTGGCACTCATAACGAAGTTTGAAAAACACTTCCTTCTTTTTTCAGTGCTAGACTGTAGATCTCGGAAATCTTGGTTTACAAAGTCCATATTTATTTTGATAGAGGCTGTGAATAGACCCCGTGCGTAGGATTAGCTTGGGAAAGGATAGGGTGGTGGTTACTTGGAGTTTTGGTAACGTTTGGGGCCTGCTTCAGTTTCCAGCAGATTTTGCAAACTATTGGTTAGACTTCAGCCCAGCAAACTTGGAAGGTCGTTCGCTGGCCAAGAACGTGCTCCGTCAGAGTCCCGACGGAATTTACCGGCTGTGAGCTGGCAGACAGAGTGCACAGGCCTGAAAACCTATGCTGGGGAGGGCAGTGTAGTTTACTGGGCTGAGCAGAACACTGGAATCAGGATCTCCTCAGGTCTTCTTCCAACTCTGTAACACTGAGGATATAGCTGCACTGCAATTAGACACCTGCGGCTGGCCCATGCCAGCTGGCTTGGGCTAAAGGAGTGCTTAATCGTAGTGTATGTGCTTGGTCTGGAGCTGCCATTAAGCAGTGTGAGTCCGAGTCAGCAGGCGTGGGTCAGCTGGGGGTGTCTAATTGCAAGTGTAGACATATCCAGTGTAGCCTTAATAATGCTGCCGTGCCCTTAGGGTACCTTTTTTCCAAGGATCACATAGTGTTTTACATGAATTAAGCTTCACAAACTCCTTGAGAGTTAGGCTTGTCTTAACTCCATTCTACAGGTGGGAAAATTTTGAGGATTAGAGTTTATCAGGTGTCCGAGGTTATACTGTGAATCAGTGGCAGAGCAAGGGCTACGGCCTCGTTTTTTCACAGCTTGATACTAGACTCCCATTCAAGTCCCTTTAAACTCTCTCTCTGACTGCTTTTCCAGCTGTGAAACAGGGTTAATATTTACCTGTGTCACAGGGAGCCAGTGACGTCTTGTGTAAATATTATGATTAGATACTATCGTCTGCCCCTGCTCTTGGCTCTGTTGCCTTTCACAGAGATAGGAGCAGCTAGAGAAAGCACTTCAAGCAGGGACCAAAGAACACTACTGGGTCCTCAAAAAGAAAAGGAGTACTTGTGGCACCTTAGAGACTAAGAAATTTATTAGAGCATAAGCTTTCGTGAGCTACAGCTCACAGACTCCTTTCTGTAGTTCTCACTTCTTGCCCTTGTACAGATTGGCTGTATGCTCCAGTCCCTCTCACCCCTCTCCTCCTGGTCTCCACCTCTCTCTCTCTCTCTCTCTCTCTCTCTCTCCCCCTTTGTTTGTCTCTTCATCTAGCTAATCCTTTTAACATAACCCTGTTTAAATGATTTAAATTACTAACTTGCCACCACTGCATTGATTTTTCTGCTTGTATGTTCCCCCTCCCCGTATGTCTGCTTGTCTCTTTGGAATGATTGTCAGCTCTTTGTGGCAGGGATTGTCTCATACTGCGTTTGTACAGTGCCTACCATGGTGGGGTTGGATTCTCGTCCCCTATGCAGTACTGTAATAGACATGACTAATGATAGACTATTTGCTTGAAGTAATGTCTCTTATTGGACGAAATTCTGTTGGGAAAAGAAGTTTTTGAGCTCTTCTTTACGGTTGGGAAAGGTGCTAAGATGGGACAGATTGTTGAGCATAAGTAGTTAGCAGGTATTATAGAAAGAAAAGGAGTACTTGTGGCACCTTAGAGACTAACAAATTTATTTGAGCATAAGCTTTCCTGAGCTACAGCTCACTTCATTGGATGCATACAGTAGAAAATACAGTGGGGAGATTTTATATACACAGACAACATGAAACAATGGGTGTTGCCATACACACTGTAATGAGAGTGATCAGATAAGGTGAGCTATTACCAGCAGGAGGGGGGGGGGGAACCTTTTGCAGTGATAATCAAGGTGGGCCATTTCCAGCAGTTGACAAGAATGTGTGAGGAACAGTGGCAGGGGATGGTGGAAATAAACGTGGGGAAATAGTTTTACTTTGTGTAATGACACATCCACTCCCAGTCTTTATTCAAGCCTAAGTTAATGGTGTCCAGTTTGCAAATTGATTCCAATTCAGCAATCTCTTGTTGGAGTCTGGTTTTTTGAAGTTTTTTTTGTTGAAGTATAGCCACTCTTAGGTCTGTGATCGAGTGACCAGAGAGATTGAAGTGTTCTCCGACTGGTTTTTGAATGTTATCATTCTTGACGTCTGATTTGTGTCCATTCATTCTTTTACGTAGAGACTGTCCAGTTTGGCCAATGTACATGGCAGAGGGGCATTGCTGGCACATGATGGCATATATCACATTGGTAGATGTGCAGGTGACTGAGCCTCTGATAGTGTGGCTGATGTGATTAGGCCCTATGATGGTATCCCCTGAATAGATATGTGGACAGAGTTGGCAACGGGCTTTGTTGCAAGGATAGGTTCCTGGGTTAGTGGTACTGTTGTGTGGTGTGTGGTTGCTGGTGAGTATTTGCTTCAGATTGGGGGGCTGTCTGTAAGCAAGGACTGGTCTGTCTCCCAAGATCTGTGAGAGTGATGGCTCGTCCTTCAGGATAGGTTGTAGATCCTTGATGATGCGTTGGACAGGTTTTAGTTGGGGGCTGAAGGTGATGAAGGTGAACTATTCCTACCTACATGCATCCAGCTTTAATCCAGACCACACCACACGATCCAGAGTCTACAGCCAAGCTCTGCTATACAATTGGATTTGCTCCAACCCCTCAGACAGAGGCAAACACCTACAAGATCTCTATCATGCATTCCTACAACTACAATACCCACCTGCTGAAGTGAAGAAACAGATTGACAGAGCCAGAAGAGTACCCAGAAGTCACCTACTACAGGACAGGCCCAACAAAGAAAACAACAGAACGCCACTAGCCATCACCTTCAGCCCCCAACTAAAACCTGTCCAACGCATCATCAAGGATCTACAACCTATCCTGAAGGACGAGCCATCACTCTCACAGATCTTGGGAGACAGACCAGTCCTTGCTTACAGACAGCCCCCCAATCTGAAGCAAATACTCACCAGCAACCACACACCACACAACAGAACCACTAACCCAGGAACCTATCCTTGCAACAAAGCCCGTTGCCAACTCTGTCCACATATCTATTCAGGGGATACCATCATAGGGCCTAATCACATCAGCCACACTATCAGAGGCTCAGTCACCTGCGCATCTACCAATGTGATATATGCCATCATGTGCCAGCAATGCCCCTCTGCCATGTACATTGGCCAAACTGGACAGTCTCTACGTAAAAGAATGAATGGACACAAATCAGACGTCAAGAATGATAACATTCAAAAACCAGTCGGAGAACACTTCAATCTCTCTGGTCACTCGATCACAGATCTTAGAGTGGCTATACTTCAACAAAAAAGCTTCAAAAACAGACTCCAACGAGAGACTGCTGAATTGGAATTAATTTGCAAACTGGATACAATGAATTTAGGCTTGAATAGAGACTGGGAATGGATGAGTCATTACACAAAGTAAAACTATTTCCCCATGGTATTTCTCCCTCCCACCCCACCCCCCACTGTTCCTCTGATATTCTTGTTAACTGCTGGAATTAGCCTACCTGCTTGTCACCATGAAAGGTTTTCCTCCTTTCCCCCCCTGCTGCTGGTGATGGCTTATCTTAAGTGATCACTCTCCTTACAGTGTGTATGATAAACCCATTGTTTCATGTTCTCTGTGTGTGTGTGTGTGTGTGTGTGTGTGTGTGTGTGTGTGTGTGTGTGTGTGTGTGTGTGTATCAATCTCCCCTCTGTTTTTTCCACCAAATGCATCCGATGAAGTGAGCTGTAGCTCACGAAAGCTTATGCTCAAATAAATTTGTTAGTCTCTAAGGTGCTACAAGTACTCCTTTTCTTTTCACCTATCTACATCACTCAGGGCTGTGACAAATGTCATGTCCTGTGCCATGTAGTTAGGTTGACCTAACTTCCACTGTAGAGGTGGCTATTCTTCCATTGACTTAGCTACCTCCTCTTGGAGAGGTGTATTAATTACATCAATGGAAAACCCTACCTATATGTGAGGATGTGAGGAGTTTCTGCGGCTGTTGCAGCATGGAAATACTGCTCAGCTCTTCACCCTTGGCGACTAGTCCCTAGTATGTGAAGGAAATCCTGTGCCAGCTCTTTCAGGTGTTGTGTGCTGGGTTAGGCTGTCCCGTCCCAAGAATGGAGAAACTGGATCAGCTGTTAGTGGCTTTTTTTTTTTTTTTTTTCTTTTTGGGAAGGTCATTAGATGCTTCTCTAAGCTTCGGGAGTTTCTCGCTATCCAAACATGGCATTTTAGCAGCACTTGGTGTCTGGAGTTCCCCTGCAGGGCTCCACTGATCTAGTGGAGGAAGCAGTGCTGTTTCTAAATACGCCTGGTCTAAATACCAACACACAGATTTTGTCTTTACTTCATTAACCCATGGCCACAAATGAGCGAAGACAATCCAAGCTCTGCAGTGGCGCCTATTTGATTGGCAGCCTCCTACCAGGAGGGGAAGAAACAACCTTCCTTGAGAATGGTGGAAGGTTGGGGGGGATGGGCATGAGTTCTCCACTTCTAAATGACCTTGGTAGTTGTCTGCTACTGAGCTGGTATGGTTTTCTATTGATGGGCAGGCTAGGGTGGGTAACATCCTTCACAGACTTCTGGGAGTTGCATGGCTCGGGGCAGGGCTGGGATATTTTCAGCCAGATCCATCCTTCAGTCTCTAAAGGTCAGACACGCCATCTATCCTCTATGCATTGACACTTTAAATGGCTTCCTGAATTTTTCAGCCACTGGAAGCTGGAATATCGGCAACATTCTCTGTGTTAGTTCCTGACTCTGCCTTTGTCAGCTTCTACTCTGAAACTACTTCTTTCTTCTGTTTTGTGTTTAGTAATAATGTAAATATTCTTAACCACCAGTCTTTGAAAGTTGCTTTTAGGTTTTTTTTGTTTTGTTTTCTTTTGTTTTTAAAAGAAACCAAATCAGTTTTTCCTGCAGATCCTGGCTTTTTTGGTTACATTTTCAGACTTGTTGTTTGACTCAAAACAGTTCCTAGTTTGAGGTCACTTGCGTCACAATTTTTAAAAAGCTCCGTAGTTAAAATTTTTGTTAGTGATGGAGGCTAGTCCATTAAACCAAGTAATACAGCTCACTGTAAGATGAGAAGATCAATGTAAATGTATGGTCTTCATACACTTTGACACACACATTCATGCCAGCCCTTTTATTTGAAACCTGGCTTTAGTCAGAACAAACAGCAGAACAAAGGCACATACAGTTGCAATGTATAGCAAGAAATTATCAGTTTTCCATGGTTTTCTAGCACTTGACAAAAGCATACAGTGCTTTGGATTATTCTCCCACAATTTTGGAATCTTCAGCTTAGCATTTTAGTATTACTTTTGAAGTTTCTTTATTTCCTTAATGCAAGTGACTCTCTCTTTTTAAAATCAGCTCTGGATATTTAACTTAGACATTTATGAAAAGAAAATATTATTTAAAATAAATCCCTTTCTTCCCCTCCCAAAATCCCCTACCTCCCCAACAAATAGTGACTTGTACTTTAAATGACATTGCTTTTCAACTTCTGCTTCTACATTAGTATAGTTGCTTGCATTAAACGGTCACAGGTGCAAATTTACGAGTATTAAAATATCCAACATCTAAACCTTTGTGTGTAAGTATACCCCCAATCAAGTGAGAGACAGATGAGTGCCCAGATTTCAGAACGCCCTCTCCACTGAGATCCTTCTTGAGATGATTGTGAGTAGCAGGGATTGAGGGGAGAAGAGTGAGCGTATGTGTAACTTTCAGTGATGGGGTTAAGGAACTTGGGATGGCTTTGGGGGATGGTGAAGGACATTGCAGCAGGTCATAACTGGAGAGGAGCAATTAACTGGGAGCGTAGTGGTAGGAAAGGGATGGCTAGTGGAAGGACATATGGCTGGGTGGCAGGTAATATAGTAAGTTTCCTAGAAGCATTGGAGTGGAGGAGAGGGATATATCTTCCAGACTCTTGAAATCCCTGACTCACTTACCTAGCTTTCCTGCTGCTACTTTTTGTCTGATATGGAGATGGAATCAGAAGTTGCTGGAGGTTCTCATTTCTGGCTCTACGGGAAACAAGGACACAATTCTAATGAATAATGACTAGGACAGTCCCTCTGAACCCTAACAATCCAGGCGAACTGGGCTTATTGCTCAATGCAGGCATGCTAAATGAGTGTGTATGTATTTCTATAGATAAACTGTAAATCTGATTATTTCGCTAAAATATCATGCTTTATACTGTGTGTAAAATGAAACTGTTGCCATATATGCTGTTACAGAATGAGCTCTCCTACTTATCCACACGCGCTGTTAGGATTTGGCAAGAAGAGTTATTGTACGGTAGAGCAGGATTGGGGCTGTGACTGCTGAAGTGCTATTTTGCAGCAGGGCACACTTTACAGCAGAATGGGCCAAATGTAACTAAAAAGGATGGCTTTGCAGAAGCAGAGATGCATATGAAGACAGCCCACATGTGACATCGAGAAGGGAATGTCCACAGCTCTCCTTTTCTGCATACTGTATGTGCAGCCAGGGGGATTTTCAGCACTATGCCGCTGTAAAATAGCACGTCAGTAGCTGTGTTAGATAAATAGATGGCTTGTCCATATTTGGAGCTGTTGTCAGCCTCAGCAGAAACTCCTCTTGGTAATGTGGTGTTGAGAATTCCTATTTGCTGGGTTGGGAGAATGCTACTTGTGTGACAGCTCTGTTACAAGTTTATCAGTATGCTATATAATCCAAGACGTGTGAGTTCCTCATTTTTGTTTTCCTCCACCCTTTTCCTTTCCCAAAGAACTTTTTGGAGATCTGGGGATATCGGTCAAATATATATGCTTCTCTTTTCTAGACTAGAGATTTTATTTTCCTCTTCAGCTTGAACACTGAAGAGACTAATATGAAATACCTTGTTAATTTGCACTGATTCTTTGCAGGAGGACAGCAGTGTAATTCTTAAAGTACAAGAGATTAAAAGCTACGTGTTTGGTTTGCGAATGCCTAATTGTTTTACTTTTAAAATTGAATTAGTTCTTTTTATTTTTCCATGTCAAGTTGACTCTTACCCATGCTAAAAAAAAAAAAACTTGCGAGGACTACAAATTAGATTTTTGTGCAGAGACGTCAAACTTGTATAATAGCGCATACAAATCTATTGATTAGCAATTCCCCCCCCCCCACCTTCTCCCCAACACCTCCCAAGTGCTATATTATTAACGGAACTCTCTAAAAGCCTGAACTTTTTTTCTTCTCCTGTGGATAATGATCATTTACTTGCCTAATTTAGGGATTATTGGAGCGGATATAAAATATGAGCTTTGTGAACCTCTTGTGACACTGTAGAATCTTTCCATAATAGATATAGAGCTTGGAAGGCTAAATCCTAGTAACTTTCTCCCTTTGTTTGGTTTCTGTAAGTATGTGTGTGAGAGGCACAGAACTGCTCTGAGCAGGGTTACAAGATGTGGTTTTAAGACTCCCGGTGCTCATGGTAGCCTTGCCTATGCTAGGGCTCCCTTAGTAGTGCTGCAAAGGTCTTGGTAGTGCAGGTAGTCCTATAGTATGGACTAAAGTATGGACCGTACGTAGAATCCAGGAGTAGAAGTGCTTATTCCAAATGTTCAGAAATCATGAGTCTAACCCTTCCCCCTCCCCCCCCCCCCAACCTTCCCCATGAGATTATAAAAATAATAATAAATTGAGTTCTTTTTATTCAGTGTTTGAGCCTTTAGGATTCAGGTTTTCAAACTTTTTTTTTTCTGCAGCAATGAGTGCTAGAAACTTTTGGAAGGAAGGGTGAGATGTTGATATGACTCCAAGAGTTGGGGGTTCTGAGAGAGACTAAATATCACGAGGTTCACAATCAATGGCAGAAGTTGGCCACCCTGAAGTTGAAGCATTATTTAAAAAATGCAAGGAAATCAAAAACACTTACGAACAAGCAAGAGTTTATACCGGTGGTTCTCAACCCGCAGCCCAATCAGCACACAGCTGTGGCCTGTGAGACATCCTTGGGGCCAGACAGGTTGTGTGTGTGTGTGTGTGTGTGTGTGTGTATACATTGTGTGGATGCGGCCGTGGCCCACAATGGAAAATAGGTTGAGACCACTGGTTTACACCCATATTACTTCGTATTGAGACTTGGGTGGTCCCTGGTCCTTTAAAGATATTTCAATACTGTACTTGAATGTGGGATTCTCTTGGCAAAACAGCTTTAATAACACTTGGCCTGTGAGTAATCTAAAGGAACACATGACTTGTGAAAGGCTGCACACACGTTAGACTTCCATCGCTTTAAATGGACCTGACATTGTAAGCAGAGTTACGTGGCATGGTGCTGCTTGGTGATTAAAACGAGTTTCAGATTCTTTCTTTTTCTCACTGGTGCTATCAGGCAACTGCTAGTGAGACCTTTTTTATGATTCTTGTGAGTCATTACTGGTAAGAGAGCACACTTATAAACACCATCTTTTGACAGGTAACTAACTTCACTATGCACACAAGTCTCTGGAATTTTAGAGGCCATAAAGTTAAAGGTAGTTATGTAATGGCAAACTTAGATGAAAGTTAAATTGTAACAGCTGTGTGTGGTGGGTGTGTTGTGTTTTTATGGTTGTGGTGTGGGAATGAAGAGGGGGTGAAATCATACTGGATGTTCTACGACTGGCAGGGGTTAAATTTGTCTTACAGTAGCAGCGAGACCCCCTTGTGTGCACGCACACACAGTAAGAATCAATCCTTGACCTGAGAGCTCACTACGGTAGAACCTCAGTTACAAACCCCTCGAGAATGGAGATTGTTCGTAGCTCTGAAATGTTTGTACATCTGAACAAAACATTGTGTGTGTTCTTTCAAAAGTTTACAACTGGACAGTAAAGTTTCAAAGCTGTACGAAGCCAATGTTCAGAAGAAAAATGCTGCTTTCCCTTTATATTTTTTTAGTAGTTTAACAGTGCTGTACTGTATTTACTTTGTGTGTGTCTCTGCTACTGCCTGATTGCAAATGAGGTGTGTGGTTGACTGGTGAGTTCATAACTCTTGTGCTCGTAATTCTGAGGTTCTGTGGGATGTAAATAGACAACGAAGACAATGGCTGAAAGAAGGGAGGTGATGTTATCCCTGTCTTTTAGATGGGGGGGGGGGAAATGAGGCAAAGAGGTTAAGTGACTTGACCAAGAAGCCTGTGGCCGAGCTAGGAATCCACATGTCCTGACTCCCAGTCCGGTGCCTTAACCATGGGACATGTTGTCCAGTGTACTTGAATATGCTTAAAATACATAAAGCGGTGACCTAAGTGGACTCTGCTCCTCCCCATCCTCACGCTCCCCTATTCAGTTAGATGTTTCCCACTTGATCTTTGTCATTTTAAACATAACATTTTTCACTGCATGTTTGTACTATTTACTGGGAAAATGTTCCAGTTCTAGGATCTTATTTGTAGAAGAGTCTTTCAAGGATGCTGCAATTTTTTATTTTATTATTTTTATTTAATTTTTAATTATTTGTTCTCTGGAATTTAGTAGATCTTGTCGTATGCGCTGATTGGTACATCTATAAATTTGATTAATGGATAGATGTAAAGATATCTTAAGTTCTAAACTCTGTCCTTTATGTACCTAGTTCTGATCCTAGCTATATTACGTGGACATCTTGGTCATGTCATAAATTAGTAAACAGAGAATACATGAAGTCTGATCCTGCAAAGATGTTAAGAATGAGGATAGTCCTATTGAACTCAATGGGGTTACTTGTGTTTAAAATTAAGCATGTGCTAATATATTTATAGAGTCTCTTTGGGTGGAAGAGGTGCTTTAAGCACTGTGCAGGAATGGATCATTTTTATGAGAGCGTTGCTGTTTGCAGAATAATTGAGCAAGATTTCACAACTGCTAAGACCTTGTTTACGTGGAAAAAGTGGCACTGGTTTGACTTAAAGTAAATCGGTTTTAAAGAGATTTAACTGGTGCAGAACCCTGCATAGAGACATGTAGATTGGCTTAAGCTAAAGTGAAATGAGCCACTCTTATGTCTGCTGAACAAAAAGTGGATATAGATCACAGCAAAGTAACGGAGAGAAATACAGATATCCAGGGTTAGTCTAAGGACTGCGGAACAGGTGCTATTACATCAGGAAATATGACACACCATAACCATTGTTTGCTCCATAACAATTCAATAACTATGACAATAGTGACTCTTGTACATTAGTCCCTTTTTGTTCCCAGAGGAAGCCGTCGAAACATAACAAAATGTTGGCTACTTGACTAGCTTGTCACTGTGAGCGATTCTTCGTTCTCCTTCTGTATCTCTGTGCTTGATGTTTTTTTTCTCTCATTTGTTATAACCTCATCTGTATTGGTGGCGGCCATCATAGTGTCTTTCCTCGGGCTGGGAATATAGTATTTATTTTTCCAGCGTTAACTGCAGTGGTGTATCAACTGTATGGTTAGAATCTTGTTCTTGGAAGATGCTTAGTTCCATTTTATAAAGCAATCTTTCAGCTATCTGCAGATTCTTCCCTCTGCCCCACACACCCCACTCTCCCCCCCGCCCCCCTTTATGGAAAGTTCCTGTGGAATGTAATAGGAATTGAAAACTTTTCCATAAGGTTTTTGAACAGACCTACTGAACTTAATAGGAAATTCTGTTCCTGCAGTAGAATTCTATGGGCTATTTCCAAAACCCTGCAGAGTACTGCCACCTGACAACGGCTAGGTAGGCGGAGAACTGAGGCTTCTGTTTTGGTGTGCAAAAATACACTTGTTTTATTGTAAATTTTATGCTGCCCTTTTCTGTTTTAGGCACCTGCTATGACTTGTCATAAGCCTACATTGTAGGCTCTCTTGTGTAGAGACTGCACAAGACCCATGGGTCCCTGGTCCTGGGTTGGGTTCTCTAGGTATTAAAATAATAAATAAAGAAGTGCGATGGAACCATCACGCATTAATCTGGTGGATCCCTGCTTTGGAGTTTCTAAGATGCATGTTTTGAACGCGTTAGAAAACCAATGTATCTGATAAATCCTTAGGGTGAAATTCTGGCCCCATTGCAGCTGATGTGAGTTTTGCCATTGATTTCATTAGGGCCAGGATTTTACCATAACATCTAACCTGTGTGTGCAACATGGTAGTCTGTTCTTGGGGCCCTGTTGTCGGCTTTTATTTGTTCAGTTTTTGAATCTCGCCTTTCTAGATCTTGAGTAAACATCTCACTTGTCAGAATAACATTTCCTTTCTTCAACTTCTCAAGTAGATAGTCAATCCAAAGCCCCTAAACCCTGACTTGCTCACCAGTCCTGCTGCCTGTGACAGTTGTAACCCATTGTGATGGGATCACAGAACAACCTTATTTAACAGGGAGAGATGAGACTGACCTTTCCTCTCCCGCCCCCCAGTTTATTAAGAACTCATGAAATAAAATATTATAGCTGCCCATGTAGTTGATCTTACTGCGTCAAGGGAACCAGTTGCAATACAGCAATCTTCTTAGAACATAGTTTAGCCTGCAGTGAAGCTGGGAATGAACCACGTTTTAACAGTACCTGAAAGCATGCGGCAGACTTAATGACCCCCTTCCCCAAGGATGTAGAATAGCTTATGTGAAACTCACGGCCATATTTTTCTGAGGTAGAATGCGGCTTTTTGCATTTAGCTGAGATTTAGGATCCGCTTAAGTTCATTAAACCCCTAAACCTCAGGGGAGCTTTGAAAATGCCAAGTCTGGGAGCATATCTGTACTCTTACTTATCTGGAGTTAAAAACCTCTTTTTAAATGCTAATTTATATACTCTACAAACAGTCTGTATTGCCAAGCCCAAGCATTCAGAAATCATGAGACTGATTTAAAAGCCAGGAGATTTTAAATAAATAAATGTGTTCTTTTTAATTGCCTTTTGGTTTTTAAGCCTTTAAAGTACCCTTAAATTGTTTTCAAACTTTTGTCCACTACCAAGAGGGTAAGAAACTTTTTAAATTTTAAATGAAGGATGAGATTCATATAATTTACCTCCTGGATTTGGGGATTTAAGGAAGATGCCAGATGTCATGAGGCTTATAATAAAGTTGCAATAGTTGACAGTAATGGCCTTGCAAGCCTTATGCATGCAGAGCACATATAACCCTTATCAGCGGAGAACTTACCACAGGGTCAATAAGTGCACATGAAGGAATATCTGAAGATGGGCTACTGTGAATTTTTTCTTCAAGGATCATTCATAACCCGTCAAAACCCAGACAAATTTGGTGATTAAAAAGCTATAAGTGTCTACGTATTATTGGGATTCCTGGACGTTTTGTGCAGAGATCAAGTTAGGTGATTAAAAATTTGAGATATTCAAGCTTCACCTACACTACTGGAGTAGTTAGTGGCTCTGCTAAAATGACCAGCAGTTGAGTAGTTACCACTGTTGATCTGTTTAAATTGTCATCCATCATTTGGTTGAGCAGCACTCTGAGATGAATGAGTCCAGTTCACTTCACTTTCAGGCCCTGTCTGTGCTAGGGAATTTGAGTAAGAACTTCCCACTGGCATTAGCAATTGGCAGGAGGCCTAGCATAGAAAAGTCTCCTGTGGCTTAAATCTGCCAGGCTCCTTCTGGCTTAAATGTGCTCTGACAATGCTGGACATTGCCAGAAACTTGTCTATACTAGGGCTTACAATGTGCAATTGAACCAGTACTAGCAGCAATGGGGAGTGTTTTTGCTCTATTTCACTAGTGTAAACAAGACCTTAGAATTATTGTGAATGCAGCTAGCCAGCTTGAGACAAGCACTGCACCAATTTACATTCAGTTGACTTTCTTTGCAATCATAAGAACTGGAAACATTTGTTTGAAAGCTCAAATTCTGCAGAAGAGGAAGTGCTCAGTCATTAACCTGTTGCTGGATGATCTTTCATATGCCATGTCTGCTAATATCTTCTAGGCACAATGGGTTGTATTAAGTTCTAACTTTTGGGCCTTTGGAGAAAACGACAACATTTCTAAAGGATTTTTCTGTCACTAAGTAAATGATAAATATTTGCACCTTTTAATTTGAGTTTGTCCAACTCTTTTGCCTGGAATTTAGCTTAAAAATGGAGTAGGGTGTTGGGGGGGGGGAGGGGATGTCCTTTTCCATCTTCAAACTTGGCACTTCCTCCTAATAGGTTATGTCAGACTTTGAACAACATTTCAAAGTCTTGCCTTATGGCTTAAATATAAATATCCTTTTATATAAAGGGCCATGAGTGGTATTTGAGTATTGCATGCAGCAACTCTAGCAGGAAGTTGTTTAACTTGTCTAAATCTCTCTCTAGCTCCAGAGCTGCTATTGAAAATGACAAATTGCTCAAAGCAGTTTCCATGTTTGTCTTTAAAAAATTCAGCTTCTTTCCATCCAGAACACGTGAAAGGCATTTGTGCACTTGACTTAGTGTTTCTCTGTCCTCAGGCTCACACTTAGTGGTTTCTGACTTCGTGTAATTTTCACACACAGCTGCTCCTGTTTGTTTCCTTGAATTTTTCTATTGGACTTTTTAAAAAATGTGTGTAGTGTAGACATTTAAAAGTCAAATTTCTATATGGTTCATTCTTCAGGAACCATAGGGAAAAAACAGCATAGAATGTCAAGGTCCTCCGTGTTGAGATGTGATGCTCAAAGTGATATGAAATCTAAAATTTAAACTGAAAAATCTGTGTATATGCCCGAATAGTCATAATGTCCCTTTAAAACATTTAAGTGATAAATGGCGTTAATGTTTCTGAAAATGGCAACGATTCGTTTGCCTAAATGTTTTCAATTATTACCTGAAAGTTATCACTTACCAGAACTATATTTATTTGGACAGATACAATATGCAAAGCAATATCGGTTGCCATGATGATTATTATAATGATAAAAACTACTGTTTAAAGAAAAATAAAAAAATTCCAGACATCCAGTTACCCTGCTGTCTGATCTTCAGCAACCCACTTCCCTTTCTTGAGCCTGTTTCCTCTCTCACTCTTGTCTTGTCTTGTCTCTACATTTTCAAGCTTTCTGGGACTCTCTATCACTATACGTATGTACAGTACCTAACACTATGGTTCTTGAAAGGCAGTAGTGGTGGGTGGAGAGGATTTAGTGCGGCCTAGTGGATAGATCAGTGGACTGGGACTCAAGACACCAGGGTTCCATTCTTGGCTCTGCCACTGGTCTGCCGGGCAAGTCATTGTCTTTCTGCCTCAGTTTCCCCTTTCGTACAACAGGGATAATGATGCTGACCTCTTTGTACAGGGCTTTGAGCTCTATGGATGAAAAGGGTTATATAAGTGTTAAGCATTAATTAAAGCAGCATATTATGTGATCTGCATCCACTTAGGGATGGATTATAAAGCCCACCTTTCTAGGCTCACTGAAAGAGCCATGCCATGGTGTTAGTGAGAATAAGGTGATAAATTGGGTATAAATTACACTTCTATGGTGAAAGGAGCCTGATTGTAATGGGGGAATCGGGCTGCTAGAGTCATTAATTTCAGGCGGTATGAATTTTGCTTGTATATTCCCTTTGCATAAGTGCCACATGGGTTATTTTTTAAGGGAATTCCTTCACTGTGGACAAGCAGAGGTTGATGTTACTTGTGTGCAGTGTCTTACATTTTCACACTTCTGGACAAATGATATTTAATTTGCACAACACACCTGTGAGGATGCAAAGTAGCAGTATCTTCCTTTTACATTGGGGAGAACAGCCCAATTCACCATTGCCCTGTATCTTTGTGCTCAGGGAGGTGTAAATGTTCCCTTGTGATTTGGCAGCATATTTTAGATCCACTGTGTACTCACGGTACAAGTGCTTGCACGAGGTACAGGACAGTGATGAATTGGGCACCGGGTATCTCGGCCAAAAGAATGCCCAGCAAGCTGGGAATGGAAGGCTGGATTACAATTTGAGAGCTGCAGTTTCCAATCCTAGTGTAGATTACTGGGAAACTATTCGCAAAAAGAAAAGGAGTACTTGTTGCACCTTAGAGACTAACAAATTTATTAGAGCATAAGCTTTCGTGAGCTACAGCTCACTTCATCGGATGCATTTGGTGGAAAAAAACTGTTTTTTTCCACCAAATGCATCCGATGAAGTGAGCTGTAGCTCACGAAAGCTTATGCTCTAATAAATTTGTTAGTCTCTAAGGTGCCACAAGTACTCCTTTTCTTTTTGCGAATACAGACTAACACGGCTGCTACTCTGAAACCTGGGAAACTATTCTAACGCTAGTAGCATAGCGCTCCTGTCAATCTTCCAATGTGCCAGATGCCTATTGCTAAGTGTAAATCTTCAAATCCCTGCTCATGCAGGCAAGTCTATGCTTTGTTTCAGGATCAAGACCTGAGTTCTATCCATGTTAATTGCAGGCACGAGGCCACGTGCTGTTCCGAGCTTGCTGGCTACAAACTTGGTTAAAAGTTGTACTTTGGGCAGGGAGGGCCTACATCTGAGAAGATAAGGATTTAGATTTGTTCTTTTTTCTGACCTTCCAAATGGCATGAGATTAAAATGAGTAGGCCGTACCTTCTTGTTCTACTTGAAAATGCTTTTGTTCAAGAAGAATGAATACTCAGATAGTCAGCAGTCAAGAGGGAATTTGAGAATGTTCCAGATGCCCCTTCTACAACTCGAAGGCTTGTTGTGTCCTGGCACGTCTGTTTTTACCCATTTCCCTCTCAATATAGTTCTGTGCCTTTAGTGTGCTATGAGTCCTTTATTTTTGGCAAGATTGTTCAAAATAGCACATCAGAATTTCCTTTTTGCAGCTACTACTGTACTGTTTTTAAATGTTTTTTCACTTTTTTTATTTTTTATTTTTAAATTGAATCGTGTTTAAACTCTTCTTAATGTTAATGAGTAATCCTGGAATCTAAATCACACCAGAATAATAATATTGCTTTCCATGATGTAGGAATTGTCTTATCAGATCAGCAGTCTGTCTAGTTCAGTAACCTGTCACAGTCCCTGGCTTTTAGGAAGGTGTAAAGGAATCCTGAATAAGGTTGGTATGAGAGAACCTATTCTAGGGAAAGTTTCCTCCTGATCCCTCCACTTGTTGAAGGCTGGCTTATGCCCTGAAGCATGAGGGTTTGTTTTTTAATATGCTATTATGGCTCTGGATATTCTGGTTATCCATATAAATGCCTAATCCTCTTTTGAATGCTGTGAAGCTCAATGATACCCGACATAAAATATTTTTAATGGATATTAAACCTGTCTTGCTGTCTGTGTGTCTGGCTAATACAGTTAGCGCATGCTGAATATCCTGCAGTTACCTATTATGAAACCAACTTCCCCTTTTTATATAACAAACCAATAATTGCTTTTTCTTTCTCCGTGGACCTTATTTGTGCCTCTCTCTGCTAATACGATGTCCAGCAGCATATGATCAGAAATGGATTGTTTTTGTTGCCCTTCATTTTCACTCTTGTGATTGAAGATGGAAACTGTCTTGCTGTAATGCAGTATTTACTCTGAAAGCACTTCTCATTTTTCCCCCTCCTTAATTGCATTCCAGACAAAATTACAGTACTCTGCTCCCGAGCAAAGCACTGAAGTTAATGTTCTACTCGAGGTACAAATTCCTCTTTCCTGATACGAAGGGAACCCAGCACAGTGCATTTGTTTTAATTTTTTTAGGCCAGGCGAAAGCACTGAATTGTAGGAGAAGTGCCTATAAAATGTGCAAGCAGCAAGCCGTAGCTGAGGCTGGAATAGGTTCCTAAGCAGCACAGTTGATGATAATGGGAAGAAGCCGTTAGAGCTGTGCTTGCAGTCGACATTTGATTGACAGCACGAAGATTTTTGTCTTGCTGAGTCCTCCACAAGGTGGTATCTCCTTTTTGTATCTGCAGCCATCGTTGCCTGCAGGGGCAGCTCTACCAATTTTGCCGCCCCAAGCAGCCGCCGCTGAATTGCCGCCGCTGCCGAATTGCCACCACACCTGGAAGAGCGGTGGAGCTGCCACCGATTTGCCGCCGCGGGGCACAGGCTGCCGCCCCATTCTCCATGCCGCCCCAAGCACCTGCTTGGAAAGTTGGTGCCTGGAGCCAGCCCTGGTTCCCTGTGCTCCATAGAAAGACTGAGCATACTGGCCTCCGAATTAAAACCAGAATTTTCAAAGGAGCTCTGAGCCTATAGTGAAGGACAGACTTTCGGAAGAGTTCAGCTCCCATTTAGGCCAAAACAAGTGGCTGGATGTTTCTGAAGATCTCAAGATATTGGGTGCTGTTCTCTCTTGAGAAGCTGGTCGCTAGTGTCACAAAGTGCACTTTGGAAACTCCAGCTCCAGTTATGGGGGTTGAGAACCCGGCCTTGAGTTACCTTGCAAATCTGTCCCCAAAGGCCTGCCCCGAAACCCAGTGAAATGAATCGACATCCTCCCATTCATTTCAGTGGGCTTTGGGTCAGCCTTTAAGTGAGGGATACCTTTTAGATTCCTTGCTACTGTCACTTCAGGTCCCAGTAGACAGAATATATACTCCGCAGGCCTATCTGGAGCCTACTTCTAGGCAGATTGCAATTGGTGCCTAAGTGACTGGAATAGTCTACACTGATGACGTGTGGGGGATGTGTGTTTGATTATAAGGCAGGGTTCAGAGTGGTGGTCCCAGGCATGTAGCTGGTAGCATTTAAGTTTAAGGAAAACGCTCATAAAATTTTAAGTAGAATGAAAATTATAGCAAAATGAAAATCTTGGCTAACACCAAACACAAATTTCCTTTGGGGGAAATGTTCATGGAGCCATTAGGATCCCAGCCCCCACTGCTGTGCCTCCTTCAGAGATCCCATGTTTTGATTTACCTTTGCCCCATTTTCCACCCCTTATCAGAACTTTTCTGAGTCTTTTCGTAAGGGATCATTACAGTGTTGTGTGTTCCTACCTCATCTCCATTGGTCTGTTACCATTGCATCTTAGCAGCTGCAAAGAGATGGGGCTAGATTCTCAGCTGGTGTAAAAGCAAAGCTTCATCCAAGTCTGTGGTGCTACGCTAGCTGAGGATCCAGCCGCAAGCATGCAAAACCTCTAGCTCTGGTTAATTGTATTGGCAGTTGTCACAGAGTGATGCTGGCCTTCTAAAAGAGAAGAGGCCGGTACGCTTGTGACTGACCAGTTAATCCCCAGTTGCGCATGCGTGGGCACCTGGGCCCTAGAGGGAAGGAAGACAGGGAGAGTCAGAGCCTGAGAGGAGTTAGATGCAGGGTGCAGGAGAGCTTCCCAAGATTCAGGGAGCAGCAAGGAAGAGGCAGCGGAGTTGCATGGGAGAGCTTCAAGAGACCCAGCAGAGAGAGCTGCATTCAGATGGAAGCTGGAGCAGGACTGTTGGTGAGATTGACCAGAGTTGGGGCTCTGTGATGAGCAGGAGTCTTGGGCTTTGGCCTCTAGGAAAAAGAGGAAGATCCAGCTTGGTTGGGAATATGAGCCTGGAATCAAGAGGGCTGTTGCAGGGGAGTGGATCCCCTGAGCAGTGGCAGGACTCTTAGGCAGAGAGGCCTTGAGGAGCAGAGCGCTGCTGGAGGGGGGAACTTACTGGGCAAAGAGCTGAATGAAGGGCAGTGGGTAGGCTGGGCACGCAGGCTGGAGAGTGGGGCCCTGAATCATGGCAAAAAGAGCTGGGAACCAAGTGCTGCTATTGACTCTGGAGTGGGTGATTTTGTAGGTGATCTCCCTGCAGAGGGAGATGGAAACCTGTTGTATCGCTATATGTTTTTCTGTGGAAATTGGAGAATTGTTCTACTACAAGGTTTTTGGGGAAGTACTGCGCTGGCATATGCAAATCAATGACACCCAGAGGTTGGCACTGTATCAGACACTGAGAGACTACATTCCTTTCACAGGCAAACTGAAAGGGAAACTGAAGCTGAGTGTATCTGTTGTGCTCTGACCTCATGCTGGAGGGTGCTCGAGGCAGACTTGCCCTACAGCAGTAGTGCTTTTAGGTAGACCGCTGGTCTAGTCCCACACTTCACTGGGTTAAGCTGATTGATATGTTTGATACCTGCACCTTGTTCTTCAGCTCGAAAGCATGAGTGTCTATAACTTGGCTCTGGAGGTTCCCATTTCGGTCCCTGGTGTTGACCAAGATGGCAGCATGTGAGTTCAATATGGTGTCCAAAATTTGAAAATGTGACCTATTGGATAACCTAGATCTTTCATCTGACTCCACAAGGGAAGTGTTTTAAGTGGATGGAAGTAGTGAGTGTCTAAGTATTGCCTTCAGAATTAACTAACAACCTTTATTTAGGTCAGCCTGAACTACACTCCTGAATTGAAAGATGCATATAAAATTTATAATGGGTTTTTACTCTGTACTATACATTTTTTGTTTTGTTTTGTTTTTTTTACTCCGGAACATGGTAGTTCTAAGTACAGTATGTAAGTGAACTGTAAAACTTCTATTAACTATATCAAGTAATGGCAATGCACGAGTTGTAACCTTGTGAAATACAACATCTTTAAAGTTTACTGCCTCTGCTTTGTGAGCCACAAAGCTTTTTGCACTAGGTGAAAGGAAGGCTTTGCTGTAACAGTCCTGTGTCTTACTAGTCTAAGGCTGTCCCCCAAATGCTTAGGACAGGTAGAAGTAAGCCATAAAATATCTAGATATTAAATATGAGAGAAGTTTGCTCTGTGTCTGGGTGGGTATGAGAAAGATGTGAATTCCGTACAACTCTCATAAATGAAAACAACAAAGTGACTAATAGACAGTGACTAATAGAGACGGTTCAAGTAATTTAAGCTGGAATTTTCAAAAGGCCTCAGGACCTGCAGTTGGGAGTCAGATTTTTCAAGCAGGGGTGCTGAGCTTTTTTTCTCCAACTTGGCCACTGGGTCGCCAGTGTCAGTCTACCTGAAATTTACAATTGCAATTTACAATTGCAATTTACGTATTATTTATGTGCATTTCCATAGCACCTAGAAGCCCTAGTCATGGACTCCACTGTGCTAGGAGCTGTACAAACACAGAATACTTATTCAGGATGTAGCGTGCTCCTAAGCAATGAAGTCATTGATGCAAGAGAAGACAGAAGCTAGAGTGACTTGTCACATCCTGTTTAGTTATCTTTCATATTGAAAGTGACCACGATAGAATTCTGAAACAGGATAAAAGCAAGCAAAAGATGACTTTAAGTCAACCCCGTTGTAATATTGCCTTGCATGACCGGGCAAACCCAAGTTAATTCAGAAAGATTCAAACTTGTTAAGGAAAAGTTTGCAAGTAATGGTACTAATACAGCAGGGTTTTCTCCCCACATGTAATGTTGAAGGATAAATGAAATATTTTAACCAAGTATGATGAGATTTTTTTTTTCTTTTCTAAATTTCAAAATGAATTTTATTGGCACCTGTAGAACTAAATGTTGAATAAAATGAAGAAATAGAACTTACTCTTACTGTTTCAGTAAACAGGGTTGGAAATGGTCTTAAGAGGGCTAAGAACTTGAGGCCTGATCCTGTATTTCACGCTGTACAACTGGAAATTTATTGCAAAGGCTTAATATCTACTACCTATGTGCAGTGCCAGTAACTCGCTCTATTGGTTTCCAGTGTCTAATATATATTTCTTTCGTGCTTCTGTAACTTGTGCAGGTATTGGACTGGTTTTGTGGTTTGATTGCACAACATAGGTCAAAATTTCTGAGTATAGATGGAGATGAGCCAATCTTGCTGTCAATTTTATGACTTTTAACTGAATATTTTTTGGACCAGCTAATTCAAATCCATGCTTATTGTAGCCTTTGTGGTTTGGAAGTGAAGTGTTCCTGTGTTTTAAATCATATAGTTTTACAGGATGTTGGTTTAGGCTAGAGCTTTGCAAAACTGAAACCTTATATTTTCCTCTTGTGTATGTGTGTGTTCGAGGGGGTAAGTAGGTGTGCAAAGAAATGTGCAAAATAAAAAGGCAAATAAATCGTACACCTCTTTTCTCAAGGATACTGTAGCATCCTGCAGTCACCTTCTTTAAGATTGCATGAAATACAGTGGAAACTAACATGCCCACCTGATGGCAAATGGGAATAGTTCGTTCCAGCTGAAGTGTAAACTCTCAAATGAAATAAATGAGTACAACTGTGTGAAGCGATCACCCTTCATTCATGGCGAGCACAGTCTTTTAATTCTTCAAACCCTTGATGTGCAAATAGATTGCACTTTGCCACTGTTAGACCATCTGAGGGAAGCTTTTGAGAAAAGAGAGGAGAATTCCAAAGGGAGGAAAGATACAGAAGAATGTGATCCTCTGGTTGCCTGGTGTTGACTGCTATTTTAAAACTAACCTGAATTTTTAGCTCTTTGTAAACAAATAGCTCATGCCAACTTTTCAAGTAGCTTCAAAGCCTACTGTCATGGCACTTCAGCTGTGGACTGCTATAGTTAGAAGTAATGTGACAGTCTAGCAATAGAAAGACAAGATGGGAGAAGTAATATATTTTATTGGACCAGTATTGCCTCACCTATCTTGTATCTCTGATATTCTGGGACCAACACAGCTACAACTACACCAGGGATTTTCAAACTGGGGGTCAGGATCCCTCAGGGGGTGGCGAGGTTATTTACATGGGGTGTCACGAGCTGTCAGCCTCCACCCCAAACCCCGCTTTGCCTCCAGTATTTATAATGGTGTTAAATGCATTTAAAAAGTCTCTTTAATTGATAAGGGGGGGGTGCACTCAGAGGCTTGCTGTGTGAAAGGGGTCACCAGTACAAAAGTTTGAGAACCCCTGAACTACACAGTCTACCAGGAGATGCATCCCAGGAAACAATAACAGGATTGATCCTTTGATCAGCGCTTTCCAAATTATAACAGGTAGATCAGGACTGAAAAGTCCAATAACCATGTGATCTTGGCTACTGGTCCGTTAATAACTGCTGAAAATGACACAATCATTATAATATCTAGTGTTGAGACAGACCACGTAAGGCTTCTCTGATACTGGGCTTTCTGCAGTCGCCAGTGGGATCTGCTTCCCCCCCATGTTCCTGCCAGTCAAATCTTCATATTTGACCTGGAATTGCAGAGGTCCGATTTTTGACAGGCAAGCAGCTGAAGCACTTAACTGTATTTTTCAAGAGAGGCTTGGGGATTTAGTCAGACTAAGTCCCATTTTGGCAATTTAGTTCTGTTTAGCTTTAATGGGAGTCATACAGCTTCAAACCCTACGCAGTGCTGTGAAAATGTACAGATTGTTTGAAAAAATCATAGATGATAGATCTGGAGGGAGGCTACTGGGTCATTTTTAGACCACTCTATCAAAGTGAAGGGGCTTTGCATTGTTCAGGCCCGCAGGCTTATCTCTAATCTTGCCTTGAACATCTCTAATAGTGCTATAATTGTCTCAAAGGTGAAAACCCCAGCTTACGGAGGGTGAGGGAAGGGCATGATGAGATGAAGCCAAAGTGCCAGGGCTTTGTAATTATTCCACACTACAAGTAATGAAATTATTCCATTATTTGTATGCCTCTGTTAAAGCTTAGTGCCACAGGTCAGCAGAAATCTTTTATTATACTGTGCATCTTATTATCTCAGTCAGTGTCATAATAAATGTCTCTCTCCTTATGACTTAGATTGCGGTGTCTCATGTTAGAATTTTGGCTGCTCTGGCTCGCTTTTAGGCCAGCCTTCGCTGATTTAATCTTAACCTAGCTTTGCTCAGAGCAGGGCTATGTGGCATTTTAAAATGGTGGCTGTCGCTAGGCTCCCTGTTTCTGCTAGAGCTCCCACCCTTGCCAGCAAGCACCCAGTGGAGCTGCACCAGAGATAGTAATGTTGGGAAAGTTTTTTGAGAACATTTTCCTGCTGGTGACTGGGCCCCACAATTAATGTAACACACAAACCTGTCGGATTGAATTGAATGCTATTCAGCTAACCACCTTTTAAAAAGACTGATTTACTCTGAAGTAGCTGAATCAGTCCTGGTCCTTACTGAAGTGTTTATGTCTTAAAGTCAAATGGGATTCCAGAAAAGAAAAGATAATACAGACTCACCAGCAGATGGGAGAGGAGAGGGAGATGACGTGGTTTGGGGATGTCTGATGCTCAAAGATGCTATGAGAAATGGTCCTCTTAACAGATAGCATCTGTTTAACCTGGGGCCATGTTATGTGTGTTTCCAAGGAAATGACTTTACTGGGAATGGGTGCATCTAAGGAAATCTTTCTCTTCTGCACTTCTGTAGCAAGATCTCAAGCCTCTAAATATTAATGAATTGAATCTCGGAAGCCCTCAAAGATATTGCCCCATTTTACAGATGGGGGTGGATAATGGGTAAGGCTGCGATATAGTCACAGATGTTACGGAAGTCACGGGATCTGTGACTTCCAAAGACCTCTGACTTCAGCCAGTGCCAGCTGGGAGCTGCAAGGTCCCCTGTCGCCTCTGGAGGCAGGGAGCTGTGGGGTACCCCCGCTACTCCAGGTGGGTGTGGCAGCAGGAGGGACCCCCACAGCTCCCAGTGGGTGGCAGGGGGGACTCCTGCTGCTCCCGGCTGCTGTGGGTGGCAAGGGGAACCCCTGCAGCAGTGGGGGGGACCCCTGCAGCTCCCAGCTGCCATGGGCAGAGGGGGACCCTGGAGCTTCCAGCCTGCCCGCCGCTGCCCAGGCTCCCTGTTTTGTCATGAATGTTTTTAGTAAGTCGGGGACAGGTCACGGGCTTCTGTGAATTTTTCACTATTGCCTGTAACCTGTCCGTGACTCTTACTAAAAATAGCCACGACACAAATCTTAGCCTTAATAATGCGGAATAAGTGACTCTCTAAGGTCACGCAGGAAGCCTGTGGCAAAGTGGGGAATATGAAGAACTCCACTCTCCAAGTCCTGTGCCGTAACCCCAAGGCCGTCCTTCCTCCCCATTGCCTTCTCAAGAACTTCAGGGAAGTTGTCTGCATTCCAGGGAATGCTGTTTCTGGGAGGCACCATGTGCACAGGGTCTGAGGGGAGGTGGTATCTTGAATCCCATCTCCTAGAGCTAGCATGCTTTGTTTTGTAGCGATGTTTAATACATCAGCTCCTAGACCCTTTTGTTTAGGGAAATATTGTGTATTCTTAGTTCTACTCCACTTGTTGCTGTTTCGTTTCTTCCTGCTGAACTTGCTCTTAAAAGCCCTTTATTTCCAGCATGAGCTAAATAAAACACCGAAAGAGATGACTATTGACATGAACCTATTTGTCTATTGAGGGGCAGGTGAAAGTGCTGTGGGTCACAGCCAGATGTGGGGTTGTCGTCTGGACTCCAATGAGGTGTTAAAGGGCAAAATGACTTGGAGGGAACTGGCAATGTTTTACTGACTAATGTACCTCCCATTAAAATGTTAATGACCATCAGGCAGAATTTATAAGTGGTTCCAAAGTGTGAAATAATTTAAGATGCCCTGCTCTGTTGGCTTAATGAGTAGTGGAAGTAGACGAGCTCAGATTCTGTGGATGTGTGTGGGTTTTTTTTTTTTTTGTGCTAAGGGTCTAAAATTTGAGATAAACGGATGTGGAGACTAGGGAGCATTTTTAGAGTGGGTTCTGCAAACAGCTGTAGTAATGATTCCTGTAAATGTAAGCTTGTGACAGTCTTGTTGACTTCAAACTACGGGTTAAGCAGTGGATCTCTAGGTTTTAGGAGTAGGTGTGTATGTATGAAAAAGTGGACAAGATTCTTCCTCAGATGGAAAGAGTTGCCATGCCTCTGTTATCCAGGAACTCCAGAGAGGTGAACAGAGCACTCTTTTCTTGAAGATGTTCCCAACCATCAGGTGCCACTTGGGACCCTTTATTGTGGGAGGAGCCAGGTGGAGGAGATAAGAATGGGAGGCAATTCTGTGCTCAGGTGCATCTTTGCCACAACAATTCATTAAAAGAAAAGGAGTACTTGTGGCACCTTAGAGACTAACAAATTTATTAGAGCATAAGCTTTCGTGAGCTACAGCTCACTTCATTGGATGCAACTCTGTCCCCCAACTCTGTCCACATATCTATTCAGGGGATACCATCATAGGGCCTAATCACATCAGCCACACTATCAGAGGCTCGTTCACCTGCGCATCTACCAATGTGATATATGTCATCATGTTCCAGCAATGCCCCTCTGCCATGTACATTGGCCAAACTGGACAGTCTCTACGTAAAAGAATGAATGGACACAAATCAGACGTCAAGAATGATAACATTCAAAAACCAGTCGGAGAACACTTCAATCTCTCTGGTCACTCGATCACAGACCTAAGAGTGGCTATCCTTCAACAAAAAAGCTTCAAAAACAGACTCCAAGGAGAGACTGCTGAATTGGAATTAATTTGCAAACTGGATACAATTAACTTAGGCTTGAATAGAGACTGGGAATGGATGAGTCATTACACAAAGTAAAACTATTTCCCCATGGTATTTCTCCCTCCCACCCCACCCCCCACCGTTCCTCTGATATTCTTGTTAACTGCTGGAATTAGCCTACCTGCTTGTCACCATGAAAGGTTTTTCTCCTTTCCCCCCCCCTGCTGCTGGTGATGGCTTATCTTAAGTGATCACTCTCCTTACAGTGTGTATGATAAACCCATTGTTTCATGTTCTCTGTGTGTGTGTATATCAATCTCCCCTCTGTTTTTTTCCACCAAATGCATCCAATGAAGTGAGCTGTAGCTCACGAAAGCTTATGCTCTAATAAATTCGTTAGTCTCTAAGGTGCCACAAGTACTCCTTTTCTTTTTGCAAATACAGACTAACACGGCTGCTACTCTGAAACAATTCATTAAGAGACCAAACCAGATATTGTGTCTCAGATCTCCTCTCTTGTTGGGTTTAAGGAAACGGCTCTAACATTTGAAACTTGTACAATGTATTTGAGGATAAGACCGACTGCCTTGTTCTCTGGGTTTTTATAGATTTCTGCCAAATATGGATGTTACAGAGTAGCTTTTTGGCAAGCCACCACGTTCCGGACTTATTGGCCTATTTATAATCGAAAACTTTTTGACAGGACCAGCTTTCACCAGTTGAGCTGGCTGATGGTTTTGGTTTACTTTTTTTTATTTTTAAACAAAACAATCTCTGATGGGGCTGGTGTCCCTTCCTGTCTCTGTGACTGTGTGGAAAGGTTCTCACTTAAACTGCAGCTGAAGAATAATTTAAACACAACAGTTTGAACAGAGGTGGTTGCAAAAATCTCAAAGATCTGTTTTCTGTATTTGGGAATCTTGGATTTAAGTGTGTTATAAAAAAAAAAATCCAGATGACAAATTTTATTTAGACTCGATGATTTATGCAGCGAATTACCTTTTAAGGCTCTGCAGAAATACGCCCCTTTTGTAGACTTGCAATGAATAAACAAACACTACATGTTTATATCAAACACTTGAGGATTTACAGATGACTTTCATGTGGTTTGAAGAAATAATATATACAAAATACTGTAAATTGTACCCTTTTTTGTATGTTGCCATTAAGTGTGAGGTTTAATACAAGAGTTTATGGGCTAAAATTTTCTTCGTGCATTTCAGCACTTGAATAACCTATAATAAGGCTTTTACAGTGTATAGTATTTTTAAAGCAAATTTTTATTTCCCTAATATACTTCCAATCTAAAAGCGCATGTCCTGTGTTTTATTCGGTGTGCTGTTAGCTGCATTAACTAGCAAACAGCTGCAGGGTTCTAATGCTGAAACCATGCAGCAGCTGCTAATTAAAAATATATAATACTGCTCTGATTAGTTTATAATGATTATAATCCCGTTTAATTTGATTAGTACAGCAGCGTGTTAACCTCAGCCACCCTCTGTTTCACTGTGGGGCCTGTAAGTCACAAAACTAGTCATTAAGTGCTGATAACTGGTTCCTAAAGGATTATTTCTCAAATGGAATAGTGTGGATGAATAAAGATGTCCGTTTCCCATCTGCCATTGGACTCTTCAGAGCTGCACGGTTTTGTTTTTTCTTCTGCGCCGCTGCTGTTGGTTTTGGAAAAAACAATTGTGCCTTTTTATAGTCGTGTGCCCTGTTGATGGGGCTTTCCTTCTTCCCCCACTCTTCCCCCCCCAGCCTCTTTAAACAGGACACCTTCCACTGTCAGGGTGACTAAGAGAATAAGAGGGAAACATAAATCTAGGAAAAAGAAAGGGAGTACTTGTGGCACCTTAGAGACTAACAAATTTATTTGAGCATAAGCTTTCGTGAGCTACAGCTCACTGCATCGGATGCATTCTAGGATTTCCGTTATGTATAATATTAAGATTCCTTACCTAACATTCAGGAATTGTGTGTGGGGAGGGGGGTTGTTTGTTTAAACCTGTCCCTCCCCGCGCCCCACCTCCGCCTCTTGCAAAGAATCTTTTAAAAACATGTGAGGAGACTTTCAAAAGCGCCTGACTTTCAATTGGACTTTTGCTCCTAAAAGCCTTAAGCTACATTTAAAAAATCTCCCCTCATAGTGCCCATAGTTAAATAAATGTTGAGCCAGCTAGAGAAAATGGCTGGAGTTTATCTCATCACCCCCTCCCAACCCAAAGTACTAGCACTCAGCGGCTCCTGTTGATTTCACTGGGGGCAGTTCTTTCACCATTGCCGCCATCAGGGGAACTCTCAGAAACTACGGATTCTCAGAACAGGGCCCCAGGAAGGGAAGGCTTTTGGGTGGGTGGGGTTTGGATGGGAGAGTTCAGCTGGCAGCCCTGTGTCTGAAGCATGCATGTGGATGGAGGTAAAACAATCCAAACAAAGAGCCAAATGTTTCCTTTAAATATAAGGGGGAATAATAATCAAATAAATAAAACAGTCTCTTTCCCTGCCCCCCCTCCCCTCCCATAACCCTTGAATAACGAGCCACACCTATTATCACGCTGCTTGCATGTCTTAACCTTTTACCCCTCCCTTCGTCTGCTTGTCTTGGAGGGTTAGCTCTCCAAGACAGGGGCTGACTCTTCTTTCGTGATTGTGCAGCACCCAGCACGTTGGGGCCAAAGCTGAGAGGGGCCTCTGAGTGCTATTGCCATGTAAATCATGCCGCTTCCTGCCATGGAGCAGTTGAGAAGCTCTGAGTCCAGCACTGCAGGAGTCAGGTTGCCGGAAGATTTAGAAGGGGGCTGTTTAAGACGCCTTGTCAAATAGTGCCCTGCTCTGACAGCATCGTTCCTGACTAGCACGCAGAGTTCATCTAAGACCTGGGGACCTCATGTTAATGGAAGCTCTGCAGTAGGGATTTTAATAAATGCATGAGATAACAAAACCAGCAATTTAAAAAATCTACCAGAGATTAAAATAAGCACCTGCACGTCCAGGCTGTGGTTATTATTCATTTATTAAACATCTGTTCAAAGGAAAGCTGAAATTGTCCCAGAACAATAAGTTTATGCAAACCCTGGCAGCTTGGCAAAAACTAGCAAAAAAGAGCAGGCGATGATTACAAACTATCAGGTGGTGATTACAGATCCCTGCTGCTGTATTTCAATTAACCTCCTGCTTACCAGCCAGCTGAAGAATCCAGGTGCTCTTAAAACAAGATCTACTTCCAAAACCTGGGGATGGTTCTTGCCCAAAGGTGCTTGGTTCAGAATGATGTAGCCCAGCCACATCTAGCACCGGGTTCTTAAATGGCATGCGCTAGAGTCACATCAGTTTACACCAGCTGAGGATCTGGTCCATTGTCTCATTGGTACAGTAACTGGTTATAATTTTTCAAGGTACACAGGCATGAATTGCCATGTATCTCTGAACTGAACAGAGCCCAGTTTCTTACAGTGTGTAACTGTTATGCTAAAAGAAAAGGTGTACTTGTGGCACCTTTAGAGACTAACAAATTTATTTGAGCATTAGCTTTAGTGAGCTACAGCTCACTTCATTGGATGCATTCAGTCTCCACTCCATACAGCTAAATTCAGTGCCTTGCATAATGACAGGTTTAAGAGATGCAGCCATGTTAGTCTGTATTCGCTTAAGTGAGCTGTAGCTCACGAAAGCTTATGCTCAAATAAATTTTAGTCTCTAAGGTGCCACAAGTACTCCTTTTCTTTTTGTGAATATAGACTAACACGGCTGCTACTCTGAAACCTGTTATGCTAAAGGGATCCTGTCAAGGCTGGGAGGTGTAAAATTAGATCTACCAGCTCTGCTTTGGGTCACAGGTGCCAGCAAGCGTGTCTTGCCATTCTTCTGGGAGGGAGGCTTCTTGTAAATTTCAATACCCTGCTGACTGCCAGGAACTTAGTATGCAGAAAAGATGGTGTGCTGTGCTTATATCACATCCACATGCCCTCAAGTGCCTTGGGTTTGTTTCTGAGAGGTTGCCTGGCTGAGAAGCTGGGTGTTCACCTCTTTTTACAGCCCTTGTGTTTTTTAGAGTGCTGATAAGATACTGGAAAAATAACTTTATTTTTAGTAGAGTTTCTGTCAGTATTGTCACTGACTTGATTTCATGGATTTTATTTTTAAGCGAATGTATCATTTTTATTTAAAATCTAGACACGTACAGAGATTTCTTCCCTTCTGAAGTGATAGGCTTCTGTGTTTTCAGACAATTGACACTTTTTTGTAGTTGCTGTATCAGTTCATTAGGAAAAGCCAGCTAATAAGGTGTGTGTTCAATTAAGATACTTCTGTGAGTGTCAAGGAAAAGGGATAATTGATGAGGCTCTGAGAAGTGTGCCATTTCTTGTCGCTTCTAACTCTGGTCTCCAATCTGAGAGTTCCAAGCCTACAACCAAACTGTTCTTTAGGGATGGGGAAGGAAAGTGAATTTCAGTGTATGTGACTTTCACTTAGACCCCTTCTGGTGCTGTGAGATGGCAGTGTAATAAAGACTGAGCAACTGAGATTTATGATTCTCTTCAGGGAAGAGCCGGCTTGCATTGCTATGACATCCTGTATCTCCAAAGAAGTTAATCACAGCTTCTTCTGGGTTGCTGGGTTACGCTGCTTGGAGGAAAAACAGAAACTGCAATGAACAATAAGAATAGCTAAAACCACAAGTCCCAAAGAGATTACAGCGAGCTCCTCCTAAAGGAAACTGATTTCAACCACCAGCACCGTTTTTCATTAGATGATGTTTTGATTAAACAAAATGCTCCTTTTATAGCATAATCTTTCCCTCTGAGACAAAGGGCTGAGTTGCAACTGAACTGGCAGAAAACACAACTGTTGAGTCAAAACACTGAGGTCATGAAGCATAAGCAAAATATGGCCAAGGGCTGTTTCTTGTGTCTGTTACATTATGGCAGGATAATCGGGCGGGTTTTAATTTCAAAGTTTCTATGGGGTGGGTGGTGTGTATGCGTATGCCTGTTTTTGCATTTCAGAACAAATGGAAATCAAGTGGGCAAAAGTTTGGGCTTGTTGGTCAAGCCTTGTAGTGGAGATTGAATTTTAGGTCTCGTGCATTTACCATGTAAAGCAACTGGTTGATTTGTGCTCTGACATGACGTTATTGTATCATTTTAAATAAATCTACTTATGGTGAATATAAAATTGTCTGTCTGTTTCTTTTTAAAAATAGCATTGGAACATTAAATCTAGAAAATGTAAAAATCCATTTGCAGGTAGCAAACATTATAGTGAATTTGATTACTATTTGATTTCACTTATTTAAAAGAACTGTTTTAAGCATGTTCCAGCGCTGACCATTATGCTTCACCAACGAGGTTAAACCTGCCTATCAGTGACTCAAGGCAGGCAAACCAGTGGCACAGCAAAGTTTTTCTTGCTAATAAAACTAACTAGCAAATTGCCGAGTAAGCTGCAGTGTTAGGATATTAACACTTGTTGATAGGAGTTACAGCACTCTGCCCCAGTGAGTATTGCCATGATGGTTCCATAATGACTTCAGTAGTTTTGCTATTGACAGAATGTAGCAGTAACAAAAGAAATTTAATCCTGCTGACTCTCCAAGATGAACTAACCAGAGGCCACAGAAGAGTTGATAGAAAGCGTACAGCCAAAGTGTTCCGAAGTGACTAGTGATTTCCAGGGTCTTAGTTTTTGACTGTTTGATGTGAAAAACTTTTTTTTAAAAGGGGCCTGATTTTCAGAGGGCTGAACTGAAAACCAGACCTATTAAGGTGTCGGGTTGGGGCCCCAGAACCGCCAGTCACTCTCTTCAAAATCTTGGCCAGACTTGCTCCCCAACACCCCCCCATTCCCAGCAATAGTGAAGAGCCCTGAAGAAGAGCTCTGTCTCCATCACCAACAGAAGCTGGTCCAGTAAAAGATATCGCCTTACCTACCTTGTCTCTCTAATAGTGATATTTAGGAATTTCTAAGACAATAAAGTGGTGACTTGTCAGATATAGCCAGGCACTATTCTCATAGGATCTTTCTGTGCAGCTAAGCAGTAACTGTGAAGTGTCATAACCTGTATTTTCCTCCACTTCATCTGCCTCTCCTACTTGGCGTAAACGTGGTTCTTCGGTTAGTTCTTGTAACTTATTCTTCCCTGGACACTAAGGAAAGGGTGTTCAGACCTGCTGGTAAAGAACACTTACTGATAAATATCCCAATCCATTCTGAAAGCCATCTAGTGAAGACGTATGCCTTGCATACATTGCATAGCTGTTTTCAAAACCATCTTGGAGGCGAGTCTGAACTGTATCCGATGAAGTGAGCTGTAGCTCACGAAAGCTTGTGCTCAAATAAATTTGTTAGTCTCTAAGGTGCCACAAGTACTCCTTTTTCTTTTTTTTCTGAACTGTGAGTTACAGTAAAATCATGATATAAGGCCAGGACTTTCAAAAATGGGTGATTTAAAGTGAAGTTTCTAAGCCCATATTTAGGCATCCCGGGAAGTGGCTTGGCTTTTGAAATGTTTGAGCTCCCATCAGCTCCCATTGACTAACTTGAGTTGAAACTCACTGATATTCAACTGCTCCTGTTTGGCTTCAGTGGATACTGAGTGCCCTCCATTCTTCAAAATCAGGCCTCTGACAAGCCACCCATCACTGAGAACTGTGACCCTGCATTCAAAAGGAAAGTGGGTCCAAAATGGAATCGGTATTGCACCGGTCGCTTTAAGTATTTTAAACTAGTTGCTTAAAAGGCCAGATGCAACATCCTCCTCTCTAGCCCCACACACGCACAACACTCCTCTTGAGGCCATACGCAGTGCTGATGCTAAATTCTTCTTCCATGCACATTGGTTAGATCATGCATCTCCCCTTTTTGAATTCCTCCATTTGGCTTCTCATCCAGTAATATAACAAATCTTAATGCTCCTGTCACCACCTTCAAAGATCTTACATAATTCTGCACCTTCCTACTTATCCTCCCATGTCATGCTGTTTTGTTTGTCTTCCCGTGCTGTCTACTCGGCCAGCCTGCCAAACTCATCTACCCATTTGCCAGTTTTTCATACAGTTGTCTGTGCCTCTGTCATTGCAGCATGAATGCATGGTATGATCACCCTGAACTCCTCTGCAAGGCCCCTAAACTGTCCACATTTAAGTCCCTTTTAAAGACCCGCTTCTGCCTTACTAATTTGTATGGAAACTGTCTATTGTCTCCCTTCCCGACCTCTATCTTTTAGATTGTGGACTCCAGGGAGCAGGTGCTGTCCTCCTAAGAGCTTGGAAAGCACCTGGCATGCAGTGGATGCTGCAGCAAAAAATAATTCTGCATTAATGCAACCAGAGCCAAAATGTTTTAAGTCACTTGGTTTTATCCCCAGTGTCTTAGATCGGTTTTCAGTGCATCCAGGATTCAGCCATGAAACAAATTTAGCCTGTACATTTTGCATTGCTGAATGGGTGATGGTAGGAAAGCACCCAAACTGCTCCTACACATGCGTTCCTTTGCTGAGGGCTTGATCAGGAGTGGGAGTTTTGCCCGCCATCGGAGTGACGTTACTCCCTTGAAAGGTAGTGCGGAAGGTAAAACTCCAAAAGAGGTATAAACCATCCAGATACCACATGCACTTCAAAGGGAATACAATCTAATTAACATCATCCATCATGAGGAAATGAATATGTTTTGAGCCTAACTCAGCAGAGGGAGTATAGCCCACGATACTGATTTTTAAATAAACATAGTCTAAATTGTCCAGGAAATTAATACAGAAATAGAATTAAAAACATGAGAGAGCGCGAGTTTTTCAAATACAAGGCTTAATACAATTGTATATAAAACTTCTCACACACGTAAGTAAAGAAATAGCTGTGAAAAACCAAACCAAAATGTAAACCAAGTACCAAAAGAGAGTTTCTTTCTTCTCAAAGTCTCCTGGCCCGATTTTCAAAAGTGTGTAGGGTCCACAGATGGGGCTAAATTTGAAAAGTAGCCTGCTCCCATCGCTCTCCACGGGAGGGAGCTGCTGGATGCTGACTGTTTTAGAAAATCTGACCCCTGGGTTGCTTAGCGATAAATGGCCCAAAGAAGATGATTGGAGAAAAGCCAGCATCTTCAGGCTTCTGGCTGTGATTCAGTTTGGGTTGGTAGTGTGTATTCTTTCACACAACTTCCTTTAGCGTCATGGAGCTTAAATGGAGAATATGCCCCCTCTGAGTCCTCTTAGCAGTGTCCAAATGACGGTGAGTTTGATATTTTGCCTTTTTCCTCCACTGTAGTCCTATTGGGATGCAGGCATCCAGAATCCAGGCTTAGTTAGATTTAAAAATTCTAGTTTTAGGGGCATCTTTTGAACTTCAGCCTTGTCCACTCTTGCCTCAAGTAGGGAAACCATGTCACAATTTGAAGTAGCACAAGCTGGCAAGCTGTCTCTCAAGGACAGAAAAAGATAAAGGAGATAATTCTTATATACATGGTTGCAATGGAAACAATGTGTGTGTTTATATAAATAGAGCTCGCTGCAACTATGCAAAAACCGATAACACTCCCTTCGACACTGTTCCCAGTCTGCAGACTTCTGGGCTTTGTTACGGCGAGGAGGAACACACTTAATTTATTTGTTTTTAACTAATGTAATAATGTGGTGTGGTGGGTATATTAACTACTGCAAAGCAACCACATAGGTCTAATCAGCTATCTAGCCGGCTTACCAATAGAGGTGTGTGTTTCTCTTTAAAAACAAAACAAAAATTTAAACTCTCCAACTTTTGATAGTGTTGTCAAAGGGTTACAGATGTGCCCAAAAGGAGTTCCCTAGCAAGATACCCACTGCAGGGTTGGAGATCATTTCATTTCCACCTGGGTATCACTTAGTGGCAGGATGCCTTCAGAGAAGGAAAGCAGATCTGGCATGCAAATAAACACTCTCTGTGAGAATAAAGGAATTGGTATGACTGAGCCACCATTTTGGTTTGGCCATCAGATGATTGAGCATTCAGGAATAGCATCAGTTTACAAAAACATGTCAAACCGGGCAGGCAAAGGGGCGAGTTACAGACCTAGTGATGTCAGATGACATAAGGAACACAAAACGTGAGTGTGTGTCTGTCTGTATATTTTATATTTGTATTCCGGGTATCGCCAAGATGTTTATTACATCATATGGCTCCAGGAAATGAGAGAGCTGACTGATTTGCATCAATAAGGAAATGTTAGAGCTCAGCGTATATATTCTGGATTATATTCATACACTCCTTGGCGGCCAAATGCTTCTCTGCTTTCCTTTACAGGGAGGTATTTGTCCAAGTGAAGGTAACTACTATGTAGGTCCTGAAAGCCGTAAAAGTTGGGTCGGTGTGCTGGACTGCTCAGAATGTAATAAGACATATATCAGGATTGCAGGTGTTGGGTTCATTTTGGTTTTGTTTTTAGTTCTTCCTTGGTTGCATGTGACATGGTCTAGTATGGATGGTAGTCAAGACATAATGGTTTTGTAACTGTGCACTCTAGAAATGGGATGGACGGTACCTTGTAAAATCTGTATATGGCCTTTCAAGTCGTGAAGGAGGTTTAAAGGAGTCCATGTGGCTAGTGCCAAGTCAGAACCCATCAGACAGCCATGTGAGGAACCAAATGCAAGTTGGATACCTCCTATTCCCCAGGAGTAGAGAGATCTATGGGAGAATGCAGATTGCCCTGTTGTCAGATAGCTGAGTGGCCGTGACAGCAATCTCTGAGAAGGTGAATGATTGGAAAAAGCTTATAGCTACAACGTATTATATTAAAATCACTGTGTTCCTCCTAGGATGAATTTACTTGGTGCCACTTCTAGTACTTGGCAGCCCACTTCGGATGCTCCTAATCATTGCCCTACAGCCTCAGACCCATGGTCTATCTAGTCCGGTATTCTATCCCTGAGTGTGGCTAGCTCTGGAAGTCTCAGGGGACCCTCAGATTCAAGAGCCCTGCAGTAGGGAAATGTGGGGTGACCTGCCCCAATGAATTGCCCATCTTGGCCTCTAACAGTTAAAGGTTAGCTTAAGCACTGAAGCAGGAACATTTGACCCTTTCTAAAGTTATGATGCTGTGCTATTGGAGAACTCTATTTGCTCCAGCGGAGTTGGATACAGTACTTACTCACTGTATGCATCTGATGAAGTGAGCTGTAGCTCACGAAAGCTTATGCTCAAATAAATGTTAGTCTCTAAGGTGCCACAAGTACTCCTTTTCTTTTTGTGAATACAGACTAACACAGCAGTTACTCTGAAACCTGTTCTTTGCCATGTATCCTGGCTTGCAGTACTTTTTTCCTATTGGTGGATTGGATTTTTACAAGGTGATATTCATCTGCCTTGCCTCTGAGAGAGAAGTACATTAATTTTGGGTACCTGCCAGTATTTAAGATAGCTGGATTAGTTCAAAGCCGTCCTTTGTAATTTGCATACTGATGAAGTTGTGGTACCATCTCTCATTTAACATTGGGAAGTGAAGTAATTGTTTTCTAGCCCAGTGACCTGACATGACATTTTCATTAGTTTCGTAATTGGTGAAACACACACTTCCTAATAACCGGTCTAGTCTCTCGGCTAGAACAAAGCAATGTATTTACTGCCTGAGGGCTGCCTTTGACTGGAATAGACTATTCCACCAGTTGAACATTGGCTAACCCCCTGGCACCCTGGAGCCTGCATGGTGAAATAATATTTAATGAGTTTGCAGTTTACCCTAAAGTTGTTGACTATCTTCTTAACTACCTTATACCTGAAAAACTGTTGGCAATAGCTAAAATTTAGATGACGATTAGAAGCTAATCTTTTTCTTTGTGAGTACATTTTTATTCTTTTTTAGTTTGCAAACATTTCCTCCCCTTCCAGCTTTCTAATGGAGTTGTCTGTAGAATGGATGGCACTTTTTATCTTCCTGTATCACAGGATACACTCACTGCTAGTACTCCTCCTTCTGGCTGCTCTGGGAATTGGCTCCTTTCACGTCCAAAGCCCTCTTCTGTTGCTCGTTCACACGCTCTGCAGCCTTTCTCTCGCTGAGACTCTGGGTGTCTCTCCTCCTGCCTTGACCCTCTGGCCGGGTCACTGTTCTCCCCCTTCTGGGATATCAGTCTTGCGGGACTTCAAATCCATGGCCTGGTCTGTGCCACATCCCCAGTGGATGGTTGGGGAACATAGGCCCGCCCTCTACTCCATCTTCAAGCTGAGGGACCTCTTCTAATCAGTGTCCAAGGTCTGCAAGGTCCCACCTTGCTGCTGTTTTTTGGAGCCTTTTCTTATGCCGCTTCTTTCAGGCTTCCACTCCACCACCCTTCTGAATAAACTCTTCCTGCCTTCATAACTTAGACAATTTTCTCTATTATGCCCCTGAAAAATTGAAGAATCTGTTCCTCCTCTTCTGGAAGGCAGCAGAGAAGTTGTTGGTTGGAGCGTAACATAATTCAGTGATGGATGGCCTCTACAACAGATGAACAGAATGTTATATTAAGAGTTTCCGGGTTAAGATAACAGCTGATAAATGCTTCGCTTTTCTGCCCATTCTAACAGTTTATTGAAAAGAATGTACTTTATTTGCTAGTTAAACAATCTGGTGGAGAAAGTGGCACAGCTGATATCTCGGGTGGTTTCCAAATTTTCAGCTTCACTGACAGCTTCTGCTTGAAACTGTTCTTCTCTGCAGCGTTCTTTCTCTTTCCCAAGAGGGAAAGCACGGTCTATATTTAGAAGGAGGCTAAGGTGAAAGCACTGATTATTAAAATGCTGATTTTGAACCATTTTGTTGCAAAGCTGACCATGTTGCTGCAGTACTGAAATCCAGCATCGCTTCGTGCTACAAACTGCATTGGTTTACCATGCAACAATGTTTCCTTCTAGTACATCTCTTAAACGGTGTGGAAGAGCTGTCAGTCATGTGACTGACTGTAGCAGTGTTTAGGGAAGGAGTTGTCTGGATTAACAACAATAGACTTGCTGTGTGCAGTGTAAGCAAAGATCAAAAACAGCTGTAGAACCAGTCAGCACAGCCAAAATATCAGAGTTCAAAAACTGTATTCCTTTTGTGACTGTTCCAGCCCAAACCAGTGTTATCGTCTGCTTAAGAAGCTGCACTTCAGCGCGGGTCTGTATCTGGGCTAAAACATGGTTCCTTAACATGGAGGTGCAGACAATGTGGCAGTAAAAGCACCTGTGCCCTGACCAGGCTAGTTCTCCCGATGCTGGTGCCCGAGCTGCTGAAAGGCTCCTGCAGACAAGTCTTTCAGCCAGGTCACTCTCAGGCACGTAGTCATCAGGTGTCAGTCATGAGCCACATCAGGTTGTTTTGTGAACCTGCTTGGCCCTGATCTAGGAAAGCATGTGGAAATGCATCCGATGAAGTGAGCTGTAGCTCACGAAAGCTTATGCTCAAATAAATGTGTTAGTCTCTAAGGTGCCACAAGTCCTCCTTTTGTTTTTGCGAAAACAGACTAACACGGCTGCTACTCTGAAACGTGGTAAAGGGCTTTGTTAGATTTATGGCTCCAGGGCTTTCTTAGCTTGCAATCTTTTTTATTCTCAAGATCTGCTTTCAAGTGACTTAAATATGGAGCCATTTGGCCTGTCATGATCTGTTGTCACTGCAGAGTTAGCCTAGCCCCGCTGTGAGCATCCACACTGAAAAGCCCTACCCGAGTCACTGCGTCTTCACTGCTCCCCTGTGTGTCTCATTAAAACTCCTTGGTTCATCCCATGATTCTTAGTGCTATGGTAAGCTCAGCCTCTCTGCTTCTTTCCCAGTGAATTGTGGGAGAATTTGTCTGATTCTGGGCATGTGAGATCTGTGGTAAGGCATTGGAGAATTATCCAACACTGAAGTCCGCCTCTTCACTGCAAAGGGGCAGTCTGGCCTAGCGGTCATGGCCAGGCTGATGTCTTCAAGTGAAGGGTGGCCACGAGTTGGTGGTCAGCGAGCAGGGATCGGAGTAATGGCTAGAGCAGAGACCGATAAGCAAGAATCGGGCTGGGGTCAGAGACCAGAGGTCATATCGGGCTGGAATCAGGAAGCAAGAATCAGGGCCAGAGTCAAGCTGGGGTAAGAGATTGGAGGTGAGAAAGCAAGGTGAAGACCAGCGTCACAGCAGGACAAAAGTTGGTGTAGTTGCCCTTGCAACTTGCCGGGGCACCCTCCCAGGGTTAAATAGCATGCATGGGCCGATCAGAGGGCCACAGGGTGCTCTTGCTTTGGTCCCTTTGGTTTGTACTTCCTGTGGCAGCTGCGGACCTGCGGGATCGGTCGAAGGTACACACTGCTCATGCGGCGCCTCATGGTCTCGGACACAATCCGATAGTCCGGGGACATCTACATCGAACACATCACCGGCCACCGACAGTACCAGGAGGTGTGAGCTAGTACAACATCGTGCATCAACCATGGGAAAGGGACTGAGAGACTTCTTCTTTTTTTTTTTTTTTTTTTTTTTTTTTTTTCCACTGGACCATATGAACTGGAACCATAAACTCACTGAACATTAAATCCCACCAAATGAGGGTAGATCCATCCTCATCATTGTACCCGCTCATTATACTCCACACCTGAACATGTCCATTATATGGACAACATACCCCCATATCTCAATGTCTGTACTTTGACCCGTTAAACTTTTACCCCCAATCGGGGAGATTGCAGATTATGTATTCCTTACGCCACCCGCTCCTAAACTGAACTTCGCACCCCTTGATAATATTCCCTGATAACCAGAAACTTCTAGGCCTAAACTCTGTACCGTTTTCTTTTTACTTCAACATTATCTTAATAAAATTATGAAATCTAATCTCCACAGCGCTCTTTGGAAGTGGCTCTGTATGGCCTTCGCGGGGGCAATTTGGGAACATCTGCTGTCCCAAGCTTCACAGACCCAGGCTCTAGTCCCAGGGAGCCTTACAATAGATAGGTTACCAGCCCCAGTGAAAGCAGAACCCTATATCTAGTGATGGGCCAGCTAGCCTGGGTTGAAAGCAGCACTAAACTAGCATGAGAGGGTTGGTGTGTGGATGGAAAGTCCACACACCATAGTTAATACAGACCCTAACTGAAGCATTGATGCTTTATGGAGGTCTGACTTAAATTATTTAATGACCAAGTGTATGCAACCAGCACTGTGATGCACCAGAATTGTGTGGGTGTGGAGAGAGAACATTCAAAGCCACCAGCAGGAATATCTTGTATTTCTGGCCAAAGTGTGGGGAAATTCTTATGTGATCATATGCTAATTTTTCAGTTGTGATCAGATGAATGTGAACCTGATGTGAGTGGAGAATATAGCATGCAGCTCTCTCATTGCATGTATTTATTACTAACGCAGTTTCAACCACATGCCGGGGGGGTTATTGTTAACATCCTTAGGTGCTGAGACTTTGCAGAGGTCTTCTAACGTTGGGTCCCATGTGTGTTTCAAAATCTAGGCTCGGGGGGAAAAGAAGTAGGCGATTCACTGACAATGCAGAATTTTTTTGTCTTTGAAGCGGGAAGTTAGATGTTTTGTTTCTTTGACTAGTGTTTGTGGCTTTATTTATAAAACTAAAATACCCCCAGTGTTATCCTTGAAGCCTTTTGAGGTCTTAAAAATAAATAAATAAAAAGCTAGAACTCACTACTTCAATTTTCACTTGCACTTAAAAGTTTCATTTGCAGAATGGATTGAAGAAAAGTTGCATTGCTAAATTATTGGGGGGGGGGGAGGGTTAATGGTAATACTGGTTACAGGTTTGGTTAGCTCTTTCTCTCCCAAACAAAACACCTTCTTTCAGTGTAAATAGCAAGAAACTGAAGAGTGACCTGGCACTTTTATTGATGAATAAATGTAGAATACAAGCAGCTTTTGTGTACTGAGATTCCAGTAAGCCCAGTCATTCCAGACTTCACTTCTAAAGAGCCACTCAAGAAATATGTTGAGGAAAAAAAACAAATCTGCTGTCTTTCACTGAGGCATGGCTATGCGCTGTGGCATTTTTGGGAGCAATCCATGAAATGTGTGTGAATGTAGCATGAGTTTTTCCAGAGGAATTAACATTAAAGGAGTGGGTTGCAAGCTGTCTTTAACAAGTTGATGCAGAGGACATCTTTCCATTGCTTGGGAAACGGGTAGGCATGCTTGTGAAAACTGAGTCTAGCTTGTGTATCTTGTTCAGAATTTGCCCAAGATTATTCGTTCGGTGCACGAATTACAAAACTCTCATACCTGGCTGAAAAAGGCAAATATTCTCCAAAATATTGAAATATTATATGCAAGTCTAATGAATGTACTGTCCAGCTTTATTATTATGTGCATTGTTGTAGCCATGTCAGTCCCAGGATATTAGAGAGACAAAGTGTGTGAGGTATTTTATTTATTTGTTTGTTTGTTTATATATTTTTTTTTGACCAACTTCTGTGGGTGGGCAAGACACTTTTCAGCTACACAGAGCTCTTCTTCAGGTCACCCAAAGAAGTTGGAAATGTGAAGGTTAGTTTCTGCTGCTTTGTTAGCCCAGCTGTTAAACATTGTATGTGAAATTTATTGGCTGAGCATTCTCTCTCTCTCTTTTTGTATAATCTATTAAGGTACCAGTTTAGCCAGATTAAAGAACATTAGTGGAAAATACTGTGTGCGCCCAATGCAGCTGCTTTAATGTTTCTGCTTAACCATAATACTTGCGTTCTTTGATTTTTGGTGCAATTGTGCAACCTTAATGTTTTTCAATGAGAGGGAGTAAATTTGAAAATAACAAGGAATGCTTTTTCACATAGTAGTCTGTGGAACTCACTGCCACATGGTGACATTGAGCAGGATTCAAGAAGGGATTTGGATGCTTCCATGGCTAACAAGGATGTCCAGAATTACAATAATAAAGATTTAAAAAACAAAACTACCTGCTGAAGATTATGTCAAAGCCAGAGGACTACTGCTGGAGCTGTACTGAGCCTTCTCTAGAGTGGCTGCTGTCAAGCAAACCTTAGTGCAGGGAACACTCAAACTGTGTCACCTTGAAGACCCTGCTGGTAACGTGCCAAGAGCCCAAAGGATGCATCTACATTGTACAGGTTTATCTCATTTAAAAAAAAAAAAACAAAAAACCATGAAAAGGTTCTTTAATTTAGACTAATAGCAGAACAGTAAACAAGCAATTCCTAGTAATAAAAACCTGATGTCTCTTAGCACTGGCTCAAACCTTTGTTGTGGAACCTGTATCTTACTCGATCCAGGGGATACATTGGTGAATTTTCAGTGTGCCCCGGGTGGCTTGGGAGGCACTGATGTTTAAACTTTTGGTTTTTGGTTGACGTTTTGCTTGGCGTTTTGGGTTCCTTCGAATGTAAAAGGTAGAGAAGGGGGGAGGAGAGGTGAAAATCCAAGTAAATGAAAAATAAGGTTTGACTCTACCACTGAATAGCACAGTTGGGGCTTTCGCATATGTTCTCTGCTACTGGCTTGTTCTAACCTTGCTGCTTTAGGGATGGTTGTGGCCTGCTGGATTCTCAGAGTACATCTACACCACGAATGAAGGTGTGATTGAAGGTAGGCATACTCCTGATCGCTTTAACCTAGCTAAAAAGGGTAACAATAAGGGTGAATATGTGTCAGAGTAGCAGCCGTGTTAGTCTGTATTCGCAAAAAAGAAAAGGAGGACTTGTGGCACCTTAGAGACTAACAAATTTTATTTGAGCATAAGCTTTCGTGAGCTACAGCATGGTGGCACAGACTTCAGCATAGGCTGGATGCCAGAATACAAATCTGCCGGGACATGGTGAAGGCTGCGCTGCCATGTCTTCGCTATTAATTATCTGTGTTAGCTAGATTAAAGCTAGTGTTTTGTTATATTTACCTGCACCACAGTCAACCTTTTATTTGCTGTGTAGACACAGCCTAGTCTTCCTGGGCTCCATTTGGCCCTGGTGCCTTTCTTACTCTGCAGTAGTCCTTTTTGGTGGTTCTGATTTCCAAGAACACAATGGACTCTTTTCTTGCCGGGAGGGAGGCGGGGGGAAGCTGAAGATGTCAATTAAAATGGTACGTTACTTCTCTGAAATCTTCACAGCAGAGGTGTTACCTAAAATGGGGTTTTTTTAACAGCCTAGGTGCTCCCTTTATAATATTTGAGGTAGAAATTTATCATCTGCAGAATCAGGAAAGTTAGGGAAGAAAACCAGCTAACATAAAAATTGATTTGTATTGGGGAGAAAATAAATGTGAATATTAAATGTATAGATGATTTAAATGAGTTTCTTTTGGAAGCTCTAGGATTTATCGCACAATAGCGACAAAATCTTGGGATAAACTTTCTATTCGTGAAAATGACATTCAGCTAAATCAGGATCTTTTATACATTTTGCTTTGAATGTACATTTATTTTTCCTCCTTGCACAAACTGTGGATTTGAACCAAGGCATGAGTAATTCCAGAAAGTTAGGTGATGTTGTAAACCTCCAGTGTCAGTGCAATAATAGCTTGTCTAAAGTAGGTATTTAACTACACTTCTGTGTATAGTAACTGGTCAGCATGCAATATCTAAGCAATCGCCTCAGTCTACCATTTAGTTATGTTGGCTTCTTTTATGTGAAATCTCCCCTTTCCCACAATACCGTCTCTGAAAACAGCTTTGGGAAACAGAGTACTTGTGGCACCTTAGAGACTAACAAATTTGTTAGTCTCTAAGGTGCCACAAGTACTCTTTTTCTTTTTGCGAATACAGACTAACACGGCTGCTACTCTGAAATCTGGGAAACAGATGACTTCAGAGGTTGAAAAAACAAAAATGAAACTTTAACAAATTTGGTCTTTGCCAAAAGCATTTAATACCAAGAATATTGCAAATGTTTTCTGTTGGGATTATTCCCTGAAGGCTGCTAATCTGGGAGAAATCCAGGCATTTTCTCCTGACTTTATCCCTCTCCTGGCAATTTCAGTGGGGGGTGTGTGTGGGGGGGGAGGGGGAGGGAGGGGGGGCTGAGGTAGCAGTTGTTTCCCAGAGGAAATGAACTGTCAGTTTTTATAGGAATTATTATAGGACTAAAACGCTGCTTCAGAAAAGGTGATGGTGCTCAGAAAGCAATAGCTGCCGACAGAATGAGAGATCTTAAAGGAGCATGGGACGTTTACATGCATTATTGTGGCTCAGCAATTCAGGCATTTTGTTCTTGCTGCTCTCTTCTCTGTTAGTTAGGAGTTTTAACTGGTGCTACTTTATTAATTCTTGTGGCTCTGAAGTCCTGATCCTGCAAGTGGCTGGACTCTCCTTCCCCCAGTGAATTCACTGAGCTGTGATTGTGGGATCAGGACTACCTTTCTGTTTATCTGTACAGCGAAGAACAATGGAGCTCCTATTTTGATTGGGGCCTTTTGTGCTATCTATTGTAATATAAATACCAAATACTGATTTTTTTTTTAAATTTTTGTTATTTTTAGTATTATTGCATTGGACCCCAGCTGTGATCAGGGCTCCATTGTTCTATGCGCTGTGTAAACTCACTTGTCTCCCTTTCTCCTATACAATATTTTTCCATTCCAGGCCCAGGCTCTGTAGTTGCTTGCTTTTGAAATTGAACAAAGCAGTAAACTGTCCATTTTAAAAGCTGCTCCAAGGCCTGATTCATAGCTCCTAACCTGAGTGGGGGCCAGGGGTGCTCAGCTGAAAGCAAGAGGCACCGGACACCTCGCAAGATCGAGCCCTCAGGAAGCTATTGTTCTAGCAGGCTTATCTTATACCTGTGCAAAATTTAGCCTCTCACTCATAACACTAAGGCTAGCCATGAAAATCTGCTCTGGCTCTCTCGCTCTTCCTCCTGCCCCCTCCCCCAGGCCTGTTTGACTAGTTTTCACCTGTGGAGCCCTATTGCTTCAGAGCTGTTTAAATAGGCAGAGTATTTAAAAAGCTTCCAGCCTTGGCAACCACATGTAAACAGTGCGTAAGCCAAAGAATGGCCTCCTAGAAGGACAGCTTGGGGAGTTGTCGGCCTTTGATATGTACAGCAGGTCTGCTTCATCTGCTGAGGGAACTTCTTATTTAAGGCTGGAATTTGAAACTTGCATGGGAGCCCTTTTGTTCTACTATAGATGGCTTAGTTAGATAAGCGGGGAGAAATGCCAGCAGGGCTGCCAGCTGCCTTTTAATGCACTTAAAGCTTCGATACCCAGTCTGTTTGTTAAACTAGCCAGTGGTGGTGTCCCCATTACTCGCTCCCAGTGCAAATTTAACACATCCACATGCAGAAATGCAGCTATGTAGCCAAAATGGTCACTGGGACACAGAATGGAAGTGATTTAGAAAGTTGTGTTCACGGCATACAAGGTCTTTTGCTGTTCTCTTTTAAAACCTTTGCTCTGAATCAATAAAGTAAATGCATCCGATGAAGTGAGCTGTAGCTCACGAAAGCTTATGCTCAAATAAATTTGTTAGTCTCTAAGGTGCCACAAGTACTCCTTTTCTTTTTGCGAATATAGACTAACACGGCTGCTACTCTGAAATAAAGGTTCAGTAATGGTTTAGCTGAACACTTGAATTCTCTACTGTTTTAGAGTGGTGTGTGTCCTGTAACCTATGAAACATGGATATCCTGAAATATATCATTCTGAAATAATCGTACAAAGGTTAACAGAATTGTTAGTTTCAGTTTTGTTTAATTTTTTACCTCTTCCTGTCCTTCCTGTTCTCATCCTACAGCAAAGCTATAGGGAAAAAAAACACAAGTTTCCTTGCAATATTGGTTTGAATGTGGTGGAAAACAGGAATCGTGAGTCATAGGTTCCAAATTAACACTAATGTGTAAGGTTAAAATGACATGTAAAAGACGGGTCATCAATAGAGACAGGAAGGTGTGCTATCGTGCTCATAAATCTCAAGGCTACAGATCAACTTGCTCTGGAAGTTCTCTTATAAACTTCTCACTAGTGGGGCTTGTAAACATGTCTGTGTGCGTTAGCCCTATGCTGTAACTGATGGCGTTAGCCTGGGAATAGTTGTCAAACACAAACAGCCCATTCTTGTTGCTCTGATGTTTAATTTTAAGAGAGTGTAAATGTGTTTTTTCTTTAACTATATTTAGAGCTTTCAGAGATCAGCACTTTCTGGAAGAATTAATTTTGATGGATTCTTTTGAGAAAAGAAAAGCAGTACTTGTGGCACCTTAGAGACTAAGAAATTTATTAGAGCATAAGCTTTCGTGAGCTACAGCTCACTTCATCGGATGCAGTGAGCTGTAGCTCACGAAAGCTTATGCTCTAATAAATTTGTTAGTCTCTAAGGTGCCACAAGTACTCCTTTTCTTTTTGCGAATACAGACTAACACGGCTGCTACTCTGAAACCTGTCTTTTGAGAAACTGATCCAAGTCCCAACTTACAGATCAGGATCTAGGTTTCAGTTTGTGACTGTTTGGATCTAGGGGGCACGGGTGTAGCACATTTTTTATTTTTGCATTAAGAGCTGGTGGCTTTTTGTGTTTGCAAATTCAATCAGATTTGTTCTTTTTATTAATACAGGACCTTCTTAGTCCACTTGCTCAACTCCAGTAGAGAAGAGGAAGAACTCCAGGTTACATAACATGCTATTATTAACAAGGATGTCAGTTTCAATTTTGTGTTTTAGTGATGTAGGAATGTGACATGATATACAGACCATTTCTGGTTTTCCTCTGTTGGTATCCATGACCAGATCTATTTGAGCATAAGCTTTCGTGAGCAATAGCTCACTTCATCGGATACATTCCACCGAATGCATCGGATGAAGTGAGCTGTAGCTCACGAAAGCTTATGCTCAAATAAATTTGTTTGTCTCTAAGGTGCCACAAGTACTCTTTTTTTGTGAATACAGACTAACACAGCTACTACTCTGAAACATGACCAGATCGTCGTTTTCTATAACCTCATCAGAGGTGAACTTCTGCATTGTGGCTTCCTTTGCTTTCATTTTTGGCAGCCCTAAATGATTGAGGAGAAAGTCTGTATTCGCAAAAAGAAAAGGAGTACTTGTGGCACCTTAGAGACTAACAAATTTATTGGAGCATAAGCTTTCGTGAGCTACAGCTCACTTAAGGTGCCACAAGTACTCCTTTTCTTTCTAGAACTTCAAGACAATCTAAAAGGAAACTAACACGGCTATTACTCTGAAACTTGAAGTTCTAGGTGTGTGTGGGTTTTTTATTTAAAAGGGATGGGTGGCGGGGGGAGGATGACCACCTAGTTTTAAATAAAAAGTACCCAGAGTGAAGGTGAAATTCCTTTTTTGCCTGAAAGGGTTTGGATAAATGTTCTAGTGCAGGGGTTCTCAACCTTTTTTCTTACTGAGGCCCCCCACAACATACTATAAAAACTCCAGGGCCCATCAGGGGAGGGGGGGCCTCTGGGTAGGGAGGGAGCTTGGGCATAGACTTAGTTTGACTTCTATTTTGGGTGGATAGGGGCCAGCAGAGCTCCAGCCAGCTCTGCATGGCGGGATCCGGGGAGGGAGCGCCACCTCCACCCACCCCGACTCACCTCAGCAGGCCACCCAGCCTGTCTGGGTGGTGGTTGGGGGTGGGGGAGCACAACCAATAATTATAACTCAAAGGTAGGGGGCTTAGCTCACCCACGGAGTAGCTCAGGGTGCAGGGAAGGGGTAGCTAGGGGTTGTATGTGGGCAGGACGTAGTGATATACCAATAAAATAAAAACCAGCAGAATCTTATTAAAGGGGAAAAGGCAAAATACCACATTTATTGTGAATACAGAAAGAATCACAGTAAGCAGTTATAGAAAAGGAGGACTTGTAGCACCTTAGAGACTTACACATTTATTTGAGCATAAATACATTTCATGAGCTCACTTCATCGGATGTTTATGCTCAAATAAATTTGTTAGTCTCTAAGGTGCCACAAGTACTCCTTTTCTTTTAGCAAATACAGACTAACACGGCTGCTACTCTGAAACCAGTTAGTTATAGCTATAACATTCCATTCAATCTCCTATTTATTCACACATTCATTCATACATGCGTGCGCACACAGGTTCTGCAAGGTTGTTTTCATGGTTACCAGCCTTAGCCGCTATGGATGTAGAAGCCCTCTACACCAACATTCCACACAAAGATGGACTACAAGCCGTCAGGAACAGTATCCCCGATACTGTCACGGCTAACCTGGTGGCTGAACTTTGTGACTTTGTCCTGACCCATAACTATTCCACATTTGGTGACAATGTATACCTTCAAATCAGCGGCACTGTGATGGGTACCCGCATGGTCCCACAGTATGCCAACATTTTTATGGCTGACTTAGAACAGCGCTTCCTCAGCTCTCGTCCCCTAATGCCCCTACTCTACTTGCGCTACATTGATGACATCTTCATCATCTGGACCCATGGAAAAGAAGCTCTTGAGGAATTCCACCATGATTTCAACAATTTCCATCCCACCATCAAGCTCAGCCTGGACCAGTCCACACAAGAGATCCACTTCCTGGACACTACGGTGCTAATAAGCGATGGTCACATAACCACCACCCTATATCGGAAACCTACTGACCGCTATTCCTACCTACATGCCTCTAGCTTTCATCCAGATCACACCACATGATCCATTGTCTACAGCCAAGCGCTACGATATAACCGCATTTGCTCCAACCCCTCAGACAGAGACAAACACCTACAAGATCTCTATCATGCATTCCTACAACTACAATACCCACCTGCTGAAGTGAAGAAACAGATTGACAGAGCCAGAAGAGTACCCAGAAGTCACCTACTACAGGACAGGCCCAACAAAGAAAACAACAGAACGCCACTAGCCATCACCTTCAGCCCCCAACTAAAACCTCTCCAACGCATCATCAAGGATCTACAACCTATCCTGAAGGACGAGCCATCGCTCTCACAGATCTTGGGAGACAGACCAGTCCTTGCTTACAGACAGCCCCCCAATCTGAAGCAAATACTCACCAGCAACCACACACCACACAACAGAACCACTAACCCAGGAACCTATCCTTGCAACAAAGCCCGTTGCCAACTCTGTCCACATATCTATTCAGGGGACACCATCATAGGGCCTAATCACATCAGCCACACTATCAGAGGCTCGTTCACCTGCGCATCTACCAATGTGATATATGCCATCATGTGCCAGCAATGCCCCTCTGCCATGTACATTGGCCAAACTGGACAGTCTCTACGTAAAAGAATGAATGGACACAAATCAGACGTCAAGAATTATAACATTCAAAAACCAGTTGGAGAACACTTCAATCTCTCTGGTCACTCGATCACAGACCTAAGAGTGGCTATACTTCAACAAAAAAGCTTCAAAAACAGACTCCAACGAGAGACTGCTGAATTGGAATTAATTTGCAAACTGGATACAATTTAACTTAGGCTTGAATAGAGACTGGGAATGGATGAGTCATTACACAAAGTAAAACTATTTCCCCATGGTATTTCTCCCTCCCACCCCACCCCCCACTGTTCCTCTGATATTCTTGTTAACTGCTGGAATTAGCCTACCTTGCTTGTCACGGTGAAAGGTTTTCCTCCTTTCCGCCCCCTGCTGCTGGTGATGGCTTATCTTAAGTGATCACTCTCCTTACAGTGTGTATGATAAACCCATTGTTTCATGTTCTCTGTGTGTGTGTGTGTGTGTGTGTGTGTGTGTGTGTGTGTGTGTATATAAATCTCTCCTCTGTTTTTTCCACCAAATGCATCCGATGAAGTGAGCTGTAGCTCACGAAAGCTTATGCTCTAATAAATTTGTTAGTCTCTAAGGTGCCACAAGTACTCCTTTTCTTTTTGCGAATACAGACTAACACGGCTGCTACTCTGAAACCAGCCTTAGAGTTGCTCATGCCAAGCCACTGGCCAGGTGGCCTGGACATGAGGAGGGAGCAGGGCCTCGTCAGATGGTCATCTGATGCTCCTGGAAGTTGGTTTGCAGAATCAGATCCCAAAGTTCTCACTTTCTAGAGTCAATTTTTATAGGAATTTCTTCCTATGCCAGTCTGTGGGAATTGCTTCATCATGCTGTTGCTGAATCAATCAGCAGATGGCACTTTCCAGATGACTCCGTGCTGTCAGATGTTATCTTGTTCTTTGGTTCTCCCATTGTTGAGGCTGTTGGGTGTATTCCAGTCTGCCCTCCGGGGGTCCTCTGGTTTATTTCCACTTGATGCCTTCTTCAGCCGATGGACACTGGATTCTTAGGCTGGCACCTCCCTGATCATTCAGTTATTATCCACACCAAGCATCCATCCACATACATCCTCTATCTCTATTTTAATCACAATTGTTAACAAAGCCAGATGAATACAACAAAAGGACGGGGAGTGTCTGGGTGCTGTTTCTTTTGTTACAGAGTATTGCTTTACCGGTGGCACCTTAGAGACTAACAAATTTTTTTTACTTTCAGTCCTTCAGTCCTAAAATTTGTTAGTCTCTAAGGTGCCACCGGTACTCCTTTTCTTTTTGCGAATACAGACTAACACGGCTGCTACTCTGAAACCTGAGAGTATTGCTTTGAGTCTCTTTCTGTGTGAGTAGTTGTCGTTACAAAGAATTGCTTTGAGAACAGACTCTGTCTTGGAATGTACGAACACAATTAGCAGCTTGCAAGTTTCACACACAGAGGGAGAGAAACAGTACCAAAAACCAAGAGACCTCTTAATTAGGAATACCCTGGAGTTTAAGCTATGGGGAATCAAATTCATTTGTGATTTTAATACAGAAATTCTTTAATATGATCCAACAGTAGCTCAGGGTGCAGGGAAAGGGTAGCTAGGGGCTGTGCTGGGGGGGGGGGTTCCCCTGCGGTCCCTGTTCCCCCAGGGCTCTGCCAGCCACGGAGCCAGGTCCCCCTGCCCAGGTGGGTCTTACCCGCTGACCTCTGTGGGAGCAAAGGGGGCTGGGAATTGAGGAGCAGCTTCAACCCCCTGGCACCAGCCAGAGAGCAGCAGCTGTCCCACAGTCCCTGGCGGGCTTCCCGCCTCTGACCTGGCGACCCAGCCCCCATGAAAGGTTCGCAGACCCCCTGTTGAGAGGGCTGTTCTAGGGAACATCCCCTTTCCAAATGTGCGCTTGGGTGTTAGGAAGTGGGTGGAGGCTGCCAAGCAACTTCTTAATGAACTTTAAAAGTTCTAAAGCTTTGTCAAGTTCTAGTCTTTAATTCCTTTGCAACCAGCACCCTTGCTGAAACCAGAATCGAGGTTTTTCTGAAATCAGAGCTACAAGAGCGAGTGCCTCCGATTTTAATTTGTTGTTTTTTAAACTTGTGCAAACCCTGTCTGGATGTCCTTGTTTCAGTCTGAGTGGTTTATTTGAATGTGACTGACTTAAATCTGTTCCCAATAGTGGATGAAGCATTGGCCTGAAACTTGGGAGACCTGGGTTCATTTCCGAGCTCTGCCACTGGCATGCCATGGATAAGCCACTTCCCCTTTCTGTGCCTCAGTTTCCCCATCTGGAAAAGGGGATGATTATACTGACCTCCTTTGTAAAGTGCTTTGAGATCTTCTGATGAAAAGTGCTATCTAAGAGCTAGGTATTATGAAATAAGAGCATCCACACTGGACTTTGCACCAGCTTAATTAAAAAAATCAGTTTAAACTCATACCTTATGTTAACTGGTACAATTTTATCATGTAGGGAAGGGCTAAGAGTGCCTGTTCTACATGCCTCAAATGCTCAACATAAAGTAAGAAGCTTGGAATTTGCTGCTCTCTCTTCTTGGGTCAATTGCACTGTTTCTTCCTTTGCTTTTCTACCCTTCTCAGTCATAGTCATCATTTTGAAATCAGGAGGCATTGTCTTGTCTAATATTTCTGGCTATTGCTATTTGCTCTCCCTTCCTCTCCACTTTGAAACAGCACCTCCTGTCAATCACGCTGGAGTTGCCTCTTGTCCAAAGCAGTTCAACAGGCTATTGGCAATGGTAGGATGCTACCAGAAGAGGATATTGTGAACTTGTGTGACCACAAAAGGACCAGCAAAAATTATTTGGCTGCTAGAGACTGTTTTTTAAAGGTCAAACAGAATTCTAGTTGAAGCCGTATGTGCGGACATTTAAGTGGTCACTTGGGGTGTGCCTACAACAAGCTGTTTCCAGAGCAAATTTGGGTTTAAACAGCTGTGAGTGATTTTCACCTTGCAAAGAAAAACAATGGCTAGACTGGCTGCAATCCAGCCAGTAGTTTGGTGAGCCCTGCCCTGCCTCTTTCTTGGCAGGTCCACCACTGGCCCATTGTCCTTTGCTCTTGCCAGTACAAACCCAAAGTCATCTCTCTCTCATTATTCCAACTGGTTTCAGCAATCTGTTTTTCCCAACCACAATTATCTCTCATTGTTTGTTCCCTCTGGGCACAGCCCGCTTTCCGAAGGCAAGGGAGCCGTTAGGAAAGCGTACAACCAGGTGGCCTATGCTTTTAAATAAAGATGCCATCACAAACAGGACATGGGGAAATTGGAATACATTAAACACAGGAAGCAAACAGAGAAATGTAGATGAGAAAAAATAAACAAGTTGGAAGGAGGAAGGTGGCTGGCAGATAAACATAGCACCTTTCCCCCCCCCCCTCCCCCGCCCCAGCATGAGGCTTAAATGAAACAAACAGCTTTCATTCTCTGGGATTGTTGCACATCAAGGAGGATAAAGATGTATAATTTCTATCCCTCCTAGTGGGACAGCGGTGGATTTTGCTGCTGTCTGCCAAATGCAGGGTTGAAAGTAAATGGAGTGCCAGCAAGGTACTTTATATGCAGAAGTGCTGCAATCCAGCCACTGAGAATGGGTGGCTTAGGTCTCCTAAGGTGCCACAAAGTACTCCTTTTCTTTTTGCGAATACAGACTAACGCGACTGCTACTCTGAAACCTGTCTGCAGCTTGTTCACTGTCCAATTCCTAGCCTGACCACTGGGGTGAAAATGAGTGTGATCTTTTGTTTGTTCTCCTAAATAGAGGAACCATGCTAGCTGAAAGCAGACACAACTTGGATTTGCTGTGAAATTTGTAGTTTCCTTACATTAAAACTGACCTAAAAGGGGTCTGGTGCAAAGAGATATCTTTAATATTTGTAAAGAATTGTGTTCCATGCAAATGGCTGCATTTTATTACCATAAACAAGTTAGTGTGGAAAAGTAAGAGATGGTGCAGAAATTCTGAATTTCTTGAGGGAGGAGTGGGTAGGCAGGCAGGCAATGAAATGAGGCAATAGTATCTCCTTCCTTAGGTCTGGATGAGATGGAAGAAAATCCCAGGACCACACACAAATCTCCCCAATATAAATATCTGAGTCTGTGACTGACTGATTTAACTCCTCCTGCTCTTGGATAATGGGGGTTCAGATCTGTGACAATGAAGGAGGAAGAGGAGTGTGTGCGAACTGGCGCCAAAGAGAAGGAAGATTTGCCACATTCTATGTGTTTGCATTTGTATCTGCACAGGCATGGTGGAGAACCCTCAAGTGCTGGTGAAACCAATGGCCTAAATTTCAAGTTCAAACTGGTTAGTGATATTGATGTCCAGACATGAGATGCTTTTTAGAAGGGTCTGTTTTTTCAGAGGATGGGTGATCAGCCACTTTATGAAGAGTAGGCCTCTTTAAAGGTGTCTTTAATTAGGGACCCAAGTCGCTCGTCACACCTGAAAACTTGGGCCGATAGGCTTTCCTGACTGAAAGTATTTGATCTGCAGCTGAATTTTAGACTTTGAGGTGCATTTTAGGTACAACTGAGCTACATTTACCGTGGAAGATGTATACTTCAGTTGAGTCCAGGGACTTATGAAATATGGTATTTGCAATCTACTGTCAATGCAAACATGTTCTATGACCTATACATTACCTCGTTGGGAAAATATTCCTCTCATATCTGACAAATTCTCTGTCAAGGTGTAATGGAGAGAAAACCATATGAACTTTAAAAAGGCTTGTTGAGAAGGAGGAATGTTGTTTATTTCAGAAACTCACTCCTTAGCTGCCTTTGTTGAGGGGGAAAATATAAATTTATATTAACAACATTGGGCCCATTGGATTATACTTGGTTTAAAATGCAACAAAATAAGTAATCCTATGAATTAAAAGAAGAAATATAAGCTTTATGTGCCCTAGTTTTTTTTATCTCTGATGCTGTTTCTGATCTATCCTGACTTTTCATTTTGTTTGATTTCATGTTGAGTGGGGAATGAAAATAGAGTAAAGATGTCCCCATTTACATCTATATTGACAAAACTCTATAGTGCCAAACATGATGTGTGTGACAATTGCTCTCCAGTTATTTATCTTCTAAGAACTGTGACAGTCAAGAGAAAATACTCAATGCTCTAAGATGCATAAAATGAACAAATATATTCAATTTAAAATAAGGATATCGAGGCTATAAAATTTCAAGTCAATAAGAAAGAAGAGATGGTGCCATATCCTACATGTATGAAAAACGGAGAAACTATCCCAGGAAATGTGCGAGATATTTTATTTTATTTAATATGAATATATCCAGAATTGAAGCCACCGTGATACCTTCTATGCACCAGAATAATATTTACAAAGGCTGCTATCCTATTTCCAGTATGTTTCAGGGCATAAATGGATGGCTACTTGGGGAGCGGAGATGAAACACACACACATGCATGCACATTACTCCTGGGGGAATTTGGCGCCACTGCGCAATGCAGAATTTTGCAGAAATTTTTTTAGCGCAACATTTCCTTTCCCCCACAGAAATGGGCTGCAGTGCTGCTGGCCGCCACTTGGGGCTGCTGGATTCAGCAGCACCCAGCTTGCACATAGAAGACACTGGGGGGGGGGGGGAAGAGGAGGAGCTAGAGGGTTCCCAGCAGCGGCAGTTCCCAGCACGCCTGGAGGGGAGGAGGCAGCGGTGTGTAGGAAACCCTGTGCAAGCCTGGAACCCAGCATCAGGCTGTTTCTCCCTCTGGATTCCTGGGCTCTGGGGGACGGAGGGGGTGGGGGTCTGGGCTGGGGCAGGGGGCCTGCGGCTGGGCTCCTGGAGGGGAGGGGGGTGCAGGTTTCTGGCCCCCTGTCTGGACCTGGGGAGGAGGGGCAGAGAAACGGGAACTAGGTTGGCATAGGGTTTTCTTTAACTCTCTACTCCTGGGGGAATTTTTGTGTGCGTCTGTATTGTTACAGACAAACTTGCTGACAGGTATTTGGAAATAAATTACCCAAATAATTGAAACGGGGGTGATTCTGTAGTGTTATTTTGACAAATAAAATTTGCAGAATTTTTATTTTTTTGGAGCAGAATCCCCCCGCAGGAGTACACATGCAGTACTTTCCCCTAATGCCATAGTTGATCAGGTGTGTTATGTGAGAGTGGAAGTAAGAGTTGAGCTACCTCCTGAAGCTTCTCCATTAGTGTTGGCCATTGCTGGAAGAAGGACATTGGCAGTGTCCCATTTGGCCATTTAAGCACGGCAGTTCCTTTATTGTACCTTAAATAAATTGTATTCAAATTATATTTTATAATGTACAGAGGTTTCTTTTCTAATTTCTAAGAAAATGTTGGAGACTGTTTTTGATGTATTAATATTCATACTCATTTTGCTTTAAAAACTATTTGTGCTTTGTAATCTATAAACCCTCTATCTATAGATCCCCCAAGCACTCTGCAAATACTAATGAACTAAGATGAACAACTACCTTGTGAAATTAGTATCGGCCCCATTTTACAGTTGAAGAAACTGGGTCATGGAGAGGTTTAGGCTGAGATTTTGGCTTTCCAGGCTTAGGCGCCTAATTCCCTTAGATCCGTAGGGACTTTTCTGGGGTCAGTGTGAGAGCCAGGAATAAAACTTGATTCTCCTGTGTACTGGTCTAATGCATTAATCACTAATTTATGCACCGATTCCTTTCTTTGCAGGTGGGGAGAATAGATTTTTTTCTAGAATCTTACAAAGTAACCTCTCTTGATTGTTGTGTGACAAACTGTTGAATGAGGTGCAAACTAAGTTGTGGTGATTCTAATTCAGCTTTAAAGCTACCCAGAGCTTTCGTTCATTATCATTGCCACTAGTGCTTAGACTCCAGTGGTGTTGGCCACAGGTTCCCCTGTGACTAAAACATTTTCAGTCTTTCTCCTGATGAGACCACATACAGCTGATTTCAGACAGGCAGATGTTTCAGACACTCGGTATATTTAAAAACGTGCTCTTTGGTGGGCAGCGTGTCATTCAGACAAGCACAGTGTTTTGCTTCAGTTATTCAACTTCTTTGTAAGAAGAGAGCTTGTGCAGAGTCTTTCTCGTTGGTTTGCAGGGTTTTATGTACTAAGAGGAGAGTGCCATGAAAGGACTAAAACACTAAGCCTTTGCTGGGCGGGTGTTACTAATCTGCTAGCTTCTCTGGCAGACTCTCTGCTATGCTTGTTATAAGGCGATCTGCTTGGAGATCTCCTGTTAAACAAAGCCTGCACTTTCTCCTGCCTTGTCACTTAGGGCAGTGTGTACCTGCAAAGCCATGTGTAGCATACCTGAGTACCAGGCTTGTGAGGAAGGTGGAAGAAACCGTTGAGTTTGACTAAAGTTTTTGCACCTCCACAGACATCAGCCTTGATGATTTAGCTCAGGACAAAACTGAGTAGGAGTTGTGGGTGTACTGCGTGATTGGCCTCTGAGGTCTGGTCTACACTAGTAAGGTTATATTCATGTGGCTATGATTTTTGCTACCTGTTATAGCTATACCGGAGTAAGCTGTAGTGACGATGCAGTTATACTGGTATATCTTAGCCATATACTGGTATGCAACTTATGCCAGTTCCCAAATTTACATAAACTGGTATAAGTACTTCCATACAGATACAAATATGCCAACGCTAGGAATTTGGTATTACAGAAGTGCTAATGAGAACATGAGGGCTTATAATTATGGGGCAACAATTTTTTTTAAATAGGCAACTTTATTTCCATAATAAACAGGAAAAAATTAAAAACAATGCTGGTTAAAATTGGAAAAGTATATAGTATGTGTTAAGAGAATGGGTACAAATTAGGAAAGTGTCCTCAAGCACAATAAACTAACTCATTGTTTGCATTTTTTTTCTCCCTTTTTTGTCTGTCTTGTTTCTGTGCAGTCCCAAGTTCTGCAAATAGGTTTGTGCAGGTTGGTCTCTGAGTGCACATGGGGCCCCATTACAGTTAGGGAGTGTCTGTGTAGGCATAGAGGTCTGATTTTAATGGAGTCACTTGCAAGATCAGACTCTTGCATGCCAAGATGACCAGTAGACCATAGAAATTAAAATCCATCTAAAGAACCTAGCATATCTTGGATGCTACTTTATATTTTCATATATATAATTGCTTGCCTCCCTCATGTTAATGTGCATTTTTAAAGTGGATTGAGGTCTTTGGAAGATAGGGTTTTATAAACATGCAAATTCAGTCATTTTATTAGATGTGTATAGAAAATATGTAATTCTGCATGTCCTCTATCTTGAAAGCAAAGAGCAAAACATGACTGGCCATTACAACACAGCATGAGAGCAAGTTGTAATTAGCTACTGTTTCCTTATTAGTACTATTCCTTGGCACACTTGCGCAGATGTCTTCTGCTTATGATCAGTCTGTGGGCGACGGAGGACTCTGGCTTTGTTATCCTGTATGGCTTGCCTATTATATGCATCTTTAAGTCGCGAGAAAATTGTGAAGTGCTTTGGTCATTCATTTATGACTGCATGTAATGAGTTTATCAAAAGAGAACTAGAAATAAATTGTCTGTCTCTCTCTCACACACAAAGAGATGCTTCCACAGGCCTCTGATAATTAGGATGTCCCACCTAAGCTAATTACAAGCTGTCTCTCTGTTCAAAACACCCTGCGGGTAACTCTTACATTTTTTTCAGAGACCCGAGCAGACTCTTACCAGGTTAATGGATTTTCTGTACTCTCTGTGCCAGGCTGACCTTTATGATCCTGACGCAAAATGTACTGCCTGGCACGCTGCAGTGGTTCTCAGCCCCACCAGTTTGCCGTTAGGCGTCCAGTCTTTCCCCTTGCTCTTCAGAGTGACACTTTCCACTGCAGTCTCTGCTCTGCTCCACTTCAGCGTAGACGAGAGAGCCAGTGTTTTCTGTCATGACATGAGCTACAATGGCTGGAATGGCAGGAACGCACTGTCTGCGCGAGGTTTGCTCTGTGTGCTGTTGCTTGTAGTTGAACCAAGCGCGTGGCCTGCAAGCTCGAGGCAGGGTGTCTCCACTTTTACGCTTATTCTTTTCCCCTTCTCCTCTCTCTTGGGAAGTGCTTGTGAGCTGTGCTGAAGCAGCTCAGCTTAGCGCTAAGTGCACTGAAGGTGGTGCTGTCTCTTACTCACTGAGGAAGGGCCTGGTGAAAAACAAAGGAGTGGGGGGGGGGAGAGTGGTGACATCTAGTAACTGAAGGGAAGGTGGAAGCGATGGGAGCCCCTCTGGTGTGTGGGACGGCTTGGGCGATAGGGTATGAATGTGATGGGGCAGTGGTTGGAAGAAAATGCAAGAGGTATGTGAGGGGAAGCTATAAGAAGGAGGAGAAAATGGTGTGTGTGTGTGTGTGTGTGTGTGTGTGTGTGTGGTGGGGGGGCGGGCGACGGGGACAAGAAAACAATATTCAGGAAGCTGCCTGTCTGTCGGGGCTTGTCTACACTACAGAGCCTGGAGGCCGGTATAGCTATGCCAGCCAAAGCCCCCTTGTGGAGAGATAGCATATGCCGACAGGAGCCCTTCTGCAGGGAAAGCTACGCCACCTCCTGGAACGACATGAGCTAAGATGACAAAAGCACTCTTCTGTTGGCATAGTTGCATCTACACCAGGGATTTTGCTGGGGTGTGTGTGTGTGTGTGTGTGCCTTTTCACACTCCTCGCCAGCATGGCCATGCCAGCAATGCTTTGTAGAGTAGATCAGACCTTAGTTTTGTGGGAACATCTGCAGACCCTCTCTCCGCCAGGGACTTAAACAACATTAAGCCCCCACTTAAGCCTATTCTATAGACAGATTTGTACCAGTTTAATTATGTCAGTTAAGGGTGTGATTCATTACCACTCCCCTCAGGCAATATAGTCACACTAGGGAGTTGTACCAGTGTCAACATAGTTACAGTCATGTGAAGGTGCCTTATACCAGTGTAACTTATACCGTTATAGCTATTCCCTAAGAGGGGAATAACAGGGTGTAAATTAGTACACCTGCAGCCACTCCAAGGTTTTGTGCTGCTTTTGTATACATGTAAGGGGAGGGAGTCCATATCACTGTCAGGGTGGGACTACTCCTTACCGTATATTTTGTAGTGGTGGTCTTAAATAAATGGAGACTTTTCTCAGCAGAGTCAAAAGATCAGGAGACCATATTCTCCTTCCCACTTTGCTGGTGTTCAGTTCATATTTCTGCTCTATAGCTTAACCTTAGCTTTGCTGAATACTTATGATGTAGATTTATCAATCCTCATGCTCTGGCTGTACTGTATTACAGCAGACGTGTATTGTCTGAGATAGTAGCTACAAAAAAATCACAATGCTAGGGAGAATTACGTTCCGACTTAAACCATCAAGTGCTCCCCTTCAGAGATGCCAAATTCCTAGAGTTCCTTATGCTGCAGAGCTAACAGAGTAAATGTTGTTTGGCTGATGAGAAGTCAGTGGCATTGCCCAGAGCTCAACCTGCATTCTCACTCTAAGAAGCTTCCGTGAAGCGTTGCCAACTTTGGGGGAAAACTGCCTTCCAAATAATGCCTAGCTGGTACAGAAAGGGATTTCCTTAGCTCAGCACGTTATATGGGATGGACATATGGTGCAGGCTCAGGTGATATAGATAGAACTCTTCCTAAATGGAATTAGCTCAGAGGGAAGGGGTGAAACCTGTAAGAGAACTTGTGGGGTGCAAATACTTTGGAGCCTGTTGGCAAGCAAAACAGGAGCTGTGTAAATTTTTCGACATCTCTTTTCAATGTGAGGTGGAAAGGAGCCCCTATCTATGTTTAAAGAAAAGGAGCTCATGAAAGCTTATCCTCAAATAAATTTTAGTCTCTAAGGTGCCACAAGTCCTCCTTTTCTTTTTGCGGATACAGAACAACACAGCTGCTACTCTGAAACCTATCTATGTTTAGGTTCTTTGCTAAATTAGGTACTTCCCTGATATCTTCTTAAAGTATATCCAGTGTGCCATCTGGCAACTATACCTACCTGGTTATCCTCCAGGAAAAAAAGTGTACCAGTTGTTGCTTAATAGAAACTTTCACTCAAGCTGGTTTCCCCCCCCCCCATCCCCTCCGAGGTTTTCTTGCATTTTTTTCTCTTGACAGATTGCGTTGTTTCACTTGGCTTTCATTTTTCACCCTGTCAGATGAATTTTACAGGTTTTTCCCTGGCTGTCTCTGTGGATCAGTGCACATGAGTAGTGATCCTCATAGTCTCTGGATTGCATATTTGTAGCCTATCGTTGCCGCAGAAGTTTTGAAGCCTGTGGTTAACTTTCAAGATGGAAAGCTCAGGTCAAGCCTTGATGATCTTAGTGGAGAGAACTCGCTGCTGTGGAATGGCATTGTAACTGGATGGCTAAGAATGCTGAGAGTGATTGTGATGCTTTATAGGGACAAGGCTCTCTCCACAGGGAAACTTCATAAAGAATATGAAAATGCAGGTTTAAAATGATCTTATTCAAACTTCACCTGAACCTTTTTTTTTCCAAACTCTCCCTGGGAAATCTTTTGGCCGGGATGCATGCTGATCTGTCATATCCAAAATGTTCACTCTCCTATGTGTGCCCCATCTGTAGAGGATCTGAGTTTGTTCTAGCCCTGCTATATTGTAGCCTGGCTCTTTGACTCAAGTTGTAGAAGCTAATGCTTTTTGCTCTGGAGGTACCCACTTCAATCCCTGTGTTAGCCAAAGATGGCAGCTGTAACATAAACCAGATATGGATTTACTTTACTCGCCTGAGTAGCCTTTAATGCAATGGCACTTGAACATTGTCTGCACTAGTAAAGTTTACATCAATTTAAAAATTGCTCTAGCTAAGCTGGTACAAACCCTCATGCAGACTCATTTAAACTGGTTTAACTCTTGCTTATGTTGGTTTAACTTGCATTGGTAAGTTGCTGTCTTGAGCTAAATTAAGTGCATCTACATTATGGGTTTGCTCTAGCTTATTTAAATCAATGTTTAAATCAATTTTATTTTTTGAGTGTGCTAGGCATTGTAGTTTTTTTTTTTTTTAAAAAAAGACGACCTGATTCCTGCCTCGGAGTTTATACTCTTAAAAAGACCAAAGACAGAGAGAGGATGATGTACTCATTTGATGATGATTGGTCGCATCCCATATGTGGACATCCATTATAAAGAGGCAAAGACAATAAGTTGGAACTGCTAGAACACTAAGCAGAAACAGCTAGCCTCGTATGTAAGTTGATGGGTGGGTTAAAATACACATCTGTGTTCATTTATCAAGTGTCAGTTTATAAAAGGATTTTTCTAAAGCTGGTTGAAACTTGGAATTTCAAAGTTCCATGGGAAATTATGATATTCTGAAATTTTGGGGGTGGTTCCAAATCAGAAGCATTTTTTTGTTAATTTTGTGTGAAAAAGACATTTTCGGGGGGGAGGAGGCGAAATAATTTCAGGTTAATTGAAACATTCCATTTTGATAAACCGAAAATGTTTCATTCCAATTTTGACTTTATTATAATTTTACAACATAACATTTCAAAATAACAAATAGAAACATTGCATTCTGAGATGGCAAAATGGGATGTTTCAACCTTGTAGAAATGCTTTGTTTCCATTTTTTGTGCCCCCTAAATTAAATGTTGTCAGAATGGATATGTTCCTGCAGGAACAGTTTTACTGGAAAATGTCTGACCAGCTGTAGATTTTTACATGCAAAATACCCTTTATGAGGAGCCTGCTGCAGGTTGCCGTGCTTAACTGCAAGGGTTATTGTTCTAGTTGGGTGCCCTCTTCAGTGGGGTGCACTCCATCTGCTTTATTAGGTTCCTATTTTGAAAATGAAAACCTGCTGGTGCTTAGTCTGTGTGCTTTTACTCCAGTGCTCACATGAGAGCTGTCTAAAGCTCCTCTGGTTCTAAGTCTTAAGTCATTGAAGTGATCGCAACTCTATATTAAAACACGACATACACTTTTCACATGGCATGAAATTATTTCTGCTGATTCCGTTTGCTTTTAGGAGGAAGTACATGCATCATTCCTGAGTGGTGGGGAGCGGAGGAAAAGACTGTCTGAGTATAGGACCTTTTGAAAATTAAGCAGTTTGAGCTCAATAAAGTGCTTTAAGTACGTTCTGGTTAATCTGTAATCTTTTTTAAAAGCTGCTGTAGTTAATGAACTGTAAATATGGCAACCATTTACATAACTGGTCAACTCCAGATTAGAGTGTGACATAAATTTAAACACAGTACACGATACTCCCCTGGGTCACTTATCTTGCTCTTTTCGTTGCAAGATTCCATCTTCAGCCCAGGCTCTAGTCTCGTTAGCTGGACAATCCATCTTCTTATCCTTAGTTAAGTTTGGGGATTTTTTGGAGAATTTCCTGAGCAAGACTATAGGTCAGCTCCTGAAAAATGCATCCGATGAAGTGAGCTGTAGCTCACGAAAGCTTATGCTCTAATAAATTTGTTAGTCTCTAAGGTGCCACAAGTACTCCTTTTCTTTTTGCGAATACAGACTAACACGGCTGCTACTATGAAACCTGAAAAATTATGGTGTCCTATAAAACATTGCTGGTTTGTAGTTCTGACACTCAAAAATATGCCTTTCATTGAGGCTTGAATCATTGAAGCAGGAACAGGTGTATTTTCACAGTGACAAGTCTAATTGCTAGAGTAAGCTTGCAGTGCCCCAGATGACATCGAGGGGGAATGGTAGAATGGGGGGAGAGGATCGGGAGGAGTGCACAAAACAGATGCTTGAAGTGGAGAAGAGGAAGGGGAAAAAGTGGTGGGGCTATTTCTGACACAGAAATCCCTCCTCAAATGGTGACTTTTCCACGGGTATCACTTAAAGGAGTGGTTTTTTTCCTTTTATAACTAGGTAAGAGCCCAACTCTTCACAAGAATGCATGCTAAAGTGAACACACCCTGTCCTGTTTGCCCAGGAAGCTTGCCAGTGGGGATTTGGTCATGCATATGTCGGGCAGTATTTGTGTGTATCCAAGACTTGTGCATGACTTTTGAAAATGTGGGATACGGTGGTTGCTTTCCCTTCCCCTTCAATTAATAAACCAGGAAATCCACCAATATAACTCCAGGAACTCCACTGTGGTAATAGCAGTGTGGTACTCACTCAGCAGTATTCAGAGTAGCTGAAAAGTACCTTTTTCTTTGTTGAATTAAAATGTGACATTGTGCCCAGCCTTTAATTACTCTGCGTGTAAAATGTTTGTGGAGGCCTAAAGGGATTTGTATTGCCACTATAAAGGCAGTGACGTGAGACAGCAAGATGATAGAGAAAGAGCTAATGGAGCAACTGACACATTTATTACAGCCTTGAGAGAGAGAAATACACCAGTGGACAAAATTCCTATAATGTTTATATAAGCCTGTCAGGAATTGATTAAAGTTCAAATATGTTTTGTTGCACACGGCTGGTAAAAATAATAAATTTAACGCAGCAAAGTTTTGAACATCATGTTTTTGACAGTCTGGTTTTGAAGGCCTCATTTGCCACAGTGGAAGGCTTAGATTTGTTATTCTTACTAGTGTGTCAGGATTTTCTTTATCATTGCATGTTGCTTTTCCTTCCTGGGTTCAGTTCATTCTGGGAGCAGTTGTTTGGGGGATCCTCATCCTTTTTTCCTCATTAGACTTTATGAAAGGAATAGAATATGCACACATTTAAAAAAAAATTCCCAACGTATGAGGGTAAAGACTAGAGGCTAAAACTGAGATGGAGGGCCCCCATAGTGAGTGGTGTTATAAATCCCCATGGTAAGAGACTGCCTGAGAGGAAGGATGACGACATAAGGGCACTAGCCTTGGATCCGAGAGATCCTGGTTCAGGGGTATGCAGGGATTTGGGTCTGTTTTCCCTCAACCCTATTCTGTCCCCGGGCAGCCCTCGGTTGATATCAGTATTATGGGAATGTGGGGGAGTTCCAATGACAGCCTTAGCAACATCAACTCCTTAAAATGACCCATTCTTGCGGACTCGGCACAAGTGGAGGTAATGGAGCTCTTAAAGACTCATTTGGGTTTCAGAATTTCAGGCAAGACAGTTTAGAGCCAAAAATTCCTCTTCTCTTTCCCCGATGGTCTCCCATGCCTCCAAGGCAATATGTAATAACTCTGTGTCTCTAAGGCCTGGTCTACACCCAAAATTTAGGTTGATCTAGCTACGTTGCTAAGGGGTGTGAAAAATTAAGCCGCCCTAATCCTTGGCATAGGCGCTACGGAAGAATTATTCTGTGGTGCTAGCTACTGCATCTCATGGGAGTGGATTTGCTACAGTGATGGGAAAAACCTCTTCCATTGCTGTAGCATATGTCTGTGTTGCAGCTAAGTTGCTACAGCACTTGTAGTGTAGACCTGGCCTTAGTAGCCACAAACTACTGCTAGATTTTGCAGTTATAGGCCTGGTCTATGCTAGAAAATTATATAGGCATAACTACATCGCTCGGGGGCCTGAAAAATCCATACCCCCCTGAGTAGAGTAATTAAGCCACCCTAAGTCCCCGTGTAGACAGCACAAGGTTGATGGAAGAAATCTGATATTTCACTCGTGTGCTGGAGAAAACCTGTAATAATCCATTTGGAACTAGCAATGGCCAGTTCTTTTGGAGGTTGATTTACGCCCTCATCCCCCAAACACCTTTGTTATTGTAGAGTCGAGTTCTTGCTCCAATAGGCTGAGACTTTTATGAGAACTTTTTGGAATATTTACAAGAGAGGATAGTTTAATGGTTACTCATGATCACTCCAGCTCCTTGAAAAGATGCTAATGAATTTACGGAATGTGCTGGAGTTGAAACTAAGCATGCTGAGATTGGGAGCTTTTTGGGGTAGGCACTCTATTTCATATGCATCCAGTGTCTAGTGCTGATCCCTGACTGGGGCCTCTATGAGCTGCTATAACACACATCAATTCCGGTAGTAAGTCTCTAAATTGGTGCCAGTCAGGCAATTAGGAGCCAGAAAGTAGATGACTGTCTTCATTCTAATGAAAAGGAGTACTTGTGGCACCTTAGAGACTAACAAATTTATTGGAGCATAAGCTTTTGTGAGCTACAGCTTAAGTGAGCTGTAGCTCACGAAAGCTTATGCTCCAATAAATTTGTTAGTCTCTAAGGTGCCACAAGTACTCCTTTTCTTTTTGCGAATACAGACTAACATGGCTGCTACTCTGAAACCTGTCATTCTAATGGAAACCTTAGACTGGGGTGGGCAAACTACGGCCCGTAGGCTGGATCTGGCCCACCAGCCATTTTAAGCTGGCCCTCGAGCTCCTGCTGGGGAGTGGGGTCTGAGGTTTGCCCCGCTGCAGCAAGGAAGAAGGGCCGGGGGCCGCTCCATGCGGCTTGCAGAAGCAGCTGTGTGGCCCCACTCCATCTCCTACACGCTCCAATGGCTCCCTCCAGCGCTCCAATGGGAGCTGTAGGGGCGGTGCCTGTGGACGGAGCAGCATGCAGAGCCACCTGGCCATACCTCCGCCTAGGAGCCAGAGAAGGGACGTGGTGCCGCCTTCAGGAGCGGCTTGAAGTAAGCACCACCCAGAGCCTGCTCCCCAGAGCCTCTCCCCACGCCCCAACCCCTTGACCCAGCCTTGATCCTCCTCTCACCCTCCAAACCCCTCAGTCCCAGCCCAGAGTACCCTTCTATACCCCCCAAACTCCTCATCCCCATCCCAGAGCCTGAACCCGCTCCCACATGCCAACCCCAATTTTGTGAGCTTTCATGGCCCGCCGTACAATTTCTATTCCCAGATGTGGCCCTTGGGCCAAAAGGTTTGCCCACCCCTGCCTTAGACTGAGAACAGCAGAGAGCTTCACTTACTGTCATGCTGCTAGTCTCATGGCTTGGGAACTCGAGTAGAAACTTTTGCTGGTATAGTAATGTTGGTTAGGAGGGTGATTTTTCTATACCGGGAAAACCCCTAGCATGGACCCAAGTATGTCACCATACCAGGGCTTTGGGTGGTCTAGCTTATCTTGTCTGGGAAACCAGCATAAGCTACTGCACCAGGAGGGTTTGCTGGCAAATCTTGCTGTGTAGACTAGGTCTTAGTAGCACAGTGCTGTAGTGAGGGCTTCACATCACTAAGACTTCAATACATATAGTATTACTCCCCTGAAGGGAAGCCTGTGAAACTGACAGAGCACCAAGAACCTGTTAAATACCCTCGAACTAATGTCTGACATATTATCCAGCTTTAAGCCCTCTTCCTTGTTCCTGGTAAACACAGCTGCTCTTGGAGGGAGTTGATATTTTGGAAGAGAACTTGTTCTAGGTCAGTTCCCATTAGTGGTTTCCATCAGTATTACTTGTTTAGCTGTACAGAGCGGGGGATCCGATAATTATTAACTTGCTGATTTTGGGCATGTTGCATTCCCTTGTTCTTTGTCTCGGTGTAAGTGCGCTTTAGATTTTACCATGTAGTTGTGATTGGGCAATACCACAGAGAAAGATTTGGATGTCATTCTTAGTTTTGTTGACTGGGGAGAGGGATGGAAGTTATTTGGAATTGACATTCCTTTAAATCTAATCATCTGAAGATACCAGGGAGAGAGAGAGAGCAAAGTGCTGGATTCCATTTGTTTTGTTCCAAATGAAGAATGAAAGAAATCAATGGAAGCAAATTTAAAATAAGGAAGGGTAGAGGAAGCTCTGTAAAGAACAGAGCATGTGGGCGAAAAGGCTCCATCCTATTTATTTTGAAGTAGGTGAAGCAGAGCTGAATGGGAGCGTGTGACCTGCCTTTCAAAGTGGAAACAACTCCAACTTTTTTTTTTTTTTTTCATGGTTTGTAGCCATTAAGAATTAACGGACTTCTGACTTTATTTTCCATGTGACATTCTGGGACGTGGCACGTAACAGATTTTTTAGATAAAGGAAATGCAGTGGATCTAATTTACCTAGATTTCAGTAAGGCATTTGATACCGTGCCACATGGGGAATTATTAGTTAAATTGGAGAAGATGGGGATCAATATGAACATCAAAAGGTGGATAAGGAATTGGTTAAAAGGGAGACTGCAACGGGTCCTACTGAAAGGCGAACTGTCAGGTTGGAGGGAGGTTACCAGTGGAGTTCCTCAGGGATCGGTTTTGGGACCAAGCTTATTTAATCTTTTTATTACTGACCTTGGCACAAAAAGTGGGAGTGTGCTAATAAAGTTTGCAGATGATACAAAGCTGGGAGGTATTGCCAATTCGGAGAAGGATCGGGATATTATACAGGAGGATCTGGATTACCTTGTAAACTGGAGTAATAGTAATAGGATGAAATTTAATAGTGAGAAGTGTAAGGTTATGCATTTAGGGATTAATAACAAGAATTTTAGTTATAAGTTGGGGACGCATCAATTAGAAGTAACGGAAGAGGAGAAGGACCTTGGAGTATTGGTTGATCATAGGATGACTATGAGCTGCCAATGTGATATGGCTGTGAAAAAAGCTAATGCGGTTTTGGGATGCATCAGGAGAGGCATTTCCAGTAGGGATAAGGAGGTTTTAGTACCATTATACAAGGCACTGGTGAGACCTCACCTAGAATACTGTGTGCAGTTCTGGTCTCCCATGTTTAAAAAGGATGAATTCAAACTGGAGCAGGTACAGAGAAGGGCTACTAGGATGATCCGAGGAATGGAAAACTTGTCTTATGAAAGGAGACTTAAGGAGCTTGGCTTGTTTAGCCTAACTAAAGAAGGTTGAGGGGAGATATGATTGCTCTCTATAAATATATCAGAGGGATAAATATAGGAGAGGGAGAGGAATTATTTCAGCTCAGCACCAACGTGGACACAAGAACAAATGGGTATAAACTGGCCACCAGGAAGTTTAGACTTGAAATCAGACGAAGGTTTTTAACCATCAGAGGAGTGAAGTTTTGGAATAGCCTTCCAAGGGAAGCAGTGGGGGCAAAAGATCTATCTGGCTTTAAGATTCTACTCGATAAGTTTATGGAGGAGATGGTATGATGGGATAATGGGATTTTGGTAAGTAATTGATCTTTAAATATTCAGGGTAAATAGGCCAAATCCCCTGAGATGGGATATTAGATGGATGGGATCTGAGTTACTATAGAAAATTCTTTCCTGGGTATCTGGCTGGTCAATCTTGCCCATATGCTCAGGGTTTAGCTGATTGCCATATTTGGGGTCGGGAAGGAATTTTCCTCCAGGGCAGATTGGAGAGGCCCTGGAGGTTTTTCGCCTTCCTCTGTAGCATGGGGCATGGTTGACTTGAGGGAGGCTTCTCTGCTCCTTGAAGTCTTTGAACCATGATTTAAGGACTTCAATAGCTCAGACATGGGTGAGGTTTTTCATAGGAGTGGGTGGGTGAGATTCTGTGGCCTGCTCTGTGCAGGAGGTCGGACTAGATGATCAGAATGGTCCCTTCTGACCTTAGTATTTATGAATCTATGAGGACACTTCAAATGAAACTCAGGTTGCTAGAAGATTGTTGCTAGAACTCAGGTTGTCACAGGGCCTACGGCTAGGACCAAGATTTTAACATGGGTGCCTACGAGTTTGGCTCTTAAATCCATATTTAGAAACTGAATGAAGGGTTTGATTTTCAATGGTTCTCCACACCAATGAATTCCCATCAGTTTTAGTGAGAGTGTCTGGACGCTCAGCACTTCTGAAAACCAGGCTACTTACTTGGGTGCCTAAATAGGGACATAGGAGCCTTGGTGCCTGTTCTGAATACCTTGACTTCTATAATGGAGACTCTGTAGAGAAGCTAGGGATGATAAACACACATTTGCTCATCTGCTCCCACTACTGCTTTTGTTCCGAGCCAAGGGGTATCATGGAAGATGATTGCGTCACCTTTCCCCTCTTACCCAACCCTGTCCAAATAGATCTTGTCCCTCTCTGGTGTTCTCATCCTTCAGATGCCTTAATTGCGGCTTAGCCAAACCACACACATTTGGCTCTAACACTTCCTCCTAACCCTGTTGATCTTGTTTTTGCTGGCGCCATTATGTCAATATGTCTCTGGTAACAGGGTCCCTGTGATGAGCTATGTGCAGTCTCAGAGCTTGTCTACATTGCGCTGCAGTTCGGACTACAGGGGTGTGATGAGCAGTGCGCACCAAAGTACTGCGCCGTACTCCCCCAGGCGGATGCTGTGAGTGTGACTTAAAGGGTCCCCAGTTTGCATTAATGTAGTCCTGTGTGGATATAACCTTGGTGGTGGTCTATAGAGAGGTACCATCTTCTACATGTCCTGCGCTGCACACGCCATCGGCAGCCTCCAATGTATGCTCAGCTTGTCATTTTCTGCTGTATCATGTATCGTTTCCAGAGACTTGAGCTTCTTGTATTTTAGGGTTGGAAAAACCCTCTTAACCAGTGCTGATAGAGGGGAGGGGAGAAAAGAAGCAGCAGCCCCAAAACAACAACAACCCATTTGTTAAAATGCATTCAATGCTGGAGACTAGATACGAAACAACAGTCCTGGGTTTCTCTTGTTACATTCTACCTTTTGAACTCCATTTAATAGCCTAAAGATCTGATTCATAACAATATAGCTGCGTTAATCTACAGAAGTAAACACTTGCTAATGGGAGGAAACACCTGCATGGAACTATTTCATTGTCTTTCTTCTCCCGCTAGCAAAAAATCTTGGCTCTGTTTATGCCAGGTCTCCCAGTTAGTGTACAAATGTTGTGTAAGAGACAGCCAACTCAGTGATTGGGGGCCCAAACAAAACTCCGAGAGGTGGTAGATTGGGTCTGAATTTTGAAGGTTTCAGGACAGCACTGGGTGGGGTTGTCTGTGTTTAAATTAATGTGAACTTTGCATGTACTGGAGAGCATTGACCCAAAAAGCAGTGATTTAATAAAATTACAGAAATTGGCAAGGGAAACTTGGGCAAAACTGTAATATTTAAAACTTATGTTTTTTTTAAAGGGTTAGACTACAAGCTGATGGTGTCTCCTTAAACGGTGCATCATGCAGTTGCATGCTTTGTAAAATTATTACCTTCAATGATCAGATACAAGGCACTTGGCTAAGATGGGCTTGTGCAACTATATGTTTGCTGCTATAGACTCACTGTGAAGGTAGTAATACTTTCTAATGACCAAAAACTGTTTCTCAGTAAGTAATTTGCTAAGGAGTCACCTGACCTAGTTTTAGTCAATCTTGTATTGATATAAAAGATTCTATAAAGAACTACAAGAGTGATTTGAGGTCTGGAAAAGCTGCTTTAGAACAAGAGATTTCAGAAGCTCAATCTATTTAATTTACCAAGCCAGAAGGTCAAGAGGTAACTTGATTACAGTCTAAAAGTATCTCCTGGGGAGAAGCTTTCTGATAGTGGAGGGCTCCTTTATGCTAGCAGACAAAGGCATGAGGAGATCAGTGACTTGAAACTGAAGCTAGACCAATTCACAGTGGAAATAAGGTGCACTTTTTGCACTGGGAGCGATTAGCAACTGGGACATCTAACTGTGGGATATGATGGATTCTCTGTCGCTCTGGGTGTCTTTCTAAAACCTGTGTTTTCACCCTTTTATGGTTATGGGCTTGATGCAAGAATTATTGGGTGAAATACTCTGGCCTGTGGTAAAATAATAGCTCACCCTAGATGACTATAGTGGTCCCTTCTACCCTTAAAATCTATGAATCTGTGTGTGTCAAAGGCATCTGATAGCAGCATGGCACCTGAGGAGTTTGAACCCATGTCTAATGTAGGTTTATTTTGATTTTGTTCCTCTAAGCTTATTTAATGGGGGTTGATAAAATTGTAATGTTCATACTAGTCATCCTTACATTTGGATTTTCACTTTTGGAGAAATTGTCTCTGTGCCCCCTAGTGGAGAAATAATTTATTTGAAGACTTCAGAGTTGCAGAACTAGTTGCAGGAACCCCTGTGAGTAGGATCCAGACCGTGTCGGGCTCATAAAGGGGCCCAATTCTGAACTGGGAAGTTGTCTGTTAAGTCAGCTGTACTTCACAGGTGGCATTATTGGTTAGGTTTTATCCAGACTCCTGAGAAATACAGCGCTGTAAAAGCACAGCTGTGAAGAACAAAGGGATTGATTTTTTGTTTCTGTTCTTGTTTAAATGTTACTAAGCTTTTAACAGTGCACTGGCATGGAGAGATGGCATTGCATATAAATGAGCTGCTGAGCAGTGATTATCAATCAGGGGATATAACAGTAAGGTTGAGAACCCGTCTGGAGGGGCTTGTGATTCCACAGCAAGCCTAAGCCGCGTAGCCATGTTTTGATGGCGGGTTAGTTTCTGTCGGCTGGGGACACGCGTGCTGATGTCCCCTGGGGTTCCCTGTGTAGCAGTGCAAGAGCTGAAATCCTTTGATTCCGTTGTTCAAATGAGGATGTAAAGGGGGCTCCCTATGCTTCTGCTTTTGGACATCCGGATGAAGTGAGCTGTAGCTCACGAAAGCTTATGCTCAAATAAATTTGTTAGTCTCTAAGGTGCCACAAGTACTCCTTTTCTTTTTGCGAATACAGACTAACATGGCTGCTACTCTGAAACCTAGATTTTTTTAGAGCTTTTTTTTTTTTTTGTCAGGAGAGCGCCACAGGGTGACACTGTCTATGTTGGCTGGGTTTAGCCGCTGCAGGTGCACTCGTTACGTTCGGAGGCGGTGAGCCAACCACCTTGCTTCAGGCCAAGGGATAGCACCATAAATAATACTGACCTTCATATGGTGCTTGACACCTCCAGAGAGCTTCCCTGAGAATATCTGTTCCCCTGCTGCTCTTATGAGGTGCAGCCTTATGCTCATTGCATAGATGGGGAAACACGGATAGAGTGCCCAGGCCAACTGCAGGGGCCCCTTCCTTTGCTATCCCCTATCTACTCTTCTTACTCAGGAGTGGCCATAACGTGGTGGTTGTGCCCCTGAGTAGGGAGGGGTGTTAATGCTGCTGGCAGCAATGAGTGTTCATCAGGGCAGAGGGGTGACTGGACTGCTGTGTACTGGGGATTTTTGTGCTGGGATGAGCACGACATTCTTCTGAAAGGTGTAGGAAGTCCGCTCCAGAGAATGCTCCCCTGAACCCAGGCAGGTGTCACGCCTCCAGACAGGGCTGCTTGGGCAATGCCCCTCCTGCACTCCACCAGCGTGGCTGCCTCTAGCAGCCTTCGGTGACTTAGAGCAGCTTGGTATCAGCCTTCAGTCCTGTGCGTAGCCCCTGCCGAATTGTGCTTAGTTTGATCTGGTGGCCAGGGCCCCGGTTTGTTCTTGGACAACAGAATCACTGCTTTCTGCCTTGACCGTAGCAATCTATGTGGGATTTAACATGTCACTGGCAGAGACCCTGTACCCCCTGAGTGTGCGGGAGCCACAGACAGGGTCACAGTGGTACCATCCCCTGCTGTGTGAAATGGAGGGAAGAAGAGCTGCTTGGAGACACAGCAGAGAGAGCAGTGCCTGGGCGTGGAGGCACTTGTGACCTCCCGCCACGTTTGCTTTTTTAATTGCAACCTGATGTGTCCCAAGCTTTGCATGCAAGAGTCTCTAATGCAACCAGTTTTGATGCCTTATCAGACCTTTCATCTCTTGAGACAGTGCCTGAGAAACATGCAGGTAGCTACGCCTTTCAGTGTGTAAGGAAAGGCAAACCCATTCAGACGCCAAATCTGTTTTTAAGATGGCCCATTCCAACTCTTACAGAAAGGACGATGGCCTCCCTGGGAGGTACCTTGGAACAGCTGGATGGTCACTGGGCTGGGACTCAGGGCATGTTGGTTCTACCCCTGGCTCTGCCACTGGGCAACTTTGAACAAGTCACTGTGCCTCAGTTTTCCCCTGTAAGAAGGACGCGATGGTGCCTCAACCCTGGCCAATCTGCCCCCTGCTGGAAACTTACTCAGTTGCTGTGTTAGGATCCCAACACTGGACCCATATGCTTCTGGCTTGTTGAGTTCAGGCATTTCCTCTGGCTTTGGGTCTCTAGGCGCACTCTGGGGATGCAGCATTTTCCGTCTAGTTACCCCCTTCTGATGGCTGTGACTTTGCAGCCCAGCTGCCTAGGCCCTGAGGCTAGCGCTGGGCTCCTCCAGTAACTTAAGGGCACCCTTCCCGGAGCTCCAAACTGGTTTACTGTTTATGCCTTCCGGGATATGTGATAGGTGACGCAGACAGACGCAGGCCTTGCATCCTTGCCTCAGTTTGTCACCGGCACTCTTGAGCACTCGTTGGGGTTTGGGTCAGTGCCCTTTTGGGATTCTGCTCCCTCATGCTAGGCAGCTCTTCTGAGCCAGGGCGCTCTCTCTGACTTCTGCAGTCAGCTTCCGCTAGCCTTGGCTGGTTGGCAGACCAAAGGCTCCTCCCGTGCTGTGAAAGCATGCACTTGTGTTCCTCTCCTCCACCATGTGGGAGTTGTTAAACTGCTAGCATTAATACCTGGTTCCTTTGTTCCCCTTCTGGGGGAATTTCCACTGTTCCAACCCCCCTCCCCCCGCCCCCACAGACAAGCTTGGTGTAACTAGGCTTCCGCCATTTCACTGTTGTTGGTTTTGTGTTTATCATAGTACCTCGCAGCCTCAGCCATGGACTAGGACTCTGTTGTGCTAGGTGCTGTACATACATAGGACAAAGAGGATCCCTGCCCCTGTAGAGAGGAGCTGGCCCAGCCTTCTTCCGACAGGCTTCACAAGGGGGAATGAGGCAGCTCTGGTTCCCTTGGACGTAGTTAACTTGCTGACACTGCAAGATGGAGGTTCCTAGGGTTGTCTCTGGGACTGAAGATATTGGCTAGTGTCATTTGGTTGCACAATCCAAGCAGCGGCTGGCCAAAAGTGTTCGCTCACGTAGCTGTGCGTGAATAGCCCAGGAGAGGGGGTTTTCACAGCAGAGCAGGGTAAGGCTGGCTCCCAGAGTCGAGGTTGGAGTGTCCTAGCAGATCACGGGTCCAGATAACACCAGGAGAACTTCACAGTGGGCCTGAGTTCCCCTATCTACCCCAGCCAGGGCCTTTGTAGAGGAAGTTCCTAAATCTGGGAGACGTAGGGCTGAGTAGCCCTTTTTAGAGCCACAGTCGGCCACCAGGCGTGCCTGGGAGGCACTGTTGCTCCTCCTGCAGCCCCCACAAGCATTTCAATGTACAGCGAGGGATATAAACTGGTGCAGGACAAAGCTCTGTGCTCCATTTGCATTAGCTAGCAAAGCCAGTGCAGTTTCTGCCCTCTACTCACACCTATAGCTTGATATCCTGTGTTGGGATAATCTGTGGTCTAAAGGCCACCACAGCTGTTTCGCCATAGCCACAGCTTGGAAATGTTGATGATCAGCCCCATATCATGTCTGTGAAAATGGGATATGCAAGATTTGCATGTGGGACCAAGCACGCTGTAAGGCCAGTGGGTGGGCTACGATTGGAAGTGGCGCATTCTGTGCCTGTGATCTTGGGCACCTCTGTGCCTTGCTCTCCTCATCTGCAAAATGGGCGACAAAACTCACCCCTCTGGTAAAATGCCTTGACAGCTCTCCAGGAGATGTGCTCTGTCCAGCTACCCATCTTTGAAATCTGAAAGGCAGCCGCTTAGAAGTCACTGCATATTATTTATCAAGGAAAGATAGATTAGATATTCATGTGTCAGCTAATGCAGCCCTTGGATGCAGAGCCCTGTGTAGCATAATTAACTAGAAGTCTCTAGATTGTCTCAAGCCATCTACTGAAAAACCAGTCGACACTGACTATGCTTCCCACTTAGTGGATAGATTGGTGGATCTAAAACAAAGCAAATGCATTTCCAGGTAAGGACCATCCCCCTTGGCTCCTTGTTAAATATTTTCAGAAATAACTGGTGAACATGTTTTTTGTTTGTTTGTTTGGTTTTTTTGTTTTTAACTGTATTTATAACTTAAACCTTCTGATTTACACATCTTTAGTTTTGGATTTGAGTACCTTCAAGAAAATGCTCTGCTAATCGTTTAGTGGCAAGTAATCAGTGTCAAAGAGAAAATGGATAACGGACAGCATATTTTAAATAGTTTAGCTTTCAGCATGTGGAATGTGTAATTTACGTCACTTATATTTAATTATCCTCTAGACCTTGAATTTCAGTCTCGGCTTGACTCTCTGGAAGGTTGACGGCTTTTTAATGCTGCCCCTTTAAAGGAAATTTCGATATTACCTTTAAACTGCCCTGACCTTGTGATGTGGTTATTTATCAATCTGATTGTTCCATTCTTCTGCTTTGGTGTTGCTCAAGCAATCAGTTGCATTAGCCTTTGAACAGGGGACACTATAACTGAATTTACTGTTCAGGCTCCACTTGGCATATTCCCCCTGTACTTTCTGAAGTCTTGAGTGTTTTATGTAGAGTTAGGGAGCCATAGATAAGTCACCTCTCTAATTTGCACAAAAACGGGGACAGCTAGAGAGGGTGAGATGGTAGATCTCAGTTTTGTGTATAACAAGTAGGTGTATTTTAGCAATTTGACCCGTTAAAACCTAAAGAGTAAATAATTCTCCTCTAATATTATGCATGTTGTATCCTGACCATAGGACTGTGCATAGTATATACATAGCAACAAACTTAGTTTTCATATGTTCTGGTTGAGAAAACTGTAAAACTTAAGGTTCCTGGTTTTAACACAAACAAAGGCAATAGTCAGTAACTCTCTCCCGTGGCATGTCTAAGGCACCAATACTGAGTGGGGGATCAGACAGCATGGGATTCTTGCACCTGTGAGGAGTCCCACTGGCTTCAAGAGAGTCACTAATGCTTATTCAGGTCTTCTGAAATTCTTACAAGTCCCAGGGGAGTCTTGAGTCATTCTTCATATCTTGGGTACAAAAAGTAAACATAGGGGCATAGAAATGTAGGGCTGGAAGGGACCTGACCAGGTCATCTAGTCCTGCCTCATCACAGGGGGAGAATAGACCACGTCAACCTAGACCATCCCTGACAGGTGTTTGTTCTACCTGTTCTCACAAAACCTTCCATGATGAGGATTCTGCAACCTTCCTTTGAAGCCTGTTCCATTCTCTAACCATCCAAGAGAAATTATCATGGGCTCTTTTGTATAGAGCTCTGCTGTTTTAAACAGAGAAATAAATTAAAAAGGGGAAAACTCCCATATGTGTTTAGGATTAGCTGTGATGTTGTTTCCCTTCCCTTCCTCCTCCCTCCTGAGGTATAGCCTGGCTGTACAAAATAATCCATTTTGATACTTGCTCTGGGCAACTGGTTGATGGTGTCAGCGCAGGGAGTGGAATTTCATACATGTAAATGCAACTTGATGGAATTCCATGGGGCATGAGTCCAAGCAGAAAGGATTAGCAATGAAGAGAACCCATGTGCCACACTGGGAAACAGAGGAATCCTGTGACTTCTTTATTCCAAGTTGTACATTGAGTTGGCATTGTAATGGACTATGTTCCTACATAGGCAATAGGTAATTTTTATTGTGACGAGAAGTCAAATGATATACCGTTACATCAGAAGCTGCTAGTGTTATTTAAAGCAAGATCTGCTTCAGTGTGTGTTAATGCATGTCTGTCCCTATGTAGATGTGCGCTGGATTTGCAAGTAGACCATTAGTGTTTGCTGTGGTTAACAACAAGAAGGGGAACATCTTAATGAGACTGGGTGAAGAATTGACATGAGGACACTGACTGCTTGAAGCTATGTTACCTTGCAGAAGGAGTAGAATCATGTATTCACTGGAGGAGGAGTAGCAAACCCATGTAATGGGGAAGAGAGCTAGATGGAATCCACAGGTTTCAGAGTAGCAGCCGTGTTAGTCTGTATTCGCAAAAAGAAAAGGAGGACTTGTGGCACCTTAGAGACTAACAAATTTATTAGAGCATAAGCTTTCGTGAGCTACAGCTCACTTCATCGGATGCATTCAGTGGAAAATAGTGGGGAGATTTATATACATATGAAACAATGGGTTTTATCATACACACTGTAAAGAGAGTGACCACTTAAGATGAGCTATTACCAGTGGGAAGGAGGGGGGGGGAAGGGGACTGACAAAAGAGGTGTTGTCGTCATCATGAATAGGTCGGAATATGAACAAGAGGCTACTAGGCAGCTCTCCAACACCACTTTCTACAAGCCATTACCCTCTGATCCCACTGAGGGTTATCAAAAGAAACTACAGCATTTGCTCAAGAAACTCCCTGAAAAAGCACAAGAACAAATGCGCACAGACACACCCCTGAAACCTTGACCTGGGGTATTCTATCTGCTATCCAAGATCCATAAACCTGGAAATCCTGGACGCCCCATCATCTCAGGCATTGACACCCTGACTGCAGGACTGTCTGGCTATGTAGACTCCCTCCTCAGGCCCTAGGCGACCAGCACTCCCAGCTATCTTCGAGACACCACTGATTTCTTGAGGAAACTACAATCCATCGGTGATCTTCCTGAAAACACCATCCTAGCCGCTATGGATGTAGAAGCCCTCTACACCAACACTGCACACAAAGATGGACTACAAGCCGTCAGGAACAGTATCCCCAATAATGTCACGGCTAACCTGGTGGCTGAGCTTTGTGACTTTGTCTTCACCCATAACTATTTCACATTTGGGGACAATGTATACCTTCAAATCAATGGCATTGCGATGGGTACCCGCATGGCCCCACAGTATGCCAACATTTTTATGGCTGACTTAGAACAACGCTTCCTCAGCTCTCGTCCCCAATGCCCCTACTCCTACTTGCACTACATTGATGACATCTTCATCATCTGGACCCATGGAAAAGAAGCTCTTGAGGAATTCCACCATGATTTCAACAATTTCCATCCCACCATCAACCTCAGCCTGGACCAGTCCACACAAGAGATCCACTTCCTGGACACTACGGCGCTAATAAGCGATGTCACATAACCACCACCCTATATCGGAAACCTACTGACCGCTATTCCTACCTACATGCCTCTAGCTTTCATCCAGATCACATCACACGATCCATTGTCTACAGCCAAGCTCTATGATATAACTGCATTTGCTCCAACCCTTCAGACAGAGACAAACACCTACAAGATCTCTATCATGCATTCCTACAACTACAATACCCACCTGCTGAAGTGAAGAAACAGATTGACAGAGCCAGAAGAGTACCCAGAAGTCACCTACTACAGGACAGGCCCAACAAAGAAAATAACAGAACGCCACTAGCCATCACCTTCAGCCCCCAACTAAAACCTCTCCAACGCATCATCAGGATCTACAACCTATCCTGAAAGATGACCCATCACGCTCACAGGTATTGGGAGACAGGCCAGTCCTGGCTTACAGACAGCCCCCCAGCCTGAAGTAAATACTCACCAGCAACCACACAACAGAACCACTAACCCAGGAACCTATCCTTGCAACAAAGCCCGTTGCCAACTCTGTCCACATATCTATTCAGGGGACACCATCATAGGGCCTAATCACATCAGCCACACTATCAGAGGCTCGTTCACCTGCGCATCTACCAATGTGATATATGCCATCATGTGCCAGCAATGCCCCTCTGCCATGTACATTGGCCAAACTGGACAGTCTCTACGTAAAAGAATGAATGGACACAAATCAGACGTCAAGAATTATAACATTCAAAAACCAGTTGGAGAACACTTCAATCTCTCTGGTCACTCGATCACAGACCTAAGAGTGGCTATACTTCAACAAAAAAGCTTCAAAAACAGACTCCAACGAGAGACTGCTGAATTGGAATTAATTTGCAAACTGGATACAATTAACTTAGGCTTGAATAGAGACTGGGAATGGATGAGTCATTACACAAAGTTAAAACTATTTCCTCATGTTATTTCTCCCCCCCCCACCCCACCCCCCACCGTTCCTCAGATATTCTTGTTAACTGCTGGAAATAGCCTACCTTGCTTGTCTCCATGAAAGGTCCCCCCCCCCAGCTGCTGGTGATGGCTCATCTTAAGTGATCACTCTCCTTACAGTATGTATGATAAAACCCATTGTTTCATGTTCTCTGTGTGTGTGTATCAATCTCCCCACTGTATTTTCCACCGAATGCATCCGATGAAGTGAGCTGTAGCTCACGAAAGCTTATGCTCAGATAAATTTGTTAGTCTTTAAGGTGCCATAGAATCCACAGTTCATCCCTAGAGCTGGGATGTCCATCCTGTGGCTCTTGAGTCTCTAAATTTGGGGCCCTCACAAAAAAGTGTGTGGTTTAAGAATTGGAAATGTGCTCTCCCAGCTGTGAGATTGATATATATTTAAACTGAAGGGGTTGTAGTATCAATCCTGTCACTATGGGGAGGCAGTAGGGGGTGCTGTTTTCCGAACTGCTTCCTGTCACTTCTCTTGCAGTCCCAGGGGCAGCTCTGATGTGGGTTGGGAAGCATTCTGAAAGCTGCTAAGCAGCACCTGCACTGGCTGTGTGCTGTATTGCAGGGGAGGGAGGCAAGAGTAGTTCTGCTTTGGTCCCATGTCCTTCTTGCTTGCCAGGCTGTGGGAGACCCATGGGAAGCAGGATAGGAGATTGAGTGGCTCTGCCTGGGCTAAGGGGAGCTCTGATCCACGGTAGCCCAGGAAAGGGAAGGACAAAAGAGGAGAAGACAAGAGCCAACAACCAGTTACAGTTCGCAAGTTCTTTGCCCCAGCCAGATTAGAGCAGCCTGGGAGCTGTTCTAATTTGCACCACTTGGCAACGGTCCCATTGGACAACGTGTTCCAGCAACTCTGCCTTCCTGCTGCTGATGTGCCTCTCGTGCCTGGACCTATGAGAGGAGGGAGATGTAGGGGATTGCTATGCTGGCTCTCTGCCTCCCATGGATTTCCTCATGCCAGGAGAATCCGCAGTAGGGGACTTGTGGGAGGTTGCTAGCATGTCTGGTCCCTGAGCAGTGCCAAGGGAGCAGAATGGAGCAGAGATTGTGGCTCCTTGGCCTTTTGGAAATGACATGTCTGGTCATCCTGGCTGAAGAAGCTGCCCTGGTGCTAAGCAGGATTGCAAGGGGTTGGCTGCAGATCTGAGGACTAGTAGTGAGGTAAAGTAGCCAAATCTGTTTTATTTGAGGTTAATTATGTTGCTGAGTATTTTTAATAGTGGTTCAGTTCATGAGTGGGGCTCTGAAGTGGCAGCCATGTGCAGGCATAACTCCTGGGGTCTTCGCTCAGGCAAAACTGCTACTGAAAGTTGCAGAATTGGGCATTTGGGACTTGCTTTTGGGGTGTTTGTGTTGGTAAATCCTATAGGCAGGAGCCAGCAAAGATGTCTTAAGGTGAAACATCGATTCTTTCCCCTCTGAACTTGTAGCTATCTGGCTTGTGTTCTGGGATGAACACTTCGTGGTGACAGGAGAAGCCTGGGGAATAATTTGTAACAAACAATTTATTCTGTGAATTTCTCATTTTATGTTAGCAAATTTGGAAGTGGAGTGATTAGTTTGCTTGAATTTATTCACTTCTTTCATTTCTGCAAAAAGTTCTTAGCCTCAGGTATTCAGAAATCATGAGTTGGATCTGCAGAAATTGTGAGATTGTCTTTAAAGTCATGAAATTTTAATAAAACACTCCCTCCCCCCCCTTTTTTGGTTTCTGGGCTGTTAGTGACCAGGGCAACTAAACTTTTTTTTTTTTTTTTTAAATGAAAGCATGACTCCAAGAGCTGGTGCTTTAAGAAGCAGCCTGCGGTTTGTAGCTCATTGGGGAGAAGCTCATTTGTTGCTCTGAATTGTAAGTATTTGGAGTGGACACTGTCACACAGCTCTCGTCCCTTGAGTACGTGTCGGTTAAAGGCTTCTGCACTAATAAGCATGATTATGGATTTGAAATTTGCTGTCTGCAACACTTGCAAAAACTTTATTCAATGTTACGGTTAAGATTTTAAAGGCAAAATCCTGGAGAGTTCAAAGTTGTTTCTTCCTGTAACTGTGCAATCTCTGTTCCTTTGCATGTTGCTAATATTTTTGTCTTCGTGGGTGGTTTTTCTAAGTCCAGTTTCTCTGTCTGATCTAGTGAGGCACTGAGTATGTTTGCCTCGTGTGCTCTCGGTCTCCCAGGAGGCTCATCATTTCTCTCCAACGGCCTTTCCAACAAAGATGTGCAGTTATAATCACAGTACTATATTTCCTGTCTTGTAAGATCTAAATATCAACACTATAAACATGTTAACATAGCACACGTAGTTCAGACCCTTCATGTCTTGTGAGCTGGTGCTCCAGAGTTCATCAGTCCCTAGAAAGTTGCAAAAAATGTGGAACTGTAGGTTCTAGGAGACTTGCTGAGTTCTGGTGTGGGGCAATTTTTAAGGCAGATGGAGGAACTGGAGTTAAGGACAGTGTAAGGGGGAATGGCTGGGAGCAGAGAATGGTGAATAAGTTTGTACTTATTCAGGCCTCAATTCAGCAAGGCACTTTAGTTCCAGACTACTGTACTGCTTATCATGTACTTAAAATTTGGAACATGCCTAATTGAGCCATCAAGGTCTGGTGTACGCTTGAAAATTTACCAGGATAACTATTTTCGAAGTGAGATATTTTTATCAAAATAGTTATCCTGGTAAAATCCCTAATATGGACATAATTATATCTGTATAAAGGTGCATTATACCAGCATTGCTGATTTCCCTTCCTATAACCACTAACCCAGGAACCTATCCTTGCAACAAAGCCCGTTGCCAACTCTGTCCACATATCTATTCAGGGGATACCATCGTAGGGCCTAATCACATCAGCCACACTATCAGAGGCTCGTTCACCTGCGCATCTACCAATGTGATATATGCCATCATGTGCCAGCAATGCCCCTCTGCCATGTACATTGGCCAAACTGGACAGTCTCTACGTAAAAGAATGAATGGACACAAATCAGACGTCAAGAATTATAACATTCAAAAACCAGTTGGAGAACACTTCAATCTCTCTGGTCACTCGATCACAGACCTAAGAGTGGCTATCCTTCAACAAAAAAGCTTCAAAAACAGACTCCAACGAGAGACTGCTGAATTGGAATTAATTTGCAAACTGGATACAATTAACTTAGGCTTGAATAGAGACTGGGAATGGATGAGTCATTACACAAAGTAAAACTATTTCCCCATGGTATTTCTCCCCCCCACCCCACCCCCCACTGTTCCTCTGATATTCTTGTTAACTGCTGGAATTAGCCTACCTTGCTTGTCACCATGAAAGGTTTTCCTCCTTCCCCCCCCCTGCTGCTGGTGATGGCTTATCTTAAGTGATCACTCTCCTTACAGTGTGTATGATAAACCCATTGTTTCATGTTCTCTGTGTGTGTGTGTGTATATAAATCTCTCCTCTGTTTTTTCCACCTAATGCATCCGATGAAGTGAGCTGTAGCTCACGAAAGCTTATGCTCTAATAAATTTGTTAGTCTCTAAGGTGCCACGGGTACTCCTTTTTCTTTTTGCGAATACAGACTAACACGGCTGCTACTCTGAAACCTTCCTATATGGGAATAGCTATACTGGGAAAAAGCACCTTTACCCTGACATAACTGTGTCAGTAACAGAGAAGTTGTACTGCTTAACTACACCAGTGTAGTGAAAGCAGTACAGCTTTCTAGTGTAGACCCTTAGACTGTGGTTTCCCATTAAAATCAATGGGTACCGTATGCCAAGTCAGAGCCTTAATCAGGGAATTGGTACCCTGGGCCTGCACGGTGTGGTGTTTTTCATTTGTTTACAACAAAGCTTCCTTCTCTTACTGGTTTTAAAATCAAACTCTGCACACCATGCAGTCCTCTTTGGAAAGGGGTGTGTGCAAAGTCTGAAATTTTAAACTCCCCCAACATTTTTGGTTAGCGGAGTGTCAAAGGTAAGTGTCTGAATAACAACATTCTCAAACTGGAGAAGTCTATAGTTTTCCTTTCCTTCTCCGATAATCCAAACGGCTGAATGGATTTTCTTCAGACTTTGTCCAAGAATTTACCTTGTGGCTGAAACTATCTGATAGAAATTTTTCAAGCAAAAGGTAGCTTTTGCTGAAAAAATTATAGGCCATTGAAAATAGGAGCTTAGGATGAAAAGGCCTTTTCAACCATGTCCTAGTGTGAGTTTGTAATAAAGAATAGTTGGCTCCTAATCCTTTTTAATCTAGCAGTCTGAAAACTCAGCCCTGGCAAGCTGCTTGTTTTATTGAGTAAAGAGCAGTGGCAGAAACCTATTGCCCCATATGCTGTACAGTATTTAGAATTTATATCCAAACATTTTCAGGCTATTGACTCTGAAAAGATATTGGTCAATAACTTTTTTTTTTCAAAGGTTTATGTGAGTCCTGTTTCAGTCTAGTGAGCAGGCCTGATGTTTCTGCTACAGTTATTACTGGTAAGAAGTTTTCAGCGTTAACCCCGTGATGCTGGGAGGCAGGCCTCCGTAATGCACTTGCTTTTCCTGGCACTGCCCGTGCAGTGCTCCGTAAGTGCTACGGGTTTATCAGATGTATGTTATCCACAGTAGCACATACTTCAATGTGCAGCTAGCTGGGGTAGGGTTTGGTTAGTGTTAGGGTTGCCCATTTGCTAATTGCACAAAACTGAACACCCTAGCCCCACCCCTTCCCCGAGGCCCCACCCCCACTCACTACATTCCCCCTCCCCCAGTGGCTCGCTCTCCCCCATCCTCACTCACTTTCATGGGGCTGGGGCAGGTGGTTGGTGTGCAGGAGGGGCTGAGGGATCTGGCTGGGGATGCAGGCTGGGGATGAGGGCTTTGGGGTGCAGGAGGGGGCTCAGGGCTGGGGCAGGGGGTTGGGGCGCAGGATTACCTTTGGCAGCTCCTAGGCAGTGGGGCTAAGACAGGCTCCCTTCCTGTCCTGGATCCACGCTGCACCCCGGAAGCGGCCACCAGGTCTGGCTCCTAGGTGGGGTGCGGGGGGGGGGAGGGGACAGGAGGCTCCGCGCGCTGCTCTCACCTGCAGGCATTACCCCAGCTTTCATTGGCTACGGTTCCTGGCCAATGGGAGTTCAGAGCCGGTGCTCGGGGTGGGGGCAGTGCACAGAGCCCCAGGGCCTCCCCTCCACACCTAGGAGACAGACCTGGTGGCCACTTCCAGGGCGCAGTGCGGTGCCAGGTCAGGCAGGGACTAGCTCCCTTAGACCCACAGCACCGCCGACCGGACTTTTAACGGCTGGTCGGTGGTGCTGACCGGAGCTGCCAGGGTCCCTTTTTGACCTGGCTTTCCGGTTGAAAACCGGACGCCTGGTAACCCTAGATAGTGTTGATAGCAGCTTACATTCAAAACTGATGCAGTGTGATCCAATAGGGAGGGCAGTAGTCTGGGACTCAGGTTCTAGTCCTGGCTCCACCAATGGCCTGCAGTGTGAGCAACTCATCTCACTCTGCCTGTCTCCCCCCCATCCTGTATGTCTTGTCTCTAGATTGCAAGCTTTTCAGGGCAAGGACACTCTTGCTGTGTTTATACAGTGCTTGGCACAATGAGACCTGGAAGGCAGTATGGCCTAGTGGACAGAGCACTGGAGAAGAGTTAAAGGAAACTTGTATTTTATTCCCAGCTCTGTCACTGGCCTGCTGGGTGACCCTGAACAAGTCACTTCACCCTCTGTGCCTTAGTTTCCCCATCTATAAAATGGGGGTAATGACACTGACCTTTTGTAAAGTGCTTTGAGATCTACTGATGGTAAGGGCTATGTGTGAATATTATTAATCATTATTTTATTATCTCTGTTGCGGACTCCAGCTGCTACTGTAGATACAATAGCTAATATGGCTTTCGTCAAGCAATGTGTCGTCCTCCAGTTTAACAAACACTAAAATCTTAACAAACTGACCCAGCTCACAGAGCCTGGGGCTGCAACTCTGCTGCGCACGAGGGGAGTCCTGAAGCTAACGGGTGTATCATGAGTACTGGGGCACATGCTGGCTAGAGTGACAATGGACCCTGGCTATAAATTTGCCGTGCCCTTCCCCCTGGAAATATAGTGCTCATTTTGGTCTGGAGAGCCGCATGTTTTTATGTGATTCCTGCTATAGTATAATCGGGATCCAGACTAACAATGCTGTTGTTCTGTTTTGCATCGCTTCTTTCATGCACATCGTATCTCACCATGCCTTCTGCAGTTAAATGGTGCCATTAAAGATTTAAATGATAGGAGAAGAGAGAATTATGGTTATGATATGGACAATGTGGAGAAGAGAGATTTCTTTAGCCAGGATATGAACTGGGATTGAGTGTCAATGAGCCATAAACTTATGTAAGATGCCAACTCCTAGAGAGGAGGGTGTGCTTGAACCTACAAAAATCTTGGTCTGGTTCCTAAATGTCTGTCCCAGTTGGCACCAGGGCTGTAAATGAGTAAACAGAATGATTTTGAGAAATAAATTGATTTATTAGTTCACTCCAGTATATGACTTAGAAATGTCCCAGTGCCTCTGATGTCCTGGCAAAGCATGCCGATTGGTGCTCTGTTGCTTTGGGTAGGAGTACAAAGAACGGAATACTCTGTTGACTTGGGAAGGCATATGGAACACAATCGGGTTCAGCTGCGAGCATTCTTACACCACCATGGGAGTGGCTCTGAGAACCAATGGCTCCTGACAAAACGTATGCTGACAGCTGGGTGAAAGCACCACATGGCTATGTGTGAAATATAATGGGAAAATTTTCATCATTCTGTCCTGTCATTTCCCTACCAGGAAATTTTATTTCCTGTATCCAACTTCTTTGGTTCTGTTCCTTTGTATCTGATAGGGATGGCAGTCTCTTGACAACCTCTTGAGCATTCATCTTTATTCTTTATGTAGTTTTTCTAGGTTCTGTTTACTATAATATAATGAAATATCACCTCAACATCTTAACTGGGGTCATGTCCCCCTTGTACTCTGTGCTGTACGTACACCTAGCAAGAGACAGAACCGGCCACCAAAAGTTTAGATGAGACAGGCGAAGGGAGGGATAAAACAAGTATCATTCTCCCCATGAGGCACAGAGCAATTAAATGACTCCTAGGAGGTCAGGCAGGGAATTTATGGCACACTGGAAATTGAACCCGGATCTCCCGAGTCTTGCTTTGCAACACAGGACCATCATTCTTTACATCAGCTTATTTCCCACCAGTCATTTTAAATTAGATGTTGCTATATGCAGTTTACATGCTTTTTGGTTTGGAGTGTAACTCAGAAGTTCCCAAGCTTTTCTTATTGTGTACCCCCTTGCAGATCTACCACCTCCCTGCGTACCCCTACTCTTCTCATCCCTGATACTTTGTGTGTTCTTCTTAACACTACCTGTCTTTAGCCATCTGCCCATATTTCACTATTATATACAGATATAGTGATAGTGTGATGTATACAACTGAAAAAAACACCCTGCCTAAGTTCTGAGCTCAGTTAGACTGGATAGTTACGGGGCGACTAAACCCACGCTGTACAGTGATTGGAGGTGAGGGATCCATACATCAGCATCTCTGTGTATCTGTTGTCATTGGTACATCTTGAAGTAAATGAACTACCATAAATTCCCACAGAGTTTTAAAGCTTCGTCTGTGTAGCCTATTATGAAAATGCAATAAATAAAATAACTAATAAAATCCACCATTATGCAATTTCTCCCATGTACCCCCTTAGAGATGTCTCGCATAGCATTGTTTGGGAAGCCCTGGTGTAAGCACTTTGAAATGGATAATGTGCACAGAATATCCAGTAGAGTGCCATCTCTAATCTATTTTCAAGGAAGGGATTTTTTTCCCCCCTCTTTACTTTACTTTAAAAGCTGGCCAGTAAGCAACTTTTTGAGCATGCTCAGTGTCCCTCACACAGGTATGAAACAGATAGTTTTGTGATCACGCCCTCTTTCAGTAGTTTGTGTGCACTCTGTCTGTGGATCTCAAAATGGAAAAGGGGATGAGAAAACGAAACAGGTAAGAAACGTTCAGGATTGCCTCTCAAATTGTAACTAAGTAAAGGAGTAAGAACTTTGTTCCCCTATGTAAGAAAAAATAAAAACCTTGCCTAGAATGAATGAATCTAACATTATTAAAGGTGTATTTCACTCTTTTTTTGAAGTGATTGTCATTCTCGGCTGAAAACTCTTCTGGGGCTGCTCTTTGTTCACTCTGTTAGGGCCCAATTGTTAGGGAGCCATCTTGGGCAGTCAGTTTGTATATTTTGTAGTATTTGAAATTAAATTCTTAATCTAGCCAGTTGTCAGGCTATAGACTTCCAATCAATCAGCCAGGCTTCAGAGCATGCCAGCCACGCGTGGGTCTAGTGTCAGCCTTAGCTTTAACTTGTTCTCTGTAAATGAAATTTACAGGGAGCAGATCTTGCCATGAGATGCTGTTTTCTTTTCCAGTCTCTTCAGTTTTTTGTGTTTTTCTGGGAGCAGTAAAATTGTAACTTTGTTCTTGCTATGTAATCATTTGAAAGGGAGGCACACTGGGCTTTTGTTATATGGCAAATAAGGGGGGTGTGTGTGTGTGTGTGTGTGTGTGTGATTGCATCAAGTACATTGATATTTAGAATACAGTTTTGTTTCCTCGCTATGACTTTCACGCTTACTATAGACGATTATTGTTTGTGGCTCTTGAACTTTAAATACTGCCAGATAAAATGGAGTATGTGACTCCATAACAATAAAAAAAAAACTTTTTGGAGTATAAAGCCATTTTATTACTTAAGATAATGTTTGCTTCTACCATTAGAGTTGTTTACAAGGCTTGGCTTTCTATATTTCATGCGTTTGTGTATCTTGAAGGAATAGCAATAAAATGTTAGTTGTGTATGTATCCAATTTTCCTTTAAAATGCAAATTAACCCACTGGCCATATATACTATAAATATTTTAAGGAGTACTTGTGGCACCTTAGAGACTAACAAATTTATTAGAGCATAAGCTTTCGTGAAGTGAGCTACAGCTCACTTCACGAAAGCTTATGCTCAAATAAATTTGTTAGTCTCTAAGGTGCCACAAGTACTCCTTTTCTTTTTGCGAATACAGACTAACACGGCTGCTACTCTGAAACCTGTCATAAATATTTTAGTTAGTTTCTTCTCTTTTCTTTAGGAGTGGATCATTTTGTTTTCTTGATGTAGTTTTTAAAGAGTCTGAGCAACTGTTGTTTTAAGCAGTATGTTATGATGATCTTTTAGCATTTTTGTGAAGATGACTATAACTAGATTCTAAGGTTTCTTTTTAATCATCTATCACTTAGTGAATATTGACAGGTTTCAGAGTAGCAGCTGTGTTAGTCTGTATTCGCAAAAGTAAAAGGAGTACTTGTGGCACCTTAGAGACTAACAAAAATTTATTTGAGCATAAGCTTTTGTGAGCTACAGGAATGCATCCGATGAAGATGAATGCATCGCTTTTCTTTTAAAAAAAGAAAAGGAGTACTTGTGGCACCTTAGAGACGATCAAATTTATTTGAGTCTCTAAGGTGCCACAAGTACTCCTTTTCTTTTTGCGAATACAGACTAACACGGCTGCTACTCTGAAACTTTTCTTTTAGTGAATATTCAAATTAGTGGATACTGTGTGGTTTGTTTTTTTTTAGACTTGATTATGCCATGATCATATTTAAAAGCACTTGTGATACCTATATAATTTTAAAACAGATTTTTTGATGCAATATGGATTAACTGAAGATAAGATTTTTGTATCAAGGATTTTGATGGCATAGAAGTTAAAGGGAAGATTTGATAGGCCACATGTGTTAAGAATTCCTGAATTCTACTCCTGGTTCTGATGTTAAACCTTTCCATCTTCATGGGTCATTTCAATATTTTGCTGAATGAAGCCATAAATACCTGCCTAATTTTAAGCAGATGAGTAAATTCCACTGAAGTTAATAGAATTACTTGTGCTTAAACAGGTTGCTGAACTGAGAGACGGAGGCAGGTGAGGTAATACCTTTTATTGAACCAACTTCTGTTGGTGAAAGACAAGTTTTCAAGCTACATAGCTCTTCTTGCTGAACTGTGACCTTAATCTCTCTCTCCCCCACATTTGTTTGTGTTATGTTTTTTTTTTTTTTCCCCTGAACAGGCAGGAATGAATGACCTACTGGGAGGTGGTGTTTGATTATATTTTGCATAGCCTTGGAAGAGTGGTTTATAAATGCTGGGGGGGGGGGGAAAGGGGGAATAAAGCTATCATCTTGTAAAGTGTTGCTAACGATTCTCAAGTGACTAATGAGGAGAAGCTGTGCGTTCATAGTTTTGAATATAGCTGAAATTGTTGTCTTAACAAACAAACAAACAAACAAAAAAATACCTCACGAAAATGACTGTAACACCAGTGAATTTCGGTCACTTCCTTCATGATAGCCTCCAGACCTGGGGCAATCTGAAAACAAGAGCATCTGGCTCATGTGAGCAGAGCGGGCATTTTGATGCAGCCATGCCTGACTGGGATAGAAATGTAATGAGGTCAGAGTGAAATAATGAGAGCTGTAGATCTTCCAGAATAAATGCTGATGCTGCAAGCCTTCCCTGTGATAAGGGTAGAATACAGCACCTTTGTGTAGGGAAGGGAATGCAAAGGAAGATCATTCTTGTGCACCAGCTACTTTCTGCTAGGTGGCCTCTTCGTGGACCCTCCCACCACAGGAAGGAATGCAGGCTGGAAAGTTAGTCCCTAAGTGAGATTGAAGTGGTTGATCTGCATGTGTGTTCAGACAATGCTGCCAAACCTGTCCCTAGGTCATGGAGGCTTTACCCCACCCTGGAAAGGTAGTCTGTTGTTAACTGTTCATGCCCCAGAGTCATCTTCAAGGGCTCTTGGGTAACCGTAACTTAAGCTGAATATAGCGACTTGTTTTCCAGTATTCTACAATTCGTCCAGCATTGCTGGGCCTACTCGCACTGAAAGCGGCACTGGTACGGGAGAAGTCAAGAAAATTCTGAGTGCAGCACAGAATTATGAATATAAAAAAACCCCTCTTTGTAGCCATGTCTTTGTACAGGTTCATGCAGCACCCAGCACGAGTTGCTGAAGAGTTGGGCACTTGTGTCCATTTATTATTATTGTATTTTGTCTTGTGGTAGTGCCTAGAGGCCACAGTCCTATTGTGCCAGGCGCTGTACAAATGCACAACACAGACGGGTCCCTGCCCAGTCCCTGTAAGGAGAGCTTGCAGTCAAGCAGTACAAATAAGTGTTGAATGAATCCTCCCGACACCTGAGTGAGAGAATCCTTTTTACCTATAAAGAAAAGGAGTACTTGTGGCACCTTAGAGACCAACAAATTTATTTGAGCATAAGCTTTCGTGAGCTACAGCTCACTTCATCGAATGCATCCGATGAAGTGAGCTGTAGCTCACGAAAGCTTATGCGCAAAAAAATTGGTGCCACAAGTACTCCTTTTCTTTTTGCGAATACAGACTAACACGGCTGCTACTCTGAAACCTTCTTACTTATCTCACAGTTTACCTCTGACTTGGCTTGTACAATGCAGATTTGTTCCCCCTTCTCCTGATTAAAAGGAAACCTCTTTCAAATTCTCTCTGCAAATACACAGTCTAGTTCTGGATATGTTTTCTGTGGGACATACAGCTCCCCACCATCTCCGTTGCCTGGTCTAGGAATCTGATGCAATTGGGTGGGGAGACGGTTACACACCGATGCCAAGGCCTCGCTGGTAGGTAGGTTAAGTACATTACTTTGCAAAATTCTGTATTGTGCTGATCCCCAGATTTTCTTTTATGTGATCTTCAGACAACAAAGCAACACAACTGTAGGGATGGGCCCCTATTCCGCAATGCTCAGTGCAGCTCCCCCAGTAACCTGAAACCACCCCAGTATATTGGCACGCAGGCAGAAGAGGAAAGGTTCTTTTTTTTGTTTTGTTTTTCCAAGACCCATGTCGCATGCTGCCCATCTATGAATCTGGGCGTCGTTACTATCCAGAGAGAGCAGTAGAAAGCACAAAGCTTCTTTCCCTTTACACAGTAAATTGCTTCTCCTCTTGTGCTGTTAGCCATCCCCCAAACTCTGCTCTATAAATGAGTTTAACCGTAAAAAAAACCCTCTGTCCTCAAATTGTCTCCAAAAGTGTGTGTGACAGGGTTTCTACTTTTCTGCTGTTGCTGCCTATGTCTCTGTGCTGTTCTGGCCTATTCATGTCTGGAAGGCAGAGACTATACTAAAGATATGATGCATTTGTACATTCCTCATATAGTATAGTTATATTTAATATTTATATTTAATTAATCTAATTTGATGTGACACTTACTAATCTGACATGACGTCCAGAAATTTGTTTTATATTAAGTTAAGTCTTATTTGCAATAGAACATGCTTCAAATATATCAATGACGGAAGCCTAGACTATTCAGCTTCGCGTTCCACTGATTTTTTTAAACAAACTTGAGATGATTCCCCTTTTGCCTGCTGGAAAGTTGCTAGTCTCACTCGCATTGCAAAACGGGGAACAGTTTCAAGCTTGCTTTTTACTAATTATATTGGCTAATTAGCTTTTTTATTTTAAAAATTGGCATTGTACTAATATTTCCTTGATACAGCATTGCCTTAGCCCACCAGTTAGAACAACAGTTTGATTCTATGAATCATCCTTGTATATCCAACCATTCATACTCCTTCATTCCTGGGACAGTTTTTAAAGCAACTTCTGTAGAGCACAGATTCTCTTAAATTCGGTTGTGTGTTCATAATGCCTCATGTACTGTGCTGAAAATATCCATTGATCATTGGAGGGAGTGTGTGTGTGTGTGTGTGTGTGTGTGAGAGAGAGAGAGAGAGAGAGAGAGAGAGAGAGAGAGAGGAGGAGATGATGATGATGCTATGGTCTCCTTGTTACTAAAGAAATGGGTCCAAAAGACACTCCACTTCAAGTAACACTAAATATTAGGGTTTAGAATCTAAACCTGGATCCAGAACCAAATTCTGCAGCTGCCTTTGTATTATGGACTAAATTGAAGTCCTGGATCTGAAAATCCCTGATTTTAAGGGGGCATTTGAAATCTAAATGCCATGGATCCTTTCTAGTCAACCCATCTTTAGTATGGTGCAGTAATCACAATAGTGCAAGGTGCAGTTAGGAAGTAATCACAATAGTGCAAGCTGCAGTTAAGCACTAAGCACATGCCAGGTTTTTTTTAAAAATATACTAAAAATAAGGAGATTTAAATTTATGTGCACTAGGTGCCGTAAAAGATGCAGAATAGGGCATGCCCGCTTTCCTGAGGAGGCGGGAATACAAATAAACCATTAGACACACATGCACAGTGATCCCAAGTGACGGTGCTAACTTGCAGCAACCCGTTTGTTTGTTTTTGTTGTAATAACAGGTTGAGGGGAAGGATGGTCTTGTGGTTGCAGCATTGATCTAGGATTAATGGGTTCCCACATCTGCCAAAGACCTTGTGCAAGTTGCTCTGTGCCTCATTTCCCCATCTGTAAAATGGGGCTGATAATTCCTGTGTTTGGCTGTAAGCTGTTCAGGGCAGGGGCTGTCTCTTGCTATGTATATGGACAACAGCGAGCACAGCAGGGTCGCTAGGTGTTCCTGTAATAATAATAATGGGTCTGTGAAGGCATGTTTAGTTTTCATTGGCTCATGGAAGAAATAACCACAGCAAGGTAGACATGTTATCGGAGTTATGTTTGTGAGAACGTAAAGTTGCGGAGGCAGCTTAGCTGGCTTCATGGCAGAGTCCTCTGTTTGTTATGTTTTGTTTCTCTAGCTTGTACTGTATTAACCTTTTACCCCCATTTACATCCAGCAGACTAATTTCTGAATAAGCAACACTTGCAAGAGCGAGCTCTAGGTTTTTAGCCTTCTGATGCACAACCAATTCAGACTTGACCTTTGAAATGAATGCCCGTGTGCTGCCTAACAAAGCCTTTGTAAGGTCATGCTTTCCCCCACCTGCTGCTTGTGCAGTCCATTGCTGACAAACTCTGTACCTTCAACATTTCTATCTGGGGCCAGAGAAGCGTTTTTTAAAGCGATACAGTACATTTTATGGCCCTGTAATCGGACAAGGATCAGTAAGGAATGTCTCTGAAGTTAGTGAAGCATTAGTTGGCTGCTGGTGATTTGTTTTGGCCTGAAGTCAAGTACAATTACAGTATGTGTTCTCCGGTTTGACTGGCAAAAAGTATTTAGAAGAAAATGTATCTGACTCAAAGCTGAGTAGCAAATTTTTGTTTTTAATGGTGAACGTGGACGGTAATTTGGCGGAAGTCTTGATGAGATGTTCGCTAGCTAAATTACTCAATTTTGGTTTCGGCTATTAACTGCCTGCATTTTACAGTCCCAACAAATTTGGATTAAGCAGGTCCTCTGATAATAGCAAGAGGGACTCTGAGGGAAGAGAGAGCATTTGTATCTAGATTCTTTGTTGGGATTTAAAAAAAACTGCTGTTATTGGAGACAAAAAGCTTTCTTCAGGCTCAGCCTCCTTCTTGGAGGAAATTTTAATAACTAACACAGTATTGGCCTCCTAAAATTGTGCAGAAGCTCTGAGCCTCCTGTCTGATCCTTAACTCCTTCTGTGCCATTGCAGCTTGTGATGAGTGCTCACCAACGCCCATATTAAGGACACTCCTGTTAAACTGCATATGAAAAACATGGTTTTGGTTGATTTGTTTGGGGTTTTTTTGCTTTGGATAGAACACCCAGCTTTTAAGGTTTTCCCTGGATCACCCTGCTGATGTTTGTTTACATGTACATATTCTGATAAGACAACCATACCTTTGGCTAAATACTGCATAATTCATTGCCGTGCCTCCACTGGGTGTCATGTGGTAAGTTTTTAGCAGATGCTGAAAAGTTAGGGGAGGCCAGCTGTCTGGGGGATGACATGCTAAGTGTACGTCCACAGCGTAGTCTCAACAAACATCGTTAGATACAGAAATTTGAAAATAGTTCAGTGATTTTTATTTGTTGGGCTGTTCGGACTTTTTTTGGGGGGGGGGGGTTAATTTCAGTCACTTCTGATAGGTGGACAGACAGACCAAAAAAAAAAAGGGGGGGGGGTCAGTTAATGCTTCAGAGCTTAAGCCAGTCTAAGGGTTAGAAATTGTCCCACATAGTAGGTCTCACCCCAACGTGCTCCCTGGAGTCTAGGGCTATTACACCTTCCTCTGAGGCAGACTGGACTATGGACCATGAGTCTGATCCAGTCTGGAAATTCCTGTGTTTAAAAAAAAAAAAAAAATGGACACGCTTGCTATCTATCCTGGGTTCTCTTAAGGAGTTTATCCCCTTATAGGGAAAGCATGTTAGAGCAGGAATCTGAAATGATGCAAGTTGCGGAAGCATGCAGTGGAGATGCCTTGTGAAACTGCAAAGGCTGCTCACCTATTGAGTTCCCCCCATCCCCCGCATCCCTTTTAAGGGACTAGATCATGAAATAGATTCATAGATTCATAGATACTAAGGTCAGAAGGGACCACTCTGATCATCTAGTCCGACCTCCTGCACAGCGCAGGCCACAGAATGTCACCCACCACTCCTATGAAAAACCTCACCCATGTCTGAGCTATTGAAGTCCTCAAATCATGGTTCAAAACTTCAAGGAGCAGAGAAGCCTCCCTCCAGTCAACCATGCCCCATGCTACAGAGGAAGGCGAAAAACCTCCAGGGCCTCTCCAATCTGCCCTGGAGGAAAACTCCCTCCCGACCCCAAACATGGCAATCAGCCAAACCCTGAGCACATGGGCAAGATTCACCAGCCAGATACCCAGGAAAGAGTTTTCTATAGTAAATCAGATCCCATCCATCTAATATCCCATCTCAGGGGATTTGGCCTATTTACCCTGAATATTTAAAGATCAATGAAATCTTTAATGCAGTTGCCTCAGGCCCAGACATCTTTATTTGCCAAGATTAAGGAGAATGAGTTTTTCATAAGTGACAACAGAAGCTCATATACCCGTGGCTTGCTTTATTTGCATCTCCTTCCAAAATATCAGAGATGCGAATAAAAATGAGCAAACTCTTCCTGCACTCGGATGGTTTGCCTGGAGGCCAATACTGAGCTTGTTTCAACTTCCTTTGGGACAGTCCCCGAAGACCGACTTCTGCAATTGGCAAAGTGGGAGAAGGACTGCGTTATCGGGCCCAGTTCAAACCCTTCTTTTGGTGAATGGGAGCTCTTCCATCTTCTTAGGATAAGGCCTCCTGGGAAGAACTTAAAACAAACAAAAAGTGAAAGTGTTTAGGGTCTACAGTTTGCCAGACTGTTGCATTTGTGCTAACTGGCACCTCTTGGGAAATGAGTTAACTTGGCCAACAGAATTATACGACTGCTTGACCATAAGGTCACTATGCTCAATGCTGGACTTGATCACCCTCTAACACTGTATTCTGTGCCTATGTTTAGCTTAGATGTCTTGTGTGCCTAGCTGGCTAGAGGCCACTCGGCCCCCATTTGACAGAAAGTTTTGTGCCTTCTCGTAGATTTTTAGGTTAATTTTCCTGCGGTTAAATTTTTCAAAAGTGCTTAAGTGACTTGCATGCCCAAGACGGGATGTAAGTGGTATGTAAGTGCTCTGGAAAATTTTACCCTGACTTTTTTCCAGTTTCATAGTTGTGGGAGCTGCATTATTAAAGAGCCACACCATCTCTGGCTGAAATGTATAGAGAGAGTCTGCCAGAGGAATGCAATAAAAGAGGAATGCTGATAATGTCCACAAGCCTTCAAAGTTGTGTGAACCTCTTTCTCTTTACATCCATCCCTGGTTCATTCTTGCTGCTTCCGACCACAGCTCCTTTCTCACCTTGCTCTTCCAGCTTCGTTGTCTGACAAGCAGGATTTCCTTTCCTGTCTGTCCACATCCCCGAAGGCTGACTCACCCCGTTCTTTGTTGTCTGCTTTTTTGGCTTTCTAGTGTTATGTTGCCTCTTTCCCTTCCCCTTTCTCTGTAACATATTCTCTCCTTCCTCCTCTTAAAAGCGCACCACTCCGCACCGTTGGTGCAGCCTTCTTTTCTAGGCTTGAAAGAGGGGAGAGACTGGGGTGTTGCTTTTAATCCGATCCCCATGTGGCCTCCATTCTCTCTCTCCTAACTGTGCCGCTGATGGTGAGAGAAGGCGAATCGCTCTCTCTGCATTCATCGGAATGCATCCGATGAAGTGAGCTGTAACTCACGAAAGCTTATGCTCTAATAAATTTGTTAGTCTCTAAGGTGCCACAAGTACTCCTTTTCTTTTTGCAAATACAGACTCACAAGGCTGCTACTCTGAAATCTCTCTGCAGTGTAACAGATGAACCAGCTCCTTTTGTTTCTCTGCCCTTCTTGTGGCCAGCGGCCAAACTGGCAGCTCAGTAGTGGAGTTGGTACTACTACCAGCAGGCAGGAGGCAGCTTGCGGTCAGTGCTCCACAGCTGAAGATAGATTTGAGGGTGAGGGCAGAGATTCCCCACAACGCTCCAGGTTTCACTGGCCTCACTGGGGTATATATGCCAGGACCCAGATTTGCCATTGTAACAGGCACTCAGCCATAGCGACCTGTTCACATTTTGAACATGGCAATGGAAAAGGCTAAAATGGTTATTAAAGGGAGAGGGAAACAATGAGATGGGCATGGGGGTTACTGCCTCCCTCTTTATTCAATATTGGGAGGCGGGGGGATGCAAGCGATCAGATGTTCTCTGCAGCCTTTTCTCTCTGCACTTTTCCAGAAAAAATCAAGTATTGTCCCAGCTTTCTGTTGATCCAAGATGGCCAGATCTGATAGTTTTCTGGTTTTTTAGTCTGTAGATTCCAATCGGATACAAATCCCTCTATACCCTTAAACACCTGTCCATGCTCAGGTGGATTAAATGAGACTGGATATGCAACATATGGCAACCCCAGCTTTTGTTGTTTGGGTTTTTGTTGTTGTTTTGCATCCCTTTCTCAGACTCTCTGTGGGTAGAAAATACAGATATCCCAGAGGTTTTGTTATTCAAGGGGTAATTTGGAATGAAAACACTTCAGCTTTGTCTGGTTATGGGGGCAATATGAAAAACTTCAGCTGAGATGGCTTTAATTGTTCCTGGAGTACGTAGCTGACCACTTCAAGGAGACATGTGCTTGTCTTTCTTCAGAGCAGTCTTTGTGATAGCATAGTTCACGTTTATATATCAATCCATACAATATTTAAGGAAAGACTGGATTCATAACACGAAGAATCACTGTTAGTCTCTAAAATAAAAGGAGTACTTGTGGCACCTTAGAGACTAACGAATTTATTTGAGCTTAAGCTTTCGTGAGCTACAGCTCACTTCATCCGATGCATTTGGTGGATTTTCCACCAAATGCATCCGATGAAGTGAGCGGTAGCTCACGAAAGCTTATGCTCAAATTCATTAATCTCTAAGGTGCCACAATTACTCCTTTTCTTTTTACGAATACAGACTAACACGGCTGCTACTCTAAAATCCAACTTGAAAATTAGATGCCTCTGTCAAATTATGTGATTAGAGGCAAGGAAAAAACTTCCATACAGGAGAGATTTGTTTAGAGAGGGAAACAAAGGGGCAAGGTAGAAGTTTACAATAGAATTTAATGGTAGGGAAGTTGTATGCTCGTATTTGCCCTTTCTCCTAATACAAAGTGGACATTTGACAAAAGTGAAGGACAACAAATTTAAACCTAAAGAAAGGAAGCACTTCTTTACCCGATGCCTAATCAGCCAGGGGAACTCATTGCCACAGGCTATATCAGAGGCTAAGCGCATAGTAGGATCCTATATTACCACATCCCCTTCTCCGTTGGTCACTTGTCTTAAACATTTTTTTTTAAAGCCTTTGCTTGAGTAAGGTGAAACTGATACAATATTTTAAAATAGCCATCTTTTATAATGGGCACGTACGGAAGAAGCTGGTGCGTGGAACGATATAGATGACCATTCCTCAATGGGTATTAATCTTTTTTTAACGTTTTTCCCCATCACTTCAGGAAGCTAGCATTTCATCTTCATGGTCCCCTTGATCAAATATATAAATAGAATTCTTATTACCAAGTTCTTCTATAACTAATGATTAAAAATGACTTTAATAGAAAAGTACTGTTTATTAATTGTATGAGTAATAGTGTGTCTGGAAATAGAACACAATTTCTTAGGAGTGAAGGTAATTAACCATCAAAACAATTTACAAAGAAATGTGTTGCATTCTGTCACTTGAAGTCTTTAAATCAAGAAAGGATGTCTTTCTGCAAAATGATGCTCTAGCCCAACCAGATGTTATGGATTTCATGCAGGAATTATTGAGTGAAATTCTATGGCCTGTGTTACATAGGGGGAGGCCAGACTAGATTACTGCATTGCCCTTAGATCTATATGAATCTGAGCTATAAATATTGGGAGAAGACTTAAACTGGAACATCCAAAACGGTCTTTAATGTCTTGGAAATGTATTGGAGTGGTCAAAGACCTAAGGTTTTACATTTCCTCCTCCTTCTACTCAATGCGTTGCTGGAACATTGCTCGGGTACTGAATCTGACTGTCACCTTACAATTCAGTGGACACCTGTGTATCTATCCCCACCACCATATATCTGTACTGACCAGCCCTGATTTGGCTTAGCTTGCCAGAACTGACAAGTAGAGCCCTGCAAATCCATGGATATCCGCTTCATATCAGTGGGCCATTTTTGCGGATAGTGGATCGGGTGCAGATACAGCCACACAGGGCTCTATTCACCAGCAGTGCCTGGCCTGCGGTGTTGGGCTTGGGCAGGCCTGGAGGGTGCAATGTGCTCGAGCCCGGCGGCTAACAGCCAGTCCAGCTGCTTTCTGGCCAGCAACTCGGGCCCCTCGGACCCACCCTGGCTACGCTCCCATTCCTGGCCTGGCCTGCCGGCTCCTGGGCAGCAGGTCCACGCCCGACCACAGGGATTGGAGCGCAATGGGCTGCTCCCTTCCGTGATGCATCCTGCACTGCTGCTGCCATGTGTTGTCACTTGTGAGCCCCCGGGAGCAGCACGTGATGCGCCACCCCTTCCCCCACCTCTGCGCTGCCCCTTCTCCTCAAGGCCCCTCCCCTATGCTGTTCCTTCTCCTCGAGACCCTGCCCATGTGCTGTCCCTTACCCCTGGTCCCCACTCTTGCGCTACCTCTTCCCTGCAAGACCCTGCCTCCCCTTTCTCCTCCCCATCCCCTCCCCCTCAGTAACTAGCCCTTGTGAGATGGTTTGCTGCTGCGGGTGCAGATACAGGTAAAAGATGGCTAGCAGATCGGGGGTCGGATCATGGGTTGATCCTGGCAGATGCAGATCCACATTTTTGTATCCATGCAGGGCCCTGCTGGGAAGATCACAACCCTAGAGGTTGGAATATGTTGGTATGTCTACCCAGCAGCTGGGAGAGAGTCTCTCAGCCCGGGTAGACAGACACAGGCTAGCTCTGCTTGAGCTAGCACTCAAAAATAGTAGCACGGGCATTGTGAGCACGTGCATGTTGGTCCACTTGGGATAGAAGGCTGGTTTCCAGCTGCAATGTAAACATGCCCTCTGAGGAAAGACCAGAGTAAGAAAATCCATATTAGCTAAACGGAGAAGACTGAAGTAGTTGGGAAACATCTTATTTTCTAGCTTCTTAAGAACAACTCTCAAAGGAGGAGAGGATTATTAATAATCTATATACTAAAAAAAGAAGCTGTGGCAGTATGCTTTAAACATAAAGTAAAATAAACTTTAAATTTTCCTCCTTCTCAAGGGAAATGGGTAGTCTTTTAGTCTTTAATAACCCATTATATTTGAATTCTGCTCAATTTTGATTATAAAACTAATCCTCTGGGCATTGTATAATTGGATAACACTGGGAGGTATCGAAAAACTGCCGTTCTCGGGACTCCCGCTTTTAATTTGGGGGATATTACAGAGTCTACATCGGAAAATCATCTTCTTTGTAGCACTACTGAATATCTATTTAAGCAAATATTTCTCTGGTTGTGTTTCTCTATTAAAAATGCCATTAGATTCATTCTAGAGGGTTTTTTTTCTTCTCCTTTAGTAGTAGTTTATTAGCTCACAAGTTTATTTGCGCTAAAGCCCATATTAGAAAGTGATTACCCATTGAAAGTGACCAAGTCTCCATTGTTCACGCTATGGGCACCAGACACTGAACATTACAGATACTTTCCTCTACTTATAATGCAAGGTATTTACAGTTCCATAGTTATAACTACATAGATGGATAGTGATATTTGCTGCCCATCAAAATAGTATTGGTGCGCCTCATAAACTTGAATGCCTTTTTATTTGTAGGATCCCTGTGAGGTAGGGAAGTATTAGTCCTGTTTTACAGGTGAGAAAACTTAGTCATAGGGATGTAGGTTTTCCAGAAATGAGTGCCTAGAGTTAAGTGCCTAAATATGAACTTGTAAGCCTGTCATAATTTTTTGGTATTCTCATAGTGCCTAGGAGCTCTAGTCATGGACCAGAGCCTCACTGTGCTAGGTGCACTACAAACACAGGACAAAAATACAGTCCCTGCCCGGAGGGCTTAGAATTTAGTAAATGGCTTGATTTTTTTCAAAAGGTGTGAGCACACAACAGCTACCTCTGTAGCAGTGGAAATGCTGTGTGCCAAGTCCTCTTGAAAATCTGGCTGCTTAGCTAGGTGCCTAAATATGGACTTAAGAGCATAACTTGAGGTACACACATTAAAAAAAAAAAATCTTAGCCAGAGAAATTGTGACTTCTATTCTAGCTCATACAGCAGGTCAGTGACTGAGTTTGAGAATAGAACCCAGGGCTTCAGAGTCCCAGCTCATTGCCCTGTCTGCTAGGTCATGCTTCCTCTCTAAATGATGACAGGTTTCAGAGTAGCAGCCGTGTTAGTCTGTATTCGCAAAAAGAAAAGGAGAACTTGTTCGTCTCTAAGGTGCCACAAGTTCTCTAAATAATGTAGCTATTGAAATGCCGCTCGTGGTGGTGGTTGTTGGGTTTTTTCCCCTGGTAATACCAGTTTATGGAGTGCAGAAGGTTCTGAGCTTACATAGCCCTTGTATAGGAGATGAAGTAGATGGTATAGTGGGCCACCTTGCCAAAACCATGTGGAAGTCTGACACCAATTGTACATTTAAATAAGGCCAAAAGAAAAGTAGGTTTAACCTGACTGTATTAGAGATGATTGAAAGTCTCCTTTTTTTTGTGGCTTGATCAGCTGTGTCGCCATATACTGAATCATAGTCTCTCTTTGTGTGTTTGTCAGTCTGTTCTGCTCATTTACGATTAGGATGAGGAGGTCCAGTAAAGGAAATTGAGGAAGGGGAGAAGGAGTAGAAGAATACAGTATTATCTTAGCTTTAATATCTGTACAGTTGCTGGATCAGGTAAATAACTAGACCCAAACACTGTCTGCTAGCCTGCAAATTACTTGATCAATGAAATTGGAAGTCTGTCTCTGCTTTACTTTGAGAATGTATTTCCCTAGTATTTGTTTGACAATAAGATTTTGTCTTTTAATACCAGCTCAGCAGTCTACAGACAGGAAATTTAGAACCTGAGAGAGAGAGACTTCAGAGATTCTAGCAGAATTCTTGTTTTTCCTGGTGCGGAGTTACAATGTCACAAGCTTTTATTTGTTCTTATTATGTCATGGGCATTTGCAGATAGCTGAAGAGCACTGGACTCCACATTTTATGTGTAAATACATCTCTGTTATCATGAAAAGAAATTGCTCAGTACTTCTACTATCTGCAATTTGAAGAAAAATCCCAGAAAAGGGGCCCTGGGAAAAAATCTGAAGTCAGTCCTGCCAAAAGTGGTGGCTGCAAAATGCAGAATATTTGGATGCCAGTGTGAAAATGCCTGTCTAAAATATTTGACCAAATCTAGAATATTCATAATTCAATCCTTGATAAGGCTTAGTCTGTTAGAGTGGATAGCAGTTTTGCATTTCCACTGACAGCACAGTTCAGTGGCATATTGCCAGAGCTGCAGTGGAAATCCAGAAAGACTTAATTATAGTTGCACTGAATTAAACAGTTATTACACTCTGACTCTCCTGATACATTTGCATGCCTTCTTGCCTTGAGATTACTTCGTAAACTGTGATTTTTCAGGTTGATTTTAAAGGTCATAATATACAAGAATTAAAGTTTGGTTCCTTTGCCTGTAAATGACTTGTGAATTCTCTGAGTCAGAGCATATTGTTTCAGCTAAGTTCCGACTGTTTTTAAGAAAATGTTTATTGCTGCCTATGCTGTTGTGAATTCTAATAACTACCAAATGTAACAAAATAACTCTATTCATTTTTTCTGAATGTTTCATTAGGGATCGACCCTCTTTTTTCCTTTCATAACCAGAAAGGAAAGCAAAAATTGCCTTTAAAAATGGTAAAAATATATTGCCAGCAGGGGATCTAAAATACTCTTTCCAGACACTGGTGATATCTCTGATAGCCTAGTCACTGATGAATGACTGAAAATGGAAAAGAAATTCTAGGATTTGGGCCTGTAATAGTCCAAAGCTTTGTGGGTGTGTGTTGGGGTACAACTAACAGGTCAGCTGGTGAATTGCCTAGTTACCACACATTCAAGAATACATACAGTCATAACTTTACCGGATCATTGTATTTACTGTTGATGACTTTTTATAGTTGCTGTTTTAAGGATATGGTGGTATCCAAATCTAATCCATTTGGTTGCCATTTAATAATGAAAGGTATGCTACCAAGTTCAGACAACTGAATGACAGAAATCCAGTTGTATTTTTCTTGCAAAACGCGAAAGGTGTTTCAAACCTGCATTCTTAGATAGCTATTAATGCTTATTGATGCGTCTCAGTTGATTGTAGCCTGTATAAGTTGTAATGAGAGCTTGCGTGGAAGAAAGGACTCTTGCAAGGAATACAATTGTTTGAACTGACTATATTGTCTGACTAGTATCACCACAATAAAGGTGTATATGATTCATGACTCCAGTTTTGACAACTCGGAGTTGCAGCTTATGCAAGCACTGGCAATGTATCATTGTCTGTCTGTCTCTCCACCCATCATTTTACAAGTATGAGTTTTTCTAAATCAGTGTTGAAAGGAGAAATTTGTGAGAGACATTCATACGGGATCAGGCACTAGGCACTGTAGAGACATGTAACAAACAGAAAAGGAGTACTTGTGGCACCTTAGAGACTAACAAATTTATTAGAGCATAGCTTAGTGAGCTGTAGCTCACGAAAGCTTATGCTCTAATAAATTTGTTAGTCTCTAAGGTGCCACAAGTACTCCTTTTCTTTTTGCGAATACAGACTAACACGGCTGCTACTCTGAAACATGTAAACAAACAGCGAGGCTTGGAAGGATTTGATTTTTGTCTGTAAATGTCAGGAAACATCAGTTTTGCTGGGCACACACAAACAGATGAAAAAATATTTCTGATCATGAAAACTGAAATTTATACAGGCAAAGTGAGAAAATACGCTTGTTAGAGTTTGATTTAAGGATATTTACTTTGCATATATTGACCTGTGATGTTGACAATTTATATTTCAACGGTTATAAATCTCTAGCTTCCCTGAATCTCAATGTTGTATTAAATAATTGTCTGATTTCCCTCCCCTCCCCCATAATTTCTTGTAGCTCTGAACATTTCAATCCATATAAAGTAGAAAAAACTTCTTATAAATATATTGATATTTTGGTCAAAAGATGAAAAATCAAATTCTTCCAAGCCTGCAAACAGTCCTTGGCCCAGAAAGTTGACAGCGTACGTTTTTTGTGTGTGTGTGTGTGTGTGTGTGTGTGTGTGTGTGTGTGATATATATAGATATAGTGTGCATTCATACTTGTTAGAGGGCTTTCCCTTCACCCTGTCCCTTGATTCTTGTCACATAGACTGAAAGCAGAAGACTAGAAGTCTGAAGTGCAAACAATGCAATGTTATTGGGGTTGGTTTCCAAGCAAGCATATTCCAAGCCCTTCACACCAGTCGGGCTTATCTCTATAGGCTGATAGAATCTGTTCCCCGGTTTCCCCCTTCCCAGCTCTGAAGCCGCAGAGCGTTTACCTGGTGTCCCCCTTCCCTGTTCTCTATTCTCTACTCTTAACAAACATGATTCCAATTTCCCTTCCATTTCCTGTTTGACCCCAGTTTAATAGTAATATTCTCAGCTATAATTTAACCAATCATTTTACTGAAATTTAACTAACCAGTCCTAACACTGTTTACATAATTCTCTAACCAATTATTTCCCACTACCCTAATTAACTTACACCTAGCCAAATTAATTATCAGCAGTCAGAGACGATTAGAAAACCAGACAGATTAACCATTGAAAAGTTGCGGCCGTAAAGATAAAACAATACAGAAGCGAGGGTTTCACAACCACAACTATGGATAAGTGATTTCTTGCCAGACAGGATGCTATCAAGCTAAGTTTTCTTGACTCGTCTTAAGATCTGTTTCTTTATCTGGTGGTGATGGGCACTGTCAGGACAGGATCGTCTTCGTACCAGCCCAATACTGCATTATTTCAATGTGACTGGTTTGGAATATGAGGATGTGACCATAGACTTCCCGGCTTATGGCTGCCCCTGCTGCTTAGCCAAAGACCTTAGCCTAAGAACAAGGCCTCCGGTGATCCTAGTGAGAGAAGACCCGCACACAGGTGGACTGTGATTTTGATTTTTTGTTTTTTATACCCGTGTAACTAGCTAACTGATAAAAATACACTTAAGTTCTCAAGGGCAGGCCTGAATATCTATATTCTAACCGTACTGCTTTATGCTGTGATCCCATCAGCTCTCAAGCTAACTAGGGTGGGGATGGATGGGAAACACCCAATGAACTCGTACAGCAGTATACTGACGGAAATTGTGTGGTGATTCATTAAGGAGTGCTCTGAGTCAGTTCCAGACTGTTGCACCTGCACTAGAAGGTCTGTTTTGGATGTGCTTTTTTGGATGCACGGTTGCCATTGCCAAGTGTTTTGAAAATTATGGATCAGGGCCATGAAAACAGAGATTTAAATTCAAAAAATGTTGAGGGTTTTGAGCTTTTAGGATTTCACATATGGAAAAAGCTTAACAACCAGGAGAGCTAGGCATGTACTCTCGCTCTATATAATATAATGAAAGGAGGCAATTATCATGGAATCACCTGATTCCATGATCTGAGGGTTTTTGTTCTTTTAAAAAGGGGAATACTTGTGCATGAGTTTGCAGCACTGTGGATGGGACATAAAAACAATGTCCAGGCCATTAGTGGAATAGGGTTGTTAATATAAATGTCCTGTTCATTTTCCAACTGGATTGTTGTTACATTCCCCCTGCAGTTTCAGCAGGATATTCTTTTTCACCTCCTGCCTAGAATGGTTGCCTAAATTGCTGTATGCTGTTGAACCTTTGCACGTTTCAACTTGGAGGAAGTGGCTGCTCATCAGTGATGGGTGAAGTGATTTTTACAGCCTGTATTTCAGTTTAAGAAGCTGATTCTATATAAAACATTTCCGAGAGAAGTTTCATTGAAGTCCATGGGATTGCTGAGTAGAGTTTACCATGTATGTAATAATTTTCAGGGACTGGGCTATAACTTTGTAAAGGGTTTGTGGATTCTTCAGGGTGGAGGAGGTAGGGAAGTAGTGTTGCCTAGTAGATAGCGCACTAGCCTGGGACTTGGAAGACCTAGATTTTCCTTCTGGATTGGCACTGACCTGCCGGTTGACCTTGGGAATGTCTCTGCCCCTCTCTGCCTCAGTTTTCCCATCTGTGAAATGGCAATAATACTGTGATCTCCTTTGTAAAGTGCTTAGAGATCTGCTGAAATGTGCTATGAGAGAGCTAGGTATTGTAATATATGTAATTTGCATGATATTGTTTGTTTGTTTACAGCAGAGCCCTTTGTTTCTGAAAGAGAAATTTGTTTTATTTTAGGCAATGTCTCCTAACATGCTCACCTACATTAAAAAACTCTCCCTCCTCTCCACATAAATATATTGTACCTCCCAGCCTTCACCAATAAACTGGTTCTGCATCACAGAGGACTGTGCTCAAAATCAAGGCCTAACAAAAAAAACAAAAATACAGTTTTATTATTTATGCTTTTACTCCGAAGTCTTCTGCTTCTTATTATTCATTTTGGAATTAAAACTAGTACAAAATGACCAGAACAGAGGAGGGGAAAAAAAAATAATCCCCAGCCCAGAGCTTGATTTTCATGTCCCAAGTCTTATCCCCTGGTGGGGTACAATAGCCATGATGCATTCCTTGGCAGTTGTCATAGATGGAAAAAGCCGTCTTGGAAGTCCAAGGCTAACTGTATCCCATCAAATCCCTCCTTCCCCCTCCAATAAAATCTAGACTTAATATTTTTGAAGGTTTAGTGTAAAAAAAAAAAAAAGACTATTTTTCTGGAATTGAGACCCTCGTAGAGCCATTCATTATCTTTTCATTTCCTTTTCAGACTGGCTAATAGCTGCTTAGTGATTTACATTTAATGGTGTTTAAGCTTTTTAGTTTTGATACCCTGTTTCTCCTGTCCTGTTTCCTTGATGCTTTCTATATGTTTACATGTTGGACAGAGCTACAATTGGTCTCCTGTGTAATTTGTGCAGAAAGCTAAATAGTTCCTATTCCTAGATCGCCATCCTTAATTCCTTTTGGTACTGCTGCAGTTTGATACATTCCCTCACACTCAGTCCATGCTATTAAACTATTGATTGGTTTAGCAAATTGTGGACCCATTAGATTTATTTCTTGCTAGCTTAAGCAGTACAGTCATTCTCTCTGCTTGGTGCTTCTGAGCATTTTATATTTTCTTTGAGGACAGATTAGATGGGGTGAGGTGATGGAGAAAACCTGAATAGGGAAAATAATTCACCATGGCCTAGTCTACATTAGACAAAGTTTGCCAGGACAGCTTATGTTGGCAAGAGGGAATTTTTTGCATAACTTAAATCAGTTCCCTGAGCCAAATAAGCTATACTGGTGAAAGCCTTAGAACAGATGCACTTATATTGGCATAAACGTACATCTGCATCCACTCTAGAGCATTTGCCATAAAAATGCCATAAAAAGACATATATCCCTAACTGAGATTACTACTTCTAAGGGTGCAACTTCTCAGTGTAGACCTAGCCCCAGTTGGAGAGAGTGATCACTGCATACGCTTACAAAGGAGGTAGTGCTGATTTGTGGGTGTAGGCCTGGTCAGTTCAGTGAGATGGTTCCCAGTAATGTTTGCAGGATAGACCTGAAGTGGTTACATAATAACAGTAATAGAAGTTGGTGTGTGTTGTCTCTTTTGTTTTGTTTTTAAAAAAGTATACAGAACATTTTATCTTGAAGAGTTAAAGGTTCATGAACCCCTCAGTTTTGTTTTTGTTTTGAGATTGCGAAACTGGTTTGAATACCCATGTCCTCCTTTTGTTTTAAAGGGGATTCAAGTAGAAAAACTCTCTCTCCAAAAGGGTTTCCAGTCATTTGTGGCTGTAGGCTAGCAGAGCTCCCCATAAGCTAAGATGGCCCAATGGGGAGTTACCACAGGACTGAAAACCACCACAAACTATTCCATGCTGAGTTCAGAGTGCACACCATGTTTATTCCACTTCCCTTTGCAAAGCAAAGCATATGTAAAGAACACCTTTGTGGGTTTTTAATAAATTCATATTGGCAAGAAGGAAGAGGGCTGGAAGGAAAGAACCATGTGGGAGAGGTGCCAAAGTCATGTCCAGAGCTACTGGACAGTGCTCAGATACCATGGTGATGTGTGTAGCGTAAATACCTGAATAGAACAGAATAAGTGTGTGCCCTAAGTAGAGTTTACATGTTGTATTGTTTTAATTGTACCTATTCTCCCCTTGCTTCTCCTTCCCCCAGCCCCTCTGCATATGGTCCCCTTCATTTTACATGGAGAAAAACGGAGCCAGGAGAAGAATATCCCCTGCTCTGAAGTAGGATGGGAACCCAGTGATGCTAGATTTTGTCAACCTTCTCTTCTATGATAGCTGATGTTTGGGCCCTGGCCTTTTGAGTGAAGGCCAATGGTCTGTTCTTTGATTTACAGCATCTGGGCTAGTTTAGAGCTTGCATCATTTCAATGCAAAAAGTTTACACAGTCTTAACAGAGCCACTTCTACGAAATAGCTATTTTGCACTTACTGATAGCACAGTAGGATAGTCTCGCAAAGCAATCATGAAAACTGAATAGCGTAGGTACAAAATATATTTGCCTGCCCTTTGACGGGTTGATGAGAATGGGAAAAGCTAATTTACTCATCTAGTGAAAATATAAAATGATTTGTTCTGAGCAAATGAGCAATTATAGTACAATGGTACTGATGCGGGCATTTAAAAATGAGCAATAATTTTCTGTGCTAAGTAAGGTATATGTACTGTAGAGTTAATGAGGATGATCAGCATCTGGCTTAGCCTAATCCAGGTGTGATCAGTGACACTGCAAAACCACACTCCAGTGATTGTGTGTACACTGGTGCTGCACTCCCCCATGTGTGTCTCTAGGGCTTCTGGCACATATTCATGGTTGCTTTTCTGTAAGCTGAGCTGCTCTGTTTTCTTTCCCAGTGAAGTATGGAATAAATTGTCTGCTCTTCTGGGCACATGGAATTGTGGGAAGGCATTGGAGAACTATTACCACTGGAGTGATTTAGCCTGTATCCTCACCACGAAGTGAGCGGGTTACCAGCCTGAGTGAAAGCCTCGTTCAGGGTTTAGCCTTTGCCTCGGGGGGGCCAGCTAGCCTAGGTTGGTAGCATCCCCAAACTTGGGTCAGAGCGTTTTGTGTGCGGATGGGAGTGGGGGTTAGGGGCAACTCGTGAATAAGAGCCCAGGTTAAATGTGCAGTGAAGACAGACCCTAATGTACCAGAGGCCTCTTATTTAAAGGCGAGATGTATTGAAAATCCATTACAGAAAGTATGAGTGAACAATACTGCTTAAAAATGTTCTAGAATCACATTTACTTGAAAGCTTTTCTCTGCCTGTTCACATTTTCAGTTCTTGCACCAACAAGTTTGGAAACTTTAAAGAGGAATTCCAGTCTTGCTGTCCCTGGCGAATAGATATCGCTGACTCATCGCCAATTAAACACTGTTCTGTTGGGGATAAAGCCTAGTTTCTAGAGGTGATGACTTTTTAAAAAGGTTTTAGAAAAGGCAAAGCAATGTGTGCTTTCATCATCACAGTTGCAATCCCAGCGATAGGAACCAAAGAAAATAAAAACTATGAAAGGTACTGATGGGAGTGAATAATGATTTGGTATGAGGCCTCTGTGGGGTGAAAAATGTACAACTAGCATCTATGCCGGTGTTGGGTTTGGTAGATAAATTCACTAGCAAGGAGAAGTATTTTAAATGCTGCTGCTGATAGGAACAGGCTATTAAATTGCTAAAGCCAACAACATTCCTCTGGGCTCTCGTCATAAGAGGAGCTGGCAACTCTCTTTGTAAACTTTCTGACAGCCAATAAGCAGAATGTAATAATGAAACTGTCAGAAAACTAATATGCACTTATTTTAGGAAAACACATTATTTTCTGCTTCTCTTGGCTTCGAGACTTTTTTCGTTTGCTCACTGTGTTATTTTCTGTCTTTAAATACTATTGGTGTAGCACGTGTGATAATGAAGGACAAACGTGGCTGGTTGCAGTGGGTCAGTGTGCTCCAATTTTCCTCACACTGCTCTGCTGCTGACCCGTGATCAATAGGCCCACAATACAAGTTTTTGGAATGTATTGGAAGCAATTTTTTTATTTCAGAAGGTGGAGAAAGCTACTAGGGGAGAGGTTGTTCTAGATTTGATTTTGACAAAGAGGGAGAAGCTGGTTGAGAATTTGAAAGTGGAAGGCAGCTTGGGTGAAAGTGATCATGGAATGAGAGAGTTCATGATTTTAAGGAATGGTAGGAGGGAGAACAGCACAATAAAGGCAATGGATTTCAAGAAGGCAGACTTTACCAAACTCAGGGAGTTGGAAGGTAAGATCTCATGGGAAGCAAGTCTAAGGGGAAAAACCATTGAAGATAGTTAGCCATTTTTCAAACAGACATTATTCAGGGCACAAAAGTAAACTATCCCACTGTGTAGGAAAGATAGGAAGTATGGCCAGAGATCACCCTGGCTGAACCAGGAGATCTTTAATCATCTAAAAATCAAGAGAATCCTACAAAAACACAGACTATAGAAAGAAAAAAGAAAAGGAGTACTTGTGGCACCTTAGAGACTAACAAATTTATTAGAGCATAAGCTTTCGTGAGCTACAGCTCACTTTGAAGTGAGCTGTAGCTCACGAAAGCTTATGCTCTAATAAATTTGTTAGTCTCTAAGGTGCCACAAGTACTCCTTTTCTTTTTGCGAATACAGACTAACACGGCTGCTACTCTGAAACCTATAGAAAGAAAAGGAGTACTTGTGGCACCTTAGAGACCAACGAATTTGAGCATAAGCTTTCGTGAGCTACAGCTCCCTTCATCGGATGCATTCAGTGGAAAATACAGTGGGGAGATTTAAAAACACAGAGAACATGAAACAATGGTGTTACCATACACACTGTAAGGAGGGTGATCAGGTAAGGTGAGCTATTACCAGCAAGAGGGGGTGGGAGAAACTTTAGTAGGGATAATCAAGGTGAGCCATTTCCAGCAGTTGACAAGAATGTCTGAGGAACGGTGGGGGCGGGGGGGGGGAAGAATAAACATGGGGAAATAGTTTTTACTTTGTGTAATGACACATCCACTCCCAATCTTTATTCAAGCTTAAGTTAATTGTATCCAGTTTGGAAATTAATTCCAATTCAGCAATCTCTCGTTGAAGTCTGTTTTTGAAGTTTTTTTTTTTTTTTTGGTTTAAATATTGCCACTTTTAGGTCTGTAATTGAGTGACCAAAGAGGTTGAAATGTTCTCCGACTGGTAATATATGCCATCATGTGCCAGCAATGCCCCTCTGCCATGTACATTGGCCAAATTGGACAGTCTCTACGTAAAAGAATAAATGGACACAAATCAGACATCAAGAATTATAACATTCAAAAACCAGTCGGAGAACGCTTCTGTCTCTCTGATCACTCGATTTATAGACCTAAAAGTTGCAATTCTTCGAAAGATTGGGAGTGGATGTGTCATTATACAAAGTAAAACTATTTCCCCATGTTTATTCTCCCCCCCACCCCCCCATACCGTTGCTCAGACATTCTTGTCAACTACTAGAAATGGCCCACCTTGATTTCACTTACAAAAGTTTCTCTCCCCCCCTCCCCCCCCCCCCCCCCCCGCTGGTAATAGCTCACCTTACCTGATCACTCTCCTTACAGTGAAAATGGCCCACCTGATTATCACTACAAAAGTTTCTTGGGCCCCCCCTCCCCGCTCTCCTGCTGGTAATAGCTCACCTTACCTGATCGCTCTCGTTACAATGTATATGGTAACACCCATTGTTTCATGTTCTCTGTGTGTATATAAATCTCCCCACTGTATTTTCCACTGAATGCATCCGATGGAAGTGAGCTGTAGCTCACGAAAGCTTATTGCTCAAATAAATTTGTTTGTCTCTAAGGTGCCACAAGTACTCCTTTTCTTTTTGCGGATAAAGACTAACAGGACTGCTACTCTGAAACAGACCATAGAATTTCCCCAAAATAATTTGCAGAGTACATCTTTTTAAAACAGTACAGTCTTGATTTTAAATGGTCCATGATGGAGAATCCACCATGACCCTTGGTAGATTGTTCCAGTGGTTATAGTTTAAAAAATTATGCCTTATTTCCAGTCTGAATTTTTCTAGTTTCAACTTCCAGCCATTGGCTCATTTTATACCTCTCTCTGCTGATGGAAGAGTCCTTCAATAAATATTTGTTCCCCAGAAAATACTAATCCAGTATTTTTTTTTTTTTCTTCAAATTCAGAGAAGGCCACTAAGACCCCTCGGGGCAGTGGAGCACTGCCGATCCCTTGAGACAAGGCAGTGCTCTCCACCTCCGTGCCGCAGATCTCCAGAGTCACAGCCCAGATCCTCTGGGGCTCACCCTCTGTCACTGGCACCGCAATTGTGGTACCCGCCATCTTGATGCGGATTGCCTAGCGGGAGGTGCTGGTCTCCGTACTACTGGCACTGTTTGCACTCCTACTGGTCATCCTCTCAGCACAGGTCTCGGTCACCTGCCCCATAGGAGTGCTCCTTGTCACTACTTTGGTCCCCCCTCGTCCCCCACGACCCCTTCGATACTGGCACTGATCCTCTCACTCCAGGCACCGGTCTCCGATGGCAATGGTCAGCAGGCAGATGCAGGCGTCGATGGCACCACCGTGGACACTGGAAGAGGATTTCTCCAGCCTGGAAGGGCAGTTCAGCCCCTCGCCCAGACTCCACTGGCACGATTGGGCACCCGAAGCCGTGTCGACTTCTATGGCGGCACGAACAGTGGCCTTATTGGAGTCCTCTTCGCACCGCACATCTGCCGCCACCTCGGAGCAACAGTTGGCAGCACCGCTTGCACCAGGCTTGGTGCATGAGTTGTGCTCGGAGGCCTGGGTAGAGGGGACTGCACCCACCCCTAAATCTCCCTCCCCCATGGGGGACGATGCCTTGGGGCCTCCCCCGGTGGTACAGTAGTCTTCATCCCCGGATGAGGCAGTTGCTGTACCTCGAGGGCCAGCCCTCTGAACAATTCGAAAGAACACAGGCCCTGCTTTGACAGGTGGCGGGGAACTTGGGCCTAGAGGTGGAGGAGATGGCCGACCAGGCGGCTGCCTTGTTCAACATCCTCTCAGTCTCTACCCCTGCCTGTGTTGCGCTACCAGTCTGCACAGAAGCAGTTCCGGCCACACCCCCGCCAAGGCCTTGGCAGCCTCATGAGGGGTCTCCAAGGAGAAGAGATAGAGACACAAGTTTTAGTCGTTCTCACCCTTCCTCCTCCCTCTTACCCACCCGCACAGTCTGTCCTGGCTAAGCATCCTGTGGGCCAGAAGCGTTCATTTTGAAGGTGCACTCTAGAGCAACATCCCAGTCAATTTCCTGGATCCACCTTGTTTGTTCTTCGACCATCTTCATCCTACCATTCGGCCTGGTTGTGGATCACCTTGGACTGCTGGGTGCTGGACAGTGTATCTCTGTCAGGTGCTATACCCTGCAATTTTCGGCCTCTCCTCTCTCCCACCCTTCATCTCTGGCTTCCTGCTTCTCTCCTGTAAGGTTTTGTTCCTGGTCGTGTTAACGTCTGCCTGCAGGCTGTCCGAAATCGGGTGCTTATTTTAGAGCTGCCCTATATGGTCTTCTACAAGGTCCAGCTGTGACCTCACCTGGCATTTCTGCCCAAAGTCATTTCCCAGTTCATACTGGCCAGGACATATGCTTACCCGTCTTCTTTCCAAAGTCTCATGTGTCAGATGAGGAACGCAGGTTACACACCTTGGACATCAGGACGGCGCTGGCCTTCTACATAGGTAGAACAAAGCTGTTCCAGGAGTCAAGACCGTTTGTTGCAGTGGCAAACGGAATGAAAGGTGGCCCAATGTCTGCTCAGAAGACGTTGTCCTGGATCATGGCTTGAATCTGCTACTGCTGTGAGCTGGTGAAGGTGCCTCCAGGCGATCGTGATGGCATACTCGACTAGGGCATAAGCGTCATCAGCGGCTTTCCCTGGCACAGGTACCAATCCAAGAGATCTGTAGAGTCGCTACCTGGTCGTCTGTCCATACGTTCTCATCTTGTTATGCACTTACCCAGCAAGCTCGAGCTAACACTGGCTTTGGCAGAGCAGTGCTGCAAGCTGCAAGACCTTGAACTCTGAGCCAGCCTCCATTGACGCTGCTTGTGAGTCACCTAGAATGGAATCAACATGAGCAGGCACTCGAAGAAAAATGGTTACCTACCTTTTGCAACTGTTGTTCTTTTGAGATGCGTTGCTCATGTCCATTTCATTACCCACCCTCGGTTGGAGTTGCTGGCAGGAAGGAACTGACAGGGCTTAAGGCCGGTGGTGCCTAATCTACTGATGCACGAGTGTGGCACTCAAGGGAGCGCCACAGCTGGCCCTACGGATACGTGAGGACAAAACCGCAAACGTGGGTGTGCTCACACCTAGAAAGAATGGACATGAGCAACACATCTCAAAGAAGAACAGTTACGAAAGGTAGGTAACTGTTAATTTTTTTTTTTCCATCTAGAGCTACAACTTGTGTTAGCTGGAGGCCACTGAATAACGTGCATAATTGCCGCTCAAGTGTGGAGGAATATTTTATTCATCACGGTGCCATGTCAGCATGTTAGAAATTAAACCCAAAGCCTGAAATACCAATAAGTGTTTTACCGATCATTATAGACATTCGTCAACATTATAGTTTGCTGTCTGTTGCTAGTAATAAATGCCTGACATTCCTGCTAGAATAAATGGCTTTTTCCAAGAAGAGGTGTATTTAATGAAGAATGAATAGCACAAGCTGTAAAAGTGGCATGATCAGTTCTTTTTATAAAATGGTAGTAAATGATGTAGAGCGAAGTGGCATGGACCATAGAAAGATGCATCATAGCCCAACTTGACAGGATGTTCTGTTCAGAATGAAAATGAACCTGGCTGGACAGTTCTGGTTTCTGGCAGTTGTCTTAGAGGATGCATTTTTAAAAATAATTGTTCGCTATATAAACCAGGCTTCTAAGGTTCTACTTGGATACCTGGTGTGCAGAATAAGCTGTGTGTCAGGCTACAGAGTGGGAAAGGGAGCGTGAGTTGGAGTTTAGTCAGCATGGTTAGAATTAATGGCACCCAGGAGACTAGGTTTGGTCATAAGACAAAACGCGTATGCTTCCACTCATACTTATGCCCTTTTTTATGTGAATGTATGGGAGTGAGAGAGACAGAGCATCTGCGAGTGATGATCAGCTGCTATTATGTAAACGGTTAAGATGTAATTGAAAAAGCAAGCACATTAAAAGATGTCCATTAGATCAAAATGTTGCTAGAAATAAAGACCGGTCTGACTGATGTTCTGTTGTATTTCCACCTGGAAATTACTGATTATTTTCTTTATTAAAGGACAATTTTGGTGGTTATCAGCAGGTTGTCAGGTGTTACTGTTGTACACTGTATCCCATGCAACATCCTGTACCCATTGTTCACCTCGTTGTGTGATTGTGATATATTGTGTATGAACTGTGCTTTGTGAGAGATCATTTGAAAACTCATAATCTGCTGAACATTACTATCCTGGTAAAATGTGTGTGGCAACTTTGTAAAGTTATGAGGCTCTATAGTATATATCAGTGATTTTACTGTGGCATGTTACAAGGTTAGAAGAGCAGGTCCAATTCTATAAATTTGCCTGAAGCATCTGGTGTGGTGAGAATGATGGCTTCAAATCTTATTTAGTTTGATCAAGTTTAGGAATTATTTTGCAGTTTTATCTTTTTACTTCTTTTCTAATTGATTCCAACATTTATGCCTTAACATTTATAATCACTTAAAACCTATCTTTTTAGTTATTAAACTGGTTTGTTGTTTTATCTAAACCAACGTATTTCATTAAAGTGTGTGGGAAGCCTCAACTTGAGACAACAAGGCCAGTGCATATTCGTGCCCTTTGTTGGAATGACAAACTAATTATGAGCTTGTCTGATCCTGTGGGCTACTGAACAGTTCAAAATGCACATTTCTGCGGGGCAAGGCTGGGACTGAGGGATATGCAGGTGTTGTCCTGTGTCTATTCCTGGATGACTGGGCATAGCATTCATGTAATCAGCTGGGCGTGACTTTGCACGCTGGTGGCTGTGAGCAGCAGAGCCTGGCGGGGTTGCTGTTCTGACAGTAAAGCAGTGTAAAAGGCATCCCAGGCTGGAGAGCTAAGGGGACACAGCAGTTCAGATTGTACCCTGTGGAATGTCAGTTACATAAGGAAAAGTCTGAAAGTGGGGAAGAAAATAGAAGTTGGTGGACCACACCATGTAAATACTGTAGTGTAGGCCCAAACTCTGATCTTGTCTTTATAAATTACTATCATCTGCTGGAGGATGTCTTCTGGATTCTAAAATTGTGGGGTTTTGGTAGTCCCTTTCTCTTTTTCTTTTCCAGCAGAGTTGATCATATTGAACGTTAGCTATTCTGTGGATGACAGATGGTATTTGATTTGAAAAATGGCACTGGTCAAAGGGCATGAGGTTGTCTAGTCAGTCTACGCCTGCTAGCCAATTTGAAAAAGTGATGCAGTGCATCTATTTTATTTAAACTATCCTCAATGGTATACGTCTCCTTTCTGATATTTGGCATGCATCTTGGAAAGCTTGGCAGGTATGCAGGAGATGCATTGAGAATCAGAGGAAATTGGCAAGAGACATAAAGCTGAGATTCGACATAACCATACAATGTATGAAGTGCTATTATTATTTGTATTATAGCACCTTACAGCCCTACTCATGGACCAGGAACCCGTTGTATTAGGTGCTGTACAAACCCAGGACAAAGAGTCCCTGTCTCAAGGAATTTACAATCTGCGTATAAGTCAAGAGACTATAGATGGACTCAGACCAATGGGGGAGTACAAGAAAACAATGAGATTATACTGGTCAGCATGATAGGTACTGGTCTCGGCCCACCAGCAGTCTGACCATTGTCAAGTTTCATTGCAAAGGAGACAGTCAGAAAAATACTAGTTATTATGAGAGTTGGTAACACTGAGGCACCTAGCACCCATCGAGCTTTTGGAAATCTCCCTTATATTGACCAGCAAAATAAATACTGATTGAGGCACAACCGAAGTCCATATTTTCCTTGAGGGATGAACAAATCTTGATTGCTGAAACAAGAAAACAACTGAATGTATTATTATTTTATTATTATTTTATTATATTATTTATTATGTTTCTGGGCAGCTCTCCATCATCATAACCATGAATTTCAAAAAATGTGTTTGAAAACAACACAAAATGGACTATTAACTTGAGGTCTCTAAAACAGTATTGTTTACCTCAGTATGCACATGTTCTGTCTATGAAATCTTGACTGGTTAACGTGTTTCATTGATTTTTTTTTTTTTTTTTTTTTAGGCCTGCTTGCACCATTAGATCATCTTGTGTGACTTCTTGCATAACACAAGCTGGATAGTTTCATCCAGTTTTTCCGGGTTTTCAGACATTTGTATTGACTTCTGAATTTAAAAAACAAACCTGCCCGTGTAATTGTCCACATCTCACCATGAGTCAGGATTTTTCTCATGTGTAACAAAATAACTTGTTCGGAGTTCAGTGTTTGTAAATGCCTTGAGATCTCTGAAAATGCTCCAGAAGTGAAAATTATTACTTTATTCAGTGGTATTGAGTTGCGTCATTACTTTCGGATAAAACAGTGCTTGATTGATGGAGGTTATGCCCAGTACAAGATAGTCTGTTACATTGATCTGTCTTTATGCTCCATTTTGAAGGTGACCTTGCCAAACTCTGCCGCTGGGTGGTTCTGTACTGGGATAGCTATGTCAGACAGCACAGTTTTGTTTGAAATTAGCTTACACATCCAAGTTCACCAGCTCAGTGCACTTGTGCATTCTACATAATAGGGCCTATAGTGGTAATCAAGATACCACCATCTGCCATAAATTAAAATTTCCAGAACTTTGCAGTGAATTTCACAAAGCGGCAGGCTCAGGATATGTTGATGGTCAGTTTAAGGACTAAAAAGGAAAGATCAAAGAACCCAAAAGATCGGTGTTGGGTTTTCTTACTATGATAATTGCGTCAGTTTTTAGAGCTCACGATGTTGAGCTTGTTCAGTTTTGTTAGCTGAATTGAAAAAATTGAGGTAATTGTGAAATTTTACCTTACTTTGAAAACTGAACAGGCTAAAGGAAGATCTTCTGCAATTGAAAATGTGCCTTCATGTATCAGGTTTGGGTTTCAAAGGATAGTAGGAGAGTTGCAGCCTGTATTTTGCCCATCTCCCAAAGCCTTTGAATAAGAGTTTAGTGTGTACCTGCCCATTACACCTTTGAAAATCTCCCCCTTTTTCACTAGCGAGAAAAATTCAGGGCTGGTCAGGAGATTAACTAATTTGAGCTAGTCTGTGGTGGTGTGTTCAAATGGGGGCCGAACAAGAGTGTGCAGAGTCCCTTTGTGGTCTCTGTCATTTGGAAAGTCAGGGGTGTGCCATAAATCAGCCTCTCTTGAAAAATTTCCTAGATGAAGAAGCCGTAACCAAATTTCATTCAGTCTCATCAGTGAGTTAGAATCTGGCAAAGCTGAACTCAAAAGAACTGACGCACTGTACCATCCAATTAGATTATGATTTCTGAGCAATACCACTTTCGCCTGGCAAAGTACAAATGAAATTCCATACTCTTTGGGTGCTAATTTAAACTCTGAGCTTTAAAAATAGACAACCCGTATCAGTTAATAGAAAAGCTGGCTAGATTTATTAAGGAAAAACACCAATTTTCTTGTGTGGTCAACTGTGCCACTTTATGTATATTTTCAATTCATTTTAATTAGAGGGTGGCTTTCAGACTTTTTGAAGTGTTCTATTATCATAAGCTGCACAGTGATGGGTCCCTGGGGAGAGGAGTAAATGTGTTTCCTTGCTAACGTAGATTTGCAGTGCGTAGGAGATCAACTGAAGCATCCTAAGACTGCCTAGATTGCAGTAGTGACAGTAAAACCCAGGTAGGCTAGGGACTTGAATCAGTTTGTTTTTCCCATTTAGTCCTTTCTCTTTTTTTTTTTCTTAAGAAAAGCAAAGCGTTGACATTGAATTTGGTACAGTGTTTAGTCATCACAAACTCAGGATTTTAGTATATTATGCCCACGTGGCACTGCACTGAAAAAAGAGGTGAAGAAATCAGTTTTTGTAATGGATAACATGCAGTTGATTGCCACATATTTCACTGTGAGTGAATACTAAAAGTTTGGTTTTCTTTTTACTCTCGCTTTCAGCCGTATATTCAGCACTTTTAATCGAATACTCATTACTTCAAGTGTTCTAGAAGAGGGCTATGCCACATTTTTAAAAATGTGCACACAGAGGTGTGTACTTTTGTGTGTGCGCCTCACTGTGTGACAGATTCCCACGGCAGCTCACAACACTGCAGTTCTGTAGTGTAGATAGGATTTCGGCATGCTGTTGCCCATCTCTTTGTTGCAATGTACAAATATCTGCCTCAGATTTATTGTGCCGTTAGCCTGACTGGGATAAGAGAGCCGCAAATCCTCCTCCTCCTTCTCACTGCGATTGCAAGTTTTGTGATATAGTACGTGATAGAAGCATTTGTTCCCTGGCTAGGGTGTGGTATTTGTTACTGTTGAAACAGTTCATTACTGCATAATAATACTTATCAACAAGATCAAAGCCTATAATTCTAATATCTTGGGATTTAAAAATCAGGAAGTAGTTGGTGTATTTTATCACTAGGATAATGTGATCAAGTAACTGTGTGTTTTCACTAATAAACTGTTCAGTTCTGCAAATGCACATTACCTTTAAGGTTTCAGAGTAGCAGCCGTGTTAGTCTGTATCCGCAAAAAGAACAGGAGTACTTGTGGCACCTTTAATTTAAAGTTGCCATTTGGACCTCCCAGAACAAAAGCTTTTTAGTCAAGTATTTTAAATGTACTCTGAGTGATGATGGCTTGCATATGTAGTTAGGAAGCATGATGTGTGTTCAGTATCGGAGATGCTGAAAGTAACTTGAGTTTTGCTGTCATGGTCTGAGTTTCCTTTGACCCAAACCCAGTGTTGGAGGATGGGAGTTAACAGGACAGAGTATTTAATTTTAAATGACTCACCTTGTGTATTATTATTATTTATTACTATGAAAATGAAAATCATTTTCATGGATTTCAGTTAAACCTCCTGAGCACAGTCATAGAAACTTTTCTTTTAATAATATTGATTTATATTGGTCATTTAATAGCTGGGTCATAGGAACCCGCACATACAAATACATTATTTTTTTTAAAGGTCAGGTTAGCGTGTCTGTTGGCAGGTGTCTTGCTTATTGTTCTTTCCGTAGTCTATCCCAAATCTCTGAAATCTGGGCGTGGAAAATCCACTAGCTGCTGTTCTCTTGGAAGCATCCACTGGAGAACGTGGGGGTGGGGAGACCTAAGCCATTCATTTCTGGAGAATTGAAGCTTTTGTTTTAACAACTGAGAGAGGCTTCTGTCCCTTATGGTGACGAAGATCATTCAGTTCACGCTTGGAACATTTAGGTGGATAGTGTACCTTCCCAGGCAGACAGGACGCTCCACTGTTGGGGCTGCTGCTCATAGCTTTATCAGCAGAGTAAACAGTGGCCAACATTGAAATTGTCAAGAATCCAAGTTAGTTTCACATTATAGCTCCTTGGGAAATCTCTGAGCAGCACCCAAGGCACTGGAGTTACTCGTAGAGAAGAAGGACCGACCGGATGGAGGCTGTTGGAGAGGCAGCGCAGAGGGTAGATCTCTTCTGTCCTCCTCATGACTGGAGTGGATGGTTAGCCTTCTGGATACCTCCCAACCCCGTCCAGGATATCAACTGAGGAGTCTCTGAAGCTCCAGAAATGCTGTCTCAGCTAGGGGAATTATGTAACCCATGGCCTGCTTGGTGAGGCACTTTACCCCCCTGTAGTGGCACCGCACCTAGCCAGAGATTGATGAGTCTGCTACAACCTTGGTTAAGAGTCGCATGGCTTTTAGCTCCTGCAGTAGAGAGGCTCATACACTAAGCTTCAGAGGTTCCCAGGTTCGATCCCATCCACTGATGACGGGGTCTGTGGGCATTACAGTTTCACACCTGAGAATGGGAGAAGTGAAAACAGAGAATGCTTTGGCTGAAAATAAGGAGGAACAGCTGGTCATTATGTGTCTTGGCCTGTTGCGAAGAAGGGAATGTAAAGGGAGCACTTCCCACTGTGACCTGAATATTTCTTGCAGTGAGCATCCTTGCTGCTTGAAGCTAAATGTTCAGGTCTCATCTACAATGAGTGTTTGAAATGCGTTTGCATCTTTCTATGGGGCACAGAAGCTGCTCAGAATGCTTCAAAAAACTAGTGTAGGCCATGGGGCCTCATACAATAAGGTAAGAGATACAAGAGTGAGTGTGAATTGTCCATTTGATTAAGCCTGTACCCTGCCTCTCCTGTAGCAGAGTTAAGGCTACTATAAAATGCACAAACTACTAAATGTTGCCTTTGCAGAGGAATTTGCTATTTTCCTGAACATACTTTTTGCCCTGTATTGAGCACCTCCTCCATAAATCAGTGTATAATAAGTTGTTTTCCTGTCAGACTGTGTATTTTCATTTTGGCAGAGGCTGAGATGCAACAAACAGTCCTGCCATGGTAAAACCACTGAGTGAAAGTGGCAGCCCTTCTCTGGAAATGTACCAGTACCATCTATTGATCGTTATATGCCACCTCTGCCCTTCCTCCTGCCCTGCTAGTTTGGTTTTGAATATTCAAAAATCAAATAATCAACTTTGATCTTTGAAAAGAGATGAGATTTCAGCTGAAAATTTCTAATTGGTACCTCAGTGAAGACAGTATTGCTCAGTGTGTTAATAAACATCTTGGCCTGTCTTTAATTGCCCTTTATTTATGTCTTTGTCAGCGTCCTCTCCTCAGTATCACTTGAGGTTACCTGTGATACTGTGTCTTTAAGCTATTCCAATTCTTCACCAGATTCAATTGCCTGTACGCTGGGAGGCATTTTGTCTCAGATTTGCCTCTCCTGGGGTTGTATAGCTTACATTTCACCCCTTACTCAGGTCTGTGCTTAAGTTCAAAATAGAACACTTAGACTTGATGCAGACAATTTATTCAAATGCATGTATAGTTCCACCGAAAAGCCTAGTGGGGAAAGATTACAATTTGAAAAATGTAGCGAAACCTGGTTCTGTGTTTGTCATTGTCAACTTTCTTTTCATTGCAGCAACAAAGCGAAGATTGCTTTGTATTAGGAGGCAAATGGAGCAACTTTTTGAATTTCAGAATCATTTCAAAAAGGTATAGATGTAACTGGGGGCACATGTAAGCAACCACCACATCATTAGTTTGGGAATAAGTGTGGATTAATATTACTAAATTTACCTTTCTAAGAAATTAAGCAAAACAAACCAACATAAAATTTACTCCACTGACCATTCTTCTGTTTCGTTGCTCCTGCCACATAATTACTGTTGAATTACTTGTCTGCAAAAGCAAGACTACAGATTAAATACTTTCTGCAAAAATTGAAATAAACTCTAACAGTAAATCTTAATGCATAGATCCCTGCTTCAGTGGGATTTCTTTGCACATCCTGAATATAAAATGGAAAGGACTTTTCACTGTGTTTTATGTGTGCAATTTAAGATGCTGACTTTTTGTGATGCAAAGGTAAAACTTCCTGCAGGAGTTGATGAATCTGAGTACCAGCTGTTCAGTGATAAGTGGTGGATTTCTCCCATTAGCCATAGGATGCTTCCTTTAGTGGAAGAGGGCCTTCGCTGAGGGCTGATTTAACTCTCTTCCTGCATCATAATAAGATGGACTGTGCTGCCCAGTGCTTCAGAAATTAAGATTTCGGTCCTTCTCTGCCCATATTATTGTCAACCACCACATGAAACATGCATTTAAAACTGATACAAACTGCATGCTGAAAATCAGAACACTACAAACCAGCGTCTTGAGTTTCATGTGTCTAGCTTATATCTGTGTTTATGGGTGGGAAATATAGCGTGTGTTCTGTATGTATGTCACTGTATTAACAAGTGCTACAAATATAGCTGCATCTGGGTGATATTTTAATATGACATTGTGTGATATGCAGTTTATTTAGGGTAACAATTAGCCTGTGGATTTAGCCAGTCCTTAGTAATCACTGTCAATGGATGCAGTTTTGTTATCAGATTTGTTTCCTTGAGGATTAAGCACATTTGCAGCACATCAGCTTATTAAACTGACACTTAGTGGGCTTTATTAGTAATGTGCATTAGATGAAATGGTGTGGTTCTGGATGAGGAACAGATGTGATGGCTAATTATGTGTAGAAAACAAAGAGGTTTGGCTATTTTAAATATGTGAAGGAAAACAACAATAATATACATTGTTCCATCAAAGTAACATCTGTACATTTAAGGCTGCTGCAAAAAGCAATAGATTAAAGAAATATGGGTTTGGAAGGGATTTATTTTGTGCTTGCAATTGGCTTGTGCCTTGACTGCCTATGCTAGGGAGTGGTTTGTTGAGCCAGCTGGAGGAGACAAAGCACATGTTGGGCTTTTGAAGGCTGCTTTGAAATTCTAGACCAAGGGATGGGAATGTTCTTTCAACAAGAGGGGAAGATTGGAGCAAAGTGAGAGAGAATACAGAACCGTAAACACTTTTTTTAAAAGGGGAAAGTTAAAGCATAGCTACAAAATCTCGTCTTCTCTTTGACCTCCTTTTAGATGAGTGATGCCTTTGGTAAGCAACCTGTTGCAGATTCTGCTCCAATGGTGGTGAATCTTGTGAAATTTACCACTTCCAAATAAGTGACCAGCTGCTGAAATCAACAAGGCCTACATTCTTATTCCAGTAGCTGAGCATGTTTAAACGTAAATGGCCTATATATAATTTCATTGCTAGCATATGCACCCTTTGTCTGGTTTATCAGTGTTTTAATTCATAAGCTTTACATTTTTAAAGGGATGCCATCAACTTAGAAATCACATGATATGAAATTTTTTTTTAAGTACCTGCTCTCTTACCTGTAAGAACATGAAGCATTATTGTTACAGGTAGCACCTACGATGCATATAGGTGAAATTTTTTCTGTTTCTTCTTTTTGATTGAAGAATTGCCAGTGTGTTTCATTGTTTCTCTACAATATGATTAGGTATTGTTTTACTGTAGCACCTCGGAGCCCTAGTCCTGGACCAGGACACCATTGTGCTAGGTGCTGTATGAACACAGAATGAAAAGACCGTCATCTTCCCTGATGGTTTGTGTGGGTCTTCCACACAGCATCAGGAGGGAAAAAACATTCTGAAAAAACAGGGAAATGTGATTGTAAAACCACCACAACTGGCTGGGAGATGTCTCAGGTGCTACACCTGCTACTACTTGTGTAAATGGTTGAATTTAGGTGTCTAATCTCCCTCTTATAAAAGGCCATAATATTAGGGAGCTTAAACAAAATTGCATTTTCAAATCTTATATTTAACAGGCATACAGGATTTAATATAAAGCCAACCTGCTTGCTTCCAGAAGGTGCTGTCCTAGGCATGATGCAAAAATGCTAAGCGTTTAGAAAAAATGTTGGCCTAATTCTGAAAATCCTATCCTTAAACATTGTCACGTGTTGTGCCTTTTCCTTGTGTCCAAGTTAAATTTTACTATGTTTATTTACTTATCACCTGTTTCATCTGTTTTTTTTTGCCTACAAAACTGAATTTGTGAGTCTTAAGAGGTTTTGCCTGTTACCAGAACAATAACCTCAGGACAGATTGATGGCCACACTATTTCTTGCAAATAAATGCTAATCAATCAATTGGTTTCTTAAACTGAAAAGACCTTATGATTGCCTTGGGACATTGACTAACATCTGATGGTTGAACTGTTGCAAGTGACTGGTTTCTCGAGGATTTTAATGTAATTAATCATGTCTTAAAAGAAGGACAGAAAACAGAAATTACGAAGAGTTGTTCATTACAGTTTTCCGGATAATGCATCAAAATCCATCAAGGCCTTTTTAAGTACCTATCAACATCTTCCAAGGTTATGGGTATGATTCTCCACTCAGGCTAGCGTAAAGTCCACTGACTTCAAAACAATTGCCTCTGATTTACACTGCTATACAAAAAAAAAAAGTGAAATAGGCCCTTATATTAAATTCCAATATAAAATCTAACATATAATTAGGAAATGGGAAGGTGCAGACCTAGTGTATGCTATATGATTGTATAGTATACCCTCTCCACCCCTAAAATGGTCTTTATAAGGGGCCCCAAAGTATTGCTATATGTACAGTGGAAACACCTTAATTAGAGCTCCTGGAAAAAATTTGCCATCGCATCCATCATACTTCTGAATGAGAGAATCTTATTGAAAAGCCCTATACAATTTAGTATATATGAAGCATGGTGTTTCCATAGGAAAATACTCTAAAACCTATAGAACTGAACAGGAAATGATGAGCTTGGGTTTATTTTTTCAACCATTCTCTTGAGTTCTATAGTCTTATTCTATATTACATGCTACAAAATGGTTCAAGGGAACTTGCAGAAAAGCTTGTTTGTTTTTCTGTTTAATTCTAAAGGACTTTTCCATGAGGGTCGTCCTCAATTATTGGTTGGTAGGTTTGTGTTAGTGATCAGAATAAAAACTCTGATACATAAACACAAAATATAGTATTTCAGTGTTGCGTGCTGGCTTAATTTTTCCTATCCCTAGATTTTTGTGAGCTTTTTGTGTTCCAATGATAAATTTGGAGGAGGTGCGATAGTGGGAGAGAATGAAAACCAGATAGCAAACTGGAACTTTAATCTGTAGTCGGTAAAGGCATAGCTTTCCCCTAAACTGTCTGAGCACTGTTCTAGTAGAACAAACCTAAGAGAAATTTATTTTGACTTTTTTAAAAATTAGCGACAAGGACCTTCCTTGGATATCCCTTCATATAGCATTAAGTGGTGCTATTTCATCTTTATTTGTTGTTTGGTGTGCATGTGTACATCTTTTCCATATTACAAGAATTCCAGCAGTAACCAAGGTCAGGGCTCTATTGTACTAGATGCTGAACAAAATAACAGTAAGAGAGTCACTGCCTTGAGCTTTAAATCGATAGACAAGACAGGCAAAAGGGGAGAAGTGGCAGATGTTTCCTTCTTTAGAATAGCATTTGACAACGTTCTTGAGTCTGATCTGCCAACTCTGATATATTTAACTAGTTTACCTTGCCCGTAAGTGCGGTGTGTTTTGAATACACAACGTATGCTTACTTTAGATCCCCAAGTCCTTAGAGAGGCTTTTTCCTTTTGTTGTTAAAGTAAAGGGAAGGTGAGGTTGAAGACCTGGGTCTTGCATCTTGCACCGAGCTGCAGTACGTGTTCATTCTGATCTTTTTCTGAAGTGGATTTGCATGGTCTTGGGCCAGCTGCTGAGAAACCACTGTCTCCTGTTCTCACAAGTCTCCTGTGAATGGTCATGATTGCGGAGCAAGATGATCATTTGGGACAGTCCCATGGAGGGCTTAGAAGAGGAGTACTGAAACCTCCAGCATGACACCTGTATTCAAGTAGGAGCCACCTCTGAGAGAGGTGCACTGGGATGATGTGCTCTTGGAAGTTTCTGTTCAGCAGATGGGCTGCTGAACCATTTGGAACTCCACTAAGGTTGTAGGTGTCGTTCCCAGGAACAATAAGTTATAGTAATGAAACCTGAAAGTTAAGAGCAATGGATGTAATCTCCTGACCAGCTGGAAGTAAAAAAAAGTAGGTTATTTTTTTTTATAGCCATGTCTCTTTAGGTATTGAGAATCAGTGAGGAGTTCAGAAGGACACAGGGGCTTGGAAGATGCATTTCCACATGAAATACAGAGTAGATCACTTCTTTATCACTTCCAACTTTGAGTGGCTTTCTCCCCCCCTCCCCCGCCCCCCGGGACACATCAGTTGTCATGCTGTGTCACACTCATCCTGTCCCATATCCTATCTCAGTCAGTTGTCACTATCGGAGGGGCTGGGGATGCCCTGGCTGCCCAGGGATGTTAGTCTCAGCCGGGCGGGGCGGGAAGGGGGGAAGGAGAAGAGGACTGAGATGGAGTTCCCCCTCCCCTCCTTCCCTTCCCTGCACCAAGCCCCCTGAGCCCCCACCCCACCGAGTCTCACCCCCCTGCATCAGGAGCCCCCTACGCCTGGACCCCCATCCCACTGAGCCCCAACCAGCTGCACCCTGAATTCCCCCCGCACTGAGCCATAACCACCTTCACCTGGACTCCCCTGCAGCGTCCCATTCCCCCGAATCCCACACCGAGCCCCCGTACATCCATATTCACCTAGACCCCCCCACCAAGCTGTCTGCACCCAGGTTGTGCCCCTCAGAACCCTGGTACTCTTGAGGGAATTCTGCACCTAAAAATTTTAAAATTCTGCAAAGTTCTGCATATTTTGTTTGTCAAAATAACAAAGTAACACACCATTTTCAATTATTTTGGTAATTTATTTCAAAATACTTGTCAGCAAATAATTGAAAATGAAAATACTGTTTTATTTTGACAAAATATTCAGAATTTTAAAAAATTGTGAGCAGAATTTTATTTATTGCTGCAGAATTCCCTCCGGAATACCTGATGCATGAGTGTGAAAACAGTCTGTACAGAATTAGTGAAATATAATATATATAACATTAGTAAGTACATGTAGTGCAACATCTGTAATTGGTGAGGATATTAATGAAACTAAATATTAATGAAACTAAATTGTGCAGTTGTTGAAGATGGAAGAAGTGTGAATAAACGAATACTCTTCATCAACAAGATGAGAATGACCAAATTGCTTGTTGTTTTTTTAATGTATGGGTTACCCTGTGATATGAACCAGTTTCATTTATTGGTGGGCTTACCTACTCTCTAATTAAACTTTGGGTCTGATTTTCAGTTTTAAAAACTTGAGTTGGCTGAAAAATTCCAAGCCATAGATTTATCTTTGTGATGTTAAATAATTTGGGGTTGGGTTTTGGAGTTATTTGAATGCTATTTATTATGGTACAGAGTATTCTTCTGAGTGGAGTTTTCCTTAAATCAGTTTTATCTGCTGATATCTATGCACTAGAGTGACTGAAAGATGGTATCATTTAATTAAAGCAGGAAGAAACGAGGGGAGGGAAATGTCATCGGGGGAGGGGAAAAAGCAGTTGGATGCTAGAGGATAGCGTATGCATTCTGCATGAATGCCTGGTGAAATATATATATATATATGGTTCAATGGTTGCAAAAATGGGAAATAGAAGTCTTTTAAATCATCTGCCAGACACTGGACTATAAATACCTAATATCAAATGTGAATGTTCTCATTTACATTTAAATGGTTGAGGTTTACTTGATAATATGTCTCATGCAACATAAAAATGTCCTGTTGCAAATATTTCTTTTAATGAAAGTAAATACCATAGTCAAAGATATTAATGTGCTTCATCCAGTGGTCTGTTTCCAGGTACTGAGTTTCTATAAATGATCTTTATCATAGTTATAAGCTTTTATTTGTAAAGTGTTTTGGCATTGGAGAGTAGAGACTTTCACTGTTGGTCTGGGTTGTATTTGTCATTAATAACCATTCAATAACATGGTCAGTTTACTCAGGGCTTGACTACATGGCACATTCCTCTCCTTCAAGAATTTACATTCTGTGATGAGTCAAAGGTGTAAGATGAGACAAGGGGCAAAAGTTCAGGGGAAGGAGGATTTAGGAAGTGGGAGCTCAAAACCAGGAATGAAAAGCTGCAAGACAAGTAGATGCGGTGCACTTCTTGGAACACAGATGTGGTCTTTAGCACAGTGATCACTAACCTATCTCTTTATAAAAACCCGTGAATCTCTGGTTTCAGAGTAGTAGCTGTGCTAGTCTGTATCCACAAAAAGAAAAGGAATACTTGTGGCACCTTGGCATATGCTCAAATAAATTTGTTAGTCTCTAAGGTGCCACAAGTACTCCTTTTCTTTTTACTTGAATCTCTGCAGTCAGTTAACACACATGATCCTGCACAGCAGAACAGAATGAAATTCCTGCACTGTGCTTGTACCAGCTGGAAGGGTTTAACAGCTATCTGTTCAGCACTTGCTGCATATGTGTTTTTGTGCTGCCCAGAACAAGTTGCTTATAACTGGCAGAAATTATTTGGAATACTGTGTGGCCTTCTGCTGCTATATGCCTCATGTCTTTTCTCCTTTCAGCTTAATATAGCAGTGTATGTCTTCACTGAGAGGTTGCAAGTTGTTTTGTTCTCCCTCCATGCAGCTCTCTTACTCTTTTTGTCTAACTATCCCTGTAACACTTGGCTTCATGCAGAAGGCATTCATGCAGTCAGGCAGTAGGGGATGCTATAGGGACAGGGTGTCCTCCACTCTTCTTGCTGGGTAGTTGAATTTCATAAACACAAAGTATGGCAATGAGAGTATTAATTGTTCATTCATCTCAGTGAGTAGCATGACCTTAGGTATCCAGAAAGGCTCATCTGGAAGCACTGAGGTAGTAGCAGATTAATATGCTCCCAGCAAGATGTAGAGGTGATGTAAGCCATTTTATATTAAGTTGGTTACTTCATTATATCTGACTTAACTACTTTAAGCCAAAATATACACTCTCTTGCAATGAAGATTTCAATAGTTTGATCACAAAACATTTGCTTGGTGGTGGTGGTTTTCACTGCTATGTGTGAGACCTGGTCTTGGTTCCTTGTCCTGGGAACTTGTCTTGAGTGTAGACTCAGCCTCGGGGGTGGAGGAGGAATGCCCCTCTCTCTGTGCTAAAATTATTTTCTGATGAATTTAAGAGCAGCCTCCCCCATTCTCTGAGAAGCACAGAGGCCCTTTAGCATTGCTCAGAGTCATGTGAGCATGTTTTGTCTGATATATGCCCTGCTCTAACACAGTGTATTCAAAATTGGGAAGAGAGCTTCAACTTGTCAGGATTCTGTGTTTGTAAAACACCGGAGACTTGTCTATATTTCTTCTGTGAATACCCGAAGAGCCTTTCCCAGCTAATTGACCTATCCCTTATAATACAGCAGAGGAAACTGCCACTTAGCTGTCAGGTCATGCCTTGTCCAGAGCTAGCACAGTCAGTCAGTTATTTTTCCAGTTCATTTAGTAAAGGTTCTCCCTCGCCAAGACCTCGGATATCAGGTTTCAGTTATAAACAACTTTCTTCATTTTAGTTATAAATATCAGACAATGTGTGTTGATAATTCAGAACTGTCTGAGAGTAATATTAAAACATTCCATGTAAATTCCTTGCATTCTCCTCCACCTAAACCAGGTTTTTTCTGCAACCTTGGGAACAGTCATGACTGGCAGAAAGGACTTTCTATGTGCCCATGTACCTTCTTGAGCAAATGAAATGTATATGTTTAAACCATCATTTGAGTTTACAGAAAGATGCTCAAGGCATGAAGCTAAAACCAAGTGCTTTATTTGTAAGTTTAAGTAAAAGAAACACTAAATTTGCTTAAATCAGATGCTAAAACCATGAAGCTAAAACCAAGTGCTTTATTTGTAAGTTTAAGTAAAAGAAACACTAAATTTGCTTAAATCAGTCAAGAACTTTTAATAGACTTCAGTTCCTGGCATTTTTGGTTCAGTAAAATGAAGGCAAATGCTATGTACTGCAGTGCTCTTTAAAAAAGTGAAACCTAAGGCCCAGAACAATTTAATTATATGCGCACGCTTGCTTTCTGTCTTATGTTGAGGTCTTTGGCATGTTTGTATCTTGGTTGAGTTCCAATTTTACAGCATTTGTGGTGTGCCAAAGTACGCAGCATTTTTATGGGTGAAATGACTCATTTTGCTATGTGTTGGAAGAGGTCTTCAAAGACAGGTTTCAGAGTAGCAGCCGTGTTAGTCGGTATCTGTAAAAAGAAAAGGAGTACTTGTGGCACCTTAGAGACTAACAAATTTATTAAAGCATAAGCTTTTGTGAGCTGTAGCTGTAGCTCACGAATGCTTATGCTCTAATAAATTTGTTAGTCTCTAAGGTGCCACAAGTCCTCCTTTTCTTTCTTCAAAGACAATGTCTTAGATTGGTGAGATACCTACTTCTTTCTTTTAAGTATAGAATTCAAGGCTATTTTTTCTACCTTCCAACGGAAAGTGTGAGGTTTTTCACCTTCTTCAGTAGTGAGAATCTTACACTGAGAAGTTGTTCAAACAGATCTAGCTCTAGGGGTTCTGTCCCCTAGGCAAATGAGCGAATGTATCACTGCCAGCCCACAATAACCCACACAGTTTCATGTCTTGGAGTGGTATTAGCTCTTCAGCCTGTGTGGCAAAGCTGGCCCCATATTCCAATAATGGAATGAGGAATTCTAAAATTCATTTCTAACTAGTTCTCTCCATATTGTTAGATAATAATCCGAGTACATGAGACCTTCGTCCGTCATATTGACAGAATTCAATAGTGCATGTTTGTGAACTTGTATCTTAAGGCTTGAAGAAAACTATCTGCATAAGTCTTCTCAATGGAATTTTATGACAGAAGAGCATATGATAGTTAGAATGTTATTCTGGAGCCAATGTGCTGGCCAGTGTTCTAGGGTTTGACTCATATTGGCAAGGAATTATTACCAAAGAGGTGGGTTGCATGCATTCTGGATTCCAGTTTTTTCAATGAATGCTTTGATTGGGCATTGGTGATGCAGTGTATTAGCCCGTGTACACTTGTGGTTGTTTTTTAAAGCCATATAGTTATTCACAATGGACTTCCATTGAAATTTCCAACTGGAGTGTGGGTTAGCTCAGCACCTTTTTGAATTTCAGAAGATAAAACCCCATAGATGGGTTCACTGTCAAGGCAGGTTCACATCTGTGGTCTGGGCTGGCAACCTTAATGTTATCCCTTTTAAATTAATGAGTGGATGTTCATTAAAGTTTATGGTGTAATAATTAACTCTCATTGTCTTGCAGAGAAGCTGGCGTGGGGAGCGGGGGCTTTGTGTGTGTGTGGGGGGGACAGGACGCAAGGCCTTCGTTTAGGGTGTATAGGCCTGTGTTTATGGCTTGCAGCCAGAACAGTGTGTATATGGTACTCCAGAGATTTAGGCCTGTGCGTTTCAAACCTCTCTTGCTTTAAAAGAGCAGACCAGTCTGGCGCACCAAGGAGTCAAAGCAAAACCAGAGCTCGGGGTTTGTTGCTTTTTAGATAATTAAGCAGCCAAGATTTTAAAATGTTGTTGCCCCCTTTTATAAACGAGGTACTTGATACAACCAAAACCACATCAGGTGGTTCATAGGGAGTACGGCGTCAACAATTAAAAGTTTGTTAGCTGTCTGCCAGGCAGTGCTTATCAAAAATGATGAGGAACTCTACAGCTTGATTTTCAGATGCAAACCAACCATGCAGAACAAGAATTGGCTTAAATTGACTTGAAACTCCTAGATTCTCCTGATTCATAAGGTCATATTATCATAGTATCATAAGATACTAAGGTCAGAAGTTTCAGAGTAGCAGCCGTGTTAGTCTGTATTCGCAAAAAGAAAAGGAGTACCGGTGGCACCTTAGAGACTAACAAATTTATTAGAGCATAAGCTTTCGTGAGCTACAGCTCACTTCATCGGATGCATTTGGTGGAAAAAACAGAGGAGAGATTTATATATACACACACAGAGAACATGAAACAATGGGTTTATCAAGGGACCATTCTGATCATCTAGTCCGACCTCCTGCACAGCGTAGGCCACAGAATCTCACCCACCCACTCCTATGAAAAACCTCACCCATGTCTGAGCTATTGAAGTCCTTAAATCATGGTTCAAAGACTTCAAGGAGCAGAGAAGCCTCCCTCAAGTCAACCATGCCCCATGCTACAGAGGAAGGCGAAAAACCTCCAGGGCCTCTCCAATCTGCCCTGGAGGAAAATTCCTTCCCGACCCCAAATATGGCAATCAGCTAAACCCTGAGCATATGGGCAAGATTCACCAGCCAGATACTACAGAAAATTCTTTCCTGGGTAACTCAGAACCCATCCATCTAATATCCCATCTCAGGGGATTTGGCCTATTTACCCTGAATATTTAAAGATCAATTACTTACCAAAATCCCATTATCCCATCATACCATCTCCTCCATAAACTTATCAAGTAGAATCTTAAAGCCAGATAGATCTTTTGCCCCCACTGCTTCCCTTGGAAGGCTATTCCAAAACTTCACTTCTCTGATGGTTAAAAACCTTCGTCTGATTTCAGGTCTAAACTTCCTGGTGGCCAGTTTATACCCATTTGTTCTTGTGTCCACATCGGTGCTGAGCTGAAATAATTCCTCTCCCTCTCCTGTATTTATCCCTCTGATATATTTATAGAGAGCAATCGTATCTCCCCTCAACCTTCTTTTAGTTAGGCTAAACAAGCCAAGCTCCTTAAGTCTCCTTTCATAAGACAAGTTTTCCATTCCTCGGATCATCCTAGTAGCCCTTCTCTGTACCTGCTCCAGTTTGAATTCATCCTTTTTAAACATGGGAGACCAGAACTGCACACAGTATTCTAGGTGAGGTCTCACCAGTGCCTTGTATAACGGTACTAAAACCTCCTTATCCCTACTGGAAACGCCTCTCCTGATGCATCCCAAAACTGCATTAGCTTTTTTCACAGCCATATCACATTGGCAGCTCATAGTCATCCTATGATCAACCAATACTCCAAGGTCCTTCTCCTCTTCCGTTACTTCTAATTGATGTGTCCCCAATTTATAACTAAAATTCTTATTAATCCCTAAATGCATAACCTTACACTTCTCACTATTAAATTTCATCCTATTACTATTACTCCAGTTTACAAGGTCATCCAGATCCTCCTGTATAATATCCCGATCCTTCTCCGAATTGGCAATACCTCCCAGCTTTGTATCATCTGCAAACTTTATTAGCACACTCCCACTTTTTGTGCCAAGGTCAGTAATAAAAAGACTAAATAAGATTGGTCCCAAAACCAATCCCTGAGGAACTCGACTGGTAACCTCCCTCCAACCTGACAGTTCGCCTTTCAGTAGGAGCCGTTGCAGTCTCCCCTTTAACCAATTCCTTATCCACCTTTTGATGTTCATATTGATCCCCATCTTCTCCAATTTAACTAATAATTCCCCATGTGGCACGGTATCAAATGCCTTACTGAAATCTAGGTAAATTAGATCCACTGCATTTCCTTTATCTAAAAAATCTGTTACTTTTTCAAAAAAGGAGATTAGGTTGGTTTGGCACGATCTACCTTTTGTAAAACCATGTTGTATTTTGTCCCATTTACCATTGACTTCAATGTCCTTAACTAATTTCTCCTTCAAAATTTTTTCCAGGACCTTGCATACTACAGATGTCAAACTAACTGGCCTGTAGTTACCCGGATCACTTTTTTTTCCTTTCTTAAAAATAGGAACTATATTAGTAATTCTCCAATCATTCGGTACTACTCCTGAGTTTACAGATTCATTAAAAATTCTTGCTAATGGGCTTAGAATTTCAGGTGCCAATTCCTTTAATATTCTTGGATGAAGATTATCTGGGCCCCCCGATTTAGTCCCATTAAGCCGTTTCAGTTTTGCTTCTACCTCTGATATGGTAACATATACCTCTATATCCTCCTTCCCATTTGTCATGCTACCATTATCCCCAAGATCCCCTCTTTAGCCTTATTAAAGACTGAGGCAAAGTATTTGTTTAGCTATTGGGCCATGCCTAGATTATCTTTAACCTCCACTCCATCCTCAGTGTTAAGCGGCCCCACTTCTTCTTTTTTAGTTTTCTTCTTATTTATATGGCTATAGAACCTTTTACTATTGGTTTTAATTCCCTTTGCAAGGTCCAACTCTACTCGACTTTTAGCCTGTCTCACTTTATCCCTACATGTTCTGACCTCAATTAGGTAGCTTTCCTTGCTGATCCCTCCCATCTTCCACTCCCGGTATGCTTTCTACTTCTTCTTAATCACCTCTCTAAGATGCTTGCTCATCCAGCTTGGTCTACAACTCCTTCCTATGAATTTTTTCCCCTTTCTTGGGATACAGGCTTCTGATAGCTTCTGCAGTTTTGATTTAAAGTAATCCCAGGCCTCCTCTACCTTTAGATCCATAAGTTCTTCAGTCCAATCCACTTCCCTAACTAATTTCCTTAATTTTTGAAAGTCAGCCCTTTTGAAATCAAAAACCCTAGTTGCAGATTTATTTTTGTTAATCCTTCCATTTAGTTTGAACTGAATAGTTTGATCACTTGAACCAAGATTGTCCGCTACAACCATTTCTTCTATGAGGTCCTCGCTACTCACCAAAATTAAATCTAAAATGGCATCCCCTCTAGTCGGTTCAGCAACTACTTGATGAAGGAATCCATCAGCTATCGCATCTAGGAAAATCTGAGCCCTATTATTATTACTAGCACTGGTCCTCCAGTCTATATCTGGGAAGTTAAAGTCTCCCATGATCATGCAGTTTCCATTAGTATTTACTTTATTAAAGACATTAAAAAGGACTCTATCCATATCCAAATTAGATCCTGGAGGTCTATAGCACACCCCAAGCACTATCGTAGGAGAGGCTTTACTAGTTTTCTTCCCCAATGTAATTTTTGCCCTGCCAGAGTAGCAGATGGCCTGTTCTCACTGCAGACAAAAATTATGTTAATATATTACAAAACTGACTCTAGTTGAACATTTTTTTTTTTAATGAGCATGTGATTATCAGCTTTTTTGGAAGATGAAATTTTGGAATATTTGGACTGATTTATTTCTAACAGTAGAGAGACTCTCAAATAGCTTTATGAATATTTAATATGCTGTTTTTTTATGCAGTAGTAATTAAAAATGGTTCTAATTCATCCAGTTGGCAGGGTCACAGTTAAAGAACCTTGCATAAATTAATTTGAAGAGTTTGTAAATACATTGCCTAACTCTGTAGTGTTGTGTATATATAAGAGGGTGCCAATAATAAAGGACCAGAGACCCTGTAGGATTGATGGACCCCAAGCATTAAGCACATCAACTCACTTTTCCTAGAAGTATGAATATATTTAATGATTAGTTTAGTTACCCCTTTAAATAGCTGGCGATCCTGGGTTCTACTCATTCAGCAGTATGAATTCTTGTAGACTACATTCTCTCCTTGTGTCAATTGGAGTTACCCATCCACATCTGGGATGCTTTTAGTTAGTTGTCTAAAGTCAGTAGGGTGTATCTTAAAAAATGTAATCCTTCTAACTGATGTTATGTAGCAGATTTTCAACATGGGGATTTAGTCGCACAACTCCCTAGTACAAGCTCCAACAAATGGCTAAATTCTGGTGTTGCATGTTCAAAAATTTAATATTTGAAAAGCATAGAATCATAGATTTTTAAGGTTAGAAGGGACCATTATAATCATCTAGTCTGAACTCCTGCACAACGCAGGCCACGGAATCTCACCACCAACTCCTGTAACAAACCCCTAATTTATGTCTGAGCTACTGAAGTTCTCAAATCATGGTTTAAAGCCTTCTTCAAGGTGCAGAGAATCCTCCAGCAAGTGACCCGTGCCCCATGCTGCAGAGGAAGGTGAAAAACCCCCAGGGCCTCTGCCAATCTGCCCTGGGGGAAAAATCCCTTCTCAACCCCAAATATGGCGATAAGCTAAACCCTGAGCATGTGGGCAAGACTCACCAACCAGACACCCAAGAAAGAATTCTCTGTTGTTAACTCAGATCCCACCCCAATCTAACATTCTATCACAGGCCATTGGGCATATCTACTGCTAAAAGTGGAAGATCAATTAATTGCCAAAATTAAGCCATCCCATCATATCATCTCCTCCATAAACTTATCAAGCTTTGTCTTGAAGCCAGATTTGTCTTTTGCCCCCACTGCTTCCCTTGGAAGGCTGTTCTAGAACTTGACTCCTCTGATGGTTAGAAACCTTCGTCTAATTTCAAGTCCTGATGGCCAGTTTATGTCCATTTGTTCTTGTGTCCACGTTGGTAATGAGCTTAAATAATTCTTCTCCCTCTGTGGTATTTTTCGTTCTGATATATTTATAGATAGCAATCATATCTCCTCTCAGCCTTCTTTTAGTTAGGCGAAACAAGCCAAGCTCTTTGAGTCTCCTTTCATAAGGCAGGATTTCCATTTCTCAGATCATCCTAGTAGCCCTTCTCTGTACCTGTTCCAGTTTGAATTCATCCTTCTAAAAGGAAGAGCCATGTTTCAGTTCACTCATGTTGAATAATTAAGTCCTAGATTTTTCCCTTCCTACATGCAGGGGTCCTTTTGTACCCAGTTCCAGAGACCTGTTTTCCCACTCCTGGGAACAAAGTGGATCAGACTCAAGGTCTGTCTGGTTCAGTCTGACAGCGGCCAGTATCATTTGCTTCACAGGAAGGTGCAAGATCCCTATGATGGGGAGATGTGGGATAATCTGCCCTCCGCTCCCCCTCCCCGCACATTAGCTCTCATCCTGATCTCTAATAGTTAGAGATTGGTTTAAACCCTGAAGCATGAGGTATAATATCCCTTCCAACATTCCAATCCTCATACTGGAGGCAACATCACAATTGCATCATATTTTTTTTTCTTGCGTATTTGTTGGTGTTTGGACATGAGGTTATTGCTTGCCTTCCAAAAGGCAAACTAATGTCTTTTGGAGCATCCTAAGGACTCTCTAAGAGTAATTTTTCCTTCCTTACTTGTGTGGTTCTACTAGCTTCCCTTTAAGCACTTCTGCCAGCTGCTGGTTTTGTGTAGTGGGCTTTGTTGATTTTCAACTGTTCCTTCACTTTGTAATGCTGATAACATCCCCTTCTTGAGTTTAGACAAGTTTTGAATAGTACCCCTCACCCATCTTACAGTCAGCAATATGTAGAACCACACTATCCACCCCTTTTTCTCACTTACTAACTTCACGAGACTTTAATTTTTGTGGAGCATGTTTATTGGGTAGAGTAATGCACAGAGCTTTCCTTTCTTTTATAGCCAAACCAACTTTAGTTGGCTGAAATCACTTTTCCTTCTTGGAGAGACACATTTCACTCTACTGTAAACCAGCCCAGCACAAGTTAACAATGGACCTTGAAAGAATCTGTAGTTCAGAAAATTATCTTGATTGTAAATGTTTATGGTAACACCCAAGTTCCCACAGGGGTTTGGGGCCTTGTCATGATGGATGCAGTAGTTATGAAAGTTAAACCTTGCTGACATGCTGAGGTCGCTGAATCAGCATCTGAATGGGGGAGTGAGACTGATCTCCATCTGATGGGGAAGATTGTGAGTAAGTTTCATACTATAAAAGCGGTGTGAAGTCTCGTGATCAGCTCCCAGAGTAGGAGGTGTCATCTCAAAATGCACTGCCGTATTTGGGAACTTTTGTTTATCCAGTCTCAGCAAAGAGGCCAGCCATTGATTGGATATGGAGACTGTAGTGCCCTTTCATCTTCCATGAGTTTTTCCCACATGCTGTCAGTGTGACTTTGGGCAAATCCGATGAAGTGAGCTGTAGCTCACGAAAGCTTATGCTCTAATAAATTTGTTAGTCTCTAAGGTGCCACAAGTACTCCTTTTCTTTTTGCGAATACAGACTAACACGGCTGCTACTCTGAAACCTGAAATTAATCTACTCTGTGTCTTGTTTCCTTCTGTAAAATGGGATTGATGCTTTGCTACCTCACAGGGCTATTTTGTGGATAAAAACCGTTACTTATTGATTGTGCCATGCTTAGGTACCACAGCAATGAGGGCCATATAGCTAGATACCTTTACAGACAGAAGGATAATAGCCTCCAGGTGTACTGAGACGTAATTCATGAGTATTTGCAAAGTGCTTTGAGATCCTGGATGAAATTTGTTAGTCTCTAAGGTGCCACAAATACTCCTTTTCTTTTTGCGAATACAGACTAACACGGCTGCTACTCTGAAACCTGTGGATGGAACGTGCTATTCAAGCCATCTTTTTTTATTTGCATTCTATTTATCTTGTGGATTGAAAGCAAACTAGGAATTGTATGAAATGTGGTGCTCATTTTAGAAAATCCTGAAGGGAGCAGTGAATTTATGCCGAAGGTTTTGAAGTTTTCAAGGAAATTGATTTGTTTTGAGTAAACTGTGAGGGACTATGAATGTCTGTGAGTTCTTTTAAATGGTCTACAGCTGTTGCTATTTTTCTTCATGCTCTTGCTATTAACTTACTCTCCACTATTTCCCAATTTAGCTGCTACTCTTGGTGCAAATTGGATCATGCATCTGCCTTGTGCATTGGAAAATTAAAATAAATCAAAGTGCTTTCTGCCTAATACACGTCTATTCTTGAGAAAAACTGTTGACTTGGGCAATAGCGGGTGGCCGGTACAGGGGGATTATTTTAAGGACTGAGCAGGTTTACATTGTGTCCTATTTTCTCCCCCATCCTTACAAACACACTGAATTGGAAATTAAATTGTTACTTAGGCTGGTAACAAATACTATAGTGTTAAGTTCATGGTGATGCTTTGATTATAAACCTTTTGATCTCACTTGTTCATGACTTTCCGGGGGGAAAAATGCGCTCCTATCTTTGGCTGAAAATGCCCTTGCTTGGGATCAGTCCACAGATTAATTATTTTGGAGAGAAAGTCTGGACACGATCTGTTCACTCTGTTTTGAATTGTGTTGAAATATGCCATCAGGCTTACTACTCAAGCTGTGGAGGTTAGATTTGGTGTTGACCTCTATGCATCACTGGATGGCAGGCCAGAACAATTTGGGATAGTAACATTTTGTAATGGTTTAAGTTACTGTGTGACACAATAGTTTTAGATCAGGGATTGGCAAACTTTGGCTCGCGGCCCATCAGGGAAAGCTGCGGGCGGGCCGGGATGGTTTTTTTACCTGCAGGGTCCACAGGTTCAGCCGATCACAGCTCCCACTGGCCGCAGTTCGCCATTCCAGGCCAATGGAGGCTGCGGGAAGGGCGTCCAGCACGTCCCTCGGCCCGCGCTGCTTCCCGCAGCCCCCATTGGCCTGGAACAGTGAACTGCGGCCAGTGGGAGCTATAATCCGCCGAACCTGTGGATGCTGCAGGTAAACAAACTGTCCCAGCCAGCCAGCGGCTTTCCCTGAGAGGCCGAGTGCCAAAGGTTGCCGAACCCTGTTTTAGATGGTGATGTAGTTTACCTAACTTATCTTTGGCTTTTAGTCCTCTTCCCATAGTACAGCAGTTGGGTATAATACCAGTATGATTGGACTAGAGAGTATTTTCTTAGCAATATGAAACAGCACGGACTGAGCAAGAAGACAGTTGGACAGCAGGTCCGAATCACCATCTGAGCATTGCTCTGTTTGTGTACAAGATTGCTCTGCAGCCGGAGTGCTGGAACAATTTTTATAGTGGGAATGCTGAGAGACATTGAATCAAACCGTAAACCTTGTATATGATGTAAACCACTTCAAGCCAGCGAGCATCTCTAGTTCCAGCACCTATGTTTGCAGCTGAGAAGAGTTGAAGGATTCTGGGACGGAGAGATTTCAGACTGAAACTAAAGGGAATTAAGGACGCATTAATGAAATGGGGAAATGAAACTGGAGTGGGTCAAAAAATTGTGGACTTTATGGAAAACTCACTGGAATTTCTGTACTTTTGAAAGGAATGAATTTGTTTGCAATGTTTGGTTTTGGAAATTTGGGGATTGTATTTCTTCTCCTTTCTCCCTCCCCCCTTTCTCATTCGGCCATTGAAAAGGGAGGCAAAGCATAACTGGAGGGGAAGAAAGAACGGGCCAGGAGAGTGTAAAATGTTTCATTCTGGGGTATTGTAGAAAAAGGGAATTTTTTTAAAATGTTTTTTGTTTTTTGTTTTTTTAAATTAATGGAACAGGTTTTTGACCAGCTGTAATGTGGCTGTTTTTTCTTCCTCAGAGTGTTTGCTCTGTCTCTCGAGGCCATATGTCTGTCGACCATAGGTCTGTTCATCTCAAATGATGCTTACTCTTTTCTAGTGTGTCCGAAAACCCCCATTGTGTGTGTGCCCCTGAGTGTGTTTGCTGCCTGGGTGCGGGTGGGGGCATTTTTCCTGCTGCTTGGTTACTTTTGTGACTCAGCTCAGCCTGGTAAGCCTGCTAACTGACCTGCAAGCTATGTTTTACATCCCAGTTGTTTGAGATGCATAGGTGAGATGCATACAGCGGATGCTGTTCAAAGGCAGCACTTGCACAGCTCATTGTCAGTGGTGTCTGATGTTAACATATCTTGTCCCCTCTGCCCTTAGAATAGCAGAGAACTGTGATAAATGTATGGGATCAATTGGTAAATATTGACGTGTAGTAACTTGTGTTGTGTGATGTAGCACTTTCCTCTGATACAATTAATTACATGAGCTGGCGGTGTAATGAAGCGGACAAGAATCCTGCGGTGTGCACTCCAGCATTTTACTACAGTCCCGACGAAACTAATTGCTGAGTTAACATTTCCTAGATTTTGCCCTCCATTTTTATTGCTATTTAAGACTGGGATTCAACAGAGTGCTTAAGCAAATGCTTGAATTCTATTGAAATCCTTAAAGAAAAGGAGTACTTGTGGCACCCTAGAGACTAACAAATTTTTGTAAAGTCCAGCCATGAGGAAGTTTGTGTGGAAGGTTGGTTCTTTATGAGAGTATCCAGTTTTGAGAGCTCATTCTTAATCTTTCCCTGTTTGCTGTAGAGGATGTTGATCAGGTGGTTCCGCAGTTTCTTGGAGAGTGTGTGGCACAAGCTGTCAGCATAGTCTGTGTGGTATGTAGATTGTAATGGATTTTTTACCTTCAGTCCTTTTGGTAAGATGTCCATCTGTTTGCATTTGGAGAGGACGATGATGTCTGTCTGTATCTGTACGAGTTTTTTCATGAAGTTGACAGATTTCCACTCTATATGGCTAAATTCAGTGCCTTACATAACGACAGGTTTCAGAGTAGCAGCCGTGTTAGTCTGTATTCGCAAAAAGAAAAGGAGTACCACAAGTACTTTTTTTGCGAATACAGACTAACACGGCTGCTACTCTGAAACCTGTCATTGAAATCCTTGTGACTACTCCCATCCTTAAAATGAGGCACTTGTTTGTGCTTTTCTGAATCAAGGGCTGAACGTGCATGCACAAGCACAATAAATACCACGTGTGGCCTCATGATCATGGTGTGAAAGGCCTACTTGTCGTGTTTGGTCCTGACATGTCACAGTAACAGGGAGGTGTTGGGAAATCCAGAGTGAGGGTTTTGATTAAGGAGCAGTTGTTTATGTATCTTTGTTTCGATTTTCACTATCTGGTGGTTTAAACTAAATGTCTAATTTTCAATATAGTTTACACAGCTGATGAATCCTTGTATTTCTCTGTGCTGCACTTTATAAGTGAGACACTACCCTTTTAGAGGTAGAGGCATGAACTAGTGATCTGAGCGTGTGAACACAGAATTACTGGATTGTAATTTGAATTCTAATAGGGAGTCCCCTAACTTTCCCACCTGAAATGGGGATGGTCCTGTGTACTCTTCAGTCTCCAGGACTCTAGTTTGAGCTTTTCTCCAATAACCATTTTTCATAGTGCCTGTGTCTATGCTACTTCCCGAAGTTCTTAAAAAGTGGCAAAGAGAATATGGGGCGACAGTTGAGGCGGATGTGTAAGGATGTAAAAACAAACACATACGTTGGCAGAGTGGTGCATTTGCTCAGAATGGCAGATGGATGTGCCCTTGCTAACAGGCATATTCATATGCAAGTCGGTTGTCAATTTTCTCTTTTTTTCCTATGGCCATTTCTGTGAGTGTCTGTTTTCCTTTTAGTGCTAGTCCTGAATGTGTGCTGGCTTTACTGTTGTAGGATCATAACCAACGGTAACTTTCCTGCGTTAACCTGACAGAACTGGCAACTTGCCCTAATTAATGTGTTTATTGAATTTTTAGTGGTGTATCTTCTATAGTGCACTCCATTCGTTTTAACGAGGAAGACAGTAGTAAAATACTACAATTATTTGCTTTGGACCTCGATAAGACCACATAAGCCCCAGATGAAATTTAAATGACATCAGCCCCAAAGTAAGAGTGGACTTGGCTCATGCTGGAAGTTCTCAGATGCAGTGAGAGAACTGCTTTCGTTCTGCCATGATTGTGCTCTATCAAGTCCTCATGCCATCTCAAAGTGCTCCAGTCGTAAGCTGCAAAAAGATACTACTATTAATTTAAAGCCACTTCTTTTGCTTTCAGGGTATTATGTTACCAGACTCTTGGCACTCCCTGAATTCTGGACAGTGGCCCAAAATGATGAAGGGAGAGAGTTTAGTATATTAACTATCTTCTAGTTTTTTCCTTTTTAGAAACAAAAGTCGATTAATGTGGTATGTCCCCCACCCTGTGTACTTTTCTGACTGAAAAGTTTTGAGTTGGGTTTAGTTGGGTGGGTTTTTTTTTTAAGGGGGGGTAGACGTATGTGAGACGTTTCAATGGTTTTCATTTGCATTTTGTGTCCGTATCTATGCATATCAAGTTCCAAGCTGTAAGTGCTGCAGAAGGACCAAGGGCAAGATACTACAGCAGTGACAGTGAGGGGAATGAAGAGATGTCGCTGATGACAGCAGGAGGGTGAAATGTGCCGTTAGGAGGCTATTCTGTGGTCTCTGTGTTGTTCTGCAATGACCTTGAGCCTGCTGCTTCCAGTCTTGGAGAAGAATAGCAATTAATGAGAAAGTTAGTCTCTCCTGCTATTCTTTTCCCTCCAATAACTTAGGTGAGGGGAGTTAGGTAGCTTTGAGCATCAAAAAGGGTCATAAATCTAAACAGATTGTATGACTTACGGCAGTGACTCCCAACCTTTTCAAACGACTATCCCCCTTTCAACAGTCTGATTTGTTTTGTGTACCCCCAAGTTTCACCTCACTTAAAAATGACTTGCTTACATAATCATACATAAAAGTATAAGTGTCACAGCACGCTATTACTGACAGATTGCTTCCTGTCTCATTTTTACTATATAATTATAAAATAGATCAATTGGAATATAAACATTGTACTTCCATTTCAGCATATAGTATAAACAAGTCATTGTATGACATTTTAGTTTGTACTGACTTTGCTAGTGCTTTTTAGGTAGCCCTGTTGCAAAAGTAGGCAAATATCTAGATGAGTTGATGTACCCCCGGAAGACCTCTGTGTACCCCAGGGGTACACTTGAGAACCACTGACTTACAGTACTGAGCCCTTTTACCCTTCCACCCCTCTTCCCCCCAAAGAGGCTAGTTTGGACCCTGTTCATATTTGCATGTCTGTGAATCTCATAGATGGACTTAATAACTTCATGCTTATGGATGAGGAGTTTAAGGATCTATCTGTATTTTGTGGTTTCTTCTGCTTCTCCATGTTGGAAACAATGTAGGTATTTAGCAAAGTACCTGTCATTCTTGGGCAGGCTGTGACTTCTAGTTCTTCTTAAACATTATTCTTTACCCTCTTCATTTTGTTTGTAATCGTGGGGCCAAGCTTGTGTGGACTCTTGATCCAGGTTTCTCCTCTATTGCCCAGGAGGCAGTGGGGAGTAACTTTTGTTTGCCCATTTTTATTTTCATCTTGTTGTTGACTTCCCCCTTTTTGTCAAAGAAACTTTTGAAGAGGCAGAACACATGGCTTCCTCCAAAACCACCCTCTCTTGCTCTCCATCTGTTGGCTGGTTGGAAGCGTTCAACAGTAGAATTACAAGTTCCTTCCGAGTGCTCATTTTAACATCTAATGAGCATCTTGCAGAACCAGCTAGGTGAACTGGATTCTCAAGATCATTCATAAATCAAGGTCAACTAAACAAAGACATTACAGAGGAAGTGGACCAATGGGGAAACAAAAGTAAATGTCCAGATCTAAAAAGAAAAGGAGTACTTGTGGCACCTTAGAGACTAACAAATTTATTTGAGCATAAGCTTTCGTGAGCTACAGCTCACTTCATCCAATGAAAGCTTATGCTCAAATAAATTTGTTAGTCTCTAAGGTGCCACAAGTACTCCTTTTCTTTTTGCGAATACAGACTAACACAGCTGCTACTCTGAAACCTGTCCAGATCTAGAAACTCTAGAAGTTTTTTGGTTACTTTTGTAGATCTTATCCTACAAAGTGTAGCACTTACTTACAATAGTTGTATAGAAAAATGCATTCTTCCCTCTACCATGTCACATGAGTAATAAAAATAAAAACCATGTTTTGAGAAGTGGCATGGGCAGATTATCCAAGAAGAACAGCTTGGTTTTCACATAACTTTATTAGACAGTCTCCTATGCAAAGAAGGAATAAAGGGGCACTGCGCAAACACATGTGAGTATGTATGAGAGTCACACATTAAGTCTTATGGTCACTTATGCAAACAATTAAGAAGAGAGCAAATGTAATAACTCTCACAGACAGCTAGGTTCCCATCATAAATATTTGTTTGGTGGAAGAGTCATTAAAGGTGAATTTGGTCTAGCTAAGAAATTGCATTCTTCCATGGTGGTAAACCATACTTGTATCCTGGGTCCTGGGGGGAGGTGGGATGGTTGGAGTTGGAAGCATACAGTGCATGGATACAAAAATGTTCAGTACTGAAAAAGCACATCCTATAACTAATTATGGGGTAGGGTGCAAAATAAGTATGAAAACTGGATAGATGTCAGAGAAGAGAGAACTTTTGTGTGTAGATACTGTTCAAAACAAAGGTGATAGCTAGTGAAGGACTACAGAAATGAGTATTAGACCTGGTTTGATTTGTATATCCGTGATATGGTTGAAGAAATGCTCAGGCCAATGAAGTGAAAGGAATTGCCACTGATAACTGTTGCTGACCAGTGACAGATCTGGATCTCAGAAGTTGTATTATCTGTATTTCATCAAATTTATATTCATCACCTTTCCAAATGCTAAAACCAGCCATAAGTTGCATTGTCACAGCCAATCCGTTAAGATTTCAGGGGAGTTAGCAATGTATTGTCCAATCCAATGGCCCTTTCACTTTTGTCGTCTTATAGAGTCAAATCAAATGACTATAGCAGCAAAACATACCTATCATCACCACTGCCGCTTCGTGCAGATCAGTAAACGCTGTATGTTTGGCTTTCTTCTCATTAAAGGGCACTAAAACTCAGGGATTGCTTGAACTAGTTGTGTGCTGATGTACAGAAGATACATTGCTGTTACTATTTACTTCTACTAGACTGTCTGCAGGCATCATGGCAATAAGGGGCATGCTTACACTGTTGGTTCAGAAAGTCTAGGGTGAGAGAGCGGTGGGTCTTGGTATTGGCTTTAAAGCATTAGAAGTTCTGGGGTGAATCCAGTGCTCTGTTACAGACTTCGTGCATAACTTTGGGCAAGTCACTTCATCTCTGTCTGCCTCATCTGTAAAATAGGGAAAACTATATTTCCTTCCTCCCACCTTTGTCTGGCTTAACTGCATTGTAAGCTCTTTGATGCAGAGGCTGTGTATGTGTGTGTGTGTGTGTGTGTGTGTGTGTGTGGTGCCTAGCCCTGTGGTGCCCCAGTGTCAGGTGGGGATTCTAGGTATTGCTAGACAAAGAATGACCCAGAAGTTCTAGGTATTGTTTGTTGGATTTTCCATTAAATAATCGATAGTGGGAAGTTTTTCAAAGATGACTTCAAAAATCACTGGAAATTGAGCACCTAGCTGGCCTTTTGTATCGTTGAAAAATCTTCACTGGATGGCCCTTACTGTTCACAGCGATCAGTGGTGTTAAGATTTCCTTGCTTAAAAAAAAAAAATCTGAAAATATGAGGAGGTCTGGTTTGCATTTCGTTTTACTGATTTGAAAGCAAAAGCTTCCATATCAATAGCATCTACACTCCACCTTTCTGCTAACTTTACATAGACATTTACCACAAGGAAGAAATATGCTGGTGTTCTTTTTGCGTTACTTGCCACTTTTCGTAAGTGAGCTTCATTCAGATTGATTTTATTATACAGTTTTTTTTTTTTTTTGAGGAGGGCGGAAGAGATGTTGGAACAAATAAGTAGTACAATCATAGAAGGGTGACGATGCACTGTTATGAAGTATTTCAAAGTAAGAAGACACCTTTAATGAGTTCAGAATATTGGCTTTCCCTTAGAAGTGGCCGGATACATGAAGGGAGATAGATCCAAAGATCAGCTGCCGCATAAGTCTCTACTTTTCAAGTTTCTGTATGTACCGTAGCAGCATCTCCAATCAATAATGCGAAGGCATCAGAAATGCCAGTTTTTAATATCCGGGGCTTGATTCTAATCACACAACAGTTTAAAATAGCGTAGCTCCATTCAGCCCCTTCTGTTCCATTCCAACTTCAGGTTTCAGAGTAGCAGCCGTGTTAGTCTGTATTCACAAAAAGAAAAGGAGTATTTGTGGCACCTTAGAGACTAACACATTTATTAGAGCATAAGCTTTCGTGAGCTACAGCTCACTTCATCGGATGCATTGTTAGCTCAGTGATTGTCACCTAGGTACTCATCATCCAGAAAATATATAATTGCCCTTGGCTGGGCCTGCAGCTTTCTCCAGGCTGCAGCCATGTCAACAATCAAAGTGCTGCTGATCACGTCACACTTAGAAGAGGCATGCTCACACAATGTGAAACAGAAGCAGGAATATAATGTAAAGGTCTGGTATTCTTCACTGGTAACTTCTGATGTGTTTATGTTTAGGAGTCTTTCTTCAGCTGGAACCATGAGTTTAATTTTTATTTTCCTACGTTCGCTTAAAGAATCCAGATGGATGTTGTGGGGGCTGCAGTAGAGACGCATAGATTTTGAATTTACTGTTGTGGTATAGTTCCTGGGCTTTTAAAAAGAATGTGATGGTATTTATTTTAAAAAAACAAACAAAAAAATTGTCTGTGCTACTTCACCATGAGGAAAGAATTAAGTCATTAGGCTTATGGTATTGTTGAAGCTTTTCCTCTCAGCTGTATGAGTCTGGGTCAGACAGACTAAAATATGAGCCACGTTTATTATACTTATTTTTTTTTGTGGTGTACTGGCTCACATATCACTTACTATATATCTGTTTATACCTACATACAATATAGACCTTTTATTTTGGGTGCTCTCCAGGGTTTTAGTGGAAGACTATTATGGAACTTCCCCCCCCCCCCAATCTTTTTACGAGTCATTTCTTAGCCTGGGAAAAATGATGAGCTCTGCAAAATGCCCTAAAATTCTTGAGCTTGCACTTGTCAGATATTGCACCTTTCCTACTAGAAGTTTTGTTTTATTTTTATTATCCTGCAAGAGAAGAGGATGGTGTTACCCTCCATAAAGGCTGTAAACAGATATAAACTGTGCACATTCTACTGCATGACTTTTAACCCATAGCTGTAGCAAACAAAAATCCCACAAAGCTAAAGCTCGTTGAATCAAACGTCAAATGCCTTAGCTATTTAGGACCACTGATGGCTCTAGGTCAAAATTTTAAGTGGAGCAATGTAACTTTCCTTAGTGCTACATGCATTCATTAACTAGACACTTCTGAACCGAGCTCTTTGCTCTTCAGAGTTGACTGAGAGGCTTTGCTGCCTGTTTTGGAGCCCTTGACTGGAGTGTGTAGAGCCACAGATCCACGTGGATCCTTTGCCTGAAAGTGCTGTGAAATGCCACATCGCAACGGGCATGCAGGTGAATGTACTTCACTCTGCTTTCACCATGTTGTGTTTCTGGGTAGGATAGTGCCCCAAGAACAGAACTGCCTCTACTATGCTTCTGGAGCAGGTCCGAACCTGAGAAGGTTAGGTGTTCTTTCCATTGCAAGGAGCAAACCAGCAAAAGTGTGTAGAATATATTTAGCTTCATGCCATTTAGCTTCATGCCATAAAACTGTGTCTGAATCAGCTGCTTTAAGGTACTTATAGCACAGAGAGAGTGGAGCCCACTGTGCTGGTCTCTGTACAAAACATATAATAAGAGAAACTCCCTGCCCCAAAGACCTGACAGTCTAAAGAGACAAGAAAAGGGATGGGAGGGAACCAGAAACGCAGAGCTGGGAAGTGTTACCCTAGGTCATGTAGAATGGCAGAGGTGGGAATAGAAGCCAGGTCTCCTCATTCCCAGTCCACGTAAACTGGGCCCTTCTCTTCCAAAAGGTGAGCTGGTCTGCTACTCTTCATAAGGGAATTGGTGCCACTGCCTTCCATCTCACCGATACCGTACCTGCAAATTGGAAGAGGCAGTTAATAAGAAAATGAGTTCTAGCTGTTTTTGAGAATAGTTGGCTTGTCTGCCCTTTGAAGGGGGTTTTGCTGCAGAGAATATGGCCTGCAGTATCTGCAGCCTTTTATAAAGGGAAAACTGGAATAAAGAGATACTGTATCCAGTCAGAATGGGAGTTAGTCTAGCCCTTAGTTTGTCCTAAGGAAGTCTTATTGTTTTCTCCATATGGTGAATTTCTTCTGCTTTTATCAATCGGGAACTGCAATGGTGATGAATATGCCTTCAAATGCAAATAACCATGTTCTAAGTGGGTTGAATCTGTTCAGCCTTCAAAAACACATGACATGCATTCTGAAGTATGTTACAAATGAGAGAAATCAAACTGCCCCATGATCCTCTTCCAGATTACCCCTACAGGCTCCTCCCCCCACCCCATCTGCAAAAGATCGAATTTGGCACCTTTTCTCTGTAGACCTTACTGCAGAATCATTGCCCAAATGGTATGACTGAATGTTCTGACCTTGATGGGGCTGAAGATGGAGTATACAGCATGTGAGGGATTTCAGCAGCCTGTGTGCCAATGATCCTGGAAGTCAAAGTTGAATTGCCTTGTCAGAGCACAATCAAGACTGCATTGCAGCAGATTTAAGCTTGACTAACCTGTGTGTGACCTGCAAAGCCATGCTTGTAGGGGAAAACATTCTCACTTGGCTGCCTAAGGTTACGGCCCCATAACCTAGTTTCACACCACTAGTCCCGAAGGCTTATCGGCATTTTAATCAAAGGCATCAGGAAGTGTTCCTCATATTTATGCCTCTTGTATATGCCTCGAATTGCAGTTTGCAAACAGCCTAATGTGCAGCATAAACAAAGAGGAAAGTTTCTGTTTTTCATTTCTCTGGTACAATATAATGCAAGAGTGATCCTCTATCCAAATGAACAGACAAATGTTAATATTTAAAACAAAGAACCCATTAGTTTTTTTCTTAAGTCTCTTTCTGCCTCCCTGTGTCAACTAATTAACGATAAAGCTTTAAATAAGCAGACTACAGAGGTAGCAGTTGTCTTTACACATATTATTGTAATTTGAAAAGCTTTTCTGTAGCAGTTTTAATCCCAAATCCTTATAAAACAACATCCCGTTACCCCACTACAGGCTTTTTTCATAGCTTCATTAGTGCTAACTGTACCAGTGTTTATCTCTTCCAACTCTCTGTTCTGAAAACTTAGCAGAGGCTGTTAACATTGGGATTGTGTTGCACGGCTGTCTGCGTTCATTAGATTTTTCTAGGCTTAGTTTATGCCTCAGAGACGTGCTGCAGAGGAACAGATAAACAAAGAAAATTATTACCACCACTAGTGACTCCGTGCAGCATTGATTGTGAGGTAGGATGGGCTCGTGCCAGTAGCGCATGTCTGAGAATACGGAGATCTGGGTTCTGAAGGCGGCAGTGCCCATACTCCTGGCATGACTTTGAACAAGTCCTTTCAGTTCCGTGCCTCAGTTTCTTTTTTGTGTAAAGTGAAGATAACAGCCCTGTGCTATATCACAAGGATGTTGTGAGGCTTAATCCATTCAGGTTTGTAAAATAAATGGTTTGAGATCTTCGACACCGTAGAAGGACGAAGTTGTTAGTATGGATCGTTAGCTCTCACCCTTGAAAATGCAGTTACAGTTAGAAAAGTGGTTCTGTGGAAAAGACCTTGACTGAAACCCTATCTGTTCATCAGACTTACTGTGCTTGAAACTCAAAGGACAACTCTCTGGGGTCCCAATGCTGCAAATCTGGATGCCAACCCTGCTTTCCCAGCATATTCAAAACTCCTGTTAAGGTCCCTGAGAATTTTGAGTAAGCAAGGAATGCAGGATTGGACTCCTAACTCGAGTCTGATCAAGCTTTGTTTTTTCTGCTCCTTAAATTAATGCCCCACAACAAGAATTCCTCCGTTGGAACTCAGCTGACGGTCTGACTGATAATGCATGAGGCAGAATGCAATCCATCTTGCTCCTACACAGCTGCATTGAGTCTAGCAGGAGCGAAGACCTGTTTTGGGCACAAGGCCTGCTAGAGCTCCCTGCAGGCAGTGCTGTTCTGGCCCAGTGCAGGGTTTTGCATATCAGATCCAGCAGCGAAGCCCATCATCACTGTTTGATATACGTGGCTGAGAGCTTTCCCTTTAGGACCACGCTCCTTCATTTAAGGAGGAATGGTTGTGCCTAGCCTAGATAGCTGATTTGTCTGTCTTTGCACATTAAAACATTTTTACCCTAGGGTTAGTGTGAATCTTAATGCATTTAGACACAGGCGAGTTTTTGTCTCTCTGTCTGTCTGTCACCTAGCATTAATTATTTAAATGTATGAAAGAGGAGAATGAGTGCAAAGTTAAATATAATCCCCAAAGTGTGAACTGTCAATCGGAAGTCCGCTTTAATAAAAAGGCAGTTTTAAATGAAGGGTTGATTCAAACAGTACAGTGAGGAATCTCTCTTCTTTCTCACCCCTCCCCATCACTTTCTCCCGCCTCCCCCCAAATGCTGTCAGTCTGCCAATAAAATAACATTGTGGAAAATCACTGGCAGCCTGAAGCTCAGGCTTAGAATATTTCAGACCTCATTTGCCTGCCCTCAGAAGTATAGATGGTGAACCTCAGATGGGAGATGTTCCCTGTAGCAGCCTGTCATCTTGCAGCATCAGTAGTGAGATCTGAAACTGGATCCCTGCAGTGGAGGATTTCTCTTCTCTGTTTTGGTCCATGGGCAGCTAAGCTTGGATGTCATACATCCATTAGACTGGAGGACAGGTGATTCATAGTTTTTACGCAGCTTTTTGTGCTACCATCAAGTTAACACAGCTGATAAGATACCATCTTATCTGACTATTGAATGTGTTGTTGGCGTAACATACTGTAGTTTTGTCATACATTTAAGTTCATGCCTAATAGCTCAGAGCAGGCTGCTGTCATAATAAGGCTGTCAAGAGCATTAACCCTTGGAGTGGATAATTAATCTGGCTCTTAATCAAGGAAGCAATATACACAGTTCTATCAGAAGAAGGAGGAGACACTTAATCAGATGCTGTTTTTGTAAAAATGTTGTGCTTTGGCAGAAGTTGTGCTGTGCATGTACTCTTCAGCCAGGACACACACAGCTCTGTTGTATTCTTTTAGTTTTTTCTCTCCAAATGACGGTAAACACCATAATTAAGAAAGCAGCCAAGGTTAAAATGTCAAGTAAAGCTTTTTATATTTTTAGTCTCTGGACCACTCGATTGCCCTTAATTTTGCATATTTTATCTTTTATGGAGTGCAGGTTCTGCAGCACTTGGGTGGCAGAAGGAAAACTTGCTCTTAATCTGTATTTTGTTTCTAGAAATGCTTTTTGTTGTACTTTAATGAGGGAAAATTATCTTTGCAAGCAGCCTTTCTTCAGCCAGTAATCTTGACATAACAGGCATGTACGAGGCATTAATAAAAGTTTTTTTTTTCAAAATGACCCTCCAGCCTAGCCATAAGGATTTGAGGTTTTATAGTCACTCCTTCATTTACGTATTTTTTGCTGTCTGTAGCTAGATGGTTTATGCAAAAAATAGATATTTATTGAAACACACACATGCACGTTTTCTTGGTTTGCTCTGGTATCACATGTTAAATACATTCAGTGAGTTTTCCTTTGGTTTATCTTTTAAGAAAATTCTGCCAAAAACATTTATCATTATGTAATAAGTTTTGGTGCCCTCCCAGCCATCACCAACCAGCTGACGTTTTTATCACAGAAGTGTTTTGAAATCAAGTATAATGGAGCTGTTGACAGGTTTAAAAAAAATAGGGAACTGTGAATTGGGCTTGTACTCTTCCATGAACTTTATGCTGGCAGAAGGGACCTAAGGATGGGGGACTGCTCACGGGCACATAACGTGCGCGCGCGGGGGAATAGCTCCTAGCATGCTTTTTTTTTTGCTCCTGCAAAGACCAGAGGCCTCTGTGTGTATCTCTACCTCTGAAAAAGATAGCAGGCTGTGAGCGACTCGCACTAAACCAACACTCATGTGAAACACGAAGTTGTGGATGGAGCCTAGGGTGCAATCACTTTACATGACAGACAGGTTACAGAGAGACAAGTTGGGTGGGGAACGGAAGCCAGACCAGGGCAAGGCGTTCGAGGTGATGTGCATGTGAGACGCCCGCAACCACTTCCTCCCTGGGGGCAGCTTCATCCGATTTGCAGACTGGAGGTTCATCCACAGGGCCTGACTCAATTGCTGAACGGACAAGTGATGCGGCTACGCCAACAAGATGCTACCCCACATCCTGTATAGCTGCAAGCTCCAATCTAGAGCCTGGCATCTGCGACACAACGCCATCCAGAATCGTCCTGCCACCCATGGGGAAGGTTGCTGTCAACTCTGCCATCCCCGGAACCAACTGCAAACAGACATTGTCATCACCAACGAGGACTGGAAGATCATCATCATGGTGGAAGTCACGGTTCCCTTTGAAAACAGGACCCTGGCCGCCTTCAATGACCCATCTTGCAAGCTGGAGAAATATGCCCCTCTAGCCGACACTTTGAGAGCTAGGGTCTACAAGTCCAAACTCCTGCGCTGATCGTCTGAACCCTGGGCGCATGGGATCCCAGTAACGAGCGAGTGTTGAGGGAATGCAGAATCGGTCAATGTTACGCTTGGCTGATGCGGCACCTCATGGTGTCGGATGCCATCAGGTGGTCGAGGGACATCTACATAGAACTCATCGCTGGACATCGGCAACACCAGGAGGGATGTGCTGGAGTGCCGATGAGACACTCTGTAAGGAAAAAGAAAAGGAGTACTTGTGGCACCTTAGAGACTAACAAATTTATTAGAGCATAAGCTTTCGTGAGCTACAGCTCACTTCATCGGATGCATCTAATAAATTCGTTAGTCTCTAAGGTGCCACAAGTACTCCTTTTCTTTTTGCGAATACAGACTAACATGGCTGCTACTCTGAAATCTGTAAGGAAAGTAACTGAAATACTTCCCTGATTGTATTTTCTAAAGGAACAACCTACCCTAATTCTCAATTACTGTGGGACAATTTCCATTCATTGATATATTTTGCTTTCCACAACTGACTCTCTGTACAACTTTTCATGAGTGATGTACCAGAGTATTCAGATTCTAATATCTGAACAATATTGTTAAATTTATTCACCTGAATTTGGGTTATTGATGATTATGACTTTTAAAAGAAACTTTGTATTTGTGGATAATCTAAGCACTATACCCAGATGTACAGACACTCTTTTCTTAACCTGTGTACTATATAATTTTTTAACATTAGCTTGAATAAAAATGTTAAATCTGTTACTGGACCAGTGTCTGTTGGTGAGAGAGACAAGCTTCCACTGCCAAAGAGATAATGCTGTTTCCTTCCCCCTAAGAGAAGAGAATAGGATATGGGCATGTGTTTTGGTGGGAAAGCAGTGAGGTTGATCGGGCAAAGGGAGAACTAAATAGGGACTGGCTTCATGAAAGTGCCTTGTTTTCCTTCCCAGGCCCCGGCTGCCCACCTGAGGTGGAAGAGAAAGACCGTAAGGGGGAATTTCTGGAGTTTCCAGCTGATAATTACTTCAAGGGGGTTTCCATGGGCGGAGAATGCTGGCACCGTGGTTATCAAGTTTGCATATGTTCTCTCTGCTCCTCCACCCCACTTTTTTGTGTGTGTATTAATAAACCTCGGAAAGAAACCAAAGTCCCCTGAATTTATCCAGAGGACCAGTGCTTAATTTGTAATGAAAGGGGTACCATGGTTCAAGCCATTAGGTGCTGAGACCCAAGAATTTTTTTTTACTTTCATAACTGACGTGGCAAGCCCAGAGGTGCCGGGGTTATGTACTGCCAAGTCTAGAGGTTCCAGGGCTCAGCCCTGGCACAAATTAACCAGTATAGAGGACACTTGCAGTGATATATATATATAATTTTTAAAAAGCTTTAAATAGCAAAGGCTCATTCTGTCCTCACTTATATGGGTGCAAGGGATGACTGCAAGCCTAGTGCATAGTGGATGGTCTGCTATCAAACAATCTTCAAGAGCTGATGTCGAGAACAGCATTTGCAGTGCACAAAAAGTTTTATTGGTCCTACAAAACCCAAGAACTATGCAAAATATTCTTGAGAACCCCTTACTGCCATCTTGTTAGGTAACAATTTACATATACACAGACCTGGAGGCGTATTGGAACAATCTTGTTTATAAAATCAGATACACTTGTTAGCCATTTCACATTCATAATTTGCCTGTAACCAGTCTCTGTGAGCGTCTCATCAGAATCAACTGCAACTTAATCATGTGCGTTTAATTTTCCTTTTACAGACCAGCTAGATTTAAAGCAAAAACTCTTGCTAGCTTTCATCGTATTGCTTTATTATCCACAAAACGCGCTCTCTTGCTGCACTGAAAATTATAGGCTTTGCCCTCCTGGAAGGCCTAGCTTTGGGATTTGGATTCTACTTGCAAAGGCTGTCTGCTGCTATTCAGACAGAAAACCAAATAACTCTGATTTTATTTGGCAGCCCTCTTGGACCACTGCAATAGAGAGAAAAATATTTGTACTGTGTCTGCTTGTAAACAACCCAGGCTTCTGCGTTTGACTTGTGAGAAGGGATGAAGAGAGATGCTCCTGTCTGCTTCAGATGTTATGTTTACAAGGAGATACATTGTACCTTTTACGTGCACCCAGACCAAAGGACAATGAGCACTTTGCACCTCCTTTCTAGGGGTTCTGGAAGCTAATGTGACTTGCTCACAACTCTGGGGCACAATTCCTCCAAAGGGAGACCAGGAGGGGAAGTAACTTACTTCCCTCCTTGTGCCTGGCCACCTATTCTGTCCAGCAACTAAGTGGGCAGACCCAGGTTTCTGATCTCTCTCTCCTGTCTGCTCATTCCCTGACCACTTACCGCCCCGTGAGCATCAAGAGAGGAGGAGCTATTCGCACAGGGCCCAAGATTTGGGTAGGTCGAGCAGATGGATGATGCGGACCGTACTCCCTTACATGGCTAAATAAAATCATCCAGCCTATTACATAGAATCAACTAGTGGCTGCTCTTGTCTTTTAGCCCCAGCTGTTTGTAAGTCTCCTTTTTTTCCACTCAATTGTCTTTTGCGGGAGACGTTTCCTTTACCATTCTCTAGCCTGCTGCATCAAGAGTACGTTTACACTGCACCATACCCTGGCAGGGGTTTTTTACTGTAGGAAATTTGCAGCAAGAGTTGGCTCTGTGTATCCCTTTCTAATGCATGCTCTTTCATTTAAATCCCAGCAGAACAATACTCACACTCGCTGCTGTCAGGGAAGTAGTTGTCATTATTATTCGAAGCGAAATTAAAAACCAACCAACCTCATCATACCCCTGTGCCTTTTAATCTGCAGCTTTTTAGTGGTAGAGCTGCTGCTGTTGACCGCAGACGTGAGGCAGTGGCTCCCTCTGGAGCCAGTATCATCCTGACTCCTGGAAATGAGGCTCTGTTGCTAAATCTGTCAGTGATTTCAGCGAAGTACTTCACCCCCCCAAACATTTACTTTTTAGATGTAAGGATTCTCTGAATGACTGATCTATCTCCCTCTATGCTTCTCCTTTCCCTCCTGAGAGAGAGGAGCTGGCGGTCCTTGCATTGTAACGAATAAGGTTACAAACAGGAAACTTGCTTGGAGTTCTATAAACATTTTTAATATACGTATGTTTTAAAATCATCTAGCATCCCAAAGCACTTTGCATAGAGCCTGAGCTTTGAAAATATTTACTCCTGGTGTAGTGCTTACTACCATGATCCCATTAAAAAGAATGAAATTGTCTGCTACTAAGTATAACCGCCTGTCCCCACACCACCACCATTCGCACCCTAACATACCCTCCGTGTCTGGGCTAGAACATGGTAGCTGTTAAACAGAGCATGGTAGCACTACAGAACAATACACAAACTGTTAAAGAAAAAAAAGTGTTTGTTTATGCAATACATACAACAAATTAATTGACATGGTTATTGGCTCTGAAATGGCCAATACGTTTAGCATCTCTTTTATAAGTAAAGTAGTGGTAGCAATTGCTTGCCAAGAAATTCCTTGCAAAGTTAACAAAATACTGTTAGGGAGTTAAAAAAAGAAAAGGAAAAGATTTATAATGCACGTAACATTTTTTTAAAATGGCGTTTTATAGATGAAATAAGTGATTGCGAGACGGAATAAATCAGAATTGGGATCTGTTGAGCAGCATATGGTGAAAGCATTATTTTTGCTAGTACAAAGTTAGGCACAAGCTGTAGAGCTGGATGCAGACTTCAGCTCTTTCAGCGGTCAGTGATGTTGGGGGCAGGGGTTTTCAAATGGTAGTGGCATTATATTCAATGACAGAATTTAGTCCACACGTGTAAGTGTTCTACATGCTCACACTTGTGGTCAAACTGTAACTTTGTGCATCAGCAAGTGAATATCCATTTTGTGTAATGTTAGAGAAACAGGAAGCTATTGTCACCATTTAAAAGGGGACACGATAATTTAGAATAATTATATATAACAGTAGTGGCTACACGCCCTACCTGAGATCGGGCCTCATTGCACTAAGGACTGAAACACACATACCTGCCTGGAAGAGGTTACGTTTAAATAGACAGGGCGGACAAAGGGTGTATGAGAGAAAACAGGTTCAGAGAGATGAAATGACTTTCTCAAGTCACAGGACAGGTCTGTGGCAGAACAGGGATTTGATTGTCAGTATACTACAGTAGCCACTAGCCCATACTGCCTTTCAGTTCAAAGCCAAGAGACAATCATATAAGCCTCCGGTTCTGTTTGCAGAAGCTGATTTGGTCAAGGTACTGGTTAGATACCACCTCAAAGGGATGGTGTTAGTATAAATTAGTTCATGGCCTAAACACCTGCATTGGCAAGGAGTCTGGAGGACACTCCCTATAGAGGTAGACAGGCCATGTTGCCACTGCTTCCCTGCCCACTGGTTCTGCTGCTCAGTGGCAGCTTTTACCCTACACCTGGGCAAAATAGCCCAATAAGATGAGTCTGCAGTGAGGCTGTGGTCTGATCCACTGAAGTCAGAAAAACTCCATGACTTTGGCTTCAGTGGGCTTTGTATCAGACCACTACTTCCTACCAGGGCCGTGCAGTGCCACACACTTCTAGGGCATTTACTGGCTGAGAACATGTACTTCCACCAGGGTCTTCTGTGGCTTCAGCCATTATTGACTCGGATTGAGACTGGCCCAGTTTGAAAACGTGGAAAAGAAAAATACTACCAGTGCTAAATGCTATCTGTGCAGCAAAGCGGGGTGCGCACCCATTTGGCTGTCAACCTGACATCTGCTGACTTTACGCCGAAATAGGTTGTGGTCAGTTAAATCTGAAAGGAAAGGGAAGTGCTGGGAGTGCTTGACAGAAAATTAACAAAGGTGAGGAAGTGGGAGGAAGCCAGGGAGTTTTGAGAAACTTGCTAAGGTTCTTACCTCTGCAAATGCAATAGATCAAATTATTTGAACTGTGTAATTTTAAACGACCGGGTATGTTACTTGAATGGTTTGATGGGAAAGGATGAAACTTTATTGATATGTTCTCCTTGACTGCGCATTATTATTATTATTTATTATGCGTTTCTAATGTTCCCATTACTGTGGTATCCAGGCACAGTTAGATTAACTTTTTTTTAAAAAAAAAAAAGTACATCAACAGCCTTTCAGGAAACAGAACCAATGGACTTTTCCATTTGTCAGTTGGTTATGAGCCATTGGATCTAGAGAACATCCTCCATGAGGATATCGTCAGAACTCTTCTACAGCATAGCTATTCCGGGAATGACTGCTAAAAGAAGGAAGTCTTCCAGCGTGTGCTGTGCCTGCTGCAAGAATTGGCTTGATCTGGATCTCTTTGGATAGCACATTCCACAATCAAAGGCCTTCTACAAAGAACACACAACTCTGCCAGTCATGTTGCAATGAATGTATAGGTTATAGGTATTGTATCTGTACTTTCTTTCTGTTTGAAGGAAACTAGTTTGATTGAGCCAGTATCAGCTAGTCTTTGGTTCTCATATCTCTTGGTGGCTATATGATTTTAGCGTGAGTGGGTCAGTTATACGTATTGATTATACGTGCGTGTGAGTGAGTGACTGCACTTATGTGGATAGTCAGAGTGAATTCAGTACAGTTCCTCACATGCAGAAATGTTTGCAGGAGGGGCTCTAATCATGATTGGTTTCCTTAGTGTTTTACATACAGTACTAATATTTTGATAGAGAGAGAATGAGAGAGAGTAAGTTTTTATATTCAGCAGTCTTTGTGGGGCAAGGGGAGAATAAGAAGTCCTTGTTAATTGTTACATTATCGGAGTTCTAATGCCAGGCATGTTGAAATATGAGAGCAGCTTAGGGGGGCAAGTTATCTTTGATGAAACATTCTCACATGGTTTAACAAATTGATTGGAGAAAAACAATAGGAAGAGCCAGGAGTCAGAAATAGGATGTTTCAGTCAATATGACTGTTCTTTTCCTGAAGGATGTGTTTGCAACGGCAAAATTTCATTGTTTCTCCCTAATTAAAGTAGCACAACAGAAGCATAAGGACTGGAGCTATGTTTCAGTCATGTATGTTGTTTAAATGGCTGAAATGAAATATAGTCCCTATGCATTGGCTAAGTCTGACTTCTTGTAGTCCCGAACAGCCTTTTACAATGTGTAATTTTATGCTGCATTATAAAGAAATATACTATTTTATTAGTTTTTTTTTTTTCATAAAGCTGAGAGGAAATGCCAGTATTTACACCCTGGTGTATTAAAATAATGTGTGTAAAGGGAAAGGAAAATATTTTTTTTTATCTTTCAGTGGTTGCAGTGCAATCCAATATTTATTGAAGCAGGTGATGGGCTTATTTTTATATAAAAATTGTTTTGAGTTAAATAGGCATAAAATCAATGGGATTATATAGAACTGTTGCTCTCAGCCTTTCCGACGACTGTACCCCTTTCAGGAGTCTAATTTGTCTTGTGACTCCAAATTTCACCTCACTTAAAAACTACTTGCTTACAAAATCAGACCTAAAAATACAAAAGTGTCACAGCTGCACTATTACTGAAAAATGGCTTACTGGGAATATAAATATTGTACTTCCATTTCAGTGTATTGTATATACAGCCAGTGATGAGCTGCCAAAATCTTAATTGGTTCCCTCCTCACCCCACGAGGGGGTCGTTGCCCACCCCCGGGACACCTCCTCCATCCAACTCCTTGCGTTCCTTGACGCGTGTGTGGCCCCCCCCCCCCGGACCCCTGCCCCATCCACCCCTGTCCCCTGACTGCCCCCAGAACCGGGCAGGAGGGGCTCGTGGGCCACTGTAGTGGGTGCCTACTCCACCCCTAAGAAGCAAAGGGACCTACTGGGGACGAGGTGGGGGAGTCCCGGAGGTGCTTACCTGGGGCAGAAGGGAAAATTTGGTGGGTGCAGAGCACCCACTGGCAGTTCCTCGCCCCAGCTCACCTCCGCTCCATTTCGCCTCCGACCCTGAATACGCTGCCCCGCTCTGCTTCTCTGTGTGTCCCCCCCCCCCCCCCCGGGCTTCCCGCGAATCAGCTGTTCTGCGGGAAGCTGGGAGGGCTGAGAAGCAGGTGGCGGAGGTGAGCTGGGGTGAGGAGCGGTTCCCCTGTTCCCCCCCCCCCCATGGTTTCCTGCTGCGGCACGGGCGGCCCTCGTCGTGCCCCCCCCCCCAGCTCACCTCCACCTCCCTGGGCCTGAGTGCGAAGCTGCTGCCTGCTTCTCAGCCTGCCCCAGCTTCCCCCGTGAAGAGCTGATTCGCGGGAAGCGGCGGGGGGGGGGGGGCGAAGCGCGGAGAAGCAGAGCGGGGCAGCGTGTTCAGGGGAGGAGGCGGAGCGGAAGTGAGGTGAGCTGGGGTTGGGGGTGGGGTGGGGAGCTGCGGGTGGGGGCTCTGCACTCACCAAATTTTCCCCTGGGGTGCACCCACGGAGTCGGCACCTACGGAGCCACTTTTGGCCGGTTAAATGTAGAAGCCCTTTTAGAACCGGTTCTCCCTCGCGGAACAACCAGTTCTAAAAGGGCTTCTAAATTTAACAACCGGTTCTAGCGAATCAGTGTGAACCGGCTCCAGCTCACCACTGTATACAGCAGTATAAACAATTCATTGTATGAAACTTTAGTTTGTACTGACTTTTTGCTAGTGCTTTTTATGTAGCCTGTTGTAAAATTAGGCAAATATCTAGATGAGTTGATGTACCCCCTGGAAGACCTCTGTGTACCCCCAGGGGTACGTGTACCCCTTGTTGGGAATGACTGATACAACTGTTAATCTAAAAAGTTTAATGGAAAATATCTTGTTTCCACAATTTTTAAATCAGCCTACGGAATTTTAGAACAGAGATTTAATTCTGTATTAAAAGTAGTTGGATTTCTCGAAGGGTTAATCTTGGCTCTTTTTTGATGCTTAAATAATTCTGTATTTGATCATAAGCCAAGCAATCAAAGATCTGATATAGCCTGTTATCCACTCTACTTGTCCATGCTTTTAAAAGAAGAAAAAATCCATTTTTCTCTTGGGTGGAATAGGCTGGCTTTCTTAGTTTTGAGTGCAATTTGACCACTTATAATGCACGCCATCAAGGAGAGACAAAAATGTAGGTTTTTAAAACTGTAGCAGACCAGTCTTTTCATCATGAGTTGTTAGAAACTAATAGCACAGTTCTCAAAGATAACTAAATGCTTTGATGATACTGCATGAAATTTTGCATTTAGCCTGATATTGATTAAACAGAACGCTCAGATAAGGAAACCATAAACCCGTCAAATAAGTGTTCTGTGTTGTGTCTCTGACCTGAGTGCATATGTTTTTGTGTTTTGCCAGCTAGGTCAGCATAAATTCTTCCACATACATGTATGTCTTCACTCCCCCGTCTCTCCTTTGTACTCATAAATAGAGGCTGTTGTTATAGTACATGTTTGCAGCATTAGGCTTTTATAAAGTGCCCTCTTGTGGTAAACTGTAGCTTCTGCAAATTAATGCTGTATTCATTATTACCAGTCTTACATAATGTAGTTACTATGGCTTTTCTATGATTGCTTAAATGAGACAGATTTTGTGTTCATAATTTGAAAAAAATTAATTTCCTTTTTTATGATTTTTGTCCCATAGCTCATCAAAAATACTTTTCTGTGCTGGCTGAAACAGTACACCTCCGTCCTGATGTTATATTCTAGACTACGGTGTTTAAGGGGTAGAATTTTTGCAGGACATTGAAAGAAGTGCTAACAGCTTTGCAACTAGCAGTGTTGAAGCATATTGTTTTGCTTTGTGTTGCCAATTGTATTGTCTGAATGCCAACAAAGAATGTGCAGTATGTATATTCTGAGTGGCAGCTGAATTAATTGGACCGCAGAGAAACATTCATTTTAAGATATGAAGGGGAAAAGAAAACAATTGTGTAAACACTGAAAATGTACAGTACCCAGCAGAGATGTGTGAGAGCAGTCATGATTGAGAAGCAGCTCATATCTAAATGTAGCATGCCAGATTTTGGTGATGTGTTTTGAGACTGGATTAGACTAGCATGGCACTGTGGAATCCCTCAGAAATGTGCAAACATCATTCACAGCTTCTGCGAAAATATGATTTAACAGCAAACTGACTAAGCCGTTTGAGGTTACAACGGGTGTCAGACAAGCATGTCTCGTGTCATCCATAATCTTTTTACTGGTGGTGATTTGGATAATGAGAGATCACTCCATCACTTAGAGATTTTAAATCAAGATTGGATGTTTGAAGAAGAGCTCTGTGTAGCTCAAGAACTTTGTCTCTCTCACCAACAGAAGTTGGTTCAATGAAAGATAGTACCTCACCCACCTCATCTTTCTAAAAGGTATTTTTCTAGTTAACCAAGTTGTTGAGCTAGATGCAGGAATCAGTGGATAAAATTCTAGGGCCTTTTATGTACAGGATGATCTTTCTTTCATATACAGACTAGATGATCACAATATAGACTCTTCTGAGCTTCAAACCTATGATTCTATGACTTGCTTGCTGCAGGTATGGCCAGAGTGTTTCTTGTTTAAAATTTTCAGGAAACGAATAGAGATTTTCCTTTATGAAACTAAAGGTATTAAGCTGTGTCTCCAAAAGTCCATGTTACTTGATCCCAGAAGGGAAAGCATTCATCCTACCAGGAACATTTAATACTGAAGAAGATTCTCAAAGGTAGGAAGACAATATAGAGGGACTCTGATCTATGCTTAGAGCTTCTGGATATTACTGGAATGCAGGAAAAAAATAATTCCCCATAGCTATTGTGTAATTGTTGGTCTTGAAGACCCCAATTCAGTACAGCAAATAAGTATGTGCTTGAGTGTGGCTCATAAGTATCTGCCTAATTGCACATCCCTATTGATTAGGGATGGGATTACAAAAATCTTAAAATTAAACATGTGCTCAAGTGCTTTACTAAATTGGTTCCAACAATCAAATTTAAGTGTATAGCTTCTGAAATCAGTGAGATTGCTTTCTTGTTCACCAGGCTGAGTGTGTGTCTATCCAGCAGCGGCTGAGGTATGGAACTCCCATGCAGATGTAAGATGGGGGAAAAGCATTGATCATTTCATCTTAGGACAACTTAAAAACCCCCCCTTCCTCTGACCTTTATGCCTGGATCTAAACCTTTCCAGAGGCTAATTAGGACCTTCTTAAACCCACTTGAAATGGTGAAATGAATCAATTTGTTCATATATAGTTGGAGAACAAGACTGATTACATTAATACTGGCAACATCACTGGCTTATGATAGAAGAGGTCACATCTGCAGTAGTGTGTGCTGAAGCATAAATTTAATGGTTGAGATGCAAGAGAGGCTCAGAAACTTAGTACTCTTGTAGAATTTAAGAACTTTTATGCTGCTTAGTGAAATCCATTTAAAAGCCAGTGGCTAGAAACCAAATGACCACACATACATTCTCTGGCCTTAAAAGTACCTTTGAGTAACTTTTTATTAAGTGATTAGTTGTGGGGGAAGGTAAAAAGATTTTTGCTGCTTTTATCTTATGATCTGCACTGGAAAGGCATAATTCAACCCCAAATTCCCTTTTCAGTAGATGTAGTTTTAAATGTGGATAATGCAAATTATATAACTCTGGAATGTAAAAGCACCTCACAAACTGAGGACAGAATCGGGGGTGGGTTTTCTTTTAAACTGATGGTATGAAGATCTATTTTGAGACTCTGGTTAGTTAGCGTTTGAGGAAGGGTTTTGACAAGATTATAGTCATGAAAAATAGTACATCACATTCTAGATTTGGGATTAACCAAATCAACTACATGCTCTGAATAAAGCAAAATTTACCACAGAGTGAATTATCACCTTTTCCCTCTACTTATCATATGAAATAAGGCCCTGATGCAACAAACTTCTAAGTAAGTGCTAAAGTCCATCCCTAGTCACCAAAGCACTTTAGCGTATGCCTAACTTTAGCACATGCTTAAAAATCGTATTTTGAAGCATTTGCCGGAATAGGAATGGATTTAAGCACATGGTAAAAGCTTTAATTTGGGATAGCATGATCTTAAATCCCAGGAATGTGCTCAGATTTAGGTACATGTTTATGTTCTTTGAATTAGGGAGCCTAAATATGGTAGCTTTTGTGATATTTTGGCAAATGCTAATTATTTTTATGGTTATTATTGTGCATCCTGGTAATGTTTTGATTTGTATTTGCTGGGTCTTCTGGATGAAGTCATGGGAAATGTATGTGAATATAGATGAAGCAGCCTGAGCTTTTTCTGGGAATGCAGACTTGCATGATCCGTACAGAATGATATTCACATATAAACAAGACAAACGAACATCGTGTAAGCAAAAGAACTTGAAGTGAAAAAGGAGGGCCTGTCAGATGAGATTAAATGTCCACTTTTTAACTAATCGCACAAGTGTCTTTCATTTGCTTCTGGCCGTAAGCGGCACTGAAACATGTTTTATATTAAATGTGTGGTTACACTGAGGGGCATAGGCTTTCATTGTTATCATAATTTTTGTTCCCATTCTGATGGGCAAAAGGTGGCTTCAATTATTTTAGTGGTATGTGTGGCCAAAGCTCTGGCATCCCTGCCAGCAAAATTAAAGATTCTTGCAAAGTAATAAAATTGCCACAGATGTGGGGGTTTATATATTTATTTTTGACATCAGCCTTTTATAAAAATGCCTTTAAAATAAACCATTGTATCGAAAATAAAATCGTTTCTGTCCAGACCCTGGTGTGAAATATTTTAGTGTTGAACCAAAATGATGTTAGCTGATAAATAAGATAATGTAGGTTATGTTTTAGGCTATTCTGCTAATTTCTCTGATACATGTTTCCTATTACTAGGAGGCTGGTAGGACATTAATTTATGTATATATCATGTGGTACTGAGATTTTATTTCATGTTCATTTTGAGCTCCAAGAACAAAATGGCACACAAGTAATATTTTGATTTCCTCTCTACCCTTCAGGTTTCAGAGCTCTCGTTTCATCTGTAATGCCTTCCTTGGGGGTTTGCTTTTAGATTTATGGTTCTAGCAAAAACTATCTCCAGCTGTACCAGCTGAGCAGTTTAATGGAGAATTCAGTTCCACCAAAAAGCTTAGCTTCTTCAACAATATTATTGTACCGCTAACATTTTCAGAGGGTGAGTGAATTCCAAGGACACATCACTAAAGTGAAATGATAACCTCAAACATCCCACAGGCCATGCAAATGTGTCGTGCTGAATCACTGTATAATAAATAAGGAAAGATTCAGGGACAATCCAGTCTAAGCCTCGCTTCTCTCAGGAATGTTCTATATTTGTCACCTGACATATTCTTATTTATTTGTATTACCATAGTGCCTGGGAACTCTGATCATGGACCAAGACTTCATTGTTCAGTCCCACCCTAGTTTTCAAAAGCCATGGTAAAGAAGCAAAGTTGTTGGTGTGTCTTTAACTGTAAATTAGAAATTGTCTAATAGCTGTGAGGGAAAGAGGCACTCAGCTTTGAAAGTAGAAACCATTCTCTAAAACCTTTTTCTCTATACAGCGAATCATCCAAAGATTAGCTGTGCTCAATAGGTCTGATTACCTTGGGCTCCTGTTCAACACACCATTTGAGCAAAGCATTTAAACATGTGATTAAGTCCCACTGAAGTCCATGGTATTTAAGCATGAGCTTAAAGTTAAACATATGCTGAAGTGCGTTGTTGAATGGGGAGGGATTGTTGAATGGAGGACATGTTGTACACTTGTATCTCTTACTCAGTGAATAGAGCTGTGTGGTGTAGAAGTTCACACACAATGTAAGCATCTTGGGCTTTGTCTAAACACACAAGTTGTGCTGCTTTAACTGTAGTACTTTATGCTGGTATAGTTCCCCCAGTGATATAACAATACCCGCAAAAAAACCCACCCCGTAACCAACATCATTATATATTATTATTAAAATCGATGTGAAGGCTAGACCTTAAAATAAACTGAATACTGCAGTCACAGTGGCTTGATGTCACCGGTATTGCCAGCTCCAAATGTTAAGAAAAAAGAGACAGGCCCCTCCTCCCCAAATTAGCTTGAAAAATCTTGAGTTTTAAAAATGAATATATATTTTGGGTACTTTTTATTTGCCTTCTGGTTCTTAACCCCTTCAGCTACACTCCAAGCACATTTTCAAGCTTTTCTCCATCATCACTAAAGGCTAAAATCTTTCATTTAAAGAAAATAAAAAAGCAAGCTGAGATTCACACAACTCCAGCAAATTGGGCCTTTAAGATCAGCATTAATTATAAAAAATTGTGAGAGTTGGCAATACTACTGAAGCCAAGCTGGAGTTTCAGCATTTGAATAAGTTCTCTTTTAAAAGCCTGTTTGTTATCTTGAGGGTTGTGATTACAACTGGTCAAAACATTTCCATTCTGTGGGAAGTTCCAACATTTCAAAATTTGTTTTCATTCCAAATTGAAACGAAAAAAGTCAAAATTTCCCACAAAATGAAATTTTCTTAAAAAGAAAAACTTGGGGCTTAACCCAAATGGTTCATTCAGTTTTTTCCTTTTTAAATTTTATATTTAAAATGTAATTGTTTTGAAACAAAAACATTCTGATAAGGTTGAAACATTGAGTTTTGACCTTATCAAAGCACTGTTGAAATCAACAAGTTTACATGTAAAGTTTCAGTTTCTATTAAATGACATTTTCCAATGGAAAAACTTTATTGTAAATTTTTTTTAACTAGCTCTAATTGTGGCCTGCTTTGAAGTCTGAGTATCATTGAAACAGGTTACTCACCGTACGGTTCACTCATACAATTTCCTTCTCAAATTTCTACCTTCTAGTTTTGCAGGAAGTGTAAGTTGAGTTTGCACCCACTTTATGGTAGGTGGGGGAATTGAAATGTACTTAATAGCTGTTGAGGTTTTTTCAGGAAGAGAGCTTACTGTCTTGGGAGACACAGTTGTAGCATTATTTTCTCAGCATAGTTTAATGAAATAAATTCACATTTCTCCTCAGCCTTCCTATTCGAAGGGGGTCTTGCATCTACAGCAGCAAGGCAGACCAAACGAAAATAGAACAACCAAACTCTAGCGAGTGTTCCCTGTGTAGAATTCGCTTGCAAGTCTCGACTAGTGAGGAACTCTGTTCCTTCTGCTTATAAGAAATCAGCACCAGAAAGGAGCTGCCTGGCGTCCATCCTGAGCAAAAACAACCTCTTAGAAGGGAGCTTGAGGAGTTCAGGGCTGTAACCAAAGCCTGTGCACCTCTTTTGTGGGAAGTAATGTGAAGGCAATGGGCTGCACACTTCCATAACATCTATCGGGGAGGAGGAAATCTAAGTCCTTCAATATTCCATCCCCTAGTATGAAAATAGTCAAGAGGAAATGTGAAAGTACATAAAGAGGATAAGACTCAATCCCCCTCATCCCCTGATAGAATAGTCCAGATAAAAACTGAATCTCTTGCACTCTGAACCTAGTACTCATTATCCCCATAATTTAAAATGATAAAAGTCCTCTGTGTTTCAGTAATTCTGACGAGAGATTTCAGAGTGGCAGGCATTATTGATTTATCTTCAAACCTGTCTCTTGTGAAGAGGAAGCAATGCAGAGAAATTCACCAGTGTTTGTCTAAAGGTAAACTTTCATTTCCACAGGCATGAGAGAACTGATATTTACCTTCACTCTGCCCTGATCCTTCCCACAAAAGAGAAGTAGCTTGGCGACATCTAGGTGTCTTGCATATTGCAAAAATTTTCATGATTAGAACAAAAGCTTTTAGAAAATCCTTGATGCTGCTTGCCATTTTTCTTCCAAAGCAAGGTCTTGAAAGGAGCTTAATTTGTGAATAATAATGGAGCCAAAGAGGATTAAGGCCACAAGAATCATGGCTGCCTTGTGCGGAGGGGGGAAAAAAGGTGACACACTGGATTGCTGTTATGTATAACAGCTTATTAATCATCTTCATAACTTTCACAAGTTACTCTTAGATGGGCTTAAACATCCTCTGTCACTCTCCGTAGAAGGGTCTCTAAGTAATAGTAGAATGCTGAAATAGTGCAAACTATTTGTTTAGAGAGCACGTCCCATCTTTAAGACTCACATTTGCTTCTTTCCCACTCCAGTCTGGAGGAATACCTTTCCTTTACCGCATGCATTTTTGCAGTCATATCTTGGACAATGAAACAAATTATAGGTAATGATTTCTGTCTTCCACCCTGGATTTTATGGTGGTAATGTTGGTAGGTCAAATAAAAAGCAAGTAGGTAGGATGGTCAGTAAATAAGAATATAAGAATGGCCATATTGGGTCAGACCAATGGTCCATCAAGCCCAGCATCCTGTCTTCTGATAGTGGCCAATGCCAGGTGCTTCAGAGGGGATGGACACCACAGGTAATCATCAAATGATCCATCCCCTGTCACCCTTCTCAGCTTCTGGCAAACCAAGGCTAGTGATGCACAGAGCATGGGGTTGCATTCCTGACCACCTTGACTAATAGCCATTGATGGACCTATCCTCCATCAACTTCCCTAGTTCTTTTTTGAACCCTGTTATAAACTTGGCCTTCACAACATCCCCAGTAATGATTATCCTAATAGTTAATTGGAGTTAAAGTTGCAAATGATTTGTGATCATTAGCAGTGACCAGCTTCAAAATAAGCCATGCCAGATGGAAACTCATGGATGGCCCTTATGGTAAGTCTGAGAGCTTTTGTTTCCCTTTCCCTTGGAGACTGAGAGGGAAGTCTGATTCCTCAGTCAGTAAGAACACACTTTACTTTTTTGGTTGCTTAAAGATAATTCAAGAGTTTCTTTTAAATTAAATTACTTTAAAGAATTGAACCATCATGCACTTGTCACTGGAGTGGGGAAAGTTACTAGAGGTGCAGAATGATACTTCATTGAATTTCAGATGACTATTGCTCAGGATTTGAAATCCTAAATGCAAAGCTCTTAAGTCTCTGATGCAGCAAGGTTTGTAAGCATGTACCAAACTGTTGACTTGAATGGGATTACTCAGGTACTTAAAATTAGACATGTGCTTAAGTGCCTTGCTAAATTGGGACCTTCCCTCATGCATGTCCAACATTCTTTAGTGGAGACGAATAAAACAATATAGCTCATTATGTGTAACTCCAGGAGTGAGTCATTTTTCCAGAAACTGCTTTCACTCACTGCAATTTGAATAGGATGGGTGGTTTTATGTACAAATAGAGCAAACGCTACAACTTTATTAAGGCAAATAGGCTCATTACTGATGCTTTTCATGTGTCATGGCAGGCCTGCTGGAGTTAGTGACTACCTTGCATCTTCTTTTAAAAGGATCTCTTTATGTGAAGGTGGTCACCTTGTCCCTCATTTCCACTTCATGTGACAGAAGGTTATTGGGTAATTGTGTCTGCCCTTGAAGCAGTGACAGTTACAGTAGAAATTTGACAGTTAACAGCTTTCTAAACACCATGATCTTTGCAAGATGAATGTTGAGCTGGCAGAAAGATAATGCTGAAGATTTTGGGAGAACAGAGATTTTTGTTACTCTTATTCACTGCCTTTTACAATTTTTTATTTATTTGGAGGGGAGATGGTGACTAGCATAGTATTGTAATGAACTGGACTGTATGGACAGAACTGCCAGCGGCCCTGAACAGATAGCAGTGTCTTGAGATTTCCTGTTAGGTCAGGTGACAGCTGCTTGTAATTTGGAGGAAGAGGTGCAGTACAGTACAGTAAAAGGTGTTGTAGTCTGTTACATTTAATGCGGATTAGATGCTACTGTTGGATGGATGCAACTCCGTTAACAACGTTGAAGGCACCCCAGCACTGGTACTGTAGTTAGAGTGAATTAAAGGCATTGTAACATTTCAGGTCTTTGTGGCATTTGTATTAGTGAAGTTTTTACCCTTATGTAGCTCTGAAAATATTCCTTTTTCTAAAATGATGGCTTCTTCCTCTGAATTCAGCACTTTCCTCTCCTAGTATCTACAGCACTCTCATTTTCACCTGCCTTTTGTGCTGTTCTTGCACCGTAATGAGATTTGTGAGTGAAGCTAGTTAGTAGAGAATGAATGAGCCGCCACAGAGGTCACTTGCTGGTAAATGGGATGTCTTGACTTCAGTGTTTCTTAGTAGCTATTTTGAATTTCAGATTCCAAGGGTATGGGGAGGAGGGGAAGAGAGAGAAGAAATTCAGAGAGACTGCCAGTGCAAACCACCCACAGAGAGATGCATGATTTCTGTCTTAAAAGTAAAGTGAAATACTTTAGCACTGAGCTGTGATCGAACCATGCATTGCTAGCCTAACCCAGAGCACTGTGAAATGCTGCTTACCCAACAATGCTATTAGACTGCATTGATAAATAATGACATTTGGTACTTAGGTGTAAACTGTATAATTATGGTTAAAAATTCCTACATGGCTTTCATATTGACCTGTTAGGGATAGCATTCTAAATCCTGCTGGAAATCCAGTCGCTTGAGGAATACGGTGATGGGAGGCCATCAAGAAGATGATAACTCCGTGACCAATTTTTTGGAGGTGGTTTTGGTCATCTTGCAAATGTTAAAGGAGAAAGGGCAGTTTCCATTCATGTCCAGCCCATTGTTTATATGTTGCTTCTCCCTTTGGGTACACCTGAGTTGTATTCAGAAGTGGTTTTGAAGACTAATAATCCATGAAGGGTGATGAAATAGAGCAAACAGATTGCAAATCCTACCTACTGCTATTTTGAGAAGGCAAAAGGCAACATCATCTTCAGTTATTGCTAGCCTCTTGGTTATTTCCATGTTGTTGTGCATTCTGGACTCATGTCCATCTAGTTAATGAGGGGACTGGCCAGTTGGTGAGAGAGAAGGGAAGATTGTCTTGACACTATATTTCTTGGGCTGTTTTTTAAATATATAACCTGATGCTACGTGGTGGAGAGTGCTTTCTGTGAGGCGCTGAGAATGCTCATCAGTGCCCACCAAGCCTGCAACTTCTTTTAGTTAACTAAAACTCGCTGGGCTTGGTTAAAAATTAGTCCACCTAATTGGAAGTATATATATCCCCATATCAGTTCCTGGAGAGTGACCAGGTAAGAAGCGTCCTTTCTTAATGAGATAAGTTCTCCTGCCTCTAAGGAACATGCCGTGTGCTTAATGTAGTGAAACTTAAGCTAAGTTAGCACCCGAGGGACTATTGGAAATTAGATACTTAGCAGAGATGATCTTTTGTGAACATTGGAGAGGCTCCTTTATGGAAGCAAGGTAAGCTTTGCCTGCCTGTTTGGAATTGGGAGTCAGTAAAGCTTGCATCTTTTTTGTTCTATTCAGATTCTTCCTGTCCTCATCACCATGGATTCTGAGCACTACCTGTCTACTAAATAGTTCTCAATATGCCCAAGTGTCAGTTTTGTGTATCCTCTCTCAGATGTAACCTCCCAGCCCTAACAATTGCTCTCAACTGCAGCATATGTTGAGTGACAGCCATGTTTTCCCAACGAGGAAACCCGACAGCTCGCTGCTGTGGATCCATACTTTGATAAGTTAGAATCTCAGAAATGATTTTCTATCAGGCAAGAGGAGACTAGTGATGCCTGTTCAAACTGTAAGAGCCTGTAAGTGAAGTTTTCTGGCATCTCCAGGCACAGAACTATATAAATTCTATTGACTACGATTTCCCTTTATGAGAGGAAAGTTGGAGTTTCCCAGTGACTAAGATGAGGACCGTATACCCTCTCTTATTGTGGTTCTTAATATGTTCAAATGAAGCTGAATTTAGTCTGAACTTTTGTTGCATTTTACTAATGGGCCATTTCTTTAGTATGTAATTGTCAGGCTAAAGATTTTATGTGGGCTGGGCTTCCTTTGAACTGTTTCTTATTGTATAGATGGATTGTGTGTGTTAGATGACACGCAGGCTTTTTATATAGGCTGAGATAAGTAGGAAAAAAAATGTTGCCTTCCCATATGCATCACGCTGTCCATTGTGTCTTGGACAGCTAGCTTCTGAAAGCAGAGCCATTGATCCTTGATGTACAGTACAAGGCAGTAATCCCCCAGCAAGTATGTGTTCCAGTTCCCCTGTGTCGATCTACAGAGGCTATAAGTTGTTACAACCATCGTTGCAGAGCCTTGTCTGTTTTTAACTCAAGCTGTAGCAGCTCATGCTTTTAGCTCTGGAGGTCCCCAGTTCAATCCCCATGTGGCCCCAGAGATGGCAATCATCACATAAACCTTAGATTTTTGTCTGCACTCTTTCATCAAATTGCCAGAGGTTTTTCACCTTCTTTTGCTTTATTCTACTTACACCTCTTGGAATAGGAGTCTGAAGTGTTATGCAAGCACTTTTCATTAAAAGCATAAGATGCTGAAGTTTTTAGTTAGATGAATTTTAACAAATGTTGCGTTAATGTTGCTCTTGTACAAATTGTTCTGCTGATAGCTGTTTCATAAATACCATATTGTGCAGTGGTTTTCAGACGTTTTGTATTGGTGACCTCTTTCATACAGCATGCCTCTGAGTGTGACACCGCCCCCCCATTAAAAACAGGAGGTGGTGGTTTAATTTCATTTAATGGGGGATCGGGGCTGTCAGCCCCACAGAGCTGACAACTCATGACTCCCATGTAACCACCTTTCGACCCCCTGAGGGGTCATGACTCCCAGTTTGAGAACCCCCAGTATTGTGCCATTATCAACATAATGTTCTCTATTGCAACCATTGGGTAACAGTTAGTGCAGTGTCGTTATTTTGTCAGAATTAAAAAAAAATACAAGCCCCCCCATTTTAAATCAGACCCCAAAAATGCAGTGGCTGGGAGAACATCTAAGTCAGGAAGAGAATCAACAAGAACAGAACGTGGTATTGTTGTTTGCATTATTGTTGTGCCTCTGGGCGCCAATCGTGCACCAAGACCCCGTTGAGGTAGTTGCTGTGTAAATACAGAACAAAAAGATGGTCCCTCCCCCCCCCCCCCCCAACTTGCAATCTAAGTATAAAATGAGACTAGCCAAGCCTGGGACAGCAGCCTTCATTGCTGAGAGTGCAGAGTTTAGTTTACGTTTTGTGCTCTACTTGAAAAATATACTCCACGAGGTTAAGGGTTAGATCAGAAGGCCTGACTAGGTGTCAAACATTCTGAGAGCTTTGTTTGATGTAATCAATGAGTGAATAAAGCATGTATAAGCAGGATTAGTTGCTCTTTGCTCCCTTCCCAGGAAAAGCAGAGAGTAATTCCACAGGGTTGTGTTTAACATCTGTTCTCTTTCGAAGCTCTTCTTTGGTTTTGTTCTGTGGGCAGAAATTGCTGTAGAGTTTTTGTCCTGGAGAATTTTTTCCCAGTGCTTTTTTCAAAAGAGATGCAAACAGGGCTGAAAAAATTATCCTCTCCATAAAAGATGTAATAAACTCAGTGAGTCCCCAGAATGAGTGAGATTGTTTTTCATTCAGAAAGTGTAAGCCATTTAATTAGGTGCTAGGGTAACAGAGTCTTCAAAACTTACTTTACTTGTTTGAGGATCGGGATAGTAAAATGTCAGAAGAATTGGTCCTTTAACTTGGTGCCTCAGTCCTCAGAGAAGATGGTTGCACAGAAGTGACAAGGTAAGTTTTAGGATCAGAGGTCATCAATGGAATAAAGAATTCACACTGGTATGAGATCAAAATCTGTGTCAGCATCTGCACTATAGATGTTGCTTTTGAGAAACTTTTTTTGTTTTCTGAAGGGGCTGCATTGGCGTATCTGTCCCTTGCTGTGAAGTTTAATAAACAGGAGAATCCAAATATCTCTGGAATTTGAGTGAACAGAAATGGAGAACAAAAATTCTGCTATGGGACTGCATGCTAGTGATTGGCCTAGCCACCAACTGGCACACCTTTGTCTTCTGAGCCTTCCTCTTTCCAACAGACCTATATCCCCCCTTCCCTTACGTAACCGTATTCCTGGTGAAGGTAGTGCCTTTGACTCCATGCTGCTTGACTTCTTCAGGGGATGGCCAGATAGTTAGTTAGATTCCATTCCTGGACAATTGGAGGTGGTAGAAGAAATGGTCAGTGAAAAGTTGCTTTTTCCAATGGGGTGGGCAGCCTGTCTTACTTTCAGTAAATGAGGGTTTGAAAACTTGCTGACACTAGTCTACTGCTAGGGCTTGTTTATACTTGAAAATTTATTAAAATAGCTATTCATGACTAGTGATGTGAACACTTACTCTAGAGTACCTTTTTTCCAATTTTAGCTTAATCCATTTTGTATGTGGATTGTCCAAAGGGGGATTTTATACCAAAATATTTAGTCCAGTAAATTCCCAAGAGTAGACAAACCTTTATTTCTTAATCCCAGGGGATGACAGATGCACTAGAAAGAAATAGACCCAAACTATGTAAATATCTCTTTAATAATGGAGCGACAACAAATCATGTTATAATTTTATACCTACTATTTATATCCCTTATATTTTTGGACTCTGGACAAAAAAGTGTGATGATAAGTGGTGCCTGTTTAAATGAGGCCAGGTGGTAATCACGGACTCTGAAATAATTGATTGTGTCCTTCATGTATGTTGCAGATATATTCTCTGAAAGGTTATGCTGGTGCTTTAACTAGACAAGGATATTTTAGTATCTTCACATCCATAATTTCTCTGGTGCTATTTTCTCTATATTAATATAATTATTATAGATTAACACTGCTATCATTTTCTCTTTTTCATGGCTCTGTAACATGCCATTATTTTGCGATGGCAAAAAGTGGATGTCTTTAATAATACCGCTACTGTTCTTCAGACTTTAAATTTCCTATAAAAACTGGTTAAAGGGCATGATCGTTGTGTTACAATTACTCTGTGCAGAATGCAATAAAAACATTTATAATGTAAATATAAACCCTTAATGGGTACCCAGAATGGCAACCCTCAGAGATTTACTAGCGCCAGGACTTTGTTCTTGCTCGCTTTGACAATATATTCTTAGATATTTTTTTTTTTTGTAGTGAAGGGGATTTTTATTCCACTAGCAGTGAATCTGAAGGCCTTGATTTGCTCATTCATATGTTGCTTCCTTAATTATGCATGCTAACTAGTTTGTTGATAGAATGGAGATCCCCAGTTCTTTTTGCCTTTGGGTACTGGGTGCTTGGGTGCGGGTGGTAGTTCTAGAATTTTTTGTGTTGTCAGTGAGAATCCATACCAGGTCAGAAGTGACCACAAGCTTGATTTAACATTGGATGGCTGAGCTGGGCTGTCTTATTGGACAGTAGTAGTCCACATTACTACAGCCCTGCAGAACTACAGCCCGGATATCCATTTTATATCCGTGGACCATTTTTGCGGACAGCAGCGTGGCTGTGGATACAAATTTTGTATTTGCGCAGGGCTCTGACGGTAAGAGCTGGGTGGGCAGCTGTGAGGAACCGTGGCACGGATCCTCCACCTGCTCTGGCCAGGGGGTAGGGATTGGGAGGGGACAGGGACATGGACCGGGGGCTGCTTGGACCCCCGCCCAAGGCAGGTGGAGGGACCCAGACTCCCCACAGCTCCCAGCGTGGCTCTCCCCAACCTGACTCTCGTTGGAGTGGGGGCGGGTGGGCTCGGCACCTCAGCCCAGCCACAGTAAGTAGAGTTCTGCAAATCCACAGACAATTTTTGCGGCTCACGGATCAGATGCAGTTACATTTTTGTATCTGCACAGGGCTCTATCCATCACAAAGCCCATCACCGTAGGTGGCATAAATGGGCAGCTTAGCAAAGAGGCTTCGAGTAGAAAGGTCCTGGAGGCTGAATTCTACTCTCAGCCCCAGAGATGGGTGATCCCTCCATGTTAGAGATGAAGGCCTTGGCTGATTCCTTTTGGTTGATTCGCAGTTGGCATGAATCTTCAGGGCTGTCACTTGGGCATCTTTCACTAGCCTTGAAAGTCGCATGTAGTTTTTATTGCTTTGTCAAAACTTGGCTTAGTGCTGAGAAATTCCATTCCTGGCATCTTAACATTCCACGCAGGACGGGGTGGGATTCGAAGGTGCTGTGTATTGTGCCAGATGATTCTTCTGTCTCAGTATCTCTTTTTCTTTGCAATTTATGTCCATAGAAAGATACTGCTGGCTGAATGGTGCTTAGGAGGGGTTACATAATTATCTGTTAGACTGGTCCCATCATTGCAGCGACAGACATTGCTATAATGCTGGCTTTGCACTTCCACTGCTGCGACCCAGTGGCCACTCTGCTTCCTGCTTTCCCATCCTCCTCTCTTCTCCTGTTAAAGGAGCAGTGCTTGAGCTATTCTGTTCCTTTCATCCTCCCGGCAGCTCCCTTCCCTTCAGGAAAAGAGGCAATGGTCTCATAGGCTTGTCTTGAATGCTCACCTGGTCAACATTTCTCCTCTCTCTGGGCAAGGGATTTCCCCCCAAGTCCTGCCATGGGTGGTAAATTAACCGTTGTGCACATACCGAACACACGTGAGCATTTCCCAACAGAGAGAGAAGCATTTGCTATACCTTATACATTTTTCAAGTCCTAATTTCCTAAGGGACTGAGCATCTCCTGTTGTGGTGGGGACAGGAGCAAGGATTACACCAAGGGGCTTGCGGTTGAAACTATTTCATTTGTAGCCACCTGAAAGTGACAAGTGTCTGGGCTGTTTTCTGCTCTGGTGAGATATCCAGTAATTGACTCTTTAAGTGCCTTCCAGCATGGCCTCCCTAGACTTTGACCAGAGCTGTAGGTGCTCAGCAGATCCGAATGTTGCCCATCTTGGACAATACTCAATTACCTCGTTAAACATCCAAGAGTTATTTGGAGCTGCAAGGGTGCTACTTGCTCTGCACAGTCTGGGCCTGAATGCTGAGGTCTGGATGGAAGGGCAGGATGCATGGCACAGCATAGCCATCTGGTGGCAATGAAACAAAGCGTGATTTCGCCAAACATTTGGAACCACTTAGTGTGGAAATTATCAGTGCAAAATGTTTTCAGAGTTCATAGGAAAACCCAGGTAATTGAAATCATTTGCTGGTCAATGTTGCAATCAAACAGCTGAACAAACACTTGCTATCCAAAATGCCTGGTGAATAATTTGAAATGCATGTATGTGAAATTTGCTGCTCTCCTTGGACCTTTCTACATTTGTTTCCAGCCTGAGTATGTTATTGGTCTAAGATTTTGGCATCCTCTGCTGAGGCGTAGTATTTTATCAGCACTAGTCTGCAGCTAAAGTTGCGATCAAGATTTATTTGGTCATGATATTTTTTGGCCTTGGGAAGAACTGGATGTTAGGAAACTCATTTCCTCCCTATGAGACTTTGTTCATAGAGCTGCTAGTATCAAGCTACTGCTGCTAAAATAACATGAGATTTTTAAATAAGTCTGGATACTGGTACACACTGTAGGTGTGGGGTGGGGAAGGTAAGATTTTGGAAAGATTGAAAGGTTTTTTTTTCATCTTCTATTACATTATATACCATTAATTCATAGAGATTTATAATTTTTGGTTGTGGCAATAGTACTGTATCTAATTAGGGTGACAGTTACATAGAGAAACGATGGTGGCTATTGTCCTGTGAACCTCTGAATACAAAAATACTGCTGTTTAATAATTTCGTTTTGGATCCCATTGATATTACTAATGCTCATTTTTATCCTCCTGTCATGAATGTATCACAGTATTTTATGTTCTTTTTATTGCTGAGTTTGTGGTATAAACACTAAATTCATCAGCAGGTTGGTTTTTGTACCTTGTCACTCACCAAGGAACTAAAAAGGGCCTGGGAAAACCTTAAGCATTCAAATATACCTTTTGAATGATTTCTTTAATTTGATTTTTTGCAGTTTAAGCCAATGTGTGTGGTGGTTTAAAAAAAAAATCTAGTATGTGAGTGTTGTTTTGATTATTCAATTCAAAACTACCAGGAAGCATTCTTTTTTTAAAAAAGAGCCACCATTTTTAACAGCTAAAAAGAGCCATATTAATGATTCGTATTATAGTAGCGCTCCGGGTCCGAGAGAGATTAGGACTCTGCTAGGCAAAATGAAAGACGGTCCCTATCTCAGAGACCTAACAATGTAATCGGACAACACAGACAAAGATTTGGAGGCAAAACAGAGGAATGCCGTGATTTGCCCAAGTTCACGCAGCAGGTCAGTGGCAAAACTGAGAATAGAAGCTAGGTTTTGGGACACCCAATCCAATGCCTTGCCTACTAGCCCTGTTACCACCCTGCTTTGTCCTCATCACCACCACTGCGACTCGTTGGAGCCCTAGTCATGGACCAGGATCCACTGTACAAACCCAGAATAAGAAAAGATCCCTGCCCCAAGGAGTTTGCAGTCTGAATAGAAATGTTTTCCTCTTTTTCAGCAAATGTGGATTTTCCCTTCATATCAAAATTAGTGGCCTGAGATGCGTTATCGGTAATGTTTAGTACCAGAATACCACCCTGGGTGACTAGTAATGGGTCATTAGTAGAAACAGATTTCTATATTTCTCTTTGCTTCTTCCCTGAAAAGATCAGATCTTAAATTCCTACATGCTGTAGGAGCATGAAAGTGTGCGCGTGCGTTTGTGTGTGTATGCGCGCGCATTAGTGCCAATTTTCTAGTTGCAGAAAACCGAACACCTTTGCCTCGCCCCTGCCACACCCGTTATCTGAGGCCCCACCCACACTCACTCCTCCCTCTGTCACTCGCTCTCCCCCACCCTCACTCACGCGGGGCAGGGGGTTGGTGTGTGGGAGGGGGTTTAGGATGCAAGCTCCAGGCAGCTGAGTTGGCGCAGGGGGTTGGGGAGTGTGAGGGGGTACAGGCTCTGTGCTGGGGATGCAGGCTCCAGAGTGGGGGCCATAAATGAGGTGTTCAGGCTGTGGGAGGGAGTTTCAGACTTGGGCAGGGGGTTGGGGTGCAGGAGGGGGTGAGGGCTCCAATTGGGGGTGCAGACTGCAGGGTGGGACAAGAAATTAGGAGTTCAGGGTGCAGGAGGGGGCTAATGGCTGAGGTGCCTCTCGGGAAGCGGTGACATGTCCCTTTAGCTCCTAGGCAGAGGCATGGCCAAGGGGTGCGTGCACTGCCCGCAGTACCTGGCCAATGGGAGCTGTGGAGCTGGCGTTTGGGTGCGGCGCTCAGGGCACACTCGGAGTCCCCCTGGCTGCACCTCTGCCTAGGAGTCACAGGGAGATGTCACCGCTTTTTGGGAGGCGCCTGAGGTGAGCGCCACTCAGAGCCCGCACCTTGAACCCCCTCCCATGTCCCAAACCTCCGCCCCAGTTCAGCTGCCCAGCACCCGCACCCCCTTCACTCCCAGTGCCCCAGCGTGCCTGGGGCCAACTGGACTTTTAATGGATTGATCAGCGGAGCTGACCAGAGCCGCGAGAGTCCTCTTTCAACCTGATGTTCCAGTTCAAAACTGGATGCCTGGCAACCCTGGTGTGCTTGTGTGCACAAATGTAAATATAATTTTTGTGGTTCTATACTTTTACAATTAATTTTTTTTCTCTTCTCAGATCAGTGCACTTTGGACTTGTAGTCAGAGGAATATGAAAAAACAGTATTCAGAAAAATTTCAAAGCTCTCTAAAATACTCTTTCTGCAAAATATGTGGCATACGCAGACTACATGCTGGTCTGTTGAGGTATTAAAATTTTATTAGTAGTACTCCTTGGAAAGGACCCCCTTAATTCTCTTGTGGCTTCACTGCTATGGGTAATGCTCCTGTCCAAAGCTCACATAGATCAATCCCACATAAAATGTGTTCGCTATCCTATAACTTTACTGAAGCAATCACAAAGACTTTCAGTGAATTTGTAGTGGAGTTGACACATTCATGCATTGCTATGTGTCTCCAAACTGCATTAGATGGGCTGCCCGTGATATTCTAATGGTGCAGTATGAAGTCCCGCATTTCATCATCATGTGTTAGCAACACCTTTAATGGTGTCTGTGAAAACAGACAAATATGCTGCATTCCATATAGGTTACCAGACTTTCTTTGAGAAGGAATTTGTTTTCTTAAACTGGGGGAGGGCTGGGAGAGGCGAAAGGCCCCAATCTACACTAATGGCTAAAGGTATGATCTTGAGAGGTTCTGAGCATATTTAGTTCCCATCAAGAGCTCAACATCTCACGGTCCAGCTCCATTGTTGTATGCCTGCCAGACCTCAGATTTTAAGTTCCTTCAGAAATCACCTGCAAACAGGAGGCCGGGATGGATGGTGGTTGTTTTGCTCTTCATTTAACCCAGGGTCAAGTTAAACTTTGGGCTGACAGCCGTGTTGGTCTATATTCCCAAAAAGAAACGGAGTACTTGTGGCACCTTAGAGGCTAACAAATTTATTTGAGCATAAGCTTTCGTGAGCTACAGCTTGCTTCATCGGATGCATTTGGTGGAAATTTTTTCCACCAAATGCATCCGATGAAGCGAGCTGTAGCTCACGAAAGCTTATGCTCAAATAAATTTGTTAGTCTCTAAGGTGCCACAAGTACTTCGTTTCTTTTTGGGCTGACAGCGTGTCTGCCAAGATCCAGACATACTGTGGTTAAAACCCACCAATTTACACACATAATAGAAACCAGCACTTAAACGTGAGTGAGAGCAGCCAAGCAGCAGTGATCTGTCATAATACTTTAATGAACTGAATAAAGAATGGACTTTCTGCCATGACAATGCTCGATAGTTTGTCGGATAATCTATTTCTCTAGTCGTTTTGCTAACTGTGTGGTATTTTGATGATCAGTAGCAAGCATCTGGCAGGGATGCGTCAGGGCCAGCCCACCCCGAACTGGAGACTTGGTTGTCTGCTTCGTAAGATTAAGAACTTCAGCAGCTCTTGAGGGAATTATGCAAGGTGGTATATAAAAAAGAATATCTTGCAATGTGGAGCAGGAGGAGTATTTCACGATGGCATCTGAGGGAATTGCTGAGGAGTGTGCAGCATTTGTATATATAAAATAGAGTAATTGTAGGTTGTAAGATTAGCAGGTGGGGAGAAGCAGCAGTTGCTCAGCAAACCAGTACAGCCCAGTATAAGTATTGCCAGCATGCAGCACAGCTGTGAATGCAGATGCTCATATTCCTTGTGGCCATGGTAGCAATGTTTTGTCATCTGTCCAAGCTCATAAATGCTGCAGTCCCTGGCTTGAAGTGGTTTCCATTATATACAGGGTTTACAGTTTGGTTCAATGGCTCTCCACACCCCCCACTATAAAAATAGTTCCAGCATCCCTGTCTCAGACTGAACTGTAAAAATTTAGTATGGCGTATCTCTCCTGCTGAACGCAGTTTTGATAGCCTTGATCTTGGAATGCATTTTAGAAACATATTGTCCAATCCCTTTCTCCTTGAATGATTCTTACAGCGGGCATTAAGAACAATTTAGAACTGTGCCAATTCTTCTGTTAAGGTCAGTGCGGAATCTTAAGCTGTGTCTTTGTTTGGAGCCTTGCACTGAAAGGCAGCGCATCCAAGCAGGGCTGTGAGATGTTTTTTCTGAAGCCAACACCTTCCTACAGTGATAGCCCTGCCCAAAGTCTGCAAATGTTCTTTCCTCTCCATCTGCTTATGCTCTCGTTGCCCAGCAGGGAGCACAACTGGTTTGTCTCAGCCATGAGCAACTGCGTGTTTGACAAATACAACTGCTTTTCATCACCCTACTTCAGGCAACCACCAAAGGCAGTATGTGTGACCTAACGTAAGTCAGCGCCGAAGATTGTGGTGTCATTTTTATACAGTTTATTATATTCCAGCATTGTATTGTGCTGCAAACCTGCTGTGAAAATGAAAAGACCAGACCTCAGGATGTGCAATTGGCTTGAGCTTGATAGAAACGTTTAAGATCCAGGCATATGTGATATAATATAAGATTTGGTTGAAATGCCTTGTTTAATAAAGGCTCTTCCCCTGCTCCCAAGTATAACAGGGAAAATTTGTCTTAAAAATGATCACCAAGGAGGAGACATCTAGTTAATTTCTTGCAGAGATACATGCGTCACCACTTACAAAGCTATCTAAAAACTGTCTCCAGTTTCATTTGCATTGTAGCTGAGTATTGTTAGTTTAATTAATAAATATGGGAAAGCTGCTGCACAAAGAGAAGGAAGATTAGATTCTACAGTGATAGGAGCCTTAGACGTACCTTGGATAGGTTGATAAGATCCATTTTTTTTTTTCAGTTTAAAGCAAAGCTCCTCGCCAGGAAGCCTGGCCACCATGCATAATTAAAAGACAAAATCCATATTTAAAAAATTAAAGACAGGAGATTGCACAGAGTTGAGGAGATAGGACACATTGTATGAAATACTTTCCAAGGAGAGAGTCCTACATATACTCATGTACTTCTTGTTTCACGATTTCCCATCTTTGGCATCTCCATTTATGGTGCAAACCATGAGATTTGTTACATGCCCATGGCTAAACTGTCGTTTTAAGCATCACCACAACAGTGTCTGAGGTGCAAGGTAGTATCTCCCATGCTGTGTCCTTTGCAGCGTGTGCATCAGCTCTCATGCACGGAGTGTACTCTATTGGCTTGTTAATAGAGTGGTGTTCCTTGTCCCTTTCAGGTGACTAGTGCTTCCAAGTTATCTAAAGCCTCCTGATCCTTGCACTAAGAACCTGATTCACAGCTCATTGAAGTTAATAAAGAGTTTTGCCTACAGGTTTCCATAGGCTGTGCTTCAGGCCTAATTGTCAGGTGCAAGTCAGGTGGCAACGGCTCGTGTGGACCTGTGTACAGGCAGACACCACCTGAACTTGTCGATTTAATATTTCACCAGTTGCTCCTATTTAATTTGGTTTTGCATTGCGTTATTTCTTGAAGGTCTTTCAGTGAAATGCCTTCGTGTTGTATTGATTCTTCCTTTCTTTATGGCATTTATGGGTTATGGATAAGTCCTTGTTGACATTTTACAAGATGAGTAAAAAATGTATTAATTTAACCACTCTATCTGCTCCTTTAGCTGTGGACTTTGTGGCAAGTTTGTAGACTCCTGCTCCTCTCCCCCTGTGCCTCAAATCATTCCAGACTCATCAGCTTGCCCCGATTTATACTGAAAACTTTTTCACAGGTAGATCTTCAGTGGAGTTCATCTACAGCAGTTGATTGATCAGCCAAAGTTGCATTCATTCAAGCAGTTATACTGAGGAACTGCCAGAAGTGGGGAAAAGCAGATGCTATGTATTTCATGTTAATGATGGCCTGTGATTTGGACCAGCTAGGTTGGCGTGGTTGGGTGGGCTGGGGCATGGGCTGTACAAGTATATCCCATTTTCTGGTGGCTTCTAATGGAAATGCATAATTGTAGCCTCATTATTCACAGGGAATTATGGGGAAAATGTTTTGCTATGAGTTCATATCTTCAGTGAAAATGTTAATCATGACTCCCCATTTGATATAAATATTTACATCTGAAACGGTTTTAATTAGAAACTACATGTTTAGAATGTTTTTTAAAATCAACAAGTGACACAGCCATCCCTGCATGCTTAGTAGAAAGAACTTATTCACATGTGGTTTAAGCTGCTAAATAAGATATTAATATATGCACAATAAAATGTAAATGTATGTTGCTTATTTATGTTTTTCAGGTAAGAAATTGCATTCCGTTAAGCAAGACTGCCTAAGGGACTTGATGTGATGCTATCTCCTTGCATTCATTTGTAAGCTGCCAAATCATGCAAAGTATTCTAGCCTCCAAAATTAGGGGCTCTGATTGTAAGTAAGGTACTTTATTCCTTCTTAATGTGGTGAAGAATGTTTAGAAGACAGTAGGGCTGTGTTAGATGATTTGGCGAATTTCAAATGGACTCAAACCCTTTTTCAGAAGCACTCAGAGTTGGGATTAATTTTGCCAAATTCTTTGCCGAGTCCTTTAAGATTCTCCAAATGAGAACAGCGGTGTCACTGAGGGCTTGTCTACACTACCGCGCAGGGTAGATCTAAGTTACGCAACTTCAGCTCTGTGAATAGCGTAGCTGAAGTCGACTTACCGGGGTGTCTTCACTGTGGTAAGTCAACAGCTGACGCTATCGCGTTGACTCTGTTTGCGCTTCTGTGTTGCTGCTGCCGATCTGGTGGGTAATGTAGACAAGCCCTGAGTGTGGGTGTAACACCTCCTTGTTTCAAGCAGTAATACATTATGTTGCATCCAAGATGTATCTTTGTTAATTACCATTGATGACATCACCTCATTCTAAATGCCAGGTTATGAGCCATCTCGTGTTTGTCTCAGGCATTGCTAACAAAGTCAAGAAAAACTCCTTTGTAATTTTTTTTTAAACCCTATAGTATTAAGGTGTGACCGCGGGAAGGACAGAAAACCATCTGGGTTACTGTATTTGATCCCTAATTGTGCACTGGACATAATGCACATGGAAGTAAAACAATAGGACAATAATCTTTTTGGTAAAACATAAAATTGAAAGAAGTCAAATAAATCGGAGTGGAACAGAGTGGTTTGCTTTGTTTTATTAGGCATACTTCATGATCTGTTATAGACTGGGAAAATCTAAATCTTTTAAAAAAATATATCAATAATGTGCAGTTATTAATAAAACATTTCCTGTGTAGGTTTGTTAAATGGGAGAATACATGTCCCAGAAAACAGAGAAGAATACCCCTGAAAAATTAGTCTGAAATCCTGGCCCTTTTGAAATCAGTGACAGAATTCCCATTGACTTCAGCAAGGCCAGGAAGAAGTTTACATGGGGCAGTTGTACCTTTTCATTTTCCTTTGGTTCTGATAATTTAGTAGCATTGTTAAAAAATAAGAAAGGAGAACCAGGAGAAAGAGATGAGTAGGAGCATTGTAGTAAAGCAAAGCACGCGTTAGTCAGGGCAGGTTGATTGTGTTTGTTCCCTTTATCCCAAGAGAGCATATTATTCTGCTTCAGCATTAGGAATTTGGCTTCCTTGTCAGTATTACACTGATGGGATGTGCGTAGGTTACAGAAGCAAAAGCAGCCGTGAGCCTTCAATTCTTCTTGTTGTGCAAATCGACCACTAGGTTATAAATTTACTCTTAAAAGGCAATTAGATGCATTTTTTAAAAAATGTATTTTGGCTGCTAGCAAAAAACTTAGCTGACAGCAGGAATATTTACAGTGGTTTGTGCCTTTTTGATTAAACTCCTGTTCTGGCAGGTGACAGGATCCAGGAAGAAATGAGTAAACAATACATTTTTCCTGTAGCATTTTTCAGATGAAGAAACACACATGCCCTGAAAATATTCTCCTGCCTTCCACTGACCAATAACCACCTAGGCACCTCAAATTTCTACATGTTCTGTGTTGCATGATGATGATGATCTGAATTCATCTGAATTGTGAGCCATAAGCTCTCTCCATTCATGTGCATCTGTTTCTGTGTCTTTATACCTGCATGATGTAAAAATGATCTACCAGAGGGAACCTACTTTGAAACTGACATTTTTCCTAATCTAAAATTAACATAGCTTTGTGGGGGGGGGGGTTTGTGCAAATTACACAAAAGCCAAGCATTTTCAGTGTTCCCAACTCTTGCATTATTTAGTGTGTTTTTTTCTTAAAGCTGCAGCTCTTGGAGTCATGTGATTATGTGAGACTCTTACCTTGCATTTAATAAAAGGTTGTTTCTAGCCCTCATATGTGCAGAAAAAAATCTTGAAAGCGTGAGCCTTAAAGGACTCCAAAACCATAAAGCAGATTAAAAGGTCACTACATATATTTTAAATCTCATCATTTTTAGGCCAATCTCATGATTTTTTGGAGGATTGACCTGCAATTTTTGAATGCTTATGGTTGGCAATAGTTTGTTAAAAAGGAATACAAAATGTGTGTCACTTTCTTGAGTTAGCCATTGTTTTCTAAAACCAAGTTCAGAAATGCTGCTAAGTGTATGAAAAATACTGCAGCATTCTAGTCTTTCAAGAACACAGTCATTGGTGCTTTGTATAAACCACCTAATGATTTCTCTCTACTTGTGATTCCCCTTGGAACTCAAAACCAGCACATACTGGCACAGCCTGGGGGCAGAAAAATGCCTTTCAATTCTGAAAACTACATCTTGATAGCAGAGAAGAAAGGATGAACTTTTTAAGTCCTCTTCAATCTATATTTAAATGGAGGACAAGCTTTTCTGTGACAGCTAGAATGATATTTCTTTTGAACCTAGCATAACCCGGACTACATACATGCGTTGGAATAGAATTGTTAGGGCAAAAGTGTTCCTGATCTGTGTAGTATTTTGAGCCTGGAGTGCAAGGTTGAAGTAGCTTAACACAGAGAGATGAAATCATGGCACCATAGAAATCAATGTGAGTTTTGCCATTGACTTCAGTGGGGCCAGGATCAGTAGATTGAAGATCAGTACAGGAACAAAAAGATTTGGGTTGGGAGCATGACTGTTTCCAAATAAAGAGAGGAACAGCAGGCATCCCCATCAACTGAGAAGCTTCTGGAAGTCCTGCTATGTCCCAGAAAGAGGCGGGCATGGACTGTGAGAACTGTTGGCTACACTCTAGTTGTGTGCAGGAAGTATTGAGGGAGGAGTCTGCAGTACTATTCTGACTGCTCCTGTTTGAAAAGAGACCAGAAAGGGGCTGTGGTACTGAGGGATCTGAAGTGGAAAAAGCTGGTGGCTAGGGTGTATCAATAGAACCAGTTCCTCAAAACTTTCAAGGACGGGACAGACGGTCACCTCAGATGTGCCCTGGAATTCACCCAGGGGTTAGAGGGCCAGAAGCAGGTGATAAAGAGCCAGCTTTGTACCTCTGGAGGATTCTCCTGTTGTGCAAACAGGACAGTGTGTGGGGCTGAGGATCTACACTTGTATGTTCTGGAGTTTTTCAGAGTTAATATTGATCTTGTCTTACAGCATTAGGCATTTGAATTTGAAATGCTGTCCCACAACATAGCAGTTGGGTGTAGCTCACTCTCGTGTGTGTGGGGCTGAAGGTGGAAAGAAGAGAACATAGTTTTATGAAAAACTGATTCTGTCACAGCTGTTATAAATGATACTTCTGATACTGTGATTCACATTTTATAGATTTGTTATTTAGCATACAAGTGGTTACGTGACTGTTTCTCCAACTTCAGTACAACATACCTCCGAGGTCTCATTGTGTAACATCTAGGAAAACCCACCAACCTTGATGTTGCATAGCATTCTACTCTCTTTTTTCACTTTACAGCTTCTTTCTATCCATCTGTGTGGTAAGTGACTCAAAAAAGAGTAAATGCTGCTTCCAGTTTCGTATTAGGAAGTCTACAGGCTACAATCGATAAGACTGAATTTCTAGGCTAAATTAAATGAAGGCAATCTACATGATTCCCATTCATTACTCAGGAGAGGAATTGAATGCTCGAAATGTGATCTGGTTCTTGTAGCTATGCGATGGAAAAGTAATAATCCTTTGTAGCACGGCAGCTACTAGGAGTCTAAAACCAAGTCTTTTCATTGCGGCTCCTAGAGGAAGGGCTTGTATAATGGGAGATTGACATTTCCCCCCAAAAGTAGTTAAATGTTGGTAAAACAAGAAAATATTTTTTTGCCAGAAACAAATAAGCAAAAAATCTTACTTCAGTAAATTCTAGGTTACCTCTTTTCTTCCTCCCTCTGTCTGTTGCTATGGTTACAGTGGGGCACAGATGCAGCAGAACTGATATCAGTATACAGTAGCAATAGTAATACCTAGCACTTTTTATCAGTAACTCTCATAGCACTTCACAAAGGAGGTTTGTATCAATATCCCCATTTTATGGATGGGGGAAAATGAGGCACGAAAAGGTGAGGTGACCTGCCCAATGTCCCCAGTAGGCCAGTGGCAGAGCAGGGATTAGAACCCAGTCCAGTGCTCCATCTACTGTGGGAGTACACCTGGTTGAGAACCACTGCTGTAAAGGTTGCAGAGATAAACTAATGCTAATGATGAAGAGAGAAACCCACCTTCTCTCCTAAACTTAAAGCTCACGTGCAGGTTATGTTTCTCTTATTTTCTGGCCTAGGACATGGGAGACCTGTGTTCAATCCTTTGTTCACTAAGGATTTCCTTCATTTAATCTCACTGGGCCTCAGTTCTCCATCTGTAAAATAGGGATAATGGCTCTGCCCTCACAGGTTGAGGAGGGTAAATATCATTTAAAAGATTGTGAAGTGCTTCAGGATCTACTGATGAAAAGTGCAGAAACAGGCATCATCGTTATTATGATCATTAATCATATTATTAGTGCCCCCCTCATCTCCACGTCCCTGTCTCCTCACCCAGGCCCCTGTTTCCACTCCCCAGCCCCACCCCCAGGCATTTCATCTCTGTTCCAGTCTCCTTACCCAGCTAGTCCCAGTCTTTCCACTGGCCTCCTCACTGAATCCCAGTCTTCCCCTCATGCCAGCTGCCAGTCCTGTTCTATCCTTATATGCTCCTTGTGCCAGTCTCCTTGTTGACTGGTTCCAAATTGCCCTCAGCCCCTTCCCCATTCCAGTTTCTTCCACTGGCTCCCAATCCAAGCCAGTCCCACTTCCCCTGCCTGGCTCCTCACCCCCTGCATTTCTGGCATGCCGTTTCCTCCTTCTTCTCCAGCTGGAGGAGAATGGAGAGTTTCTGGGGTCTTGGTTCCAGTGCCAGGTGATGCAGCAGCCTATAGAAGCCGGGAGCAGCAATTGCAGGGAAAAACCTGCTTAACCTCTGCAGCCTTGGAGCGGAGTATGCTCAGTTGTGTTGTGGGGATGCCTCAGTGCCATCCAGCCGGCTTGTGGGAGCTATTGGAGGCTGAGCGTGCTCAGTGCAGACAGAAAGTTCTGAGAATTTAGCAGCAAAACAACAACTCTTAATAGGTCTGTCTAATGAGCATGTGCAAACTGAGATTTTTCCAGTGGCTTATAAACTGGCCAAATTTGGGCTATTTTTCATGAAAACAGCACCTCTCTGGCACCATGGCACCTCTCTGGCACCATGGCAGCTGCCCCCCCGCCACCAAATTTAAAGCCCTGCCTCCTACACATGGAGGTAGTAGTGCTTCTCAATGAGATGGTTGTAAGAATTGTATTTAACGTGAGCAAAGTGTATTTTTCCCAAATCTCATTCTCTGTTTTTTTCCTCCCCCTAAATTGACATTTTGAGACTTTTTTTTCATGGTGACATTCCTGTACTGTTCTAATGTACTGCCTGTCTAATCTACCTACTCCATTTTAACTAATCTAAAAAATGGAAAATATAATGTGATGGTGTCCTGCTATCAAGGACATAACTTCCCATCTAGAATTTTTCTGCCCCAACTGTAGTTCCTTAACCATTTTTGTTTTGAGACCACACAAGTTATTCCTAAGTAATGATTCATGTTTAATGCATTATTTGCACTGCATCTCCACTAGGGCTGGAATGAGTGTAGGCTGCTAAAAAGGTCATTTTATCCAAACAAAAGAAAAAGCTTTTCTCTTGGTGCCTTTGCTTTCTTAATTACTACCTGCTAAAGAGGTGAAGCTCAGCTGTTTGCTAACACCTACCTTTTCTGAAAGCAATTAGGAGTTTAGCTATAAACCAGCTTTTTTTTTAAAAAAAGTCCCAGACTAGCAGATATACTGAGGGTTGAAGGTAGCCAAATTTTTCATTCATCTTTGGCAACTCTACAACAAAAACAGAACATTTTTAATAGCACCTTTCTGTAGTCAAGGTACTCTAAAGCAGATACTTTCTAGAAAGCAATGAGTTCGTCAGCGTTTGGTGGCGTTGTGGGCAAAAGCTAACAGCTGTCTCGTCCGATCAATTGTTCACACGCAACCTTGGATGTTAGAACTTTGTGTGTAGTGAAGAGGGACTATTGGCTAGGACACCAGGGTGTTCTCTTCCTCTTTTCAAAAAAGTGGGACCTTAAATTTTTTCACTTGAGCAGTAAGATGAGACCGCTGTATAGAATAAATAAATAAATCTGAATAAAAGGGGAGAGCTTTGTTATCCTAAAGTGTTTTGCACCTCTGTAGCATCTTCCACATAATGATTTCTGAGCACTTCACAAAAGTTTGAGCTAATCCCATCAGCACTCTTACAAGTAGGAGAGTATTGCCTGCATTTCACAGAGGGGGAACCTGAAACTGCATGTTGGCCCCTGGTTAAATCCCTTCACCTCTGTTCAGGTCTCGGTATAGAATGCAAGACAGTAATAGAATCTAGATGCGACTCCCACATGGTGCTTGAGTCATAAGGCCATCTTGTGATAGTTTGGAATATAATCTTGGCTGGGGGGAAGCCCAAAGGCTTCAACCCTAGTTGGGTGCCCTGTAACCTGAGCCCCACCGCCCAAGTCTGAAGCCTGTTTTCTGCCGCCCAGGTCTGAAGGGGCTTGGGTTTCGGCCCCAGGCCCCAGAAGGTCGAATGCCAGCTCTGGTGACCCCATTAAAACGGGGTCCTGACCCACTTTGGGGTCCAGACCCACAGTTAGAGAACCACTGCTGTAGGCCATCCCTGTAGTCCATCAGACAGCACTGTAAAGGTTATTGCAAGCAGGAGTTGTGATATGTGGCTCATGCCCTGTGTAATGCTTAGAAAATACCCCGGAAGTTAGATTCTGCATACAAGCCAAAGTGAGAACCACATTTAATGAGAGGGACTCTGGATTTAGGGAGAAATAACTACTCTGGAAGCTTCAATGCAGTGGTGGTGGTTGTTGCTAAGGAAACCACCTCTCCTGGCTATCTGTTCAGGACTTGCATTGATTTGCAGTGCGTTGTGTGTGTAATTAACACCTCGTCCATAGCTTTTTTGTTTTAAAATGAGTTTGCTGTTGTGAGTAGGGGGGAGGTGTTTGGCCTGGCCTGTGTATTGTATATAGGCAGCTGCCTAAAACAATAATTTGTGTGATTCAACCTCAGCCAAAATCTCTCTCCTGGAGATTTCACAGCCTCAGAGTGAGAGAATGCTCACAAGGCTGGGAGCTAGCAAGATCAGTAGCAGGAATTCCAGAATTGTAACCCCCGGCTGTACCACGGGCTTGTGTGGCCTTGGGCAAGGTGTTCAGACTATTTGTCACGTCCTCAGCTCAGGATCTGATCTTCTGGGTCCATTTTCCCCATCTGTATAGTGGGTATAAGTTTTCCTTCTACATGAGATATTGAGGATTGATTGAATGTTTGTGAAAGGCATTGAGCATGTAAAATGCTATTTAAGTGCTAATCATAATTCTATATAGATTTTGTGTGTGTGTGTGTGTGTATGTATGTATGTATGTATGTATGTATGTATAATATATATAGATTTGCATTTGTCCCCTTTCAAAACTTATATACATTTTGTTCCTGGGTTTTAGATTCCCATACTACCTTTGTTAACTTAGTCCTATTATGAAGATTGCATTAACCTCTTTACTTTTAATTGGTTTATATATTGCAGACAGGGGGCACACGTAAAATTCATTCTGCCTTTAGAGATAGGTTTCAGAGTAGCAGCCGTGTTAGTCTGTATTCGCAAAAAGAAAAGCAGTACTTGTGGCACCTTAGAGACTAACAAATTTATTAGAGCATAAGCTTTCGTGAGCTACAGCTCACTTCATCGGATGCGTCCGATGAAGTGAGCTGTAGCTCACGAAAGCTTATGCTCTAATAAATTTGTTAGTCTCTAAGGTGCCACAAGTACTGCTTTTCCTTTAGAGATAGTATCTGTTCCAGAAATATCCCTGGGGAATAACAGTAGAACCATTAAGATCTGTAGAACTGGAAGGAACTCTAATTCACATGTGCAGTTTTTTCCAGAGATGTATCATTTGTGGAAGTTTGTTTTGATATCTCTAAAGATGGTGGCTCATAAATATATTTTAGTAGGGATATTATTGTACTGAATTTGTTAGCAAGGGGATGATAAAGAAATTGTAACTAAAAGGTATTCAGATTTTATGCAACTTTTTTCAGGTGTACAAAAATACTACAGTGTTAGACTCTTAAACGCTTGGTTCACTAACTCCAGAGTGCTGCTTGCAGATTTGTGAAATATTGTAATATAATCAGAAGTAATTTTTTTAATCTCTTGTTTGGAGGACTAGTCATTACGAAGTGATGAAAAGGCTGCATTTTTGCTCTTAAAAAAAAAAGAGAGGCTATTTATTTTAGAACACTTGCAGGTTTGCTTATGTTTATGGTGTTTTTTATGGGTTAATTTGCAGTTTTTGCTTTTATTTTTAACCCTGGTTTTCTCAGTCATATAGTGCTGTGACTATCAGCTGCATTCTGTGGAATGTGAGGGAATTTGTGATCTAATCCTATCAGCTTCTGCCCCAGTGCTAAGTTTTCTAAGTCTTACTGATCTTTCAAAGGCAATTTCTTTCATCTAAATCAAGGTGCCAAAAATGACTCAGCTGAGCCCACCGCAATGAGGACCTGAGATGTAATCACAGCTATCCCACTGCTTATTTATTACATCCCTTCAAAAAAATAAACAACAACAAATTCTTCATCAGATCCACCTCAATGACTTGGTATTGGCCTTTGTTCTTAGACACAGCAATTGATCAGATGCCAAATATGTGGACCTTTTGACGGAAGCCAGACGTGATGGAGAAGCCTTTTGTGTACAAATTAAAAGGACTGTCAGATAACCAGAGCAGATGGGACCAGTAAATGTCTGCACTATGGATGGAGATACAGTGGATTTGTTCTTCTCTCATGTGCGTGGGTGATTGTCGTGATCTTCTTTTCCCAACGCCATGGTTGGGTAAGGCCTGGATGGTTTTATATACTGTGTTGTACCACCGTTTCTTTGGACGTCCATGGCCTCTCTCACCATGCACTCTCCCTTCGAGAACGATTTTAGGCAGTTAGTGTGGGGGCTTTCTAGCAACATGGCCAAACTGTCATCGTTGAGGCCTTTTGAGGACTGTAGTCACATGTTGCAGTTTCAGGCTTCTATAGATGTTGTCATTTCTTGGTCTGCCTCACCTTGCCATGCCCAGGATATGGTGAAGGAACCTCATTTCAAATGATTGCCGATTTTGCCCCAGGTGCTTTTTCAGTACCCATGATTTGCAACTCTACAGTGAACATTCCATATAATCTGGTTTTCATAGATTCTAAGGCAGTGGTCCCCAAACTTTTTCCATTGCACACACCACCTGTTCCCCAATGAAATCTGTCTGCTCTTCCTCGCTCTCCCCTCCGAGCCGTCAGGGGCTGTAGGCGGGACTCGGGCTGAGCGCAGTGAGTAGAAGGCTGCTCTTCCTCCCTCTCTCCTCCGAGCCGTCAGGGGCTGTAGGGCTCGGGGCTGGGTGGTGCTCCGTCCCCGCTGGCCCCTGTGGGGGGCTGGCCTGGGCACTGCCCCTCCCCTTCTCGAATGTTCCTCCACGCCCTCCCTATCATGGTGCTCCCCATAGTTGGGGACCACTTTTCTGAGGCCAGAAGGGACCATTGTGATCATCTAGTCTGGCCTCCCTGGATAACACAGGCCATAGAACTTCCCCAAAATAATTCCTAGAGCAGATTTTATAGATAAACATCCAATTTTGATTTAAAATTTGTCAGTGATGGAGAATCCACCACAACCCTTGGTAAAATGTTCCAGTGGTTAATCACTCTCTCTCTATTAAAAAGTACGCTTTATTTCCTGTCTGAATTTGTCTACCTTCAAATTCCAGGACCATGTTAAACCTTTTGCTGCTCGATTGAAGAGCCCATTATTAAATATTTGTTCCCCCGTAGATATTTACAGACTTACTAAACTTCTCTTTGTTAAGCTGAATAGATTGAGCTCCTTGAGTCTATCACTGTTAGGCACCTTTTCGAATCCCTTTTATCATTCCTGTGGCTCTTCTATGAACCCTCTCCAGTTCCTTATCATCCTTCTTGAATGTCGTGCTGCTATCATGGCCTCTGATTTAAGGATCCAAATGTTTTTATTCAGGCATGTGAATGTTCTGGACACAGCTGTCTACTTTGCTGTCATCTTCATAGCGGTTCTCATGTGTTCTGATGGTACCCAAATTGTAGAAGCTTTCTTCAGTGTCTACTCTGTTAATGACTAGTTTAGCCTGTTTGATATATTTACAGATATATGGGAGGGGAGTGATTGCATTTTAACAGGATTGGGGGTGGGGATAAAGAACTGCTGTTAGCGAAGGATGAACTTCATCTCTGGTACAGAACGCAAGGACAAGGCCCTCCATAGCACTTAAGCCGCTTGGGTGTTGTATGGGGTGGCGGTGGAGGGAGTAAACTCGTACACTTCATACCTCACAGAGGAAAGCAGTAAGTTATTGGCATGACCAGGGATGAAAATCCATCAGCAAATTCCCTCTGATTCCTCATCCACTGCGTATCATTAGAGGACCTCCTCGTGTCGGTTGGTGCGAAAGACGCCCTGGGTAGGCGCTGCGGGCGCTGCATTTACTTTTGAAAATGTTGGCCCCAAACCCTCACAGGTGCTGCAGCACAGCTGAGGTGGTTTTTCCACTCTGCAGCCACCTTGTTCAGCTGGCCTTAGGTGGGTACAGATGTGTGTGGAGAGAATAGATTTCAGTTCCCCAAACTCTCTGCATTCTACTCACAGGAGATGATGATTACTTGGCCTCTCTGGGCATGGTTGGCATTTCTTCCCAAGCTTCTAAAGTACTGTATGTAAATGTTCATGGAGAATAGGCCCATCAGCCGCTATTAGCCAACATGGTCAGGGATGCAACCCCACGCTCTGGGTGTCTGTAAGCCTCTGACTTGCCAGAAGATGTGACTGGACACATCTTGATAAGTGCGCTATTCTGTTTTCCCTTTGAAGCATCTGGCATTAGCCAGTGTTGGAAGATGGGACCGGGCTAGATGGACCATTGGGCTGACCCAATATGGCCATGCTTATGCAGAGTCCAAGCCGGTGAGAGCCTTATACTTCTCCCCTCCCACCAGTTCTGTAGTGGTGCAACTCCTGATTTACACCAGTACAAGTGAGAGGAGAATGAGGCACTGAAAATTCTCAGTTTACAAGAGGAAAGAGCCCATACAGTGTCCTATGTAACCAGTAGCAACGTTCAATGTTACGTATCTTGATTCAATTAATGAATACGCTAGTTCAATCAGAAATTAATATAGGGCAGTCCTATGGTCAGCATTATGCAGGAGGTCATGACAGATGATCCCAGTCATCTCTTCTGGCCTTATAATTCATATATCTTTATGAAAATTCACCGTTCTATGTGTATACAAACTCGGGCTGTCAGTTAATTGCAGTTATCTCAAGCGATTAATGCAAAACAAGTTAACTAGATTTAAAAAGATAGTCACGATTAATTGCAGTTTTTAATGGCACTGTATAACAATAATAGAAAACCAATTTAAATTTATGAATATTTTTAGATGTTTTTCTATATTTTCAAATATATTGATTTCAGTTACAACACAGAATACAAAGTATACACTGCTTACTTTATATTTTTATTACAAATGTTTGCACTGTAAAAATGATAAATAGTATTTTTCAGTTCACCTTGTACAAATACTGTAGTGCGATCTCTTTATCATGAAAGTGCAACTTAGAAATGTACATAATTCTACATTTGTAAGTTCAACTTTCATGATAGAGATCGCACTACAGTGCTAGTATTAGGTGAATTGAAAAATACTTTTTCTTTTGTTTTTTACAAATTAATTTACAGATTAGATTAGATTAGAACCATTAGACTGATGGTTATGATTCTGAGGTGTATTTCCACTGAGAGTGGCAGAAGTACTTGTAGCAACAACAAAATAATTATTTTAGTATCAGGTACTTACACAATGAGCCAAACTGACATTAGCATAGAAATATGTACTTACAAATGTATTTTTTATCGTATGGATTCTTGATAGAAATGATACAACACAGATGAACACTTCATTCATATACTTGATTGTGGCTTAGACTACACATCTGTGCAAGAGAGTAAGAGCCCTCACCCCATGTACACGCTTATGTGGGTTAACTGAGTCTTGGGTTCAGGTCCATAGAAGTAAGTTGGGCTGCTCACCTCTGCTTACTCCTTCTCTGGAGCAAATGGCTGGAGTCTTGAGCGAAAGCAGCGGAGTCAGTGCACAGGGCTAATATAGGCTAGCAGCAAATTATCATCTCCCAGGAGCAAAGGGTGGGGGTGGGGAGGCGGGAATTGTTCCTTGGGAAGTAGAGAATATTGGGATGTTTGAATCAAAACACTTCTTGGTGCTACACCTAGGCTACTGTGGCTAACATACTACCCTTGCAACTAGCCTTATGTGATTTAATTATTGCTGCCTGATGACAGGTTTCAGAGTAGCAGCCGTGTTAGTCTGTATTCGCAAAAAGAAAAGGAGGACTTGTGGCACCTTAGAGACTAATAAATTTATTTGAGCATAAGCTTTCGTGAGCTACAGCTCACTTCATCAGATGCATTTGGTGGAAAATACAGTGGGGAGATTTATATACACACACACACACACACACACACACACACACACACACACACACAGAGAACATGAAACAACGGGTTTTATCATACACACTGTAAGGAGAGTAATCACTTAAGATGAGCCATCACCAGCAGCGGGGGAGAGGGGGAAGGAGGAAAACCTTTCATGGTGACAAGCAAGGTAGGCCATTTCCAGCAGTTAACAAGAACATCTGAGGAGGGATGGGGGGGAGAAATAACATGGGGAAATATTTTACTTTGTGTAATGACTCATCCATTCCCAGTCTCTATTCAAGCCTAAATTAATTGTATCCAGTTTGCAAATTAATTCAAATTCAGCAGTCTCTCATTGGAGTCTGTTTTTGAAATTTTTTTGTTGAAGAATAGCCACCCTCAGGTCTGTAATCGAGTGACCGGAGAGATTGACGTGTTCTCCGACTGGTTTTTGAATGTTATAATTCTTGACGTCTGATTTGTGTCCATTTATTCTTTTACGTAGAGACTGTCCAGTTTGACCAATGTTCATGGCAGAAGGGCATTGCTGGCACATGATGGCATATATCACATTGGTAGATGCGCAGGTGAACGAGCCTCTGATAGTGTGGCTGATGTGATTAGGCCCTATGATGATGTCCCCTGAATAGATATGTGGACAGAGTTGGCAACGGGCTTTGTTGCAAGGATAGGTGCCTGGGTTAGTGGTTCTGTTGTGTGGTGTATGGTTGCTGGTGAGTATTTGCTTCAGGTTGGGGGGCTGTCTGTAAGCAAGGACTGGCCTGTCTCCCAAGATTTCTGAAGGTGGGTCGTCCTTCAGGATAGGTTGTAGATCCTTGATGATGCGTGGGAGAGGTTTTAGTTGGGGGCTGAAGGTGATGGCTAGTGGTGTTCTGTTCTTTTCTTTGTTGGGCCTGTCCTGTAGTAGGTGACTTCTGGGTACTCTTCTGGCTCTGTCAATCTGTTTCTTCACTTCAGTAGGTGGGTATTGTAGTTGTAAGAATGCACGATAGAGATCTTGTAGGTGTTTGTCTCTGAGGGGTTGGAGCAAATGCGGTTATATCGTAGAGCTTGGCTGTAGACAATAGATTGTGTGGTATGATCTGGATGAAAGCTAGAGGCATGTAGGTAGGAATAGCGGTCAGTAGGTTTCCGATATAGGATGGTGTTTGTGACCATCGCGTATTAGCACCGTAGTGTCCAGGAAGTGGATCTCTTGTGTGGACTGGTCCAGGCTGAGGTTGATGGTGGGATGGAAATTGTTGAAATCATGGTGGAATTCCTCAAGGGCTTCTTTTCCATGGGTCCAGATGATGAAGATGTCGTCATCAATGTAGCGGAAGTAGAGTAGGGGCATTAGGGGACGAGAGCTGAGGAAGCGTTGTTCTAAGTCAGCCATAAAAATGTTGGCATACTGTGGGGCTCTCACAGATCTTGGGAGACAGGCCAGTCCTTGCTTACGGACAGCCCCCCAACCTGAAGCAAATACTCACCAGCACCCACACACCACACAACAAGTTTCAGAGTAGCAGCCGTGTTAGTCTGTATTCGCAAAAAAGAAAAGGAGTACTTGTGGCACCTTAGAGACTAACAAATTTATTAGAGCATAAGCTTTCGTGAGCTACAGCTCACTTCATCGGATGCATCACACAACAAAAACACTAACCCAAGAACCTAGCCTTGCCAACTCTGTCCACATATCTATTCAGGGGACACCATCATAGGGCCTAATCACATCAGCCACATTATCAGAGGCTCGTTCACCTGCGCATCTATCAATGTGATATATGCCATCATGTGCCAGCAATGCCCTTCTGCCATGTACATTGGTCAAACTGGACAGTCTCTACATAAAAGAATAAATGGACACAAATCAGACGTCAAGAATTATAACATTCAAAAACCAATCGGAGAACACTTTCAGTCTCTCCGGTCACTTGATAGCCACCCTCAGGTCTGTAATCCTTCAACAAAAAAATTTCAAAACCAGACTCCAACGAGAGACTGCTGAATTGGAATTAATTTGCAAACTGGATACGATTAACTTAGGCTTGAACAGAGACTGGGAATGGATGAGTCATTACACAAAGTAAAACTATTTCCCCATGTTATTTCTCCACCCCTACCCCACCCCACCCCACCCTCCACTGTTCCTCAGATGTTCTTGTTAACTGCTGGAATTAGCCTACCTTGCTTGTCACCATGAAAGGTTTTCCTCCTTTCCCCCCCTGCTGCTGGTGATGGCTCATCTTAAGTGATCACTCTCCTTACAGTGTGTATGATAAACCCATTGTTTCATGTTCTCTGTGTGTGTATATAAATCTCCCCACTGTATTTTCCACCGAATGCATCCGATGAAGTGAGCTGTAGCTCACGAAAGCTTATGCTCAAATAAATTTGTTAGTCTCTAAGGTGCCACAAGTACTCCTTTTCTTTTCATGTAAATGAAAGTTATTTGTAATAGGCGGATGGAGGTTGGAGTGGGGGAAGAAGTTTCGCTCACACTCTCTTTCTGGATCCTAATTTAATAATGCCATCTCCCACCTCACCACTCTACTAGCAGTGCCAAGCCGTGCTCTGAATCTTGCTGTAAAGAAGCTGCTATTGCTCCAGGGTTCGGTCAGGGTAGTAGAGCAGGCATTGTCCCAGACGCCAAGCATGTCCTCCCCACCATAAGGAGGAAGACTCCAAAAGTTGTCACGAACTGAGGCGTGGGTTTCAACAAGAAAGGCTGCGTTCCGGTGGTTTAATTTCCTAAACGAGTAAAGCTAAACTGGAATTATAGATAAAGCCGAAACTTGATTTCTTTCTTTGTTTCATAAAATGCCCAAATTCCTGGGATAAAACCCAGTCTTTTGCCATAATGAATTTCCATAAATATTTCCCTCATGTAATTATCTACTACTTGAAAGTATTCTCCTGCATGGCTTGTGCCTGATAAAAATGCTAAATCGGATTCATTTCTGAATTGTCAATTTAAAGTGTAAGTGTGTGTGTGGTGTTTGTAAAACCCAAACAGAGGAAAAGAAATAAAACTATGAGTCATGAAGGAAACAAACATCTGATCTGTTTTCAGCACTCTAAGATGAAGCAGAAAAATGCCGGACCAAAATTGCAGAAATCTCAGCTGTTTGCTTGATTAAAATTGTATTTCAGATTGAGAGCTGCTGGAACATATAATAATAAGGAACAAATCATGTCTGCATACTTTTTTTTTTTTTTAAGAGATTTGCGCTAGAGAACTGCTATGTAATACTGCAATGGGTCTGAAAAATCTTTCTTAAACCACTACAAAAATGACCATGCTCTCTCAGAATGTAGGGATTTTTGTGTGTCTGTATGTGCGCATGTGTTAAGTACTTTACATTTTCTCAACTGTTTGTAAGTGATATATGCCGCTGTGGAAAAGTCAACATTATTCTAATGATCTTGCTAATGTGTCTCAGAGAACATATCTTCAGTGTGTGTCTATTTCAAGAGGCATGTACAAAACAACATTGTCTTAGCCACTTGCCCTCTCTCTCTCACTTTTATAAGTCTTTCCCCCTTTTATACTCTATCCCTTTTGTTTCTCGCATCCACAGGGTAAAAGGAAAAAAAAATTTCCATGGAGATGTGCATAAAGTCGAATCTGGTATTTGTGATCACTGGCCAGTAACTGGGCATCATCTATCAACAAAGCAAGCTCTATGAAATCCTAAAATTCCGCTGAAAGCATCCGATGAAATGAGCTGTAGCTCACAAAAGCTTATGCTCAAATAAATGTTAATCTCTAAGGTGCCACAAGTACTCATTTTCTTTTTGCGAATACAGACTAACACGGCTGCTACTCTGAAACCTAAAATCCTCTTGTATACTTCATACCTCACAGAGGAAAGCACTAAGTTATTAGCATGACCAGGGATGAAAATCCATCAGCAAATTTCCTCTATTTTTATATCAGTATGTTTTTCCCCAGATAGCCATCTCTGTTCTCTGGCAATGACTAAGTCTTTTCAGACTGTGAAACAATGCATATCGCATGAGTATATTGCTTATTACACTTGCATGCAAACGTGAGATGTCTTATGTGTTTTAAAGGTAGCAAAGACAGGCTACATGTGTTAACCTTGAATTCCACAAATGTGATCTCAGTAGGGAAGCGAGAATGCTGCCAAATGAAGACAGAATAATTTGGACATTATATAAAAAACTAAATGCAGCCAGCTGTAATGATGATTTGATTTGCTTGCATTGAGCATGGCCACTTTGTGTTTTGAGACTCTTTAACCAAAGTATCCAATGGGTGGCAGTGTACTAGCTTTGGGCTGGGAATGTGGATTTTTTTTTTTCATTCTCAGGCTAGTTTCCATGGTGATCCCTGCAGCTTTCTTTCATGCTTGTACAAAAGTGGAGGAGTGAGGGTGGGAAAAGGGAAGAGGGCGATATTGAATTAAAACAGTAGAACAACCCATGGAAGCCACTCTAATAAAAACAAGCAACAGGCCCTGGAAATAAGAATGTAATAGAACCAGAAATCATAGATGTCTGAAGAGCAGTCTCTAGGAGACCTTTTCTCTAAAGCAGTTGAAACAGATCTGTGAACCTGAAGAATCTTGGGAAGGAAAACAGCAAATTTATCTGTTTAAACTAGGCTTCATGCACTTTAACTCTCCTGAATTTCTAGGACTGACTTTCTTGCTTTAGATTAATAAAGTTAAGAACAGCCATAATGGGTCAGATCAGTGGTCTATCTAGCCCAGTATCCTGTGTCCAGCAGCAGCCAGTACCAGAGCTCCAGGGGAAGCGTACAGATCAGGACAGTTGGCGTGATCCACCCCGTCTTTCCCTGCTGGCTTCTGGCAGTCAGAGGTTTAGGATTCCATCCCTGACCATCTTACCTAATAGCCATTGATGGAGCTATCCTCTATGAGTTTATCCAGTTCTTTTTTGAACCCAGTTATACTTTCGACCATCACAACGTCCAATGGCAATGACACAGGTTATTTGTGTGTTTGTGTGAAAAAGTACTTCCTCTAATTTGTATTAAACCTGCTGGTATAATTTCATGAGGTGACCCCATTTCTTGTACTGAGAGAAAGGGTAAATAACACTTTGCTATTCACTTTTGCCCCACCAGCCATGATTTTATAACTTCTACCCCCTTAGTCATCTCTTTTATAAGCTGAATGGCCCTAATTGTTTTAGTCTCTTCTCATATGGAAGCCATTCTGTAGCCTTGATCATCGTTGTTGTCTGTCTTTTGAACCTTTTCTAGTTCCTCTATGTCCTTTTAGATGGGAGTGAGCAAAACTGCACTCAGTATTCAAGGTGTGGGCATACTATGGATTCATATAGTGACATTATGATATTTTCTGTCTTACCCATCCCGTTCCTAATAATTCCTATCATTCTGTCGGCTGTTGCAACATGCTGAGCTGAAATTTTCAGAGAACTATCCACAATGACTGCAAGATCTTTCTTGAGTGGTAACAGCTAATTTTGAGCCCATTATTATATATGTATAGTTGAGATTTTTTTCCCAATGTGCATTACTTTACTTTCCATTTATCAACATGGCCTTTTTGTTACCCTATTGATTGCAACTGGATGACGGGGCATCAGTACATAGCAAGACTATACCTTCTCCAGTATCAATGCTTAGAATAATAACCTCTTTGATGAATAGGTACATAATATTGCAATCTGAAATGGCAGGTAAATCATAGAATCATCCCCCACACTCATGGCAAGACTAAGTATTATCTAGACCATCTTTGACAGGTGTTTGTCTAGCCTGCTCTTAAAAATCTCCTATGATGGAGATTCCACATCCTCCCTAGGCAATTTATTCCAGTGCTTGACCACCCTGACCGTTAGGAAGTTTTTCCTAAAGTCCAACCTAAACTGCTCTTGCTGCTATTTAAGCTCATTGCTGCTTGTCCTACCCTCAGATGTTGAGAACAATTTTTTTTCTCCTCCTTATAACAACCTTTTATATACTTGAAAACTGTTACCATGTCCCCTCTTCGGTCTTCTCTTTTCAGACTAAACAAACCCAATTTTTTCCAATCTTCCCCCATAGGTCATATTTTCTAGACTTTTAGTCATTTTTGTTGCTCTTCTCTGGACTTTCTCCTATTTGTCTCCTGAATGTGGCACCCAGAATTGGACACAATACTCCAGTTGAGGCCTAATCAATATGGAATAGAGCGGAAGAATTATTTCTTGTATCTTGCTTACAACACTCCTGCTAATACATCCCAGAAGGATGTTTGCTTTTTCTTTGCAACAGTGTTACACTGTTGACTCATATTTAGCTTGTGATCCACTATCACTCCCAGATCCCTTTCTGCAGTACTCCTTCCTAGGCAGTCATTTCCCATTTCATATGCGTGCAACTCCTGTTCCTTCCTAAGTGGAGTACTTTGCATTTGTCCTTACTGAATTTCATCCTGTTTACTTCAGACCATTTCTTTTACAGATCATTTTGAATTTTAATCCTATCCTCCAAAGTACTTGCAACCCTTTCCAGCTTGGTATCTCTATGCCGTTACCTAAATTATTAAGATATGGAACAGAACTGGACCCAGAACTGATTCCTGTGGGACCCTACTTTAGTATGCCCTTGCAGCTTGACTGTGAACCACTGATAACTACTCTCTGGGAATGGTTTTCTAATCAGTTATACACCCAACTTATAGTAGCTCCATCTAGGTTGTATTTTCCTACTTTGTTTCTAAGAAGATCATGTGAGACGGCATGAAAAGCCTTGCTAAAGTCAAGATATACCACACTGAATATTTACTGTGTCTCTTTCATGAATTAATTCATGATTTTTATTGAAGGAGTGGTAAGTTTCCAATAAAGGAATGATTTATTTGGGACTTGAAACCTTCATTTATAACTCTGTCCGAAATATCTGCTTTCTCTTTTGCACACACTGCACCTAATCTGCATCAATAATCTCCAGATTGCAGCAGAGGACTCAAAATTCATACACTGCAGTAATTGTAGATATTGTTCATTTAGCAGCAGAAGCGTGACTGCTATGGAATGTTGAGTTAGTCTCATGATCGAGAGGGGCTTACCAGTGGTAGTTTGAAGCAAGTATATGTTGTGGTGAAAGTGTGTGTGTGTGTATATAAACTCTAATCCATTGGTCACTGTGTGTGTTACACATACGTCTGTGTTTGAACCTCCCACCTTAAATTTGGGGGTTTTCCTCCCACCTTAAATTTGACCAACTTTTGTCCCACTTTGCTCATGTAGAATCTGTTGATCTGAGCCAGATTGTCTGGTGCTTTTGTGATGTGAACAAATGGGGGTTAGATGCAGCCCCAGTGCACTATTTAGGGCCCCTATATTTCTATTTTGTATGAAATTCTGTATATACACTTCAAAAGCCTTTTGCACACTGTACTGTCCCTTGCATGCATTTTACATAGCAGAATGCATACAGAATACACACACTTCCATATGTTGTTCTCTGTCCACCAGCAAACTCGCTGCCCTATGTCACCGCCCCTAATGTGACACTTGCCCCTCTCCCTCACTTGTATAAGTCAATGCCCCCCTGCCCCAGTTCCTATTCTTCCATCACCCTGGCCTGCCTACTGCCATCTCCAGCCCTACCAACACCATGTCCCCTGCTATCTCCTACATATACTGATACCATCCATCCTCTAGCCCAGCCTGTATTTACTCTTCCAGTCTTCCCCCCCCATCTAACCCAACCTCCACATTCAGACCCCTCAACGGTACAACAAACTCACTCCCTTGAACATATGGCCACCCACAAAGAGCCTCTCCAGCTGTTCCAAATCATACTCAAGTACCCAATGAAAACACCATCTCAGATTTGCAAAGTAGTAATAACAGACTTTGAGTAAAAGCAACACATACACCTCGAGATTGCTGTGGCTGGAGCGAAGACTGTATGTCTGAGTTTTGGAGAACCAGATGTGTGCAGTGTGGGTGTAGTGAAAGGGAAAGTGTGGCAGTGGTAAAGTCTCTGGGGTGTTAGGATGTTGGTGTGGCAAGGCTTGTGCATTGAGATCAGCTGGGATGTTAATGTTGCCTTTGGTGGAGATTTCCTAGATTTTTAGTGTTTTTTTCTATGATAAAAACATGTGCAGTGTTAACTCTAAAACGGTGGTGTGTGTATGTGTATAATATATGCTAATATTTCAAACAGATGACCATTTAACAAGTCTCAAAAGACAATGGCCTACTTAGTCATTTCCTATTTTTCTTTCCCTTTTTAGCCTTTCTCTATGTAGGCGTGGGAGTGTTTGACCCTACTGGTTCCCCTGCACACATGCTTTTTAAAGAGCAGGCAATGAGTCATCTTGCCACCTGAGAGCAGACAGGGTAACAGTCGTACAGGAGAAGTTTCCTGAAGTGACTTGCCTGTATAGAGGAGGAATGGTTACCTGTTGCTGGCCACGGCTCCCTGAAGTACAAAGAAATTTTGTTACACCAAACAGAGGTTCACCATCCCAGAATAAATAACTTCCCTTTTACTATAGTTAATGTAAAGCAGATGAGGAGTCTATTTTGCTTCGTTAAATAAAGTTACATTTCAGGCATGCTGAGTAGTTCAGGTTAACTTCATCGGCATATGAAACCTTCCTGTCATAGCCAAAAGTATCTCATTCACATAACTTATTTTTTAGACCTGTTCAAGTTGTTACAAGCTGTTTGGGGACAGTAAAATATATTGCAGCCATGCGAAACTGTCAAGCGCCATAGTCATCAATCCTCTAATAGCAGTTGCTTGACTTTATTACCTTTCAGAAATGAAGAGGAGAAAAATATTGTTTGATTTGGCGCAACCTGCTTTTCTATGTCTCTCTCTCTCTCAGGTTGTGGCAACAATTCTTACCACAATAAATGAATAAAATTCGACAAAAATATAACCTGCTTTCAGCCAAGATTAATGTTTTGGTAACCTTCCTTAAACCTAGAATTGGTATGCTTCTTTCCTTGTTCATATACAACTCCTGTTTCCAAATAAATTAGATAGATTGAGACTCTGTTCTTGAGGATTAGCAGAGGACTTAATTCAAAATCATGCATGCCATCCCTAGGGAATCGGAAATCCTAACACTTCTGCTGCTGAGCTCTATTCAAGCCTTATCTTTAAATCAGACTTATCTTATTCTGATAAATCCATTGTTTCATGTTCTCTGTGTGTGTATATCAATCTCCCCTCTGTTTTTTCCACCAAATGCATACGATGAAGTGAGCTGTAGCTCACGAAAGCTTATGTTCTAATAAATTTGTTAGTCTCTAAGGTGCCACAAGTACTCCTTTTCTTATTCACAGTGATCATCATAATGTTTCTCCTTTTACATGCATCAATTCACATGCTGTTGCTTATCAAAATATTATTTTTCAATATTGTTGTTTTGTTTTGGCCTTAAGTATAGATTGTGACAGAATGTTGTGGCCTTAAGTATAGATTATGACAGCATTAAGAATGTTTTTATATATCAGAGTTGAAGACTAAGAGAACTAAACAGCAATAAATCATTCAAGCAAATTCCCTGGGTTTGGTAATATTTCAGGCTTTTTAGAGATTCAAATTTCCCTGAAGGTTGAAGGCATCTGGCGTTGAGATTTCAGTTTGGATAGTCTGTGAAATAAGGTATAAGAAATAAATGCCATTCTTAAATACCAAACTTCATCACGAAGTGTCCTTTTTCATTTGTTAGCATCAAGCTTTCAGTGCTGCATTTTAGGACGCTAAATGTGAAAAATACTGAGGATCCAACTGGTTCGGGCCACTGTTATGGGATGAAGAGGGTTCAGATACCAAAGTTATGGGCACAGTTCCAGTCCAGGTCCATAGAAACTGGAAGTTCTTACTATCTTATGGTTGGATGGCCCATATGAAATGAGTTTGGTGTCAGTGTAGTTCCCACTGAACATATATCCATATAAAGAAACCATCAATGCATCTGGCATGAACCCTGAGATAATCTTCTATCTCGTAGGTGATCCTTTTAGGTTTGGAGGCATGTTGTAAGGAGAGCACATTTTGCTGCTGCCTGCACTGCAGTTGCTTGACAGAGAGAAAACTAGAGTCTGCTCTACTTTGGGCATCTTTCAGTACGTAGTCAACAAGTACAGAATACAAATTGCACTTCATTCACACACAGATCTGTGTTCGTGCACTTGCACATGTTTTTAAACTGATGTTCAGTGCATTTCCAAAGCTGGTGCTATTCTGTGCACAACATTGCTCAACTGTTGCAAATTGGAAGAGTGTAGATAAATATATGAATGTAGATGCAGAAGTGAAATATCTAAAACACATATTTGCTCACCTTCCATTCTGCTTGGGCAGAAAACTCTGGCCGGGGGGGGGGAAAAACCCAACTGAATGCATGTAATCTTTGTAAAATATAGCAGAAATGTCTGTTATTACTGATATTTAGCTGCTAAGATGCCTCTAGAATCTAGAAGTCTGGATTCGTGGAATAACCCATAAGGCTTAGTAAGCATATCACACAAGGCAAATTGATATGTATGAAAACTGTAGCATTATGCATTAAATCTGCAGAGGGAAAAGGTTTAAGATAAAGGTAACATTTTGATCTCTGTAAGATGATGTGATAAGTGAAATATACAAGAATTAAAACTTGCCTTTAGTAACAAAAACCAATTTATTTAATAATGTCTTATGCCACGCGGGGATATTGAATTATTATTATTACGGGTTATTAAATACCAATCGATATAATCTAAAATTTAAGGAAAACTTGTTCTAGTTTTTCATTTTCTTTTCCATACAAGAATGATTTCTGTCTATTTTCCATAATAGCTGATGAGGATCTTCCTTTTCTAGGAGTTAGAATCAATCAAAATAGTTAACTAAACCTCAACAAGGTAACTCTGTCAAGATTTCTCCTTTACCAATCACATCTTCACTTTGTAATCTCCATGCTTTGCATGTGTGATGAATCGTTGCAAATTTTAAACTGTACCTTCATAGGTATGTTTTATTTATGCAGGCTGAAAGCTTATCTTTAAAATGTGTCAAATGCATTTATAGTATATTTTTATTTATTGTTGATTGTTCAGTGTTTTTATAAAGTACCTCAATATATGGAGCATACACGAAAGTGAGTATGTGTGAGTGAGAGAGAGAGAGAGAGAGAGAGAGAGAGAGAGAGAGAGAGAGAGAGAGACTTCTGCTGTATGCTAGGAGCTTGTGACTGAAAGATGAGACTTGACTCAGATTCCTTTAAATTTGTGTGGGAGATTCCTTACAAAACTGTGGGCTAGATTCTCCTTTCATTCAAACTTGTGTAAATTAGGATTAGCTGTATTGAAGTCGGTGGCTTTGCAGTAATGCAAATGATAGTATTAGACCCATTAGGTTCAGAGAATCCCAAGTTGATAGTACAGTAGAACCTCCGAGTTATGAACACCAGAATTACAAACTGACCAGTCAACCACACGCCTCATTTGGAACCGGAAGTACGCAATCAGGCTGCAGCGCACGCACACGCACACAGTAAGGAAATTCTTTCTGTACTTGTTTCATTTAAGACACTTCTGTACCAATGTAGCACAGTTCTTCTTGGCCACATGATTACCCTGAACATCCCAGACAAAATGACTTCCCCATGACTCTTAAGAAATTCATAAGAATAGATTCCGAGTGTCAGGTTTAAATGTTAGTATTGAAAATGTTGAATCACCTTGATTTTCTGTAATAAAAGTCTGTGTGGAAATGCATGTCGGAGCAGGTTTGCAAATCTGTTGACCAGATGAAAGAGTGGAAGAAATTTCAACTCTTGGTCACTGAAATAGTTCTTTCCTTGAAGTTAAATAAGAATTTTCTTTCAGGGAGCCATGCTGCCAATTTGATTGCGCAATTTAATTATTTACCAAGCATTCCCCTATATTTTATTTATCAGTACCAACCCTCAAGTCACCAGAACCAGGGTAATAATGTTAAGGAACAATTCAAGCCCGGATATGCAAATCAGCAATTTAGTTTGCTGATTAGCCTTCTTAATCGTGCAAATTGTACATAAAAACCATAAATTCTGCCCACATTCTGAGTCCTGGCTATGTGTGCAGGTGAAGGAGTTCCTTGTAGCCTCTACATTAATGTGCTCAAAATGGCTTAGTCGGATTTCTCATCCCCCCCCCCCCCCAACCCCGAGCTGGCAGCAGAGGCCAGTTCACTTTAATCTGCACATTAAATACACATTTTAAGGCATGTTTCTTTGGGAAAGATGCTTTGCAATTTTTCATTTATTCCAGACACATCAGTCCTGCTCCAAAGTTAATAGCATCTACTAAATTGACTGTTTCTACTGAACTTCAAGACACAAAGATTGTGGGGTTCAAGGATCTCCTATCTAAATGGGTCTAATTAAAGGCAAGGTAAAAGGAAGGGCAACTTAAAAAAAAGAAAAGGAAAAAAAAAAGGAATATTAAGAGTTCAGCTTGGCTGTTGAGCTTGGGCTAAATCCCTTCAAAATCTTTATTGTATTTCTCCCTTATTTTCGTAAATGCCACTAAGTTGTTCCATCTTACACTTTATTTAATGGCAGCATGCTCCTGCTTTACCACCCAGTTTCCTGCATAGTAAATAAAGACCATTTTATTACCATCCATTTTTCTGCTTGATAAGAACACATTTTACACTTAACCCCATTACCACTGTCATGGGGATCTCTTTGGTCCGAATGTGTAATTATTTTTAGTACTCCGTGTTTATTACAAGAATTCGTACAGCTAGGCGTTAAGTTTTTAACATAGGTTAGAAATGCACCACCTGTGTTAAAAATGTAACATGTAGCTATACGAATCCTCCTTGTCTTGTGGACATCAGAGCAGGACACAGTATTCCAGTAGCAGTTATACCATGGCCAGATAATATAACCTCTTTCCTCCCACTCTCTATTCCTCTGGGCTTTAGATGAGGCCTACAGACTGTCAGCTCCGTCTCCCTTTTGAAATCAGTTAAGATATTGCTGTTGATTTCAATGAGAGTGGGAACCAGTGGACACTGTGCGATCCATCACTGTGCAGCCAAGAGGACCAGAACGAATAACTAGCAGACACCAAAATGTCAGACAGCAAGCCCTGCAGTCAGTAGAAAACCTTTAGCTTGCTCTAAATAGGGCCAAGTTTGGGCTAAGATGTAGGTCTAGTGGAACTGGATATCTAGATGGGGGGGCCTAACTCTGAGCATTCCCTGTCTAGAGTCTCAGAGTAGCAGCCGTGTTAGTCTGTATTCGCAAAAAAAAAAAGGAGTACCCGTGGCACCTTAGAGACTAACAAATTTATTAGAGCATAAGCTTTCGTGAGCTACAGCTCACTTCATCGGATGCATTTGGTGGAAAAAGCGGAGGAGAGATTTATATACACACACACAGAGAACATGAAACAATGGGTTTATCATACACACTGTAAGGAGAGTGATCACTTAAGATAAGCCATCACCAGCAGCAGGGGGGGGAAGGAGGAAAACCTTTCATGGTGACAAGCAAGGTAGGCTAATTCCAGCAGTTAACAAGAATATCAGAGGAACAGTGGGGGGTGGGGTGGGAGGGAGAAATACCATGGGGAAATAGTTTTACTTTGTGTAATGACTCATCCATTCCCAGTCTCTATTCAAGCCTAAGTTAATTGTATCCAGTTTGCAAATTAATTCCAATTCAGCAGTCTCTCCTTGGAGTCTGTTTTTGAAGCTTTTTTGTTGAAGTATAGCCACTCTTAGGTCTGTGATCGAGTGACCAGAGAGATTGAAGTGTTCTCCAACTGGTTTTTGAATGTTATAATTCTTGATGATAATGCAGAACACAGTGCCATCCACAGCCTCAGAAACAACTCTGACATCATAATCAAAAAGGCTGACAAAGGAGGTGCTGTCGTCATCATGAATAGGTCGGAGTATGAACAAGAGGCTACTAGGCAGCTCTCCAACACCACTTTCTACAAGCCATTACCCTCTGATCCCACTGAGAGTTACCAAAAGAAACTACAGCATTTGCTCAAGAAACTCCCTGAAAAAGCACAAGAACAAATCCGCACAGACACACCCCTGGAGCCCCGACCTGGGGTATTCTATCTGCTACCCAAGATCCATAAACCTGGAAATCCTGGACGCCCCATCATCTCAGGCATTGGCACCCTGACAGCAGGATTGTCTGGCTATGTAGACTCCCTCCTCAGGCCCTTCGTTACCAGCACTCCCAGCTATCTTCGAGACACCACTGACTTCCTGAGGAAACTACAGTCCATTGGTGATCTTCCTAAAAACACCATCCTAGCCACTATGGATGTAGAAGCCTCTACACCAACATTCCACACAAAGATGGACTACAAGCCGTCAGGAACAGTATCCCCGATACTGTCACGGCTAACCTGGTGGCTAAACTTTGTGACTTTGTCCTGACCCATAACTATTTCATATTTGGTGACAATGTATACCTTCAAATCAGCGGCACTGCAATGGGTACCCGCATGGCCCCACAGTATGCCAACATTTTTATGGCTGACTTAGAACAACGCTTCCTCAGCTCTCGTCCCCTAATGCCCCTACTCTACTTGCGCTACATTGATGACATCTTCATCATCTGGACCCATGGAAAAGAAGCTCTTGAGGAATTCCACCATGATTTCAACAATTTCCATCCCACCATCAACCTCAGCCTGGACCAGTCCACCCAAGAGATCCACTTCCTGGACACTACGGTGCTAATAAGCGATGGTCACATAAACACCACCCTATATCGGAAACCTACTGACCGGTATTCCTACCTACATGCCTCTAGCTTTCACCCAGATCATACCACTCGATCCATTGTCTACAGCCAAGCGCTACGATATAACCGCATTTGCTCCAACCCCTCAGACAGAGACAAACACCTACAAGATCTCTATCATGCATTCTTACAACTACAATACCCACCTGCTGAAGTGAAGAAACAGATTGACAGAGCCAGAAGAGTACCCAGAAGTCACCTACTACAGGACAGGCCCAAGAAAGAAAACAGAACGCCACTAGCCATCACCTTCAGCTCCCAACTAAAACCTCTCCAACGCATCATCAAGGATCTACAACCCATCCTGAAGGACGAGCCATCACTCTCACAGATCTTGGGAGACAGACCAGTCCTTGCTTACAGACAGCCCCCCAATCTGAAGCAAATACTCACCAGCAACCACACACCACACAACAGAACCACTAACCCAGGAACCTATCCTTGCAACAAAGCCCGTTGCCAACTCTGTCCACATATCTATTCAGGGGATACCATCATAGGGCCTAATCACATCAGCCACACTATCAGAGGCTCGTTCACCTGCGCATCTACCAATGTGATATATGCCATCATGTGCCAGCAATGCCCCTCTGCCATGTACATTGGCCAAACTGGACAGTCTCTACGTAAAAGAATGAATGGACACAAATCAGACGTCAAGAATTATAACATTCAAAAACCAGTTGGAGAACACTTCAATCTCTCTGGTCACTCGATCACAGACCTAAGAGTGGCTATACTTCAACAAAAAAGCTTCAAAAACAGACTCCAACGAGAGACTGCTGAATTGGAATTAATTTGCAAACTGGATACAATTAACTTAGGCTTGAATAGAGACTGGGAATGGATGAGTCATTACACAAAGTAAAACTATTTCCCCATGAAGAAAAGGAGTACTTGTGGCACCTTAGAGACTAACAAATTTATTAGAACATAAGCTTTCGTGAGCTACAGCTCACTTCATTGGATGCATTCGATGAAGTGAGCTGTAGCTCACGAAAGCTTATGCTCTAATAAATTTGTTAGTCTCTAAGGTGCCACAAGTACTCCTTTTCTTTTTGCGAATACAGACTAACACGGCTGCTACTCTGAAACCTATTTCCCCATGGTATTTCTCCCTCCCACCCCACCCCCCACTGTTCCTCTGATATTCTTGTTAACTGCTGGAATTAGCCTACCTTGCTTGTCACCATGAAAGGTTTTCCTCCTTTCCCCCCCCCCTGCTGCTGGTGATGGCTTATCTTAAGTGATCACTCTCCTTACAGTGTGTATGATAAACCCATTGTTTCATGTTCTCTGTGTGTGTGTATATAAATCTCTCCTCTGCTTTTTCCACCAAATGCATCCGATGAAGTGAGCTGTAGCTCACGAAAGCTTATGCTCTAATAAATTTGTTAGTCTCTAAGGTATCACGGGTACTCCTTTTCTTTTTGTCTAGAGTCTATAGCCTTGAGGGAAATGCTGAAGCTCCAGATCATTGCAGTGCTCTAGCCCTGTGGTAGCAAAGGCTTGGATGCTCATGGTGCTGTCAGCGTCTGAGGAAAATGAGCCTAGCCCCCAAGCTGGAAGAAGAGGTTTCTTCTGTCCACTCCTATCTGGAAGTCATGGGAGTCAGTAGGCCCTTGAAATCACAAATGGCTTTAATAATAGGTGGGCAAATGATATTCAACTGGTAGAGGTGTGGTAGTGATTGCTAATTTGTCCAAATGCTTACCTGTGCCAGTCTTATGTGAGCTGAACTTAAGGTATCTGGTTTTCATCCAGATCCCTCTCGTGGCCAGGCATGTGGGAAGTACGGACACGGTTCTGCTCAGATGTGCAGAACTGTGTATCGTTAGCATATCACTATTATTGGTGTTAGTGTTGTTCATAGTAGCATTTGTATTATGCTAGTTTCTAGGGACTCCATTTATGAATCAAACCCCCTTGTGTTTGGTGATATATAAATACAGAACAAAGAGACACTCCCTGACCCAAGAAGCTGACAAGCTAAGAATAATGACATTGCAAGTGTCCACATCATATACCCCTGTCACTGGTGTCTTGGTCTCTGTATTTGAAGAGGAACCATTCCTTGTCACCTATAGGATGCCGCAGCTGGGAAGAGCATTTGCCTACCAGTAGACTCTGATCTATCTATGAGCAATAAGAGGAACTCACCTTTGCAAAATCCTGTAGTCAAGTTAGTAGCAACTATAAGAGTTAGGCATTATTAATGACTAGTTGGAGGGGGTCTCTGATAAGTCTAGCACCATTATCTGGACTACAGGCTTTCAGGGGTCCAACTAAGAAGTGGGATGGAAGCCGTATTTTTCTGTGTAATCAGCTATCTCATGGCAGTCATGGGCTTCTGATCTCTATGTGGTGTCATGGGATATTCAAAGTTCTGTTTCAGTACCACATCTTGGCCAGAACACCAAATGATTATGGTCTAAGTGCTCAGTGAGAGTCAGATGCTTCTAGAGTGACTGCTGAAGAGGTTGTATGTTGGTACCCATTGTTTAAAACGCTTCCAAGCCAAATATCCTACCTCGTTGATATTGACGTATTCCATTAGTCCTTTTTTCTTGATCTAATGACTCATGTAATTGTGATGGGTAGAACTGGTTGCAGTAGTGCATTATTAATTAATTAAATGTATACAAATGCCTCTCAGTGAGACAGTCTGTCGGCATTTTCCCATTCTGGAAATTGACTATGGCATCTATATTTCTTTAGGTATTCTGGTGGCCAACCAAGAGCTGTTAGTGTAGACCTTGCTTATTGGCGTCAGTAATAGCTGGAGTCTGTAGTCTTCTGAAAGTAAACATTTTGGGCATTTCATGTAGGACTTTCTATTTGTTGTTGTTTTTAGTCTCTTTGTATATGCAAGGTGAATGCTGAGATATCTTGTTTTGCAATCGGCTGATAGCTTTTGGAAACATTTGCAGGTACTGTTGTTTCCACTTGATTGATCAAGCGAGTTGGAGAGAACTTAAATTTCTCAGTTATTTTTCATGTTTAAAGCATTTTAACAAGAGCTGGAACATGCATTACCATAAACACAGTCCCCTTCTGTAAAAATTATCATACTTTGAACATCTGCACAATCTCAAAGGAATCTTATTTTTGTGTCAAGAAGGCAGAGTTTATTTTGTGTGTAGATTTTGGAAGAGTACAACTACCGGGTTTGATATAACCTCTGGCTTACAACATTTATTTCCTCTCCAACTGGCAATTCTTAAAGGACTGCGTACATTCACTCTATCTGATGCAGGCGCATGAAATTAGAAAGATTCATTTTTTTAAAAAAATCTTAATTTATCTCCAGCTGTTTGAGAACACTCTGGGTCATAAAAAGTGTGTGAGAAGATTTTTTTTTATATGTGCGTGATATAAAATGTAAGTTATACCCCAGGGAAATATAGTTTAGAATGATTTTGCTGATAACAGAGGGACATATCTGAGTTCAAACCAAATTTTCTTCTTCCAATTTAAAACATTTGAAGCTTGGTGCTATGCCAGACAGCATTGGATTTCAAATTCAGCCATCTTTGCACTGGTCTAAAGTTATGTCAGACTTGCTGTTTTAGGTAACTGGAAGAGCCAAAGATGAAATGAGTGCATTATGTACCAGCTGTAACTGCATCGTGGTTAGAGATTTAACAGGGCCCATCTTTTGTACCATTTTGTCTCAAGCTCAGATATGTTCTCTATTGAAATAAAATGGTCCATACTAGAATAAGCAGCGGGGGAGCTTTGAAGATTCTTGGAAGCTTATTATAGTAATTTCCAAATCACGTTTTGTTTTGTAGATGCTTTTAAAGTCCGAAATGTTAAACAGAGATTTTATGTAGTCCTCTCAGAGTGTGTGTGTGTGTGTGTGTGTGTGTGTGTGTGTTTATTTTAAGGTTTGTATGTCCGGGCCTCTGGGTGCATTTGCATCTTTTTAAACACAATTAATATCAAATGTTCATACGATCAGTTTAAGTTGTCTACAGTGATTATGGATTTGGTGCCCAGTATGAGACACCGTACAGGGAAGTGATGAGCATCTACCCTCTGAAAATCAGTCCCCATCAAGATGCCTGAAGTTCATCAGAGTGAAGCACACAAAATGACTAGTCTTTTTGGAAAATATACTGTCTACAATTGGCAGCTGACACAGTTATTCCCCGTCTGTAAATTACCAGCAGCCACCTAAAGAGGGAAAACTCCAGAACGGGTTTTGAGCCTTTAACCATCCCGTCATGAGTGCACGTCCCATCCAACCCCACACCATAGGCAAAAGGTGCGACTGGCAGATGTACCATGCCACTGAGGTCAACAAACCTGGTCAAAAAGGGGAACTAGTTTCCACACTGAGAGTACATCACCACTAGTCAGAAGGTGTGATTTGTAGCATGTGTAGAGAATCTGAGCTAGCTGTGGCAGAGGCAGATCAAAGATAGCTTGAGTAACAATGACAGTGGGTCCGCAAGCTGGAGGGCGGCAGCGTGGGCTAGCTTCCCATGTACAGGGCCTGCCCAGCAGCCTGGGCTACATACTCGGGAGGCTGCCTCATGTACAGCCCCCACACCCTGACCCCACTCCCTGGCAGGAGCACCGGGTGGGCTGAGTGGGGCAAGCCCCTGCACCCTGACCCCATTTCCGCAGCAGTGGGGGTGCACAGGGAGGGGACTGCAGGCAGAAGGGGTGGGGAGGGGCCCCCACTTTATCTGGCCCAGGGCTACATAAAAGCTTAATCCACCTCTGGGCAAACTTGTGCTGCCATCCCTGCACTGCTGCTGTCACTTGAGCTAGCTGTGATCTAGCTAGATGAGTTACCTTGGCTATGTCTACATGTGCTGCAGTCACGCCTCTTGATGGCCATGTCCCCTGCATCAGCAAGGCTTGTCCTCTGCGCCATCTCCCAAAGATTAAGAGCAAAGCTAAGCCCTGACTCTGGCTTGAAGGAAAGGATGATGTGACAAAGGCAATAAAGACTCTCCTCTCTCTTCCCGCTACCCATTTTCCATCCCCAGATAAGACTGAAAGAAAGCCAGAAAGTGTGCAGACTTCCCGTCTCATGTGGTTAAGTAGGGCACGAGACCCCCAAGCTGATTTACAAGAAAAATAGTCAGTCTATGCTGAAGTTGCCTAGGTGTTAAATAAGCTTAGGTGACTCCGTTACATAATTCGCTCCTATGGGAAACCAGAAAGGTAGAGAACTAGCGGGTGCCGTAAACCGATTCTCCATTCTCAAAACCAGGTGGACACTCCTGAGTTAAATTTGGGGGCGGGCCATCTCCATTTGCCAGAGGTCAGGTACCAAAAGCTCTCTCCACTCTGTGAGCCTGTCATACTTCTCCAGAGGAAGCTGTAAGAATATTGGGCCAGCTGAAGCAACCATATAGGTTCTGGCAGTTCAAGCAAAGTTGGGGCCTTATCTGTGCATACATCATGGATGGAGGATACCCTTATTCACCACGATACAGCCGTGACCCAGCCCAAGACCCAAAACTTGACTCGCTGCAAGAGGATGTACTTCACTCTTGGGAGAAGACTGCAAGTGAGGACCAGAAAAAGTCAACCACATGGTTGATGTCTACTCATTGGTTACCTCCTGCCTAGTCTCTAGATCTGTTACGGACAGTCCTGAGCTTCCCAAGTTGTTGATCTTCGCAAATCTTCAGCTCCTGGCAGCAGTGTTTCAATTTTGGGCTTCTACACAGTGGCCATCAAAAGACTGTCACTGCCAAATTTGGCAGCTGTAATTTGAGACCTTCAAAATAGGGAGCAAAGGACACTGGAGATGATGCAATCAAATTGAAATAATTACATAAATTTCCTAAGTGGGTCATGCTTGAGCACCAGTGATCGTTCGATATTTTTCCTGTATTAAAGCAGATCTGCTGCCAGGGATTAAGCTTCTTTTAGGGAGCCATAATATAGCCTATATTGATTTTTGTAAACCATTGCTCCTTTTTAGTGCCCTTGAAGGGACTCTGTCTTTTTAATTAAAAATACAGTAAATATCAAATGAGGGGTTTGGTGGGGAGTAAACCAACTATATGTCACTCTTCTATCTCGAGGATGAATTAATGGAAACAGTTGTATGAAAAACTCCAGGACAGGAAAACATTGTACAATCAGTGATTAGCGGAATAATAATACCTATTTCTGCTTTCATGCTTTTCATTAGTAGATTTCAAAGTGCCTACCTGTCTTTAATATATTTATCCTCACAACTTCCTCCTGAGGTAGGGAAGTGTTATGTCCATTTTACAGATGGGGAACTAAAACACAGTGAGACTTAAGGGAACTGAAACCAAGTCTCCCAAGTCATAAGCTAGTTTCCTAACGAGGGGAGCATGTTAAAAAATAGATTCTATCTGCTCTGTGGTGGCATTAAAGATCCCAGAGCACTCTCCTGTAGTGGTGTCCATCTGGCCTAGCTTTCTGCATCTCTGTTGTGCATTTGAATGGGTGCTTATTGGCTGCCATCTTCCATTTCAGTAGTGGAGTGTGTGCGTGCTGTATGTTTGTGTTTTTAGTATGCCGTGATGGTGAGCGGAGTATGAGACCCTGAATGAAATGCATCATTTGGAAGTATGCTTTGGGAACCTTCAGGATGACAGCTGATGTATAGTTAAAATTACATTTTTATTATTGCATTTTTCATCACGCCAAGTGGCTGTTTAAGTTGAAAGTCTTTTTCTTTAAAGCCACAACATACCAATGTAATGAAGTCAGATGTAGGAAATTAAAATAATAGCACATGACTATGTTGCATTATTGTGGTGTTACATACATTTCAATTGCAATAAAATCCACCTTTGATTTGTTTTGCATTGAATTTTAAATAAATGAATTGTCAGTAGTCCCTAGCATTGTGTGATGGCTCTCACGTTTTGACCATGTTGAACTCTACGGTCTCCAGTTCTGGGGGCCACATGTTTTCCTGAAAGTGGACAAATGAGAGTCTAGAGGAGAGCAACAAAAATGATAAAAGGTTTAGAAAACCTGACCTATCAGGAAAGGTTAAAACACACTGAGCATGTTTAGTCTTGAGAAAAGAAGACTCAGGGAGGACCTGATAACAATCTGCAAATATTTTAAGGGCTGTTATAAAGAGGACAGGGATAAATTGTTCTTCATGTCCATTGTAGATAAGACGACAAACATGAGGCTTAATCTGCAGCAACAAAAGGGAGATCTAGGTTAGATATTAGAGGGGAAAAAACTTCTAACAATGAGGATAGTTAAGCACAAGAACAGGCTTCCAAGGGAGGTTGTGGAATCCCCATCCTTGGAGCTTTTTAGGAACAGATTAGACAAACACCTGTCAGTGATGGTCTAGGTATACTTGGTCCTGCTTCAGTGCAGGGGACTGAATTAGACAGTCTCTCGAGGTCCCTTCCAGCTCAACAGTTCTGTTTTTTTTCTGAGAGAATGTTAATTTACAAAATACCGTTACCTATCATGGAGAAGATTCAGGGCCAGATGTTTAATTCTCTACTTCCACCCTCTCAGGTTTCAGGCCAGAGACCTTTTGGGCTGGGATGAGACAGCAAGGAGAGAAGTTTAAAATAAATAAATAAATAAATAAAAATAAAAGCTTTGTGGAATAGGATTTTGTATTTTACTGGAGGCATATCAATATTGGATGAACTCCTTTGGATCTACTGTGCCTACAGCCACTGCATATCAAGTGCTACTGCAGCCAGTCTTCAAAGAGAATATTCTGTCATCATCTGAGTTGTAGAAAGAAGCAAGGTCAATTTCAGCTGAAAACAGATTGATGTGCCAGGCTCTTGCCAAAATTCCTTGAATGCCATGCTTCATTATTTATATGTAGTTGTTGCTGTTCTGTAATCCACATCATCACAACCTTCATTAGGTAAGAGGACCGTTAGACAATAAATACCACAGTACTCCATGGAGGCATTGCACGCAACACAGAGGAGGCATATTGTCATTCAATAACAGGGCTGCGGTTGCTGATATTAGAACAGAATAGGCTTCATGCACAGAGTCTGCATTCCTCGCAAGCGGTTCTACATTATACTGTGTATGGTTGGGAAATATAATTTGTAGAAAAATATATTTACTCTAACTCTATATCGGTGTCCACTGAACCATAGATTTACAGAGAAGTAGAAAACTGCATACAGCATAGAAAACAACAAGAGTACTGAATAACACTAAGATCAGAAACTGGAATTAAGAAGGCAATTCTCATTACTAGGGCCAGTATAAAATTTCCTTCTCTAAAAAAGCTTTAAGACTTGACCATATCCCCGCCCCTCCCCTCCCCTCCCCCCCCCAAGATATCCTATGTAATCTGAGATTTCAAGTTTCCACCCCTGCAATGACAGAGGATTAAGGATGGAGATTCCTTCACCTCCCTAGGTAACCCACTCCAGTGCTTCACCACCCTCCTAGTGAAATAGTTTTTCCCTAATATCCAACCTAGACCTCCCCCATTTCAACTTCAGACCATTGCTCCTTGTTCTGTCATCTGCCACCACTGAGAACAGCTGAGCTCCATCCTCTTTGGAACCCCCCTTCAGGTAGTTGAAGACTGCTGTCAAATCCCCCCTCACTCTTCTCTTCTGCAGACTAAACAAGCCCAGTTCCCTCAGCCTTTCCTCAGAAGTCATGTGCTCCAGCCCCCTAATCATTTTCATTGCCCTCTGCTGGACTTTCTCCAATTTGTCCACATCCTTTCTGTAGTGGGGGCCAAAAACTGGATGCAGTACTCCTGATGTGGCCTCACCAGTGCTGAATAGAGGGGAATAATCACTTCCCTCGATCTGCACAAACATGTCATTTGCGGCAAGCTGGAGTGTGCATGTACCTGTGGTTAGCCTGCTGCACACTTATTGTCCATGCAGCCGCTGCTGATGGGCACAAATCATTGATAGTGTGCTTTAATCTACTTTCATTTCAAAGCAGGGTAGATTAAAGAGCACTATCCAACTGTTAGTGTGCATCAGCAGGGTCCCACATGAACAGCTTGTCTGCAGCAGGCTAGATTCACACCCCAGCTTGCACAAAGTAAATGTTCATATAAACAAGCCCAGAGATTTCCCTTGCCCTTTATTACTTAGATCAAGTCTACACAAGGGACATCTGCCAGCACAGCTATGTTGGCCAGTGCTGTGAAGCTGTGATCCCTGACCAGCACAACTGACCTCACAGAAGTCCCTGGCATAGACCCAGTTATATCAGCAGAATTGTGCTTTTACATCTTGCTTCACTCATGGCAGGTGGTTTTACTGTATCAACAGAAAGCACAGCTTTGCTGATCTAAGTTGTATCTTCACGAGGGAGGCTTTGTTGGTATAGTACACCAGATAATTTTCCATTCTCTCCGACCTTATTGTAGCAAATGCAATAATGCAACTCACCCCCTGGCTGAAAGATGGGAAAATCAGTCCATTTACTTTTAGCTAATACACAAACTTCATAATACAGGATGTAGTGAAACAGTATGCCTTGCTGCTAATCCCTGGAAAGCCTCTGGTTACTTCTGCAGTGAAAACCAATCATCAACAAAACTCTTCTGTATGAAAATCTGAAATTCTTTTCCATGAAAATGTTTGTCCAACCTGGGAACTCCGTAGGAAGGCAGCTGTAATCTGTGCAGTTGTAGCTAGAGTTCTGAATGTTTCTTCCCTCGTTAAGTCTGAAACGGTTCTTTCATGTACGTCTCAGAGTCTTGAAACTAGTCTAATATATTCTCTATGAATTAGATGGAGGACTCGTTCATAGCCCATCTTCCCCCATTTAACAACACAACACCACTGTCACCACTCTAGACACATTGCAATACAATTAAAAGACACATTCTACTCAATGTCAGAAATGTTAGTGTAATGCAATGTTGATTGTGTAATGTCACTTCCTTTTCTGTGCCTCATTTTCCCCATCTGTAAAACAGGCATGATGCTAGGGTGACCAGATGTCCCGATTTTATAGGGGAAGTCCCGTTATTTGGGGCTTTGTCTTACATAGATGCCGCTTATCCCCCCAACCCCCTTCCAATTTTTCACACTTGCTGTCTGGTCGCTCAGATCAGGGGTGGGGAACCTACGGCCCATTGCTTCATTTCATCCGGCCTGTGGCAAGCCTTCATGCCGGAGGCTGGAAGCCTCCCCTTGCCCCGTAGGGCTGGAGATGCAAGCGCCGGCTTGCCCCGCTGCGGTGGGGGAGCTGGGGTTGCCAGGCCATTAGAAGTCCAGTCGGCTTCGTGCAGCTTCCAGAAGCGACCAGCATGTCCCTGAGGCCCCTAGGAACAGAGGTGATCAGGGAAGCTCCGTGCGCTGCTCCCATTGGCTGAGAACCGCTCTCTTCTTTGGAGCTGGAGTTGTAATTTAGGCCAGCTATCAAGCCTCTGCTAGTTTTTTCTCCAACTGGCCCTTTTCTCCCCAAACCACCCTCAGGCTAGGCAGGTTCAGCGGGCAGACCATCTCCTGCTGGTGTCTCCCTTGTTTGGAGTGAAGGGACAGAATATATACAGTCGTCTTCCCAGAGCTTGTCCTGATTGGCTGTAAGGGGATGGGGGGGACCCTGCCCGCTCTAGGAAGTTCCTGGTCCCATTCCCTTAAAGGAAGAGTAGTCTGTGTTTTCCACTCACCTTAACTATATTCACCAGGGTCACCCTCCTCTCTCCCAATGCCTAGCTCCTCATTCCCTACGTCTTAAAGGGGGACACCACAGAACAGGTGTGGACTGACCATTACCCTTAGATGGACAGTCAGCTTGTTGAAGTTGGTTAGGCAGGTGATTATTTGTTTACGCTCCTAACAGGCATAATTATGCTGGCAAAACTTTTGAGTAGATGAGGCCTGAACAAAATAAGCCACACTGATAAAAGCACTTCTGTGCCAGCTAACTGTGCCTACGCTAGTGCTCTGTATACACTACAGAGCCTGTGCCAGCTGGCATGGTCCCCTAGTGCAGTGGCTCTCAACGAGGGGCACATACCCATGGGGATAATCAGAGGTCTTCCAGGGGGTACATCAACACAGCTAGATATTTGCCTAGTTTTATAACAGGCTACATAAAAAGCACTAGCGAAGTCAGGGCTCTGGGGTGGGGCCAGGGATGAGGGTGCTCTGGGCTGGGACTGAGAAGTTCGGAGGGTGGGAAGGGGATCAGGACTAGGGCTAGGGTTGGGGCCCAGGAGGGGGTCAAGGGTGCAGGCTCCAGGCAGTGCTTACCTCAAGCAGCTCCTGGAAGCAGCGACATGTCCCTCATCCGCCTCCTATGCAGAGGCGTACCCAGGCGACTCAGTGCACGACACTGCCAGGTCCCCAGGTGCCTCCCCTGCAGCTCCCATTGGCAGCGGTTTCCAGCCAATGGAAGCTGTGGGGGCAGTGCAGAGCCCCCTGACTGCCCCTATGTATAGGAGCTGGAGGGGGGACATGCTGGCTGCTTCCTGGGAGCTGCGGGGCGTGGAGATTAGCAGGGAGCCTGCCAGCCCTGCTGTGTGGCACTGCCAACTGAACAGTCAACAGCCTGGTCAGCGGTGCTGACTGGAGCCGCCAAGATCCCTTTTGACCGGGTGTTCTGGTTGAAAACAGGATGCCTGGTCACCCTAACGCTGACAGAAGGAGTTTTTTTGCAGTGTCGGAACACCCATCTCCCCTGACGTTAGCTATGTTGACAGAAGTTATGTCTGTATTGGGGCACTTGGGGGTAAGGTTGCAGATGTTTGCCTTTTTATTTCATATGTAGTTAACAAAAACATTAACTTCATTAAAACAGACAAAAAAAGTAAGAATCTTTGAGGCAAATCTGCCTCTTCCTCCCTGCCCCCGTCCGCCCTTCCCCCTGATATTTTACCTAATGACTGGAAGGCTTAGGACCAAATTCTCTGCTAACGTAACTTCACTGAATTCAACAAAAAAATCTTAATTGCGACATCTTGCATCCTTCCACAAATGTGCTACACACGTAATCCATGGATGCATATCGCTGAATATTTTTTTAATGTTGCTGATGTGGTAATTAAGGTTAGGTATTGACCTATGAGGAACATTGATGTTTTTATGTAGTGTTTCTTTATCTGTTGAAGGCAGAAGGAATTTCTTCATGAATATGCGGAGTCTCATTGGAAACATTTTAGGTGGGGGTTGGGATTTGGTAAAGAGGTGTCCGATAACTTGGCATTTGCTTGCTCGGTTTGCACTCGGGGATGTTACGCACAAACCAAACAAAATTCCTTTTTAAATTCCTCCATTTCACTCTGAGCAAGTGAAATCTGCCTGCTCCTGTAAAAATCCTTCAACACTTTTCTTCATTGAAAGCCATTTCTCCCCCTTTCATCTCTCACTTCCCTTTATATCGCCCGAGCAGAGGTCTACTAGTTGAGGTAATCTTTGCATTTGCATTCCTGAGTCCAAACTCACCCATTTCCTTTTAAAAGTAGGCAAGTCCAACCAGCACTTGGAATATGAAACCTGAAGTTGCTCCTTAAGAAGCATCCCACTTCCACTGCATTGCCAGCCACAGACATTCTGATTAAAAGTAATTGTGCTTCACAGAATTTCCTAATGAGACTCTATCAGATTTGTTTAGACCACCCAGTAAAGAACATTGTCTTTTTCTGGTATGCAGTAAAAGCTGCCTTGTCATTCAGGTTTTTTTTAAAGCTTGTAGCTGATGTTTCACATATGTGTAAGTTTTTATATATAGAACACAGCATGAAAATTTGAGATAACGAGGTTTATTCTGAAGAACTGCTGAAGCGTGTTGTTTGGTATTATAGTTTAATTTGTTGTTCATGGTTAATGCTGATCCAGAAAAGGTCCAGTAATTTTGCAGTGCAAACAAAGACAACCTGGAAATAGGAATAGAGGTTGCTCTAAAATTCTCAAGTTTGCTCTAAAATTCTCAAGGATGAGAAAAAATGATTTTTATTTTCAGTCTTTGTTATTAGATTTTCATATACAGTGTACGTAGGAATATTCTGTATTTCAATTTATTATATAGCAAAAAGCCTGCTTTCATAATTTTTCAGTGAGCTAATTCTGAATTGCAGCCTCTGATCCTGGAAGGTTATTAATTCTTAATTTAATGGTGGTAATTTACTCTTGCATGAATGTGGAGGTGATTTATTTTTGAGAGAAATATGTAGTGAAAAGTGGGTTTTTTTCCACCTCGTAGTAGCTGATTGATAAGATTGCAGGATTTATCCAGACCTGTGTTTGTGTGTGTGACAAATTAAATGTATTTTTGATGGTAGTCTCTGTTTAGGTGAATGCCTGAGAAACTGAAAGTTAAAATAACTAACGTGAGAGGGTGTCCAATCTGAGGGAATTGTAGAGAGTAAATACGTAATGGAAGTAGTGGGAAATAAATCAGTTTTTTCAAGTGATTTCAGGTTTAGCAGGAGAGGATTGGGTTTTCAAAAGGATTGGCCCAACTGTGCCTCCATTGAAAACACCCACTAACTTCAACCAGTAAATTTTTTGAAAACCACAGAGGCCTTTTTTGGACTAGGGCTTTGTTTACACTAGCACTTTGTTTGGCAAAACTTTAGTCACGCCCCGATTGACATAAGTTTCCCCAACAAAAGTACCGGTATGGACAGCGCTATGTTGGCGGGAGAGCATTTCCTGCCAATTTAGCTACTTGTTGGGGATGGTTTAATTATGCTGACAGGAGAGCTCTCTCCCACCAGCATAGTGTGGCTAGACAGAAGACCTTACACTGGTGCAGCGGTACAGCTGTGCCTCTGTGGGGTCCATAGTATAGACATAACCTATGATTTGAAGATGTGATGTTAAATGTTATTTTTCTCACGTGATCTCATCAACACCTTGGCTAAAACTCGAGCCAAGACACAGTATTGTAGTGTAACATGCCCTAAAAGTGATTGTGTTAAACCTGAAGGCTCCTCCTACAGGTTTTGGGGTATCAAGGGGCTTGTCTTCACCAGGCTTTTGTATGGTGAGTTAATTGATTGCCAGTTAACTAGAGGTAGTTTACGCATTTGTAAAAAGCTAATCCCTAGGGCCAAGAACCCCAGCATTTGTAGCCTGCCAATCAATTAACTTGATGCATTAAAATCTAGTGAACCACACTGTAAGGCAGTCTTGTACCTGCTCAGGGTGTTAAGGGCATAAGCGTCACAAATTAACATTTGCTAGATTTAAATGGCATATTACAGGCTGTTCGGGATCCACAGTCACGATATCTGGATTCTGCATTAAACAGGACAGCCTCGCCCTTTAGCTCAGGTTCGATGTTTTAAACTTGCAAGTGGCTTAATTTGCCTTTTGCATAAAATGATGTTTTCTTCTTGCTCAAATCTACCAGCCCTGATTGGCTGGCTGCGGCTCTTCCCAAGAAACCGGCAGATGCCCCAGTAGGAAAGGTTATGTTTTTCCAGCACCTGGCACTGGATATCCTGCACTCAAGCCACCTAACCTTAGTGTTCTCTACTCTTAGCTCTACTTCAGAGAGTGGTGGGCGCATTTCTGCCCCCTCAGAGGAATTGTTTGAAGCTTGTCATAAGTCTCTGCCAAGAGGCATTATTAGGGAGAGGAGAAGAAACTGCCTTAAGTACAAGGCTTTTGGGCTGGGGCTAGTGTGCCTTCCGTGTTGGATGCAATGGTGTCTAAATAATGCAGAGAGCTGGGTGCTTCTTCCTTGCAGGTGAAATTCACCCAGGCCCACTGGAGCACCTAAGTCCCATGCTGGGGATATGCAGGGGTTCCAGAACACAACAGGGAGGTCACCATGCTAGCCCTGCATAGACTGGTGTGAAGGCTGCATTGGGGGTTGTTGGGTGATTGGCCCCTTGAGATCGGAGAAGAGTCTCAAGAATGAAGTGAACCGGGGAGCTCTCAGGTGGATGGTCTGGAGAACAGAGCTCTGGATAAGGGCAGAAAGAGTCTGGGAACAGATTGGAGGTGGACTCTCAGGTGGGTGAGCTGGAGATGACGTCCCAGGAGCGGGCATGGAAAGTTCTTGAACCGGTTATGATTTGGGGAAAACGTTTTTATCATAAGGACTCTGGAGACTATTGAACATGTACAGGCCTAAATTATGCCGAGAGGCAGGCTTTCGACTCGGACATTGAGAGAGACTGTGTTCCTTTACTGGCTGGACCAAGGGGAAACTGAGGCAGATGCACTTGTAGTGCCACAGGAGGGCACTTTAGGAGGGATTGAGCAGAAGATCTGCCTTTATGTGATCCAGCGGTCCCAGTCCTCTGTGCAACAGACACTGATGGCCTGTGACCACCGTTCCCCTCAAAGGGATAAGAGAGAGGTTGCTGCATGACAGCCCCGCTCCCTAGGCTCAGAATGTGGATTTAGTCTTCCCAGCTGCCCCATACCCTGCTTTCATAGAGTCCTATCATCCAGCCTTTCTGTGGACGCAGTGAATTTTCCCCTGCACGCCTCCATTATGAAAGAGGAAGAGCTGCCTACAAACAGTTGGGTGTCTCTAGCTGTCTTTCTCAGTTTAGTGTGCAGTACAACTTAGCTGTATGTTCTTCTTCGAGTGTTTGTGCATGTACATTCTGTTGTAGGTGTATGTGCTCGCCACATGCATCGGTGCCGGAAGTTTTTCCCTCAGTGGTATCTGTAAGGGACCGGCTCTGGTGCCCCCTGGAGTGGTGTGTGTATTCACCGGCATAAAGGGCACCACCGGCTCCCCCCTCCCTCAGTTCCTTCTTACCGCCAGTGGAGTGTTTTTACTGCAGGAATGTCTCCTTGCCTCAGCTAGCTTTCCTATCTCAACTGTGCCTAGTAGCAAATTTGTTGTGTACAGTTGTTAAAAGTTGTATAGTTGTATAGACTTAGCCTAGGGATTGGACATGCCCTGGTCCCTGGGCTTCAAGCCTTGAGACTGCTGCAAAAAACCTATGCCAATCAGTGATCCCCATAGAAGGTGCCTGAAGTGTTTAGGGGAAACCCATGTGAGCACTATGTGTCACATTTGCAAAAGCTTCAGGCCGCAGACCAAAAAGGAGCGGGACATTCGTCTCTGAGCTCCCCTTATGGAGTCGGCCCTTGGAGCCGACGAAATCGGACTCTGCTCGAAGCACCGTGGCCTTGGTGCGGAACGCGCCTCCGGCACCGATCCCCAACCGGCGCTGATCCCCATCCCCGGTATTGGCTAAAAAGTAAAGAAAGGGTGGGGGAGGGCATTTTCCTACAGCCCTTAAAGGGAGGGAGAGAGCTGGAGGAGAGCAAAGAATCACCCGGGGCAGCTCCTCCCCTCCGGACAGTGGCCAGGTTCCAGCTTTTGTTGAGCTGTCAAGCCCTCTTCCTCGTTTTCTTCCTGATTTGATTTCTTTGATGGCCTTGGTGGAGCCTGCAGGCTGCTTCTCTGATCCCCCAACCACTTTCCCCAACACTGAAGCATCCTGCCACCTCATGGGATGAAGACAAAGAGCCATATAGAAAATTCAGGTCCAGAAGAAAAGGCCCCCACCAAGACAAAGTTTAATTTCGGTGACACGTAGCCTGAGACAGAGAAACTGAGTCCCAGGAAGCAGAAGACGACAGAACGGTCTGGGCAGTTTGTTAAATGGAATCTCTGCTATTGTGTACAACTTTGTCAGACTCATAACTCCTCCAGGTTCAAAAATTGTTATTGGAGTACTTCCTTTGAGAGTAAATAGAGAGAAACCAAAGAATGCATCGTGCCTCTGTCAAGTGGCCTTTCCCAACACTGTTTGGAAATGCACAGACATTACGTGTGCTTTGCCATGGCTTTCAGTACCTGCTGAAAGAGTAAAAACTGTAGAGATGCTACCAAGTGAGGCTGGAGTTGGCAGTCACTTCTTATGCAAAAGCTTCTAGCTAGTCCTCCGTCATGGCAGAGATGCCAGAAATGTTAGCCAGCCCTTGTGGTGCTGCTTCCTAGATAAGAGCTTCAGGCTGTCAGACCAGAGGGGAATGCTGCTTTCAGGTAAGCTGCCCACTCTTCTAATTTGATTTTGTGATATATGAGTTTTCTAGTTTGATGCTCAGCAGCAGCAACACCTTGCTTGTCCTAATTATGTGTCTACACACTGCAAATGAGCTGATCTAATCTGAGCAAAATATCCCTCCCATCTGCCACCTAATTATAGTGTGATCCACAACTGTGATCTGCATCATCTGGTGCATTGATTCAGGCCTGTTGGATTGCTTTATTTTAGTGAATGCGGAAGTCCAGTGATAAGCAAGGTAATAACTAAGAGCACTGTCTAAAAACCTAACACCGGAGCTGGAGCCTAAACATGGTTGAAATTTGTTTGTTAGAAGCCCATGTTGCTGGGTTTCTCAGTCTCTGAGAAGTTATTTATAAAGATGAATAATGGCAGGCTAGTTGAGAAGAAAACACTTAATCAGTTATTTCTCTTTAGCTATAGATGTTTTCTCTTCAAAGCCGTGTACTTAGCAAGTGCACAGCTAACGTAGCTGAAATACCAACAGAACAGCCAGTTAAACCTATCACAAGGTACTGAACAAAGATTCATGTGTTTCTGGAAACTGAAGAGAGTTTTCCGCTAAAACCCGATGGCAATAAATTAAAAATTGCAATGTAACTTTAAAACATGACTGGGGTCAGAGTGTTATCCCCACATCTGATCTCTGGGTGGAGAAGAGTAGAAAGTCTGTCTCTGCTGTAATTTTCCCCAAATTGGTAACAGCTAAGAAGAGTCGGTGTTATTTTGGCAATGAAGGGAATCTAACTGTGTCAATTTGGAGAACTCAATTAAAATTGTTCAAATGATTTTCTGCTTAAAAGACCAATTTTTTTTTTCCTCACTGAAGGCCTCTATCAGGGCGACTTGCCGTTTCATTTGCCTACCAGTGTTTGTCAGATGGATTTATCGGTATGAAAGAACTGGGTGGTTTTCAAAAGGGTACAATAGTTGTCTGATAGCATACAGAGTATGTTTACAAGAATCTTAAAAAAATTTGGTGCTTTAACATTTTTCAGCATTTGCCCATAACTCTTCAGGAGCCATATCTGTGTTTGTCTTTAGTCCTGTAAGGATTTGTCTTCTCCTTTTCAAATATTTGCCTTGTGCACTGTTGAGAGAACTAAGCAAGGTTTTTTTTATTGTTGATGGGAAGGTAGTGGGTGAACAATCTTTTGTGGGCTTTTTGACTGGCAGCATTATGTTACCCCTGTTGATGGAGGAAGTGATCACCTGGCACTGAGGACAGATGTCCTCAGCTGGAGGTATGTGTATATGATGATGGATTTCCTCCACTTGTGGTATCTTTTGTGCGGTTAACATATTGATTGAATCAGGGAATACTTTTGACATGAAGGGAAGAACTGCTTGTCTGCTATTGGCCAGAGGTTAGAGGTTACAAACTTTCCAGTCAATGAAAACCATATGTGCTGACATTGCACAAATTGCATTGTGTGAGTGTCTTATATTTTATAAGATTGGTAACAAAACAGAATACATTTCATGTGATGCAGGAAAAAAAGTCCTTTATATAAAGCAAAACACACACATGCAAGTGAGTGGTACAGATTACCTGAGAACAGGTTGAGGGTGGCTGATTTTAGCAGTCAAGGATTTGGATTTTGTAAAGTTTTTCGTATGTATAATTTTGTACCATTGTTCCAAAAACCCGCAACTTCATAACAGTAGTGGTAGAAAGAATAATAGAAAGAAGGGATTTAATTGGGAATGGCAGGTGAGATTGCAAGAAACCTAAGGTTTGTGACCATCTTGAAATGCTACAGGGGAAACGCATGCAGTTCTGCGGCTTCATCTCTTTGGCGCTTCAGTGTAGCCAATCTCTGCAGTGCCAGGAAGGATTCCCCCATTGCTGTAGATAATCTACCTCTCTGAGAGGTGGTAACTAGGTCGATAGAAAAATTCTCTTCCATCAACCTAGCACTGTCTGCACTGTGGGTTAGGTCAGCATAGCTACATCTCTTGGGGATGTGAATTTTTCACACCCCGAGAGATGTAGCTATTCCAGTGTAAGTTTTCCACATAGGCCAACCTGTAATGACATAGAAGCACAAATCCAACTGAAGGTCAATGCGATAGTGTGTCCAAATCACTTAAGTCCTTTTAAAACTCTGACTCCGTGAGTCCAAATCTCTTAGGCCTTGTCCTCACTTGGGGGACGGGGGGGGGGGGAAATGTTCTTAACTCGAGTTGGCCAAGTCAAGGTCAAATCCTAGTGAAGACAAGGCAGGTGTAGTTTTCACATGAGTTAACAGGTCAAGGTAAAGATTAGGAAGTCTAGGGTTCACTTGACTGGCTAACTGATGTGAAAACTACCACCTGCCTTGTCTTTACTAGGAGCTGAGCTTGAATTAAGAGTACACCTTTTTTCTAGTGAAGAGAGAGACTCAGTTAGGTTTGAAAAATCTCTGCCTAAAATACTAACACACAAAGTAGAGCCTAAAATGAGTGGACAGGCAATATCCCTTGTGCACAATGAGATTTCTTCCTATTCCAATTTAAAGCCACTGGTAATTAAAGCAAGGATTTTCAAAAGCACTTTTCGCATTGGCCCTGCTGAAGTCAACAGGCTAATACTGAGTGCTTTTTGAGAACTCTCCCTTAATGCAATAGGAGAGAAGAACTCTAACCTGGATCTTAGAAACGAAACAGAAATAAGGAAAAAACAGGAATATTTCAGTGGATTAATATTTCTGTTTGAAATGGATTAGAAGAGAAACTGTAAATTATGTCAAGTATCAGAGGAGTTGCCGTGTTAGTCTGTATCCACAAACACAACGAGGAGTCCGGTGGCACTTTAAAGACTAACAGATTTATTTGGGCATAAGCTTTCATGGGTAAAAATCCCACTTCTTCAGATGAAACTGATGAAGTGGATTTTTTACCCATGAAAGCTTATGCCCAAATAAATCTGTTAGTCTTTAAGGTGCCACCGGACTCTTCATTGTTTTTTTTATGTATGTCTATTCAAGCCATTGTTGCTTAAAAATACAATTTTGGTGTAGTTTTTAGTTACTATTATGCATTTCAAATGTTGGGTTTTTTACTGTTCTAGAGAAACTACATCTAATTGTGTTCTATGTAGATCTAAATAGATGCCATTTTTACATGTTTTTTAATACATTCATAAATGTTTAACCATTTTAGCAGCTTATTCACACATTTGCTTACACTTAACTTTCCCTTAAGCACCTCTAAACTTTTAGCAAGGTGCCACTTTTCCCTCCAACCACACAGTTATGACTTCTTAATGATTACAGATATACCCTTCAGTGAAAGCAAAACAAACTAGTTTTGTAGTCCCTATCTTCAAATTAGTTCAGACACCGGGCAAAATTTTTGACTTGCTTACAACATTTGGAGGGGTGAAGGAGAAAGAATTGATGGTTTTCACTTGTGTACTTGTATTATTATTTTTTTCATCCTTCTCAAGATGGGCCACAGATCTAGAAATGTTCTGAATGAATTGCCCTAGAAATGAACTTCCTGACACATTACGATTGATTTTACAGCCGTGCCTAAGGAGCCTGACTGAGAGCGACGCATCATCGTGCTAGATGATCAGTGGATGCATAATAAGAGTACCTGCCCCAAAGAGCTTATGGTTTAAGACAGTCCTAATCTGGAAGAGATAGTGTTGTTCCCATTTTACAGATGGGCAACTGAATCACAAAGAGATTAACTGTCCTGGCCAAGGTCATGCAAGAAGTTTCACAGAGCTGGAGATTGAATCCAGATTGACTGAGTCCCAGCCCAGTCCCTTAATCATGAGGCTACCTGTGTTGGTTCTCGGGATACCTGCAACCATGAGGTTGCCTTGTGCCCTCTGCCTCCAATGTGAGGGCGTCTTGCTTGTGGTAGATGGGTGTTAGCTCCCTAACACCACTAGCCTGTCAGCCACTCAAGCCCTCTCCTCTGGGCTATGCTAGCCCTGTCTTCACCTTGCAGGCTAACAATAGGTGCTCCCCCGTCTCCAAGTTCCTTTGAATCGTTCCCCGGTGGTATCCTGCCCCTGACTCTGGCTACTCACAGAAATGCCAGATTCTCTGCCCCCAGAAGAGCAGATACCCCAGTTTACCAGTTTTACTTTAAACCTCCACTCCTAGTATACATACAGCACTTATAATGAAACACAAAAAGGTTTTGTATAAAGAGAACAGAGATTCTACTAGAAACAAGAAAGAGTGGTGGAAACAAATGGTCTACACTGATTAGTAGTTTACTTTCCTTTCTAACAAAGTAGGATTTTCCCGCAAAATTCAGTCTGTTGCCTAGCTGGCTGGCTTCCCAGGAACCAGTTGTTCATGACAACATCCACACACTCCAAGATGTCTCCCCAGCATAGACATAATCAGTCTTTTGTCTGTATTCATAGACATAGGAGTTACTGAGCTCAGCATCTCAATGCCTAGCTGATTTAGGAGTCTAAATCTCATTTCAGAATCATTTGAGGCAGTTGGGAGTTTAAATTCCATCAGCTGTTGTTGGAATTTAGACTTCTGGGCGCCTAAATCACCTAAAATGAAATTTTGGATCCTAAATCAGCGAGGTGTTGTGACGCCGAGGGCAGCAGTGACTAAATATTTTTTAAAAATCTGGGCTTATGAAGCCAGAATAGGGGTATAAATGGTAATGTCAATTTCCTTGAAGACATTTGGTGCAAGTTAGTTTAATATCATGTGTATTCAAAAGTTGCTATATATGCAGGTGCAAAAACCACCCTAGGCTTTTCTATCCCCTTCAATGTTCTAATGGTCTCTATTAACATGAAGATCATTTAACAATATATAAAGTTTAAATTACAGTAGGTAAATTACTGTTTTTCCTATGTGCAATTCTCATTACACAGTAGATATACAGCACATTAAAATTCATATTTCCAGTTTTAAAAACCTATTCATGGAGATGAATGTGTTCTTTGTTGATTACATCTCCTAAAATTCATGCTCAACGCACACACTCATTAGAGGGAAATTGCTGTGTTAGTCCACAAGAATGTATGTAGCCAAGGAGAAATTAAACAACAAGATTAAGGTGGAAGGACTGCATGACCAGCACATAAAAATAAAGATGAGCGGTTTCATTATGACTTGAATTGGTTATTTAGAGTGAAGTTCTGCTGATCTTCAGAAATGTGTCAGTGCAGATATAAAATGGTTTTGTTGAAATTAAAAGCTGCTAAATTGAAAAGAGTGGGGGATATCTAATATGGGGTGTGAGTGTGTTAAAGCTTCAAAAACTTTATATAGTCACCTTTTAAAGGTAGAGATGAAATGATAAATTAACTTTTTCTTTAATAAGGAAAATGAGTATAATGAAGTAGAAGCTCTGAAATCTAAAAGGAATATGCATTAAAATGTTTTGTTTAAACAGCCAGTTGGATTCAGGAGAAGCATCAGAACATTTGACATTTTAGTTTGCAAGTAAGTTTTCAGGCCAACATTTTCAAACATGTCTCCAAAATCCTTATTTAGGCCTTCCGATTTTCAAAAGCATCGAACATGCAGCAGCTGAGACCTGCTGGGTGCACAGCTCTTCTGAAAACTTAAGCCACTTACTTAGAAGATCTGATGCAGTGGTCCTCAACCTGTTTACCATAGTGGGCCGCATATGCAGCTCTCTCTGCGTTATGCGGGCCGCATCCATACAATATATATACTACCTCTGTGGTCCTGAGGATGTCACATGGACTGCAGCTGTGTCCTGATTGGGCTGAGAACCACTGCTCAAAAAGATCTGAAGGGGGGAAGTGTAGGGGCTTTAGTAATGAATGAGTCCAGGAAGGTCATTCCAGGCACAGAGAGCTACTTGCAAGAAATGAAGATCCGTTTGGGAGGAGAGGGAACTGGGCATGTGTAAGCAACTGTGATTTTTGTTTCCCAAAGCAGCAGAAGAAGAGGGAGACCTGGTAGCACACGTGAAAATTTCAAAACATTATTTGGCTTAGAAAGTGCTAAGGGATTCTTTGTTGGAAGGAGGGGTTAGGGTTAGAAATACATGGACTGAAGAAGATTCAGGTATAAAAGCAGAGGCATTTTGCACTTGATACCTTTTTTGGACCAGAATATCCTCCTTGATGGCATTAACGATGCAGGGATGTTTTTCTGTCAAATATTTTCTGACAGTTCAGTTGCCAAAAACACTGAAGTGGCAGAATGCGCCTGCAATTACTAACAATATGCTTGCCATGGAGTCTGTGAACTCCCTCATGAAAGCCCTAAATGGCCCTCACGTTGTTTAGAAATAGCAGCAATAACCATGGTAATAAGCTCTTCTCTTTGCTGAAGAGGTTTGATCCCTTTTGCGGATAGGCTGCAGTATAGTCTGTTGATTTTTTGTAGCTGCTGGCATTGCAAGTGAAAATTCAGAGGAAATGGTGCTACTGCAGCCTGCCCATCACCACTTTCCACCCTGTCTAGCCTCCTTTCCCACCAAACCCCTGTACGCCATCAAGCCGTTGTCCTCCAAGCCCCACTCACCTCCCATCATCCGAGACAAGGTCAAGCCTGATTTTGTGTGGCCTGGGGCGGGATCCCACCCCCACAGTGCTCCCCAGGAACTGAGGGCATGGATGTTGCCTCAGTAGGAGACAGTTTTGCCTAGTGCAGTGGCTCTCAACCGTTCCAGACGACTGTACCCCTTTCAGGAGTCCGATCTGTCTTGTGTACTCCAAATGTCACCTCACTTAAACACTACTTTCTTACAAAGTCAGACATAAAAATGCACAAGTGTCACAAGTACGAAAAAATGGCTCACTTTCTCCTTTTTACCATATAATTATAAAATAAATACATTTGGAATATAAATATTGTACTTGTATTTCAGTGTATAGTATATAGCGGGGTGGCGAAACTTACTGATCCTCCGAGCTGCATATGATAATCTTCAGAAGTTTGAGAGCCGGGCACACCTGCTTGGGGCTTCTGCTCTGCGGCAGGTAGTGGGGCTCGGAACTTCAGCCCTGTGGGAGGTGCCTGCTGGTGCTCGGGGCTTCGGCAAGACCGGGGCTGAAGCCCCAAGCCCTGGCAGGCACCTCCTGCAGGGCTAAAGCCTGCATTTCCCTACCACACTAGGCAGAAACCCCTAGTCCCACCACCCTGCCTCAGAGCAGAAGCCCCGAGCTTCCTCCTGCCCCAGTCTGGTAGGTGGAGAATTAGCGGAGGGGGCTTCGCGTGCCACACTTTAACTGTAAAAGAGCGGCATGTGGCTCGCAAGCCACAGTTTGGCCACTCCTGGTGTATAGAGCAGTATAAAGAAGTCATTGTCTGTATGAAATTTTAGTTTGTACTGACTTCGCTAGTGCTTTTTATGTAGCCTGTTGTAAAACTAGAGAAATATCTGGATGAGTAGATTTGCCCCCTGGAAGACCTCTGCATACCCCCAGGGGTATGTCTTACCTTTGGTTGAGAACCACGGGCTTAATGGATAGAGCACTGGAGAGTGGGTCAGGAGACCTGGGTTCTATTCCTGGCTCTGTCACTGGCCTGCTGGATGATCTTGGACAATTCACTGCCGCTGTGTGCCTCAGTTTTCCCATCTTTAAAATCAGGGTAATGAGACTGACTTCCTTTGCAAAGCACTTTGAGATCTACTGATGAAAAGACCTAGCTATTATTATTTACTCACTGACCAGCCTGGCTGAGGTCTACACCTTAAAAATTAGATCGACCTACCTACATTGCTCAGGGCTGTGAAAAATTTCACCCCCCCATGTGATGTAGTTGGGTTGACCTAACCCCCGCTGAAGACATGACTAAGTCAACGGAAGAATTTTCCTTACCTAGCTACCGCCTCTCAGAGAGGTGGATTACCTACATTGATGGAAAAGCCCCTTCTTTCGATGTCGGAAGCGTCTACATTGCAGCAGCAGTGCCGCTGTAGCTGCTGTTGTGTAGGCATCCGTCTAGTGAGCCCAGAGCGCAGACAATGTCAGCCATCTAGAGTGGTAGCAACAACTCTGCAGGTATCCTAGAGACGGATGGGTTTTCCTACCTTCCACATTGCATCTATAAGGTAAACTTTTAATGACAGAGATTTTAGCCATCTGTGTTAAATGGGAAAGGCTTTATTGATTATCCATGGGTAATATGCCATATCTACTGCACGGGCATAAAAACAACTCGTCCCTTGAAGACTTTAATGTGGAGAGAAGGGATTCCCAGGGGTTTGCTCTTTCCTGCCCTTGCCATCTTTATCTCTTAGCAAGGAAGAATTATGCTGTTCCTATGATGTTGGCTTTTATTAAAGCCATCGCTTCAGCACCTTTGGCTTTTGGTGGAAAATCAAAATGTAGGGAAAGGCTTCAGAGCTGTGAGAGAGCAGAAGTTAAGTGCTGCAAGCTTTTAAAATACATTTCCCCCAAGATGGCTGCCAAAAGGTAATCCACTCACTTCCCTGAAGACTGTAAGCTCTTTGGGGAGTGGCCAAGTCTTTATGTATTTGAACCTTTTGGATGTTGCTGCAATGTAAATAATAAGAATAACAGTAGAGTATTGTTTTAAGTTTAGAAGACGAACAAAAGAGGAGACAACAGAGCACTTCTCCAAATAAGCATTTGTTTATTGGTATTAAAGTCAAGCCTAGAGACTCCAACCAAATTACATACTAAGGCCTTGGCTACACTACACAGTTCAGTTGACATAAACTACCTTGCATGGACCTAGCTGTGAAAGTGTCTTCACTTAAATTTGGCTCCTGCTGACGTAAGTGCCTCTGATTTATTAACACCACCTGCCCGAGCAGCATACGGTTGGTCCATGTAATTAGGTTGACACAGTGTCAGTGTAGGCACTGTGTTGCTTATGTCGACTGTCACTGGCTTTCAGGAGCCGCCCCGCACTGACAATACAATCGATAGAACTGCACCTAGTGAGGATGCGCACCCCCGACCCAAGGAGCCGAGTGTGCGCACACACAAAGTAATAACTGTGGTGGCTGTATGCTGACATGAGTTAGCTCAACATAATTTTGTAGTGTAGACAGGGCCTAAGAGACCACCCTTTCCCAAAAGAATTCACAGTCTAAAGGGACAAGATGAAGGTGGAAAATGACACAGAGGCACAGAGAAATGACGTGACTAGCCCCAGGTTGTGCAGCAGGTCAGTGTTCAAAGCAGACATAGAAACCCAGCTTCAGGACTCCCAGTCCAGTGTTCTATCTATTAGATCACTCTGAAGTAATTGGGACTACAGACATGCTTAGAGTTAAATGTGTTTAGCATAAGTAGTTAACAAGTGTTCCACCTTGCATTTAGCAGTGACACTCTTGAGTTAATTTCCCAGACCTGAAGAAGATGAAATCAGACGAAGGTTTTTAACCATCAGAGGAGTGAAGTTTTGGAATAGCCTTCCAAGGGAAGCAGTGGGGGCAAAAGATCTATCTGGCTTTAAGATTCTACTCGATAAGTTTATGGAGGAGATGGTATGATGGGATAATGGGATTTTGGTAAGTAATTGATCTTTAAATATTCAGGGTAAATAGGCCAAATCCCTTGAGATGGGATATTAGATGGATGGGATCTGAGTTACTATAGAAAATTCTTTCCTGGGTATCTGGCTGGTGAATCTTGCCCATGTGCTCAGGGTTTAGCTGATTGCCATATTTGGGGTCGGGAAGGAATTTTCCTCCAGGGCAGATTGGAGAGGCCCTGGAGGTTTTTCGCCTTCCTCTGTAGCATGGGGCATGGTTGACTTGAGGGAGGCTTCTCTGCTCCTTGAAGTCTTTGAACCATGATTTAAGGACTTCAATAGCTCAGACATGGGTGAGGTTTTTCATAGGAGTGGGTGGGTGAGATTCTGTGGCCTGTGCTGTGCAGGAGGTCGGACTAGATGATCAGAATGGTCCCTTCTGACCTTAGTATCTATGAATCTAAGATCTCAGTGCAAGCTCGAAAGCTTCTCCCTCTCACCAACAGAAGTTGGTCCAATAAAAGATGTTACCTCACTCACCTTGTCTCTAGTATCCTGGGAACAATATGGCTACAATAACACTGTATGCAACATTGGGTCACATTCAGCGTTGATGCTTATTAGGAGCAAGAAATTTAAATATAGATTTACTCCCCCAGTTAACAAAGATTCCTTTATCTTATAAAATTTTGTTTCATGGTATGATTCTTGAGCACTTTACAGATATTGCTTTAGAATATAAATTCTTTGTTTCTGTAAGCCTTGTGATTCAGAAGTGTTGAAGTTTTAACAGTTGTTCATACAAGATAGAATGATCCAAGTTTTTGTTTATATAACTTGCATTTCTGGGACACTCTAGGAGACAAATATTCAAAATGCAGATAATCTGCACAAACTCACAACTGATTTACAAATGAAAAAATATTATTTTTGATAAGTGGCTGGAGAAATTTTGTGGAAAGACTTTACTTTGCTGTGGCTGTTGTATTTGGAGAACACAAATGCAAACAGTGGGAGAACAATTTTATGGTTATTAAATTCTAAAATGGTGATTCTTTGCTACAGAATACTACTTCTAAAGATTTGTCTATTTTTATTGAAATGAAAATTTTCTTTATTGATTTGAAGAATATTGATGATTTTTCTCTTTGTAACCTAGAAAAATAACAATTGATTATGTTCTTATAATAAGTCACTAGCATAGCCCACCCCACCCCCCCAAAATCATTACATTGACCAAGTCCTGTAGATATATTCTTGTAAGCCTTAAATTTATTTAGTAAACAAATGCAACAAAAATGTGCTTTATCATTTAAGCTATTGATACACTGCCAGTTTTTAAAATTTCCTATTTAAGTATTTACACCATCAAATATAGATACTATAACTCCAAACTTGTGCAAGCTGTTTTGTTAATTTCCATTAGGTTTCTTACACATCATACCAGATATTTGGCAAGAATATCCTTCTTGACCGGTTTCTTAATTTCAAATTGATAAAGCCACTTATTTTCAAACACAACCAAGCCATCTCAAAATGTTGATCTTTAAGAGTCATAGATTATCAGGGTTGAAAGGGACCTCAGGAAGTCATCTAGTCCAATCCCCTGCTCAAAGCAGGACCAATCCCCAGTTTTTGCCCCAGATCCCTAGATGGCCCCTCAAGGATGGAACTCACAATCCTGGGTTTGGCAGGCCAATGCTCAAACCACTGAGCTATCCCTCTCCCCGTAGAAGCAAATGTTTTGGGCATTTATTATAATAATGTCACGTTGACTATACCAAGTTCTTTGTATTGGGATAATGATTTAAGGCCTGTCAGGATTGGGGTATTAATTATGCTCCCACCCTCACCCCCTGTTCAAGGGGGATCAAAGGGAGACTGTCTCTGAACTTCTGGGGCTGCAGTTGTGACGGGCTTATACATGGAGTCCATCTGTTTTAAAGGTGTATAATACTAAAGAAATACCAGCAGAAGTCCGAATATTGCTATGACGGTGAATGTCAATCACGAGATATACTAAATTGACAGTTACTTTCAAGTTCATGCCATACCACCAATTCCCCATTCCTCCACACCGTGTGGTTTCATAGCTGTTCTTTTGTATCCAATTTATTGCAGATGAGCTTCATTTGTTGACAGATTTTGAGATTTTCATGGTCAACCTGTGCATTGCAATATACTTTCCTGTTCTTCGGTCTTGAAATAATTTATTGCATAAATGAATCATTATCCTGTTGTCTGACAAAACCTCACCGAGCGGATGGTTTCCAAATGGAATAACATGTTCACAGAATGCTACAGTAATGGTTTCTGCCCTTAACAGTTCCTAATTTATTGTGAGACTGACTGTATGGCTAGTCATGCCATTCACTGAGTTCTCTTTTGGCACAAAGAGTGGAAGGATGTTCTTGTGGTTAAGACGTTCGACAAGACTCGAGAGATCTGAGTTCTGTTTCCAGTTCTGCTTGTGAGACCTTGGGCAAGTCGCTTAGTATGGCTTAGGTTCCCCATCTGTAAAATGGTGAGACTATTTTCCTCCTTAAGATGTATGTCAAGTACTCAGATGCCATGATGCGGAATATCATAAACCAGCCTATAAATAAAAGATTGCTGGGACTTTAAATCAGTACTGTAGCAGTTTTTTGCCAGTGTGTAGATGTGATTTACGTCCTATGGCATGAACCAATTGTTTCAAACTTGTATTAATAATTTTCTACAACATTTGGTATAGTGGTGTGTGTGTGTGTGTGTGTGTATATATATTGTTTTTTGCTTCTACTTCATCATTTTAACAGATCGCTTTAATTGTAACGGCGCAATGTGTATTGAAAACTGTATCCCTAGAAATGTGCATCTTCATATCTTTGCCGACAGAGAATAATTTTGTTCTATACTTTACACAAGGTAATAGAGGTGTCACTTGTTCTTGATTGTTATTTTAGGTTCCAGACAGTAAAGTGAATGGATTATCAATCTGGTACAAATGTGCACGTGCACAATTAAATTGTTTCTGGCTAATCATGTGAGAACACATGCAGTAGGGTGTGTTTAGATGTCTCAATTTACTTGTTCTGTTATGGATCATCTGGTTACTTTTTCAAGGGTTTATTATGATAAAGACAAATCTGTGATTTTATTTGGGCTCTAAATGCTAAAGTGGGGGTGGCACTTTGTGTATGCCTTAAACATTTATGTATTAATATTACGTGCATTGCATTAGCTCCTTAAAGCCCAAACTGAGACCAGGGTCCTACATTGCTAGTCACTTTACAAATGTTGGTGAAAGACAGATCCTGCCCCAAAGTGCTTACAACAGAAATAGACAGTATAGCGTGGGAGGGGAAACAAAGGCATGTTGAGATGAACTAATATGGCCAAGGTCACAGCAGGTCAGTTGTCAAACCAGGATTAGAACCCATGTCTTCTGAGTCTGTCTAGTGCTGAATCCATTAGGCAACACTGCCTTGAGTCTTACTTTTGTTCCGCGGTGGACTTCACCAACTGCTGGCTAGTGTGGGGAGAGCTTTGAAAAAGTATTGCATTTGAAAGGTGGTGTTTTCCCTTCCTTTTAGAGTTTAACTCGAATAAATGTCCAATTGAAGCTACTCATGTAAAGTCTTGTTTCTTAAAATACACTGCCTTTTTAAATTCTACTTAGGGTTTACAAATCTCTTAACAAATCACTTTACAAATCTCTACTCCAAGACTGCTAGACTGGATCTCAGTTCCATGTCCGGTGTATGTGTAAATTACAGTCTTTCATATTTCTAGAAGTGTTTTAATGCAGCTATCTTATAAATACATCCCTGACCCTCTCCCTTAGGGAGATTTGTTAGCTTCATTTTAGGACTGTTGAGAAAATTCTCACACATTGCTTTGCTTCTTAAGAGTGATATCACAGTATTTCTTATCTTTAAAGGTCGTGCTTTGTCATTATCATACTCCTCTGTTTCACAGTCATTCTTACCAACTCACTTTCCTTCTGATACTCGCCTTGCTCCAAAAACGGATGGTCAATGAATGCCTAAATAAACAGAATTGTTTTTCTGGGCTGCAGACCACTTTATCACATGTTAACAAGGGCACACAGTGATGGTGGCATGGCAGTACTTTCTGAAATCTACAGTTTTGGTCATAAAGACTGTAAGAACTGTAATCATTCACTTCGTAGCTCTCTTGAACCTCTAATAACACAGCATGCTACAGGGCAGGCTGCATTGCAAAAGCACCATGACATGAGTGAGATGCTGCTCGTTTCCTTTTCCTGATGATTTTGCCACTATCTTCTGTCATTCATAATATACACTGAAGTCTGTTTCTAAAAACCCATTGGTTCATTCTTACATTTCACTTAAATGGAATGATTCTGTATTCATTAGGACTGTGGATTAATTGCAGTTAACTCATGCAATTAACTAAAAAAAATTAATTGTGATTAATTGCACTGTTAAACAATAGAGAATACCAATTGAAATGTATTAAATTTTTTTGATGTTTTCCTACGTTTTCAAGTATACTGATTTCTGTTACAACACAGAATACAAAGTGTACAGTGCTCACTTTATATTATTATTTTTAATTACAAATATTTGCTCTGTAAAAATAATAAAAGATAGTATTTTTCAACTCACCTCATATAAGTACTGTAGTGCAATCTCTTTATCGTAAAAGTGTAACTTACAAATGTAGATTTTGTTTGTTACATAACAGCACTCAAAAACAAAACAATGTAAAACTTTAGAGCCTACAAGTCCGCCAGGTCCTACTTGTTCCGCCAATTGCTAAGACAAACAAGTTTGTTTACATTGATGGGAGATACTGCTGCTTGCTTCTTATTTACAATATCAATAAGTAAGAACAGTTATTCACATGGCACTTTTGTAGCTGGCATTGCAAGGTATTTATGTGCCAGAGATGCTAAACATTCCATATGCCTCTTCATGCTTTGGCCACCATTCCAGAGAACAAGCTTCTGATGCTCATTAAAAAAATGTGTTAATTAAATTTGTGACTGAGCTCTTTCAAGCAGAATTGTATGTCTTCTCTTCTGTTTTACCTGCATTCTGCCATATACTTCATGTTATAGCAGTCTCGGATGACGACCCAGCACATGTTCATTTTAAGAACACTTTCACAGCAGAAATGACAAACGCAAACAAGGTACCAATGTGAAATTTCTAAAGATAACTGCAACACTCAACCCAGGTTTAAGATTCTGAAGTGCCATCTAAAATATGAGAGGGACGAGGTGTGGAACATGCTCTCAGAAGTCTTAAAAGAGCAACACTCTGATGCGGAAACTACAGAATCTGAACCACCAAAAAAGAAAATCAACCTTCAGCTGGTGGCATCTGACTCAGATGATGAAAAAGAACATGCATTGGTCTGCTCTGCTTTGGATAGGTATCGAGCAGAACTTGGTACCAGCACGGTTGAAACATGTAGAGACGTATGAATCTTTAGCGCATCTGGCATAGGAATATCTTGCGATGCTGGCTACAACGGTGCCAGGCAAACACCTGTCCTCACTTTCAGGTGACATTGTAAACAAGAAGTGGGCAGTATTATCTCCTGCAAATTGTTACCAAACTTGTTTGTCTGAGCGATTGGCTGAACAAGAAGTAGGACTGAGTGGACTTGTAGGCTCTAAAGTTTTAAATTGTTTTATTTTTGAATGCAGTTTTTTTTGTACATAATTCTACATTTATTAGTTCAACTTTCATGATAAAGAGATTGCACTACAGTACTTGTATTAGGTGAATTGAAAAATGCTATTTCTTTGGATTTTACAGTGCAAATGTTTGTAATCAAAAATATATATAAAGTGAGCACTGTATGCTTTGTATTCTTTATTGTAATTGAAATCAGTATATTTGAAAATGTAAAATACATCCAAAATATTTACAAGACAGAAAAGCAGGGGGTGGAGTTAGAAGACTTTTCATAGTTTTAAGTTATAAAATTCAAAGGAGGGGGGAAATCCATTCTGAAGAATTGTCAGCAGAAGTTCAGGAAAGCTTTTTTTCTTACTTTATAGCTATAGCATATTTTAGTGCAGGCATCTTACACTATCTCCTCAGCTCTCCATTAGTTTATACAGAGACCATGACCAGGGCCGGCCCACAACATTTTGGCACCTGAGGCGGGGAGCTCAAATGATGCTCCTTTGCCCCCTCACTTGGGCCAAAACTTTGAAACTCTGGGTCCTAGTGGCGCCCCTCCGACCCACCCCTCTCAGTCTGGCACCTGAGGTGGCTGCCTCAGTTTGCCTCATGGTAAGGCCAGCCCTGACCATGATGTTAAGGAGTTACACTGATATAAATGAGAAGATAATCAAACTTTGCATCTTTTAGGTATCTTTTACTGTTCTCCCTTTTGTAGACTGGAATTCCCCTCACTCCCAGATCACCTCCTGAAATGTTAAAGCAAATCCTGATTGTAAATTAACAGTGGACAACTATGTGTGTGTAATATTCCAAGGTTAAATCTTTGTGATCATTAGGCAGCAGTAAAGATCTTGACTCCATCTAAGTGACTTGTGTCTAATAGGGTACATAATGTGAGCAAGGCCAAACAGCAAAAATTAAGATGTTTGTACACCAATGCGAGGAGCCTAGGTAACAAAATGGAGGAACTAGAGCTACTGGTGCAGGAAGTGAAACCAGATATTATAGGGATAACAGAAACATGGTGGAATAGTAGTCATGACTGGACTACAGGTATTGAAGGGTATGTGCTCTTTAGGAAAGACAGAAACAAAGGTAAAGGGGGTGGAGTAGCATTGTATATCAATGATGAGGTAGAATGTAAAGAAATAAGAAGTGATGCAATGGATAAGACAGAGTCCATCTGGGCACAAATTACATTGGGGAAGAAAACTAGTAAAGCCTCTCCTACGATAGTGCTTGGGGTGTGCTATAGACCTCCGGGATCTAATTTGGATATGGATAGAGTCCTTTTTAATGTCTTTAATAAAGTAAATACTAATGGAAACTGCATGATCATGGGAGACTTTAACTTCCCAGATATAGACTGGAGGACCAGTGCTAGTAATAATAAGAGGGCTCAGATTTTCCTAGATGCGATAGCTGATGGATTCCTTCATCAAGTAGTTGCTGAACCGACTAGAGGGGATGCCATTTTAGATTTAATTTTGGTGAGTAGCGAGGACCTCATAGAAGAAATGGTTGTAGGGGACAATCTTGGCTCAAGTGATCATGAGCTAATTCAGTTCAAACTAAATGGAAGGATTAACAAAAATAAATCTGCAACTAGGGTTTTTGATTTCAAAAGGGCTGACTTTCAAAAATTAAGGAAATGAGTTAGGGAAGTGGATTGGACTGAAGAACTTATGGATCTAAAGGTAGAGGAGGCCTGGGATTATTTTAAATCAAAACTGCAGAAGCTATCAGAAGCCTGTATCCCAAGAAAAGGGAAAAAATTCATAGGAAGGAGTTGTAGACCAAGCTGGATGAGCAAGCATCTTAGAGAGGTGATTAAGAAGAAGCAGAAAGCATACAGGGAGTGGAAGATGGGAGGGATCAGCAAGGAAAGCTACCTAATTGAGGTCAGAACATGTAGGGATAAAGTGAGACAGGCTAAAAGTCGAGTAGAGTTGGACCTTGCAAAGGGAATTAAAACCAATAGTAAAAGGTTCTATAGCCATATAAATAAGAAGAAAACTAAGAAAGAAGAAGTGGGGCTGCTTCACACTGAGGATGGAGTGGAGGTTAAAGATAATCTAGGCATGGCCCAATATCTAAACAAATACTTTGCCTCAGTCTTTAATAAGGCTAAAGAGGATCTTGGGGATAATGGTAGCATGACAAATGGGAAGGAGGATATAGAGGTAGATATTACCATATCTGAGGTAGAAGCAAAACTGAAACAGCTTAATGGGACTAAATCGGGGGGCCCAGATAATCTTCATCCAAGAATATTAAAGGAATTGGCACCTGAAATTCTAAGCCCATTAACAAGAATTTTTAATGAATCTGTAAACTCAGGAGTAGTACCGAATGATTGGAGAATTGCTAATATAGTTCCTATTTTTAAGAAAGGAAAAAAAAGTGATCCGGGTAACTACAGGCCAGTTAGTTTGACATCTGTAGTATGCAAGGTCCTGGAAAAAATTTTGAAGGAGAAATTAGTTAAGGACATTGAAGTCAATGGTAAATGGGACAAAATACAACATGGTTTTACAAAAGGTAGATCGTGCCAAACCAACCTAATCTCCTTTTTTGAAAAAGTAACAGATTTTTTAGATAAAGGAAATGCAGTGGATCTAATTTACCTAGATTTCAGTAAGGCATTTGATACTGTGCCACATGGGGACTTATTAGTTAAATTGGAGAAGATGGGGATCAATATGAACATCAAAAGGTGGATAAGGAATTGGTTAAAGGGGAGACTGCAACGGGTCCTACTGAAAGGCGAACTGTCAGGTTGGAGGGAGGTTACCAGTGGAGTTCCTCAGGGATCGGTTTTGGGACCAATCTTATTTAATCTTTTTATTATTGACCTTGGCACAAAAGTGGGAGTGTGCTAATAAAGTTTGCAGATGATACAAAGCTGGGAGGTATTGCCAATTCGGAGAAGGATCGGGATATTATACAGGAGGATCTGGATGACCTTGTAAACTGGAGTAATAGTAATAGGATGAAATTTAATAGTGAGAAGTGTAAGGTTATGCATTTAGGGATTAATAACAAGAATTTTAGTTATAAATTGGGGACACATCAATTAGAAGTAACGGAAGAGGAGAAGGACCTTGGAGTATTGGTTGATCATAGGATGACTATGAGCTGCCAATGTGATATGGCTGTGAAAAAAGCTAATGCAGTTTTGGGATGCATCAGGAGAGGCGTTTCCAGTAGGGATAAGGAGGTTTTAGTACCGTTATACAAGGCACTGGTGAGACCACACCTAGAGTACTGTGTGCAGTTCTGGTCTCCCATGTTTAAAAAGGATGAATTCAAACTGGAGCAGGTACAGAGAAGGGCTACTAGGATGATCCGAGGAATGGAAAACTTGTCTTATGAAAGGAGACTTAAGGAGCTTGGCTTGTTTAGCCTAACTAAAAGAAGGTTGAGGGGAGATACGATTGCTCTCTCTAAATATATCAGAGGGATAAATACAGGAGAGGGAGAGGAATTATTTCAGCTCAGCACCGATGTGGACACAAGAACAAATGGGTATAAACTGGCCACCAGGAAGTTTAGACTTGAAATCAAACGAAGGTTTTTAACCATCAGAGAAGTGAAGTTTTGGAATAGCCTTCCAAGGGAAGCAGTGGGGGCAAAAGGTCTATCTGGTTTTAAGATTCTACTCGAGAAGTTTATGGAGGAGATGGTATGATGGGATAATGGGATTTTGGTAAGTAATTGATCTTTAAATATTCAGGGTAAATAGGCCAAATCCCCTGAGATGGGATATTAGATGGATGGGATCTGAGTTACTATAGAAAATTCTTTCCTGGGTATCTGGCTGGTCAATCTTGCCCATAGGCTCAGGGTTTAGCTGATCGCCATATTTGGGGTCGGGAAGGAATTTTCCTCCAGGGCAGATTGGAGAGGCCCTGGAGGTTTTTCGCCTTCCTCTGTAGCATGGGGCATGGTTGACTTGAGGGAGGCTTCTCTGCTCCTTGAAGTCTTTGAACCATGATTTAAGGACTTCAATAGCTCAGACATGGGTGAGGTTTTTCATAGGAGTAGGTGGGTGAGATTCTGTGGCCTGCGCTGTGCAGGAGGTCGGACTAGATGATCAGAATGGTCCCTTCTGACCTTAGTATCTATGAATCTATGACTTCTTTACACAGTGTGTACTGGATTGTTCAGAGTACCAAAAGATTTTGCTCAGAGCAGTTGAGCTGAAATAAAGGGAGAACCCACAGTGCAGATCTTTGAATATAAGTTGTCCAATGTTTGTGTCAGTGTTAAAAGATCCTTCCAGCACTTAACCTGATACTTTTGTAATAAATATACCATAATCTGCCATGTCATTTGTGGAAACTGAAGTATTTCAAAAGCCAAGGTAGGTAGAAAGATGCATTTGGATCTGTTGAAGTACTTTATCTCTGCAAATTGTTGGTATGATGGACTAAGACAAATGAACTGTTTAGTATATCTTGCGTTAATTTGCATGCAGAATAAAGTAAGAGGAGAGTAATGGCATGTGCTCTGCACATTTTGATAGGTGCTCTACTTCATGTATTTCCATATAGTTTATTTAAGAATGGAGTTATTCACTTATGCAGGACAGTAAAGCTGCTGAAATCCTTTCAATATTAAATCTGATGGTTGAAATACCGGAAAGGTGAAACCTGTTAACCAAACCAGTGACATTTTAACTAAACTTCAAGCACCGTCAGCGTGGTAGTTACTTAAAGTTTTATAGAGGAAGCCGTATGGGTCTCTTTAGAAACTATTTAACATATTTAATAGATAAGTAGTAGGGTTTGGCAAGATTATTTGATGTTTAAAATGAATTGTTCCATTTTGTCAAGAAGATTTATTTCTACTGGCTACCATATGCTGAAAGATGGATACAAACAACAGTTTTTGTGTGCTGTAATTCTCAAAGACTCTTGCTATGTTGGTTAAGGTTCATATTTCTCACATCCTTTTCAGGAATGTCTGGTTCATTTTTCAGCATGTTAATGATCTCTTTAGATCTTTATTTTGATTAGAAATCATAGACATATAGGACTAGAAGGGACCTCAGTTGGACATCCTGTCCAGTCGCCTGCAAAGATAGCAATGTAGCCCTTGTGTTTAGTATTCTGTTCTCTTCTTCTGATTGTGGTCTCGTGTCAAGTAGGTCACTGTATCTACATTTTGGATAATTTCTGAACTCCACTTTTATTTAGTACAAAAGAATTGTCATGGACAAGAAGAGTTTGCATAAGTAGCTCATCATTTTATTAAGCACTGATTTAGAGCTGTTGCACTGGAGGTTGTGTTTGAGCTTTATTTGATGTCTGACTAGCAGAATTACTGATCAACCAACCAATACAGTATTGTATGATCGATTTATCAGAGACAGTCCTAGCAATACCACCATAAACATCCAAGTCGTCATTTCTCCTAGCTTGGTTCCATGAGACCTACTCTTTTTGGGGGGGCTGGGGGTTTGATTGTTTTTTGCTGGTGTTCTTTTAGGTGGAAAGATTTATTTTATGTAGCTACTGTTATGTGATGGGGGCAAACTTTATCATACACACTCTCTGTGCTTGGTGTGTATGTCTATACTACACACCACTTATGGCGTCGTATAGAGTACATACACTGCACATCCCCCGGCATGTGTATATATAGCAGTGTAGGTGTATAAAGACACACCAGAGACTTAGGTTATATACCCTACATGGTTCTCTACACACCCAAGCGATGGCCCCCTGCCATTTTTAGCAGTGTTGTATCCTGCTGGCGGAGCCTTTCCCCGCCATAGGGAAAGACTTTGGCAGCGGGGAAAGTCTGTGACAGCTCTGGGAGCTCCCCCACCTTTCCCTGCTTTCTCCCCCCACCAGAGCCTTTCGCTGCTGCATGTAGCTTTTTACTGCAGCATGCAGCTACGCGTACCCTACACACCACCTTCAGTGTGGACAAGGCGTGTGCATGCGTATGTGTGTTTGTATGTCTGGCCTACATAGCCCAATCGATGTTGGGTACTTCTAGTAGGATCAACAATGGATGTTCCTAGCACCTATCTCAAACTCGTCTGGCATCTCACAAAGTCTGATGCCTCTAAAATGCTCCCCACCCCATTTACAATTTGCAGTCTTGAAAAATGCCCATGATATTCCCTGTGGTGATTGTGCCTTAGTTACCTTTGTGATTGTTACTTGATATTTATGTTGTTATAGCATCTGAGTCCAATCAAATTGGGGGCTCCATTATGCTAGGTGCCCTACGAACATATGTAGCAAATGATGATCTGTGCCTGAAAGTTTGTCACTTGTGTGTTAATGTAGGCATATTTTTAAAAAATCTTGTTAATCTTCACTGCTCATCAGTAAACTCTCTGCAGATTTGCCTTGCCTGTTAGAGACCCTAGGCTTATAAGAGATACAGACATTCGTTGCACATGGTGAATGTTTTAATATCTTAAGCATTTCTTATGTGTGCAGAAAATTATCTGCCCTGATCAGTTTTTGAGCTGCAAATCCAAAATTGTACATTCTGTTTTATTTGGAATGCAGTTATGAAAATGATTGCTAATCTTCTGTGGGGTGGTTGTTAGAAGCATACAAATTTGGCTGTAGAATAAATGTGACAGAAAACATGGGTGCTGCCTTTGGTCTTCATGGGAAACCATACGGGTAACCTAAACAGAACAAACCCCAACCTGGAACATTGGCATCATTGGTTAAAGCAGACTTAAAATGCCTCAGAGGCAATGAAGTCTCAAAACCATAGCTGTCTGTTTCAACCTTCCTATTAAAAACAAAATATTAAATCTCTTAATACACCATTCAGTGTCCCTTTTTTGATGTCTCTAGGTAACTTGAATTTGATGCCCATTTACAGAACTGCCTTTATCTTCTGTATCGTATACTTACTTACTTGTTATAGGACAGATTGTACTGAAATTTGAAATCAAACTTCCAAAAGATGATGCCTTTTTCTGTGAGCTATGATCTCCCCATTTTATTAATTATTTTTTAAATCTTTAACCATGGCTTCTGAGCAAACCAGAAGAAAGAGAAAAGAACCACATTCTCTGTTTTAAAAGAAAGTGGAAAAAATAAAGCTCAGTTTTGTTTTTGTTTGCAGAAGGCTGTACAATCAGTACTGATACTCCAGGATGAAATAACTTGTGAATTAAAGTTCATCATTGCTGCTGAACATTAACGTTTTACAATTCCTACCGATACTTTTGAAATAACTTCTGAGTGATTAGATCTGTTTTTTATATTTGTTTTCATTAAAAATAAGTAGAATGAACACACTTATATTTTCCCCAATGCTCATTGAACTGCAGTGAAGTCACAGTTCTGTTTGCCACCATCTGGGAGACTTTTTTCTTTCTTTCTTTCTTTCTTTTTTCTTCCTAGAGACTTGCACCTTTTTCTTCCCGATCGTGGGTTCTCTTGCTGTTAGAATGCAGATGAGTTGAATCATAGTGGAGAGACTCCACTGATTGTGCTTTCATGCTGGTATGAGACTATGCTCTAGTCTAGGCAATAAAGGAGGCTTATAAAAAGCTTTAACAACAGACTTGCATGCTGTTCTAAGCAGGAGACATTTTTTACTTTTTAGCAAATGACATAAACGGAAAGAGAAAAAGAAGTTCCTATTCGAACACGGGAAATGTAGGCAAACTATGAGAGATTACTTTCTGCTGTCTTTATGGTACTTAAACACAGATTGAAAATAACTAAGCGGAATATAACCCATCAGACAGATGTATCATTTTAAAGTATATGAGCAAAAAGGAGTTTTAATGTATGTTTTGCTCTCACTTAAATAAGACATAATATTCATTTTGTGGTGTAGCACTGTCTCATGCTGCAACCTTCTGGCTGATAATTAAGACAAGTAGAGATGTAGTTTTATAGTATACATAGTTATCTTCAGGCCTTAAAGAATAGAGATTATTGTGTCCAGTAATTGTCCCATCCTTACTGACAGATCCTAAAGTAGAAAAGCTGTACTTATAGATCATGTGAATACTTCTTTCCATTATCTGTCTGTCTATATGGAAAATAAATTGTTAGTTTTAGACAGAACCTTTGCTTATATTGCTAACAAGAATATTTTCCACTGATCCTTAGAAAGTCTAGTTATTTTCAAACAGGATGGCAAACTAATAGTAGTCAACAGCTGTTGAATAGGCAATCTGACAATCATGGGGCTGATGATGTACGCACATCTGGACACGTTGCTTATAGAGCAACCTCAAAAGCACATGGCTTGTAAGAAATCAATGGAGTCTGTATAGATATGAAAGAGAGCATGTTGCCTTGAATGGAGCTGCAGAGGAACAGCGTATTGCAAAAAGAATTGAACTGTCGAGTGTACCAAGCTTCCTTTAAAAACAATGTAATTATCCCAGAAGTCTCATGTCACACTTAAGAACAATAAGAAGGCACAGTTGGCATTGATAGCCGTCAAATAGGCTCTTGTACGAAATAAGACCAAAGAAAAATACCAGACCAGTAAATTCAAAACCAAAGCAACAGACTTTACAGCTTGCAGTTCTGAAATGGATTAAAACATGTTAAATACGGCAGGCTGGCAAAGGTGTTTCTATGTGTATCTGAATGTCATGACCTATGGTTCCCACAGGGTTCATGGGAGCAGCCATGCTCCAACCCTCCACCTGGCAGCCTGCTGACAATAGCTTACCTGGGACCCATAAAGCCCAGCCCCTGTGGGAGGCTCCTCCACTTAGATCTGATGGGAGAGTCCCAGAGTGGCTGATTAGCCTGCTGGCTCTACGCTAGCCAGCTGCCAGAACAGGAAGTTGTCCAGACAACATGGCTGCACCTTGCTCTGGACTGAGTGCCCTTCTGCTTCCTGACATCCACTTTCCCTGGCTTGATTTCCTGGCATCTGATTTGTGGTTCCTGCCTCTGACCTTCTGATAGCCTGATCAAGTCTGGTTCTGGTTCTGACCTCCAGTTTGTCTCCTGCTTCTGACCTCCCAGTCTCCTGACCCCGCCGCCTCTTCACTCCTATCTCGTGACTGCAGACTCTGGCTTTGACTACTGGATCTGACCACCCATGAACACAGAGTTTACCTCTGTGATTTGGGAAGGAAGGTTTCAAAACTCAAAATGTTAGGGCTTGTTGATAAGGAGAAATTGATCGGCATAAGTATTCCAGATTAACTGTTCTTCAGTAATTATTCTGGAACTGTTCATCGTGTGGACATTCCTATAGAGATCTGTTCTGGAATAGCTACGGTACTTTAGATTCACACTTCTGTGTTAAATTGCAAGTTATCACTTCATATTCTCAGGGGATTTCTAGTCCTGCTCGAAGACTAGGGGACTCAGGGTCGGGGGGGGGGGGAGGATGCAATTTGGCTTTTCAGCAGTCAGTCTGGTCTGCAAAGAGCAAGTCTAGAACATGGTGGGTTGAGTTGTGGCTCTCTGCCTTAGGGAGCAGCCTGCTTTTTCTCTCTGTGTGTTTTTGGTTCTTTTGTGTTGGGCTTTTGGATTCTAAAAAATCAAGTAGCGTTACGTTTCAGTCTTCCACAAAGAATATTAGTTTTTATCCAACTCCTGTGTTTGCATGCTGTGAATGTAATGCCTGCCTTGCTCAAGAATAACATCTCCATATAGACAAGTTCATCTATCAAGCTTTCTGCTTTTCTGGAAAAGAAGTATTTGCTGCTTCAGTGTTCTCTACAAAGATGTTCAGAATGGAACCTTACCTGTTTGGGTGATGCCCCCTTTAAATGATAGTTGTGGCAGATGAATATGGGCAATGTGAGGATCATTGTATTATTACTGTTTGTTTTTTTTAATAAATAAGAATTCACTTTGTGCAGTACAATTAATCTGGCACTTTTTTACCAAGCACAAAGAGCCTGATCCAAACTCCATTCTGCTCAGTAGAAAAAAAAACTTCTGTTGACTCATTCAGCGATTTTTAATTTGGGGTCGAATTTTCAGCAGTGCCTAAGTGATTTAGGAGCTTGTCCAATTGACTTTAATTTTCCTTAGAACTTGAAATCTGAACGGGTCCACAATTTATTTAACACCCAGCCCAGTACTTTCGTCTATCCCCTACTAGTTCATTTTAGATTCCCTAAAACATATAAAAGTATGGGGAGGGGGCTCCAGGTGCATTTGTTACATTTAACCCCCCCCCCCACTTCCATGTGATATGTAGAGTTTAAAAATAACTCCTTTAAAAGTGAATCAGATGTTAGATGAATTTGAGCATGTGATAATGAGGGTTTTACATTTCAGAAATAATTGTATAAGTAAACACCAAATGTATTTCACTGTGGGGGGGGGGGAGGGAAATCCTTGTAAGCAAAACAAAATAAGAAAGTACACTGAGTTTCTCCCAGAATGCTCTTATGACACAGCCACTTCAAATAATGGAAGGGGGGAAGTGTGTGTGTGTGTGTGTGTGTGTAGGGTCTTTGGTGTCTGGGCAGCCCAATGGCTAGATTTCTGGTCTTCCGGTCTGTAAGGCCTGAAAGCATGATAAGGGGACCTGGGCCCTCCTTTTCTACTGGGTCCCAGCCCAGGGCCCTGGATAGATCAACCCCTTAACCAGGGAGGGATGGGTCTCCCTCCGTGTGGGGAGTTAAGTCCCATTTCCCTGGGCTACTTCCTACAAGTCTCTTCAGTTTGGGGCATGGCCCCACCTAGTCAGTTGCCCTGGATGCTGAGGATTATTTGCAACCTCCTCCTGGCAGGTGGCCCTTATTTGCTTCCCGTGGGCTGTGCTTGCTGGAAGGTTGCTGATCCATCTCTTCAGGCAGACAGACAGAGAGCTCCTGCCTCCTCGCCAGTCAGCCCCTAACTGAGCCAGGCTCCCTTCTTTTCTCCCCCGTCCAGGTCTGGCATGGGCCACAGGTATAGCGGGGTGGGGCCAGTTGAACCACAGGTTTTGTTTAACCCCCGCCATGCCAAACAGTAGATTCTCTGTTGCCTCACAGGGTGTATCATTATTAAAGCATTTATACTATTTGTCATTGTTCCATATATTATCTGTTGTTCCCTGTTGTGGTTGTCATCATAATTTTCAATTAAAAGTAAAATTGCAGCGTGTTCGTGAATGGTGGTTTTAATGTTATGAAAAGTAAAGCTGTCTTATTGCTCATGGAGAAAATATTCTGGCAGGACTGTGGATGAAATCACCTGCGTTGATGGAAAGCAACATTTAATCAATAAAAGGAGATCCATAGATATGGCCGGGTACGTTTATGGAATAATCTTTACTGCTTTGCAGCGTGTGAAGCAATAAGCAGAGCTTGATAAAATGCCTCATTTTTTGCCTTTGTTGTTAATTGTTTTCAAAAGCCGTTCTTTGTATTCATGCTAGAAAGCCATCAAGATTGCTATTACAAACCATAGCATTGTAAAGGAATCTTCCTCCTGTTTTGAAGGCTGGAAAACAGTTTCCTGACTCGGCTTGATCTTCAAGTTTCCCGGGAGGGCATCCTTGGTACCTGGCTTTGATTAACTAACTGGAGGCCTGGATAGCTGACAGCGCGTTTCAGACTTCGTGGTTTGAGTGAATGGCCCATGTGAGAAAAGTATTGTGAATGGAAACCTTGTGTGTCATGGGGTATTTCAGTGTTTGCAAGTTCTACAATATCATCCCTCTGACAAGCCAAAGGCATTCTGGAAAAGAATTAGTAGTAGTATTTCCCAAGTTAGGCTGAAAATCCCAAACTCAACATTAATAATAGAACTGGAAGTCTGCAAAATTATGCTCCATGAGCTCCCGGGAGTTCTGGGTTCACAGCAGTCCACTGGATGAGCTGCCAGGGTACTTGGGACCCTGTAAGCCCCAGTCTATCAACCAGTCTGCTGAGGATCTGGCGAGGTGGGCAAGCTGGCAGGAAAATATATAGGTTTTCATAGACGCCTGCCTGGTCTCAGCAAAAGTTTAATTGCAGTTAACACATTCCCACAAAACATTTGATTTCGACAAATCAACGTTTTTAATTTCTGACCAACCCTACTCTTGTGTCATAGCCCAGTGCCTTAACCATAAGACCAAGCTTCCTGTCCATTAATCCACTGGTATGTTTTTATCAAAAGAGGCTATATCCTTATTGAGTTATGGACTTCTCAGCTTTACATCTGAAAGAACTACTTACACTTTGGTCAGCAACCCTGTTTCTTTGTGATTGGAGTCTTTAGGCACCACAAAATATTTTACCTCTAACAATTTCTTATTCTGCACTAATAAATGCAATGTGTCCATTGTCTTTAGAAATACATTTTTGCTCACTATCGTATAGAAGCCTTTATTTCCTTTTTGGAAATGATGTGGTGGTATCATTCGTAACGTGAACATTTGTTGTGGAGGAAAGAAGTAGGATGATAGAAGCATGATACTGGGAGATCCAAAACCATTAAGAAAACAAGACCACAACACCAAGGGAAAAAGTCATTTGTGATAAAGTTTAATAAACTGTATGTGAAATGTTTTTTTCCCCACTGCCTTAAATGGCTTCTTAGATTTATGTTGCATAGTAATAGCTTAATAGATTAACTTGATTTTTTACAAATGGATTAATGTTTCAGCGCTGAAAAGAGGTTATTATATGGCTTTTAATATAGCAAAACATAGCCCTGGGTCACAATAGAGTGGAGGAATGAGAAATGGTCATAATTCAAGAGAATCTGAATGTTTTTGCTAAAATAATCAACAGTGAACTAGTTAGCAGTGATGTTTACATTGTTGTCATAAACTTTTTTTGACAATTTGTTATTCAGTTGAATACATTAATACTGTATTAAAGTCCCTACAAGCTCATCCCTCCTGAACACTTGGCAAGGATAGCAAGCTATTAATGTTTGGAGAAAAATTTAGAATTCCATTCCTATCGCCTGCAAACAGGGAGAGCTATTGTTTCATGTGTTTAGTTTCAAACTTCCTACCAGTAATACCTTCACATGGAGGCTCCTCTTGATGTAATTAGTTTCTAAAACTCTTGATCCATTGAACAATGGAAAAGATTTGCCAGGTTGATTTGTCTAGCTCAGGACTGTTCAACTTAGCATTCAGATCTCTGATTGACCATTCTTCTAGATACTGCACTTGTGCTGCCCAGGAATGTAATTTTCAGTTAGGGAGGTTGAAGTGTCCCATTACTGTATGTTTAAATTTGCACCTTTTGAAGCTAAAGGGACAGGATCAGGACTTTAAATTGTTTCCAGATTTTCATTGCAAGTCTTCTTGCTGGGTTTATTTTAATCACTAGCGCGGACCAGAACATTGTTTCCCTCTTCTCCCACTTCCACCTCTCTTTCTCCAACTTCCCACCCCCGAAAATCCTGTTTTTTGGCAAAACATCAAAAACTGAAAAATTTTCTTCTCTTGCTCTGGGGATCACCTAGTCACTGTATATAATGGGAGATATAGTCCAGCCAGAGAGCCCAGCCCTTAGAGGAGAAGGGAATCATGAAGCTCCTGAGCTGTAACTCTTCAGAAGCTCTGTGGGGACATTAGCTAATTGAAATTTTTCAGGGGTTGGATATTGTTTTTTTGGGGGGACAAAAAGTCAAAATTTCTGTGGAAAGCAGACACGTCACCTGAAAAGTTTTTGCTTAGGTAGAAACCCAGTTTTTAACCAATCATATTAATAACCATATACATTTGCTGGCCTAATTTTTCAAAAGTTCTAAATGCCTGCACTCCACTAGACTTCAGTGGGAGCTGCAGGTATCAAGCATCTCTGAAAACCAGGCGATTAATGTTGATGCATACCCATGATCCAATGAGGACAGAAGGAACTACTCTGAAGCTGTGGTTAGGCAGGCCAATCGTCTGGCTTTAAATCTGATAGCCCTCTATTTGGGTGGTCTGTCCTCCATCCAGTACTGAGACAAAACAGGATGTGGTTTTATCTGGTATTGGACAGGGGATGCCTTTTGGAAGAGCACGTCATTCCATGCTTGCCGGCACGACCATGCCGGTGGGGCTTGAGCAGCACACTCACGATAATGGTTTCCTCCACGTAGTATGACCTCATACGCACCATGCATGTGAGGTCACGCCGGTAGGGTAGGTCCATGCCATGCCCAGGAGTACCCAGAATATCCAGGTATTCTGGGAATACGTGAGTGGCCACCCTGGCTCCAATTAGCATCCTAAAATGAGGAATCCCATATTGAGAGGGGGTGGACTAGATCCCTTCCAGCCTCATGTTTCTATTAACTTAATTTTCCTGGCCAGGTTAACTCGCTCCAACCAATCAAGGAGAAGTAGTAACTAACTTATGGGAAGGGACTGATTGATGGTGCAAGGTTTGAGATGGAGCTGAAAAAAATGAAAAATGACAGCTCAGACTCCAATAATACTGGCACGTATCTCTTCCCTCCCTCCCCGCCATTTTCTGGAACAATCGTATGCTATATTTGAGGGAAGGATAACAGATTTTGAAAATATTTTTCCATCTCTGTTTTGGAAAATGAGTTCTTTGGCATATTGTTATGTTAGGGCTTGTTCTGTTAAAGCTTAATAATGCCTTCTGTCTCCGCAAGCTGATTTAGCTTTTGCAGCTCTCACATTATATCCTAGTTTTAGAACATACGGTAACTTCTGTCAGGAGACGCACAGACGTGTGTAGCTAATTCTCACAAACAGGTTGTTCATGTTAACTCAAAAACTAAAGCTATTTTTTTTCAGCCTAATTTTTTTCTCTTTTGCATCTCTTGCCTTCCAGACCCTGTCTGGAGAACAGTCTCTTTTCCAGACAAGCAAGGAAAGTAAACTGTAACTGGATCAAAACAAAGATAGTGGAACAATCCCTCCGCTGGGTTTGCTTCATGCTGAAGACTTGCTTGAGCCCTGTGAAAAACATTACAAATTAGATATCTGTGCAAAATGCTCTGCGTGCATGGCTAGCTCTGATACAGCCTGTTTTTTTCTGGAAAGGTGTTATCAGAAGCTACGGGCTCGTGGTGAAATGTTCATGTATTTGAGAATGTGTCCATCAGTGGCATGGTTAATGATGGGGTCAGAGCGAAATGCTCAGCTAGAATTCTGTACAGTCTCACAGGGAATGAGTCTGCGTACTGGACTACGATATTGAAGAGATTTCATTCTGCACTCATAGATTCATAGATACTAAGGTCAGAAGGGACCATTCTGATCATCTAGTCCGACCTCCTGCACAGCACAGGCCACAGAATCTCACTTTTGATGTGTAGGAGTTTTTATTAAACTCGCATCGCAACATCAGCAACTCTTGCCACTAATGACTATTTCATACTAATTGCTTTTTCTTGTTAGACTGTACAGTAACAAATATCCCCTCTACAGCTGTGCCTTTGTGTGTCAGACAAAATGTATTCAAATGAGAAGTAGGCCTGCATTTCAAAGTTCAAGTCTGGATATTATTTTCCTCAAAGTCTGGGAGGAGCATGGGTTTCTGAGCCAGGCTTTTGACTTGAGGATGTCTCCAGTAGGGTGTTCCTATGGATGTGACTTGATGTTGCAGCTTGATTGGCATCAAATTGATTTCAGCCTATGGCCTGATTGCAGTAGGAGCTTCTACAGTAATTGTCGGGGGTATAGCCCAATTCAAGTTGTAAACAATTCCAGAGGATCTTATAGTACTTCAGTCTCCCACAGCTGTCTCCTGAACAGGGCCCCTTTTTCTCACCTCTGCTCACCTCGCTCTTTTGTGTCAATTACAGCCAGAGTTTGAAAGCCTAGCACACTCTCTGTCACTCACTCACTCACTCACTCACTCACTCACTCACTCACACTCCCCTCCCAAGTGTTTGATATGGATTCTTCAAAGAGAGAAAGGAAAAAGAAACTGAGCCAAATGCAAGTAACCTGCAACATTTTTCAGGAATTGGTATGAGGGAGGAAAAGGTAGCTGAGTGCCACTGAAAGCCATTAAAATAAACGACATAGTTAACCTCGCAACCTTTATGATGATTTTTATGTCCAGATAATTTAAGCTATCCTCAGGGAAAACCTCCTCGCGTAGTACTGAAAACTTGGCTCCACTTTACATAGCAGTGTCTCAAGGTGTAACAAATGTAGGTTACTTCTTCTGTGATACAGGTGCCATGAGCCCATAGTATGGGTATCTCTCCATTCATGCCATTCAGGTAGGGGATGGCCAGTCCAGAGGCACCATCCCCTTGCTTGGCAGGAGATCTGACTTCAGTTTTGGGACAATTGCAGCTAGCACCATCTTTATTCACCACCACCAGACCTCCAGAGCCTATATGGATCTACAGGAGGCCCCAAATGCCCCTTCTCTTCTACCTCACTCACTCCCGCGATGTAGGATCAATTTGCATGGAAATCTCCTGCTATCTGGTGTGGTAACTTTGTAGTCAGGATGAGTGGAAACCGGACCAGAGGCAGCGCTGTACTGGATGTTTGTGCCAGTTCCAACTCAGAAGGAGAATCCCAGGGCAAGTTGTAGGAGACCATCAATCTATTCCAGACGAGTCTGTCTTTTCTTTGGGGAGGTCCTCCATCCGGGGTCCATGGCTTGGATCAGCTGCCTCCTCTCTAACAAGTGGGATCCTTTCTGTCCCCATCCCCCCCGTCCAAGAAGTTACCAATAAAGGGTCCCATCCATTTCCCATTCTCTCTCCCCGTCCCCCACCCTGGTTCCCTGGCTACTTCTACTGTTTTTGTACTGGGACCTTTTCTCAGCCTTCTGGAAGAAAAATACTCCTTCCTCTTTTCAGAGAATAACTCTGAGGAGGAGGGAGAACAGGACCCAGACTCTCATTCATCTTCTTCCCCTTGCTGCCCCTGATTGCTCTTCCAATAACCTCAGAATTCTGGGGTGAATTAGTCTCACACCCAACTTGGGGTTGGGTAAGGGGGCAATGGGGGATTTAGTCAAATGAAGTGCCTCCATGTCTGAGACCACCTGGCACTCAACTAACACATTCTCTTAGGCTCTACCACCTGGATTTGGTTGATGTGGTCTTCGAGTGGCTGATGTCCTATCTTAATGCCTATCTTATGGTCTTGATTAGTTCCACCCTTCCACCTTTTTCTCTTCTGCAGTCCCTCTGCCAACTTCTGTTCAGATCCTCGCTCTTCTCCATTTTCTCTTTTCTTGTCGCAGTGTGGTTGCCGTTAACAGACCCTCACACGTACTGTTGGAATCCACACTTCAGCGTGCCTTAGCAGATGAAAAGGCATGGCCAAATACTGAGGTTAGAGAGTGCAGGGGAGGCTAGCCGCAGTTTTTATCCAACTCTGAAAGCAGTGTAGTGGGGATGGTCCACCCAGAGATCAGAACAGGGGTTGGTTGTGAGAAGCCCGGGTTTTCGATTGGCTGACCTGTGTCTTCATACGTACTGGAATGCCTCTGAAAACAGCTGTGATTAGAAATGTGTGTATCCAGACCCCCTCAGATTGTCAAGCCAGTCATGGCAACATTTGTGCTTTTCTACTTCTTACCTTGAAAGAGTGTGTGTTTGTTTGTCTGGTGCTTTTAACTTGACTTTTTAAACTTTGGCTAGATATTGAACAAATCCTTAATGTGCATAGTATAAGGTGGGACACATTCTAAATGCAGTCCAGTGATGTAAAAGTGCATATGATGGATTTACTGTGGATTTATGAACTGTTAAAGAGTATTCTTGAAGCAGCAAATGCTGAATTACTATTCTAGTGCTGGGTCATTCACCCATACATGCCTTACAGGTTAAGAGAGATACCAAAATATACTGTGCCAAGAAAACTATTGCCTGTTCTTGATTTTGAACAGTGTTGAAAAGTTTTGAGTGAATGGGTTTCCTTCAGATTCACAAACGACACCTAAAATAATATTTATAAAAAGTTCTGTTAGTAATAAAGTAACAAGTGTTATTCATTCTCCAGTCAAAAATTATGATCTAGGCTGAAGTACTCTCTGCTGATTCAGCAGCTGTTGTGCTGTTGAAGACTTAACCATGCCTCATCAAAGTTGAGTTTTATTACTGCAGAGTTGATTCTGTTTCTTTGTGCTCTTCTAAGTAATACAGCTCTGTGGCTTATCATAGTTTTCAGTCATAACAAATGCGCCATAGGAGATCATGAGCTAAAAGGATTTTGAGGTGGATCTTTTTTAAATAAAAAGAGTAAGCATTGAAAAAAAATTGTATGATTAGTTAACTTTCCCCAGGGAAAGGTAAGTAGGTATTTTAAATTAAATTGATTTTTAGATACTATATATTTTAATACATGTATAAGGGAGTCATGTAGGCTCTGGTCCTACAGTTGTCCTGTGCCCATACAGAGCCTGCCTGAATGTTCGAGCCTTTGGGATCAAGACCTTAGTTGGCTCATGGCATTTCCAACAGCAAACCAATATGAACTCTCAGGTCAGGGCCTATGGCCAATTTACTCCAGTCCATATGGCTACTGAAGCAAACACCTGCAATGATAGGTGATGATATGGGTTTGTTTCCAGCACGACATCCATCAATCTGGGGTTTGTTCAGGATTTTGTTTGTGCATTACAACCAAGATCTCACATTAGCGCTTTAAGAAACGAACATGGATGCCATCAAATAAAATCCCTGTCAAGTTGTGTTAAATGTAAAGCCAACTCCCTCAGCAGGGTTCAGATAAATATTTCTTTAGTTATCCAAGGAATAAAAGCCTGGTTTAAGTTTTCTTGCACTAATAAAATGTAGCAGCAAACAGTTTACCAAAATACGGTGGATTTATATGATGCCTTTACTTTGTAGGTGGTTGACAGAAAGAACACAAATTATATTGACTTTAGGAAGCTATATTCAGGTGGCAGGTTTTTCGCTATGTGATCTTACTTAGGCTTTTGCAAACGGATGATGAAATGAAGTGAGCCAGTATATCAGACTCCCCTCTTACTTTGACCTCAGTGGATACTCTAAATTAGGAAAGTAGAAAGGCACTGTTAGATTTATTTGAATCTTCTTTTGCTTAAAAATAACCAGAAGTGGTATATTTCATTTCTCTTGTCTCCATCTCTCTCTTTCTCTCTGTCCTGCATGACAAATGGCTGTTAGAACAGTGTTAAGCTATGACCTTAAAGCCACATCAGTAGCAAAACTCAGGGCTGGCAGATGTGACATACTTGACTTACATAAATCACTCTCTTTTGTCATTGCTGGCATATGACCAGTGAGTGTTCTAATTATTGAATGGCTTTTATAGCCCCATTATTTATAATCACTTTTGGTTAGCAGCTGGAAGACCAGGATGGAGTAGAATGAAATGATATAGCACAAATATTATCATTGTCTAACAGCTACTGGGATTAGGAACATTTGATGATGATATGGTCAGGAGCATTCAGCCCTCATTCTGGGTCCTAAGATGGGTTGCTGCTTAGTGGAGCTTGCCATGAGAATGAGCATTCATAGGTACTGAAGCAGAATATAAATTCCTGCAGCTACTAACAAAATATTTGTGCATCACAAACAACCTTACCTCTAGAATATAGACAAAATCCACTATTAGTAGGTCCCCACCATCAATGGATGGTGATTTCCATTTATTATTTGTGTTGTGGTAATGGCCTGGGACCCTATGCATGGATCAGGATCCTATCCTGGTAGATGCTGTACAAACCCATTTATAAAAAATCGTCCCTGCCCCTCCAGGTTCTCTTCTCTCCCTCCTCCCCCCATTATAAACCAACTTGACTAATATCCTTATCCTGCAAACCCAAAATGTCAACTTTGCCTCTTGTAAAAGTTTGCTTTCCCTCTCGATATAGCCATTAGGCTGTGAGAGAGAGAGAGAGAGAGAGTCTTAATCTAGATGACTTCATTGCACTGTTATCTCTGTAGTAAGGCCTTTTAACCTCAGCTTGCTTCATGGCACTGTTACTTTGAAACTGCCTTTGTGTGACTGCAGGAAATCCTCTTGCTATAGGGCTTCTTAAAAAAGAAATCTTGCTAAATAGTGGAATTGTGTTGTGATATACAGATGAAATATGGACTTATCTAGTTCAGAGCCATTAACCAGTGTGAAACAGCAATCAGTAGTCCTTACATTCCTGCTTAAAAATAAATTGAGAATATGCACTAGCATGTAAACCTGTTTATGTGAGGTACGTAATGTAGGTCAGAGACAACTGTACCCTGGCCGTGACCTGTCCTAGCACAAATGGTATTAGGCTCTGTCAGAATACAGTTGATGACCTGGATTATCTATAGCCATCTTGTTGACTAAATGGGGAGAAAACATCTTCATACTATAAAAGTGCAAAGCTATTATAATATCATTTGGACCCCACATTGCGTGAACATAAAATAATATTAAAAAACTCACTTAAGTGTCTACAGGATATAGATCACCTGTTTGGAGTTTGGAAAGTCTAAAGGATGGTGGGAACAGGTGCTCTCTGCTCTGGAATGGTAATGGTTGAAGTTTCTTCCCAAAGACTCGAATCCTGCTTATTTCACTTCTGCAGTTTGGTCTCTTTGCTTTATTGGAACTACTCATGGGAATAAGGTGAGCAGGATTTGGCCCCAACGTAATAGCACAAATTCTCATTGAGGCTGTTTGGAGTAGATGGATATTTTTATACAAGGAAAGAGAAGCTGGGTGATCCTTTACCTATTTGCTCCTATGTAGTAGTTTGGGACTATGACTGGAATAGATCCAATGCTAATGTGAGGAAATTTATGGTTTTTGAAAGATCAATGTTTGTTAGTGACTCTGCTATTAAATAACTATTTGAGAAACACTGAGTGAGACAGGAAATCAGGATTGAAAAAAATGTGTTTAAAAGAAAGCACTATAATGAATAGATGGCAGCACAGTAAGGACGTAGACAGACACGCACACGATAATTTATTATTGCTGGGAACAAACGAGAATGAGCAATATTATTCCACCCACTGAGTTATTTTCTATTTCACTGTTTGGGTTTGTTTTTCTCATTGAAAGACTTGGCTTCCAAAGTGTAACAGCATTGGTTTTTTTTTTTTTTCCACCAAATGCATCTGATGAAGTGAGCTGTAGCTCACGAAAGCTTATGCTCTAATAAATTTGTTAGTCTCTAAGGTGCCACAAGTACTCCTTTTCTTTTTGCGAATACAGACTAACACGGCTGCTACTCTGAAACCTAGCATTGGAAAGAAAACCGTTAGAACTCTGGATGTGCAAGAACATGAGTAACCAAACAAAACCCATAATGACATGTAACCCAAGTTTCCTTTGTTTAGTCCAAAGTTTAGGAAAACCTATTTTAAATCCCAGACCCTTGAGTTGAGTAGAAACTTAAGTTTCAAAATGTATATTAGGTGACAGCTTCCTGAAAGGAAAAACAAGAATCTGCGAGATTCATAGCATGATGGAGAGCTAGTCAAAAAATGAAGGAAAAAATTGAAAATCTGCCCCCCCCCCATTTTAAAAATATTTTTTTCTCATTTTTGCAATACATTTTAAAATCTTTTTTGGTCAGTTTAGTCACATGGTAAAATTTTAAAATTCAAATAATTCATTTTTGAAAATGGCTTATTTCTGAAACGGAATACAATGTTACAAATGAAAATTTTAAATACATTTCAGTGTAATTTTTGATAAAATAGAAATTACAAAGAAGTCAACATTTGGAAAAAAGGTATTGCTGTGGAAAAAAATCATTCCAAAACTTTGACCAATTCTATCATGCATTCATTATAAGTTATATAGTTAGGAAGTCCTAGCAGAGCCTTGACTACTGCGACACAAATAACTGAATACAAAATGCATTTCAGAAGACAGCCTGTTTTTTTTTAATGCATGCAGTTCACAGCGTTAATTTCCTCAGTGGAATACTTTCTTACGTTATATGCAAAATATGTTTGGGATGTTTGTTTCTTGCTTATGCATAACCTTGTTTAACATTGGCTTGTGAGGGAAAAATAAGGACTAGCTATTGAATTAAAAGATGAAAAATTCCAGTGATTCATCCTTTCAGGTATGCCATCCTTTGACTCCTGCAAAATCTGCCTTTAGAAGTAAGAGAAGGAAATATCCCTGACTATCAAATCACAGAATTGGGAAGGTTGAATTGCCACAGTGAAAAGTTAGCCAGCTCCAAGTAAGCTATCCCACAGGAAATCACGTTTAACATCTTATTCTAACTATTTTTGTTAGACAATTGGGTGGTGAGCCACTGCTCGGCATAGTGAGGGATGTTCCCAGAACAAGTAAGGAAAGGATAATGATGCAATGTTACCTTCATTAGTTTGGGCTTATTTCAGGTGTTTCTACAATGAGCATGTTTGATCTTTCCTGACGGTGAGATGGAATTAAACAAATGAGTATATGATAAAGCAGTGTATAAAAATGTTTTAAAACAAAAACAAAAAATGGTATGAATTCAGAGTCCTGCTGGAAGCTCATTAGTGGGAACTCAACAGAATTAATAACAATGGTTGCTTTTCACTGCCCAGAGCAGTTATTAATACCACAATTCTCTGATAGAGTAGAGCTCCTTACAACTGTAGAGGAGGTGGTTGTTTCTAAATGAAGTGTTTCATAATCAGATTTAACTACAGTACGTTAAGTTCCTGCCGGTTTGTGAATGACTATATTACCAGAAAGTTTATTGATTTATAGTCATGTGTAGGCAAAAAATGCCATATCTGATTCATAGTCTTTATAAATGTGGTGTGCTGACACTACAGAATTTTCCTTGCTCTAATATCTCAGCTGCTTCCACCTTTTTAAAAACCATCAATGTTATTTGGAGAAGATCACATGAAATTGTTTTAGTGAAAGAATTCTATTTAGAGTTTTAAAAACTATTCTGATACTAACAATTCTGTTATAAAATGTTCTGGAATGGCATTATGCATATAGGATATTCCTATCCCTCCTCCCGCTCATTCAACTGTTTGGACCAATGGGGTTCCCTCTGTTGTTTCTGCTTGCTAGATAGAATCACCAGCTCCCAAGTTTTTTTTCTCCCTGCTCAACTGCAACGGGACAGTGGGGCATTTTCTAAAAGAAAAGTTCTGGGTTTTGACTCAAAATGACTTTTCTTTTAGACATTTAAATGACAGTCAAATAAAACATAGGTCTAAATTGAAACAAAATGGTTTGCTTGACCTGGACTGAATATTTTTGTTTTGAAGATCAGTCAGTCAACAGTTTCAAGATTTTAACGTTTTATGCAGATTTGGGATGGGGCACATTTTCCCATGACTGGAAAGCCGTTTCCTGCCCAGCTCTAACTGCTACTGTCTGAATGAGCACCTCTTAGCTGTGCCCAGCAAGAAATAGATTTTCTTTCTTTTCATTTCTCTGTGTAGCTGGGAATAGATCTGGTTAGGAACTTCCCATCAACTTTTTTTTTTGTTTTGAGAGAGGGTTGGTTTTTTTTCTGTCATATGTCGGTTTTTATTCCTTGTTCATCACCCTAGTATCTGAGCCCCTTCCAGAAACATATTAAACATCGTGACTTGACATCTGTCCTGTGGCATTGGTTCTCTCATCCTCTTCCCAGAGAGAGAAGCGTGTATATCGGAGTGTCTTGTTTTGGTCATGTATTGCGGGTTGTTATTATTTTTTTAAATAGCTGTTTTCTCTTTGCAGGAAGTAGACTGAACAAAGATCTGAGGCATTATCTCAACCAGAGGTTTCAGAAAGGATCTCCAGATCACGAGCTGCAGCAGACAATTAGAGATAACCTTTATCGCCATGCTGTGCCTTGTAAGTAATGAAAAATTCCCCCAGTGGAGTTCATGTGATAAAATTAAATCCTTTTGGTGGTAAACTTTAAATGGTGCTGTGTACTGCTATAGGGGAGACCTGATTTACAGCTATGGGGCTCTTGTGTTGGTGACAGCAGGGAAGATGATATGCATGGCTCCTTGCCAGCATAGTAGTGTCTGTGGATTGGCTGAGATCAGGTGCAAAGTGGATGGGTAGTTCCAGAATGGATTGCGATGGGAAAAGGTTTGAAAATAAATTTACAGTTGATGGAAAACGAAGTGAGATGGTGGGGAATGAGCGAGGGAAAGAGCGGGTTTGGTACTGAAACCACTTCATCCTGGAGTTCTGATTTGCTGGTTAGTGCTCTGAAACAGTCACACCTTGTCTTGCTGCATGTCAGAGTTCCATCATGTAGCAGCTATTTATATAGCATTTACAGGTTGGCTGATACCTTACATAAAGCTTGGACAACATTTGATGTAGAAACGGTTCTGTGTTAACATCAAATAGTCTGGTTCCTCCCCCCTTCCCTCCCCCCCGCCCCCCGTTGTTGTATTGCTCAGTACCTTTGAATAAGAACAGGATCTTTCTCCTTCAAATGGATTTGCTCCTGATGCTTATTTGACTTGTGCAATTTCAAACCTTTTTATGACATCATTGCTTGCTGCTGTAGAAATGGGATGATGCCATTAATGGGGGATCACTCTGAATTGAAGGATGAAATAAGCAACAGGAACAGACAAACTCTTTAGAAACAAACCTCCCTTTTTGTGCAATTGTCATGCTGGATAAAAAAAGAAAGTGAAGTCTTTTTTAAAAAAACCCACTCTAATTGAACACTATTTCCCCCTCAGTTCAGAAAGGTATTTTTTGCCCATTAAAGATTCAGGAGAACTGTGTAATAAATTACCTGAATCTTTGCTCCAAGTTCAAACTGAATCTGGCCTTTTTGGAATTTGGGGAATGCCCCCCCCCCATGTGTTACTGCTTTGCACTTCCTGCCTTCATGCGGGGACCATATTAGAGCCAAAAATGCTCCCCATCAATCTGAGTACACTCAGGGCACACTGGAAAAATAAAGGCAGCTCTCCTAAGGGGTGTGGTAAAAATTTAAGCAAACATTTAAATCTTGAAGTATTTAAATGAGTTGCCAAACATTTTGAGGCTTACCTATCTTTTACAGGAACAGCAGCTGATTTATTTACTGCAGAGACTTACTGAAATATTGAGAGGTAGTGGCTATCAAAAAGTCAACCCTTGCCAACAGTTCTCATGTAATGGTATACATGCCATTTCTGGGATAACATGCCCATTTCTTCCTTAAGGGCTATATATGAAATAGTTGGCTGGAGTAATGGATACCATGGTGTGGCAACTGTTTGACACACTTTGACTCCTTTCATGACAATAGCTGTGTATCATGGGTGCATTAGTCTTATTTCATCATTGGAAAGGAGGGACTGAAGTACTCTTTGAAATGCTTTGCATAGGTATAATGAATAAACACTGATTCTGTTGAACACTTCCCTTTTCCAGTTTGTCTGTCCAAAATGTGAATAGTCTTTATGCTTGTAACTTGCCTGGCTGCAGTTTTTAAAGGACTGCTGAACAAGATGCCTTCTTGGAATGTGAATGAATGCAATTCGAGGCTCAGCAGCTGCAGAGTCCTGATGCTAATATCCTTCTGCCCATGTATTTCTTTTGACTTATATTCCAATTTCAGACACAGCAAATAAAGAAAATGTGCAGAAGTTCTGTCGAAGCATTTTCTGTGTTGCCACGGTTACGTTTTGAAATGTTTTCTGTTGATTTGTTTCTCAGATTTATTGAACTTGACTGTGAGTTAAACTGCTTGAATTTAAACTTACCATGCGTTGATTTAGAATTGGGGTAGCAGGGAGGGAAGGGGCAGAGTGATTACTGCCTTTTAAAAATAACAAGGAGAGAGATGTTTTCTTCTGGTGTTAATAAGAACATATGTAATCATGTTCCAATTATGTAACAAATAGAAAAATCTGCAAAGGGGAGGTTATTTTATTACATACCCCTGTCTTTGCAGAGCTATACATTGGGTAACATTTTATTTTTCCTCTGTGTGCTGTGGAAAGGAGATCAGTCACAGCTTTTCGATATGACGTTTAACATGTACATGTGTGAATTTCAATGAACCTGCTGTAGGCATGATGGTTTGGGATGCTTTTATAGGTCTAGAGATTAATCTAGTTGCATACTCATATACTTTTATTTCTTGATACATGTGACCAGTAAATCCAGAGCTCTGGACCAATCTCTAGTGCAAATGGATTATGAAGTCTTGTATTTTGAAAATGGAATTCCCTGCTGATTATCTGGTAAACATGGTACAAGCACACAAGGTCACTCAGACTGAGCATGCTTGTACAGTTTGCTGCTTGTTGTAGCTGATATCAGGACTAAATGAAGTGATGGTAAATTAATGTACAATGGAGAAGGAGGAATAAACTGGCTTTTTCTCATAAGTTCTAGGAGGTTAATACCAAACCCTTGTAGTTCAGCTGGCTTAGGCTGCAAGTTACACTCTAAAGGAAAAATGAAGGGCTTTTATTTACCACGTTGCTTGTCAAACAACAGCTCGTAAAACTGCTGCCGACTTTTTGGGTGACAAATCACCCAGCAAAACTAAATGAAAGGCTTTGTCTTCAGTAGAAGAAAAGGGGTGGTGTTATGAGGATTGCCTATCCTTCTGACCGGTATGGTCTCATTGTTTCCTTGTACTTCCCCATCTGCCTGTATCCATCTGTTGTCTCTTGTTTTGTACTTAGATTGTCAGTTCTTTGGGGGCAGGAACTGTCTGTCTGTTCTGTGTGTATACAGTGCCTTGCACAGTGGGGTCCTGGTCCATCACTGCGGCTCCTTGGGGCTACGGTAATACAAATAATCATAGTAAGTCGAGTCAATTAATTTGAGGTAAAACCCTAGTCAAGACAAGGCAGTTTGTAGTTTCCACATAAGTTAGCAAGTTGAGCTAAATCCTATGGGGAAGACTAGTCTATAATTCCATCTGCTACTCTTGTGAAAACTACATACTGTCTCGTCTTCCCAAGGAATGTACCACGAGTTAGCTAACTCCAGGTAAGACCACACATCTTTTTCTCATGAAGACAGAGGGACAGAGGAGTGGAGAGGTGCAGCCCTCATTGCATTTTTTGGAATGTGAAATAACAATCGCACATAAAGAGTGAAGCCAGAATTCAGAGATTGGATGGCTTTGCAAATGACCCACTGAGCACAGGGGCTACTTTGTAAAGAAACCGGACCTTGAAATAGTGAAATAAACTCAAATTTACAGTGCAATGTATAAAAGCAAACAAACACACACAGAGCACATACAGTTATTTTTATTTTTAATGCTTAATAAAATAATCAGGGTGTCAACTGGGCTTTTAAAAGGAAATCTGTAAATGCATGACTGCGTGTTACCTCAGGAGCTGATGGTAATGGCCAGGTAGCCATGACCCTTCCTGAAGCTATGCCAGATTTGTGGTCAACCCTTATAACAAAGACTCTGCTCTTTACTTCCTTCCGTACCTCAGGCGTTACAAGTCTCTCTCTCACAAGACCCCTGCCTGCAATTTCTTTCTACCTACACCAGCCTATATTTTCTGCTAAGGTTATAGTGAACAGCAGATGTGATAAGCCTTCCTATGGGCCTTGGGCCTCTGAATTCAAATCTCATGAGATCTGAGCACTTTGATATTATTGGTACACCCAAATGTGAAAGATTAGCTTTCTAAAGATCCTGGGCCCAACTTAATCATCGGAGGCTAGGGCCAGACAGGATGCAGGAAACATGACACTTCACTTACTCTACACAAACCTTACCAAAAAAAAATGCAGTTTAGAGACTGAGACTGTTCTCATGTCAATTGAACCCAAGGTTCATTCATAATGCCAATCATTTATTTTTATACACCTCATTGCTGTATAGTATGACAGTTCTGAGGTGTTGCGGGGGGGGGGAGGGAGGGAGGGGTTTTCTTCACTTCTGAGAAGGCAGCACCTTATGATACTTGAGGTAGGATGCTCTCTTCACTCACTTAGATAAATAACCACACTCGTCATTTCCTAGGCATGGTATCCATTGCCAAAGCTAGACTAGAGACCCCTGTTATGTTGAGTGATTCACATGTCTAGAACACTGGCAGTCTCTGGTGGTTCCCGTAACCCTGCCTGACTCTGAGGCATTGCATCGTTTCTGGTTTCTGACCTGGTACGGGTTCATTAAGGCCATCAGAAGAAATGCAATATTTTTAGGCTAGTCAATGGCTTTATTGCTCCTGACCGTGAATACTGTTCTGGAGGCAGTTCAGCAATTTTGGGCCAGGTCTGCGCTAGGAAGCCTTTGCTATTACACCAGAGGAGTCTTTCTAGTGTGGATGCAACTTACCCCTGCAATATTGTGCTTTTGTCAGTCTAAGCTTATTCCAGGTTCATCCACCCCCAAGCAAAACTATCTATACCAGTATATAACTGCATCTACACTAGGGAATTCTGCCAGCACAGCTGCGTTCATCAGAGATTTGCACCTCCTCACATCCCTGACTGACATAGCTACGTCAGCAAAAGTCCATAGTGTAGACTTGGCTTTGGAATATCTCTGGGTTTGGAGGAGGCTAGAGGCCCTCAGGTTGGTTGGCCTCCTGTGCTATTTTTGACAGACTATTGTTCTTCCTGGAAATATCACTCTTCCCACTAAAAGTAGCATTGGGCTATGCAAATTGGTTAACATTATCATATCATTTCTGAAAGGACAGCCATAAAGAGTTATTCTGTGGAAAATATGGCTGGTTGGGAGTAAACATGAGAACCTCCCCAGAACATTGCATTCCGAATTAGTGTTTCCAAGTAGGTTCATCTGGAATATATTTGTACTATATCATTAATTGACAATAATACCCAGTAGTCACATACTTTAATGTTACAATAGGTGTGTGCAGTCCGTCGGTTTGACGCTTACATGACAATAGGACAGCATGTCTAAATACAGGAGGCTGGGCAGACAAGGTCATCTCCATCTTAAAATTATGCTAAAATGGACCGGTTTAAAATAAACAAGCTGGACTGGCCATTTGTCCTAGTTGCTTATTCACAGAGATGTGACAGCAGCTCCCTTTTCACAGTGGACCAAGAAGAATAAGAAAGATGTTATTATCTCCAGACAGGCTTTGTTTGGTATTTGTGTCCTGGTCCCATTCATTTGAATCCTTCGCTACTCCCTGGGGGTCTTCTGTATCTTGAGAGTCATTCAAGCAGTGAGATCTACATTTAGGGGGCCTGGCAGCCTGAATCTGCCTTGTTGTTGTTTTTGTTATTAGCTAGTACAACATGCCAAAGCAATGTACGTGATACAAAATTGAATAACACAGGTCAGCAATCACTTACCTCCCAGTTCATGTAAATTCTGCATTAGTTCCCATTCTGTTACCCTTGGATTTAATAATGCCTGTCTTGTCCTTTTGGCCACAGACTTTAAAAAGAAGTCAGGCTGTAGAAGTTTTTGCTGTAGATACAGAGACACCCAAGGTCAGTATCATGGCTTTCTTGGGGCAGAGATTTAGACCTAGGCTCTTTCTCTGCATAGCAAATTTTTTTCCTGAAGGCATCCTTTAAGTCCTTCTGGGTTCTTTAACTGTATTCTGTAGTTGTCAGTTTCCCAAAATAAACACGTACTGGGGGGGATAAATTGGCTGGCTCACTTAAGGTTAGATAGGTCTGTTACATCTCTTCTAGTCATGTTCCCTGCAGCAGCCAAGCTTCCCAGAGTTCAGTTTTTTCCTGTGTTTTGAATCCCAGAGCACCAGCTCCATTTGCTACAATTGACCTTGAAGGTGCCACATTGAGATGGAAAGCAATAGTTAAACAGACATTGAATAAGTGTTGGATGGAATTCTAAGGAGACTTGGAAAACCAGCACTATGTCACATCTAGTCGTCTAGTTTGTTCAAGCTCTCTTACATTTTTGTGGGAAACTTGAGAAAGAGGGCCCCCATTCCAAGAGTTCCTCACATCTGTGAAAGGAAATTTTGAAGTTTTAAAGGAAGGCCAATAACACAAAGCAAGAAATTGTGATGTCACATCATAGGAGAAAAATTATGAAATGGATATAAAGAAGCACAATCAGTTCTGGGGTAAATGCGCTCAGTGGTAGTTGAATGTACTTATTTTAATAATTGCAACTCTGTGCATGTTCTTCCTTGTATGTGGTACATATTTCACTGGTAGAAACCCCGGGTTCAAGCCTGGATTTAAAATAATTTTAGAAGTGAAAATGGGTTTGGCACATTCTAATCCCCCATGGATATTTATTCCCATCACAGAATAAATCACTACATTAGGCACCATTGGCTTTTTCTGATCAGTGGCGGGTAGGGCTAGATGGCAGTCTGTTGGTAAAGCTTGCGGAGCAGCTGCCTGGTGATGTCTCGGGGTAACTGATGAAGTCCTTTGTATTCATTAGCACCAGAGAAACCCCCAGTATTTCAGAAAAGAAGGCAAATAAAAATGAACTGGTAGAAATACATGCCTCTTGTAGGCTCTAATTAGTCTGGATTTAATGACAATTGAACTGATTTTTCTTAAAATGAATATTCATTATGATTTATATGATGCCAGTTGTGTGGATCAGCTAATTCTTGGAATCGAATGAAAAGACCCTATATAATATGAGTAGACATATTTGTTCTATACTACAGTTCTTAGAATGGCACTTTCTGATTTATTTTAGTTGCTATTTTTTTTTAAGATAAACAGAATTGCTGACAGTCCCAAGTTATTTTCTTTCATAAGCACTAAGTCACAGGTTTACATAAGCAAATGTTCTTTGAATTATCAAAAGCCTTCAAGAAGTGCGGCATTGCTTATTATCTAAATGCCTTTTGATACCTTTACTATTTTATGTATACATGTAATTCTACAGTGTTTGTAGTAAAAAAAAGTTGCAGTGTCCAGGATTATGAAAGCATTCTTTTGAAAGCAGGGATGAATGCCAGTGTGAACAAGGTGCCCTAGCACAGAAAAGATAATTAATTATTTCACAGGATTTGTCCTAGCTATGAAGCAGTTTACAAAAAAGCATAAATTTTCACTGTATCCTTATAACCTATTAATAGTCTGAAAAGTTCACTTTCATCCTATTGCACTCTCTGGAGAGTATTGTTTAGTCTGTGTTCAGAGCACTTTTTAGGTGTCCTTTAATATGTTCACTCAGCATGTATAAATTACAATGGGTTTTTCTATACTATTGCACAATAGATATACCAAAAAAACCCCAGTCCATTCAGAATACTCTTGTCACTGTATTTCTGAGAAGTGCATTGCAGGCACCCAAAATACTCTGCTGTAGACTAAAGTTTTCTGGGAGAGAACTATTGGAAATATTAACTTATAGGAAGCGCTAATGTACAATTTTGAGTAGCATGAGCAACATTTATATAGGTTAGTTTATTTGTATATGCCATTGTCTCTGTTTAATCTGAGGGCCCTCAGACATTTTTCCATCTGGACCCTACTCTTAAATCCATATACATTTTAAACCCATGGAACTGTTGGAGGTTCTTTAGGTTTGGAAATAAGTTTGTAGGATGGCTAATATTTCTCCATCTATGTGCCTTTTTGTTTAGATATAGCTTTCTTTATTTCAAAGAGACACAGGACTGAAACTGCAAGAGACATCAGAAACCAGTACAGTCCAAAGCAGAAATGCAGACTCTACGTGGTTCAGCCTCATAGACTCTTCCATGCCACTTGCCAAGCAAGATCTGGGTAAGACGTGCAGGAAGAGATCTCCTGTCTGCTTTCCTTTGTTTTCTTTATTAATACCTGGTATTCTTTGTGTTGCCTTTTTCATTTTGGGTGCTGTAGTTTCTCGGGATTGCTTTGTACATCCATAGGACGTCTGAATTGGCTGTTAGACAGTCAGAGATTATACAGGTGCTCTAAATTCTAAAAGATTTTAAAGCTGTGAACTTGCAGAAAGGCACAGAGAATCTGTAAATTCCGGCTCAGCTACCACTGTTCCTTCAAACATGGGATATAGAGAGATCTGTGGTTTATTTTAGAAGGCATCTTGGTTGTTAATGAAGGTAGTTGCATGTTTTTACCCAACTTCACAGTTTAAACAGTAGAAGAAAAGAACTGCAACATACCCAGCAAGGTACAAAGCCCAGCAATGGTAAATCTGAGCACAGTGTTGATTGGAGACATTGGGTCAGAGGTAATATAGCCAACCATTTCCTAAAGTGAACACACGTCTAGGTTTTTCGTGTCATGTCTCGATGCCCCAAGTGTGTCTTTCATGCTGGCTGACATGTCCTGGTTTTTCATTTAGTCAAACAAAATGTTTGGTTTCTCTATTTTAACTACAAAACCTGTGTTGAAAATTTATAGCTGTATTGAGTAGAATTTGCTCTGTACTTCGCCATGATAAAACAATCCAATGGAATTAGTGGTCTGTATTTAGAATAAAGGGAAAAGTCAAAAGAGGGTAGATATTCTTTAACGCTGTTCTTTAGCTCATCTTGAATGTTAGTGACAATTGAGTGGGTCATGATAAACTTGTTCCGACACAGAATTATTGGAAAAGTCCTTCACTCCAAGAAATATGAATATACAGCTGTTGAGTCAGAAGGTGGCAGAAAACCCCAGCATGCAAGTTCTCTTTTGTACAACTGACCTGAAAGATGTCACACAAAACTGTCCCATTTCTTTATTTGGAAAGTATTGTTGTAGAATACAGGAGTCACACAAACAGCTCTCTCATTTTACTTCTGAAGTCCAGTTTTGTAAATGAAATACAAAATATGTAAGAATGTTTTCCTTCAAGAGGAAGTGCCTATGTTGTTGTTATCAGCCACAGTGTTATCAGTGCTCTGGCAGAATAGAAAGGGTACGTTAGATGCAGACTCATGCTGAGTTTGAGGGTACCCCTTCAAATTGACTTAAGCAAAAAATTGAAAAACCGTTGTGAGTCTTTGGAAATGAACTGTGGCAAAACTACCAACAAAATATTACCTTTTCTTGCTTCCTTGTGAATAGCACACTATATTATTCTTGTAAAGTAGCAACATTTTATTTCAGTGCAAAGAAAGCTAGCTACATATTCGTATGAAACAACTTTCAGGTTCCAAGGTAGTTTGTTTTTGGAGCCATACTGCATACTAGAAATAATCTCTTTGTAAATTAATTCTTCTTTTTTTTTTTAATCCAAGTCAATGAATATAGCCAGCCCCCTTCTCTTCTCCCCCCCCCCCACCTTACAGGAAATATTTCTAGTTCTATTCCCGTGGAAAGGGAAATAAATCTCTTATTAATCATAATGTTCTGGCTATATCATGTCCTCCTGAATAATTAGGGCCTTGAGTTATGAAGTCGAGATTCCTGGGTGGTTGCCAGAGTAGATTTGTTTAAGGGGAACAGTAGAGTTCCCTGATATCTTTTTAAAGGGTTTTGTAATGTCCCAGACCACACCTAATTAGCAATTTAAGAGTGAACACATCTATATCACTGATGGTTGTGAAAATTACTATTTAAGTGAGAATGTATAATAAATGGCTCTTAGAAGGGATAATATGTCTTGAAAATCAGATGTGTATTATTAAATAATTGGCTGGATACTGATGTCTTGCAGGTATCTGTGCCTATATTTCAGCATGGACCTGCTGTATCTGTGCAGGCAAAAGGGGGAAAAGACAGCAGGGGATCCCTAGAGCTTCTCTGGCCATAGGATTTTGATCTGCTTTTCATTCTTTATGATCTGCACCTCAGGACGTTTTAAACTTTTAACTCTGAGGAGTCTGGTGGCACCTTAAAGACTATCAGATTTATTTGGGCATAAACCTTTGTGGGTAAAAAACCCACTTCTTCTTCATATGTTAGTCTGTAAGGTACCACCGGACTCCTCATTGTTTTTTGTGGATACAGACGAACTTGGCTGCCCCTCTGATACTTGTTTTTTAACTCTGTGTCAGAAATAAATTCACTTCAAATTTATGACTTGCAGACAAATGCTGGAGCTTTTTCCTTCACAGCCTAATAAAGAAATGTAGAATTTAGCTGTCTCGCATACCATTATGTCTAAATTGGTTGGAAAAAACTACATAATCATGCTTTGGAGTGACACGAGCTCTGATCCTGTGAAAACTTAGATGTCTACTTAACATTACACAACTAAGTGGAATAGTCACGTGCTCAAAATTATGCAGATGTTCTTTGCAGCATTTGGAGTCTGTTCTTGGTAGTATTTAAGAATCAGGGGGGAAATACTTCAAAACAAAGCAAACCCTGCCCTCTAGACTTCTTTTAAAATTCTGGAGATTGACAGAAGAGATGGATATAAATGCAGCAGTGTCAGCCCCTAGCATCCAAAGATCACGAGTCAGCCCCCAAAATCATGACATTGATTTAAAAGCCAGGATTATTTTGAAAAAAGTATTGTGGGTTCTTTTTATTTGACTGCTAGTTTGAGCCTTTAGGATGTACTAGCTTTTTTTCTGCATGGAGACTGGAAACTTAAAAAAAAATAATAATAATAATAAAAAAAATAGAAGCTGAGATTCTCATAGAATCTCCTGCTGCCAGCCGCTGCGGCTTTAAGAAAAACAGCAAATATTGTGAGTCTTGTGGTGGAATCCTGTTAATGGGAGCACTAAAATATGAATACAAGACCCACCAGTGTGGGATAATAGAATGGAATCTTTGGGGAATATATCACCCCCATAATGTTCATTAATATTTTGCCCATTTTTTCACTTCTATATTTTTTTAAATGGTTTCACTGTGGTGATTTCTAATATTAGCCTCCTCTTGTCCAACTCCCAAAATGCTCAATGTTTTGTAGAAAAACTTGCGGATAAGTTATTGTATAACTAACTGAACAAGAGAATTTGTTAGATAGACATTTTGTAATTTACCAGCATTAAAGAGCATTGATAGTGCCATTAAAATGGTAAATTCAGTATTATAACACTATTTGATTTCTCTCCCTCTTTTTAACTCTGATCTGATAAACAACTTTCAAAATGTTTTGAAGGTGATAGCCATCTTTCAGGTACTACATGCCATCCAGTGTGTCTTCACCTAGCATTTCAAGTTTCCATAGATCTGTTGTTCAAATCTTCATTTACCTCAGCTGTGCTTATATTTTGTTTCTTCTGTAAATGAACTTCTCCTTACAAGTATTATTTCCTTCCTGAGAGAGACCTTGGCTTTCAGGTAGCACTTTATAGTGAGTGGGTAAAACATTATGAATTCATCTGCTATTAATTGTGACTGCATTAATCAAACATTCATCTGGTGTTCATGTAAATACAGTCTGCAATTCCATAGGTATTCCAGTGGTTAGTGCTATATGATGCTTGGTGTGGGATGCAGCTCTTAGAGGTATAGAATCATAGAATCATAGAATATCAGGGTTGGAAGGGACCCCAGAAGGTCATCTAGTCCAACCCCCTGCTCAAAGCAGGACCAAGTCCCAGTTAAATCATCCCAGCCAGGGCTTTGTCAAGCCTGACCTTAAAAACCTCTAAGGAAGGAGATTCTACCACCTCCCTAGGTAACGCATTCCAGTGTTTCACCACCCTCCTAGTGAAAAAGTTTTTCCCAATATCCAATCTAAACCTCCCCCACTGCAACTCGAGACGATTACTCCTCGTTCTGTCATCTGCTACCATTGAGAACAGTCTAGAGCCATCCTCTTTGAAACCCCCTTTCAGGTAGTTGAAAGCAGCTATCAAATCCCCCCTCATTCTTCTCTTCTGCAGACTAAACAATCCCAGCTCCCTCAGCCTCTCCTCATAAGTCATGTGCTCTAGACCCCTAATCATTTTTGTTGCCCTTCGTTGTACTCTTTCCAATTTATCCACATCCTTCCTGTAGTGTGGGGCCCAAAACTGGACACAGTACTCCAGATGAGGCCTCACCAGTGTCGAATAGAGGGGAACGATCACATCCCTCGATCTGCTCGCTATGCCCCTACTTATACATCCCAAAATGCCATTGGCCTTCTTGGCAACAAGGGCACACTGCTGACTCATATCCAGCTTCTCGTCCACTGTCACCCCTAGGTCCTTTTCCGCAGAACTGCTGCCGAGCCATTCGGTCCCTAGTCTGTAGCGGTGCATTGGATTCTTCCATCCTAAGTGCAGGACCCTGCACTTATCCTTATTGAACCTCATTAGATTTCTTTTGGCCCAATCCTCCAATTTGTCTAGGTCCTTCTGTATCCTATCCCTCCCCTCCAGCGTATCTACCACTCCTCCCAGTTTAGTATCATCCGCAAATTTGCTGAGAGTGCAATCCACACCATCTTCCAGATCATTTATGAAGATATTGAACAAAACGGGCCCCAGGACCGACCCCTGGGGCACTCCACTTGACACCGGCTGCCAACTAGACATGGAGCCATTGATCACTACCCGTTGAGCCCGACAATCTAGCCAGCTTTCTACCCACCTTATAGTGCATTCATCCAGCCCATACTTCCTTAACTTGCTGACAAGAATGCTGTGGGAGACCGTGTCAAAAGCTTTGCTAAAGTCAAGAAACAATACATCCACTGCTTTCCCTTCATCCACAGAACCAGTAATCTCATCATAAAAGGCGATTAGATTAGTCAGGCATGACCTTCCCTTGGTGAATCCATGCTGACTGTTCCTGATCACTTTCCTCTCCACTAAGTGCTTCAGGATTGATTCTTTGAGGACCTGCTCCATGATATTTCCAGGGACTGAGGTGAGGCTGACCGGCCTGTAGTTCCCAGGATCCTCCTTCTTCCCTTTTTTAAAGATGGGCACTACATTAGCCTTTTTCCAGTCATCCGGGACTTCCCCCGTTCGCCACGAGTTTTCAAAGATAATGGCCAAGGGCTCTGCAATCACAGCCGCCAATTCCTTCAGCACTCTCGGATGCAATTCGTCCGGCCCCATGGACTTGTGCACGTCCAGCTTTTCTAAATAGTCCCAAACCACCTCTATCTCTACAGAGGGCTGGCCATCTCTTCCCCATTTTGTGTTGCCCAGCACAGCAGTCTGGGAGCTGACCTTGTTAGTGAAAACAGAGGCAAAAAAAGCATTGAGTACATTAGCTTTTTCCACATCCTCTGTCACTAGCTTGCCTCCCTCATTCAGTAAGGGGCCCACACTTTCCTTGGCTTTCTTCTTGTTGCCAACATACCTGAAGAAACCCTTCTTGTTACTCTTGACATCTCTTGCTAGCTGCAGCTCCAGGTGCGATTTGGCCCTCCTGATATCTTTCCTACATGCCCGAGCAATATTTTTATACTCTTCCCTGGTCATATGTCCAACCTTCCACTTCTTGTAAGCTTCTTTTTTATGTTTAAGATCCGCTAGGATTTCACCATTAAGCCAAGCTGGTCGCCTGCCATATTTACTATTCTTTCGACTCATCGGGATGGTTTGTCCCTGTAACCTCAACAGGGATTCCTTGAAATACAGCCAGCTCTCCTGGACTCCCTTCCCTTTCATGTTAGTCCCCCAGGGGATCCTGGCCATCTGTTCCCTGAGGGAGTCAAAGTCTGCTTTCCTGAAGTCCAGGGTCCGTATCCTGCTGCTTACCTTTCTTCCCTGCGTCAGGATCCTGAACTCCACCAACTCATGGTCACTGCCTCCCAGATTCCCATCCACTTTTGCTTCCCCCACTAATTCTACCCGGTTTGTGAGCAGCAGGTCAAGAAAAGCGCTCCCCCTAGTTGGCTCCCCTAGCACTTGCACCAGGAAATTGTCCCCTACGCTTTCCAAAAACTTCCTGGATTGTCTATGCACCGCTGTATTGCTCTCCCAGCAGATATCAGGAAAATTAAAGTCACCCATGAGAATCAGGGCATGCGATCTAGTAGCTTCCGTGAGTTGCCGGAAGAAAGCCTCATCCACCTCATCCCCCTGGTCCGGTGGTCTATAGCAGACTCCCACCATGACATCACTCTTGTTGCACACACTTCTAAACTTAATCCAGAGACACTCAGGTTTTTCCACAGTTTCATACCGGAGCTCTGAGCAGTCATACTGCTCCCTTACATACAGTGCTACTCCCCCACCTTTTCTGCCCTGCCTGTCCTTCCTGAACAGTTTATAACCATCCATGACTGTACTCCAGTCATGTGAGTTATCCCACCAAGTCTCTGTTATTCCAATCACGTCATAATTCCTTGACATCACCAGGACCTCCAGTTCTCCCTGCTTGTTTCCAAGGCTTTGTGCATTTGTATATAAGCACTTGAGATAACCTGTTGATCGCCCCTCATTCCCAGTATGAGGCAGGAGCCCTCCCCTCTCAGACATTCCTGCCTGTGTTTCCTCCCGGTATCCCGCTTTCCCACTTACCTCAGGGCTTTGGTCTCCTTCCCCCGGTGAACCTAGTTTAAAGCCCTCCTCACTAGGTTAGCCAGCCTGCTGGCAAAGATGTTCTTCCCTCTCTTCGTAAGATGGAGCCCGTCTCTGCCCAGCACTCCTCCTTCATGGAACACCATCCCATGGTCAAAGAATCCAAAGCCTTCTCTCCGACACCACCTGCGTAGCCATTCGTTGACCTCCACGATTCGACGGTCCCTACCCAGGCCTTTTCCTTCCACGGGGAGGATGGACGAGAACACCACTTGCGCCTCCAACTCCTTTATCCTTCTTCCCAGAGCCACGTAGTCCGCAGTGATCCGCTCAAGGTCATTCTTGGCAGTGTCATTGGTGCCCACGTGGAGAATCATAGAATCATAGAATCATAGAATATCAGGGTTGGAAGGGACCCCAGAAGGTCATCTAGTCCAACCCCCTGCTCAAAGCAGGACCAAGTCCCAGTTAAATCATCCCAGCTAGGGCTTTGTCAAGCCTGACCTTAAAAACCTCTAAGGAAGGAGATTCTACCACCTCCCTAGGTAACGCATTCCAGTGTTTCACCACCCTCTTAGTGAAAAAGTTTTTCCTAATATCCAATCTAAACCTCCCCCATTGCAACTTGAGACCATTACTCCTCGTTCTGTCATCTGCTACCATTGAGAACAGTCTAGAGCCATCCTCTTTGAAACCCCCTTTCAGGTAGTTGAAAGCAGCTATCAAATCCCCCCTCATTCTTCTCTTCTGCAGACTAAACAATCCCAGCTCCCTCAGCCTCTCCTCATAAGTCATGTGCTCTAGACCCCTAATCATTTTTGTTGCCCTTCGTTGTACTCTTTCCAATTTATCCACATCCTTCCTGTAGTGTGGGGCCCAAAACTGGACACAGTACTCCAGATGAGGCCTCACCAGTGTCGAATAGAGGGGAACGATCACGTCCCTCGATCTGCTCGCTATGCCCCTACTTATACAACCCAAAATGCCATTGGCCTTCTTGGCAACAAGGGCACACTGCTGACTCATATCCAGCTTCTCGTCCACTGTCACCCCTAGGTCCTTTTCCGCAGAACTGCTGCCGAGCCATTCGGTCCCTAGTCTGTAGCGGTGCATTGGATTCTTCCATCCTAAGTGCAGGACCCTGCATTTATCCTTATTGAACCTCATTAGATTTCTTTTGGCCCAATCCTCCAATTTGTCTAGGTCCTTCTGTATCCTATCCCTCCCCGCCAGCGTATCTACCACTCCTCCCAGTTTAGTATCATCCGCAAATTTGCTGAGAGTGCAATCCACACCATCCTCCAGATCATTTATGAAGATATTGAACAAAACGGGCCCCAGGACCGACCCCTGGGGCACTCCACTTGACACCGGCTGCCAACTAGACATGGAGCCATTGATCACTACCCGTTGAGCCCGACAATCTAGCCAGCTTTCTACCCACCTTATAGTGCATTCATCCAGCCCATACTTCCTTAACTTGCTGACAAGAATGCTGTGGGAGACCGTGTCAAAAGCTTTGCTAAAGTCAAGAAACAATACATCCACTGCTTTCCCTTCATCCACAGAACCAGTAATCTCATCATAAAAGGCGATTAGATTAGTCAGGCATGACCTTCCCTTGGTGAATCCATGCTGACTGTTCCTGATCACTTTCCTCTCCTCTAAGTGCTTCAGGATTGATTCTTTGAGGACCTGCTCCATGATTTTTCCAGGGACTGAGGTGAGGCTGACCGGCCTGTAGTTCCCAGGATCCTCCTTCTTCCCTTTTTTAAAGATGGGCACTACATTAGCCTTTTTCCAGTCATCCGGGACTTCCCCCGTTCGCCACGAGTTTTCAAAGATAATGGCCAAGGGCTCTGCAATCACAGCCGCCAATTCCCTCAGCACTCTCGGATGCAATTCGTCCGGCCCCATGGACTTGTGCACGTCCAGCTTTTCTAAATAGTCCCTAACCACCTCTATCTCTACAGAGGGCTGGCCATCTCTTCCCCATTTTGTGTTGCCCAGCACAGCAGTCTGGGAGCTGACCTTGTTAGTGAAAACAGAGGCAAAAAAAGCATTGAGTACATTAGCTTTTTCCACATCCTCTGTCACTAGCTTGCCTCCCTCATTCAGTAAGGGGCCCACACTTTCCTTGGCTTTCTTCTTGTTGCCAACATACCTGAAGAAACCCTTCTTGTTACTCTTGACATCTCTTGCTCGCTGCAGCTCCAGGTGCGATTTGGCCCTCCTGATATCTTTCCTACATGCCCGAGCAATATTTTTATACTCTTCCCTGGTCATATGTCCAAGCTTCCACTTCTTGTAAGCTTCTTTTTTATGTTTAAGATCCGCTAGGATTTCACCATTAAGCCAAGCTGGTCGCCTGCCATATTTACTATTCTTTCGACTCATCGGGATGGTTTGTCCCTGTAACCTCAACAGGGATTCCTTGAAATACAGCCAGCTCTCCTGGACTCCCTTCCCTTTCATGTTAGTCCCCCAGGGGATCCTGGCCATCTGTTCCCTGAGGGAGTCAAAGTCTGCTTTCCTGAAGTCCAGGGTCCGTATCCTGCTGCTTACCTTTCTTCCCTGCGTCAGGATCCTGAACTCAACCAACTCATGGTCACTGCCTCCCAGATTCCCATCCACTTTTGCTTCCCCCACTAATTCTACCCGGTTTGTGAGCAGCAGGTCAAGAAAAGCGCTCCCCCTAGTTGGCTCCCCTAGCACTTGCACCAGGAAATTGTCCCCTACGCTTTCCAAAAACTTCCTGGATTGTCTATGCACCGCTGTATTGCTCTCCCAGCAGATATCAGGAAAATTAAAGTCACCCATGAGAATCAGGGCATGCGATCTAGTAGCTTCCGTGAGTTGCCGGAAGAAAGCCTCATCCACCTCATCCCCCTGGTCCGGTGGTCTATAGCAGACTCCCACCATGACATCACTCTTGTTGCACACACTTCTAAACTTAATCCAGAGACACTCAGGTTTTTCCACAGTTTCGTACCGGAGCTCTGAGCAGTCATACTGCTCCCTTACATACAGTGCTACTCCCCCACCTTTTCTGCCCTGCCTGTCCTTCCTGAACAGTTTATAACCATCCATGACTGTACTCCAGTCATGTGAGTTATCCCACCAAGTCTCCGTTATTCCAATCACGTCATAATTCCTTGACATCACCAGGACCTCCAGTTCTCCCTGCTTGTTTCCAAGGCTTTGTGCATTTGTATATAAGCACTTGAGATAACCTGTTGATCGCCCCTCATTCCCAGTATGAGGCAGGAGCCCTCCCCTCACAGACCTTCCTGCCTGTGCTTCCTCCCGGTATCCCGCTTTCCCACTTACCTCAGGGCTTTGGTCTCCTTCCCCCGGTGAACCTAGTTTAAAGCCCTCCTCACTAGGTTAGCCAGCCTGCTGGCAAAGATGTTCTTCCCTCTCTTCGTAAGATGGAGCCCGTCTCTGCCCAGCACTCCTCCTTCATGGAACACCATCCCATGGTCAAAGAATCCAAAGCCTTCTCTCCGACACCACCTGCGTAGCCATTCGTTGACCTCCACGATTCGACGGTCCCTACCCAGGCCTTTTCCTTCCACGGGGAGGATGGACGAGAACACCACTTGCGCCTCCAACTCCTTTATCCTTCTTCCCAGAGCCACATAGTCCGCAGTGATCCGCTCAAGGTCATTCTTGGCAGTATCATTGGTGCCCACGTGGAGAAGCAGGAAGGGGTAGCGATCCGAGGGCTTGATGAGTCTCGGCAGTCTCTCCGTCACATCACGAATCTTAGCCCCTGGCAAGCAGCAGACTTCTCGGTTTTCCCGGTCAGGGCGGCAGATAGATGACTCAGTCCCCCGGAGGAGAGAGTCCCCGACCACCACCACCCGCCTTCTCCTCTTGGGAGTGGTGGTCGTGGAACCTCCAACCTCAGGACATCGCATCTCATGCCTCCCAACCAGCGGAGTCTCCTTCCGCTTTCTCCCCCCAGACATATCATCTGGTCCACTCTCCGCAATGGTACCTGTGGAGAGAACATGAAAGCGGTTAGTTACCTGTGTCTGTGTTACTGGAACCCGGACATTCCGCTTACCTCTTCTGGAGGTCACATGTTGCCAAGCTTCTTCACTGGCCTCTTGGCTCCTCTGTGCAACCTGCTCTACATCTTTAGAGCTTTGTGCCCCTAGAAGGCTATCCTGAGTTTGGTCCAGAAAATCCTCAGTCTCTCGTATACAACGCAGGGTCGTTACCTGTTGCTCCAGACCTTCAATCTTCTCTTCCAATATGGAGACCAGCTTGCACTTTGTACAGACAAAGTCGCTTCTGTCCTGTGGAAGAAAGACAAACATGGCACATCCAGTGCAGGTCACAATAGCTGAACCCCCCCCTTCCATATCACCTACCTACTATGAGCTTCCTCAGAGACGTTGGCAAGATGTAAGCCTCACTGGGCTCACTCCAGGCGAACTCCCAGGCAAACTCCTGCTGTGAGCTGCTCTGCTGTCCCCGCTGCTCCGCTGCCGCTCAGCTGGTTCGCGAGGCTCTGGCTATTTTCAAACAGCCAGGCTTCCCTGACGCAAACACACAGACACCCTAATGCCCGCCCCCTGCAGGCTAGCAGCCAATCAGACACTCACTCAGGCTCTCTCCCTGCCCTCCCAGCAAACACACGCTCGGATACTTCCTCAGCAAGCAAACACACACACTCGGATACTTACCAGTCCCAGGCAAACTCCTGCTGTGAGCTGCTCTGCTGTCCCCGCTGCTCCGCTGGTTCGCTGCCGCTCAGCTGGTTCGCGAGGTAGAGGTGTTCTTGGCTTCTGCTAGCGGATGTAAGAGGCAGAAGGCTGTGAGGTCTGTCTGCAGGAGCATGTTGGGGATTTCAGTAACATAGATGAGACCCAAAGTTGACTTTATGGAATGAAATGTATATGACAGCTGCCCATTGGATAGAGCCTGATGGAATATAACAGCAGAAGGTAACACTTTAACTGTGACCCTACACACGTAACATTTTGAATGTAGAGAAACTTTTTCAGCTGTTTCTCCCCATATAGAAACTACTTCTGTTCCCAAAATGTTAATCGTAAAGGGGCACAAACCACATGCAGAAACTTAGCACAGTAACTGTAGATTCTTGATTAGCATGGAGACTTACTTGGAGATATTGCTTGCCTGTGTGTTTTTCTTAGTGATTCATGGTTTAATTTGAGTCCTGTCTCAAGAAGGAGGTGATTGTTCTACATCACCTATCCGAATGGAAAAGTGGAAAGTGATGTTAAAACACTGACCCTTAATCTAAAGTGCACCCATCTGTGTTTTATTTCCGCATCTTGCTGAGTTTACATTTATGTGAATTCACAGTTTGTTCCCCATTTGCTATTCCCACCTGGTAAGTGAATTGGTTCCAAAACGTACTGATGAAAAGACTAAGGAGGTCTGTCAAAGACGTTTGTTCCTACCTAAAAGAATGGTCTATCTCACACTTCAAGTGCTATGTGAGTTAAAACCCAGCTGTAAAATCTCATCTCAAGATGCTCTTGTTTCATGGTGAGAAATTGGGGTTACCATAAGGACAAGATCCCTTTCCACATATTGAAATGATTTATAACTTGCCTTTGACTTTCTTCAGAAGAAAAGGTATAGAATTCTCTGGCATATGACAAAACAGTTAGTATACTATTGGTGTAAATTTGGTGCTCATTAGTTATTTTGTTGGACTTCAGAGCACCACATTTATTAAATATTCCTGTCCCCATTAGTAGGCACAAAAAAGTTTTGTTTTTTTTAAAGTTTGGTGCTGAAAATAAAACTTAGAAATAACAGAATGTACAAATATAAAGAGGCTGATGCTATGAATGTGGAATCTATACACTTCAGTAGGAGCTGAGTGCTCAGAACCTTGTTGAATTGAGCCTCAACTACTTGTTTTTGTTGTTTTTTCTCTTTCGGCAATAAACGATACATTTGTGTACGAAATAATCATACAATGCAAATGAAAAAGGAAGGATGATATCATGTATAAAGCTCATGACACGTTCTATTTAAAAGCTAACAATCAAAACACTAAGGGCCAAATAAACTTAGAAAACATTCTCCAGCTTTTGTTGGAGACCAGAGGAACGCTGAGAAATTGATTACTTTGGATCTTGCTTTCATGGCACAGAAACAAAAGTTTTCATTCGATGTGTGTGTGTGTGTAGTTTTCATTCGATTTTTGTGGGTGGGTGGTTTTGGTTGGGTGGGGAGGGGTTTAGGAGAAAAAAATTTCTTAAAACATCAGTTGAAAAATAAGCAATTCTATTGTTACGGACTCTGTTTTTTCCTAATCATATGGAAGAGTTTTCATAGATGATTAGGAAGCCGCCTTTATGAAAAAAAGTAAAATGTTCAATTTGTTGGTTTTTTTTATGAAATAACTTTTTCACTGTGTTTCCACTTCGGTGCTGCCTGATTGAAGCATGATCTGCTGAGAACATTTTAATTTGGCTTATGCAATAGTTTTCATTTTGTGTGTGTTGAGAGAGAGAAGGAATGAAAAAAGAAGTGTTGCATTTTACTGTTAAATGCAGCATAGCTAGTATTCTAAATCCAGTCTAGTTCCAGATTTTGGATTTTTCTTGCTCCCAGAAAAGCTACTGCTACTTGCAAGAGATTTAACTGGGGGCAATTGTAATTTAGTGAGGCTGTGATTGAAAGATATGAGAAATGAATCTTGAGGGAAGATTTTTTTTTTTTTTCCCAGCAAGAAACCCACAAAAGGTAAGGAAACTAGCCCAGGTGGCTTATTCAAGACTCTGAATTTTTTTTATTTTCCTGAAAACCTAAAAAGACTTGAAAAATATATTTATAATCAAACCTTTCTCTCTGTCTCACTCTCTCTCCTTTTAATGTGTTTCTTAAAGTTGAGATAGGGCTCATTCTCGCAGTCGGTGACATTTTGCACTCAACCATCCTGCTTCATATAACAGTTCAAGTGCAGCTTGCGGTCAGGATACACATCTTTCTGCAACTACCGTAAGTTAGTGGTGTTGCCTTGCTCTTGTCTGTATGTCAGTAAAACAGTGAGATGAAGGGATGCTCTGCATTTGCGCGCACACACGTGGAATAGACGTGCAGGTCTCTGACTGAAAAGGTAAATAACTGTGGCAAGTTATGTTGTGAGTAGCGGATGCCAGATGTACATGTTGTTTAAAACGTTTGCTTGCTAAAACAGCTGGTTTTCTGATTGTATGCACCGGATTTTATGGCTACATGTAATTTGTGTAGCATAGGCTCTGCTCTAGGCTAGGGGTGTAATTGTCAGCAAAATGGAATTTTCTTTAGAAGGAAGCAAGTATCCTCCTGCCTTGCTTATTTTCTTCTATCACTCTACACCCACAAAGCCCTCATATTGTAGCAGTTCTCTTAGCCAAAAGTTTGCCTGTCTATCCTTGATTAAGCACCTGTCACTGTCGTATGGCCCATGGATGCAATGCTGTGTTTGCCCAGTGGGATTGCTTGAGGACACCATGCTTCCTTCTTGGAGGGACTTTGCACCCTGTTTCCATAGTACTCCAAATTCATGCCTGGCCCAGGTGTGAGAGAGAACCTCAGCAATCCAAATTGGATCCCAGCACAGGCCAGGGGTTAGCCCTGCAAAGCAGCCTGTGAACAGGTAGCAGGTAGACTTCCTCGTGAAGCTAAAATCCACTGGGATTTTTGTGTCACCCATACAGTACTATTTCATGGGAAGTGCTGAGAGTCCCCGACATACACCTACCCGCTGGCACTGAAGCAGTCAGAACAGTATCTCATTCTCACCAAAATACCTTCTGGTCTCTACTCTTGATGTTTACTGTTTAAAATGTACTGACATATGCTTGGCTTAAAAGAGGGAAATCTTGGTGTTGCCATTGAAATTCCCTGCAGATTTCAGAGAGAGAGGAAAGTTAGTGCAGTAACAGACACTTGAGCCCACTGCAGAAAGAGAGAGACGCACTCTCTGTATTTTGTCTTAGAATGCCAGTTGAAAACAAAGTGCTATAAGGAGGTAGATAGATTAGATATAATAATTTCCCCCTATTCTGTTGCCTTGCAAAGGAGGACAGTACCATTTCTCCACTTCCCAGGGCATGGTCTAGTGAAAGTGATAGACAAATCAAAAGGGGGAGAGCGGAAATCTGTTTACTGGTATTTCAGATTTCCAACATACACAGGTGCTTTTTAATCCCCCTGGCCTACATATTCCACAGCCCCTCCGATCGAGGAGTCATGATGTAATGCTCTTTTCTCACACTCCCAGTTTAAATACAGATGGAAATTGTTGTCATGTGTTAGAAATGTCACCAGTAATATAAAAGGCAGGCTTCTGCATTTCCCCTTTTGCACTGTCACCTGCTCCTGCCAGCTTATTCTTCCCTCTTAAACCTTTTGTCATGTGGCAGAAACCCTGATGTAAGTAAGCCCTGTCTTCCCCCTGCTTCTGATCCCTGCATTTCTTTATTCCCCTCTGCTGCAGTGCTGAGGATCATTACATAGCACGACTTTAAGACAAGACCTCACAAAGGAAGGATTAATCTTGTGGTTGTGCTTGTATTTCGAAGGACTCAGGCAAGTGAGAACACTCTAATGTGTTTTTTTTTCCTGGCATAATAAATGTAAAGCGGCAAGTATGATGAGCTGTGTCAGTGTTTACTGCGCAAACCCAGAGGTTTATCAGCTTCGGGTGATGTGTATAACGGAGTGGGTTAGCGAGGTTGGGGAGGCTGGTAGAGAGGGGAGTAGCGGCACAGTCTGAACCCTGCCCAAGAGGACAGATGGCTAGTGCTGCTTTTTAATTCATCAAGTAGGCTTTACGTGAGGCCCATTCGTGAACGGGGTGTGCTATGAAAAGAGGGGTCAATGGGCACGAATAGGCTGAGATCAGGACCAGATGCTCGCCGAACAATGGGACTTTTGAAAGAAATGCAGGAGGAAGCGTGGCGCTTGCTTTGTATTGCCTCTGCATTGCAGGTTGGAATTGGGCAGCTACATTTTAATGAAGTGCATTCCAAAATGTGAGCGTCAGTCCCTGCTTTTGAAAAAAGGACATGTCGAAAAAGGGGACTTGTTGGCGGGGGAGGGAGGGAGGGATGGAAGTGAGCCACTGATGGATTGTAAAGAACAATGCAGCCTCAGTGTTCAAGGGGGAAAACAGCAATACATTCCTGTGCATATTAATGTGGTGCAGCAGGTGTTGCTAAAATGTATGTTCCAGCATTGTTCTGCCTTGCAGCTTAGCAAAAGGAGAAGGGGAAAACCTTCTGATGTGCCTATGCATGCGGTAATTGTGTTTATAAAAGCGGCTGTTCTACAGAGAGCACTGCATGTCGAAAGTAAAAAAAAAAACAAAAAAACAAAAAAAAAACAAAACAAAACACAAGAACAAAAAATTAGCACACATTTTATTTCGGCCCTGCATGTACAGACAGAATGAGAGCCTGTTTTAATAGTGGGGGGAGAGGTGGATGCTGACTGGTGCTTGCTGCCTAGGAAAAGGAGCTTGCATCTACACGGTAGACAGCTGCACGCTGCTAGGCTGAGCGCCTGTTCTGAGTGCCTGACTCTTGAGCTTTACCAGTTTGCTTGCCAAAGAGTCTGGGCACTCCTTAAAGGGGCAGCGAGGCCATGATGCACCCTTTCTTTTCAAAATGTCCATGAATACCACTAAAACAGGCACATGCTAGAACCAGGAGGGGAATAGCTTTGGGAGACACTGGGTCAGCAGCATATAGCGTGCCACAGACTGAGGATGCCAGGAGAGGAGGAGGCAGGGTCTGTTGTTGGGGAAATTTGGTGATTAGAGCCTTAAAAGGGGCATATTTTAGCCTCCCTCAGGAATGCATCACTTGTGAATGAACTGATATAACTGTACAGTCTGGACTAAACAAGACCTGCAAGGGTCTTATTAAATGGCAGATCTTTCTGTGCCTGTTTGATTCCTGTTACTATGCATTAGCTAAATACCCTGTGTTAAGGTATTTTTCTTTACTCCACCGGAAACCAAATAGCAAAATAGCATCTCTAAGTAATTACAGACATGTAATACCTGGGGACGTCAAGAGAAAAACAAAGTATGCCAAATAATTGTTGCATTATATTTTGTTTAAAGGGAAATCCATTAAAATACCCCCATTTTATTCTGTTTTCTGTCAGGTTCCGTTCCTGTTTGTGACAGGGGATACCATATTTATCAGCACAGTGAAAGGGTCTTTGTTACTTATTCATAAAATGGCACACTACTACTTTCAGGGAAAATGGAATATTTGCTTTTAGAACTAATCTAGCTGGTGACAAACACAGATTGTTAGATGCTGAAGGTTTTGTATTTCTTCTCAGGATTTGAGGCCCAGTGGAATTTGCAGGTTACGCTCCTGTTGTCTTTTTGTATTCGTGTGTAAGTATGTGGGGAGTGAAGTGCTCCGTTTGCCAACAGGATTGGTAAAGGCATGGTCAGTGGCAGCTGCCCTTTCTTCTGTCCCTGCCCTGTGGATAAATGGATGACTCAGCCATGACCTGTATGTGTGAGGATTTAGGATTCATGGCTCTTCAGTCATGTGGACAAGTGTTCATTCCTAATAGGAGGCTGGCTGAGACCACAGATTCATTTCATGCGGGCTGCTGAGCAGCCAGCCATTGGTTAGTAGCTACTTTAGGTTATTTCTACCCGTCTAGGTTATTTTCAACCAACTGATGCGGAACTGGATTGGGTTACAGAGCATCATCCCGCTCCCACCCATGTCATGTTACTATTTACTTGTTCTGCCGAGGGTTAGCTACTTGAATATCAGTTTGTATGACTTAACCGGGAGTCATTTGCAAGTTCAGTTATATATTTAACATCAAAAAAAGGATCCCAGTCTAAAGCAGCAGCGTCTCAAGAGATTAATAAACCCTTGTTACACACACATTCTGCATAAATTCAGCAAACACATGGAGCCCAGTTTAACATTGAGCTGATTTGCATCTGTTTTAAGGGTGCATACTCAGAGGAACAGCTTTATCTGCATATTGTCAAATACTGTATTTTATACCCTACAGTTGAAGAGCAATAACTGGCAAAATCCAGAATCTAAACTAATCTCAGGATTTATTTCTTCTACTGCTGTCTTCACTATTATAGTTACGTTAATAAAGGCTCAGACTGCGAACCCCTTATTCATGATGGTACACTCATGTGACTTTGAGTGGACTACTCATGTGAGTAACTATTCACTAACATGAATGAGTCAAAACCTAACTCAAAGAGTAGGGTACATTTTTCTCACTTACCAGCCACGTGCATATTCCCACTAAAAAATTGTACAGTACTCGTTCCCATGAAAAAAAGCAATGCTGACTGTGTAGATTCACATTCATTCCTTTTTAATGTGTTCTGCTTATGTAGGTAATCAGATCCATAATTTGAGACTTAGCATGTCGCTTTCACCATTACTGACAACCTCTGGCAATAGCAAAACTGTCATAGCATTCAAAGTGTCTTGGAAGGAAAAAGCAACAATGCAAGCCATTAATTCAGCAACACAAGCTGATTAACTGGTGTAGGGCTCTTGACTCCACATCTGACAGTAATAAAGCTTACATTGGATTTCAGTCATTTAAAACTTCAAATACTATAGGTAAGGCTCTTGCTTTCACTTTAAAACTCATGTGTTGATGTCTTTTTGACAGCCTTCCATCCATTCGAAGACACTACATCTGGAAAATAATTATGCATACACCCTCCTGAAAATAATGCATCTTAAGTCTTTTTTGCTGAGGTCTATCAAATGCTGCTGTGTTCAAGAAAACATGTTCAAAATATGATGCCATTTTCAGTCAAATTTCACTAACTCTCATCCTGGAATCCTCTGAATATTTTGCTCTTGAATATTCTCGTAAGCGTGATGGCTGGTTCACTGTGTTAATCCTGCATAGTCTGTCTGAAGCTAATCCTGAGCCGCTGTTGCTCTTCTGCATATATAAGCAAGATTTTTTCCCCCCTGATGTTAATATCTATTAGCATTTCATCAGACTGTCAGATTGGTGGGCCAAATAGAAAAGATTGCATGTCCTTTTTTCCTCTCTCAAATATAAGTCTTTGATTTCTTCTTCCTGGAATATAGAACATGGATGAGTAAATTGAAGATAAAAAAAATCCCCAACAACCACATTTGACTTGTTTTGCTTCATTTGAGCCTGGATCTGTCTGTGTCTGTGTGGCATATCTTCAGAACACATATACGATTTTTTCCAGGTCTTCTGTGTTGTTGTATACAGGTAACATTTTTTTTAAGGGAAACACTGACACCTACTCTCACCCTATTTGGAATTTAAAAAAAAGAAGAAATTGTAAGCATTCCAATAGAGTCCAAAAAATGTCACTTCCAATTCCCCATTAATTATAGGAGAAACTGGCAGTGGTGACTATAGATACATAATAATGGCTATATACTAGGCCCGACTAATGGTCCTTCTGTCCTGTCTTCCAAAAGTGGACAGTGCAAGATGCTTCAGAGGGAATGAACATAACAGGGAAGCTATCTAGTGATGCTGTCATCCAGTCCCAGCATGTGGTAGTCAGAGCCATAGGGACACCTAGAACATGGATTAAAGTTGCCTTAATTAAGATATAATTCAGAGTAATTATTATACTGTGACTTTTAAATGGACCAAGGAAATGATATTCTACATAATTAGATCAGAATTTGTAGGTTTGGCCCTGTGAGACTTCCTATGGAAAAGAACAACGGGAGCTATTTTTGAAAATCTGGGCCCAGTTGTGTATGCTGACTTCTTCCGAAAAAACTGGCCATAGATGATCTAAGAGAGGAAGGTTTTCATTTTTCCTTTGGGCCAGTTAATCTCACAGCCAATTCCCTATTGGATCTTATTTCAGAACTGGTGGGAAGGGTGTGGTTTTGAATCATGCTAGAAGAAGAGAGATTATGGACTCTTGGATTGATTTCTCCCATTCACCCCTTTTTCAAGGACAGTCCCTGAATCATAGAATGAGAGAATATCATACTTACACTAAACAAACCCATTTGTATATTACTTATAATATCTATGTATACTTTAATGAAAAGTTTTGAAGTTTATATACATGGACCTGATAAAAGCCACAGGGTCAGCCCAGTGTGAGCTGTATTTCACTAAATTATGTATATATATTCTCACAACTTCCAGTATTGAAATGAGAAAAGAATACTAGGTTGACAATGTATATGTCAATAATCAGAATGTTCCCTTATGTAGCCTACCTTAAATTGAGAAATTAGGTTGTTCCTTTCTCTGCTCAGACAGGAAATTACACTACTGTCGGTACCCTGTATTATGTAAACACCATCAACTATTTTCTTATTTTCCTCTCCAAATGAAAGCTTTCATAGTCATATCCCAGTGATTTCTTAAGTATCTGAATTTTATTAGATCTTTGGGGGTTTTATTAGTGCAATAGCATTGTCTATAACTGTTTAAAAGTAAGATGGGATTCAGCGAAAATGTCCCAAATCAAGACTTTGAAAGCTGATGTCACAGTTTATTGCCAATTAAAACTTTACTCTCTCTCTCTGTCTTTCATAATGAGTCTTATCAGGAGCCTTTGGTCCCTTTACAAAGGCTCAGCATTCAGGACATTTTCTGGTGCTAATCTGTTATATTAATCTCAATGCATGGTGAGCTGTATGTGGTACTAATGATAATGCAGTTTTTGTCAGCATTTCAATACTACATATTTATTAAAAGTCTGTCACTAAGTTGATAGTGTGCTAATAATACTGCACCAGAATGTAAACTCTTGGTAAATCTGGCCAGCAATGGCTGAAAAAGGTCTTATCCTTTTCCCTTTACACTTGGTCCAGTGGAATCGAGTGTTTGTGAAATGTGCAATATGGAGTATCTTGGAGACTAAAGCCCAAGTCCATGGAATAGGTAGCTGCAGTGCAAGCTTCTGCCAGTGCTGCCGTCATTGGCCATGTCTGTACTACGGGAAAGGGTGTTTTAACACGTTAGCTAATGCAAGTTGAAATCCTAGTGTAGACAAGATAAGTTGTAGTTTTAACATGTTAGCTGTTCTAGGTAAACCCTACAGAGTAAATCATGATCAGTTACATGTGTAAAAACTATAATTTGTCTTTTCTTACACTAGGATTTTAACACATGTTAAAACCACACCTTTTTTCCTAGTGAATATAAGGCCAGTGTGTTTTGACCTCTGACTAGGAGTGTCTCACCTTTACAGTTGACAAGACAGTTCAGACTCTGTTCATTAAATCCTTTTCTTCTCTCCTCAGACTGTCAACAAAAGTATCCCAAAATGCCCACTGTAGAGGTGTTTTTTGTGATAGGGCCAAATGCCCCAGGGAACTAAATTGAGCTAATCAAAACAATTGACAAGCGGGACTGAGCCCACCAAACCACAGCCTGGTTTGAAATTGAACAACTGAGCAATGATAAAAGCTCTATTACCTGTCCCTTAATCCCTTAAATTAGTTACCCAATTAGAAAGAGTTCATGATTTAAATATATCTGGGTAATTGAACATGAAACTTGAGCGTACCGTTCTAATTACTTTGAAGTTTTATATTTTCTTTTTATTACTGTGGCATGGCACAAAACTTGTAATTCCATTTTATCTTCAGACTATCTGGTAATTATTTGATTGGTAGTGCTTTTATCAGATTTCTCTTCCCACGCCCCCACCCCCCCATTTATCTCTCTAATACTGTCATATGTATCATAGTTTTATTAGTTCAGCAGTCTTTGATGTCTGCAAAGTCTAAGGGTATTCTGACTTTTTTAAAAGGTCTTGGTGAGTAAGCTTTTGTGATGTCTCTTTTATTCATCTTTCTACTTGTTTATGGTTCTTCAATACAATGCAGGCCAAAGGACACCTCCTGGCTTTCTAATCACTCTGCTTACACTCACGCACCTTGCAGTAGCAGCTGCTTGTTATCACATAACCAATTAACCGCACACTTCCCTACTGATAGATGTTTCCAGTCAATGCCTCTTGTGAGTTGCTGCTTCAACATTTTGAGGGAAATGTGGCCATTGCAAATTGGTTTCTTCTCCCTCTTCTTTGAAGAGCTGTACCATCATAAATGAAATGAAGGAATGTCACAGGACTCCATTTAAAAACAAAGGCTGACTGATCTGGAGTCCTAAGAAGGACTAATGGACTCTAAGGGTTAATTTTTTGAAATTGCTTGGTCTAGGCCTGCATTTGCTACTGTTAAAGTCAATGGGAACTTTTAGCACGGACTTCACTGAGAACAGAGGTACAACATTTCCAGGGCTGTTGAAAATCCCGTCTTAAACCATTAGGGTACTCAACAATTGGTCCAGTTCCCCTTTGTTGTGACTTCAGTTCTTTCATCCGGAATATTCCTTCACAAATCTAAATCAAAACGTTTCTCATTTACAGTTAATGGATAGTGTCTGTTTGCAACTGTATGTTTACTAATATGAGTACTGCCTCAAAGTTGAAGTAAACTTTCTTCTGTGGCAAGTAATTTTTGGATATTCCAATTAGAGAGAGAGGGGGTGTGTATATATATACATACACAGGACTGCCGAGAGAACGTTAAGGATCCAAAGTGTTGTGCACCAAAGTTAGGAAATGCCCTGCATAAGGTTGCCTCTTCAACCTCCCTCGAACATATGCATTATGATAGACTTGTCCATCGTCACATAGGAAGGCTCTATCAGAACAGAGTTAGAATCCAGTTCTCCTGAATACCCAGTCTAGTGCCTTAAACACAAGAAGAAAAGGAGTACTTGTGGCACCTTAGAGACTAACAAATTTATTTGAGCGGGCATAAATAAATAAATAAATTTGTTAGTCTCTAAGGTGCCACAAGTACTCCTTGACTTCATTTACGTTTTTTGTATGTATAGCCCTAAGGGTTTTTTTTTTGTTTTTTTTAAAAACTCCTCCTCCCTTGTGTGGAACCATATCAATCCTTTATATGAGTAATCCGCTAAACACATGCATTTGACACCTTTGTTCCAAAAGGCAGTGTGGATAAGTATATGAGGCTGAGGTCTGTCGTATCAAAGACTGGGTTCTATTTGCATTTCTGCAGGATCTCAGAGGTGACCCCACCCAGGGGAATGGTACTTGCCTGCCTTCTAAGACAGGGATAGGACTGTCGGGCTTTGCTAAATAACCCTATACCTTTGCAAAATATCTAGTCCCTACCTCAAATAATAGAGGTGTTTAAGTTCTTCAATGAAATGCTTACAATTTTTTTTTAACATTGGCAATACTATCAATGTTCTCTAACCACATTCTTGGAAATGGCTAGACTAATTTCAATTCTAGACTGTTTTCAATTAACTCCAAATAAATAAATAAATGAAGCTTGAGGCAGAGAAAAAGCATGGAGGATTTCAGCAACATGCTCGGGCATGTAGGAAAGATGTAGGAAAGATATCAGGAGGGCCAAATCGCACCTGGAGCTGCAGCTAGCAAGAGATGTCAAGAGTAACAAGAAGGGTTTCTTCAGGTATGTTGGCAACAAGAAGAAAGCCAAGGAAAGTGTGGGCCCCTTACTGAATGAGGGAGGCAAGCTAGTGACAGAGGATGTGGAAAAAGCTAATGTACTCAATGCTTTTTTTGCCTCTGTTTTCACTAACAAGGTCAGCTCCCAGACTGCTGTGCTGGGCATCACAAAATGGGGAAGAGATGGCCAGCCCTCTGTAGAGATAGAGGTGGTTAGGGACTATTTAGAAAAGCTGGACGTGCACAAGTCCATGGGGCCGGACGAATTGCATCCGAGAGTGCTGAAGGAATTGGCGGCTGTGATTGCAGAGCCCTTGGCCATTATCTTTGAAAACTCGTGGCGAACGGGGGAAGTCCCGGATGACTGGAAAAAGGCTAATGTAGTGCCCATCTTTAAAAAAGGGAAGAAGGAGGATCCTGGGAATTACAGGCCAGTCAGCCTCACCTCAGTCCCTGGAAAAATTATGGAGCAGGTCCTCAAAGAATCAATCCTGAAGCACTTAGAGGAGAGGAAAGTGATCAGGAACAGTCAGCATGGATTCACCAAGGGAAGGTCATGCCTGACTAATCTAATCGCCTTTTATGATGAGATTACTGGTTCTGTGGATGAAGGGAAAGCAGTGGATGTATTGTTTCTTGACTTTAGCAAAGCTTTTGACACGGTCTCCCACAGCATTCTTGTCAGCAAGTTAAGGAAGTATGGGCCGGATGAATGCACTATAAGGTGGGTAGAAAGCTGGCTAGATTGTCGGGCTCAACGGGTAGTGATCAATGGCTCCATGTCTAGTTGGCAGCCGGTGTCAAGTGGAGTGCCCCAGGGGTCGGTCCTGGGGCCCGTTTTGTTCAATATCTTCATAAATGATCTGGAGGATGGTGTGGATTGCACTCTCAGCAAATTTGCGGATGATACTAAACTGGGAGGAGTGGTAGATACGCTGGAGGGGAGGGATAGGATACAGAAGGACCTAGACAAATTGGAGGATTGGGCCAAAAGAAATCTAATGAGGTTCAATAAGGATAAGTGCAGGGTCCTGCACTTAGGATGGAAGAATCCAATGCACCGCTACAGACTAGGGACCGAATGGCTCGGCAGCAGTTCTGCGGAAAAGGACCTAGGGGTGACAGTGGACGAGAAGCTGGATATGAGTCAGCAGTGTGCCCTTGTTGCCAAGAAGGCCAATGGCATTTTGGGATGTATAAGTAGGGGCATAGCGAGCAGATCGAGGGACGTGATCGTTCCCCTCTATTCGACACTGGTGAGGCCTCATCTGGAGTACTGTGTCCAGTTTTGGGCCCCACACTACAAGAAGGATGTGGATAAATTGGAAAGAGTACAGCGAAGGGCAACAAAAATGATTAGGGGTCTAGAGCACATGACTTATGAGGAGAGGCTGAGGGAGCTGGGATTGTTTAGTCTGCAGAAGAGAAGAATGAGGGGGGATTTGATAGCTGCTTTCAACTACCTGAAAGGGGGTTTCAAAGAGGATGGCTCTAGACTGTTCTCAATGGTAGCAGATGACAGAACGAGGAGTAATGGTCTCAAGTTGCAATGGGGGAGGTTTAGATTGGATATTAGGAAAAACTTTTTCACTAAGAGGGTGGTGAAACACTGGAATGCGTTACCTAGGGAGGTGGTAGAATCTCCTTCCTTAGAGGTTTTTAAGGTCAGGCTTGACAAAGCCCTGGCTAGGATGATTTAACTGGGACTTGGTCCTGCTTAGAGCAGGGATTTGGACTAGATGACCTTCTGGGGTCCCTTCCAACCCTGATATTCTATGATTCTATGATTCTATGATTCAACCGTGGTTAGTTTGGCCAAGTTTTATAAGTGACTGGAAGCAGGGGCTTGTAATGGAAAGTGTTCAGGAATCTTTGCTTTAGGCATTGCTGTTAGCTGCACCTAACATACATGGGCCTTAAATATTTAAGAAAGGGAAGATTCTGATGTCATCTTGGATGCTGTTATATGTAGAGAGATCCTTGCATCTTCAACTGCAAATGTCCTGCTGTCACCGTGGGGAGATCTTTAAATTGAAGGACTTTTATTAATGAAAGGTCCTTTTCCCCTGAAAGAAGATACCCTAGCTCAGTGGCTCTCAACCTTTCCAGACTACTGTACCCCTATCCGGAGTCTGATTTATCTTGCGTACCCCAAGTTTCACCTCACTTAAAAACTACTTGCTTACAAAGTCATATATAAAATTACAAAAGTGTCACAGCACCCTGTTACTGAAAAATTTCTTATTTTTACCATATAATTATAAAATAAATCAATTAAAATATAAATATTGTACTTATCTTTCAGTGTATAGTATATAGAGCATTATAAATAATTTATTATTTGTATGAAATTTTAATTTGTACAGACTTCGCTAGTGCTTTTTATGTAGCCTCTTGTAAATCTAGGCAAATATCTAGATGAGTTGATATAGCCCCTAGCAGACCTTTTGCATAACCCCGGTTGAGAAACACTGCTCTAGCTTCTATCATCTTGAAGGGAAAACTGGTAAATGGGATATCATTTTTTCAGTGGCGTTTTCTAAGTACAATATTTAGAACTAACTCCTGGTGAATTATCTGCCGCCCTGTTTCGTTAGCAGCCGTATGATTTGCCCTTATTAAATAGCTGCCTGTTGTAACATTCTTTGTGAAGTTAACAAGTGGCCCACTGCACTAAGCCCTACTCCAGACGTCACCATTATAACAAAAACTCTTTATACACGAACACTCAAAACTGATGGCTCTCATGAGTACTTTCATAATGAGGTTTTATGGTAACTGTTCCCTAATACTTTTTCCTTCTACTGCTGCATCAGATTTGCTCTATCCTTCTCCTTAAAAGAAACAAAAAACTTCAGCAATTTGCTTTACTAACATTTACGGTATTTCAAGTGGGAAGAATTTCCACAGTAGCATGAGTTTACTGAAATAATGAGAGGGGTTTAAAAAAAAACAAACCTCCCACTTATCTTTTTGGGTCAGAACAACACTTTTTCACCAGATGGTGTTCATGTTGGTATCTTGAGCATTATCTACACCATGTAATACTGCTAGGTCAACCTTTTTGGCAAGAGGAGTAATATGAGTAAAGTCACCCATTGGAATGATAGAGGAGCTATGTATATTGGCCTTTTAAAATTTAATCCCTGATATTCTTGAATCGAGGTGGGAAGAGATTTTAAAATCAGAGTTTGATCAATTCACGTGATTTTTCCAGGCAGTGATTGATACTTCACATGCATTCATGATAATTTCAGAGTATATTAGGCTATGTTCTGTATATTATTTCCTAATCATCTCATTTTCATGCTGATGCTTACAACACAAATATTCATCTGTTTTTCATTGTTTTGCCCATATAATTCTCCTGTTTTTTTAAAAAAAAGATCTCTGACACGCATGGGCATAGTTTGGCGATGCGGGGGCAGGAAGGATGTTGCCCCAACTTCAAGCCTTAGGCAGGAGTGGAATTTACCCCTCCCCCACACGTGGCCCCGTTGGCCTGACCAGAGCTACCCCCCAAAATATAGAAGTCAGACTATGCCTATGCTTACAAGTACACATGCAAATTAATCTTAGGAGCACCATCGTATCTGAGCTCCTTCCCCATAAAATTGATAACAATAGCTAAGTCCCTAGTGTCTGTGGTATTTCTCCCCTTTTGGGTAAAATCTCTCTTTGGGGGAGGATGTGTGGTTTTGATTTTGATTTTCTTTTTACCTTTACATTCTATTAGTTTGCTTTCTTGTTTGTTTGCTTTGTTGCTTATCCATTCACGTAAATAACCAGCAAAACATACAAGAGCATTGTGGCTAGAGGGCTTTCCACCCCCAAATAGAGTTTTCACTTCCACTTCATGCTGTTTTGTGACTTTGTGCTAACATACCACCGACTACAGAGCACCTATCTATGGATGAGTGACTCTGTGTGCGTGTGTGTGTGTGTAATGCAATTTCCCTCCCCCCATCAATTTATTTTGGCTTTATCCTGAGGAAGGAGCTCAAATATATAATGTCGAGGTATTTGTGATAAGGGCCGTTTTAAAACTGTCCGTTTTGTTTATGATGGGTTTCAGCAAACATTATCAGTTTGGTTAGCTGAGTTTTGATAGCTCTGTCTGTATGCTTCGAGATTTGTTTTTATGGACCCAAAAATGCAAAGCAAAGTTGTGTGAACCTGATGAATTTCTTTATTAAATCAAAAAGAAAAGGAGGACTTGTGGCACCTTAGAGACTAACAAATTTATATGAGCATAAGTTTTCGGATCCGATGAAGTGAGCTGTAGCTCATGAAAGCTTATGCTCAAATAAATTTGTTAGTCTCTAAGGTGCCACAAGTCCTCCTTTTCTTTTTGCGGATACAGACTAACATGGCTACTACTCTGAAACCTTTACTTAAATCAACAACTTGACCAGATGCTGGTGTCTTGAAGCACCAGTGTCCTCCCTCCATATAGGCAATGTGGCCTAGTGGAAAACCCCTAGACTCCAGATACTTGGGTTCTGTTCTTAGCTCTTCCACTGGCATACTGGGTGATGTTGGGCAAGTCAGTGCACCTTTTTGTGCCTCGGTTTCCCCATCTATAAATCTATAATAGGGGGATAATGACACTGAGTTCCAGTGTGAAGTGCTTTGAGAGCGACTGATGAAAAGCGCTAAATAAGGGCTAGATTCTTAGTTAGGGTAGGCTTGCAGCCCTCATCTCAGGCTCTGGTATCGTCAGTGGGGGACATATGGACTGCCCAACCCCCTTTTTAATGCAACAGCAGAACTAGAAAAGTTCCCGTCTTCCAAACCTCACCAGTTTGGAGTTACATTAGGAAAGGTTTGCTCTCCCCTGCTTGTGAACTTGTAGGTACGATACAGGCTGACTGTGAGTTCTGAATCTTGGTAACTGAGTGCCAGCGTACTGTATCATAGTAGGTTTAATGGGTAGTCAGCAGCCTAAATACTTCCCAATATTAAATAAGGGGTATATCTTTCACAATGTGCTGCACCTGAGCCCTGCTAACAATGTTCCACTGCAATTTAAAAATAGAAAATAGCTACAGGACAGACACCTCCTGGATTTTTTAATTGCTGAGTGGTACAGATCTGCAATCTCTCCCAAAGACCCTAAGATGATAGGGTGGAGAGGGGTGGTTTATGGTTAAGGAAGGTGTTAACCATTACTCTTTAGGTCTTATCATCTGGGACTGGCAACAGTGGGGAGAGTTGTATTCTATTCCAGCTCTCCCACTGGTGTGGACAAATCATTTTAAGAGGAAGGAATATCTGGTTTGTTGGGCACTGGTATGAGTCTCAAGAGATCTGGGTTCAGTTCATGGCTCTGCCACTGACTTCCTTTGTGACTTTAAGCAGGTCATTTAATTGCTCTATCCCTTAGTTGCCCGTGTAAAAAAATTGAGAATTAACTTCCAGCCTTTCCTATTTAGGCCTCAACTAAGATCAGGTCTCCATTGTGCTAAGCACTCTACATACACACAGTAAAAGACCATCCTTGCTCCATCCAAAGAGTCTATTCTAAGGCTCCCAATGCTTCAAGCAGATCCTGTCTTCATGGAGAGCCCTGGGAAAGTCAGTGGCTCAGGGGTTCCATCCTCATTGTCAGTTACAGGATGGGGCCTTAGACTCTTTGGGGCAGGACAGTGGAGGCAATGCATTATGTAGTGCATATAATACAGTGGGGGCCTGGTCTCAGTTGGGATCTTCACGTATCACTGTAATACAAATAATACTGAGACTTCATCTTTCTCTGACGTATTGTCTCCCGCTGTAAAATGAAGATGATACTTGTCCTCTTTAAAGCTCGTTGAGATATATGGATGAAAATCACTATGTGGTTATTTGAGTGCAGCCTTTATTGGAGATTTCCTATGGGGGGGAAGGCAAAAGAAATATGGGAAAATATGTCCTTTGATGTTGACTGTATATGAGGCTTTGGAAACTTGACTTTCATTGTTGTGCATAAAATCAGAAGGCAGCTCTGTTGGGTCTTCAGGTGTTGACACTAAGCCCATGTGGGGACTGGAAAGAAGGTTATCAATGAATGCAGTATGAAATAAAAAAAAAAGCTAGTCAGAAATAAAATGAAATAAAATCAGTGATGCTTGTAAGTGCCGTTTGTCTGTCGTAGGGACTTAGAGGTGCTTCGATAGCATAATATCAAGTTCTTGGCAGTGTATATGCTTCTGGCCACATCATTTTCATGGCCATTATGTTCAAATGCTTATCTCTTTCTGAGAAGAAAGAAGTGTGAGCTTTCTGTAAAAAGAAGCCCAAAAATTATGAATAGTGCATTTCTTGACATTTGCCTTGGAACTTATCTCAAAAATACCAAACCTCAAAAAAACAACCTTCCACGCAAACTTCCTTGTGGACTTTACAAAAACTAGACAAGCCATTTACAACACACACTTTGCTTCTCTACAAAAGAAAAAGGACACTAAACTATCTAAACTACTACATGCCACAAGGGGCCACAACAGTGGTTCCCTTAACCCACCCAGCAATATTGTTAATCTATACAACTATACTCTTAGCCCAGCTGAAGAATCTGTCCTATCTTGGGGCCTGTCCTTTTGCCCCTCCACCCCCATGAACATGATACAGTTCTGTGATGACCTAGAATCCTATTTTCGATGTCTCCGACTCAAGGAATATTTCCAACACACCTCTGAACAACATACTAACCCACAGAAACCTTCCTACCAAGACTACAAAAAGAAGGATTCTGGGTGGACTTCTGAAGGTCAAAACAACAGACTGGACTTCTACATAGAGTGCTTCCGCCGACGTGCACTGGCAGAAATTGTGGAAAAGCAGCATCACTTGCCCCATAACCTCAGTGGTGCAGAACACAATGCCATCCACAGCCTCAGAAACAACTCTGACATCATAATCAAAAAGGCTAACAAAGGAGGTGCTGTCGTCATCATGAATAGGTCGGAATATGAACAAGAGGCTACTAGGCAGCTCTCCAACACCACTTTCTACGAGCCATTACCCTCTGATCCCACTGAGGGTTACCAAAAGAAGATACAGCATTTGCTCAAGAAACTCCCTGAAAAAGCACAAGAACAAATCCACACAGACACACCCCTAGAACCCCGACCTGGGGTATTCTATCTGCTACCCAAGATCCATAAACCTGGAAATCCTGAACGCCCCATCATCTCAGGCATTGGCACCCTGACAGCAGGATTGTCTGGCTATGTAGACTCTCTCCTCAGGCCCTACACTACCAGCACTACCAGCTATCTTCGAGACACCACTGACTTCCTGAGGAAACTACAATTCATCGGAAATCTTCCTGAAAACACCATCCTGGCCACTATGGATGTAGAAGCCCGCTACAACGACATTCCACACAAAGATGGACTACAAGCCATCAGGAACAGTATCCCCGATAATGTCACGGCTAACCTGGTGGCTGAACTTTGTGACTTTGTTCTCACCCATAACTATTTCACATTTGGGGACAATGTATATCTTCAAATCAATGGCATTGCGATGGGTACCCGCATGGCCCCACAGCATGCCAACATTTTCATGGCTGACTTAGAACAACGTTTCCTCAGCTCTCGTCCCCTAATGCCCCTACTCTACTTGCACTACATTGATGATATCTTCATCATCTGGACCCGTGGAAAAGAAGCCCTTGAGGTATTCCACCATAATTTCAACAATTTCCATCCCACCATTAACCTCAGCCTGGACCAGTTCACACAAGAGATCCACTTCCTGGACACTACGGTGCTAATAAGCAATGGTCACATAAACACCACCCTATACCGGAAATCTACTGACCGCTATTCCTACCTACATGCGTCCAGCTTTCACCCAGATGACACCACATGATTCATTGTCTACAGCCAAGCTCTACGATATAACCGCATTTGCTCCAACCCCTCAGACAGAGACAAACATCTACAAGAACTCTATCAAGCATTCTTACATCTACAGTACCCACCTGCTGAAGTGAAGAAACAGATTGACAGAGCCAGAAGAGTAGCCAGAAGTCACCTACTACAGGACAGGCCCAACAAAGAAAAGAACAGAACGCCACTAGCCATCACCTTCAGCCCCCAACTAAAACCTCTCCAACGCATCATCAAGGATCTACAACCTATCCTGAAGGACGACCCATCACTCTCACAGATCTTGGGAGACAGGCCAGTCCTTGCTTACAAACAGCCCCCCAACCTGAAGCAAATACTCACCAGCAACCACACACCCCACAACAGAACCACTAATCCAGGCACCTATCCTTGCAACAAAGCCTATTGCCAACTGTGTCCACATATCTATTCAGGGGACACCATCATAGGGCCTAATCACATCAGCCACAATATCAGAGGCTCGTTCACCTGTGCATCTACCAATGTGATATATGCCATCATGTGCCAGCAATGCCCCTCTGCCATGTACATTGGTCAAACTGGACAGTCTCTATGTAAAAGAATAAATGGACACAAATCAGACATCAAGAATTGTAACATTCAAAAACCTGTCGGAGAACAGTTCAATCTCTGGTCACTCGATTACAGACCCAAGAGTGGCTATTCTTCAACAAAAAAACTTCAAAAACAGACTCCAACGAGAGACTGCTGAATTGGAATTAATTTGCAAACTGGATATAATTAACTTAGGCTTGAATAGAGACTGGGAGTGGATGGGTCATTACACAAAGTAAAACTATTTCCCCATGTTATTGCCCCCCCCTCTGACCCCCCACTGTTCCTCAGACATTCTTGTCAACTGCTGGAAATGGCCCACCTTGATTATCACTGCAAAAGGTTTTCTTCCTCCCCCCACCCTCTCCCTGCTGGTAATAGCTCATCTTAAGTGATCACTCTTCTTACGGTTTGTATGATAACACCCATTGTTTCATGTTCTCTGTGTATATAAATCATCTCCCCACTGTATTTTTCACTGAATGCATCCGATGAAGTGAGCTGTAGCTCACGAAAGCTTATGCTCAAATAAATTTGTTAGTCTCTAAGGTGCCACAAGTACTCCTTTTCTTTTTGCGAATACATACTAACATGGCTGCTACTCTGAAACCTCTCAAAAATATAGTTTGCCTGCCTTCAGTAAATTGGAAGATGATCCAAAATGCTTTATTGTTTCTTCCCAATATTTTCCCCTACACAATATTTATCTGTGTGCATATAATTATATACATGGAAAATACCATGATGAGCAAATTAAGTGCCCAGATTTCAAAACAATGTAAAAGTCCACTCCGACACCCACTAAATTTAATGGAAAGGCATTGAAGTCTTTCCATTTATTTAATTGAGAATTGGGTCAAACCATGAATGAATACTGCTTCGTTATTCACTGGTTTATCAAAAACTCCTCATTCATTCATGCCACTGGCTCAGCGTGATGTGGCAGCATGTGACTGGCTTTATGAGGTATAATTGAGTACTGTATGGACATGCAAGATGATTGATTTAAGTACAAAAGGTGGACCTCATTAAAATCATGTCCAAGTGTTTTCTGCTGTTTTAGATCTGATAGTACTAACTCACTAAAGAATCCTTACTGAGTTGGCATTTTCTAATGGAGAATACCAGTATCCTTTTCCACAGTGGGGGAAGTCTAGTGATTATCTGGAAGCAAAGAACCCAAACTGACAGACTAGGGGAGTGTGCATAGTCAATTTTACAACATCATGTAAAGACTGCAACATAGTTGAGTAGGAAGAAGTGTACCCGAAACCTACCTACCTAACATCAGCATTGCTAAGCACCTGATCTCATACAGCCAATCACATGCTGCCACATCACGCTGAGCCAGTGGCATGAATGAATGAGGAGTTTTTGATAAACCAGTGAATAACGAAGCAGTATTCATTCGTGGCCTGACCCAATTCTCAATTAAATAAATGGAAAGACTTCAATGTCTTTCCATTAAATTTAGTGGGCGTGGGAGTGGACTTTTACATGGTTTTGAAATCAAGGCACTTAATTTGCTCATCATGGTATTTTCCATTTAATGGGTTTTTGGGGGGGGCAAACTGTGATGGAGAAGATTCTGCAAGATGTAGTATAACTAACTATAGACTGGCTTTTGGCTACTGCTCTTGTCTGTCTTCTCTATCTAAAGGGGAAGATTGATCCAGTGATTAAGGAACCAGTCTGGGATTTGAGAGATCCAGGCTAGATTCCCTGCTCTGCTATAAACTTGTGTGACCTTGGACAAGTCACATAGTCTGTCTAAGCCTCAGTTTCCTGCTTGTAAAGTAGGAGTAATAGCTCTTCTCTACCCCATAGAGGGGGTGTCAGGATAAACACATTGTCAGATGCTCATTTACTATGATGGTTGGGATGCAAATAAGTACCTATGATAGATGGGTATGTTCATATAAGATATAATGTAACTATGCAAAAAGAAAAGGAGTACTTGTGGCACCTTAGAGACTAACAAATTTATTAGAGCATAAGCTTTCGTGAGCTACAGCTCACTTCATCGGATGCATTTGGTGGAAAAAACAGAGGAGAGATTTATATACACACACACAGAGAACATGAAACAATGGGTTTATCATACACACTGTAAGGAGAGTGATCACTTAAGATAAGCCATCACCAACAGCAGGGGGGGGGAAAGGAGGAAACCCTTTCATGGTGACAAGCAGGTAGGCTAATTCCAGCAGTTAACAAGAATATCAGAGGAACAGTGGGGGGTGGGGTGGGAGGGAGAAATACCATGGGGAAATAGTTTTACTTTGTGTAATGACTCATCCATTCCCAGTCTCTATTCAAGCCTAAGTTAATTGTATCCAGTTTGCAAATTAATTCCAATTCAGCAGTCTCTCGTTGGAGTCTGTTTTTGAAGCTTTTTTGTTGAAGGATAGCCACTCTTAGGTCTGTGATCGAGTGACCAGAGAGATTGAAGTGTTCTCCAACTGGTTTTTGAATGTTATAATTCTTCATCCAGATGATGAAGATGTCATCAATGTAGCGCAAGTAGAGTAGGGGCATTAGGGGACGAGAGCTGAGGAAGCGTTGTTCTAAGTCAGCCATAAAAATGTTGGCATACTGTGGGGCCATGCGGGTACCCATCGCAGTGCCGCTGATTTGAAGGTATACATTGTCACCAAATGTGAAATAATTATGGGTCAGGACAAAGTCACAAAGTTCTGCCACCAGGTTAGCCGTGACAGTATCGGGGATACTGTTCCTGACGGCTTGTAGTCCATCTTTGTGTGGAATGTTGGTGTAGAGGCTTCTACATCCATAGTGGCTAGGATGGTGTTTTTAGGAAGATCACCAATGGACTGTAGTTTCCTCAGCAAATCGGTGGTGTCTCGAAGATAGCTGGGAGTGCTGGTAACGAAGGGCCTGAGGAGGGAGTCTACTTGCGCTACATTGATGACATCTTCATCATCTGGACCCATGGAAAAGAAGCTCTTGAGGAATTCCACCATGATTTCAACAATTTCCATCCCACCATCAACCTCAGCCTGGACCAGTCCACACAAGAGATCCACTTCCTGGACACTACGGTGCTAATAAGCGATGGTCACATAAACACCACCCTATATCGGAAACCTACTGACCGCTATTCCTACCTACATGCCTCTAGCTTTCACCCAGATCATACCACTCGATCCATTGTCTACAGCCAAGCGCTACGATATAACCGCATTTGCTCCAACCCCTCAGACAGAGACAAACACCTACAAGATCTCTATCATGCATTCCTACAACTACAATACCCACCTGCTGAAGTGAAGAAACAGATTGACAGAGCCAGAAGAGTACCCAGAAGTCACCTACTACAGGACAGGCCCAACAAAGAAAACAACAGAACGCCACTAGCCATCACCTTCAGCCCCCAACTAAAACCTCTCCAACGCATCATCAAGGATCTACAACCTATCCTGAAGGACGAGCCATCGCTCTCTCAGATCTTGGGAGACAGACCAGTCCTTGCTTACAGACAGCCCCCCAATCTGAAGCAAATACTCACCAGCAACCACACACCACACAACAGAACCACTAACCCAGGAACCTATCCTTGCAACAAAGCCCGTTGCCAACTCTGTCCACATATCTATTCAGGGGATACCATCATAGGGCCTAATCACATCAGCCACACTATCAGAGGCTCGTTCACCTGCGCATCTACCAATGTGATATATGCCATCATGTGCCAGCAATGCCCCTCTGCCATGTACATTGGCCAAACTGGACAGTCTCTACGTAAAAGAATGAATGGACACAAATCAGACGTCAAGAATTATAACATTCAAAAACCAGTTGGAGAACACTTCAATCTCTCTGGTCACTCGATCACAGACCTAAGAGTGGCTATCCTTCAACAAAAAAGCTTCAAAAACAGACTCCAAGGAGAGACTGCTGAATTGGAATTAATTTGCAAACTGGATACAATTAACTTAGGCTTGAATAGAGACTGGGAATGGATGAGTCATTGCACAAAGTAAAACTATTTCCCCATGGTATTTCTCCCTCCCACCCCACCCCCCACTGTTCCTCTGATATTCTTGTTAACTGCTGGAATTAGCCTACCTGCTTGTCACCATGAAAGGGTTTCCTCCTTTCCCCCCCCCTGCTGTTGGTGATGGCTTATCTTAAGTGATCACTCTCCTTACAGTGTGTATGATAAACCCATTGTTTCATGTTCTCTGTGTGTGTGTATATAAATCTCTCCTCTGTTTTTTCCACCAAATGCATCCGATGAAGTGAGCTGTAGCTCAAGAAAGCTTATGCTCTAATAAATTTGTTAGTCTCTAAGGTGCCACAAGTACTCCTTTTCTTTTTGCGAATACAGACTAACACGGCTGCTACTCTGAAATGTAACTATGGTTTTCCAGATGTACAAGTTAGAACCAGGAGAAAGTAAGTGGAATGAAGATTATTTTCCAGGTGGTTTCTTACACAACATATTTGTCATCAAAATGGTGGAAACTTGATGTTTTATAAATTTACCAGTTTTGAAAAACTTTCCAGATATACCATATTTTTTTCTGCAAAGTCACAGCAAAGTCAAATTGGAAAAAAATCTAGGAATTACAAGGGAAGCTTCCCATTATATCGTTTTTTGTTAGTGGTGGCCCCAAACTGTAAAGTATAGCTCTAAATCTAAATTTCCCTAATATGTTAGTGCATTCAGATCTTGGATTTGAGTTAAGGCCTAGCCAGTGTCTTACAAGCAAGTGCTTGGTCAGGGAAGAGAAAACTGACACACAGATATGAATCTCTTCCCAGTCCATCAAGTCATCGCAATTTGATAAGGATGCAAGGGCCCCATGCCTTCTACCGCAGCTGGTGGCAGTTTATACATAGTTAGAGAGAGTACTGCCACGAAAATTATTTATGCATGCTACAAAAACAGGACTTCTGGTGTGTCACAGTTGTGGGATCCTTCAAACCCTGAAAAGGAAAGCTATGGCAGTCAATGATTTGTATAAGATTTAAAATGAATAAAAACATCCAGGAAAAGGACCTTGCCTTTTGCTCACTGCTTCAGTTTCTCCTTACTGTTTAATCTAGCAGCATTTGATACCACCATTGAGTCTGTACATCCTGTTGAAAAACCTAATGTTCCAGGGTCTGCAACTCAGCTGGTATTCAAATGGTCAGGCCACGTGACCACTTTTGAAATGACGATAAATTGGTTCTCTTTATAAGCTGGAGAACATTAAAAGCAATAGTTACTGAATGGGGTCACTTGATGCTGAACTTTTCTTAATGATTTTGCTTTGGAACAGTTTACAATTACTTCATGATGTTTGTATTATTCATTTGTATACCCAGATGCATATATTCCACCAAATAGGTCACAGATCATTAGAGCCATTTGTAAGTTGCAGAAGTGTGGCCATAAAAAGCCATATTCCTGCCAAAAAAAGAAGACTGAGAGACACAAGGTGGGTGAGGTAATATGTTTTATTGGACCAACTTCTGTTGGTAAAAGAGACAAACTTTCAAGCTCCCAATGTTCTTCAGGTCTGGTGCAAAAAAAAAGGCGGTAATTTAAAAGAATATAATTTTACAGGCAGTTAATTTTTAATGCAGACACACGTCTTTTTGGTTTGTCACACCTGTTTTTTATTAGGCAAGAGATATTAGCGTTGGAAAGATAGCTACAGAGAACATGCAGGAAACAGTTTCACAATGATTATAACTCTGCAGTTTTACCTCGGAATATTTTTATTAGGTAGTTAACAGCTTTGATTTTGGGGATGGAGAAAATGCTGCCAGCAGTGCTATTTTGAATTTTAGAGTACAGTCCCGGTGCAAATTTGTGACCATAAATAATTTTAAATGGTGAAGATGTTTTTAATTTAGCCATGTTGGGGGACAGACATTCAGAATGTCAGGGAACCACAAATGCAAACTATGTATGTGATAGGTTTCAGAGTAGCAGCCGTGTTAGTCTGTATTCGCAAAAAGAAAAGGAGTACTTGTGGCACCTTAGAGACATTTTCCACCAAATGCATCCGATGAAGTGAGCTGTAGCTCACGAAAGCTTATGCTCTAATAAATTTGTTAGTCTCTAAGGTGCCACAAGTCCTCCTTTTCTTTTTATGTATGTGATGGAGATGTCACATACCTTTCTCTAGGTGGCTCCCATTGACTTCAAAGGACATTGGATCAGTGCCTTATTGTCTAAGGTTGAGGTTTATAGTAGAGAGGACATTCATAGTGGAAGATCCTCAGCTCTGAAGCCCCTTTACTCACAAGAGGGTGCATGTTTGTCAAATATAGAGCTTATTGCAGAACTCTCTTTTATTTACTTGGACATTTTCCAGACTGTGGGTTTTGCTTGTTGGGATGGGTTTTGTCTGTTAGCTGAGTGGAGTTGGAGCTAATTGGCCAGTTTATTAATAGTTTATTACCTGTTCCATTGATAGATACATGTTACAATATTAGAAGTTGCTTATTTTGTTTCTCTTAGCTTTGTTGGGCATTTGGAGGTATCTTATGTGGAGTTATTTGTATGAGCAACATTGACTTGTGGTGTTTGTAACAGCCAGCAAGCGATGAATAAACCACTCCACTTAATAACAAAGCGATTGTCATCTTTAAAGCACATCAGCCTCATAAATACGGAATTCTCACAACACTACTCTTTTTGGATAAAATAAAATGAGGTAAAAATTATTACATGTTCATGAACCAAATCTGAATTTGAAAAAACTCCCACAACTTTCCAAGGGGTGGGTTGGGTTCTACATCACTTGAAAAGTTTTAAATTAAGTTTAGATAGCTTTCTAAAAGATACACCATAGCTCAAACAGAGGTTATGATCTTAAAACAGGAATTACTGCATGAAATTAATGGGCTTTGTTAGACAGGAGGTCGGACTAGATGGTCATAATGATTACTTCAGTCTTTTAAATCTATACAATACATCTTAAGGATAAAAGTTTGCGTAAACTGTTAGCTTGATTTTGGCTGGAGCCAAAAAAACAAAACAAAAAAAAAACACTCTTGTGTATCATAAAAGAAGCTACTCATAGTTCCAGATCCTCAGTTGGCATAAATCAGTGTGGCTACACTGACATCAGGTTGCAAGCTTGGATAAACATACTTATACTTACCAAGCTGCTGGACAATTTCAGGTTTGCCTGTGACTAAGTGAAAAATCTTTAAAAATAGACCAAATGTTTTTGAAATGATTTGCTAGATAATATCCAATCCAAATAAATGTAATGTTCTCATTTACCCTATTGCAACTGATTCATTTTAATGGATTTTCATCCTCTTTTCTTTCTCTGAGCAAAACAAATATAGTACACCTTTACTATCAGGATATTAGGATTCTGGGTGAAATTCATCAAGCCCCTTGCATCATTTTAGTTCCACTTTAGCTGTATTTTGAGGACTTGCATGAGATTTAACTCACGTATAAGTCTTCTGCATCCAGTGCACAAACTTGTTTAGGAAAAGTTAAGGCCAGTTCTCCATCATTCAGTCACTGGGAGTTTTTGTACTGATTTCAGGGGCAGCAAGATTTGAGAGCCTCAGTGGTACATGGAGGAATGGCTGTAGTCTCATAACAGAGTAGCGGTGATAGTGGGGAACCAGGAGATGGAATCAGGACCAGCTTTCAGACCAAAGTATGGCAGATGTCCTGTTGAGCAATGCAGTTAAGCAGGTGACCAGCTGTAAGCACGTGTGTAGTCCAAGTCCCTCTGCTCAATTGGGGCTATAGTGAGGGAGATTTGACTTACGCTGGCCGCTTCAAAGCATTGCATGTGTTTTCATGAGGAGTCTTTAACCAGAATGCTCCTCGCAGAAATCTTGGCTTTGTGCCTGTTTATTGTTGATACAAACTAGCACCGATTCAAAATCTAGATAAACCAGTGTTTCCAATCAGCATTATTGCAAAACAATCCAAATTCTGTGTGAGGTGGAGACTGGGTAATCCTTAAAAAAGGAGCTTTGTTGTTCCTTTTCAATTTTGAGGAAACGCAAGGGCCACTTTTTAGTTCAGTTTAGTTTGGATCTCATTCGTGAATCTAAAATGTTTTACGGGGCTGAGATTGTTGGCCAGAAATTACATTGGTGAGAGTCATGCCATTTGAACTGTAAACTGAATTTATGCATGTCATTTAATTCTATATAGGCTGCTTGGATTTCATCAGTGCACGTGAGCTTGAAGATGTTCTATTCTTAAAATTGTATTACATAACAAGCATGAAGCCATGTGAAGACTCGGGGCCACATTCACAATTGACATAAATCAGCAGAGATCCATTGACTTCAGTGGAGTTCTGGCAATTTCCTCTAGCTGAGATTCTTGCCCTTAATCTTCCATCCATCTAATTTAATCTAGCCCTCTCTCATTACCATGGTATCTGGGTGCCTAATATCTGTTAGCAACATGTTAGTCTGAAATGATAAAGCTGAGTTCTATTCTGGAGGCCACACAAGTCAGTAAACGTAGTGTAGGATCTGCATTATACCACTTGTTTGCCCATTAAAAGTGAGGCTGTCCACAGGCAGGTTTTGTGTGGAAAGAGAGTGGGGGAGGTGAGAGGAGCAACTAAAAATATGGCTAACATGAATTCTTTCTTCATTCCAGTGTATCAGAATAAGACAGGTTGTTGGCCGAATGAGAAGATGTCCTTTAAAATACCATATTTAAAAATTAAAACCAGAGCAAATTCAGTACCAGTAAACTCACATTGCAAGGAATAAAGCTATAATAAAATGTTAAATCAAAGCGAAAAAACAGTGGCTGAAATGCTACACCAGTTTGTGTGTGGGAGAAACACACCAAAGTGTCTATAAACTGAAACCATATCAATAGTTCCAGATGCTCACTAACTTTATGAAACCATTAAGTTTAATAGTGCTGACATAATGGACTTTATTTGCATGGAGAACAGGGTCTTGCTTTTCAGAAGAAGGCTTGGGCAGCACAGAGGCAGGAAAGAAAGTCTGAATAAAATGAGTCTGAGAGGTTCTCTTGTTTTTATTGTAACCATTCTGTTTTTTTAATGCATTTTGCAGGAATGGGTGGAAGGGCTATTGATTTCTGTCTCTGACCTACTAGGTGGGCACAGAATTGAGGACTTTATCTTGATAGAAACTGCACATTCATTTTTGTTTCCACCAAAGTACATCAACATAATATTGCATTTCAAATTCAGGGTGGAATTTTCAAAGGCGCCCAGTGTTTGTTTAACTCTACTCCCTTTGACATCAATGGGAGTTGTATGAGTGGTACCAATAGGAGCAGAGGTAGCCCAATTCTGCACACTTTTGAAAGTCCCACCCTTACATTTGTGAGGATTCCAGTTGAAAGGGTTCATTAAAAGCTACTTAATGTCTCTTCTATCAGCAATAGTCGACTACTAATAACGAGAAATACTTTCCATATTGTAATTTTCACCAGTTCACATACCCTTCCTGTCTTATCTGAATGAATCCATTTCATAGTCCACTTAAACCATTAATTCAGTGTAGATAATGTAACTTATAAGTGTGACCATTTAGCATGTCTCCAGGTGCATATGTATTGCTTAATAGCATCACACCACTTTTAATAAACAAAACAAGAATCTGCCCTCCCCAGGAAAATAAGGATCTGCCCTCCCCAGACTGAGGTACCAGCCCATAGCCAGTAGTTAACACATACAGGGCTTATATCTCCTTTCCAGTTGCAGCTGGAAATTAGTAGGAAACCAGTGTGCCTGTGGAGAGCTGGCATAATATTGCTTTCTGCAAGTAATGCTGCCAAGCAATACAAGCTATGCTCTGCTTTTGAATCACCTTGAGGTTGGCCCACATGGAGTGAGTGCGTTGCAGAATCTAAAAAATGGTGCCAAAGACAAGAATGAGCCTACACATGGTCAAGAACTGACATAAATGGGCACAATTGCCTTTATGGGGTAGAAGGCCACCAATACCACCTGTGGTTCTTGGGGCAGTATGAAATTACAAGATTACTCCCTCCCCTAAATTGTGAATGTCTTGGAAGGAGAATGGAGAAACAGTCATTTTTTTTCCTGTACATACCTCCATTTTAATATAGCTCCATTTTATAGACATTGTTCTGTTGTTGCTGGAGAACATGAAGAGGCACCATGATCTGAAATTAACTGCTATTGAGCATATGAGATAAGTTGTGAACTAAAAAAACAAACAAACAACAACAAAACTACACAAATCTAATTAAATGTTTTGGAAAATGAGACGCTTACTACTATTTTGTTTGCCTACCTTTGTTGTCCAAATGATGATGATTTGGCTACTTTCTGACCCATTGAACTTAAATATTCTGCAAAGTATTTTGGGAGTTGTAGTTGAGCACATTTTCACTTACAGCCAAAAGCTGAGCATAAATATCTGGTTCATGTGCTGGCTGACAGAGCTGTGCTGTTTCATTTGGCATTACTGGAGAGTCTTCATTGCCTTTCAATGGGCTTTCAGTTTCAAATCGTGCATTTAAATACATTTTACTCCGTATTTGTTATGCTACATAGGCCTATAATGAACAGGTTTTTTAATGACAACGGTGTAGGAAATTCTGCAGTAGGGAAACATGTAGATTTTTGTGGTTATACACCCCAAGAATCCTTAGTGCAGAATTATAGAATCCATGACTGTGAAAGCAGTGACTGGTCATGGAAGATCAGTGATGCTGGAACTAGGGGTGCTGGGGACACTGCCATGCCCCCTGGTTTGAAGTAGTAATAACAAACACCAAATACATGGTTTCCATCAGCAGCATCCCCCACTATAAAAATTGTTCCAGCATCCCTGTGGAAGACTTTTATTCAACTCTCAGTTCTTGGATGTGCACGGTAGGTAGAATAAAATAAGGACTAGTAGTTATTATTTGTTCTACCATAGTCTAAGCGTGTTGTATATAGCTAGATGTATGTTGCCTTGTAGATTTCACAATGGATTCTTGAAAACAACTGAGTTTATGTTGTTACTCTTCAAGGTCTTTCAGTTGAAGTAGTTTGGCAGTGTACTTAAGGTATTTATTCTATTTCAGTACTTCTGAAACGGGTGGAACACAGCAATTGGGCAGTGGTTCCTGTGAATCTCAGAACGACCACCTCCAAAGTCAGACATCCTAAAATAATGTTATAGCATCAGGATACTCTACCTGTAGACACATGACTTCACGCCAGTTCTTTTAATCATATTTTGTTGTTATCGTGGTATTCAGAATGGTATCACTGTATGGCAGGTCCAGCCAGTTGAGAGGTCCGTTATTTTGAGGGACACACAAGGATACTTTCAAGTTCCATGTAGTTCTGTGCTATTCTTTCCATTTTTGATGTATTCTCTTTTATTTCCATTCAAAATCTTTGACTGTTTTCCATTATTATGTCACTTGGTCATTTTAGGCAGATGAGTTCATCTTCTAAAAGGTGCTTTGATTATGTTAGTTATAGCATAATTTAAAAGCCTTTTGACAGTCTTCTGTTTTAAAGCACTAAATTTTGCAATCACAATGAAAATCAAATAAAGCTTTTTGAATTGCCTGATAGTTTTTACAAAACATGAGGAATTGCCTTGCACTCATGCAGTAGTGCCCATTTAATCTCAGAATGAAGTTCAGAGAGTTAATCTCCTTGAGTAGATAGCTAGTACTCAGTTTTGAGATCCATCACTCTATTTCTCAGAGTTCTGTGGGGAGATATTTATAAGGTATTTTATGCTTTCAATTTCATTCACCATAATGTCACTTAAATTGTCTAGAATGCTCCCAGAGTCTTATTCTGAAATATCAAACTAAATGTGAAAATAAGCCCAAAATAAATGCACAGAATGGCAGTGGAAATAGAGACGTCTATGAATCACGCTTTGTTTCTTGCAGACATGCAATATCACACAGGTGCTGCATCTTCCTTGAGTTTCTCTCTTCCCTTTTTATTTCACATTTGAACATATGGGGAAAGGGGGATAAAATCTTCAGCTGGTGTGAATTGAAGTCAGTGGAGCTATGCCGATTTATGCCAGGCAAGGATCTGCCTCTGAGTGTTTTATTCTGTGCCTATAAAGCCAAAAGCACTTTTAAACTTTCCTAAAGATGTGTGTGTTTCTGTATTCATAACATGTTGGAATGTGTTTTCTGACCACAATGCACCTTTGCCTCTGTATTTTAACTCTTCCTAATTGATGGGCTAGAAACAAGTTGGAAGACCTGGGAACTGTTTCCTCTTCTGTGCATGGTTGCATTGCTTACTGACATCTGCATAAAGCCTTTAGGAGAGCAAATATGAACTAAGTGGAAACAGTGAGAAAAATGAACCCATTAATTTATAGCTTATTGGGTTGAACGCTCATCTGGCGAGTTCCAAAGCTCTGTAATGAAAACTGTGCAGTAGGCTAGGGTTTCACAGGTTAATAAAACCACCCAAGGTTTTAGCAGTAATTTGCTTTTGTGGTCTGATCACTCTGTGTTTGACGCTCCAGTCAAAATTTCCCTCTGCCGTTCTAGGTAATTGTTCTTGTGCAGTAATTAATTCTCTAATGTGCTATGACAGAAAAATGAATGATTTTATTTTAATTTTCTGGTCATATCTGTGACAAAATTTCAATGTTACATGGGATTTTTCTGTGTGCGATGGATGCTACAAACAGGCTAACCCAATAATTTATTATAACACAGGAACAATTGCCAAATATGAGTTGCCGCCTTAATTATTGCTTCAATCATGGCTATTCAGTATTGTAATGGGCAATCAATACAAGAATCAAGGCATAAGTAAGAATCCTAGAGTGTAGCAAAATTCATCACCCTTATTTAGCTGTTGTAACAAAATCTACCATTTCCAATTTCTTGTATTCATGGTACATACAGTAAAACCTCTACAAGACACATCCTATGATGAGGGTACAGGCTTTTGATGTCCTGTGGGTCCTCCCTAGGTGTGATGCCCCTTGCTGCTCTCCTTAGCCAGCCACAGTCATGGTGCTTTGGGGGGGTGGAGGTTGCATCTAAATAGGGGTACCAGGCTGAGCTTTCTGACAGCCTTAGCTCAGGTTGGCACTTCCACATGGGAAACTGGGGAAAGACTTTGGCTTCCTATTATCCCCTGAAATTACCAGGTAGAGCTGAGACTAGTTAAGCTCAAAGTCTACTAGTTAGGCTCAGAAAAGGGCCTAATTCCTTTCAGGGGAGAAGCAGATGAAGCTGCCCTGTCTAGAACCTCGGAAGGGAAGCTACTGAGAGACTAGAGGTTTTTTGTTTTGGGGTTAAGACTGTTTCTACGCATGAAGAGAATGTGGCCAAAGATTTTTCTAATCTCTTTATTTTGGTTGCACCAGATAAACTTACAAATAAACCTGGAAACCTACTTCTGTTTCACTCTGCAACTTCATGGCAACTGTACAGCCATGATCAGGAATGCTGGAACAATTTTTATAGTTGGGGTGCTGACAGCCATTGAACCAAACTGTAAACCCTGTGTATAATGGAAACCACTTCAAGCCGGGGTGCTGTAGCATCCCCTCTAACCCTAGTTCCAGCACCTTTGGTCCTGATCCAGCCACACGACTCTTACTAGACACCTGGCTTGAGAGACCACCCCAAAGTGCCCCTGGGTTCTCTCTGGGCCATGTCCTCAGCTGGTGAAAGCTGACACAGGTCCATTGACTTCATTGGTTAAGTGCCAGTTTAAACCATGTAAAGATCTGGCTTGCTACCCTCATAGTCCACTTCTATTCACACTGCAAACAATCTAAGCTTCTTGTCCTCCTTGCCCATCTGCACACATAATTATTGCAACCCGCAACCTGTCAATGATGCCACCCTGACCTTCTGTTTATTGGCACATTTGTATATTGTTCCATGCTGCCCTGTGTGCTTTGTACACCCTTTTTGAACGAGTCAGTTAAGACATAACCCTGAACTTCAGATCCCTCCTCAAGGCCTACTTCAACCATGATACCTATGTGAAATTGCCCACAGACAACACTTAGAAAGATGCCACAGGGACTGAGAACATCAATATTACTGTTTGCTTATATCTTAGAGTTATTATTTAAAATAAAGTAGAATGAGTCGAAAGCATCTATATGCGTCCCTTGCCAGTCCACGTATGTCCATGTCACTCTTAGCCTCATCCTCCTTCGCTCTGTTGGTTTGCTTCATCCACTTGTTGCATCTTCTCTTCAGTTAAATTGTAAGCTCTTTGGATCTGGGACCATCAGTAACTGGATGTTTGCATACAGTGTACATTAGAGGGAAGTCCTGATACCAGGTAGGGGCTCCGGATTCTACTGCAATACAATGAATAAGTTATGAAGAATTATTAATAGAGGCATCACTGTGTTTGACCCTGATTTTTCTGAGGACCTGGTCGGATTGAACCATGGGATTCCAAATAATGTTAAAGGAGGCAAATCACTCTTTGAAAATCTAGCCAAGACTAAAAATGAATCTTTCTGTCAGCGCGTTTCCCCTGTTGTGTTTCCTTTGCCTGTAGTAAGTTTTATGTTTCTGTCAGACAAGCTGTAACATTTCACTAGCTGTTTAATTATTATACATTACTTTACTTTTAACCCCATGATTGTTTTTGGACAATTGGAAGGTTGTTTCTTTATTGGACTTTGGGGAAAATGCTGTGTTCTCTGGAAACTATTTCAGTTCCTCTCTCTCTTTCTTTGAAGAAAATATGAAGTGATCACTCTGCTTAAAAGTTCACTTATTCATGGTGGTGGAGCTACTATAAAACTAGTTCTCTACATGGGCAATCAATATATATTAGCTTTCACTGTATGAACAGAAAAAATAAGTACAGAGATCCTCTTCTGTGGCAGGGATTTGTGCTATTTACGCGTGCTGGGTTTTTTATCCCTTCTGACCTTAGTATCTATGAATCTATGAATGAAAAGATAAAAAATACGAACACGTTTACTTCATTAATTTTAAACAGTGCTAGGAAGCATTATTTTGATTTCAATTGTCTATGCTAATTATGATCAAAGTATTGCAATTTATGAAAGTTCTCGTCGAGATTTCCCACGTCACTCCATGTTGCAAAAAGATGCTGTTAACTAAGGTTGGGATTTTCAAAGCGGCATAAGGGATTGAGACACCCGTTATTGAGCAGCATGACCTAGTGGCTAGATCACTGGGCTGGGACTCAGGAGATCTGGTTTCTGTCCAGGCTACTAGCCTGCTGGCTGACCTTGAGCAAGTTACCTCATCACTCTGTGCCTCAGTTTCCCAATGTGTAAAATGAGGAATAATCCTGTGTGTAAAGTGCTTTGAGATGTACTGCACCTTATGGAAGAGCTAAGTGGTGGTATTTATTTATTTATTGAATACTTCAAAGCAAAAATCCCTCGGACTCCTCTGGAAATGCCAACCAAAATGGTGAAGGGATTGCCAAAATGAAAACAGGTTACATTTCACGGTCCATTGTTATTAGCAAGAGTGACCAGGAACAAAGCAGGACTTCCTTATTAAGGGTATATCCATACATATAGCACTGCAGCAGCGCAGATGTACCAATACAGCTGTGCCACTGCAGCACACCTGGTGAAGACACTCTGTGCCAACAGGAGACCATGTATGCTGTTGGCATAAAAAAAACAAACCACCTCTATGGCATAAGCTATGTCGGCAGGAGAAGTTTTCCTGACGACATAGTACTGTGCACACAAACACTTATGTCGGTGTAATTTAGGTCACTCTGCTGGAATATTCACACCCCTGGCGACATAAGTTTTGATGACATAAGCGGTCATGTAGCTATAGCATATCTCCTTGTTGCACCACTTCTTCTGCGATGTGTTTTTTCTTTGTTTTAAAAGTATATGGGCTCTGAAATAGCCCTTATACTGGTGCAAAAACAGATCTCTTTGACCGTTAATTAGCCAAATAGTTTGAGAAAAACTATGAAAAGACAAGTGAAAGGTGACTAATAATACCTAGCTGTTATACAGCACTTTGTCAGTCGATCTCAAAGTGCTTTACAAAAGAGATCCATATCATGATCCCCATTTTACAGATGGGGAAACTGAGGCTTGGTGAGTTGCCTAAGGTCATTGAGTAAAGCCAGCAGCAGAGCTGGGAATAGACCCCGGGTCTCTTGAGAACTCCAGTGCTCTATTCACTAGGGCACACTGTGGAAATAAAGCATACATTTTTATCAAGGCTCGTGGTGGATTTTCTTATCACTAACCATTTTTAAATCAAGATTGGACGTTTTTCTAAAATATATGCTCTAGGAATTATTTTGGGGACATTCTATGACCTGTGTTATACAGAAGGTCAGACTAGATCACAGTGGTTCCTTCTAGGCTTTGAATCTATGCATATGACTCTATCCTCCCCCCCGTACTTCTCTTTCAAGCTGAATAGTTACTGTATTTATAGTTGGCTTAAAAATCAAATTTAACAAAGCAAAAATACATTTGCCTTATTTATGTAACCATAGATTGTTAAAACGGCAATCTTTTAAAAAACTCTAATTCACTTTTCACAATGTATATTATTTGCTTTGTTAGTTTTGCTCTCCAAGTGGAGAGAAACAAAACGAGTCAGTTTGACCTTTGGTTTTTACTCAGTTTTAACTTCTAGCTATCAAACTCTGACCAAATGCTTCAAGATGTGGGTTGCAGATACCACCCAGACTTTTCATCTTTCATAAATTTTATGATTTTAGTTCTTGGATTGCTAGCCATAGCTCCTCAAAGTTTTGGTTTTAGTAAATTAAATCATATATCACTCTGCAGGTCTGACACAACAACTTAAGAACTGTACGTAGACATTGGCTAGTTTAATCACATTGGAGGTTTATTTTACACCTCTTCAGGAAGTGCACTTGTCAATAGGTTTTTAGTGCCCTACGGGTTCTGTTCTAGGTATTCTCACAATCATAGTAGGTGAGGTAGAATTTGCTGTAACGTGTTGCCGGTGGGGTTTCTATCGCATGAATTAAGCAACTGCCTTTCTGGTTTTAATGATGACAAAATGCAACAGTTCTAAATAGATAGAGGGTGTGGATTGCTACAGGTTAGACTGTAAGCTCTTTGGAGCAGGGACCAGCTTTTTCTTTTGTGTTTGTACAGCATCTAACACAGTGGGATCCTGGTCCATGACTAAGGCTCCTAGGTGCTGCCACAGATCTAATAATAATAACATGAGCCTCGCTTTAGTTCCATGCAACCACTTTTTCTACTATATGCAAGTAATCTGTTTCTGTTACTGTACTAGAAGTGTACAGACATGCTCTAATTTTTAAAATGACCATATGAAAGAGGCAGTTTTTGTTTTAAAAAATAACCTTAGGGAAAACTTCTTGGGACTCAGTATTCGAACTCAAGTCACATTTGTTCTACTATATGACTGGCTTACTGAACCATACCTTGTAACGCGTCCTGCATTACTAAGGATGTCTGTTGTTTGATATAATCGGGTTGGACATGTTGCTGTCGACCAGCCTTCTTGTTTTTTGGTGTAGGTAGTGATAGTGTTAGCAGGCTTAACTGGTGGGAGGGTGGGATACCATCCTTTTAAAATATATTAATGGAGAGGTTCTTTCCTTAAAGGTAATGCTGCCTCAGGGTTTTATTTATTTATTTATCTAAACAAACACAAGATGGCTCAGTTTTGCTCTCCTATGCAGTTAATTGGATCTGTGATTGCCTAGCTGAGGGGAGAATTAGATCATACGCTTTTTGCCTTAGTCCTAATCTTTGTATTTTTGTATATAGTTAAGCAGGGATTATTTCATGGGTTTGTATCTTAAAAAGAGAATTTCTAGGTGCGGGAGGAAGTTTTGAGGGCCTGATTTAATTCTCATTATGCTGCATGGAAAGATTGTTGTTGGCATTATGGAGTTGAAACAGACCTTAAGCGCATCTTTATAATCCACATTTCACTTGTGCAGAATCTTCAACTCTTCAGTTTTATGCCCTCATATTACTGAAGAGAATGGCTGAGATTTTTCTGCGGAGAGGCATTGTATTTTAGTGGATAGAGCATTGAACAGAAATTCTAGAGACTGTGGGTTCAATTCCCAGTTCTGCCACTGGCCTGCTTGGACAAATCATTTAATGTTTTTTGGCACTTCTGTTTCCTTGTGAATAATATTACTGAGCTCCTTTGTCAAGTGCTTTGAGATCTATGAATTTAAATACTCTCTATAAGGGCTCAATATCAGTATTATTTCACCAAAGCTGGCTAAACCAGTGAGTAGAGCACTGCACGGATACAAAATATGTATCCTCATCCGATCCGCAAACCTGGATGCAGATATTCACAGATATAAAGCAGATATCTTCAGATTTGCAGGCTCCACCAGTGAGCTCTTTAGTACATGATGCTCAGCATAGCAAACTGAACTGAGGGTATGAAAAATGAAAGAAAAAATTTGATGTATTGAGTGATTAAACTGATCATACCTGTTCCTAATTCTGAACTTCAGACTACTCCGTTCTGTTTCACTTAATGAAAAAAGCTTTAACTCAAAAGAGTCACTTATTTTTTTTCCTAAAGAATTTCAACCAACTGTAGAGTACGTAATAATAATTAATAAAAATTGTATGACAGTAGTAGGGTTGCCAACACTTGCGGTTTGTCCAGGAGTCTCCTGGAAAAGGGCTCGATCTCCTGGAGGCTATTGAAGCCAATCCGGGAGATTTTAGGCTGCTAAAAGTCTGCTTGCACTGCAGGTCTAAAGCCGGCTCTCTACCTGCCCTGGCTCCGCACCGCTCCCAGAAGTGGCCGGCATGTCCGGCAGCGGCTTCTAGGGGTCTCTGTGCGCTGCCCCCGCCCTGAGCGCCTACTCCGCAGTTCCCATTGGCTGGGAATGGGGAACCGTGGCTAATGGGAGCTTCAGGGGCAGCACACAGAGCCACCTGGCTGCCCATGAGCCTAGGGGCTGCTGCTGGACATGCCGCCACTTCCGGGAGCCACCTGAGGTAAGCGCCACTCGGCCAGAGCCTGCACCCTCAATCCCCTCCTGCATCCCAATCCTCTGCCCCAGCCCCCTCCTGAACCCAAACTCCCTCCCAGAGCCTGCACCCCGAGCCCTCTCCCGCACTCCACCCCGCTGCCCCAGCCTGGTGACAGTGAGTGAGGGTAGGGGAGAGCAAGCAACAGAGGGACAGGAGCTGGATTGAGTGGGGGGTGGGGCATTGGAAAAGGGGTGTGGTGGGGCCATGGGGAAGGGGCGGGGCAAAGGTATTTGGGTTTGTGCGATTAGACAGTTGGCAACCCTACGTAGTAGCACTTAGAGGCCAGGACCCTATTGTGTTAGGCACCATACACCTACAACAAAGATATAGACCCTGGTCTGTAGACCTCACAATCTAAGTGTAGAATGATAGACAACAGCTGGATACACCAAACTGATGGGATAGAGAAACAAGGAAATGATACTGGTGAGCACAAAAAGCCGTGGTCACAGCAAACCAGCTACTCTAACATATTTTCAGTGAAGTATTGTGTTCTCTTCATAAATTAAGTAAAAAATCCTTGGAAAACAGAATCCCATCCATAATTGGTGAAACCAGTCAGACTTTCCCTTCCATAAAGTCCTTGTTACCAATAAAGCTTTTGAGTTTTCTGTACTTGTAGAAAGAGCGATGATAATTACCCTTCAGGGATGAGATATTCTGCTTGTCTCTGGGAATCCCACATTTCTGAAAGGCAATGACAGAATTTATTGCAATTTGGTGACTAGGATCAGATGTTGTTTTATTGTTATTAATTGAGCCTGCTGTGGATATGTAGTTTACTGCCAGATGTCCTTCATTTTCAGCAGCACTACAGTGCAAAGTGAATGGGGTTATGGCTACAGGTTTACAACCGTTCTGCACGGAAGCTCACATTCCTCCTATGAGCTTTTAAGTGGCAAATTGAATTGCAGGATGGTAGGCTTAAGTCTGGTTCTTTAGTTTTAGGTACAACTTCATGGCTGTCCTTACTTTAGTAAGAGAGCTCTTTGATTGTGATGAGTTGTAAGTCAGAGAGTGGGTTAACAGATTGAACCTGAAGGTTAAAAATGGATGGGCTAAAACGTACTGAATACTTTAATGTCTTCTTGTCATGATGGAGTTTTTGTTCAGAAAAAAATTAAATCCCATGGTTATTTCTAAAGAAACATTGCACACCATCACTCATTACCTTTTAAAAAATATGACAGTGTTTGCGGTTTGTACTTTAAAAAAAAAGAGAAAATTAACGAAGAGCTGAAGATGGAGGGGGAAAAGCCAGCTTTGTGTTCCTTTTGCATTTGTCAGTTCATGTCTTTCTGAAAAGAAAATGTCAAACCACTTGGGCTTCCGTTTAACTTATTTTTAAAGTTGCACTTTACAGCAAGAAAGTTGCACTTTATACCGCTCATTCTATTTTCTGAACCTGTGCCTTTCCCCCTACAGTTTGTCTAATTTTGGTTGAAAGTAATGCCTTTTGGTAGGGCAGCAAATAAAACCACTAGGACCAGAGCCTCAGTTGTTGTAAATCAGTGTAGCCCCGTTGATTTGCACCAGCTGAAGGTGTTGCCCTTAACATGCTTGGAGTGTACAGGCAGAGGACTAGGGTAAGTGCCACATCTTTAGAGACTCTTCGTTGTTGATCTAAAAAACTTAAAGTATAAAGCCTAAATTCTGCCCTAAGACGTGTGCATGGGACTCTCAGTGGAGGTCTCACATGACATCACAGTGCAGAGTTTGGCCCCAAGCTGGAAGAAAAGTGCACGTGGTATCATAGGATCCTCAGCTGGTGTGAGTCAGCATATCTCCACTGATCTCAATGGAGCCAGGCCAATTTTACTCATTAGATTTGAGTAATATTGGTTTGTGCATCAGCAGGACCGGATTAACTCTCCTGGGCCCAGGGCTATGAGATTTTGTGGGGCCCCTGGGGGGGGGGTTGGAGTGTGGGAATGGGCTCAGGGCTGGGGCAGGGGATTGGGGTGTGGGAGGGTTGCAGCTCCAGCTGTGGGCAGGGATGGGACAGGGGATTGGGGTGCAGCAGGAGATTCGGGGAGTGGGCTCTGGGTGTGAGTTTGGGTGCGAGAGAGGACTCAGGGCTGGGACAGGGGATTGGGATGCAGGTGGGGGTGCAGGGTCTGGGAGGGAGTTTGGGTGCAGGAGGGGGCTCCGGCCCGGGGTGCAGGGTGCAGGCTCCGGCCCGGAGGTGCTTACCTCAGGCAGCTCCTGATTGGCGGCGCAGTGGGGCTAAGGCAGGATCCCTTGCTCCACGCTTCTCTGCTCACCGAGGTAGCCGGCATGTCCAGCCCCTAGCGAAGGGGCCAGGCCGCTCTGCGCAGAGCATGCTGCCTGTCCCCGCAGGCGCTGCCCCCGCAGCTCCCATTGGCCACATTTGCTGGCCAATGGGAGCCGTGGAGCTGGTGCTGGGAGCGAGGGCAGTGCACAGAGATTCCCTGAACACCCCTCACTTAGGGTAGCAGGGGCATGCCCCACAGGTGGGGGTGGGGGGAGGCTCAGGGACCAGTGTCCGGCCCGCAGCGTGAAGACTTGCCCTGGGCTGGATGAAAAGAAGCAGCGGTCTGCATCCGGCCTGTGGGGCCCCCCTTTAGCGCAAGGCCCTGGGCTGTAGCCCCTAAGGCCCCTGCGTTAATCTGGCCCTTGCATGAGTATGCCTATCATATTCTATTGTATCAGTTTGTATGCCTTAGTGTCATGTTTCCCCAATACATTAAAGTATGAACCACTATTAACATAACCACACGCGTCACTGACGACTAATATACCTTCAAAGACATGTGATTGCTCATCAGTGCCCCAGTTTAGTGCGAAGAGAGTGGTGCCCTCCAGCTAGTCAAAAACAAAAACATACATTAATAATAATAATGTCTGTGAATCACTGATACAGATGAAATCAGGCTTACTTTTAATCACTTTTTAGGGGTTTTCATGTTCTAAGGCTGATTGTTTATAGGGAAGGCATGACTGTGCCAAAAACTACTTAACACAGGAAAACTGATGAGCCCTTTCCTGCTTTTCACCCTCTCTGATCATGTGAGAACAAGGAGACGGTCTGCAATATTAGACCAGCGCATTCAGAACAAACCAAATGATATACTTGATGCAACATAATCACAATCTGAGAGAAGCTGGACCACAGTAGTAAATACTGAGACGAGGAGCCAGGATAATTTTAGGACTATTGATTACATTTACAGCAGCAATGTGAGATCTAAAATCTATCCATTTTAATTACTGTACCACCCCAATCACCATGATATATGAACACCTAGATACTTAGGCTTCAGGGTTTAAAATGACCTATGGGAGTCAGGAAGGAATTTTTGCTTGTGTACAGTATTTCACAATCAGCCAGGTACACGCAGACACAGTTAGCATGTGGGTGGGTGAGCTGTGGATTGGGCTTGCTTTCAGATGATTTATTAGCCATTGGCCACCGGACCAAGGTAGGTAGGCCAAATGCTGTGATCCAGTATGGCAAATTCTGTGCAGATATTGGGGGAAAAAATTAAAATACGATTTTGCACCTAGGGTCATACAAAAGTGTTAAAATACACCCCCACCCCCAACACACCGAATCTTCAGGTTCATTTGAGTAATTTTCACCCTGAAATATACAAAAACGTCCAGCTTTGGGAACATTTCTGAGCAAATTCATCTCCACATGCACAAAATTTAAATTTTCTAAATTCACCATTTCAAAAAGTGTAACTCAAAAGCACTCCTGTTTTAGGCCTGCCTTCAAGCAAAACCATCTTTATTAAAAAAAAAAAAATTTTTAAAGTGTATACTTTCAGATCACTTTAGTAAAACCATGAAGTGATGTGAAAGCTTTAAATTTCCCAGTTTTCATATTTGGCTATAATTATTTTATAGTGTCCTATTTGCATGCATATATTGAAGACAAATGTCTTGTCTAGTAGACATGTTTTTAAAGCTAATATTTGAAATATTTGTTTGAGCTCAATACAGGAATAACTGGATGAAATTATCTCTCCTGTGTTATACGAAAGGTCAGACTCGGTGATCTAATTGTCTGTGTTGGCCTTAAAATCTATGAATATGAAAACTAAAGCAATATATAACAGTGAAGATGCTTGCAATTTCTAGACCACTGTGAATATTGCTATTCAGAATTTTGCTTTAATTCAGGTAGCTCAGGTAATTATCATCTGAGAAAAACAAACTTTGCCCTCCAAAGATACTTTTTTGTGCTAGAGAGAATATAGGTGCAAAAGAATAATTAGCCAGTGATCTCATAAGCTGCAGTTTTTTAGAACTGTGGATACACACTAACTTCTCCCCAAAACATAAGCTGAACAAAATGTCCAATTTTAAGTATGAGAGTAGTTTGGAGTCCTCCCTGCTGTTAGCCAGCTCAAAGGATGAGGGTTTTGTTCCTGCTTCATCAACAGAGCTCCCTGGGGATGTGGGTTCCGACTGCTCCTTCCTGAACTCACATTTCCAGAGAGGTTTAATGGGAACTTTTACATTTTGCTCCTCCTTTGTGCCTTTTCACACAAATCTTGGCCAAGTCCAGGAATATGTGGTGAATATTAGTACCTGGGTAGAAAGATACTGTGAATGCAGAGGCACATCTGGTGTTTTGTACCAGTGTATCTCCTCTAGTCATCCTTGATCTAAGAGTGCACTTCAGGGGTTCCACACTCTAGGACTTCTAACAATCCCTGTTGAGGAATGTCTCAGCGGGGATTTCTGAAGTATTGCAATGTATTCCCAGCAGCAAGTGACCAGATAGGAAAAAATTTAAAATCAGTTTGTCCTTCCTCAAGGTGTTTTTAATACATGTATTTTAACTGAGATGCAAAGGATGCTGTTAGTTATCTTTCAGTAGAATTGCAGTGAAACGAGTTAAAAATTTAGCAAATTGGATGGGTGGAAATTGATTTTTTTCTCAGAGTGCACATAGTCCTGTCCCGATTGTTATCAGTGGAGCCAGGATTTGGCCCTATATCAAGGCTAAATCCTGATTAAGCTTGAAAAACGGGTACTTGTGTGGAAATTGGTAGACTGCAATATATATCTTGAGGCTGGAAATCTGTGAGGAAATTTGAGAGCGTTTTGAATTCACCAGGAAAGGTACTCATATTGGCAAAGTGCAAAGATTATACAGAGATGATGGAAGGTGTGCACAGATTACTTATTCCAGGTTTAATTCAATGAATTTGTAAAGATAGTCGCTCGTAAAGGCTATTGTATATTCCTCGTATGACCCTTACATCTGTGCGTCATGCATACTTGACCTCTGCTCTTTTATTTCTGCTGGCTTTTGAACAGGCTTCACAAACACTGTGCGAATCCCAACTATGGGCTGCTGGAGTCCTAAGGCCAGATCCTGAGAGGTGCTGAGCACCTGGAATTTCTCTGAAGTAAATGAAAACTGTAGGTACTTAGGAGGGACCCAGTCTTGAGAGGTCTCAAGTTAAAGTCACTGGCAGTTGAGGGTATTAGCACCTAATCAGGTGCTCAGCATCTGATAGATCTGGGTATCTGTGCTTGGCATTTCAGGGTTTGGCTTCTGCTGAGCAGAAACCTCAACTCTGTCTCTGTTCAGCTTTTTAACAAATGTGTGGGTATAATGGTTTATGGAGGGAAGGAAGGAAGGTGTTTCAAGCCCCATCTCCTCCAGCCTCAGTGTCCAAGCCTCTGCTCAAAATGGTTGCCTGAGAAGTTAGTGGAGTCCTTTCCCTGTTATGTCCTGCTAATGGAGTTTGGGGTGTGGGAAGTGACTTCAGTCCTATCTTCCCCTTCCTTTTACGTCAGCATGAGGAGGGCCCTACCAAATTTGTGGTCCATTTTGGTCAATTTCACGGTCATAGCATTATAAAAATCATACATTTCATTTCAGCTCTTTAAAACTGAAATTTTACGGAATTGTCATTGTAGCGGTCCTGGCCACCAAAGAAGTTATGGGAGGATTGCAAGGTTATTGTAGGGGGGGTGGCAGTACAGCTACCCGAACTTCTGTGCTGCTGCTGGCGACGGCTCTGCCTTTAGAACTGGGCAGCTGGAGAGCGGCAGCTGCTGGCCAGGAACCCAGCTCTGAAGGCAGTGCTGCCGCCAGCAACAGCGCGGAAGTACTTATGGCATGATAAGGTATTGCCACCCTTACTTCTGCACGGCTGCTGGCAGGGCGCTGCCTTCAGAGCTGGGCGCCTGACCAACAGCTGCTGCTCTCCAGCTGCCCAGCTCTGAAGGTAGCGCAGAAGTAAGGGTGGTAATACGGCAACCCCCCTAAAATAACCTTGCGACCCCCCCCATTCCCTTTCGGGTCAGTACCCCCAATTTGAGAAACGCTGGTCTCCCATGTGAAATCTGTATAGTATTGGTGGTAACAGCACACAAAAGACCAGATTTCATAGGAGGAGACCAGATTTCACGGTGCGTGACACGTTTTTCCTGGTCATGAATTTGGTAGAGCCCTAAGCATGAGGAAAGGAGGAGTCCAGTTTGCTTAGTGAATTCCTCTTTGGCCAATGAGGCTGACAGCGGGTGGTTTGGGAGCTCAATGTGAGGCAAACAGCCACTGCTGAAAGGGAACGTATCTGAGTATCTGTCCATGTGGATCCCACTCTTGGGGCACATGTGCCCCATGCATGTGAGATCAGATCCTTTTGGCTATTAGTGTCAATTGGAGCCAGCTCCCCTTATGCTCTGTCGACATAAAGAGAGAAATAGGCCCAACTACCTTTCAGTTCCTTCTTATTGCCTGTGGTTTACTGGGGGAGTGAGGGCAGTTAATGCTCTCTCTCGCTCTCTCTCTCTCTCCCTGAAAGAAAGAAAGGGGAAGTTGATGCTAATGAATGTAAATCAGAAGCTGCAATTATAGAAAACTAATAAGGGAAACAAAGGGATGCAAGGAGAAATCTGTGGCCAGCAGAGTTACAGATAATGAGAAAGAGTTTTTGAAGTATATTGGGAACAAAAAGAATCCTGACAAGGGTATTGATCCATTACTAGATGGAATTGGTAAAAATTATCAACAATAATGCAGAGAAGGCAGAAGTGTTCAATAAATACTTCCGTTCTGTAACTGGTGAAAAAACAGATAATGTAGTGTCATCACTGGATAACACTCTTTCCATTCTGTCAGTATCTCAGGAGGATGTTAAACAACAGCTACTAAAGTAGACATTTTTAAATCAGCAGGTCTGGATAACTTTAATCCAGGAGTTTTAAAAGAACTGGCTGAGGGTCTTGGTAGGCCGTTAATGTTAATTTTCAATAAATCTTGGTACACCCAGGAAGTTCCACAAGACTGGAAGAAAGCTATTGTTGTGACAACTTTTAATAAGGGAAAACAGGATGACCCTGGTAATCAGCCTGTCCATCTGCCATCAATCCTGAGTAAATAATGTGGTAGGTAACACAGGAATCAATTAATAAAGAATTAAAGGAGGGTCATTAGTGCTAATCAACATGGGTTTTTGGAAAATAGACCTTGTCAAACTAACTTGATATATTTTTTGATGAGATTACATGTATAGTTAATAATAGTAATATTGTTGATGTAATATACTTTGCCTTCAGTAAGGCATTTGACTTGGTACTGCACAACATTTTGAATAAAATAAAAATTACAACAGTATAAAATTAACATAGCACACGTTAAATGGATTAAAAGCTGGCTAACTGGTAGGTCTCAAAATAATTATAAACAGAGAATCATTATTGAGTGGTTGTGTTTCTAGTGGGATCCCTCACAGATCAGTTCTTGGACCTATATTATTTAACATTTTCATCAATGACCTGCTAGAAAACAAAATCATCACTCATAAGGCTTGCAGATGATACAAACATTGAAGGAGTGGTAAATAACGAGGTTCATTCAGTAATACAGAGTGATGTGGATTGCTTGATAAATTGAGTGCAAGCGAATAGTATTTATTTTAATATGGTTAAATGTAAATATATGCATCTAGGGTCAAAGAATATATGCCATACTTACTATATGAGTGACTCTCAAAAAGGATTTGGGGGTCGTGGTAGATAATCATATGAACATATGAACAGTGCAATGCTGTGGCCAAAAGGGGAAATGCAATCCTTGGATGTGTGAACAGGGGAATCTCAAGTAGATGAAAGGAGGTTATTTTACCTCTGTATTCGGCACTGGTGTGACCACTGCTGAAATACTATGTCCAGTTCTAGTGTCCGCAGTTCAAGGAGGATGTTGATAAATTGGAGAGGGTTCAGAGAAGAACCAAGAGAATGATTAAGGGATTAGAAAACATGCATTATAGTGATTGAGCTCTCTGAGTCTGTCTATGTAGCTTAACAAAGAGAAGGTGAGAGCGTGACTTGATTACAGTCTATAAGTACCTACGTGGGAACAAATTAATAATGCATTCTTCAGTCTAGCAGAGAAAGGTATAACACTGTCCGGAGTCTGGAAGTTGAAGCTAGACAAATTCAGCATTTGTCCCAGATTCCAAGTGGAACCTCTCTGCACCTACCCAAAGCTCAGGGCCAGCATCACCCTCTTCCCAGAGGGAGGGAGGTGAGGTGGCCTTAGCTCATGTCGCCATGGGACCCCGCGCCTTGCTCCTCCTTTCCCCCATGAAGCCCTGGCCAGGCCAGAAACCAGCGCTTAGCAATAGTAAGAGCCGCCCAGGGAGCTCGGGCTCCTGTGAAGAGTCCGGGAACATCCACCTGCCCTGTGCAGCGTGCCCTATGGGGCAGTGACATGGGCCGGGAGCAGCTCCTGGGCACCCCACCCCGGACAGGTGGACGGTTCGGGTCTCCCCACAGCAGCCCGGGCTTCCTGGGTGGCTCCAGCCTGACCAGGAGGCAGGGCGTCGGGAGGGGAAAGAGGAGCAGCAGGGGTGGTGCCACATAAGGGTGCGGGGCTCATGCACGTGGCCTGCTTTTTGAAAACGTGATCACACTATTCTGTCAAGGCCGGGCCAAACCTGAGCAGCGTTGCAACCACATGCCTCCGGTGGCAACACTGGAGAGGGGAGCTGGCCAGGCCCAGTACCAGGGGACAAGAGCCGCAGGAACCGCTTCTGTGGAGTGAGGTTTTCGTTTTATTTTATGGGTTTTTTGCATTCACAAAAAACACAAGCTCCACTCAAAAGCTTTCCCGGAGCTGATTGTCACAAAGCATTTAGTGTAGTTATTTTTAGTGTTAACTTTTTTTCCTATGCATTTTTTTTATTTAATCCACTGGGAAAAAAAAATCAGGGCCTTTATTTTTTACCTTTACTTTTACTTTATTTTAAGTAAAATAATTTCATGTTTTCTTGAGAACGATGAAGGAAAAACCCATGGTTCAGTGCAAAGCTGCAGATACACTAAGGATGTGGTGGCTGCTGGTAAATATTTCTTACTATGTCAGATTACTCTGGCATACATCAAATTCATTGTTCACTAGGAATTCTAATTTTCTGCTTTTTTAGGAGAAGATTCCCCACAAAGTTAAAGGTGCAGAGAGTTTAGAAGAGGTTACCCTTCTCCACACCTTTGCATTTCTTTTGTGACCCAGAGAAATTTTCTTGCAAACTGGTTTCTTTCCTTATGCTTTTCCTTCCTACCCTCATTTCTGTCTCTCACTCTGGGTAACGCCTTCAGGGTCCTAGTACATATATATATATTTCCCCCAGACTGTTGATTGTCAGGATCATGTGATTTTCTCTGTGGGTGATGTGAAAGCCTTGTTTATCCAAAGGCCATGTGGAGGTGGGCGGGTGCTCACCAGGGGGACATAGGGACAGGAGAAGCTTGCCTCACACAAGAGCTGGAGTGTGAATAGCTCACATTGACTGAACTGTCTCACTGGGCAGGACAACTAATTTTCTGTGCTTGTGGGCTTGATAAAAGAAGCAGCTGCTGGTAAGTGCTTGCTCTGGTGCATGTAGATGAGACTGTGGATTGCAAAAGGGATCCAAGCAGATTTTTTTTTTCTTTCTACATTTCCTCTGGATTTTCTACCTCTTGCTCCCATGAAGTTGCACTGAATCAGGTAAACTATTTTAGTTCTTTTCCTATGTTTTGTCCTTCCTGGTCAGAATGACCGACGGATGGATGGATGGACGGATGGACGGATGGGTGAATGAATGAATGGACTATTCTGTGAGGATGTCTTCAGGATCAGCTACCTTTAGAGCAGACAAATATTTTTACTATTCTCTTCAAGCTGGCAGGCTTAATGGTTTTAAAACTGCAGCCATGTTACATGGGCACATTTTCTCCCCCTCCCTCCTCTTTAAAATTTTTTTTTCTGTGATCTAAATAAAGCTTAGTCTGGTATTTCTCGTTTGTATCTGTCGATGCACCAGCCAGCCATGTTTTTCATGTGATTATCTACACCGCGCTAGCTCTTTCTGAGAATGGTAGGGTGCTCCTTTCGGTGTCAAGCCCTTTGCAGCTTTTTCTGAAGGAAAAGAAAAATATATCAGCCATCCGCAGCTTGTATTTGGGGGGGGGGGAAAGGAGGAGCTGTTTTAAAGGATTTACTTGGAGGGGGGTGGGTGGGAAGATGAGGGTTGATTGCCCCCATCCCCCAAATTTGTCTGGTTCTGGTTTTTTCTCCCCCCCCCATTTGCCTATATTTTTTTAAAGTGTTGTTTGAATAAAGCCCTGGCTCAGCTGGAGAAAATGGAGAAGCAGAAAGGATGAAAAGGATGGCCTTTTGTATCATGCTCTATTGTGCAGCTCCCCCCCCCCCCCCCCCCGCTTCACTGGAGAGCACCAGCAGTTGTTAGTTAACTGCCCAGTGCCTGCAGAAACAGCCTCCCAGAATGGAGGGGCTAAAATGCGGCTGCTTACAATGTGAGAAAGATGTTAAATGGGATTCAGAATCTGCAGACTGGAAAATGTTGCACAATTTAACTGAATGTGTATTACCTGCAGGGATTAACCCTATTTACCGACAAGTCTCTCTTTCTCTGCCTCTCTCTTGCTTGAAATAGCTCTGAGTTTCTGTAACAAATGACAAGTTTTGCAGAATGGCAGTGATCTGATCCAGTGTCTTTTTAAGAAATACTCTGCATGCTTTACTTCTGTTTGAAGACAGTGTTAGATGTTACATGAACCTTCACTGCAAGATTTGTTAATTACCAGACTACGAATATCTTACGAATATCTGCCTGTAACTTCTGAATACAGTCACACTGAATATTTTTGCTACTTTCCAGGCCATGCTTCAAACCCAAATGCATCTTTGTTCAGCGTTTAAATTATTTGTGGAAGGATTGTTGTCGCTAGGTGCCAAGGGTAGATCACAGTTCTGGCACAGTAGAGGAATGACTGTTAATTTTGGGTCTGTTGCTGCTGGCGGTGTATCTATGGAACAACTCTTTTAACCACAAATAAGGACAAAGGTCTCATTTGGAATGAAGCTTCTTTATGAGTAGCTGTTAACTTATCAAACTAAATTCTTTGGTGTGGCTAAATTTGGGGGATTTTAAGTCAGGTCTTTGCCTATAAGAAATTGTAGGTCCTCTCTTTATGAAGTCTGATTTCTTGTGTTTCTAATGTCATACTTTGCTTTATAGATCTTTTTTCAGAGTAGCAGCCGTGTTAGCTTATGCTCTAATAAATTTTTTAGTCTCTAAGGTGCCACAAGTACTCCTTTTCTTTTATAGATCTTGTTTACTTTGGGGGGTTTTGCACCAGTGTAGCTACACCAGTATGAGCCCCTTCTGTCATTTTCTGCATGGGTATAAAACAGGGCTTTCACTGATGTTCCTTGCCTTGGTTTCAAACCCCTCATATTTAGTAGGAAGCTCACTCCTGAAAATGTAAATTATGTTTTCAGGCATTTTACAGGTTGATTGTCATCGTACAGAGTGTGAGAACTTCATCTTCTTTGGGTTTGTGACTGTCTCCAAGAGCCAGTTTTGTAATTGGTGTGTTATTAGCTGTAAAGCCCTAAATAAATGGCTGGAGATGTGGCTTCCTGAGATAATTACCACCCCTCTCTGTGTGCTACCTGCTTCACTTGTGGTCAGTGATGATGGTTCAAGTCAAAGCCCTCCATTCCAAAGAGAATGGACTGGCGCCAAATATTTTCTGGGGAAGCGGGGGATCCTTGACTGTGACAACATCTTTTCTCCCCTTCTTCCATCAGTGCCCAGATTTTTTGACCTTCAAGGATGCTGCAGGACTACTATGTTTTCCTGTGCTCTGCTGAGTGAGTTGGCTGGGGATATGGTTTAATGAGAGAGTGGAGGTTGTTATTTTGCTGGCTGACATTATTTTGTGGATTGGGGCTGATGGAGATGGGCAAGTGACTTTTTTTTTTAATCTTTAGTTTTATACATTTTAAAATATTTGTACAAGCAACTGAAATAGACTTTTTTTAAAAAAAGAAATTTAATAAATTAAAGAATGGAACTGAAAACTGGGTATGGATTGTCCAACGTACAACATTGGATTCTTAGGTATGTGTAAGCAATTTGTATTTATCTAATGCAATCTGCAGCTGAAAACACATCATTGTCTTGGTGGTTAATATAATTTTTAATAGACTATTAAAAATTCTGTGTCTAATAGTTCTTGTGTTCAATAGCAACTCTTGAGTTTTATTTCCCTTTTAAATTCCTTTAATTTTTGCACTTTTCTGCCTCCTTGTTTACCAAGGAGGAAACTAACTGGCAAGGCATGGGAAACAATGAAATTGACTATCCACAAATTCAAACGGAAAATGCCCAACAGAAAATAAAAAATTGAGAAAAATAAATAAAATGAATGAAATATTCCTCTTCGCAAACGCTTTCAGTGTTAGTAAGCGTTGCTGTAATTAAAGTAGTCACCAGACTTTCAGACAGAGCAGTGATTTCTCATTTGACAATGTTGCTTTTAAAGTATTTCTCTTTTGTTTGCCTTACACATGTCTGTGTATGGATAACATGGTATACAAACCACTCTGTAAGCTGGTGTTCTGCTGATGAGTTGGACTCGGACCCCACGTGCAAGAAACTGGCCTCCAGAAGGCATCTCTTCCTGGGTCCTGTAGGGCAACATAGTCCTGGCACCATTCACCACAATTGCATTGTAACTAAAGATTGCTTTCCAAAATGCTCTATTCAAGATTACCTGTTGATGCCTAAAAAAACAAAACAAAAAAAAAACCCCTCCGTAGATTTGCAGTTGTAATTGTACATGAAGAAGGTCTTCCATATAGCTTTCTGCTCTGCTTAAATTCCACAACTTAACCAGATAATGCGATACCATCTGTTACATTTCACTGTCTACAAAAATGAGTTCCTTTCATAGAGTAAAACTCCATTAAGAGACTGAGGTTATCGGTATCCCCCTCCCTCCAAATGCACACAGTCCTCCTCCTCCTCTTCCATTTCCTTATGGCTGACTTCATGAAAGGATATCCCTTTTATCTGTTAAAGAGTGGGAGTTTTGAATCCTGTGTTATCAAAGACATTAGAACAGAAACATGAGTGAGTCTAACCCTGCCTTGGAACAGAACATCTGAGTTTCTTTATAACTCTGGTTTTAGAGAACAATATTCTTTCCTATTGGATTTCTTTAAAGTAGCAGAGGTTGGTACTATGCTGGTATTTATATGGTATCTGGAGTATTCTTTGTATTCGATGGACACTGATAGCCCCTATACAGTATGTGGGAAAGATACACGCCTGCTGTTCTGTGGTTGCCATAACTCTTCAAGTTAGTGCCAGTCATTTCTTTTCAGTAAAGTGTTTGTTCAGAGACCTGAGTGGAAAGGCATACTGTAGAGAAAACAATTGATTGCACATTCTGGATCAAGAAAACTGTGCTTTGCTCTCATCATGGATTTTCATTGATCACACTGTGTTTTAATGTCATTATAATGTTAATGCATTGAACCAGTGCTGATGACCTGGAGATATAGATTGAGCAGAGATCCTGCTCCCTTGCTTTTATTTTAGTTGCTATAATAAAAAGACTTGATAAATAAACGTCACACAAGGGAAATCAGTTTCATTCTTCTCTAAAATGTTATTTATATGTAAATATCTGATACTGTTTTTTCTTAAAAGGCTAAGTAGAAAAGCATTTCCATTCCCTGTCTAATGGATGCTGTATTTGCATTAGGTGAAGCAATGAGAGTTCAGTCAGTCAGTGTTGTCTTGCTGGAACCAAACCATTTTTTCCTTCCATGAAGCAATTGCGAACAATATTGAGGATTCAGGGAACGTAGGGCAGTGCAAGCCATCAGAATTGCACTGCATAGCCTGCAGATCACTATCATAAAATATTAAACCAGGCCTTGCAGATCAGAGCTGCCTTCTCACATGGAACAAGCACATTTTCCCCCTTTAAAACCTCTCCAAGTTTCTTGAATTAAAATATTTGCAAGCTGTGATTAATGAAGACAACTGGCTGGACCCTTGTTGAAAGGAATGTTATCTCAGAATTTTGGATCAGGTTTCATGCTGAAAATTTAGTAATTTTGTATTCGCAGGAGCATGCTGGACACTGGTTTTCGGATGGTTTACAACATAATCAGTTTGTCCTTATATTTATGCTAACTAATGAATACAGCCCTCTTCCATCTGACCAATTTAGTGGTTTAACTAGCACAGCAATTTTGTCCCATGATATTTTAACAATTTCTCTACACTGATAAATCCTTTAGCACTCAGTATTTCTCTTTATCCAGAGTACGGATTCAAAAGAATTATCTTGGTGCATTGTAAGGTAAAGATCATTGTAAGGTAATTCAGATCTCTTGACACAGTATTTTTCAAATTGTCGTCTTGTAACCGCAGCTATTTTGCTCCAAGTTGGCAGGCTATGATAAATAACTCATCAGTATACAGAAACTTCTATTGTGATGCAGTCTCACAGAAAGATTTATTTCATAATATATGCTATATCCCTTGGGCTTTGTATTGTCATTCTGTCTTTTTATTTATGGTATGCCCATCCACTGTAGGTTTGCTAATTCCTGATTTAGGCCAATATGTCTTGCAAATGCAGTATGATAAATGTATGTAATTTATTACATACAAATAGCTACTTGGTACTTCATGATGATGCTGTGTGGGTTGTGTGTGCTATGATGCTTGATGATCATGGCTAGACAGTTAACTGTGACTATTCCTCCCCTCTTTCTGTTCTTTTCCTGTTCCCATGTTCCCTCCCTCTACCCCTAAATTAATTTAAAAACATTACAATCCGTGTAACTAACAAAGCTGGTCAAGTTCTTTACCAGGTTCATTTCCTTGTGTTTTGTTGTCCAATCCCCTATCCTTTGTGTCTTTAAATGATGATCATTCAAGGATGGGAGTTGGCTTTTCCCTGTTTGTACTGTATCTACTGTGGTGCAGCCCTGATCCCAGTTGGGGCTTTAGGGTGCTCCATCATGTATGTGTTAATTTTTTAGTTATTTATTTAAGTACAACAATTTGAGTTAAGGATGGAATTTGTGCAATTGGAATTTCATCACTTTTTCCAGTTTCTGAGTCGAATGTTATTTTAACAGTAATTTTATGTTTAATTTCCTCTCTCCTTTGTTAAGGAGAAGGCAGAAAGGCGTAGTGAAATTGAATATAAAGTTAAACTGCTTTTTAGAGGGAGGGGTACAAATGTATCTCAAACTGTTTAAAATTTGTGGGTTTTTTTAAAAAAAGAAGTGTGGCCTAAAATCTTGTCTGCCAAGTTTCATCCTGATGCAAAATAAAATGGCTAAACTTAAGTTCTCAAACTCCTGTGAGAGACCTTGACGAGAGAAGTACCGTTATAATAATGGGGGAAAGAGAGATGAAAATTCCATCATAGTCACTGATTGCACCATAAATGTCCTCTCTGCGGATCCAAGGAGCAATGGGAAACACCAGCAGTATCTTCCTGAGTCTGGGAATTGTCCCATGTAATCCTAGCTTAGGTAGAAATACAACACAAAAAGAAGCAATTGGGTACTGTAGAAGACTCCGTGCTCTCTACTTTTTCATATAAAGCAAGCATGGACTTGTTCTGTCTTGAAAATCTGTGTTGAACTCCATGAGCAATTAACACACCTCTGCAGTACATGTGGAGATAAACTAAATTAGATTCTACTCTAGGTCAGTTCTCCTTTAACAGGTCCTAGCCACACACTTATGGTTGGAAACGGTGCTGGTAGCAACCACATTTAAACACTTATTCTGTTAGCACAGTAATACCCCATTTCCCTGGTCCTAGACAGGGATTTCTTTAACAACCATGCTAGCCAAACCATGCTTGTTGGCTTCCCCACTACACAATCTGTAGCTGTTTTAAAACTTGATTCTCAGCCAAAATAATCGCTGTCCGTGACAGACAGGGATATTGCACTAAAATCCTGCAACCATGGCTATTGTTATCCTGGTTCCAAGGCGGGGCTAAGATTGACACCTCACAGCACTGACAATTTAAACTCCTGTTTATGAATAAGCCAGTGGTAACCTGAGAAACTTCGAGCTGAAATAGAGTTGGAATCATTGTGTCTGCTAGACCCAAACTTTTAATTTTCAAAGAGATCAGTAGGCTTTTGCGTTCCCTTACAAGGGGCCATCTATAGGAAAAGAGGTAATTAGAGTCAAGGACTGGAGCCCAAGTGGCATTTGAGGTAGGAGTTCAATATTTCAGTAAGCAGAGGAGAATGAGAAGGAAGGGAAGGCAGCCAAGCAGTATGTCCAGAAAAATAGGAACACAGGAGTCGAGGTGGCTGGAGAAGAATCCCCAGAGGAAAAAGGAACCAAATAGCATCTGCATGGAGAGCAGAGGACGAAACAGGAACATGGGAGGAGAGAGATGGGAGGAGGAGATGAGGTGAAAAAGCAATGGTGCATAGTGTGATTAGTATTTGTGCAATGGGAGATGGGCATTGGGACTTTGCACCTTCTACCAGAGATCCTGGGTCTGGAGAAAAGAGGAGGATGTGTACATAGTGGTGGGACAAATGTCTGGCACCTGCTGACTGCCTCCTCCAAGAATCCAGATGAGGAGGATCCAGCAGCAGGCCTTGCAATGTTGGAAAGGCAGAGCAAGCTAGTTGGCTGCCTGGAAGACACTGGAGAGGGAGTTAGAGTAGAAGGCTGCTGGAGAGGCAGAGCTTGCTGTACAGAGATTTCCAGCCTTAAGATTACAAAGGTTCATTTAACCCCAGTGAGCTTCAGATTCTAATGTTGCATAAGCATATTCCTATCTGATGGTTTCTGCCTTTAGCAATAACTGATAATCTCTTGGGTGTCGTGTGCACATTTAGGTCTCAGTTCAAAGTATTTAAGCACATGCTTAAGTATTTTGCTGAATGGGGGCCTTCGTGCTGTATACAAACATTAATAATTGTATAAGCTGATACCTAAAATTCAGTGGATAAAGATTATAAAGAGAGTGTGTGGATAGCGAAGTGAGGTGTAACTACCCACATTCAGATGAGCTTTGCATAAAATGTGTTCAAAGTAATGTTCTGCTTACACTTGTGATTTTATTTTGCCCAGAGGTTCAGTTAAAAAGTCACTTGTGTTTCCAAAAGTTTGCTTAACTTAGTTCTGAATTTTAATTTAATATTTTATTTTTCTGGCATTGCTTTGAAAAGGCAATGTTTAATTAAAAGAAAAAACTCTAAAATGCAGCCAAGTAATTTTGAAACTCAGAGAGTTGGACATAATTTACACAACACCATTGTGATACAATAAATCAAACCTAGAGAGAGAGAGAGCCAGAGAGTTCATTACTGAGTGCAGAGTTCAAGCAGACCATGTTCTATCAAAGGTATCTAGTATATCAGTCAATTTAAATGCGTTTCTAGAGCAGTGGTTTTCAAACTGGTCCGTGGACCCACAGGGGTCTGCGGACTTTGTCTAAGGGGTCTGCGAAAGGTGACTATGCAAATAAAGTTTCAGATCCCAGAAAAGGCATCCCTTTTTTCTGATCAATCAAAAGCATGTGAATACCCCCACCACCAGGTCAAACCCCGGAAGTGTTGTCGTTACCATAGAAGCCCACAGTTTAGCGCCCTTTCTCCCGCATCAAATGTCTGTCAAAGCACATGCAACATTTATAGCTGAATTCTGTTCAGTCAATTTTCAGTCTGAGGCTATGTCTACACACAGCTTATGCTGCCATAATAGATGTCACTCCGTTTGAGTAAGACACCCCTCCCCCCCAAGCGACATAGTTACACTGGCATAAGCGCTTGCGTGGCAGCACTGTATCATGGGAGAGCTTTTCCGGCCAACGTAGATTCTGCGGCTCACAGCAGTGGGTTTTTTTCATAACAGGAGCGCTCTTGTAGCACTACAGCGGTGCAGCTGTACATGTACCTGTAGCCTAAGACTTCTATGGTAGGGGTCCGTGGACCACAGGTTGAATTTCCAAAGGGGTCCACACCTCCTATTCGAAATTTTTTAGGGATCTGCAAATGTAAAAAGGTTGAAAACCGCTTTTCTAGAGCAAGGTTATCCAGGCCCAGTGCTCCAATCACTGGTTGATGGAGAGAGAAATTTCCACATTAGCAGGATTATTAGTATTTGTTTGTATTGGTGTAATGCCTAGGAAACCCAGTAATGGGCCAGCACCCCATTGTGCTAGATGCTCTACATTATTAATTTTGGATCCAAGGAAACGCCACTCTTCTTTGTTTGTTAATCCTTTGAAAAATGGATCGGTCTTCCAGTATAAATAAGTGACACTCCCTAGTATGGAGGCAGAAATGAGGTGTCACCTCTTGTTAATGCAACCACACACACACCCTTCGCAAAGTTGCTGTCCTGAACACTCCCAGAACAATGAGCTACAGCTCTAACATTTATTCATAACTGGGTCTATTTTTGTGTAAGGTATAAAAGTGCCAAAATGGAATTAGATTTTTTTTTTTTTTTAGTTCTACACTCCAGTAAATTAAGAATTTGTTATTTTGAAAATAGATTTAGCTGGTTCTTTGTCCCAGTGGGGAAAAATCCACCACTGTGCACACAGGAAGATCACTTTATATACAGATATAGATACACACACTACGAATCTCTGTAGCAGAATAGGAATAAATTATCCATGCTGTGAATCAGCATGCTTTTTAAACAGCAATTTTTAAACAGCAAATTCTAACAGTCTCAAAGAAGTCCTTGATGATTAAATGAGTCAGTAATGGGTTTTTATAGATATACTTTTTCATATATAATGGAGTCTTGGTAGTGATTTCATAGTCAAATTTATAAATTATAAAGTAGTTTTCCATTATAAGCAGGCCCCCCCCGTTCCCATCACAACTTTTTCAAAAACTGCTTTTTCACCTAATATTTCTTCCATGTATTGATGTTACAGGATTTTTCTTTCAAAGTTCAGGTTTAATTGGACAAGGTCTTAGAATCATAGAATCATAGAATATCAGGGTTGGAAGGGACCCCAGAAGGTCATCTAGTCCAACCCCCTGCTCAAAGCAGGACCAAGTCCCAGTTAAATCATCCCAGCTAGGGCTTTGTCAAGCCTGACCTTAAAAACCTCTAAGGAAGGAGATTCTACCACCTCCCTAGGTAACGCATTCCAGTGTTTCACCACCCTCTTAGTGAAAAAGTTTTTCCTAATATCCAATCTAAACCTCCCCCATTGCAACTTGAGACCATTACTCCTCGTTCTGTCATCTGCTACCATTGAGAACAGTCTAGAGCCATCCTCTTTGAAACCCCCTTTCAGGTAGTTGAAAGCAGCTATCAAATCCCCCCTCATTCTTCTCTTCTGCAGACTAAACAATCCCAGCTCCCTCAGCCTCTCCTCATAAGTCATGTGCTCTAGACCCCTAATCATTTTTGTTGCCCTTCGCTGTACTCTTTCCAATTTATCCACATCCTTCTTGTAGTGTGGGGCCCAAAACTGGACACAGTACTCCAGATGAGGCCTCACCAGTGTCGAATAGAGGGGAACGATCACGTCCCTCGATCTGCTCGCTATGCCCCTACTTATACATCCCAAAATGCCATTGGCCTTCTTGGCAACAAGGGCACACTGCTGACTCATATCCAGCTTCTCGTCTTTTCCCCCTCTTGGAGATATGTGTGTCTGTGTGCGGGGGAATCGACTTTACTTTTGAGAAAGTATTGCAACTTTATTTTAAAAAGTGTAATATGTCAAAAACAGGTTGGTAATAAAACACCATATTTGTTTATTCACTATGAAGCTTTGAAAATTTTGAGAGAGAATTCTATCAGGTCTGGATGAAAAGTGTACATTTTGGTTAATTCTTTGGACATTAGAGCATAAGTATATTTCTAGTTCCATTACTTCCAAAAATACAAACCAATTTCTAGGGATGAAAGTTTGTCCCATCATGGCCCCGCCATCCCTAGTCTACTGGACCTACTCAACCCTACATCTCAAGTATACAGCAGTCCTTTCGCACTGTGGTTCCTGAGAGATTTGCCAGCTTTCCGTGGTTGTCAATGGAAATGATATCCTGAAGCAAAGAAATCACATCTTGGCTTTCTGCTGAGTGTTCCAAAAGTGGCTTGTGCTTAATAATTGTGAGAAGGAGCGTGTGTGTTTGAGTGTGTGTGATTTTGAGTTTGTGGTGACTGGGTATTTAGCTATCTGAGTGCCAAAACCAAAACAAATGAGTCTGAGAAAAATTTCAAAAGTGACTGATTATTAGCAGTTTTCTCTGTAAATGTTAGTGACTTTTATCCATTTCAAAATAAAAGTAGTATAAAATTCAGTTTTCCCCTGAACCGTAGTTGTCTTACATTTGGAGACTAAACTCAGTTACTGAACTGTGAAATAGAGGGATTTTAAATCCTGCTGTAAGTGAAAAGCTCAGCGCAGTTGGGACTATGGAGTCCCTGACAAAAGTCTCCATAATGAACCTGGAATACGTGAGTTCTGATTCTGTCTATTGCTTTGAGCAAATTGTTGATCCTATCTGACTTAGGATTTGCCCCATCTGTAAAATGAGGATAAAAATGCTCACGGGATGTTGTGAGGGTTAATTATGTTTGTGCTTATTAACTGCATTAAAGATGAAAAATGCTCCATAAGTATTGCTGCTGCTGTCATCTAGTTCTGCTGAACGGTAATAAAGCATTCATACAGTGTCTGATTTCCAGGGGTGTTGAATATTTATCCAACTCTCTGAAGTCAGTGGACACTGGGGGTGCTCAACACTTCCGAAAATCTGTCCTATAGCACGTAGCGTGTTCAGAGCACTTTATAGTGAAGAGCCAATTAATCCTTTTAACAGCACTCTGAGATACATGGGGGAGGAGTATTATCCCCATTTTGAAGACGGGGAAACCGAGGAAGAGCAATGAAGTGACTAACCCAAGGCCACAGCAAGATGCCTAGCCCTCTGGCTGTTGGAAGTCCTGAAAAAAAAAAAAACAGAAAAAAAGAACCTTTAAACTAGAGAGTTTCTTCATGTCCAAACAACTCAGAAATTTTCTTTTGCCTCAGAGGTTCTCCCTGTCTGAGGTTATTTAAAAATACCTTTTCTGTTTAATGCCAAACCTTGAAATATTTTTCTACCTACCGGCTTAAATGAGCCCCATTGACATAGTATTTGAGCCTCCCAAAATTGAAATAAACAATAATATGACCACTCTCTACTTTGCCAGACTGTAAGAGAGATAGTGGTGTCAGAGACATTTAATGATGTAGTCTTGGAAATAATGGGATGCAACTCACCGCCCTTGCAAAAGACAAAATGCTCTGAACGTTCAAAGAGGTAAATTCAATGTCTATATATAGGTCTCAGAGTAGCAACCGTGTTAGTCTGTATTCGCAAAAGCCACAAGTACTCCTTTTCTTTTTGCGAATGTCTATATATAGAAACTCAATTTGTATATATGTTACACAGCCTTTGTTAAAGAAAATAAGGTACTTATTTACCTGCATGGTCTTTCTTTCATGTGCTAAACAGCTGTAGGTTGACTGCTAGAGATACATACATAATCTGTACCTCTGTATTAAGTAACTGTCTGGGAACACTTCCCCTGTTCTTCATATAGAGTATGTGGTTGTACATGTTTCCTTACAAGCTTTGTTATTAGCCACATAAGCATTTGATAGTGTCCCAGGGCTCATAACGTTTACACACTGGTTGCAAAAGCAGGAGGAAAGAAAATCTTTTGGTCCTGAGACCACTTGAGGTGACCCTGTGGAAACGTTACTGATGGTTTTATGTGGGCGAAAAGGCTCCATCCTATTTATTTTGAAGTAGGTGAAGCAGAGCTGAATGGGAGCGTGTGACCTGCCTTTCAAAGTGGAAACAACTCCAACTTTTTTTTTTTCATGGTTTGTAGCCATTAAGAATTAACGGACTTCTGACTTTATTTTCCATGTGACATTCTGGGACGTGGCACGTAACAGATTTTTAGATAAAGGAAATGCAGTGGATCTAATTTACCTAGATTTCAGTATGGCATTTGATACCGTGCCACATGGGGAATTATTAGTTAAATTGGAGAAGATGGGGATCAATATGAACATCAAAAGGTGGATAAGGAATTGGTTAAAGGGGAGACTGCAACGGGTCCTACTGAAAGGCGAACTGTCAGGTTGGAGGGAGGTTACCAGTGGAGTTCCTCAGGGATCGGTTTTGAGACCAATCTTATTTAATCTTTTTATTATTGACCTTGGCACAAAAAGTGGGAGTGTGCTAATAAAGTTTGCAGATGATACAAAGCTGGGAGGTATTGCCAATTCGGAGAAGGATCGGGATATTATACAGGAGGATCTGGATGACCTTGTAAACTGGAGTAATAGTAATAGGATGAAATTTAATAGTGAGAAGTGTAAGGTTATGCATTTAGGGATTAATAACAAGAATTTTAGCTATAAGTTGGAGACGCATCAATTAGAAGTAACGGAAGAGGAGAAGGACCTTGGAGTATTGGTTGATCATAGGATGACTATGAGCTGCCAATGTGATATGGCTGTGAAAAAAGCTAATGCAGTTTTGGGATGCATCAGGAGAGGCATTTCCAGTAGGGATAAGGAGGTTTTAGTACCATTATACAAGGCACTGGTGAGACCTCACCTAGAATACTGTGTGCAGTTCTGGTCTCCCATGTTTAAAAAGGATGAATTCAAACTGGAGCAGGTACAGAGAAGGGCTACTAGGATGATCCGAGGAATGGAAAACTTGTCTTATGAAAGGAGACTTAAGGAGCTTGGCTTGTTTAGCCTAACTAAAAGAAGGTTGAGGGGAGATATGATTGCTCTCTCTAAATATATCAGAGGGACAAATACAGGAGAGGGAGAGGAATTATTTAAGCTTAGCACCAATGTGGACACAAGAACAAATGGGTATAAACTGGCCACCAGGAAGTTTAGACTTGAAATCAGACGAAGGTTTTTAACCATCAGAGGAGTGAAGTTTTGGAATAGCCTTCCAAGGGAAGCAGTGGGGGCAAAAGATCTATCTGGCTTTAAGATTCTACTCGATAAGTTTATGGAGGAGATGGTATGATGGAATAATGGGATTTTGGTAAGTAATTGATCTTTAAATATTCAGGGTAAATAGGCCAAATCCCCTGAGATGGGATATTAGATGGATGGGATCTGAGTTACTATAGAAAATTCTTTCCTGGGTATCTGGCTGGTGAATCTTGCCCATATGCTCAGGGTTTAGCTGATTGCCATATTTGGGGTCGGGAAGGAATTTTCCTCCAGGGCAGATTGGAGAGGCCCTGGAGGTTTTTCGCCTTCCTCTGTAGCATGGGGCATGGTTGACTTGAGGGAGGCTTCTCTGCTCCTTGAAGTCTTTGAACCATGATTTAAGGACTTCAATAGCTCAGACATGGGTGAGGTTTTTCATAGGAGTGGGTGGGTGAGATTCTGTGGCCTGCGCTGTGCAGGAGGTCGGACTAGATGATCAGAATGGTCCCTTCTGACCTTAGTATCTATGAATGTATGAATCTATGAATGTCTGAAGGCAGACAGTAAGTAGACATGATTTGGTCCAGAAAGGAAATCATATGAATTGCACAAAGCACAATGAAAGGCAAGTGGCTGATTTATTGTGAAAATTTACAGCTTTCTGGCATTACCTCATTTTTATGTTAATCTTGTTAGGTAAAGTGTTTGTTATAGGATACTGGAGAATGATGCCAGGTTATAGTAGCTCTTTGAAGTCAAGCATTATTATCTTCATTATCTCAAGAATGTAAGTTACAATTCAGATCAACAGCATGTTTGGATTTTTTTTATGATTACCTTGTTGTCCAGAAGTCCAGTTGCTCCAAGGTGTCTAATGAATAGATGAGGCGGAGTTCAAGACAAACCTGTCTGATATGCTAGGACGCTTTTTGGCTTTTCTTGGCCTTTTGAACTCCAAGACTAATTTTCTGTGCAGAAGAAGGAAAGGGAGAGATGAGATTTAAAAACAAAAAAACAAAAGTTTCAGCAGAACCCGCTTTATATTAAGTCCCAATGTAGCGAACGCCTCTTATAATGAAGTTAGAATAAAATACAGCTGCTTCAGAACTTTGTGCTGCAGAAACTGCAGTGGGAGAACCATACATTTTAACAAAAGTTTCGTCACAAAAAACGAGTATGGGGAAGCTGTTAGAGCACAGAACTGTGTGCCACTCACCAACTTATATGAATTTGAGCAAGTCATTTTAATATGTCTTGAAATATGCAGAAATGTCTGCAAAATGGGTACAATGAGACTTACCTCACAGGAGTGTAATAAAGATTCATTACTATACTTTGAGATCCTTGACTAAATGCCCTAGAGGAGTGCAAAGTATTGTTATTAGAAGTTTACTTGCTCTTTTTTATTATTTATCTTTGTATTATGCTACTGTCTATGTGTCAGCCAGGAATGGGGTCCATTGTACTATGGGGAAACACATAGTGATAGAGAGCTCTCGCTGTGAAGAGCTCAGCACCTTAATAGAAAAGATAAAGGGTAGACAACTTTAATAGTTCTTTCCATTTCTAGCCTCTCCCAGAGAGGCTGGGATTGTCAAAGGAGTCTGAGACAATTAAATGCTCAACTGCCATGGAATTTCAGTGTATCTCTCTAATGTTGCTTTGATATGCCCTAATATGTTGGCATATTCTGAAGGTTTGCAGGTACACACAAGGGGTGGGCGTGTAGTCACCACTTGGAAGCTGTTGCCTGAAATTTGAGAGGTTCAGGTGGTACGACCTGTACAATCTTTGCATTTTTATGAAATTCACAGCATCCCTTGGTTGATTTTATTTTCCTTCCCCACTTTATCTGTTTAGTGGCAAATGAACAGTGAATCATTTGTGCTAAACAGAGCCATTGGCTTCCCTCCTGGTTCACTGACAGCTTGAAACCTTCAGAACACTGAAGTGGCTACAGTGCTTTTGAAGAGTGGATTTTTTTTTTAAGTGCTGTGGTGTGACCCAATCTATGTTCCATGCTTCTCAAAGCTAACTTTCTTCGTTAGCAAAAATTAACACTAAACATGGATAGAATATCAGTGACTCCGGTGTCAAAAGATGTGGCCTATATATACTGGCATTTGGATTCAATGGAGGAGGAAGGAACAGTATAGTATACATTGTGGTGTGTGTTGTATGCCACATAAGTAGAAAGCCAATCTGATAAATACAGTTGAGGGCCCAGAGCCTCGCGAGGGGTGAGTTTTGGTGGTTTCCATGACAAGAGAGGGCAAAAAGGACATGAAGTCCGGCCCTTGCAGACCTTCCTAGGTTGGCTGGATGTCTCATGGGATTTGGCATGAGATTAGGAATGACAATAAGAGCCCTGTGCTCAGGGCGACTTCCTGTTTGCTGGTCAGCCCACCCCACCGCCCTTATCTAGGTCGCTGCAGGCTGTGCTAGTCACTGCTTTGGGGCTAGGAAGGACTTTTTCTCCCCACCTCCAGATTGGGGGTTTTTCACCTTCCTCTCAGCCAAACCTAAGGGTTGGGTTTTGGGCAACTAGAGGATTGGAATTCTCCCCCTCCTGGAGGTCACAGTGTGGACCTATGTGAAAGGAGTTTAGTTATCACAGCTTTTGGCAGGTTCCCAGTGCAGGAACTTGCTGATTTAGGCTCCATTGCTGGCGCAGACCTGAGGGGTAATGTCCCAGTCCCTGGTTCCCATTCGTCTCCAGAGGAGAAGACACATTGCCCTCATCTCAAAAGGAGTGTCCCTAGAATGCCTACTGTGAAGGCAATGTGTCTTCTCCTCTGGAGACGAATGGGAACCGGGACTGGGACACTACCCACAGGTCTGCGCCAGCAATGCACTTGATGGCGGTATTGGATGGAGGTCAAGGTTCCCTCTCGCCTCAGCCCCCAATATGGATGCTAGCGGTACCCAGAGAACCTCTTAGTATGATTATTGGCCCCCCCCCTACAGTGCCCCCAAGAATTGGCAAAGGATCAATGGATTGCTAGTGACAGCACTGAGCTGTCCCCTGACAGGAACCTTGGAAGTAAAATTTGGCTTCTACAGCTGCATCCTCATTAAAACTCATACAACATATCCTTGCCTTCTTCTGTGCGGTAAGCACACCAAATGCACTTTTGAACTGCTCACCTACCCTCTTACCAGTGACCCATTTCCTCCAGTACTTGTTTTAATACTTGAGCCCTTGAGAGCTTTTAAGCAGCCTCCCAGTGAAATGGTTCCTCTTTCTCCCTGCACAATTACCCAGATCTGGGTTAGGTGAAATTAACCCTGCACCAGGGACAACTTTTCTAGACCTAAATATGTCAGAGGTTCAAAGTTCAGTTTCTAACAGGTCTGGAGAAACAGGAGCCTTTTCCCACTGAATGGGGAGATGCTCAGCTTCCCAACGGGAGGGCCAGGTCTTTTGCCTTGAAAGGAGCCAAACTGTCAGATTTTCAAGTTGGTTGCTCTCTTTGAGCATTTAACTCAGATGAAGGGATACAAAAACTAGTTCTGGTCTATTTTTGAAACTTGCTGAGATAATTCTAAAATATCTTTTCTGTAACACATTGGAGTATACAGAATCCATGGTGCTGGTTCAGATAAGTATTTCTCAGCACTTGCTGGGAATGACCTGTGTAATTCTGAGGCTGCTTAAGTGAATAAGGATTACCTGTGTGTGTGATGGTTGCAGGGTCAGGCACATATTTTGTATTGTTTCCATTAAAGGTGGTTTTAGCATGGTATAAATCTTAAGTAGAGCAGGACATCTGCATATTAGAGAGCAGTTTTTAAAGCCCTCTCTAACCTGTATTATTATTATGTATTACTGTCCACCTAGGTCCACAGTTATGGACAAGAACCCCATTGTGTTAGGCCCTGTACAAATGCAGAACAGAAAGTTACTACCCAAAGAATTTACAATCTAAGTATAAGACAGATGGATACCGACAAGTGAGACTGACCAAGGTAACAGTGAGATAATACTGGTAAGCATGATCAGGCAGTGATCTCAGCATGCTAGTGGTCTACCTGTTGTGATTTTTTTTTTTTTGTAGAAAAAAAAGTCCTGAGTAAAGTTGGGAAAAGGGATCATCACAGAATCTCATAAAGGTATTGCTGGAAGGAAGCTTAAAAGGTCATCTAGCCCATCCTTGCCACCCACAACCTTAAGTAGGATTAAGTATACCTTATATTCTTAACGAGGTAGTGTCTTCACAGCATAAATGCTTGATGAGAAAATCATACTTCATCAATATGCTAGAATTCTTTGAGGATGTCGTCAAGCACGTCGACAAAGGTGATCCAGTTAATATATTATATTTGGCTATCAGAAAGTCTTTGATAAGGTCCCCCACCAAAGACTCGTAAGCAAACTAAATGGTTATGGGATAAGAGGGAAGGTCCTCTCATACATCAGTAGCTGGTTAAAAGATAGGAAACAAAGGGTAGGCATAAATGGTCAGTTTCCACAAAGGGAGAGGTAAATAGCGGGATCTGTACTGGGACCTATTGTGCTATTCAACATATTCATAGATGATCTGGAAAAGGGGGTGAACCAGTGAGGTGGCAAAATTTGTAGACAATACAAAATTAGTCAAGATCGTTAAGTCCAAAGCATACTGTGAAGAGTTACAGAGGTATCTCATTAAACTGGATATTTAGGCAACAAAATGGCTGATGAAATTCAATGTTGATTAGTGCAAAGTAGTGAACATTAAAAAAAAATCCCAACTATGCATTCAAAACGTGTGATCTAAATTAGTTGTTACTACTCAAGAAAGAGATCTTGGAGTCATCTTGGATAGTTCTGCTCAATGTGTAGTAGCAGTCAAAAAAGCAAACAGAATGTTGGGAACCATTAGGAAAGGGATAGATAATATGACATAAAATATCATAATGCCACTCTATAAATCCATGGTATGCCCACACCTTGAATACTGTGCGCAGTTCTGGTTGCCCCATCTCAAAAAAGACATATTCATACAATACATAATCAACCAGTAGAACTCATTGCCAGGAGGTGTTGTGAAGGTCAACATTATAACTGGGTTCCAAAAAGGATGAATTAGATAAGTTCATGGAGGAGAGGTCCATCAATAGTTATTAGCCAAGATGGTGAGGGACGCAACCCCATGCTCTGTGTGTCCCTAAACCTCTGACTGCCAGATGCTGGGACTGGATGACGGGATGGATTGCTCAATAAATTACCCTGTTCTGTTAATTCCCTCTGAAGCATTTGGCACTGGCTGCTGTCAGAAGACAGGATATTGGTCTAGATCAGTGGCTCTCAATCTTTCAGGAGTCTGATTTGTCTTGCGTACCCTCCTCCCCCAAATTTCACCTCACTTAAAAACTACTTGCTTACAAAACCAGACATAAAAATACAAAAGTGTCACAGCAAACTATTACTGAAAAATTGCTTCCTGTCTCATTTTACCATATAATTATATAATAAATCAATTGGAATATAAATATTGTACTTTCATTTCGGTGTATAGCATATAGAGCAGTATAAATAAGGCATTGTCTGTATGAAACTTTAGTTTGTGCTGACTTTGCTAGTGCTTTTTAGGTGGCCTGTTGTAAAACTAGGCAAATATCTAGATGTTGCAGTACCCCCTAGAAGACATCTAAGTACCCCCATGGGTACATGTACCCCTGTTGAGAACCACTGGTCTGGAGGGACCATTGATCTGAACCAGTATAGCTGTTCTTATGATATCAGCACTACTAGTGGAGGGGGAAAGAATAATGTATATGTTAGAAGGGTGAAAAGCCACCAGTAGTAGATGAATGTATTAAAGTGTGAGCAGATATTACCTGATATGGAATAGAATATGTAATACAGGGTATTTCAGATAGTTAAGAGAGTGTGTTGACTCTTTTGGGTCCCAAACCAATTAGTGTTTAAAACTGCCTTACAGTTTGGTGGTAGGAATTTACAGATTCTCCTCTGGCTTCCTTGTCGTCGTGAGAGTAATGGGCACGTTCAGGTTCATGGTGAATTGAACTTATCATTGTCAGTCTGTCATCTCACAAACCGCAAAATAAAAGGTACAAAAAAATGCTGCCCCACAGCAGGGCTTTTTCTTTCTCATTTCTTGTGCTGTAGAGAGATTAGGGTTTTCCCAACCTCTTTACTCTTGGCATTTTTCCTTGTTGTTTTTTAAGTGCAATACAATATGTTGCCTCCTCTCCTGTCTAGAGAACTGGCACATGGCATACTGGTGCTATAAAAGCTGCTGCATTAATCACCTCACGCAAGGTACGGTGGAAGAGCAAAGCCTTTGCTTTCCCTCAGTAGCTAGCTTTGCACTGGGCCAACCCCTGATAGCATGAGGAGTGGATTCCCAAAACCACTTTTCTGCTTGAGCTTGCATTGTTTGAAAAGTTGACTATATTAATCTCAGCTACAATATAGTTGCTAATGTGGCATTGTTGGTAGGTACAGCTGTAGAGAAATCTCCTATTTTGCAAACTTGTAAGTAAATCCTCATTTACAGATGTTTCTGAAAAACAGGTGAACTATTGACTGCCACTGATTGTTCTAGGACAGGGATGGGCAAACTACAGCCCGCGGGACTGCCACCGCCCCCCGCAGCTCCCATTGGCTGGGAACGGGGAACTGCGGCCAATGGGAGCTACAGGGATGCGGTGCCTGCAGGCAAAGGCACTGCGTGGAGCCCTCTGCCCTCCCCTCCCGCCCCCCAGGGGTCACAGGGACGTGGTGCCGGCCGGTTCTGGGAGCAGCGCGAGGCCAGGGCAGGCAGGGAGGCTGCCCTGGCCCTGGTGCGTGCTGCTGCCACCTCGGAGCCACTCCAGGTAAGCAGCGCCAGGCTGGAGCCGACACCCCAAACCCCTCCTGTATCTGCACCCAACCCCCTGCCCTGAGCCCCGTCTCACACTCCGCACCCCTCCTGAACCCCAACCCCTGCCCTGAGCCCCCTCATACACCCCGCACCCCTCATGCACCCCAATCCTTTGCCCTGAGGCCCTTGCTGTACACTGCACCCCCTTCTGCATCCCTGCCCCAGCCCTACATTCATGGCCCTGCATGTAATTTCCCCACCCAGATGTGGCCCTCGGGCCAAAAAGTTTGCCAACCCCTGTTCTAGGATGATGTCACTTTCAATGGAATGCTGCTAGTTTCCGGTAACACAGCAAGGATGTGGGGTGACTAGCACCTGAAGGCTGAAAAGAAAACAAAATACGTGTCCCATTCTGGAAAGGCTGGGATATGAAGAGTTAAAGAGCTGCCAATCTTAGCTGAAGAGGTCAGATTTTTCTACAAATTCCTGTTTGCCCTGCAGTTGAGTGAGAGCTTTAAGCATGTGATACGAATACACTACAAATATGAAACAAAATTCTCACTTTACACGCGCCCACTTATACTCCAGCCCAGTTTTAGATGCAGACTAGCACCTTAATTTAACTTGTCGAGGTCAATTTGAGGCGGGAGCTAGATCAGGGTAAAAGGTGTTAATCTTCATCGAGATTAGGAGAAAGGTCAAGGTTAGCTACAACATGTCATCCCTAATCATTTATCCAGGTCTAAACATACTCCTAGGTCTCAGTCATATTCAACACATGCTTAATTTTAAGCAGCTGTGTAACCCCACTGATTTCCGTGGAAATTCCCAGGTGTTGAAAGCTGTGCCCTGCTGGAGCGGGGCCCGGCTGCTGCAGTGATAAAATTTACATTTGATTCGAACAATTGCTAAGCCTTTGAAAATCACACTCATTCACGCACAACTTTTTCCTCTTGTGCAGTGTGCAGCTCGGAGAAGCCAGGCTTCTGTGTATAGCTAAGTTTAGTTGCACAGACAATAACATAGAGGTCCAAATGATGCTTAGGTGCCCAGTTCCCACTGAAAGCCAATAGGAGTTGTACCTCTGAAAAATCTTCCCCTTAGTAAAGGTGGACAATGAATGATGATGAATGGCCCCTGAAGAGCCATTCCTTTATTCACTCTGCTACTTCTTCTGGAGTGTTTCATGCATCCATCATGTAAAGTTTTCAACATTTTGAAAACCATGGTATGCGCTGTCTGTGTGACGTTTTTCCATGTGAAGTAGCAGGAGATTGATACAGCTTCAACTTTTTGCACTAGATACATCAACTATTTTGTGTCCTGGAGAACTTTGTGCTCAGGATGCGTAAAGTTTTCCACGCGTACATCTGGATGTGTGGTAAGTTGCTGCTTAGCACCTACAGTCCCCAGGGAAAGAGTTCCCTATTGCAGACTTTTGAAGATGCTCAGGAACAGGGATTACTCAGGCAAAGGACTGTGTGTTCCAACAGTGTCTAATGAACTATTTCCGTATCTTTAGGGGATGAGGCTAATTCTATAAAAAATTATGTCAAGCAAAAGCTATGATTAAGCACTGAAAGTTGAGGATATGACCACGTTTGGGCCCTGATTCTGCAAAAACTTAAGCATGTGCTCAACTTTCCCACTGTGAGTACTCTCAATGTCTTCATTGGGACTGTTCATAGTGCTTAAATTGAAATGTGACCTTAGCTTGCATGCACAAGATCGAGACCTTAGCTTGCATGCACAACTTTAAGTGTGTATATATACGCTCCCATGCGTGTCTATATTACCATGTAGTTTTAATTACATAGTCATATTGTAACACCATTACAATGCAATACTTACACAACCTTATAAATATACATGTACACCATCATCTAGTATTGTGTGCACTATTCTGTACATAAGAGAAAGCCATTAAATTCATTTTTATAAAAAGTACCCAGTAAACTATTTTTACACAGCATGCCATAAGTCAAGTCTAAATAGTGAAAACTCGCTGGCTTATGTAGGCTGACTATGTTTTGAATCAGGTAAATTAGGTCTATAGTCAACTGTCTCAATCCTTGTGTTGTATCTAAGAAAGGCTACGCTGCTGATCGTAAAGAAGTTGCCTGATATGTGGCTGTTGGCATAATTATTAAACTGTGTAGCTGTTAGAGAGAAACGAAGTAATGTTGCGGCATTAGTACAATAAAAGAGTGAGTATACAAAGATGAAATGAACATTGCAGGATGCTGCACATGTATCTAAGGTTGTAGAAAAAAATCATGATGATGATAGGACCCAGTTTTCATCAGTCGATCTCAAAGCATTTTACAAAGGTGGTAAGTATCATTACCCTCACTTTTACAGATGGTGAAACTGAAGCATGGAGCGGGGAAGTGACTTGCCCCAGGTCATCCAGCAGGTCAGTAGAAGATCTAGGAATAGAGCCCAGGTCTCCTGAGTCCAATGCACTCTTGGCTAGGCCACACGGCTTCCTATTTCTAATAAACATTATCAGCTTTACATGTACTTTTCATCTGAGGATCTCAAAGCACTTTCAGAGTATTAAAGGAAGCCTCACAAAAGGCCATTGAGGGAGATGATTATTATTCTACCTAAGCTAGAGGCAAGTAGGCTGATACACTAAGTAACCTTAGTCCCGTTGGCCGCCCTTGGAATTACGGGTACTCCACAGTTCAGAAAAACAGATTAGTCCACAGCCAAATGAGTCAGGTGAGGAGCTGGTAGCAGAATCCAGGTGGCCAGATGTCCACACAGTACTGCTAGCACGTTAATTTATTTCTGAAAATCTTTCAGAACCTTTCATGATTGTTTTTCATTTCTGAAAGTAGGTGAGGTTTGCATGCAATGTAAATTTCCCTGGTCTTTTTGAACATAAGTACCTTGGATACGAAACAAGGACATAGCAGAGCAATTCTTCAGCCTAACAACCTTTGCTGTGTCCGTGTGGCTGTTTCCTTTATAGGACTCTTGCAAACAGTGCACAAATTAAGAATGCTTGAAAAGCAGAAAAAGGAATCATTTTATAGTAGAGGAGGCTGCTTTTTTCCCAGTGGGACAGGATGCCCCTCAACTAATCAGATGTTCTGCTCTTAAAAGGACACACTCAAGGTTCTCAGGCCCTAGAAATGAGGTTACCTTGATGATGGTTTCTTATGGATGGTGTTGCTTTGAGGATACTTCGATATTTAATTTTCCAATCAGTTGGTGAAACTAGAGGGAGAATAAAACAATGAGTCACTTACTCTGACTCTTGTCAAGTCTCACACTACTGAAGTGGAGCCATTGCACTCTTAGTTTGGTATTGGCTTCCATATTTTACAGTGGCTTTATTATGATGATAGTTTAATTGTGCTTTGCTCAGGGAGCGATAATGTTCCCAGTTGCTAACAAAGCTCTAACATGAGTCCCATAACCAGTGTGTCTTATAGAGTTTTTAAAACGTGGTAGCAGGGGTATTTAAGTCGTTGCATATTCCTAGCTAGTTTACTGGGCAGGGAAACTGTGTTGGAACTGCACTGGAAACTGTTTAAATATGGTTGACATCTGCATAATTTGGAGTCCAGTGTGAAGAGGGATTTAGACAGATTTGTTCTGAGAGAAGCCTGCATAGCTCTTACCCAGCCATTTGGGCAGCCCAAATGGTGACTGGATCAAAGAATGATCCTGGTTTAAACTTCTCAGTCTGTTTAACCATCATATTTGACCTAGTTTTTTAATTCTGAATAATTAATGTGTAGATGCATGAATAAGTGTTCAGAATGTGTCAGCTACAGGTGTTTGCTTCACATTCTGAAATCAGAGCACAAGAAAATTGTATACCTGTGAATTTTTATTTTTAAAAAATAATTGTACATGTGAACAAAACCCAGAAGAGAATTCTTAGCACACAGCTCCATTAATATTCCCATCTAAGAAGTCACACCTTGCAGGTGCTTTCCATGTTTCGGTTTCCAATTCATTATTGCAGTGATAGGAGATTTTTTTAAAAATATAACAACAGACAATCGCGTAATAACATGGCTGCAGAGTTATAGCAAGAGCTGTAGAGGGAGTTTTACTGGTCTGGAAGTAGAAATGGAGTGGACCATCAGTGCAGACCATTATATATGGGAAACCTTTTGGTTGGGTGGCTTCTCTGTATATTCTAGGGAGCCCCTGTGACTGCTTGTCTGACCTCTCTGAGTATTTCAACTGCAGACACCTCCAGGGATTATGTTTTCTGGAAGAACATGGCAACCTGGGGTCTGACCTATCTGAATATCTGCAGTTGTGTACTGCTGCCCATCACTATGGTATCTGAGTGCCTCCCATACAAAATAGATTGGCAATAGTGGACTTTTCATGGAGTATCTGGCGCTTCTGTCTGTTCAGGTTGTAGGGATGGAGCTATTTCTTTTAGTCGGAGGAGAGTGGTTGTTATTGTGATTTACCATTCTGTCAGTAAGGTTGGGCAACATTTCTTAAAGGTGATCAGATTCTGGGTTCCTTTGCTCCTCTCTGGAAGTTCATTCCACAGCCAGATCCCCTCCAGTGACAATGTTTTGGCTCCAGTTCTAATGTGTTTTCCCCCTCCCTCCCCCCAAGCTTTGTGATCTGTGTATTTTTGAGTAGCATTATTGTCTTGGTGGTTCAGAGAAGGACACACTGTCTCCAGTGATGCAGGGACCTGATACATCAGTTGTTTTAAAGATTGTTAGGGCCTTAAATTGCCTGTGGAAGCTGATTGAGAACCTGTGCAAGGACTAGAACGGAGGAGTGATGTGTTCACTGACCCTTAAATCGTGGAGGAAGCAGACTTTCTGCTTTTTGCATTGTTTTCACATTCAGTTTTAGATATGGGCCATTATAGAAAAACTGCAATTTTCTCACCTTACCCCAACCCCCTCTGTGTGTTATTCCTGTCCTACGGATCTCTGTTCTGTGACTCTACCAGGAACGTTATCTGTCTAAGCTAGTCATGTGAATTTCCACTTGTGCTACCATGTGTGCTATGGCTGTAGCAAAGAACCCCTTTCTACACCTAAATGTTATACTCAGAATTGACCACTGGAAATAGTTGATGCAACAAGGTTGATGCACACAGAAAAGGCAGGCTGCAATTAATGCATATTTCCAACATTCTTTAAATATCTGCAAATAAGTTATTCAATTGTTTTTCAGTAAGGTTTTTATTTAAAGCCAAAGGCAAACTTCTAGAATATCCAGAGGTTCTGTTCACATCCTCTTCTGAATGTGCCCTTTAGAAAATGTATATCAACTTCTGCAATTGGAGAATCAAACCTTTTTAAAAATAAAACCAAAAATCAGGTTTTCTTATAAGAGCCCAATACTTCCTGGTTTGGGCCATGTTGGCATTACCTTCCTGTGTTGACCTAAACCATTATTGGGGGAGGAAGAGACATTTTTAAAATGAATGCCAAATTTATATTAACCTGGGAAATACATAAGGATTAGTTGTGCAAAATGACATAGTACATGATAGGAGGGAAAGGCATTCACTTGGGAGTTTGTTTTGAACAACTAAAAAGATAGTGGTCCAAAGTCTAAGCCAAAAGTAACTAATAGTTTTTATTTTTAATGGAAGGCTTAATATACAGTGCATTATGTGACCGATATATTGGTTCAAAACTTACCATTTTTTTCCTTACATAAGTTACAAGTTTCCTTGGTAATTGTAGTATCCCTTGTAGGGGTAAGTATGGAAGATACTGCAGAAAGTGTATCTATTTATCTAAGGAAAACTCAGCAAATTGTTAAACAGCTATAAGAAAATGGCTGCCCTGAGAACTGTACTGCCTATTAAAAGGAATGGTCTCTCTGTGTGTGGTTTATATGGTACTGTAAAGGTATCAACCATAGTCTTAGGTTATCAGCTTTATGGGGTGAATATGATCAATTGGTGGAAAAAACCCTGAGGAGTAGGAAGGTTTGATCTGAGGGCATTATGTGGCTATTCTATAAAGTATTGATTGGTAATTTATTGTGAAAATATTAACAGGGAGAATCTGACATACAGCAAACATTCAGTTTGCCTATATCAGCAGTTCTCAGCTGGGGATCCAGGGGCCTTAGCTATCCCCTCACTGCATCCTGAGCTCCCCTCTGCCTGCACACTGCCCCTAGCTAATCCCTCCCTGCACCCTGAGCTCCCCTCTGCTTGCACACTGCCCCGAGCTACCCCCTCCCTGCACCCTGAGCTCCCCTCTGCCTGCACACTGCCCCTAGCTACCCCCTCCCTGCACCCTGAACAGTTTTCAAACTTTTTGAGTTGAAGGCCCCTCCACTCCTGAGTTATAATTTTTGGTCTCCTGCCCCCCAACCAGAGAGGCGGGGTGCTTGCTCCCCAAACCCCACCATGCGGAGCCAGCCCGAGCCCCATCAGACCCTGCCCTTGCCCGCCCCCCCCATAGAAGTCAAACTACACCTATGGAGGGTCCCCGTGCCCAGTGCCCTGTGGAGCAGAAACCCTGAGCCCTGGCGTCCCACAGGGCTCAAGCCCCTAGGGCCCTGCCACCAGGCCCTGGAGTTTTTGAGTTTGAAAAAGGTTGAGAGCCCTTGGCCTATGGCATTCTAAATGTGATTGGCAGGATGGATTTTTGAGGCCAGATAGCGCTGAGGGTGAATTTGGAGAGCCCTGAATAGATGAGAAACACCAGTAGTAAACTGAAGATGTCTAGCCCATGTAAAGAGAGAGAAAAAAGATGGAGAGAATGGAAGGGCAGTGGGGATGGGGCGGAGCGGTGGAATTGATGCCAAAGACCCGTAGTCACTGCGGAAAAGATGATGGCTAGGTACCTAGAACCTAATCCACACCATAGTGAAGCCAGAGGGAATTCTTCCATTGACTTCAATGATCGGTGGTCACAAGGAAATCCATGTAGAAGAAATATCTATAGGACCATGTTTTCATGTTGACAATAGGAGCTGCTCAGGAAGCTGACGGTTCTGAGCACTTTTGAAATGTGGCCACTTCAGTGGGATTTTTAAAAGCACCTGCGTGAGATAGGTGCACAATTCCCATTGCTTTCAATAGAACTTATGTGCCTAAGTTGCTTGAATGCTTTTGAAAATCCCACCCAGAAACTAAATGGGAGCTGAGCTCTTGTGAAAATCTGGTCTGTATTATCTTATCTTCACCGGATGGCGTCAGGGAATGCAGAGGGTTTTGTGGGTTGTTGTGGGTATATTCTGATATTTCTTCTTTTTCTGCAAAAGCCAAGGTTGATTTTTCCATTGTTCTGCCAAAAACCCGTCATATTTATAGGTTGTATTGGCAGAAATAAAAGAAACCATGTAAAGGGAGGAATTTAATTCCATTGCTTGCCTGATTCGCTGACTTGTTGATTCATGTGCTATGGTGTCAAGTTTTGCTTAACAATTAGTTGGTGCATCAGTGAAAGATAGCAAAATATGAAAATAAGAAGACACGCTCCTAAATCTTTTGATTGGTTTGTTATTTGGACAGCTCATGTCTGTTTCTTGAATTCTGATTCTAATTCAATTTAGCCCCTTCTTCACCTGGCATGTGGCTATTCTCAAACCTGGTTGCTTTACTGTATGATTCTGCTGTTGATAATATACATGAGGCTTACTATAAATCCTGAAATTGGGGTCATCAAAATCGGTTAAGAAAAGTTTCCAAAATTATTTTCTAAGGATGTGTGAATGGAGCTGCTATCTGAACTCTACACTTTTGGGTTTATAGCCTTGTGAGCTCTGAGAATAGAAAAAAATTCTAATTCTGGTTACAAGAAGGCAGATAGTGGGTAGTGATAGATTAACCAGTTTAGATAAGAACAAAACTTTTTCATCCAAAAAGGAGGGGATAGAGTAGGAGATTGTGATACTTAATCAGAACTCCTGGGACCTGTTGATGCCTCTGCCACTGATCTGTTTCTGTGGGAAGTCACTTTTAGCCTTTCTTGTTCTCAGTTTATCCATCTCTAGAATGGGAATAAGAATAGTTCTCACCTACCTCACAATGGCTTTGTAAGGCTATATTGTTTGTAAATGGCCTGGAGATAATTGAATGAAAGATGCTATATGCATTAAATGCAAAGTATTATTAAAACTCTAGCCAAGCCCAAACTGAACCTTTTTTTGTGATTAGAAAAACTTTCACTTTAAAAACAAAAATTGAAAATATGTTTAACTTCCACATTTCCTGGTTCCCTCTGGTATCAGAAACTAAATATACCAGATGTTTCACGGGAAAGTATGATCTTGCTTCCCGATTCCCAACCCAATTTTTGTAGACCAGTTTGGAGAAGGTTCAGTTTGGACAGAATGTCCTGCGTTCAAGTCATTGGACTGTCCTGGGAAAGTGGAAATACCGTGCAGCTTTAAAATGTGGCTGTATGAGCTGGAGTTGTTAAAACCACTTCTAAAAGCGAAGCCCTCATTTGAGAGATGAATGTAAATATTTATTTGAATGGTGAGGTCCGCCACTAGTTTTTCTTGTTTATTTGTCAAAACAGAAGTAAAACTACAGAACTATTACTGAATATGTAATGAAAAAAAACTCCGTAAAACAGGCAGGGGGAAATTAGTCAAGTCCCGTATTGATTTTATTTTTAGAGGCTAATTACTGTAAATCAGCTTTGCAGTGAGTTGCATAATTCGCTAGGAAACCAAATTGGAAAGGATCTATAACCCCAAAACAACTGTGTCCTTTATACTAACATTTCAAACGGCGCTGAGAACTGAAGGCAGATCTACCATTCATGAGGCTGATGCATTATGAAATTTTGCTACGTGTGTTACCAAAATCAGAGGATGTGACTCCCTGGATATTACAGCCCTGGAACACTACAGAGAGAGAGAGAGAGAGAGAGAGAGAAAGAGAGATATTTATGATATTGCATTCACATTCTGTCCTAGCCCATTGGGACAGCTCAGAATCTAATGATTGTGCAGGCGGGGAATGTTAGCCTTTTCAAGAAAGAAATCATAACGTTGTCGTGATTTAAATGCCCATTCACTGATTTTCTCTCCCCCCTCCTTTAAAAAATTAAATATGTTTTTACTTTTGTTTATTTGTTTTTAATGGAAGATTGCAGATCTGGTGCATTTCCCCTCCCACTCCTTTTTCTGCCGTTTGTCTGTGGTGCTCACAGTAGCTTGTCAACAGCAGTTGATGATTGATGTCAAGGCTGGGAGCAAGCAGCTGCTGATTTGATTGACTGTTTCATCTCCTAACCTTTGGAGCATTATGGGAATATTTATTCACCTAGTCACGCTTAATGGCATTTGGTGCAGTACTTTCACAGGAACAATGAAGGAATGGTATTATACAGAGGTAGTTTAGAAATTCATATTCTTGTTCATATATTTATTTAGAGATATGAGAAGAAGTGAAGTGTACAGGGTTTTGGCAATATGGAAGGATGTGAATTTTGGCTATGCCTTTTTCTGTTTGGGAGCAATTACAGGCATTGATGAGTAGATAGAGAGATATGCTTTATGTTAATAAAGTAATTGTACTATGTTGCAGTAAAAAAGGATAGCTTCATTATAAAATTCTTGTTTTAATGCTGTCATTATAGCAGACATATAGCATATGAACTATTTTGCATGCAGATAAGGAAGCCCTGACAGCTTGGTAGCATAATTACTCTAGCATACAGTACATTACTAGTAGGGGCTGAACCTTTTACTGGAGATGTGCTCATGGGACTAATTACATTGGCTTTGTTAAATTTAAAAATGGTATGCAAGCAGGCAATAATCATTTCTATGATGCTCTGTTATTTTATGTTCAAGAACTTATGGAAGACTTGAGCTTCTGCAGCCATTTTAAGCCCTGCAAATACAAAGATGTCAGCACCTCCTGCCACAGCCAGAGTAGCAGGCTTTTATGTAGCCAAGTAATCTGCATTAGGAATTTATGTGAACAAGGTGTGATCACCTTTAATGGTAAACCAAGTCATCCAAGTCATCCAATCACAGGTTAACAAAAAGAGAAGTAGGGGGGAGTGCTGGAGGAGTTTGAAATAAGATTTTAAAAATTGTGATATTGTGATTCTAGTAGTGGGTGGGAGAGGGGTTTCAGTCAGTAAACAAGACTGTAGTTATATTATCTTTTTCTCTTAGTATCTGATAAGAGTAGATGCCAAACTTTTAAACAGTTTCATTCTTAGAATGGATTCCCCCACCTTCCCATCTGCATTGCTTTTTCTTACCATGTCTGCGTTCTGCTGATTGATTGGTGTCCACTTAGTTCCAGATATATTTCTGCTATAGGAGTTTCTTCTTGCTTTGCATGAGTCTGCACTTAAAAAAATAAACAAAGTATAGAGAATCTTTTATGTATTGGGAGGAGCTTGTTTATTTCATCAACAGACCATTATAAACTGTAAACTGCTTGCTTATTTATGTATTTATTTTCCTACAGAAATCAAATCAGTACTGTGGCATATGGTTCCGGAGATAGAGTTAGAATTTGTGAATGATTGCAATTATCATGTAAGCTTGACGCTGACATACATTATAGATTTATTTTAATTTCACTAACTTTAAATATATATTGTGAATACCCTGAGGAGTTAGACAAATGGGAAGCCAACCAGCAACTATGTGTGTTTTTCTGAATTGTCACGTGGTACAGGAAGTAGTATGCAGTTATTAACTGAAAAGAGCTGGGAGGGTCATATGGTATTCCAGGGTCACAGCCCTTCAAAACTGCTGCTTGTTAAAGGTAGTCTGAAAGGAACATTGTTTGGTTTGTGCCTCTTGGGCTGACAGGTGGTTAGGGTTTCTCCAAGGGCTCTTTGTGATTGATTGCAGATGGCTGGGAAAGACAGAAAGGAACACATGCCTACATTCTACCATCCTTTCTCACGCTGAGTAGCCCTATTGAAGTGAGGGTGGTAAAATGGAAGTGAGGGTGGTAGAATCCAGCCTATAGCTAGCAGTTTGAACTTGTCGATGAAACCCTGGCTTCCCTCAAGTCAATGGGAGTTTTGCCATTGACGTCAGCGAGGCCAAGATTTCATTCCTAGACTTCACTCTGCTGTTCTGGTTAATGTATTTTCATCTATTTTCAATTCCATTAAAAGTTTCTTTACTAACGCTGAAGAAGATCGGGTTTGTATTAACATATGTGACGTCTCAGGTCCCAGCATGTAACTGTGCTCCTAGAAAACATTCTGTTTGGTATTGCTAGGGACAGCTGTGTGGAACTAAATCTGATCCATTTATCTTGTCATCTCTCCCAGTAAGTCAGTTTCATCCCTATGTCAGGTTTCAGAGTAGCAGCCGTGTTAGTCTGTATTCGCAAAAAGAAAAGGAGTACCCGTGGCACCTTAGAGACTAACAAATTTATTAGAGCATAAGCTTTCGTGAGCTACAGCTCACTTCATCGGATGCATCCGATGAAGTGAGCTGTAGCTCACGAAAGCTTATGCTCTAATAAATTTGTTAGTCTCTAAGGTGCCACGGGTACTCCTTTTCTTCATCCCTATGTGAAAGTCTGTGTGGTGTTCCCTGTCTTTGTACGTTAATTGTTTGCAGCGTATATGTTTCAGAGTCTTTGTATTTATTTCCATAATGCCCAGGAGTGTACAAATATTCACCTACACTTCTTTCTGTTGCATTAAATGTTGACTCATGTAGTTTGTTTTGACAAATTCCAAGTTCATCTGAGTGAGTTGCTTGCATTTCTCTAATCTAGGGAAAGGTATGCAAGAACAATAACCTGTTGGCAGTGCTGTCAATTTAGAGTTTACTTATTTTATGGGATGAATATGATTATGAAGTTTGAGAATGGTTTGTTAAGCTTATCAAAATCTGCTATGTATTTTTAATGGTAACTAGAGCGGGTTGGAGTTTTGCAGTTGAAACTTTTTTTCTAACCAAAAAAAAAGTCCTTTTTACACCATTTCTTTTCCCCGTTTTTACCATGGAAGAAAGGAAATTGAAAAAAAAAAAAGAGGGAGAAAAAGGAAGAAAATAAAGAGGGAGAAAAGGGAAGCGGAAAGAATTCCAAAACTTGAAAAAAAGACTTTATTTTTAGATTTTTGCTTTTCTCCTCAAAGTTCAGAAAGCTTCAAGGACAACTACATTTTTTCACAAAACATACTCACTGTTTTGCAACCAGCTCTAATGGTAACTAACAGCTCAGGTTTGGGTTGGTTTTGTTTTGGACGGCTCAGTTTTGGTGCTGAATTTGAGTAGGGTGACCAGATAGCATGTGTGAAAAATTGTAACAGTTTTTTTTCCCGAGTATGTGGGGGGGTATAGTTACTTATTATAAAACAAAGCCCCTAATATTTGCATATCTAATCACCCTAAACTTGAGACACCTTAAAGGGTCCTGATTTTCAGAGGGCAGAAAGGAGCACCGCTCTTTTGAAAATCAGATTCCTTTATGGCATCTCAGATTGGGCACCCAAACCAATTAGTCACTTCTTTTGAAAGATCTTGGCCATCATTTTTATTGTATTAGCTTCATGGACATGAATGAACTTCTAGGTATCCGGTTGAGGACACAAATCCTAATTAGATTTTCTAGGTGTACTGTAATAAAAATAACAAAAATGTACTGCAGGTTTCAGAATGTAGTAAATGTGCCAAAATATACTTTATATTTACCAATTGTAAAAACAGTAATAACTCCTATAAAGCTGCTATAGCGCATCAAGCATTTTAAAATATACAATTAACAAGCTAGTAACATTTTGTAAGAAGTCTTGCATGCGTATTTATTCAGTTATGAACGTGGTGCCCAATTTCATGTGTAGTTGGAAGATTGGCTTTTTTTCACGGTTGTTTTCCTTTATTTTTGCCCTTTCCCATCTCTTTCACTCTGCCCCCCACCTCTGTATTTTCAACACCGTGAATTGAGGGTGGGAGTTTGGCGTTAACTTAGAAATCTCTGGGATTTAGCAGTTTTGTCACCAGCCTGGTATTCTTTAAAGCATTCCTTTAATGTTTGATCCTCTCCTCTCTGGATAGCACCTACTCAGTCCCACTAAAGTCTCAGATGGTGCCAGACTATCTCCTCCCCACCCCCATCTCCCTATGGGCTCTATTGGTTATCAAACTAATGCCAATGAAGCACCAAAGTGATGAATGTAATGGACTGAATGAATTTTGACACATTGGCCTATGTTTCATTATCACCTCTGCTGCTTACAGTGGTTGCTATAATTAGAAGCAATAGATAACAGAGCCTTGAAGGGCTGATGTATTCATATTCCACCCAACTGCTCCTCATTTGTATATTTATGGAAGCTAAACTAGTGCAGTGATGTCTTGTTTATTTCCACTGAGCTGGAGAGGATAAACGTTCTGAGGAAAAAGCTCCAGGTATGAATGTAATTTCACAAAGGTAATTATATATTATCCAGCCTGCTTTCTCTCAGGGAGATGCTTGAGGAGAGGAGCCTAGGGCAGAAGGAGATTTTTACAAGACCTTAATAAAAGCTGCTGGTGCCTGGAAAATGATGACACAACTTTAGTGCTCTGCGTCCCATGATGCACTCCCTATGCTTCTGGGCTTCAGCTGTAATTGAAACGAGAGAGCCATGTAAAAGAGCCCCCCTCATTTATGTTGCACAAAATCAGCATTGTGCCACCTGAAACGCCCTGCAGATCAGGGCAGGTAGAGGAGAGCTATGTATGGGAAGCAAGAGGTTACCTGCACTTACAACGAGGCTAAAATTGCTGAAGGAGAGTCTCTTTAAAGAGTTAATTTTTGTTTGTTTGTGTGGTTTTTGAAATGATGTGCCTAATGTGTGAGTATTCTACAATGCAGTCAACACCCAAGTTTGTTAACCAACCACAGCTAGATACATGATGTGTTCTGCTGTTTAATCCTTGTAGATAACAGAGATGTTTTCAGCATACAAATCAAGTTAGCTTTCAGAGATGTGGATAACTCAGATTACATATAGCAGCCTGGGCAGAGAAATCAATCCTCTTGTGTTCTGTGTCAAACTTTGATTTGCAGATGTCTACTTTTTTCTCCCTTCATGTGTGTATATAAAGGAAAATAAACCCCTAACAAATTATATTCCTAATAATATTTAAGCATCTAGATGCCTCAGTGATGAGAGTTCTAGAAACCCCCTAAAACAGATAAGTTTCCTAGCATACGATCTCAGGTGAGGCATCTGATGAGGCCCTGCAGATCCTAGCCCTGTGTTGAGAGTGATGTAAGGTCCCTTTCTCCCAAAAGTATGTAAAACAAGTGGCACATTCGGTCTTCAGCAAAAAGCCACGTAGTTTCTACATCACTCTGAGTATGTGGGGAAAAACTGGTTCTTTCATTTGGACAAAAAGAAAAGGAGTACTTGTGGCACCTTAGAGACTAACAAATTTATTAGAGCATAAGCTTTCGTGAGCTACAGCTCACTTCATCGGATGCATCATTTGGACAATTTACTGATTCCAAGGAGAGGGTTAAAAACGAAAAACCTGCACAGAAATCAAACAAAAACAAACCAAACAATGACACTTCTCCTCCCACTGCCACCCTCCCCACCCCCCAAACTGAGGCTATTGGCTTTCAGAATTTATGTGGATCACAGGGTTAAGAATCTAAAATGTGGATCTGAACTTCCCTTCAAATTTCTGGTCACTGTAGAGCCGTTTCACAATGATCCGGGCGGGGGTAGTGCTCACGGCTGCATTGTGAAGGCTGAAGCTAGCTTCCTAGAGCCTGATTTTTCAAACATTTACTTCCTTAAATTCTCCGAAAAGAAGGCAGTACCCTGGAATTTCAGGGACAACATCTAATCTAGGGGTTCTCAAACTTCATTGCACCACGATCCCCTTTTGACAACAAAAATTACCACATGACCCCAGGACGGGGGGACTAAAGCCTGAGCCCAGTTGAGCTCTGCTGCCTGGGGATGCCAAATCCAAAAGCCAAGGGCTTCAGGCCCAGATAGAGGGCCTATAACCTGAGCCCCAAAGCCCTGAGGCTTGCTTCGGCCCCAAGCACTGGGGCTTGGGCTTCAGCCCCAGACCCCAGCAAGTCTAAAGCCAACTCTGGCAACCCCATTAAAATGGGTCACAACCCACTTTGGGGTCCCGACCCACAATTTGAGAACCACTGATCTAATCCCAAGATAGAAAGAAAAAAACAGAGCTTTAAGTTATGGCAGTGTGAATGAGGGTGGGAAGTTGTTAGTTGTAAATGTCCATATTTTTGATTTTAACTGTTTTCTAATGGTTCTTTCTTATCCTGTTTCCCACATGCCTTGACCTATGAACTCCAAATTTGGGCCTTTATCTACCAAATCCATAACTGGCAGATGAGGCTCTGTCTCCCAATACCTCGGGCCAGTTTTTGTCCATGTTGTAAATATAAAGGGAAGGGTAAACACCTTTAAAATCCCTCCTGGCCAGGAGGAAAAACCCTTTCACCTGTAAAGGGTTAAGAAGCTAGGATAACCTCGCTGGCACCTGACCACAGTGACCAACGAGGAGACAAGATACTTTCAAAGCTGGAGGGGGGGGGAGGACAAAGGGTCTGTCTCTGTCTGGGTGATGCTTTAGCCGGGGACAGAACAGGAATGGAGTCTTAGTACTTAGCAAGTCATCTAGCTAGAGATGTGTTAGATTCTGTTTTCTTTAAATGGCTGAGAAAATAAGCTGTGCTGAATGGAATGGATATTCCTGTCTTTGTGTCTTTTTGTAACTTAAGGTTTTGCCTAGAGGGATTCTCTATGTTTTGAATCTGATTACCCTGTAAGGTATTTACCATCCTGATTTTACAGAGGTGATTCTTTTTACTTTTTTTCTATTAAAATTCTTCTTTTAAGAATCTGAATGCTTTTTCATTGTTCTTAAGATCCAAGGGTTTGGGTTCACCTATGCAAATTGGTGAGGATTTTTATCAATCCTTCCCCGGGAAGGGGGGTGCAAGGTTTTGGTGAGGATTTGGGGGGGAAAGACGTTTCCAAACGGGCTCTTTCCTAATAAAAAAAATACTGGTTTGGTAGTGGCAGTGAAAGTCCAAGGGCAAAAGATAAAATAGTTTGTACCTTGGGGAAGTTTTAACCTAAGCTGGTAAAAGTAAACTTAGGAGGTTTTCATGCAGGTCCCCACATCTGTACCCTAGAGTTCAGAGTGAGGAGGATTAAAGTGTGTGGAGGTGGGGGGGAGCATTAGCAGAGTGGAAGGGGTGTGTACTGGAGGTAGGGAGCTAGGAGTCATACTGAAGTGTGTCAGACTCTGTGGAGTGGATATAAAGTCTTTAGGACAACACAGAGGGCCTCAAGATCTGTCAGAGCAGAGTCCAGTCCCGTGCACTCTTAATACCAGAATGATATTAACATCTGGTGCTCACTTTTATTTTAAGAAAAGGCGTGGGAGGAATCCCTGAACCAGCTCTTTGCTTAAACACAAAAGCTGCAAGTGTGTTTCGTTGGAGACCAGCTGACAGCTAGTCTCCATATTTTCATCTTTACCAAAATTCTACACCTTACAAATATTTCGAACTTTAACCTGTCGTGTGTGACTCACTGTGAAATCCTGCATGTATAAATTACCACATGCCATAGTTAGTACAGCTTTTTAAAAAACAGACTTGCAAGGTCTTCCTTCGCTTACATAAACCCACCATGACCTGTAATTAACACATTTCATAACTCTAAACAGATCAATCATTCCAGTTTGATTTATTATTTTTTACTACTCTACCAGCACATCATACTGTGGTAAATAAAACGCGTAGACCTCTGACGTAACACACTTTATCCTCCCTTATCAATTCCTATTACACAATTAGGATGTTATTAACTTTCATTACTTTATTGTGAGTTTCACAATATTTGGTGTTTGTTTGTATTTGGTGAGTTTCTATTCCTCATGGTTAGAGAGAAAATGTTGAAAATGTGACCCAAGTATACTCTAGTGGTTAAAACAGAAGTACCATTGAAATTGTAATTAGGGTAAAAACTGTTTGTTTTTAAAGAACATCTCATGATTTTGCGGGGAGGGGGGAAGGAGAGCTGTCTCATGATTTTTAAATGCTTAGACTTGGCAACACTGCAACTGGGGCCAGATTGAGGCACCGAAATAAGAAGTTCCCTTAGCATTTTGGTTCTCTTAACAATTTGTCCATAGGTAGATGCTGGATGCTGGGCACCACTGGAAATCTGGCCCTTACTTAGCTGTTTAAATGTAAGCCAAGTTCTTTAGAAAATGTGGCCCTTTAATAAACAATACATAAAATCAATGTTTTACAAACAACATATTTTCAGTTGCGCAATAACTGGGTATAGTTTAAGATTTGGTGGGTGGTCTGATCTAAGAAGAGAGAGAGTTTGTGCTGAAAGGTTGAGAAAACAGTTATTTAAAATCTCCCATGGTTAGCAAACAAACAAAAACAACTCACAGATTTGATCCCTTTTAGCCTGTTATGAATTTATATTAGCCCAATTTAATTACTTTTTTTCTCCTTTTCTCTTTTGTAAATTCAAATCTCAAAATTTGTAGCTAAAGCCTCAAGACAGAACAGATACATAAGGTAAAAACCATATGAAATAGTATCTTAAAACAGCCCTCAGATATTTTTCAGCACTTGAGTATTATTGGGCATCTTCTCTCATCCACACCCCAGATCCCATTGACAACAATGGAAATTACACAGATTGGGGGACGATGACAAGGCGAATAGACCACCAAGTCTTTTTTTTTGTCCTCAAGGGACAAGGTATATTTTGCCACGTGACAAGCAAGAGTCACAGCTGGCATCAACTGTGAATCCTCTTTGCTCAGTGACATTGATGCAGGCTGCATAAAATATTTGCTTGTGTTTGTGATAATAAAAGATTTTCACTAACTAGAAAAGCATATCACAAAGTTAGATGCTTAAAAGTCTGTTTTTTGAAGTATAAATTCATATATGGGCATTTTATGCTGTGTATAGTAAAGTCCTGAAACTAGATTAAATCTTTGCTGATTGTTGCATTAATTATACACTTAGACCCCAATTTTTCCAGCCTTACTCCCATTGACTACTACCATACTCCGGGAGAGACTGAATCAATTATACAGGTTGGACAAATTCACCTAAAGTCTGAATTTACACAAAATCTCAAGGGAAGATCCAGTTTCAGTTCTTTTAAATAATAAATGAGAATCCCATTAAGCAACAAAGAAGAGGTATGATCCAGGAAATCAACTCCCATTCTCTGAATAATGGTTATGTAACTTCTGATAGAGGGGCGAGGAGAATTGATGGATTTAAGGTAGTGATGGCTCTCTCTCTCAATTGCCCCTTCCACAGTCCTGAATTTTTGGGGGATGGATAAAATGAAATCCAAATCACTCCTGTTTTTTTCCTTCTTTCTGTATAATTAAAATTTTAAACATGGCTCCCTTTAATTAAAAAAAGAAAAAAGAAAAAAATCCTAGAAAACAATTAATTAGTGAATAAATTTCAAAGAAAAGAGTTAAATATATGTATCTGGAATGTGTCAACCTAGCTCAGAGAGAATCACTATATTAGTAGTATTAGGTTTCAGAGTAGCAGCCGTGTTAGTCTGTATTCGCAAAAAGAAAAGGAGTACTTGTGGCACCTTAGAGACTAACAAATTTATTAGAGCATAAGCTTTCGTGAGCTTGAGCTGTAGCTCACGAAAGCTTATGCTCTAATAAATATATTAGTAGTATTAGTATCTGTAATACCAGAGCACCTAGGGGCCCCCATCGTGGAGCAGTACTCCATTGTTGAAAACACAGAACCATAAGATGGTCTCTGCACCAAGGAGCTTGCAATCTAGAGTGTTAAAAATAAATAAATAAGAGCTACAGTGTGTGAAAGGCACTGCTTAGTATCTGAATAACAAATGTCAGGCCAAAACGTTTTCTATGACTATCAGCAAAGTCTCTCCCTCCCCTCTCCTCCCCCCCACCACAATCTACATCTATTTTTTCCAGAGCAAATGCTTAGAGGCATTAATAATTGTGTTTTCCTCTTCACCTCTAAAAGCTGCCTAATTTGGCTTAACAGTCAGAGTGAAAAATAATAATTAATGTGACTCATCCATCTAGAAAGTGTAACGCATTACACAAAATGAACTGAAATAGTGGCAAGAGAAATCCTGTAGATAATGTTTCATAGTATAATTTCCTGCGGAGGAATAAAGTGACCTGAATGAAGAGGATGCTGGTTAATCAGCTGGATTTAGAATTTCTTTCAATATTATTTCATCGGCTCTTTCTTTTTGTATTTTACTAGTTTCAATGGTAATTGTTAAAAATATAGGGAATAATGGAATATTGCTGCAAAAGGCTGTAATTTATTTTACAGGCAAATTGCTGATGTCATCAATGGTGGAAGTGTGGCTTAGCTGGTTTGTGATCTGCAATATTGTCCCAAGAGCCGGTTTAGCTGATATATTTTTCTGCGTGGTCATCTGTTGTTTAGCAGTGGGTGTTTGCTCCTGTAAGTAAAGGCTGAGTTAGCAGTTCTATTATAAATTCCTTTTCTTGTGAATCCGTGACTGTGGCATGCCTACTGGGTTGAACCCACTTCTCACAGCAAGAACTGCAGAGTCATGGGACTTGGGAGACTCAGGTTTAGTTCCCTGCTTCTTCACAAACTTCCTGTGTGACTTTGGGTTTAGACCGTGTGTCTCTGTGCCTCAATTCCCCATCTATAAAATGGACATAAGAGCACTTCCCTACCTCATGGGGAAGTGCAGATTTTGAGGTACTCGGATACTATCATAATGGGTGACAGATAGGTATCTAGGTAGGTAGGTAGATTTTTATATTTAATTACAAACACATAAGTGATACAGTAGCCCTAGGGCCTTGCACATTCTGTTGTTCTGAAACTGTGGAATCCACCCCTTGGCATGGAATTTTGTTCCAGAATCGAAATTTTCACAATTATAAAACACTTGCTTATTGAGATGCGTTTCTCAAGTAACAGAAATTTCCCAGTTATTTATCTCATGAAGTGACATTTGACCAGTCATGTTGATGAATGTTTGAGCTTTATTGTGTTTTGTTGTTGAATTCACTAAACGTAAACCAGCCTCTTGCCCAGAATTTCAAATCCTAGCAAACAGCTTTTCTGAGATGTTAGTCTGGGTACTAATTAGAGCAGAAACAAATGTGCTAACCTAGCCAAAATGTGCTTATTGCATATAGGCACTAATCCTGAAAATATTTAAGCATCTGTTTAACTTTAAGCATGTTAATAGGCCCTTGAAGTCAATGAAACTATTCATGTGCTTAAAGTTAAACAAATGTGTTCAGGATTGTGTACCTTTTAACTCTTCTTATCAGCATCCACTTGGTAAAATGACTTCACCTGCATCAGTCATTTGGAGGACCAGAAATAGCTGTTGAGGGATAAATGTCTCCCACTTTTGAAAATAAATGTCTGAGCTTAGCTTTAAAATTTATTTTGTGATGTGCCATAAGAGAGCCTAAAAACTTTATATTCCACTAATAATCTCATTTAAGTCAGATACTGTTTTGGTATTTTAAAGAAATCTCATCTTAATGGTTTCAAAAAGCACAAGTATGACTTTCTGTTTTCAGGGGAGCTTAGGTGAGGGCTGGGGAATGACTTTTAATTTACTGAGTTTTGATAGCCTTGGAAGCTGGTTTCTGTTCAGCCATCAGGCACACTGTGCTCAGGCAAGCTTTTCTCAGAATACCTCTACCAAATGTGTTTTGATTCTAATTTGGAGGGGCTGTGTCTCAGCTGAGAAAATAATGGTGTTTATGAAAATTTAATCCCTGCCTCTGTGACAGCACAGACAGCAGATAGGTCCTTAGACGGTATGTTGGGTTTTGTAATGAGTGCATCTGTTCACTAAAAATTGGACTGGTACAAGCAGCAATTCATTTAAATTGCGTCCTGAAACCATCATTGCATAGTGATGATTTTTGTTACTATCTATTTGGGCTGAATTCAAACCCGTGACTACAGATGATCCTAAGGAACCTCGTACCTATTCACAGACCATACAAGTATTGAATGCACATGCAAATGAGAACCAACCTCATCATGGCACCGGAGGGAGCTCATGTGGAATATCATGTTCATTTCTGGGCACAGAGATTGATATACTGGCAGGTATTTTGAGAATTGCATCTAATATTAAGGGATTTGAGAAGAATGTCTCATACGAAGATACTAAAAAGACTGTTTGTATGGCTTTGCCAAAGAATGATTTTGCAATGAGGGGATCATACTAAATGTCTGCAAACATTAGAAAGGTTTAATCAGAGAGAAGGGGTGTAACTAGGAGTAAAAGGATTAAATGAAGCAAAACTCTAAATATCATGTTGAATTTCCTAACGCAGAGCTAAAGGGTTTTGCTGGATTAGGACAATGCTACAGAAATGCAAGGTAAACTATTTCATGGCTATCATCAAGTGAAATTCATAAGTCTCGCTGATTGCTGTTAATGTATAACAAACAAAACTATAATAACCAGAAAACCTATATCTGTTCCATACTATGATGGTTTGCATTGACTTGAAAAGAAACCTTGGAATTATAGGCCATCTAACCAAAATGCTTCCTACATCAGAAAACTTTTCAATAAATGGAGGAAGTAGTGTAATTCAGGCTTTCTTCAGTGTCCTATTTCACACATCAGTAATAGGAAAATGAGGATTTCATCATGCTGAGGAAAAGGGATATTTAATTTACAGTTAAGGAAATGTGTCTGGTTTCAGTAACTTTTATATCAGCTGAACAGTAAATGGATGAAGGGTTCCTCTCTCTCTCTCTCTCTCTCTTTTTTTTTAAATGATTTAAAAGCTGCATGTGATAACTAGAGCTGGACCCTAAATCCAAACACCACTAAACTTCAGTGTGTTCAAAATCCAGATTCACATTTTGCATCATCTTGAATTTTAACATGATCAGGTTGCTAGGCAAAGTGAAGAAGAAGAAAATATAAAACCAACTAACATTGGAACCCATGAAGAAGTAAAACCATGCTATGCATAAAATGTACTGATAAATTATAGAAAGGGGGTAGGTAATGTCAAATGAGATTAAAGCAGATATTGAGAATAAAATCCCAAATGGGTATGTTACGGCATGTTCTAACCCTCCCCTTGAATTTTGATATAACTAACTCCAGATGGCTACATAACTGCATATGTCTGCATATAACCCTTGTTATACTTAAAATGCATAATGTCCCCCATTTGTTGCTCAGTTCCTTTAACTATTTTAAGTATGAAGCTGCAGAGCATCTAAGCCAAGCCATGATTTGTTTGTGAACAAGACTCACCTGAAGGAAGGGACTGATAGTGAGCAAACTTCTGTGTTGCTAAAAATTGGAGTGTCACAGAAGACACTTGGGTTTGTAAGAGCATGATGACATTATCACAGTTGGAAGTCCATTGAGCCTATAGTTTTTCACAGCTACAGGCTATGGGATAAAGTGTATCGGGGAGAAGATACTGCCAGCATTCACTACTCAGTAAAAGGCCTGCTTTAAATAATAGCATTGAGGCCCTATAAAGGCATATCAGGATGCTGTTGTGTAAAAAAATCTCCTCGTCAGAGAACATGAGGTTACCTAATAGTCTTTAGACAGCGTCTCAGTATTTAAGCAAACATGTTTTACATGCATCCTTCCAGTTTCAGAGTAGCAGCCGTGTTAGTCTGTATTTGCAAAAAGAAAAGGAGTAATTGTGGCACCTTAGAGACTAACAAATTTATTTGAGCATAAGCTTTCGTGAGCTCACTTCACCGGATGCATTCATCCTTCCATTTCTGATGGAACCGGACAGGGAAGAGACTCATGAATGGCTTCTGTTAGAGGTTCATACTCTTAGGTGAGCTGTTTTATGGAGACGTTTGACAGCACGTTAAGGGCCTGATACAAGCACAGTTAAAGTCGATGGGAATATTCTCTGCCATACCTGACGAAAAGTAGCCCACATTTTGCTGAATATCTGAATTTATCTGAAAGTAGAAGAAAAACAGCAAGAAGGGAGATGAGTAATGTTTGCTGAGAGGCTGAAATCATTCAATTTCCTATTTATTTACTAGATCTTTTATATCCAGAATACTTTTGTGTGTGTCTGTGTGTACATACGTGACCCAGGGAACCTTTTGCTGCCAATTGGCAGAGGACACAGGGTGTGTACAGGGTGGGGGTTCCCCTGAATCAGATACGTGCATGATAATTCACCAAAGGGTGGCATGTGACGTCCCTTCCGTGAGCCATTAGCCCACTGCATAATCACTGCAACATGTTTGTTTGGGAAATAGTTTGAGAAATGTAAAAATATTAGGTTCCAAAGCGTAAAGCTTGTCACCTGAGTTGAGGGGAACTAACTCAGGGCTAACTCAATCAGCACATAGAACGATGGACGTCTGTGGAGATAGGCTGTATTTCCTCGCTGGGCCAGGTGTGGGTCTGAGGACAAAGACAAAGGTACTCCAAGATAAGCCTCTGAAGAGGGGACTCTTGGGGCGAGAGCTAATAGACTGTAATACATAAAAAGAGGAAAGGGGACATGATTTTATCTTTCAGCGAGGAGGCAAACTGACAGCCTGGTTGTCTCATGAAAAGACAGTCACATCCAGCCTGGCTGTAAAGCGCTGGTGAGCAATGCTTTGAGACATGGGAGTATCATGTTGAGTAGGCTAGGCTCTGGAATGCATGTTATGTTTTTATTTTATATGTAACCATTGGTTTGCAATACTTGCTACTACTTTGAATCTTGATTTGTAAATAAACCTCTTCATTTCACTATGAGCATATCTAAATTCTGTGTGTTAAGCGGAGTGGTGATCGAAGGTAAGCTGGGGCGTAGTGTTTCTTTGGAAGTTGCGAGTCTGTGCATACTACAAAGGTCCAGTGAAATAGGAGCTGGACGCTATAGGGAGATGCTCATAGGGCTTGATGGTTGCGTATGCCTATAGTAACCTGTAAAGAAACAGCAGGGGTGGCAAGGTCTACAGGGGAGCTGACCCTCAGTTGTCATAGACAAGGCTTCCTCACACTAAGGACTGGTGCTGGCAAAGTGCTTCATAGCCCTAGGCACCCTTGGGAAGTGTCACCGCATATAAACCCTAAAATTGTTTTAGAATGAAATCTTAAGATAAAGTTTTCTCAGAATGCCATCAAAAGAAATACTACAGGCACTTAACCTATTTTGGATACTCTTTTAGGAGTCAGAGTAGCAGCCGTGTTAGTCTGTATTTGCAAAAAGAAAAGGAGTACTTGTGGCACCTTAGAGACTAACAAATTTATTAGAGCATAAGCTTTCGTGAGCTACAGCTCACTTCATCGGATGCATTCGATGAAGTGAGCTGTAGCTCACGAAAGCTTATGCTCTAATAAATTTGTTAGTCTCTAAGGTGCCACAAGTACTCCTTTTCTTTTAGGAGTGTGTTAAGTGCAGCATCAATTCTCAGGACATCTCTTAAGCCTTTGATTGATGTTGAGAATGAGATACCTTGTTTTTTTGGGAAACCAACATGTTTTCACACCCATTTTTCTGCAGCCTATATACATGAAGAAGGGTCTTTTTTTACTCCCCAAAATGGCATTGTCATGTGTACCTGCTCCATTTTTGACGTGCCAGTTCCTGTTAAAATTAATAGAAAGACTCCCACTGATTTAACTGGTAGATGGAGAGAGCCTTATCATGGCTATGCAGTCACGTGCTACCCAAAGGGTTTAATAATATTTATTTAATAGTTAAAATAAACCTGAGTTGTCATTCACTTGGCTTCCACCTCCAGATTCCATCTTGCATCTTCCCACAAATTGTGAAATACCTCCAGGACTTTGTCGGATGAAAAGTGTTCTTAAATAACACACAGTCCTTTAAGTACTCCTGGAAAGCTAGTCACCTCGGCTTACCTGACCGATACTTGCATTACTTTGCCTTCTATCTCTACCTTATGTCCTTGTGATTTCTTTACAAGAGTTTCCAGCACACACATCCTTCTGTTCTCTATCAAATGGAGTCTTGACAACCGTTCTGTCCTGTTTCTAGACAGAGCCTCCACACCTCTGAGGTTAAGCACAGGTTTTTTTGCTACACCATTGTCATGCTGCACTATTACCCGCTCTTACCTTAAACATGGTACCCAGCAGATAAAGATCTAATAGCTAGTGGGAAATTGGCTGGCTTCTGGTCCTATGCTCCTCAAGAGACCACTTATTTTCCTTGTTCTTTTGCTTCTGCTTACACTTAAGTTTAGTCATTCAGCACAGTGGGAACAAGAGCCGATGGATGTTTTATTTCTCACTTGTGAGATGACTCTAGTATGTATATCTAGTTTGTGGATCTCTTTCTCAATGAAACTGAGCTCATGAAACTGCCAGGCTTGATTTTTACCCTCTTTCTCTTTGGAGAGCTCTAGCATTATATGGAGGGGCAAATAGACATGTCCTTCAAATTTCTTTTGTGACTTACCTTCCTGAATAAAGCTGATAATGAAAAGAGATTCACTGCAGCTCTAGGTAATTTATTTTCTTTAATAGGAGGAAATAAAACATACATGTTGTGGTGGGGTGTGTGTAAAAAGGCAATCCCCGTAAGTGTCATAAGATTTGTCTACATGGCAACAAACACCCCCACAGCAGCGAGTCTCAGAGCCCAGGTGTATAGACTCAGGCTCACGCTATGGCACTAAAAATAGCTGTGTAGACATTCAGGCACTGGCTGGCGCTCAGGCTATGAAATCCGGGGAGATGGGTGGGTGGGTTTTAGAGCCCAAGCCGAAACATCTACGCTGCCATTTTTAGCAGGGTAGCCCAAGCCAGAGTCTGTAGACCTAGGCACTGAGACTCACTGCTGTGGGTTGTTATTTTGTCTCTGCTGTGTAGACAGACACATAGGATTGGAGGGGATCCTGGGCTATTGAGTCCAGTCCCTTGGTATCACAGGCAACCTTGTGATATAATCCCATATAGTTATAAGGTGCCTAGAGTAAGGGGCAATATGCTGCCCCAAGAGTAGCTAGGAGGGTGATTCAGTCGCAGTCTTCTGTCCGGTTCCCCCTTAAGAAGTAAATAGCTCCAGGTCTATAAATGACTCGGAGTTGGCTCTCCACTCCCCTGACACTGCTTTGCTGGCCAGTGTGCTTTTGGAGGGGAGATGGATCATAAAATCATAGAATATCAGGGTTGAAAGGGACCTCAGGATCCATGACTCCTTTCACTCCTTGCCCTTTCTCACTGCCCTTTTGCAACTGGTGGCAGGGATGTAGTAGCTCTGCAGACCCAGCATCCTTACTGCAGTTCTACACAGGATGCGAGTAGCGGTTGCGGGGGTGTAAAGGGGAATGGCCACTTCTTGGTCTTTCGTGTTTAGGTTGTATGGATGGAGGTATAAGCCCATATAATAAAATAATCAGCTTTATGTCTGTTTCTAGGAGTCAGTCCAGCCTTTTGCAGCCTATATCTGCGTGCACAGACAAGGGCTGATATGACCAATGCATGGAAGTACGTCAGGGGGAGGACCTCAGAGTCATCTGACAGAACAAGGAGTAATGGTCTCAAGTTGCAGTGGGGGAGGTTTAGGTTGTATATTAGGAAAAACTTTTTCACTATCGGGGTGGTGAAGTACTGGAATGGGTAACCTAGGAATGTGGTGAAATCTCCTTCCTTAGAGGTTTTTAGGCCAGGTTTGACAAAGTTCTGGCTGGGATGATTTAGTTGGGGATTGGTCCTGCTTTGAGCAGGGGGTTGGACTAGATGACCTCCTGAGGTCCCCTCCAACCCTGATATTCTATGATTCTATGACCTGAGAATTTTCAGTATTACAAATAACCAGATTATGAAGCATATAGAGTCAATAATATGGTGTATGCTTAGCATGCTCATACATATATCTGTCTTCTGGATTTTTCCAAAATATATAGTTCTCACTTAAAAGAAAAAGAAAAAAATGCTGCACAGAAAAGATTTATTTCTGAAGAAAGCATTTCTTTGTTGTAACTGTTGCATTGTCAGGAATGTTTGTTGTAGGTATGAGAGAATACATGAAATATTCCCACAGAGATCTAAAGAATCACCTTGTTAATTCACATTTAGCTAATCCACTCGCCCCATAATTCATGCACACGAAAACTGCAATCTCTCCTTGCTTCCTAGCAAAAGCCTTAATACAAAGCACTGTAATGAGGTCCCATTACTAAGGCTTGATTGGTTATGAAAATATCTCTAGTACATTAACTAGTGATTATGGAGAATAAGTAAATAATGACAGCTAAACTCCACTTACCAAATGAATGAACAAAGTACATTTTGTGTTGCATTGTCCTTGCTTTTTCATCAACAGTGCCTGTCATGCACCATTTAAATGAGCAGATGCCTATATTCTTGAGTTCAGTGGGCACAGGATTGGGCCCTTATTCACAAATTCATGAAAATTCAGTGATTTCCCATGGCGTCCTCATCATTAGTGTTATAACAAGATTCCCGCAAGTATTTGAGATGGCTAGTATTTACTCTCCATATTTTCCAGCAGCCAACTCAGCCACAAAAATGACTCTGTAACAAAGGTTGCTATAATGATCATTGGATGAAGGCAACATCCTGGAGTGTTTCTGTGTGAAGAGATATGAGAAATTCCTTGTCTCATGAATCATAGTCTAATCTGTTTAGAGGAGAAAGTTTATGGAGGTTCTTGTAGCAGTTCTTGTTGAGTCTACTGCAGTATTGCCATGAACATTTGCACATCACAAGTGAGACAACATTCAAGTGTTAAGGATGGGAGGAGGGATGGTTCAGAGGTTAAGAGGTCTACCTTGGAGGCGTGGGTTCAGTTCCCTGCCTATTTGGTGACTTTGGACAAGTTAGGATAGGTCTCGGTAGAGTACAGATGCTGGCATGCCCATAAGCATAGGTATAAATAGCAGCGTAGACTATGAGGCACTGCTGGGATGAGTAGAGTGCCCCACATGCCTGAATGCTGTGTGTCTATACCCTACACGGATCTCTACACACCCACATCTCTTGTGGCTACACTGCCAATATCAGCTGTCCCGCTACCAGTTCCTTTCCTCTACAGCTACCCCCTTGACAGAGCCCTTTAATGTTGGGCAGAGCTACATGCTACAGCCTGCCTTTCACTGGAGTGTGTAGCTACCCGTACCCTGCACGCTGCCACAAGTGTAGATATGGCTTTAGTCTTCCTGTGCCTCACTTTCCCATCTGTACAGTGGGAATAACAGCTCTTTCCTATCTCACAGAGGTGTAAGGCGGATAAATACATTAAAGATTGTGAGGCACTCGGATACTATGGTGATGGGGACAAATAAATACCTAAAACAGATTAAAAGGGACAAAAATAATTTCTTTCTTGTGGGTTTGAATATTCTAAGCTGTTGTGTTTTTTTATTATGGTTGATGTCACCTTGGGGATGTGCAGCTTGGCTGGATAGTTGCTCAAAGATGGATCCAAAAGGTGGTACATCCGTAAACTAGGGATAATGATGCTGACCTCCATTGTAAAACACTTCAAGAGCCACTGAGGAAAAGCACTGTACAAAAGCTCTGTGGGTGGTGGTGGTTGAGACGGGTTTGGTCCCTTTGGGGTGTCACCAGATGTGCTGGGGTGCCAATGAGTCAGCCTATTCTGCCAGCTTGGGTTCCCTTTACCTGGCCTTGCTGGGCTCGCCAGCCTCTTCCAGCCAAGCACACAGGCAGGGCCACACTCAGCTGCACACAGAGACAGAGATCCACTCTGGAAAGATTCAGCCTTTGGGGGTCACCCCAACATTCGGGTGCCCACTCCTTTAAGGGGTACAAACCCAAAGGTTTTATGAAATTTGCCCCCTCCCTCAATGGGGAGGGAGATATGCACAACTTCTTGCCCCACGCCCGTTAGAAATTACATTAACGGGGTTATATTATAAAGAAGCAATACATTTATTAACTACAGAAGATAAATGTTAAGTGAATATAAAATGGCAGACAGAACAAAGCAGATTACTGACCTAATAAAGCAAATACGCAAGCTAAGCTCAATATACTTAAGAAACACGTTACGAAATGTAAATTCTCACCCTAAATGTTATTTTAGGCAGGCTGCAAAGTTTCTGTGGTTCAGAGTTCCAGTTATATTGTTTTTCAGACTGGACCCCTGTCTCAGTCTGGAATCCCCCCCCCCCCAAGTGGTTTTCGCAATCTTTCTTCTTGGGCAGACAAGCTATGGAGAGGAGGAGTCTGGTTTGCCTTCCTCCTCCACCCTTAAATAGGATTTACATAAGGCGGGAATCCTTTGTTTCTCAAACTTGACCCCCCCCCCTTCCCTTACAGTGGAAAGTTAAAAGAAGTCCCAGGTAATGTTTTAGTATCAGGTGACAAGACCACCTGACTCTGTAGTATCACAGCATCCATGAGTCAGTGGCAGTATGGAGTGTCCACAGGAAGGCCAAACCTTTCGCAGTCCATTGTCCTCGCTGATGGGCCATCCGCCTTGTCTGACTTTTCCAATGTTGTACCTGAAGTGTTAGAAGTGGGTGTCACCCAAAGTAGCGTACTTGAAATACAGATACATAGTCAATATTCCTAACTTCAGATATGATACATGCATACAAATTGCATAATCACATTCAGTAAATTAAAACCTTTCCATGATATCTTACAAGACCCATCTTACATAAAGTACAACTCAGTTATGGCATATTCATATCATAAGCATATTTCCATAAAGAATATGGAGTGAAACATCACAGTGGTATTATTATTATTTCTTTGAGAAGAAAGAAAAGGAGTGATGCGACTGGATACTGTCAAAAAGAAATTTACTGTAGTTTGTGAGAGGCTGATGATTGGCTTCATTCCTTTTCTTGTATATAACTAACAGTTGCTAAAATAAGGTGGGCTTTGCAAAAGCGCTCAGCATTGACCTAACTCTACTCGCATTAAAGCCAAAGAGTTTTGCTGTTGACTCCAATGAGAACAAAGTTAGGCCAGTGCTGAATGCTTCTGAATATGCCAAGAGTGAGCTGGATTCTATTCCTGTTCTTGCGTCACTTACAGAACACTGAACTCATTTCTAAAATAAGCCCATATTCTTCCCTAACTTGCGCCTCTGCTACTCCATTGAACATCTGACTTGTAACGTAACTGCATATTTCATGCACCTCCGATTGGTTAGCATAATGGCTGATGATACACAAGAAGGAAAGAACTCATCTTAACTTTCAAACCTCAAAATGAGTTTACTAAGCGGAGAGTTAGAAAAAGAAATCTGTTTATAAACTGTGTAAATTTGGTCTGTAACAAACATGAACCCTACAATGCCATTTTTACAGAGTAAATTGTCGGGGTACAACCATACATTGGTGAACAAAAGAAATAGGTGAATAGTGTGAATAAGATAAGACTATCTGAGACTTAACTACAGGCAGACCTTCTTGAAGAAAATTCCAGGAGTGTCTACTTGGATAATACCTAAATTGACCATATTGAAAAGTACTGTGCCACAAAATTGCTAATGGAAGTGTTGCACTTAATTTTGTATTAATGTACTATTTATAGGTTAGGCTATTTCTAACTGTATGCCTATATGAGCAATTCTTGTTCAAGCCTGGTCATGAATTGGGTGTCTTTTCTGGAGACAAAACAGGTTGTTTCTGTCTGTTTGCTTGTCTTGTTGCCATCAGCAGGCCTGCAGAGCTTGTCCTGCCTTTCGTTTATCTGGTGACTTAAATAACAGATGCAAAAGAGACAAAATAGACGTCCCAAATTATCTAATGACCTGAGAGAAGAGGATGACCTTTAAACAACATTATTTTCCCCTGGTTGTTGAAAATTTTCCCGGGGCAATCTCCTTCTCCAAATGCTAAAAAACCTTCTGGGATGCCTCCAGAACACATACTAGAATGATGCTGCTGCTTCTAAGCAGTCTCCGAAAGATATCTCAAAAAACGCCAGCCATAAAACTTAGCTTTTTTATCTTTTCAATCTGATGCTATTGTTCATGCATCTTGCATCATAATTTTTGCTACAGACTGTTTGACAAGGTGCAAACAGCCTTTGTATAACTATGGAGAAAAAACCGTGTTGTGAAACTTAATATACAGTCTGTGAACGCAAGTCTCTAATTAGGTGTCAGCTCTGTGGTTTTAAATGAAGCCTGAGCGCAGCCTCTTCTTAGAAGGCAGTGAGTATAAAGATATTTTCCTGCAAATTATATAGTTTTAAGAAACACTGGTGTATGTCCATGTGCTCAGTTGGATTCTAAACAGCAACCAACAGGAGTGGGTGAGGAGATTACGAAAATTACAGCTGTCAATGGGAGGTGAGGGTGTTCAGCACCTTTGAAAATCAACCTCTAAATGATTTGCTGGTGACTGATTAGGTGCAATAATTGTATTACAATGCTAGAGAATTGTTTTCTTCTAATAAGAAGGTAATTGAGGTGACTGACTATGGGTTCCTTGAAGTCTTATGCTTAGATTACAATAAGAAAGATTCTGATTAATTTAGCAGCGGGGTGTCAAAGGCTTTTAACAACTTAACAGGAGGCTATGGTAGAAAGATAAGGAGATAAACAGCTTCTGAATCTCATATTAACAATTTGGCCATGCTATCCTTTAGGTTTATGTTGGATCATTGTCAGCACGGTTGTTTGATAGGCAATATAATGGCGATGTCAATTTGTCTTTAAAGTGGACACTGTTCTATTACTGAATTCAGAACCATGGTAAGCAGATTAGCGTTCTCGTATCCGTTCTCAGTACCCCTTCTTATGAGAAACTGATGGTGCAAACTGCAGTGCTGATGTAGTCTCTTTTTTATGGTTGCAGGAGAAAAGTACAAGTGGTTAGATTGTGAATGTAAGGTCACTAGCTACCTTCATACAACAGGGAGCACTTTTGCCAAATATCGTAAAAATTCATGAACCATAAAATGCACACAAGGAGTCCATAACCACCCAGCCTTTCCTTCAGTACCTTCTCGTTGCAGCATTAGCAATTCTGAGCAAGTCTCACAGCAGGGCATAGCACAAATTAATTAGCTAAATTACTATCTAATGGCAGTAACATTTGATACTGCTAAATATTTCAGTGCAAATATGGCAGCCAGGTTAACATATTTAAATATGAGTGGCTCCTGTTTTAAAGCTGAACATCTCACTCCGGCCAGGGTAGCTGACAAAACTTTGTGTTTTAATTAGTTCTGCCATTAGCCATGTTCTAATTTGCCATTAGTGCTCTGCTCTGATGAAGTGGACCATGATCCTCCAAGTCTTCTCTCAGCAAAGACCATCGTACTCTAAAGATGATGAAATGGAATTTAAAGAAAAGTCCTGTGCTGTGCACATAATTAAATCCCATTAATAACAAAGGACCTAATTACTATTTCAGATTTATCAGCAGAACATTATGGTGACAGGTTCCTGGCTGGGAAGGTGTTGGGGGTGATCTCTAACATACATGCTACAAATTAGTCATGCATTTGTGTCTAGGCCATATCCGATCTCAGAATGGAAGACACTGGTTATTTTTAGCTTTCCCTTCCTGAGACAGGGAATAGAATTTGCTTGGCTTTTTTTTTTTTTTCCTGTTGAGAAGAAACCCTTCTGGCTTTGTTGTAAGTGTGGTTTGTAATCATTGTACACATTCCAGATGGTTCATGAAAACTCTTTGAAATGCCATCTGCCAGGCGTGTGTCCAGCCAGCAAGCCTATCATTCTGCTACAAGAAAGGAGGAGGCGGGGTTTCTCTTCCTGAATCGCAGTCAGTAACACTTGCTCAGATTCAAGGCAAGATGGATAGCAGCACAAGCATCTTAGAACAATCTTCATGCTAGACAATAACATGGAAAGTTGTTGGTTGTTGTTTTTTTTTAAACCTTCCCCCAGATAGGACACCCTAACGTGTGTTGTTTTATTTCCTTACGTTCGTTATTGGAGACTGATGTGAGGTGACAAATGTTATCTAGCTGATGTAATGTTTTCCTTTTTACGCTACGGCTCAGCATTTCTAATGCATTCAATGTGTGTCACAGACAGTCCTGCTGATAACAAGCCCATCTGCAATTTTTTTTTTTGACTTGAACATTTTCAGGAAATGAAGAACACTGAAATGAAACACACAGATCCATCCAAATTGCTCAGAGGAATTATGGCAAAGATATAATTGTCATGTAAAAAAGCCAGCCAGAACAGTAAACCACTAGCTGCAGTTTTGCCATCATAAAAAACTGAAGAAGGGAAAAAAGAAAAGGAGTACTTGTGGCACCTTAGAGACTAACAAATTTATTAGAGCATAAGCTCTGAAGTGAGCTGTAGCTCACGAAAGCTTATGCTCTAATAAATTTGTTAGTCTCTAAGGTGCCACAAGTACTCCTTTTCTTTTTGCGAATACAGACTAACACGGCTGCTACTCTGAAACCTGTCATTATGAAGAAGGGAAAGAAATGGTTAATAAATAGTCTCTCCAGGAAGGTAGGAATAAAGAAATTATGGGACGGTTTGAAATGAATCTTGAAGTTCCCTGATCTTCATGTTATTAAATAATTTATTCCCCTTCTTATCTGTCTGTTGTGTTTAATTTATAAGTTACACGATAAATCATGTCCTATGCATTGTATTCATGAGTGTCTGATGGTCCCGGGTGACGATTACACTGGATGAGGAAAGACATAGGGTCTAATTCTCAGTTATATTTTAGCCCCTTTACACTGCTCCAGCAAAGTAAAAGTAAAAGGTGATGGAAACAGGTCATTAGAAATACCCAGTGTGTAAGTTGGTTTCCAGTAGGTCTGTGCCATCCGTCTCCCCTACTGTCTGTCATAGCACCTACTTTAGGTGTGCTGGGGGGTGGGGCATAGGGTATGGCTGGCGCATGCTATGTTCTGGCTATTCTTAGCTGGCAGATAGTCTGTAAGGAGGGGGTCGTTGCAGCTAGAGCATCAGCAAGAGTGGCCTGGACAGCTCAAGAATACAAGGAGTGCAAAGGTGATGTAAAGTCACCATTGCTTCCCATCCTCTTTCCCCCCTGCTTTCTCAGGAGTGACCTCTTGAACCATATTTAAGATATTTCGTCTAAACCGACTTTCCCCCTTCTCTGGCACTCGAGAAAACGTCTGCCAAGTTGTCGGTGGGACAGGAACATTATGCTCGAACAGCTTCTATGGGCTTCAGTCTCCCCTGCAAATTCCCAAGAGCCCCCACCTCTTTCCATATGCAGTCATAGAATTCAGCCTTTTCATTGAGGGCTGATGCAGATGCCTGTGTTGGGGAGGTTCTGCCTGTGGGAAGGAAGAGTGTTCCAATAAAGAGCAGTCATGCTTGGTCCTACGGCTTTCTGCTGCTTTCAGGTTCTTCCTGAACCAGCAGATTGATTGTGGCCAAAAATGTCCACACCTCTCCAAGCGTCTTACGCTACACTTTCTTCTGAGGTGGAGAGTGTTTTAATATCTGTGAATGTGTCGTCATATTTATTGTTAGAATGCGCGCATCCTGTGGCCTGAGGAGTCACTTAAAAAAAATAAATACTATTGAACATAAAACCAATCAGTATCAATTAAATGAACTGTGCCCTGTGATCTAAAACACAATGGAATATGCCACCACAATGAAAAGTTGTGAAAAGACTCATCCTACCCCACACTCGCTGAACTTAAGCTGATGGGGAGAACAGAACAGATGATGCACCAGTGAGGGAGCCCTGTTCCCAGTCTTCTCATATTCATACCAAAGGGCCATGTCCCAGTTGCTCTGTCTCTGGGATGGTGCATTGAGAAACCAGCAGCCTCAGAAATAGTAGCCAGACCCCATATCATACAGGTTTCAGAGTAGCAGCCGTGTTAGTCTGTATTCGCAAAAAGAAAAGGAGTACTTGTGGCACCTTAGAGACTAACAAATTTATTAGAGCATAAGCTTTCACATCCGATGAAGTGAGCTGTAGCTCACGAAAGCTTATTCTCTAATAAATTTGTTAGTCTCTAAGGTGCCACAAGTACTCCTTTTCTTTTTCCATATCATACAGATTTTTATTGTAGTTTGAAGTCAATACCTTGAATTGCATCCAGAAGCAAATTGGAAGCTGGAGTAGTCTCTGGGGGATCAGTAGGTGACAATTGTGAAGTCATGGGCCACCGTGTTCCACACTAGCTGAAGCTTCTGAGATGCCAGTCACAGATAAGGTTTTCAAGGAGTTACTACAATAATCTAATCTGGAGGTCACATCAACATGAATGTGGGAAGATCCAGTTCAGCGAGGAAGGGTTATATTATTCTATATCTAATATAAGTGATAAGGGCTTATCTGGCCAGCACCATTATCTGGAATCCCAGGAGCAGCCAGGAATCCTAGAGAATCACAAGGTTATGAGGAGGGCAGGTAGAAAAACAGGAAAATTTGTCTCCATTTTCCATTGAAATATTTCCAGGTTCGGGGGGTGGAGGGGGATTGTGTGTGTGTTATGGTTTTTGCCAACTCCAACTATGAGCCTCAGTGGCAAATTCTGGACATGCCTCTTGATGGAGAAAGCAATACCGCTCCCTGTCAACTACCATCAATGCCATTTTGTGTGGATTGAACTTATCCAACTCATTCAATCATGGACAGGCACACCGTTTCAAATGGTTGGGTGCTGTATTCCTGTTTCAGTTTCAATATATTCATGCTTATGTTATACATAGACTTTGTGATCCAGAGATGTTGCAGAAGGGGCAAGGAGCTGTTTACCCAGAGAACCTTAACACATGTATTTTCAAACATTTTTTGAATGTTTAAACTTGTAATCTTTCCGTTACTAGAACAAATTGTGGATATAATTTAAAAAAATCATTCTAGTTTTTAGAGGTGATACAAGTTTGAGATAATTCTCTGTACTTAAAATAAGGGATACTCAGCCATATTTCTTGAACTGCAGTGAAGTTTTTAGGTGAACCTACTGTACCAGAAGTGTGTGTGTGTGTGTGAGAGAGAGAGAAAGATTGAGATTTAACATTTTTTCTATAACAACTGTGCCCCACAACACTTTCTAGTGCTAAGTAAAAAGTAATAGCAAAAGTAGGGAGAAATTAACAGGTACATGCAAGGGAGAAAATATATCTTGAGGTGAGATGTGAAAGGAGAGAGTTTTGATGCATTGGAGACATATAAATAGAAGCTGCAAAAAAGCCTCCTTATCTAGAAACATACTTTGTGTAGCGTAAGGAATTTTCTTGCTGGCAACTCAAAGGAGAGTCAGTAAAATAAAGTGTTAAACTAGCAGCAGGCACAATTGTTGGTATGCTCCCAACACCAAATTCTGGCCGATGTCTTTTCTGCATACGCCACAAGAGATCATTTGGTATAGCCCAGCAAATACAGGAGCGTAAAACAATAGGTAATGCATGTCTGCGAAGGACAAAATTACTGCACCTATTCAGTATTTATGTTGGGCTGTAAATTCTAGAATTCGCGCTAACTGACTCTCAAGGTTTCTTTCCACATAGCTCACATGGGAGAATTAATTTCCTGATACTGTTATTTCCCTGGAAGATGTTTGAATGTCCCATTTAATTCCTGATAATATTGATGTTGCACTAACTTGTAGTTTTCTCCATTTAGGCACAACCCGTCCTCCGCGAGAAGGAGAAGTGCCTGGTGTTGACTATAACTTTCTGACTGTGCAGGAGTTTCTGGACCTTGAGCAGAGTGGAACTCTTCTTGAAGTAGGAACGTATGAAGGTATGGCATATTGGGGAACTGGTTCAGTAACATAAGATGAAGGAGACACTTATATAGTCGCTATAAAGGTGTTTTGGCCAGTGACTTCATCAGCTTTTTAGGCTTTGTCTTCACTAAGGAAAAGATGGTCTGTTCTTAACTCTAGTTAGCTAACTCAAGATAAAATCCCAGTGAAGACAAAGCAGTACACAGTTTTCACACAAATTAGCAAGTCAAGTTAGGCTGTGGGGGAAGCCTAATTTTTAACTTGACCTGATAAATTGTGTGAAAACTACAAACTGTGCTAGGATTTTGTCTCCAGTTGGTTAACTTGTGTTCACACACCTTTTATGCTAGCGAAGACACAATCCATTATCTTTGCATTAGTGACCAACCCTCATACACTTACTTTGAAATGTAGAGAATTCCTATATCACTGTGGTATTAAGTTTTTCTTCCCGCAGGTATCTACCGTACAAAATTACATTGGTAGCCATCCTCTTGTAGTGTTTGAAGTGCTTGCCGAGCCACGCAATAGCATTTTCATCACTAAGGCCACCATGAAATGTAGTCACTTGACACTGCCTATCACAAAGTAGAAGTTCAAAAGTAGACATTCAACCCATGCTAAGGGAGCTCTTGACAATTTTACCAGAAGACCAGTGTGCCATACTGTATCATAGGCTGCTGTCAGGTCCAAGAAAACAGCTCCTGTCTTCAAATTTTGTTGAAACCTGTTTTCTATATATGTAACAAGGGCTAGGACTTGATCTCATGTGCTTTGACTATTCTTGAAGCCAGCTTGATCAACACTGAGAGCTGTCTCCAGTTCTGGAGCTATATACTGGAGGATAAGATGCTCCAGATTTGAAGAAGATAGAGAGCAGAGAGATTGGTTGGTAGCTTGCGACATTGTGTGGGACCTTTCCAGGTTTTAGAAGGGCGATCACTTTTGACATCCTCCAGATCCTTGGCAGGTTACCCTCATTAACAACCCATATCAGGAATTTGGATAGCCATTGACAGGCATTGGTTCCAAAGTGTTTCAGGAACTCTGGTGAAATATTGTTGTATCCTGTCACCATTCCGGGTGTGATGTTGCTAAGTACAGTGTCTAATTCAGTGCTTGTGAATGTTCCTATACACTGATGAAGTGGATTACGTCATCTAAATTGTCGCCATTCATCGTGACTCTGCCGTTTTACGAGCTTATTGAGGGAAACTTTTGCAGTCTGAAGCAAGTGGCTCGCCACTTGGTTTGGGGTGACAGGAGGACAGGGCAGCACTGGTGGAGGTTGTGCTGTGCCAAGTCGACACAGAAGGTTCCAGGATTTCTGGCGGGAATGGGTGAAATTCATATTCCCTGTTGTTTCCTCCCATCTTGCTTGTCTCGTAGCATCTAAGGACTCTATTAAGTGGTCAGCAGTATCTGGCTCTCCAGACTGTTCATACCACTTCAATAGTTTTGAACATTTAGCATCTAAACAAGGAATCTAGACAGGCTATAACCTCATGGAATGGACACACACAGCCTTGAAGATGACTCCACAGAAAAGGTTGTAGACTTTGTTGATTGGGATGGAACGCCAGGGGATGATAATAATACTTCATTCTAGAGTTTCACTGAACTTCTCCCAGTTAGGTTTCCTAAAAGTTCGTCCTTTCTTTAAGCTTCTAACAATGGGCAGCCAAAGGCTGACATGGACACATGATGGTCTATGTTGAGTCTATGGAAAGTTGTCCAGGAGCATACACGATGCTGATTGGGGTGACTGTCTAGTGGTCACCCAGCATAGATCAGGTGAGTAATCACATGACCATCTAGCCGAGTGAAATGTACCCTGTTATTTTGGGTCATGGATGAAAATAAGGTCATTGTTTAATGCCCACTCCACCAGTCATTTGCTGTCTGGTTCTGAGTAACCCCAGTCAATATCGTGGCTGTTGAAATCGCTCACATTGGTAGCCATGAGAACACGCTGAAAATGAAACCATATGAGAAAATGAAATACTAATGGAAGATGACCAGAAAAGTTTACACACCACTGCCTTATTTTCCTAATGTCCTCTAGCCTCGTTCCTCCTTTCCATTCATTTCTCTTCCTCCTGCTGTTTCCCTTTTTCTCTTTTCCTCCCACTTGTATATCCTTCATCATCCAGCCCCTGTTTGTTTCAGTCTCTGCCCCTATCCATTTAAAGACTTGTTCCTTTTCAGGGTGGTTTTCTGGAATTGATTTTATTTCCCTTCCCCAAGGAGACATCACCCTCTCTCCAGGTCCTTTGACTAGACAAAAAAGCTGCTAAAGAGTGATGTGAGGTGCTCCCAATCCCCTGGAGTTTGAGAGTATTATTTCCAGAGTATTGGTCCACCCAGAGTTCTGTCCCACTCTTATATGTGCTGTCATAAAGTCACCGATGCACCTTACCAAACCCTTGTTTATCAGTTTCCTTCCCCTCTCATCTCCATTTATGTGTGGCTCTCCCATCAAGTTCTCCATCAGGAACATATCTGATCATGCTCCTGAGGCTGATTTTCTACAATGGGACATGGTAGGTGAAGTTGTGTGGTTCCCATGATCTTGTACTGACTTTCACTCCCAGAGTCCTGGGACTTAACTTTTACGAGACAATAGCAGTTAGGGGAAAAGCCTTCCAGATTCTACTTGTGTATGTGTTGTCTACAATATAAGCATGATTCAATCATGGAGAAATTCACAAATAAAAAATGAGAACCATTGTTTTGGCATGATGACCTAAGAATTGTGTGTAAATAACTTCTGTTTTCCAGCCGTAAGTTAGTGTTCTAAACACTGGGCCTGATTCTCATGTCCACTGCTGTGCCTTTACACCACTCTGGCCGCATAACAGAGCCTTGAAGGGGGCATGAGTTATATTTATACTTTCTGTAGTGCTCCTTTACACTTACAGAGCCATGCAAAGGGGCCTTGGGATAAATGAGATGCATGCCATTATTTTTAAAGCAGTGCTTCATCACCTTACAACACTGATGAAGGTGGTGCACCATCAAAGAAAGTAAAGCAAGAGCAACAAGGAGATAAAACCATGCTCAAGCTACATTGCCATCTGCTGGGTGGATCAACACTGCCAAATGGATCCTGATATAAGTAGAGAAGGGGGTGAAGACATGCTTATTTTCCAGCCTTTAAGGAACTAATACAAAATATGTGCAAAAGAAATCCAAAGTACAGCTAATTATCTGCTTAAAGATGGCCTGCAATGTGGGTTTTTTGCATCTTTATGATGTATAATAAAGTCCTGAATTTTTTTAAACCCAATCTTTTTATACTCCTTTGTAGCATCAACTTTAAACATTGCACTTGAATCCTCACCTACAGCTGCACCAGGTGAAATGATTGCAGTGTCAAATCTTTATGGGTTTAGCATTGCATGATGTTACTAATTTTATCGTTTGGCTTCGGTCTTCCGCTGCTATGAGTTGATTAGCATCACTGCTAATGTTCCAATAGCAAAACTACCCTGAAATGAGCGGTTTTTTTCTTTTCCTGTGTCTATCTATAATACTCAATTAGTTTTCCTTGTCATGATGCTCAAAATAGATTAGCTGAACTGTGTCCCTATCACATCCCAGTCCTCTTTTGACTTTTCCACTTTGAAAGGGAAAATGAGTACCTGTCTCTAAGCTGGCTCTTGGGACAGTCTGGAAATTAGTTTTCAGTTAATGGTGTGTTCAGCTGGGGCAATTTAAATAAGGCCATTTCACAGTACACATGTTTATGAAACTGATTAAACATATATTATTTATATTTCAGATTTTTTTCCAGTTCGAAAGAATATTGCTCTTGATTTAATCATTTTCTGATGATATAGGGAAATTTAATATTGCTTGGTATAGTAGAGGCAAGTGAAATTTTGGCTTCTGATTTTCAGGAGTTTGAACAACGTCATCTCCCATTGATGTCAACTGGATTTTCTGGTGCTTGGCACATGTGGAAATCCATTGTACTCTCCAAAGGAAAATCCATGAGAATAAAGAAATAATTATGATAATAGAGATGTATATATGTGAATCTTGATACATTCAATTTCATTGTAACATGCAATAAGTAACAGTCCAGGGAATGACTTTTCCGGCTTTGGGAGATTTGTTTAAGGGTTTGTTGTTGTTGTTGTTTGTTGTTACATATACCTTACGTTAGGTTTGACCGGTGTTGATCTTGATTATGATCCAGTCAGTGATGTAATTAAAAGTCAATGTTGTGATTGTAACAGAGTCTGTTCAAAGAAATAGAGAAGACAAAGTTAAACCCTTCTGATAGCTGGGTTATTTGTCCAGCTCTTCATTCTAAGCCAACTTTATTCTTCCTTTGCCTTTACTCCTTTTTACCTGCCCCAGTCCCGATTTGTATATATTATCAGTGTGGAGGTTAGAATTCTCCTGAAACTGCCACTAATGTTGTACTGTAAACTGGGTTCAGAGAACTCAACTGCAATAATTTCTGCTACTCCCGATGTAGCTGTTTGGCTCAATCAACTTCAGGTGAAATTGTACTTGCTCCTCTATACCATCCATACGAAAGAAGAAGGTAGAACTCAACAAAGTGAGAGTCTCACATATGTCTACTGGAGACCAACATAGTTATCACCTTGATGCTCTTCATCGTCTTAGAATAATAAGAATGTATTGCTCTAGATAGTTTTCAGACAGGAAAAAGAGACTGAGTTCCTGCCCTGGAGAGTTTTATAATCTAATTAGACAACCTAAACAATGGACGGGGAATGGTATGCAATGAAGAACTGTGTGATTGAAGTTCAATTAGCATGTTACCTCCATGATTTTGTTGGGTTTGATTAGAATCATAGAATATCAGGGTTGGAAGGGACCTCAAGAAGTCATCTAGTCCAACCCGCTGCTAACACTTCGCTCCGGGCAGGGTTTATAGGACTTTTTGAAGAAGCACACAAAGGTAGAAACATTCTAAATTAGTAAAAATGCTGTGTCTACTTGTGTTATGCATTTCCAGGTTATGTTTTGGTAGTTTCTCTGGTAGTGAATCAAAGTACAGTCTAGGAAGTATGGAGAGTGTTTTGACATTAGAAAGTGAGTTTGCCTTTTGAGGGTTTATCAAGGCACATAGTGATGTGTTTATTGCTGGATCCCACTGTAAATCCCATTTTTACTTTTACATGCACATTATGCCTCTGCCCTGCTACATCTCAGGAGTCTTTATTTCAGAAATTGATGAGAAACCACTGCCACCCTCACTCCCCTTTGATAAGTAGTACTTGGAAAGTTGACAGTGAGGGCAAGGCCAAAAGAAGCAGTGAAGCCTTGTGAAAATTGACATTTTAAAAGCTCTCTTGCACTTAGCTTATTGAGGGAAAGAATGGCAGGAAAGGAGGATTATAAAACAGGCCATGGGAGTGATCAGAGGAAGGGGAACACACAGGATATTGACTCCATCATGGATACTGTGCATTCTGCTTTAAAAAGAGAAAAGAACTGAAACTGGAGCCACAAAAGGCTGGGAGATTGGACTGGGAAACATTGTATCAGGTGCCCTAAAACTTTGATTGAAAACTGTTGCTGATTGAATTTCCTAGCATGCAGGGCAATGGATGCAACCTCTTATGAGTGTTCTGTTGGTATATATGTAAATAGTCAATAGATAATTGTCAGTAGATAACACTCAAGAATATATAGCCTCGCTCCTGTGTTGGGACCAATATAGCTTGTGGTTGTGTACTGCAAATAGCTTCCTCTTTGAAGGCAGAGTGGGTATGGCAGTTACTTCCAAATGGCTCGGCGAAGGGGGGAGGGTAAGTAAAACATCCACTACCATCAGACGCGCTTTAAAATGGTGAGAGTTGGTAGCACTGCTTTGATACTGGGAGATTCTATGGTGTGTGCATGCTGGGTGGAATGATGATCAAACGTAATGCCATCACCCCATGGGGATACGTTTAGCATGGTCCACCCCTCAGAAAGGAAAGGTCCATTTAGAGCATGCCTCATCTGAGCCCCTGTGGTAAATAGAACACAGTGATGATTGCAGTCGCAGGTTTTTGACTGATCCTGCCCTGCATTCAGTTTGTAGAGCTCCTACTGATGCCATGGAAGTAATGCTGTAGGTTACTCATTGCTTTTGCATACGAGTTGCAGTAGGAAGAGATCATGGCTCTCCCACATGCCATCTTGTTCAGCGGTTAGAACAGGATATTGAGTCACTGCTTCTTCCCCTGGCTTGCTATGTGGATTTGAGTAAATCAGATAACTGCTCTGTGCCTCGGTTTACTGATCTGGAGAAGAGAATAGTAACACCTATCGTAATCACCATTAAAAACTCAACAGATACCGCAATTATTACTACTTATTACTATTATTACTGCAGTTATTTTCTGTGACAAATAGAGAGGTAAATCTGTGGTATCTCAGATTATAATTATTAATATCATTACTTTGACCAAAGGCAGATTTAGGATCGGCACCCCATTTGAAGTAGGTGCTGTACAAACACACAGGGTGATGAAATACAGTTGCTGTGATTTTTGAGTACTGTTTGCAAATGTTGAATGGTGACTGCTGAGTGTCATTCTAGTGTTATGAGGCTCCATTAATGAATGCTTGTAAAGCACTTAGTGGTCCTCAGTTGAAAAAGTGCTGTAATGTGTAATATGTGAAGGGTTGTTAAATTATAGAGCATTATTGTCAAGGCATCATCTTTCATTCTCGGGACAGGCGTTGTGTGAGTGCCAAGAAAAATAATAAGTAATCTGCATTAGTTTCATCACTTAAAAAGTAATGGGTGACTTATTAGCATATATAATATCAACTGGCTACTGTAGTCAGGGACCCTGATTACAAGTACTTAATGACCGTAATCAGCTACCTAAACAGTCCAGCTAGAATAGCAGCAAAAGTCCCAGGGTGCATTCAGACACCAGCACTTGAATTCCAAGAAACTTCCTTTTTGCCTAATATTTCTGATGTGTTTGTTCTGCTCATATTTCTGTCCACTGGCCCTCTTCCTCCATCCATTCCTATAGAACAGCTGCTTTTTGTTCTAGTTTCATTGTTGATTTGCATTCTGTGGGTCTCGCCAACTTTGTACAGCCTTGAGTGAGTGCTGTGGCCATGGTATGCAAAACATGAGGAGAAAGATCAGAAGACTGGGGTGGCAGATGCTGTGGATGCACATGTAGCGGAACAAACACGTTCCACTTAATAAGATAAGATCCGCTTATTAACGTCTCCGTACTACAGATTGACTCAATAAATCATAATGATTCCTTTCGAGATACTACTGTGTATCATGTCAAAGATCCACTTATTAATATCTACATATTGTGGAAAGATTTCCCTCCCCCACCTTGACTTCATGCTTTTATTTTCCTTTTCTCTGGTAAAAATGGTGTGTGAGAGAGAGAGTGTTAGTTGCATTCTAAAATGGGACATCAATTCCTATTTTTCCTCAAAATATAGGTAGACAATTGGTCTGAAATTTCATAGAAGGGTAATTTTCATGCCCTTTGAATTTTCTATGGATTTTTTGACTGGTTCATATATTTTTATTAGAACAACTTTGGCTCTGGTCAAACTTTTTCCTCGGTAGCACTACGCTTCATTGTGGACAGATATCTCTTAAAATCATTGCCTGTCAACACAAAACTTGGTAGAGAAGATGATCCTGAGGACGTCTAGCACAAAGGATGGGGGAGGTCTTTTTTTGAGGGGTGCGCTTGAATGTAAGATTTAGGGTTATTTTTGGCTGTTATGGACCCAGTATGTGCTATGCACACAAACCTGATCAATGGAGGTTGGACACATACAGGAACGATTGATGATTGGAACTGGACACACTCAAGCCTTGTTGACGGGCGCTGAGCACACATGAAATATTATCAGTTGTGAGCTATGCTTTCTGTCACATTTTATCCTGCAGCAAGGAAGGGCTCCCATGCGGCTACTAACAGATGAAATATTTTCTGCTGCAGCTGTACTTCTGTGTTTCAGAGGCCTGGCCCCTACCTCCACCTCATCCAACTCCCACCTTAAACTGAAGAATTCAAAAAAACCTGTATGAAATAATACACAAAAATCTTTGTTATGAAGCCATTAGGGTTGTTATGCACACAACATACCTGACACCTAGCCCCAAGAGCAAGGCAGTGAAAGGGTAAGCCACCTAACAATGCATACCTGCTACACTTCCATCCACGAGCATGCTCCTTACCTCTTTCCACTACAACTACCACATACTACAGCCCATGTACTCTGTAACCTGCACTCTGGCCTCCTAGGACACCAGCCTTCTATCCCCTTGGAGCCGCCTGTGCTCACAATCCTTCTCCAAACTACCTCATCCAACATAACCACCTACTGCCACCAAACATGCATGACAATGTTGGGGAAATGCTAATCTCATACTGGGGTATGTGTGAAAAGGCTCAGCAGTAAGGCTGAGCGAATAGTCTGTGGTGTATGGTCTCTGTAATGCTAAGGGAAGTTTGTGGCGGAGTAGCAGAACATATGCACGGTTAATTGTCTTTACTTTTCTGTTCCTTGCTTTTTGTTCACGTTAGATTTAGCATATGGTATAAAGCAATCTTAACTACTTCACAGCACTTTTGGGTGTGTATTTATATATACCTTTATGTATGCACCTGTGTTTGTATATACGTACCAGATTGTGTGTGTAAAACAGATACTCCAATGTTTTGTTAACATTAATGGTTCCTGCCCTGACTGCAGGAAAGAGTCTTGAGTTCACAGAGTCAACCACAGCCTGTGTGCCAAAATATCCCTGCTTGCCTGTTAAGATCAGACCCCCCCACACCCACACCCACACAAATTGTGTTGCAATGCTAAAGCATAACAGGGAAGTGGAGGATATCGTAGTTGCCTTAGCTTCTGTGAATATCCATGTTTAATTATTATAAGATAGACTGTTGTGTGCATTCAGTCTGTTTGCATACAGCTGTATACAGATTGAACAATAGCCATGTGGTTGAGGTGATAGCCAATGATTTTCTGTTAGCTGCCAGTCAGCGTAATGGTGGTGATTTTGATGCATCCACTTGAGAAAAAACAATTTTGAAGTTATTTATTATGTCTAGGGTTTTCATGGGGCCTAGGGGAGTTCGGTGTCCATATCCCCATATTCATTAAGCCCAAATGAAAATCCCAGGCTATTTGGCCAATGAGATCATAATGTAAGATTCTTGGTTGTTACCCAAGAATTTAAGCCATAAATTAAAATATGCCTATTGTAATATTTTGGCTAATTCCCCCCAAAAAAAATCCAGACTGGTTCTCAGCTAGCCCATTTTGAACCACCTCAAGAGAATCAGAAATATAAAGGAGATTTGATTTACATATGTTGTAATTTAATTTCTCAGTGCTCTCTTTTATTGCCAACTGCAAAACTATGCTGTGGTTTGCTTTCTCTTCCAGATGCTAGATCCCTGGCCTCCTCTTGGTTGCCTGGATACTCTGAGTTTCCTTGAGGCATTGCTAATCAATGTGGGTTGCAGTTAGGTGATTCCTGCAGACAGCAGCCAGATCTGACATCTAAACGTAGAAATCGGTAGCCAAATTCAGTCTGGAAGTAAACAGCTAAAACACTGTAACCCTATCTCCACTTCCAGGATTCAATTCGTCTTGTGCTAATCAGACACCAGCACTCTGATTGGATTAGATGAACAGAGGCACTTCTAGTAAAATTAAAGATCAATCATTTTGGCTCTTCTGGAGAGTGGACAAAAGAGGCACGGCTCAAAAAACAATTACATTAATAATTACATTTTGATTCTGCATGTCAAGACCTTGCTTAATTTTTGTATTTATCTACATTCTTCCCCAGAATGCCATTTTGCATTAATATAGTATGCAATAGAGACTGCTTTTTAAGATGTAAGCCATTAGTGGAAAACATTGTCAAGCACAATATTGGAGCTTTGAAGATATTGTGACCTCTGTAAAAATAAACAGAAGAATTTTGAAAAGGGGAATCTCAGAGGATCAGAGAAACTACTTGATATAGATTCATATTTTTTTTTAAATGTGAGACCCGTGAGCAGATAAGAGAGAGCTACATTCAGTATTGACACGTTGGTTTTTTGCATTGTCAAAATCAAGACCAAAATGCTGCTAATTACCATCCAGGACAAAAGGCAATGTTTGTTTTTGGGTTGTTGCTTGTTGTGTTGAAGTTAAATGGTGGCAGCCCAGCTTCAATGTTTACACACTTTCAGGAGCTGACAATTATACCAAATGTTGCTGGTTTTGTTCGAAAAGAGAAAACCTGTCAGATGCCACAAAATAGCTTCCCGCCGCGCCCCCCCCCCAATCATCTGGTGTCTCCCTCTCAGTCCCTTCTGCTTAATGGTGCAGAGAGAACCCTTTCATTGACCGCCTATCTCCCCTATCTGCTTCTGTACCCATGAGTCTGGAAGCTCTAGATGCCATTTCTTGTAGAGTACATGAGTGGAAGCAAACGTAAGCATTAGTTACAGCCTTTGGCTTTTTAATAATGGATGATGTAATAGGAGCCCTGGGGCCATTCATGCTCCAAAGGCCCAGTGCTCTGTTGCAGCACCTTCCAAATGAACTGAGCAGCGAAGAGAAATATACTCATTTGTATGCAGTGAACACAAATTTTAGACACACAAGAACATTTCCATTGGGTCTAGTAGTCTCCGGTTGATGTCCTCAGAGCCAGGCTGTGGTATGGCATTTCTGCAGTTTGAGGTTTTATTCATGGTGAGTTTTTTATCTTCAGGGTGCCCTGGCAAAACACAGAAAAAGAATCAGTTCCTACCCCAAGGACCATCCATTTTAAGTTAAACAGACAGTCTAAATATATTGCCACATTGAAATACATACAGTAGAACCTTAGAGTTACAAACACCTCGGGAATGCAGGTGGTTCGTAACTCTGAAATGTGTGTATCTCTGAACAAGACGTTCTGATTGTTCTTTCAAATGGTTACACCTGAACGTGGACTTAATACAGCTTTGAAACTTTACTATGAAGAAGAAAAATGCTGCTTCCTTTTAATTTTTTTAGTAGTTTACATTTAACACAGTGCTTTTCTGTCTTTGCTTGCTTGATTGGTGGGTGGGGGAATCCGTTGCTGCCTGATGGTGTACTTGCGGTTCCAAATGAGGTGTGTGGTTGACTGGTCAATTCGTAAATCTGGTGTTTGGAACTCTGAGGTTCTGCTCTACGTACATTGAAACGTATAGCTTGACAAAAATATGAGTAGATGAGTAATCGGGCACAGTGTTCAGTTTGGATAATTGGAAGTAAGAGGGGAATTAAAGATGTTTTTAGGGAAGTTTGGTGATATTCTCCCGGGGGGGGAGGGGGGGACAAAAATGTTGATTCAATATGATATATTCCAACGCAAAAAATAATTTAAAAAATACTGACCAAGTGATAGTGATTTTGGTTGTCAACTTGAGGCATTTTTGCCTGATTTTTCAGAAAGTGATGGCCACTGCTCATGTTTTATGAACGCACTCTCTAAATCAGTGGTTTCAATCTATTTACCATTGTGGGCCTCATAAGCAGCTCTCTGTTAAGAACAGGAATACTTGTGGCACATTAGAGACTAACAAATTATCTGAGCATAAGCTTTCATGGGCTACAGCCTACTTCATTGGATGCATAGAATGGAACCATAAAGTAAGAAGACACACACACACACACACACACAACACACACACACACACACACACACACACACACACACACAGAAAACATTGAAAAAAGTGGAGTAAGAGGTAATTAATTAAGATGAGCTATTATCAGCAGGAGAAAAAAACTTTTGTAGTGATAATCAAGATGGCCCATTAGGACAGTTGACAAGAAGATGTGAGGATACTTAACATGGAGAAATAGATTCAATATGTGTACTGTGTTATGTAGCCACATCAAACCATTATATACTACCTGTGTGGCCCTGAGGATGTCACGTGGGCTGCAGCTGTGTGCTGAATGGGCTGCAGGTTGAGAACCATTTGTCTAATCATGACTGGAAGAGATGAGAGGGGGTGAACCCATCAGAGTCAGGGAGAAATCATCTACCCTTTTCTTGAATTTGGTGGTGGAATTTTAACAAAGGTTCCCGACAGACATCTTTAGCACATCTGTGTTACATAATACCACGATTATCAAATTCTGCTCCAACTCCACACCTATATACCCTTTGTCGAAAACTTTATGTGTGTTACATATTTGTAGGTCTAACAGCATATAAATCACTGAAATAAATGCTGATCAAAGTATCTGTGTTCAGTGCCACACGTACAAGCTGAATTACTACCCATGCATTTTATACGCCGTTGATCTTTGTAATCACCTGTTAGTATCCTTTTAAAATACACAGAGCTTAAAAAAGAAATAACCAAGTAATGTTGAATCTCTGAAGAAGTACAAATAGAGTAGGCTAGATTATCTTCTTTTCCTACTTCTTTTATGTTCTCCCTCCTTTCTCTCTCACACTCCTCCTCCTCCTCCTCCATAAAATACTCTTGCAGCATATAGAAAGTAAGAATCATTTCTCTGGCAGAGACTGCACCTGCTGTAAGATTCGACATCCCCATTAGGGGCTCTTTCCAGAGGAAGTCATTTCCTTCTCCTTATAATTATGCATCTGTGTACATTTAAGATTCTGAAATGAAGAATAAAGCAGAAAGGTATTGCTGAACATTGCTTGCTCTACGGAGTTGACTCCTTGATCTTTTATAGACATTTGAATGGAGCTTACTGAGAATGAAGCTCTGTGTGTTGCTGTCGTAGCATTTCTACATCGCTAATGCTCTGAGGAGGGAGTCCCTCTGATTTCCAGAAACCATGAATTTAGAATCCCAGTCCTTGTACTCTAAGACGGCAGTGTGATGGGTTAAGATCTTTGTGCAGGGTAAGTCCAGAAGGCAAACTGGGATTTGCTTAGCAACAGAAGCTGGCTTTCCTTTCGCGGGCCCTCCTCGATGAACTCACTTCATCCTTTCTCCTGGCTGGACTCTTTCTCACTCCTGTTGCCCCAATCTATCCCATGCCCTTCACAGGGTCCACAGGTGTTTGCCTGGTTTTTCACTCTCCTTTCCTGCACACAACCCTCAGACCTGCTCGGTCATGATTCCTGTCTTCATTCACCCCGAAGGCCAATGGAAATAGAGCTCAGGAATGGACTAGAGTAAAAGCTTGAAAGGAGAAGATTGATTCAACCACTCGAACGGCAGTTCAGATGAATGTTATGTTTTATGAATTAAAAGTAATAATGTATGTGATTTGCACATTAAGCTCTAGTGAGCGTAACTGGCATTGTAAAATAACTGCCTGTTCTCCTGCAAACCTAAGGCATTACTCATTTTAGCAGTGCATACAGCAGGTTTGTCTACATCTGTGTGTAACTCATTTATAAATTTTAAACACATACAACACATTCTCCTATAGTCAGGAGCGTGTGTGTGTGTGTTATAACATTTAGGCATATCTACAGGACATGATGGTTTTGGTGTGGTATATAGGTTTCATGTGTATTATTTGGAATAATCTGCATTTTGTGTGTATATATATATAAATACATTTTATACTTCTGAATGTTCTGTATAGAATGGAGAGAATATACAGTATATATAAAAATGGTATGGTGTCCTAAAAAGGTTTTACCAGCAAGAGTTGATTCTGATAAAACTTTTGTGCCAATCATTTCTCTCATTATTTCCTTATATGTAATCTAGTTAGCTGTAGATATAATGCATAATGTAATCAAATTTACCTGCGTGTTTTCTGAGTAGAATTTTGAAAAGAATATGGCTGATATAAATAATGTTTATAGGGTATATATGTGCATATATAAACATGCACATTTATATTGAGGGTGGAGAGGTAAACATGTATTTTTGAAACTGCTTTGGGATCCCTGAGAATAAAATGCTGTATTTAATGGACAATATTTTAAGTCAATTTCTGTGGCCCAAGGGCAGAAATTAAAATATGTAATAATTGTTGAATCTGGTATGAATAACTGATATTTTAAATATAGACTTGTTTGCTTATTATGTCAAATAATATAAGCTGTATTCTGAATATCATAAATTCTGTGGGACAGGGACTGTCTTTTTGCTCTGTGTTCGTACAGCACCTAGCACAATGGAGTCTAATGACTGGGGGTCATAAGTGCTACTGCAAAGTGAAGTAGATTGGAAGTGCTGAAATATTTCATTGTGAAGATTGCTATCCTGGCTAGACTGAACCTGCACTTTTAGTGAATTTGCCATAAGATGGGATTTCCATGAAAGGATCAAAATTGCCCCACAAATTGCATGTGATATTTGCCACTAAGAGTCTTGCTTTAAAGATTTGGCTAGTTCACTTCTACCCTAACTGACCCCAACAGCTGAAATTCCTCTTTAAAGAAAGCAGGTGGCACTTGGTGTTTTCCTTTGGCAAAGTGTTCCTTTAGAGAGAGATTACTTTTTCAGAAATGCAACAGCCACCCAAAAGAGCTCTTCTGTTAAAGCAGGTCATCCCAGCTTTTCATCACCTATCTGGTGATAGCAGTAATGAATTTTTTATTTTCTGCAGGGTTCACTCTAAATCTGACACAGCATTGTGTGGTGCATACATATAAAAAGGCCACTAATTGAAATTCAAATGTAATGAGATGAAGTTTTGCTATTCACCACAGCTGCCTTTGTTTTAGTCCTTGTACGCTCAGTGCACCTAAAACAATGCAACCCTCGCTTCTACTTTAAATTCAACATGAATAAATTAAAAGGAAAGAATCTTTCTCGTCTATTCCAGAAGGCACATATAGTTAGAAAAACAAGAACCATTATTTTTGTCTTTTGCGGGAGAAAGAGTTTTGATGGAATAAGAAAGAAGAATAAAAAATCTTGTGGCTTAAAATCTACTTTTTTGAACATGCAAATGGTGTTTCTATTGCCTAGGTAACTATTATGGAACCCAAGCCTCCCAGCCAACCCGTCAGTGGGAAGTGATACCACTGATGCTTTGCAAAACCTTCAGTCCAACTCCAAGCAGTCGACTCCAAAACGAACCAAGTCTTATAATGATACTGCAAAATGCTGGAATAGTGCCATACGGAGAATGAGGATGAGGATGACGTCCCTGAAATGAACAGTAGCTTTACAGGTAAATCAAAAAATATTCTTGTCCATATTATAGGACACATTGCATTCCTCCCCTTCCCCCCCCCACTCCCCGAATAGCAGCCCGCAAAGCTGCCAGTTCTGGATTGAACCACATTGTAATCTGGGTTAGAGTATTTCTACTATTAACACATTTTCCCTAGCTCACAGAATAGTTTAAAAATGTCAGGGATTAACCTAGATGTGTATCCGTTTCCCATAGAAATTATATAGCCCGTGATTCCGTTTCCCCCCTTAACCTATCACTATACTAACAAAGCTAATTTGCTAAATGAATGAGCATTACGGTTAACATAAAGCATTTCTTTCTTGAGAGTTCAGAGTAGAATTATGCCATAGACTCTCAGACTTTATCTGTGAAGGGCATATGAAATGAAGATAGATTAGAGAATTCTAAGAAAATTCAATGACTCTTTATTTTTTTGATATCTTGTGTTAATAATGATCAAAGTCTGATTAAACAGCACAGAGAGAAGTTGTATATTTTCTTCAGAACCTCCTGTAGTCACTTCATTTTACAGTCTTACATAATCTTAGATGCCTCTAAAATGGGAAGTAGCTGGGAATTCTGAGTAGACATCTCTTGCTGTGTAGAATAATTGAGAATTTCTCATCTATTGTACGGGATGGAGTGGACCAGATTTTGCCCTCAATTGCATTAGGATAGATCTAGATGACTCCATCAATTCCAAACAAGATGGAGCCCACTTGACAGGAGTGTATGTTCCGAATGATTGGACAGCACATAGTGGAAAGTAAAGAAATTATTTTAAATCCTTATAAGTATCACACTCATCATTTTGCTCTTGAGAGGTTGAAGCCGTTTTGTAAAAAGATGTGATGTAGTATTGGAGAGCATGTAAATATTCTGAACCTTTTCCTGTGGACAATTAAAAGCAGCTGCTATTGCAAAAGTTTTCATGAAATCTGAAACTCTTTGTTGTCTTGAAATATTTTGAACAATGTGTTATTTTGTTGGAAACTAAATCTGTGTTGATCCTCACTCCCATCTGTGACTTTTCCCTCTGTTGTTTTCGCTTGATTTTCAGCCAGGCCGCAAAAGTCAAGGAAGTGTAATTACCACTGACACTTCTACCCATTGTAACCAGGGGTCTGTGGAGCAAGTTGGATACATTTGAAACAAATTGTTCCCTCTTCACTCTCTCTCCCCACTGTTTTTCTTTTAATTGCTGGCCACGTATTTCTTACCTACACCAAAGCCTTCTTAGGCACGTATAGTTTACTCCTTCTGTTCCCTGTGGTACATCCCCCAGTATGCTGGTGCTGGCTCACAGAGAGGCAATGAGATGTGAAAGTAAACTCAGTCTGCTTAAGAAGTCCTTGTGTTTCACTTTCTAAAATGTCCTGTGCCTGTCGACGGGTCTCACACTGATCTCTCTGATGTTAATCTGATCTCATGCTTCAGCCTGCAGGGGTCTGAAGGAACTTTTTTTGTCTGATGCACAATCGGGGGGGGGGGGTCACCTAAAGCATCCAAGATCAGCTACAGCTGGAGATGGGATACTGCTTGGGGTGGACCAGTGCTCTGAGGTGGTACAGGCAATCCTCTGTTAGAGATGCCTGATGGATGTGTCTTGCTCACATGCTCAGAGTCTAGCTGATCGCCAGATTTTGGGTCAGGAAGGAATTTTGCCCCAAGTGAGATTGGCAGGGACTTCGGTTTTGTTCTGCCTTTCTCTGCAGCCGGGGAATGGATTGCCTAGGCATATCTCACCTTACCAATTCCCTCCCATTGCCGGCACTGCAGGGTCTCCGGTTCTCTGCCTGTGGCACCCAAGAGTTTAGTCTCCTGAGGACTAAAATCCATTAATTTTACTGAAGTGACTGGGCTCAACATGAGGATATTTGGGTGAAATTTGGCAGCTTGTGAATTGCAGGAGGTCAGACTACATGATCTAACAGTCCCTTCTGGCCTTAAACTGCATGAAACTATGGTGCTGCCCCTCTGGCCCAGAGACTAGGAGCATTGCGGGAAAGCTGTCCCCTGCCAGAAGCTGACCACCCTGCTGCTCAGTGCTGGCAGGCTCAGAGCAAGAGACTAAATGGCTCTGTCCAAATTCCACTGAGGTCAATGGGAACTGGTTCAAGCCCTTAGTCAGGATTTAAACTCTGGTCCTGTATCTTGGTAGCCCAGAACTTTCAAGTAGCATCCTTTTATATAGGGCTTCACATCTCTTCAGCTGCTGTGCAAGCATTAATTAAGCCTCACAATGCTCCCGTGAGGCATGGAAACAGTGAACGGCATTATTCTCATTTTCGAAACCAGGAAACAGAGAGAAGTAGATTGCCTCATTTCGGAGGTGGTTGAGCTCCACGTGCATTACAAGCTGTCAGTGTCTCTGAAAATCAGGTCAGAAGTGATTGGCACAGGATTATGTAGCAGGTTGGTGAAAGAGCCAGGACTAGAACTCAGAAGCCCTTGGCTCACATTCCTTTGCTTAATCAACACCACCACCTAGTTTCTTTCCAAACTATGGGCAGGCCTCTCAGTTGGTGTCAATTGGCCTCGCTCCTGTTATTTCAGTGGAGCTGTGCTGTTGATTTTCCTCTAAGGGCCAGATGTTCAAAGTTACTTAGGTGACGAAACATATTCCTGGTGGGATTTTCAAAGCTATGCGCCTAACTCTCGGTGGTGGTAGCACTTCGGGTCCAGATTTTCAAAAGTATGTAAGTCCTACTGCCAGCTCAGCACATTCTATCTACCAATGCAAGTTCCTTCCATGTGTAGAAGCCTGGTTGTCAGGTCTGCTGAAACATTTGCGCTTGCAAATAGATATCTGTGGGGGGACATGCCACTTTCTGTATGAGATAGCAAGTGGTAGTCACTGGAGAGATGCCTGTGACCATTCTTTCCTTGATCTTTATTCAGCCTAATGTTGCATTTAAAGCTGAGTCAGCAGCCACAGCGTTACTGTAACAGATCAGAAACAGAGAAGCCAACTAAGATATTTACGGGTTGCTCTTGTTTCAGAAACGCAGAAGTTAACTGAGGTTTTATAAATGCTCCTGCACTTTCTTTTCATTGTTTTCTTTTTGTTTTTAAGAGCAACCAAATATGTAGCTGTCAGTATAATCAGAAATTATAGCATTGACACACAGAACAGGAGGTTTTGCTGCTGTTATCACTCTATCCGTGTTATTGGGTCGGGTCCTGATCCCACTAAGACCAGTGCACATCATGAGTCATTCCGTTGAAGTCACTGGAGTTACACCTGTGTGAAATGTGTTTCAGACCCATCCTCCACTCTGTCTTGTAGGCATTTCCTGTACATGCATTGTATTGAAATGGCCAGCTGTTATTTCCTTGTCCTCTCTCTTCTTAAGTGTTTGGAAAGCACATGTAGTGGGCACTAGAGCAAATGAACAGGAACAATAGTACTGGGGCAGACTACAGCCCTGGAAACAGCAAGCCTTATGGAGGAGGATTCTTTGATCACGGCCCTTCTTGTTCAAGAACCCCAAGACGTAGGAGAAGTCTCCAAACATTCTTTTCCCTTAATTCTCTCTCCATTGAAGGGGTTTTCTCTTAGGCCTGGTTTACGTGAAATATCCCCAAATCAACTGTCTAAGACCATTAAACACAAGATTAATTAAAAATAGGGAAGAAAGTTCAGATTAACAAAACAAGTGATATTCACTATTGTTGTTATTTATATTTCAGTAACATCTAGGAGCCCCAGTGAAGCAGGGGTGCTGGAACCATTTTTATAGAAGGGGTGCTGAGAGCCACTAAACCAAACAGTAAACGCTGTATATAATGGAAACCACTTCAAGTCAGGGGGTGCTGCAGCACCCCCCCCCCCGCATCCCTAGTTCCAGCACCTATGCAGTGGTGGACTGTGACCCCCTTGTGCTGGGTGCTGCACAAACACAGAACAAAAAGACCCCAAGGAGCTTACAATATGTCAGGCTTGGCATTTGACAGAGGCTCGTCTGTCTAGGTACACAGGATTACTCGTAATGGACAGGAGTTCTCTGGCTTGTCAGGGGAGTTCTATGGCTCGTGTTATGTCGGGGATTAGACTAGAGGCTCACAATGGTCACTTCTGGTCATAGAGCAGATCTACACTTAAAACACTGCATCGGCTCTGCCACACGGCTGTAGTGCTTCAATGAAGACGCTCTATGCCAATGGGAGAGAGCTCTCTTATCAGCGTAGTTAATCCACCTCCCTGAGAGGCAGTAACTATGCTGACGGGAAAATTTCTCCTGCTGATCTAGCGATGTCTGCACTAAGGGTTGGGTGGGTGTAACCACATTGCTCAGGGGCATGGATTTTTCACACCCTGGAGCGACATCGTTATACCAGTGTAAGTCTGTAGTGAGACCAGATCTTAGAGTCTATGTCTCTATAATGGCTTTCTTAGGAAAAGCATATGTTGTCATCCATCTCCTTGGTCAACTTCTCAGCCTGTTAGTCAGGCAGTATCTCAGAGGCACATCCTCTTGTCTATTTTTTTCCTTAGAGTCCTGTTGATTCTCTGAGTCTCTTCCCCAGCCCATTAAGTCATATGCCTTATACCAGGCATCCCCTTGTCCCTATTCCTCCCAGGTGAAGCTCCCAGATTTTTTTCAGGATTGTGTTCAGTTTGTATGTTCCATATTTGCTTCTGACCACCCCAAAAGTTCCTTTGAAGGTAAATTCCCCTGCGGTTTGGAACCCTTATCCCAGCACTGCACCACTTTTGCAAAACTCCATACTGCTGAATATAAATCCTGAAACCTCTCATCTTGTGACTTTGCAACTCCCACCCCACCCCACCCTCACAGAACCTGTTGTTGGGAAAAGGTCATTCTGAGATCTAATTAATCTCCTTTCTAATGGGAACTGGCCCTGACAAGAACAGTTAACTGTGAAACCAACACACGGTTTTGCCTTTTACGGAAACAGGAGGTATATATTCACTATAATTCCCTCTGACTAGTGTTTTCTACTCTGTGAATTAATGAAAGATACAAATAATCTGTCACCATGAGATCAGACTTCAGCCCCTTGTCTCCACCAAATGAGCACAAAATCTAGATAGAAGAGCATTGGCCCACCCAGGTCAAAAGACTTTTTCATGCTTATTTCATGCCAGGGATAACTCTGCTAACCATATTAAAATTCTCCGTGTTCTGCAGAGGATCTGTCTGACTTGTGTTTTCAAGCTTTGGCATGTTTACACTAATGATCTGATGGGGAAGGGAGTGATGAATCATATTTTAGTTTCTTAATCTTGCCAATCTCCACTTAAAAATATTTAAAGGTGCAAATGCAGGAAGCAGACAGTGGGGGTGTTGAACTAAGCTTGATAATTTTATTATTTTTCTGGTTTAGAAAATATTATATCAGTGCCTTTCCTGTTCACAGAAACAGCAGGCAGTGGCCCCCCATGGCAAGGAGTTGGGATTTAGACTGGCCAGTAGCTCTTTGTTTGGAAGACAGTTGTGGATTTCCACCCCCTTCAAGAAGCAAAGCTCCCTTGCAGAACTGTCCCTAGGGGATGGCGAATCAGGGCAACCACTCTGGGCCCCGCACTTTGGGGGGGCCCCGCAGGTCAGCGCAATTGGCCAGTGCTGCATGGCAGCGGTGTGAACCACTGGCTGGGGGAGGCTACCCTCAGCCCCGCCCCTTCCATCCGAGAGAGAGTGCACCCAGCCCCAGGAAGGCGGGCGGCGTGGCCCCAGTCCCCTGGAGCGAGCGGCACTGCTGAAGCGGGACCTTGCGGGGGGCAGTGTCATCAGGGCCATGCCTGGCTTTTTGGGGAGGCACCGCCTCCACCAGCCTCCCCTATCCGCTCCCGGCGTAGTCGGTCCTGGAAGTGATGTCACTTCCGCCACTGGCCCCGAATCCTCTAGGGGCTGCCGTGCTCCCTTTACTGAGCTATGTCTACACTTAGCAGCCTATAGCGGCCCAGCTTCAGGGCTGCAGCAGCGCCACTGAAGCACTTCAATGTGGACCAGTGGTTCTCACCCTGCAGGCCACTTGTGGGCCAATCAGCACACAGCTGCAGCCCATGTGACATCCTCAGGGTCATACAGATAGAATATGTATTGTATCGATGCGGCCCACATAATGCATAGAGAGATGCATATGCAGCCTACCATGGTAAATAGGTTGAGAACTACTGGTGTAGACACTCACTGCAACAGGAGGGGTTCTCCTGTCACTATAGTAAATACAGCTTTCCGAGAGGTATTAACTAGGTCAGCGGTTGACTTAGCGCTGTCTACATGGGGACATAGGTCAGCTTAAGTTTGTCACTCAGGGGTGTGGATTTTTCACACCCCCGAGCATGACATAGCTGGGTTGATCTAATTTTCTAGTGTACCCCAGCCCCAAGACACAGCAGTGTTTATAACATCTGTCAACTAAGGTCTGGTCTACACTGTAAAGTTATCTCAGTGTAGCTATGTCAGCCGGGGTGTGAAAAATCTTATGCTGACCTAAACTCTCAGTGTAGATGCCAACAGAAGAGTTCCCTTGACATAGCCAACTTAGGCCTGGTCTGCACTTAAAATGTAGATTGACCTAGCTGTGTCACTCAGGCCGTGAAAATGTTTGCACCTCTGTAGATGCAGCTAAGATGACAGAGCAATTCTTTCACTGACCTAGCTACTGCCTCATGAGAGGTGTGAATTTATTACAGGAAGTGTCTCACTACAGCGGCTTAGCTGCAGTTGTGCCACTCTGTGCTTATGTGTAGACATAGCCTTGCTCAGGGAGTTAGTGTTCGTACACTCACAGGAAACCCCCTTCTGTGGGGCAGGCCGAGCCTATGCTACTGGGCTATGCCAACATAGCTATGTAATTAGAGTCTCCATCATGTAATTAGGAGCAGAGATGCAGTTTGTGTGGAGCAGCTCCTAAGGTTTAAGGATGTGAGGAGTTGCTGCAGAGACCATACACTGTTGCCATTTTGAAGGGTGGGTTAGGGTCTGCAGGGATCCAATGACTCCTATTCCCCCCCACAGCCCAAATACTGCAAGCAGAGATTTTTCCTCAAGAGAGAGGAGAACCATGCACCCGTCCTAGGGACTGTACTATTGCTATGGATTTTACATGGAAGGCACCTAAGAGGCTCTGGAGATGAGTAGCATTGTAAAACCCCATGGATGGGGACAGAACAGATTGTTGCAAGCTGCCACTTACAGCAGGATCTCATGATAAATGATAGTTTTATCTCTATTATAAAACATGGAAATAATTATTTTCATTGCTTAATATGAAATTGTTTAATATGAAAAAACTCTACGACTTCATTGGACTTTCTATGGCACTTGTGCTCCAAGGTACCTTAGGCAATTCTGAAACTCTCCCAACCAATCCTTCTGCTGAAAGGAAATTTTATTCTCTTGGGCCCCAGCCCCACAAGGTGTTCTTTGTGGGTGGGCCCTTGCACCCTTTCTGAGCTCCACTGAGCTCAGTTACTTCAGCAGGCCCCAGTTTGCAGGATGGGGTTTCAGAGGCAATAGCTACAGGAAAACTCACTATCAGTTTCCCAAGTCCTGTGCTTTGAAAGGTGAGTCGAGTCTTTGGAACCAATTCCAATGCAGGTATGGACACAAACAACTGAACAAGGAAGAAAAAGTGGTACAAATATTTGAGTGTGATAACGATAATCCTTTTTGTGATTCTACAGCAGATTCTGGTGACCAAGACGAGCACAATATACATAGTATAAGAGAAACAACGCCACCACCTGTGAATAATAGCATCACGCCGTTCCCACCACGGAACCATCTCAGAAGCTCCCTCAATACCTACCTCCTTCTGCAGAGGAAACTTAGGTCCTCTACCCGAAAACTGGGAGATGGCCTATACTGAGAATGGAGAAGTCTATTTTATAGAGTAAAGCTCATATTTTGTTGTGTGTGTGTGTGTGTGTGTGTGTGGGTGTGTGTGCAATCTCTGTCTGCAAATGTACATACAAACCATATATATTTAATGTCTACAGTTGCTTTTGAGAACTAAAAGATCTTAACCAGTTGTAAGACATTGTTGCAATGCTCCTGTGCATTTCCTGAGTGGATCAAGCAGCCAAACTCTTCCAGAGTTAAGAGGTGTTGAAAATCCAATAAATTTGCAGAGCTACTGTAGTTTTTTACAAAGATAGTTACAAGAGCTACCGGCAGTTAAAAATATTGGTTAGTTTTCTAGTTGGGATGAAGCTCCTAATGGAAAGATGTTAAGAACTCTCTTTCAGAGCCTGCCTGTGTACATCAGAAATGGTCGGGGGATTAAAGAGGAGGGTCCAATCAGATGCTGACATGCTCCAGTGGGCTCGCATAGGGCATAACTCAGAGCAGAATTTGGCACACAGTATTTGGAAGAGCCAGGAAGACATAATGCTGTGGATACTTTTTGCTTGACAGCTCTGTAGTGTCAGCTGCTTTAAAGTGGTCTTAATATTGATTTTTTTTGTACCATAAATAATAGTCTCTAATTGTACTTTAAAAGACCTTATTACGACTTGAGCAGCTGCTAAACAGGACTGGCTAAGATGAGAGATTCCTAAGACAAAGTTAGCTAGTCATCAGAAGAGTGCAAATAGTGTTTGCAGCCTGAAAACAAGCTAACAAATCTCATAGCTGTCTTTTATGAGTATGGCGCAAGGAATTCAAATTTGATCTGAAGGTTAATATACTGTAGCAATGGAAACTGAGGACCTCTATCTACAGATCAAATACAGTGCATTCAGATACAAAGCTGGCTTTTCCTTTATATAGTACTTAGACCAGAACCTCAGCTTTGACGTGTTAAAAATTCCCTACTATTTCTATGGGTGAGTTAACTGCCAAACTGACTTGATTTAAAGGAGTTATGCTACATTATTTTCTGGTGGAGTGATTGTGATCCTCTAATGTCTAGAATTGAAGTTATCGTGTCCTTTGGGAGAGATTCTTGGAGGTCACGCCACCAGCAAGGGCAGACCAGCATCCTCTGTGCAGCACGTCCTCGCATACAATGTGTGTGCAAGAGTATGCTAGTGGGGGTGGGGATAGGTCCAGACCGTTCCCAAAAGTATCAGAATACCCAGGTATTTTGAGCATGTAGCAGTAGTCACCCTGTTTGTGCTTTAATTTGAATTGAGACAGGTCCATTATACTAAACATGGTACTCTGCCCTCAGTTGTAATTGAATGGTGATTTTGTGCTATTACTTCATTCTTTGAAACAGTTTTTGGAGGCAAAGTGATTTATTATGTGTTTATGCAGTCTTTTAATGAGTTTAAAGCCCCTAAATTGCCAAATGGTCTTTAAAGACTGGTTAGCCCTTTTGGTAACAAAATTTAGGGAGGAGAAGGATGTTTCTATTATCAAATCATGTACGTGTCCACTATAACTTATTTCTGGATCTATCCTACTTCTATGTGAATACTTAATTCTTTAATATTGTTGCAAGTTATGCCACAAAGCAGGGAGGAGAGAGAGGATGGCTGTGATTCAGTTCATAAAAAATAATAATGATCTCAGCAATTGCTTGCAGTTCAACTGCATTTCAGTGTAACTTTAGAAAAAGGAAAACAAATCCCACCCAATGATTTTGTACACCTCGCTGGATACAGGGTTGGGAGCAGAACTTCCATATGAAAGGCTGCTGTTATAATATTCCCTGTCCAAACAAAACCAGGGACTATTGCAATAGCACAAAAGTTTGTTCTCATGAGTTTATCAGATGGAGGAGGCTTGGATAATTTTGTATGCTTAAGCTAACAAGACCTTATGGTGTTCTCCTGCCACTGGGAATGACCCACCGGACTGACAATTGCTAAAAATATGTAAATACTGTTAAATACTGTACCCATCCTGTCAAGGTTCTTCCCCACTCTGAACTCTAGGGTATAGATGTGGGGACCTGCATGAAAACCCCCTAAGCGTATTTTACCAGCTTAGGTTAAAACTTCCCCAAGGTATAACTATTTTACCTTTGCCCTTGTACTTTATTGCTGCCACCACCAAGCGTCTAACAGATATATAACTGGGAAAGAGCCCGCTTGGAAACGTCTTTCCCCCAAAAATCCTCCCCAAACCCTACACCCCTTTCCTGGGGAAGGCTTGATAAAAATCCTCACCAATTTGCATAGGTGAACACAGACCCAAATCCTTGGATCTTAAGAACAATGAAAAAACAATCAGATTCTTAAAAGAAGAATTTTAATTTAAAAAAAAAACTAAAAGAATCACCTCTGTAAAATCAGGATGGTAAATACCTTACAGGGTAATCACATTCAAAACATAGACAATCCCTCTAGGCAAAACCTAAGTTACAAAAAGGACACAAAAACAGGAGTATACATTCCATTCAGCACAGCTTATTTTATCAGCCATTTAAACAAAACAGAATCTAACGCATCTCTAGCTAGATGACTTACTAAGTTCTAAGACTCCATTCCTGTTCTGTCCTCGGCAAAAGCATCACACAGACAGAGAGCGCCTTTGTTTCTCCCCTCCTCCAGCTTTGAAATATCTGTCTCCTCATTGGTCTATTTTGGTCAGAAGCCAGCGAGGTTATCTTAGCTTCTTAACCCTTTACAAGTGAAAGGGTTTTTCCTCTGGCCAGGAGGGATTTTAAAGTTGTTTACCCTTCCCTTTATATTTATGACACATCCATATCACCACCATTTCCCTAGCAACCGCAAACTTTTTATACATTTGAGGAACCCCTCTGCTTTATTATTGATGATTTGTCTTGCTTTGCTAGAGTTCAATTCATTAGTCTGAGAAACCCAAACCACGACCAATGAAATTCATCAGAAACTCTCTGAAGTACACAAATGAACTGAATGTGTTCCTTCCGCACTGGGAAGGCTGACTAATGAAATGGGTGAAACCAAGGACCTTTTACTACAGCACTCAGACACAAGAATAAATCAGATGTGGAGTCTTCTCTGAGTTTGCTTGTTGGCTGTTAGTCCTGAAAGTAACATAGGCCTCATTACATTATTTCTTAGTTCACCAAGGGTGTTGTGAGTCTAGTTAAAGTTTGTTAAACCTCTTTGAGACCTTGAATGTGGAGTGAACAGTATCAATATGACATTAGAACTAAGAACTATTAAGCAGAGCCAAAGGCTAAGCTAGCTAAATGATATTTCAGTTTTAGAAGAGGTTAGTATCTTCAGGTTAGATAATATGCAGAAGAATGCATCAAGCACCAGGACTAGCTTATAGATTTAAGAGGTTATATTACCCCTTGTCCTAAGACACAAACCAAAATAAGGAGAAAAGCATCCCTACAAAGTACATTTAAAGAGGATGTACACACAATCTCCTCCTTAGGACAAAAGGCAGGAGCTGGTCCATGGACTCATGAATAGGAAGAGTTGAAAGTTGTGCTGGTCACAATTTCCATCACAGATTTGATAGAAAAGTTTTCCTGTTAATAGAAACATTTTCATTGGAAATATCTGTTCTGATTGATGTTTTCCTCTCAAAACCAAACAAATTTTGAAGAAAAATTTAGATGAAAATAAAAAAAAATTAAAATTTTCCTGAGGAAATAACCCATTTCCCAACCAGCTCTCATTGGTAGATGAGTCCACGAATTAGCTTCCACATTAAAATGTGATCCAGAATGTAAATGAAAGTTTACTGGTCCCTGCTGTAGTTATCCCTGTGCCTTATGCATGAATTTCTGACTTCTACTAGTGACTATTTTTTAAATCTCAGATTTTTTTTCCTATCAATACTGAAAGTCTCTTGACTTGGTAGCCCGTTTTATAAAACATAACGTTGTTATATTTCTTTCTGAAATAAAAATATGCTTTCAGCTCAGTTGAATAATAGAGAGGGCACGTGTTTTTCTGTCACTGGTACTTTAGCTCGGTTTTGTAACAAAGGTCATATTTCCATTTCTGGTTTGCAGCCATAATACTAAAACAACATCTTGGCTAGACCCACGGTGCCTGAACAAACAGCAGAAGCCTCTAGAAGAATGTGAAGATGATGGTAAGGGACTGAAAACAGTGAACTAAAAACTTAGTGTGTTTGCTCTAATCTAGATAAATAGATTCACCGCCACCCTCCCCCACCCCCAACAATACTATGATTGCAAAATGTAAAATAAAGAACCGAGGGTGCACAGAGATAACCAGTATGAACATGAGTTTGTTATACAACCACTACACACATGTAAGGTGAATCTTCCTGATTTTCAAATGATCTTGAGTCAAACAATCGCAAAAGTATTAGAACTAGGAGGCATCCATTTTTGCACAAAAGGATTTGAATGTTCATTGTTGCTGAATGAAACCAAGGTCCTTTGAATGCATGTGCTAGCTAGCATGCCTGTGCAGGAACAGAGTAAATGGTACTCTGCATGGCCCATTGCCTTATGCTGTGGTTAGTATCTTTTAAGTGGATCCAAAGGACATTATTATTTCCTCATTTGGGTAGAATTAAAAGGTTAATGTATTGCTTCACTTTTGAATGTTACATTCTGATAGTCTGATTAGCATTATGATTGCTAAAGAGAAATTATATTTGAAATCATGGATTTTTATCACTTAATTTGCACCAATATCATTTTGCATTCCTTGAGATGTTGAAAATGCAAGCCAATGTCCAATTTGAAGGCACATAAATAAATCAAGCATCCCAATCTGTGACTGGAAGAGAAGGTATTTCACTTAAGTTTACCTTTAAGGAGGCACCAAAATGAAAAGTTTAATACAAAAAAATTGCAAAAATAATAAGGGCCAGTAAAACATTTGTGAAAATATGCACACAAATTTTGGTCCGTTGACCTTTAACACATACACACACAAAAAACCAAAACAGGAAAACAATGGCATTTTAACTGGCACAGTGCTAGGCATGAGCATTTTAGAGTGTCTGCATTATTATTCTAAAGCTAATTTGGGGATTATGATCAATCACCCTCTCGCTCAAGCTATTTGTGAGTCAGGCTCCTATGCTTTAGGGGTATTATCTTACTTATACAAGGAATGGACCTGATTGTTTCAGAAGTCACCTCTAAAGTTGCTGTTACAATCTTGTAATTTGTCGACCTTCATTTTTTTTACATCTGAGGTTTTTTTTCACATGTAATGCCTGGATTTGACTGTACAAACCACTTTTTCATGAGAAAACCAGATAGTTGTACACCTGGCTAATGGACTTGAATGCTCACAAAATACAAGCTGTCTTGTGATTGCACAACTTTTAGACAAGACACTATGCATTCAGTTTTTAGAGGCCTACTTGAGAGCCCTTTGAAATGTTGGCCCCCTTTCTGTTGGAGACTAGATCCTGCAAAGCCTGTGGGACTCCAGGCACGGAGCTGTGTTTTATTCTTTCCATGGCAGAGTATAAATCCCTGGAAGTTTTCTGTTGTTTACTGTATATGAAGAAAATGCCTATTAGCATTTCACACACAAATATCTAACCAATTATTCTGGCATACTATAACACAAACAGCTCATGGGTAAGTTAGTGCACATAACGTATTTCTTCAGTGTCATAGTTATCAACAGCAATCTGATGGTATTGTATCTCTTATGTGTGTCATTTATTAACATAGCTAATACTTTTCTGTTACGTCCCAGCTTGTTTTACCATCTGCATTCTAGTTGTGTCATCACCTTTCATTTTCTGACTGCAGTATTATTCATAAGCTAAGCGATACCGTAATCATCCATCATTGTTAAGTGATGAAAATGAGGTCTCTTTGAAGTTAATGCAGCTACATCTGGGTGTCGGACTCTTTACTGGTGCATCTGTTTTGCAGGGTTGGAGCCTTAGGCCCCAAATGAGCAAGGCACTTAAGCACATGCTTACCTTAAGTGCATAAGGTAGTCCCAATTAAGTCAGCAGAGCTACCTATGTATTCCAGTTTGAGGTATTTAAACAAACATCTCTGAACTGGGTTCTAGTGACATCCTATTTAAGGGCAAAGAGTTCCTCTCAGATCTGCACTCAGCTTTGGTCTCTTGATCAATATATAGCCATATGCATCTGAGAGGAGTGTTTTGCCACAAAAATGATGATATGCAAATTTGTTTATCACTCAATCTAATCAAATGTTGGCATGAAAGTAACTGATCCACAATTGTTTTAACAGTGCAAGAACCTATTCTTTTATGACCCACATCAAGGTCCATAAATACTGTGATCACTAAGATGTGATAAACTGAGAGTTTGGTCTGTGCAAAATTGGTGTTGGTTCTTCTGTTTACTATAGCAATATCTTGCTTGCTGCTGGTATCTGAAATTTTCTTTTAATTTTTTCTGTCTCATTTACTGCTCTTCCTTTGGAGAAGAAGGGGTACACACGGAGGAACTGGACAGTGAACTAGGTAAATCATCCATCTCTCATTTTGCTGTATGACTGATTGTACCATTTTTAGCCTCTCATTGCTTGACTTCCCCTTTGTGTCATTTTGCATCTTTCAAGTTTTTAATTTCAACAAGACCTAATTCAGTAACAAAATGTATCAGGGTTTTTGACACTGCAAATAGATTTTTTTTCCATTATGTGGAATCTTAAGGCACGGTTCTTATGGTATTGGATCCCAAAGGAGAGAAACAAAGTAAGGCCTCAATCTTGAAAGGCTTGAGAATATGTTTACCCTTATGCACAGCGGGTTTTAATTTTCACCTTGATGAAGTCAATGGAGTTTTGCCATTGACTTCAGTGGGGCCAGGATTTCACCCAGTGAGTAGGTCCATTGACTTCCAAGTTATGTGAAGAGTAGGCACATATATAAGACTTTTCAGGATTAGTACTCAGCTTTCCAGATTAGAGAAACTGAGGGAAATTTGGAAAACTGGCTAAAAATATCCCACAGAATGTTTTTGCTGAATTTCTCAATGAAACAGCAGATATTTTGCCCCAGTAACTGTTGTTATAAATCAAGAATAAATTTATTTTAGGTGGTGTGGTCCAGTGATATTTTCTAAGTGTTTTTGAAGAATGCAATCATAATATGTTATCTCATTTAGCATTTGTTAGTTCAGTCTGTAATTATAGTGCAGAGAACTATTAGACAATTATTTCTGCTCCACATTCTAGTCCGTTTTGAGAGTTGAAAGGGATGAGTATGTTATATGTGACTGTATTTTCCTTAGGTTGTTCATTGCTTTAAAGAAATTTATAACTTTCTATGGTAGCCGATTATATTACAGTGGAATTAATCTCTGGTTTCCTTAATTACTTGAAAGTGTAGACTGAGTCCCACTTCTGTGTGATTGATATGCCAGAAGCAGCCAATAAAAATTGACTGCTTTTTAAAATGCTATTCAAGAAGCTGCTCTTGTGGTTAGTGTGGCTGGAATAATGTTAAGAACCTAACTCCTTTTAGTGCAACACTTGGAAAGAGATTACAGAAAGGAATAATTTCTCAATTCCTCATTGTAGCAGGTGTTGGCACAACCCACAGCACTAAGGTTTCCATTGTGATGGCTGGTAATCTTTCACAGACTAAAATAACATCGAGAATAAGTGCATGAAGACAGCTGAACCGAAATGTATTTTTAATTAAAATGTCTGGAAACCAGTAAAGATGAAGTAGTAGTATTATAAAATAACAAGATTATGAGTAACAACTACATTTAAATGCTTGCTCCTATCGGCTTCATATCAGATCTTTATTACCCGTCAGCACCCAGTGTAACTTTAAGGGAAGGATGGACAGAGGCAGTAGATCCAGGGAAGAGCATTGATTGATAACCATAGCCCTGATCCTGTATCAACTTGCACATGTGCTTAACTTTACTAACATGAGTAGTTTAATATCTGGGCGACTCCTCACAATAGTAGAGACAAGTGTTTGTAAAATCAGGGTCCATGTAAGTACTACAGGGGTTTACAAGTATTTGTATGTCAAGAAAGAAGTTTAACATTTGCAGTAGTTCAGTCAGTGCCAGCAAGGTCAGTGAAGTATGGTCAAAACATACCATCAAAATCTGCAGTACAATAGGAACACCAGTGGTTAGTATAAATTGGTTTGTGCCAGAGATTAACGTACTTAGTTTAACTCAAGTTAACATTTATTTCTGAATGTGAGAAAATTAAATGGAAATCAACTTGAAACTTTGACAATATTTTGTATTTATCTTATATTTTCTAAAGAAACGGATATAATAGGTAGTAATATAGATGACCTCTGTTTTAACAGAACAGTGCTATTTTAGGATAGAAATTAAACACTTAGGGAAAGATTTAACATTGTTCCACGTGGACAACTCCTACTAGTCTTGTCTACACTAGGAACACTGAGACGCGTAATTCACTTCTGTGCAGCTCAACCAGTAGTAGCAATATCGGAGACTGCAGAATAAATTGCAGGCTGGTAAAAATCGCTGTGCTCAACCTCCAAAATGGCTATGACCATTCAAGCTGTAGTGAATTTCAGGGCTTAGTTTTCTAGTGTAGGTGCAACCATTGGCATTTGAGCTATGACCGTACAAGGATGGAATGCTCCAGCAAAAGGTCTTAGGGCTAGATTCTTACATGGGTGCAGAGGGGCAAGGTAACTCTCAATCTGGGCTGGTGGTTTTCCTGATTTTCGGGGAGTTATCACTCTTGTAGGCTGGAACACTGACCAGCAGGCTCTCAGCTAGGAACGTGTGTTGACACCGTGCTTAAAAATATAAGTTGGGCACTTAAAGCCAAATGAATAGGTGGTTGATCTTGCTCTGAGCTAATATTAGATTATAATCCTCTATGGGGGTCCACATGAGTGTGCCCTCATAGAACCACATGGGACTTCAGGAATAGGGATTCCTTTCCTGGGTCAAAGCTATATTCTATGATCTAATTGCTCTGGCTCATCTTGAAGATGGGTGGGAATCATTTACAAAGGGACTTTGCAAAGTGGGTGCTACTAATGAAGAGTAACTTCTTGCTTTAGAGCATTTCAAAAGACTTTTTATTAGATTCCTGGATGTGGATCTGTATAATAGACTACTTATGGCTCCAAAGCACCAGTTCTTATCTTGTTCATTTTCAACACATGTAGAAATGTGTTTTGTTAAATTTAAAACTGCTTAAAGAAGTATTTATCCAATAGCCTGGAATGTCAGTGGAGCAATTCCAAGGTCCTTGTTTTGTGACCTTCCATAAATGTTCTTTTCTTTTACAGAAAATAAAAATGAAATGTTAATACTAAAAACATTTTAAATAAAGATAAGTCAGTGACACTGGCCAAAAACAATAGCCTGAGATTTGAAAATAAAATAAACATTATTTAAGGTTGTGACACAAAAAGCGTAGCCAACAAACTGAAGCATCACTCACCAACTTCAACTCTTGTTTTGGTGCTCTACTTCCGTCTCTCATTCCAACCTGGCCTCCACAGCCATCTGCTTCCACAGTGGAATAAGTTAAGAATGAAATATCAGCCAAAACTTTTGTCCCTTTTGATTCTTGTCTGTGTCAGATCTTTAATCGATAGAAACTTTTTGACTAAATCCCAGTCTTTTCTTCATTCAAATCAGTGAGAGTTTCAAGTGAGGAAAGACTTCCAGGATTTGGCCTTTAGTTTTGCAGTGCCATTTTAATATTGAGATTACTTTTGTGCTTTGTAGTGGAATGTCAATTTCAAACCCATTCATTCACTAAGCATGCAAATAGGAAAAGGAGTACTTGTGGCACCTTAGAGACTAACAAATTTATTAGAACATAAGCTTTCGTGAGCTACAGCTCACTTCATTGGATGCATTTGGTGGAAAAAACAGAGGGGAGATTGTGTGTATATCAATCTCCCCTCTGTTTTTCCACCAAATGCATCCGATGAAGTGAGCTGTAGCTCATGAAAGCTTATGCTCTAATAAATTCGTTAGTCTCTAAGGTGCCACAAGTACTCCTTTTCTTTTTGCAAATACAGACTAACACGGCTGCTACTCTGAAACATGCAAATAGGGTGACCAAATGTCCCGATTTTATAGGAACAGTCCTGATATTTGGGGCTTTTTCTTATATAGGCATCTCTTACCCCTCATACTCTGTCCCGATTTTTCACACATGCTATCTGATCATCCTACATGCAAAAGAGTTCTGCCCAGAAGATTGCAAAGTGGTTTCATACTCAAAGGTTAGCACTGGCTTGCATTTGGTTGCTTGTGTCTCAAGGAATCCAAAGATGCTTAAACTGATAAGTGTAAAAATAAAGAATAGAGGGAAAACATGTCTTTTATTTGTAAACAAGGGACTTGTGGAGCAAAACCCATGAAATTAATTTCTTCTGATGTTCAGCCAATTCTGAATGCAAACATAAACTCTGAGTAGTTACCCCATATGTGTTTGTGTGGCTTCTTTTCATTTTCAGTCTGGAATCGTTTGTGCCTTTATGGCAGTGTAGCTGATGTCTATAAATACTGAACTGTACAGTTACATTATTCTGATTAATGGGCCACTGTTTGATTGTTTTGGCTAAGCAACTGTTACTATTAATAAAAATAAATCTTTGCATTCCATAATGAATAAACACAGATTATTTCCCATTGGTCTTGTCAACTTGGTAATAAGTGCTGCTTTTATGAGGAATTCTTTCTCATTGGGGTATTTTAATAGTCTTCATATGCATGCTTATTATATGGCAATGGTTCTTTCTTTAAAGTAACTTATGTAGTACCTAAGGACCGAAAGCCATTGGGAGCTTTGTTTGATTCAGTGGGAGTAGGATCAGGCCCTTGAGTAATACATTCAGTTCAAATAACCCTCACTACTATGCTGAAGTGATCATAGAATCATAGAACTGGAAGGGACTTCGAGAGATCATCTAGTCCAGTCCCCTGACAGATGTTTGGAGATTTTTAAGAGCAGGTTAGACAATGATGGAGATCTCCACAACCTCCCTAGGCAATTTATTCCAGTGCTTAACCACCCTGACAGGAAGTTTTTCCTAATGTCCAACCTAAACCTCTCTTGCTGCAGTTTAAGCCCATTGCTTCTTGTCCTATTATCAGAGGTTAAGATGTTCACTACTTGTGGTGAAAGAAGTACCACATGCCTCCAGTCTAAAAATCTGCAGGCACAAAGTGGGGATAGGTTTCCAAATGCTAATTTCATCTTCAGAGCTGTTTTTAGTAATTGTTCTAATTAAAAAAAATGAAAATGACTATTACATGTGATTATGGCACTAAATGCTTTTATATCAAGTGTTCTACAGTGAAGTACATTTGTGTTTGCATAGCATCTAGCATAATGGGCCTCGGTCCTGAGGGGGACACTCGGGTGCTAATATATAAATCATGCTAAATGCTGAAATGTATTTAAGCACAGTTACTGCAAATACTTAGCAGAGGAATAAAAAAAGTGTATTTTTCGCAAACCAAAACATCTACAGAGAGGCACTTCCTAGAGACTCTCATACAAGGAATGCATGACTGTTCATTTAACCCAGGAATCTAAATAATAAACTGGAACAAAAAATTGACATGATAAAACTATAGGCAATGGGCACGGTTTGTTAACCCCACTACTGGTAAGGTAACAGTAATATCTGTGCTCATTAGACTATGCACTGATACAGAAATGATGGCTGTGGTTCTCTTTCCTGATAGTTATTCTGTAAGTGAGAGTATGAGCTGATGTGGAATTCTGTAAACCAAGTGAAACCGGGATGCTTGTCTGAAAACTATATCTTTAAGGCATTCATATACCTTTTTTTCCCGCCCCCAGAATTGCCTGCTGGTTGGGAAAAGATTGAAGATCCTGTATATGGAGTCTACTATGTAGAGTAAGTGTTGCTTGACGTTTCTGTTTTCAATGTCAAGTAGATAAGAACTTTTTTCATCTGAATTTGCTGTATCTTTGTATCATTCATTTCAACTGAATGGCTCACAGCTGGGGGCAGTGGTGTTTGCCTCCACCACCACCAAAAAAGAGTTACGAATAAGCTAAAAATGCTAGTCACGCATGATGCAAGACAGTCACCCACCCTGATTGCCTTGTTTAAAGCCTGCAGTATTATCAGAATGCACAGGCAACCTAAAGACTTATACTTCTCCAGATACTGGAAGTGAAGCGTTAATATTCTTGGTCTCAGGAAGGAAGGCACATCATACGTTGCTCTTCTGCGCAACCCCTGGTGGCTGGCTGTGGCTCCACATTACAGGATGTGACCTACACAGGAGTGCTGTACACTTAGGGCTTGCTGACACGAGCGTTTAGTTTGTGGCAAGCTATCCACCGTGTACGACCCTGCTGTGGATTAACAGTCTGTTTGGCCCTGCTGACGCTTATTAACAGTTGGTTATTGCACTTTGATTGAGTCCTCTTTGAAACAGTTCCAGATCAAAGCTCATTAATGAACTGTTCTGCACACGGAGCCGGCTTGAAGGGATATACTTCTACTAGCTATCAACAAGCTAGTCCACTCAAAATAGCAACGTGACTGCAGTAGTCCGTGGCAGCATGGGCTAGCCATCCTGAGTACAAATGCATCCAGACCTCATGGGTACGTACTCAGGCACCAAGCCCAATCTGCTGCCTATGCCATGGCAGTTTACGCTACTATTGGTTTTGCGTGAGTATGTCTCCTCGAGCTGGAAATTCCCCCGCTCCCCCCCCCCGCAGCTCCAAGTGTATGTGTACCCTTAAAGGGCTTGTCCAGCTGTATTACTGCAAGTGGCCTTATATAGTGAAAGGTCCTACTGTGGTTGGAGTGTTGGGAACCCTCAGAGTCTTAACACTCAGATGTCTGAATTCCTTAATGAATGCATAGCTAGAAGTAAAGGCAAGGAGGAGCACTCATCGCTAGATGCCTGAGACACATTCTTGGCAAAGACAGAATTCTTTTTAGCTGAGATGCCCATTCTAGCTTTGAATAAATGTATGTGATTAATTTAGCAATTTCCTTAGAATAGCAGTGTGATCAAAATGCGTGCTCATAAAGCAGATTACCAATTCAATTAAAAAAAAACTCTAAAGAATGAAACATGACAGTGCTTGCGTGATCAAATAGTAACCATAAAGGTTCCTGCATTGTATTGTAAAGAATTATGGGTTTAATGTAACTCTCTCCAGAATTAGAAGAGTTTCCTCTTTATCTAGATGACAGATCGTTCCCTTGAGAAATCAAAGAACCAAGTTTTGTTTCATCACTGACCCCATAAAATGAATTTTTAATTATGTGTACACTCCTGTCTATTAGGATGGCTTAGGATAGCCTTCAGAATAGACGTGGAATACAGATTCTATCTGCTTTGGCTCATTTTTGACCCCGCCAATTGTGCTTTGGGAAACAAGGTTTAGGAAACTGTATAATTAAGGCCTGACATTTATTTGCCAGAGATATCGGGGGTATTTTTCATCTATTAAATGTCACGCCAAGAGGTCTGTCTCCAGCATTTCCAATGCCGCTTTGCATATGCATGCCCATTAATTTCAGGCTACTCCTTAGTGTGAGATTAAATAGGACTGTAACAACAATGTGACAGATCAGATCGTTTTAATTAATAACTATCATCTACTAATACGGGTATAAAATAGATTTATCTCTCTTACACAAACACACTTACACACTTATGTTCTGTTACACTGAATGATTTTCATTTCATGAAAAACTTAAGTGATATCATTTTTTGGAAACCATTAAATTCTTCTCAGCCTTCCCCTGATACATGAAATTGGCAGTCTCTTACAGGATTCATGAATTTGTTTTCATATGCTTAATAGATTAATTAAATCAACAGTCTAGCATCAGGCTTATTTAAAAAAAATATATCCTTTTTGTGAACCCAGTGAAGACAATTCTGAGTAGAACTCTGTAGTGAATGTTTTGCAGTTATTTGCAAACAGTTGTTTTGAAGATAACTATGGAACTGTGGAAAGGACTTCCAAACAGCAAAACACACTTTCTTAATGGTAACCTTTTGTACTGGACTATAGTTGAATTTTAACCAAATACAGTTAACAGTGGCTAGGTGCTTAATGCAACTGATGTTTGCAATTCACAGATAAGCATTAGAGAAATTAGATATGAGTGTTTTGTCTCCGTATAGCAGGATTTTTAAGATGTTCATCTCAGTAAGTTTTATGCAAAGAGGTGCCATTGTGTAAAGAGTAACTGAAATCATCCTATGACTTGTGTGAAAATTGCACCTGAATCAATATGTCGATATATTGAAGTTTCTGATATAGATTTTCACTATTTTGTATTCACTCTTCAAATAGGTGTATTTTGCTAGTGCTTTACCTATCCATTTCTCAGTAGAACCAGTCAAGTGAAGCTCAAGAACCAATCAAGTGATATGTCTCCACAATTGGCTAATGTTTTCATGCCGGTCAGGCATGTTAAAAATCACCATACTTTTTCCTACCTTTGTAATCAGTTCTCCAAGTATTAAAACAACTGATGATCCAACAGAGTGCAGCTCTGCAGGCAATTTCAGCTGGGCCTGTGATTCAGAATAAACCTGAAATATTGAGTCCATACCATGCCAGCCTCTTTTGAAATAGAACTACTGAGGTTTTGCAGGATGATTGATGCCTACAGTAAGTGCAGCACATTGCAGCTCAGTGATGGATTGGTCTTTTTCACAGTTCTGTTCCCATTTTCATAAAATTGCCAATGATTGTTTGCAGTCCACACATCTTGCTAGGCTCACCTTGTGCCATCAAAGTAGAGGGCAGTTGAGAATTGCTCTAGTATAGGGAAATTATAACCTATGATAAAACTGGGGTAGCTGCTTTTCTGCCAGCCTCTCCTGGTCCCTTTCACCCTTGGCATAGATTTTAAGGCCAGAAGGGACCATTGTGATCACCTAGTCTGATCTCCTGTAAAACACAAGCCAGAAAATCACGCAGATTAATTTTTGTATCAAGCCTGTCTGTTTGAGCTAGAACAGATCTCTTTGAAAGGTATCCATCCAGTCTTGATTGAAAGACTTCAAGTGATAGAGAATCTTTCCCATCCCTAATTAAGTTGTTCCAATGGTTGAGTACCCTCCCTGTTAAATATCTGCCCCTTGTTTCTAGTCTGAATGTGTAGATGTTACATCAGATATAGCTGGGGACAGGCATGGGTGTGTTCCTGGCCTGTGGAGGAACACAGTGCACTCTAATCTGTAGAATTATGTCCCTCACATATTACAGAGGAAATTATAGCAGTTCTCTGGCTCTGCTAAATTGCATAGAAGGGGTATCTCAAGATCAGGAGTGTAATAAAGATGACTCAGTTGTAGTGTGTTTCTAAGTGAGGGAGGGAATTCAGTACCCCTGAATATTGTGTTCAACGCAATGGTTAATGCTTTTTCTACTGAATTTATGACTTCATTATGAAGCTGTCTAATTCACAAGTCATGTAAATTCCAGCAGAACTTTAACGGCTTCAACAGATTAGCAGTTCTTTTGCAATTTTGTGGCGCTGTCACTTTTTTCATGGGTTTCACAAAAGGGTTAACTCTATTCATCTGATGCAATGCGTGATGCATAGACATTAGTAGTTTCTACACACATTTATAGGTAAGTAAGCTTATTTTGTAGCAGTCTTGGATTGATTTATGTTGGTTTCAAACCAGATTATTTAATGGTTGCTAATTCAAAATACTTCTTATGCCAAGGTCACGCATTCCCCTTCATTCAATCCATCTTTCTGCCCATAACTGCAGTGCAAAGCATTGCAAGTATTTTTCATGCACCATATTAATATTGTGCATTGATTAGATAGCTGACAGATGTTACCAGTTTTTTTTTTTTTTTTAAACTTCAATGAGCCAGGGTATGACTGCACCTCTGGGAATCTGATTAAAGTAGGGATGATGTAGGTCTGTCTTTTAGCATGTAGTCAGACAGGGCATCCTTTCTGCCTTAATCTCATTTTCACAGTTAAACTGCTTCTTATTGTAGTTGAAAGAATTAGCCATTCCTGCTCAAGATGTCACAGCAGATAAGTTGTGCTTGTTTTCCTAACTGAGCATTTGGCACAAGTTGGTGAGTGTTTCGCCATATGCCTGGCAGTTTGCTTTTTTGCCCCCTTTGTCTCGGGAATTTCAAGTCTGGCTGTCATTTTTGTTTGCCACACAAAATGTTTCCTAATTTATTGCTCTCTTTCTTCTCCAGCCACGTTAACAGGAAGACACAATATGAGAATCCAGTTCTGGAAGCGAAACGGAAAAAACAGCTTGAGCAGCAGCAACAACAACCAGAAGGTTGGCACCCGTGGAGAGTATTATGCTTGAGAGATTTGTTAACAGAATATGCTCTCCCTTGAGTTTACTACCCCACATGAACATATTTGTCCTTCATTAAAATACTTACATTGTGATCCCTGTGATTTTAAGGGATGGATTATATACACAAGGAGATATAAAGGGGCATGTAGTTTGCGTTCTTACTAGAAGACTGAATAGCACGAGGCAAAGGAGAAATGATAAACTGTATTAGCACTGAATGGCTTTGAATCCCTGAAATGGGGAGAATTTAACTACTTTTAACTTAATTCTGAAACACTGATAGGTTACAAAGCAAGCTTGCTTGCTCCCCAGAAATTATAAAGATCAACTTGTGAGCCTGAACTATGATTTTTTTTTCAAGAGGTCATTTTTGTATTTGGCCTGGTACTAATAAAACTTAAAGAAAGACTAGGGAATAGTATCAAATATGAATTAAACTCCTTTTTACATTATTGCTAAGAGTAGATTCTTGGGTGTTGCAAACATGTTCCACATCAGTCAGTTGTTTCATTATTTTGACACATTTTTGGATTATTAAAAATCGTGTAATGCAGCAGTAGCACTGAAATGAAATAGTTTCAGCCATTTAGAATGCAGGTATGCTGTGGAGTTTCTGCATGACCCTTTGATTGGCTACATCCCTCGGAACTCGCAATGCAAATCCACGTAACCAACATGGCCTGCTCTACTTTTTAGTCCTCCTCCTTCTCCTCCACTCCTCCTCGCTTTTCTAGAAGGTTTAGCCTTACCCAGGTGGGTGATTTTGTTCTATTATAGTTATGTTTTGTATTTTTTCTATCTCTAGAATGGACAGAAGAGCATCCATCTCTTGGTCCACCGGCTGTTCCAAACCATGCGCCAAACACCCAAGAGCCAGTTCGAGAAGCACCAGTACAAGGTAACATCCCATAAGGTTTTTCCATTATAATGAAACTAATTTTGCCACCACATTTCTTCAGAAACAGGACCTTCAATAGTAATGTAAAGAGGACACAAAATACCAATTTCCTGAATTTGTCTGGACTTTGAGAACTGTGGGTCTTATGCAGAAGAGGACAAAAATGAAAGTGAATAGGGGTGCCTCTTAGAGAGCGGATTTCTGTAAATCTCTCTCTGTTGCATTTCAGATCTTTCAAAAGATACTGAAAATATGAATTAGACTCTTAGTAAATTAAAAGCAAATTGTTTAAAGAATGATATAATGAGGGTGTGCAAATGCATATAGAACTCGGGCCCTTCTTGCAACACTGTGTGGTCAAACTATGTTAGAACGTGTTTGGCTGTTATTTTCTTGCCTGTATGGACAGGAAACAAATCTACCCAGTATAAAGTGTGGTTCTTACAATATGTTATAATGCAAGCTAACAATATTTTATGTTATAATATGATCAGACCAGAAATGGGGTGGAGAGGGTCATTGGATATTATTGGGGCCAAAGCTAGTGTATAATTATACCCCTGTCAATCGCTAAACATGAGTGAGTAGGCTGAGAGAGTCATGCAAATTAAAATTGTTTGACACTATTGTCCTCCTAGAGCAAGTCAGTACTTTCTGGTGCCAAAACAATGCATACTGTGTTTGCCACAGTTTCACAGCACACTGTTTCTGAAGTGCTCATTAGCTCTGTGACGCTTGCCCACATTCCTTCACAAACAGCCACCCGAGTGTCTCACTTTTAGACTTGCCAGGAGTGGGTCCTGGCAGAGAGGTGACTCTGTCAGTGTTTCCTTTTACTTCTGTGTTGTGAGGCTTTCCATGCTAGAAATGTTTGGGGGAGACCATTGTAAGGTGGCTGATGAGGGAGCTGTGCTAGTCAGAGAGCAGGGCAGGGGTACTGACCTCCACATGAAAGCCCTGACACTCTAGATGTCTCGGTAACTGAGAGCTTGGAAAGAAATATCACATCCTACCTCTGAGACGATTAAGTGGAAATTCCATGAGATGAAATTCAATGAGTTCCTAGAGCTTCTATAAATTTTTCCTATGTAGGCAACTATCATAATGCCTATCGCAACTGAAGCAAAGTTCTCTCCACAAAACATACAAACATCAGCTCCACTTCTGCAAATCCTCATGCATGTGCTTCCATTTAAAATGAAGAGAACTGGTGCTGTGCTTAAAGGGAAGCAAGTGCAAAAGTGTTTGCAGCGTCAGGACCTTATTTACTGATGCCATTTCAATGCTCGCACAATATTCTGTGTATGTCCCACCACTCCTGGAAAAGTGGCTTGTCATAACCATCCCACCGGACAGGAAGATAAATGCTCGGAGCAACATAAAGGACTGCATAGAGGGGCTGCAGCATGATCTGAAACTTGCTAGAGCATAAGGCAAGAACCCCAGGTGAGAGCCTTTCCCTTACACAGCCGGCCATGGATTAACTAAGTCCAAGTATCAACAGCCAGAGTTCCCTAGCAGCCTTCACTGTGCGTAAAGAGAGAGCTGGTCTCTCCAATCACTAGAGCTCAAGCCTTGCAGGTTTGTCGCTAGCCCCGTAAATCATTCTCTAACTCGAATAAATAGGGAGTGCGGTGTGCTGCAGGTGTTAGGTACTCGTCCCTGCAGAACAGGGTGAGCCATGTGTGCTTAAGCAAAAGCAGATGCAATCCAAGAGCAGTTAGAATGTAATGCAGTCATCCAGACTGGCAGAGGGAAAGGCATTGGAGGGCTGAGGTAAGGTCTGCTGCAGCTTCCTGGTCAGTGGGAGATGGGAATCATCCTTACCTGCCCATCCAGGAGCAACAAGGGATCCAGCAGAACCACAGGCCTGCGAATCATTTTGGACAAGGGCGACCATGCCACCCAATAGAACCATCAATGTCATATGCCTTATGCTTAAGAACAAAGCAAAGGCTGTCCAAGCTGCTGCATAATGTAACGTAGGGGGACTGATCATGTGGAATGTAGTTGAGCCAACCAGGCTCCTTCATAAGAACATCCATTCTGGGTCAGACCAAGATCCATCTAGCCCAGTCTCCTGTCTTCCGACAGTGGCCAATGCCAGGTGCCCCAGAGGGAATGAACAGAGCAGGTAATCATCAAGTGATCCATCCCCTGTTGTTCATTCCCAGCTTCTGGCAAACAGAGGCTAGGGACCCCATCCCTGCCCATTTCTGAAGTTGATAGAAATCTTTCCAATGACTGCGACAGTCTGTCAATATAATTGTTTCAGTAATTAACGCTTCCTGGCAGATTTTTAATTAAAATGTTAGCTTCAAACTTATTTAAATGTGGGGAGAAAATAAACAGGCAATTTGGAGCCATTGTTTCTGTGCTCTGTGGCTTATATTATAAAACACCCTTATTTCGGCAATGAGCAATAAGAGAATCTTGAATCTATAATGAGAACTGTATTTTTGTCATGATAAGGTTGTTGTTTTTTTTTTCCCCTAAAAGACTAAATAGGCTGCATTTGTCAAAGCAAAAATATGAAGTCATGGAATGGGTAGAATGGATTCAAGTGAAAAAAGGAAACAACTCTACAACCGTTGGGATGGATTCTGTACTGCTTCTCATGGGTCGAGCCATGTGGCAGGAATTGCACCAGTTGAAGGCAGCCTTACTCTGGATCCCTATGCACCGTGCTGCAGTCTGGGATAGCCCAGAATCTCACAGTCCCTTCTGTTCTGGGGGCTGTGGTGGGGAGCAACATAGGGCCATATCCAGTAGCCTTGCCTTTCTCCTACTCCAGGGGAAGTTCTCCCCTGGCCCACAGCAGTGCCTTTACCCACTCTCTACACAGCTGGAGCGGCATAAAGTGGCCAAAATCGGATCCATTGTTTTAAAATATATATATATGTATATATATATACATATATATATATATATATATATATATATATATATATATATATATATTTTAATACAGACTTTACCTCTCATGCTCCATGCAGGAGGTGAATGCTGCGCTTTGACTCTGTACATAGTCGGGTTTTAGTTCTTATCCTCTTAAATTTACTTTTAACGTAAGGGTTTGTGGTTACTTTGGGGACCTTTTCTCAGCTGATCAGCCCCTCCTGCTCTGACCGCCTTCCCTCATGGTGACATTACGTGAAAGCTCTAGTCTCCTGTCTCCCGGTAGCTTGTCCAGATGTTCACCAGCACACTTTTCTCACAGCGTGTGCCCTCGCTTGCACTTGCCTCCTCTCTCTCACTTGCTCACACCCATGCCTCCTCTCTCACTTGCGGCAATTATTTCACTCTCACACTTGCTCACTTTCTTTGGGAGAGATCAGCTGAGTTGCCCCCTCTTTCATTTCAGGCTCTGCTGTCTGGGAGTGTTGCACAAAGCCCGGAAGAGCAGCAGCAGCCATTCGGCAACTTGGTGTGTAGCTTTGTCTTTCAGTATCGACTTTCATTTAGCGTACTTACTCATTTAAAATGGAACTCCCTCACCCTCCATTGCAACCAAGAAGTAGCATAATAATGCTGCTATTAGCATAATGTATTAGTGTACACAAGAATCATAAAAAGAAAAGGAGTACTTGTGGCCCCTTAGAGACTAACAAATTTATTTGAGCATAAGCTTTCGTGAGCTACAGCTCACTTCATTGGATACGTTCGGTGGAAAATACAGTGGGGAGATTTATATACACACACAGAGAACATGAAACAATGGGTTTTATCATGAAACAATTTTATCAAACCCATTGTTTCATGTTCTCTGTATGTGTATATAAATCTCCCCACTATATTTTCCACCGAATGCATCCGATGAAGGGAGCTGTAGCTCACGAAAGCTTATGCTCAAATAAATTTGTTAGTCTCTAAGGGGCCACAAGTCCTCCTTTTCTTTTTGCGAATACAGACTAACACGGCTGCTACTCTGACACCTGTCACAAGAATCATGTTCTTGTGTTTCAAAGAGACTGTGAGACGAGTCGTTACCTCACATCCTACTAACATTTTCTGGTGGGAAAACACTTTTTTCACACCTGAAACACTTGGGGGGGGAAGAGGGGGCAAAGCGGGATCTGCCTTTCGGAGCAGAAACTTGGCGATGAGTTTTTAGATGCGGGCCGGGCGTTCTGCTTATAATGCACATAGGGCCCCGTCAATCCTACAGTTGTCACAAAGGGTCTCAGTGGTAGTTTTTTCCCCTCTAGGGACCTGGATAAAAAAACAGTCACAGGTGCAAAGATGTTTGATCTCCTGGCAGTGGAGCAGGCAATGTGGCTAATTTTCAGAACCCATGCAGTGTCGTTTACATGGACCCTACCTCCACAGGACTTCTTTTATTTTTTTAACTTTTAGAGCCCTCTGCACTCCATAGCATGCTCCCAGGCAGCATGGATAACGCCCCTCCAGCACAGCCAGTCTGGTTCCCTGATTCCTTTTGTGGATACTGTTTCACACACTTCAGGCAGAGCGTGGAGAGGAGCACGAGTCAGAGACAATACTTTGGTTTAGCATGGCAGCATCTGCGCAGTTAATATATAGAGGAGCCAGCAGGATGAAGGAAGCAAGATCCTCTCACAAAGCTTGCTTCATTTTTGGTCCAGTTAGGGATGAAAGACTGGGGTGGGGATGGGGGCATCAGGGGCTTTATGGACAGAGTAATATGGTCAACAACTTTCTTAGCTTTCCCTTCATTCAGAAATTCCCCCAGCAGCCTGCCCTAGCAGTCGTTTGCACAGTCTCTCAAACCCATGTGTTTCAGTAGACTGCTCAAGAAATTACCAGCGCTGAAATAGCGGAGGTGTTGCAAGTCAGGTTTGGAAAGCACTGGCAGAGCCATGAAAGGCCGCTTAGCACAGAACCTGCTCCCTGAGGCAAGTGTTGCAAGTGCCTCGCTTTCACGAGTTCTCATTTCGTCCATTGTTTTTTAAAGATATGACATTTGCCATTACATGTGTTTTTGTGCTTCCTAAACTGTCTCAGGAGAAAGAGCTAGTAAATATATCCAGATTGTTTGTGTATTCCATCTCCCGCCATTGCTAGCCTATGCACATTACTGCATCTGTTTTAAAAATTAAAATATATACTCTGCCTTGAGATGGACACCCACAATCAATAAGCAGAGGGCCAGATTCTGATACCATTACTCACATATAGCACTTTACTCCATGAGTGATCCCAGTGAAGTCAATGGAGTGGAGTAAGAAGCTAGTAAACCGAAGTAAAATTGCGAATCTGTCCCATTCTCTTCTGTGCATACACACAAGTGTGTCTGTCCATTAAAATTGCTAGCATGGGCTGGGGAAAGACAAAGGGATAGAATATTTTTCTAGCATATTTATGGACTTTCAAAACTTCCTAAACAGGAAAACCATTTTTCACGCGAAACCCTTCAGAGTTGAAAGGGAAGTTCATCCACACCACGCTGAGGAAAAGCAGCCGGGGGTTCGGCTTCACTGTGGTCGGAGGGGACGAACCAGATGAATTTCTCCAAATCAAGAGTTTGGTGCTTGACGGCCCTGCTGCCCTGGATGGCAAAATGGAGACAGGTAATGACGCTCTGGGGATAAAAATTAAATAACATCCCACTTTGCGCTTAACAGCATCTGTTATCTGAGGATCTCAAAGAGTTTTAAGACTCATCATAACCCTTTGAAATAGCCAAGTAGCATTGTCCCCATTTTGTAAGTGGGGAAACTGAAACACAGACCAGCTGAGGGACTTTCTCAAGGTCTTGTAGCAAGTTATTGGTAATGCAGATACCGGATCTCAAGAGCTGCCGTAGCCAGAGGTCTGCTCTGACTGCTAAGCCATTGATGCCAAACCTTGGGAAAATGAGCAACTGCTTCAGTTTCTAGTGCAACCACAGAGAGCCACCTGACACTGCACTGCAATAGTCACTTTGGGATGCATTGACAGCTCAAAAGGAGGACAACGCCTCAAGGGTATTGTGTCGCTTATTTTGCACCTCCCTGTGATTCCTTTTCATTTTGACCCTTCTTCCTAGCTACTATCTAGCTGTTCTGCCCAATCCCTCCTGCTGCTCTTCATGTCTGGAGGCATCCTGAGCCGGGTCTGGTTTTTCAGTAGTGATATTAGTGCATTGCCTATGCCAAGCACTAGAGGAAGCAATGGGGGTGGGGTTTTCGCTCTGACTGGGATTAGGCAGAGCAGGGAGAGACCATTGTGACGTGGCCTGAGGCCCATGGCTCTGGACCCACTGGTTGAGCATCACTACTTTAAAGGCTGAGGCCCTGCCTTGCAGCTACAGTGTAAAATAAATCAGAACTTAATCTATGCTTAGGCTTGAGGACATCTACTGCTGAGACTCTACAGTGTCATATTTATGCAGTCTGTTGCTGCAATCGTTCTGTTTTTGTTCTTCATGTGATCTCCATTATGTTTCTGTCATATGTCAGCTGTATTAGAGTGTGTAATAGCAAGAGCTGAGCTTTGCAAAAACTGTTAAATGGGCCATATATTGTCATTTTACTTGATATATATATATTTTAATAAGCCAAGTTCTATTTTCCTTTCCAAAGCACTTTTGTATGTAAAAAATTATTCAGTGAATCTTTTGGATACAGATTGCTCTTGCTCACCTCAGCACAGCTACTCTTGTCCTTTGCTGAGAGGCAGGAGTATTTAGATAAAGTATCTGTGCAGATGTTTACGCCGGTACAAGTCTATCAGCATGGAAGCAGGGTGGTACCCATTGTTCAGTGCTGATAAGAGTCCATTGTTAATGTTCTGAAAAGAGATTGGTGCATTAAAGCAACAAATTCAAAGTGTATGTTTTTTTGTTTGTTTGTTTCATCCACAGGAGATGTTATAGTCAGTGTAAATGATACCTGTGTGCTGGGACATACACACGCTCAAGTTGTAAAAATCTTCCAGTCCATTCCCATCGGTGCCAGTGTGGACCTTGAACTGTGTCGAGGTTACCCTCTGCCCTTTGACCCCGATGACCCCAACACAAGCCTGGTGACTTCAGTGGCAATTCTAGATAAAGAACCGATCATTGTGAACGGGCAGGAAAATTTTGATTCTCCAGCAAGCCACAGTAGTAAAACAGGGAAAGTAAATGGCTTGAAGGAGCAAAGACCAAGTAGTCCAGCTGAAGTCTCTTCAAATGGATCCCATGGTTACCCCAACGATACTGTCTCTTTGGCTTCTTCTATAGCAACACAGCCTGAACTCATAACTGTACATATAGTGAAAGGCCCCATGGGCTTTGGTTTTACTATAGCAGACAGTCCTGGTGGTGGGGGCCAAAGAGTGAAACAAATTGTAGACAGCCCCAGGTGCCGAGGCCTAAAAGAAGGGGATCTTATCGTTGAAGTGAATAAGAAGAATGTGCAAAACCTCACTCACAACCAAGTCGTGGATATGCTGATTGAATGTCCTAAAGGAAGCGAAGTCACATTACTTGTGCAACGAGGAGGTACGTCTTAGGTTGTTGTTTTTTTTAAAAAAGTAGTTTTATCTGGAAGGGGGGAAAAATCTACATCATTAAAGGCTTGCGATCCTAAATCTTTGTAACCCACCCAAGTTATAAGATGTAGAAAATGACCATCCCTCACAATTTTCTCATATTACAGATCATATATTAAAAAAACATCATTTTAACCCATTTTGTTGCAGTGGGAAATGTATGTGTATAGGTACATTATACATAACATTTATATGTAATATTAATATCTATCTCTGTCTTTTGATAGCAAGTGTTCTGATTAAATCAGGATTTACATCATAACCTGTTTTCACATACTGGTAAAAGTTTGCCTCTGCGACTGAAACTTTCTTTGGATTTCCAAAGAAATTGTGGGCAATCCTTTGGCTGTTTTTGGAAAGTGAAGAGAGCAGAAATAATCCATATTCTACTTTTTTTTTTTAAGCTCAACAGTAACTCAAAAATATCCAGGGAAAATCACCTGCTGAACTTTGAATGTGTACAGTCCTCGTTGAAAGACCAGCCCTTCTCCAGATGTGGGATGGGCCAAAAAAAAAAAAAAATTAAAACTGAGAAAGTTTTAAGCAATTGAAAAATTACTTCTGAGCATGCTCAATTGGCATCTGTGAGGAATCTAGAAATCCTAATGAAGTTTCACCTCTTTTTTGTGGCTTTGCAAAGCACAGTGTCCCAGAAAGGCGCTGGGACAACCATGGAGCAGTAGTAAGTCACAAGCTCCTGCTGTGCTTCTTTAAAAAAAAAAAAAAAAAGGCGGAGGGGAGCAACATGCGAGAGGAGAGGGGACATGTATGGGGTTTATGGATATACAAGTACAACGCAAAGAGGTATGAGCAGAAGAAGATGACGTTGATGAGAATGCTGTTAGATCACCAATTTACCCCTGCCTATTGGAAAGAATAAAGCATGGTAAAAATGGTTCTGCGTGTAGTGAGTGTGTATGGGAGAGCGTAGACTTGATCTTCTAATTGCATAAGTGCATGGCAAAGTGTGATGAGGAGAGGTATGCTAATGAGGCATTCCCCTTGTAGGCTTCACTCCTGCTATGAGGCCAGAGTCACTTGGTGTCTGCATAGCAGCTGTTCCTGCCTTCTTAGGGGGGTTGTCTACACTGTAATCACCGGGGGCTATTGCAGCTTTTGGAGACCTACCCAAGCTAGCTTTCATCTCGCTAGCTCAGGTCCTGGAGCAGCGAAGCTGCAGCAGTCTGGGCTTCAGTGGGGACTAGCTCTGTGTGGAATTACCCAGGGGTCCAGGTAGACTTGTACAGCCCATGCTGCTGCCCTTGAGCTAGGTGCTCATAGAAAGCCAGGATCCTCTGTGCTCCCTGCCCTGCACACCACTTTTTACCGTGTGCATGTCTGTGCCACCGTTGACACCTGGTACCAGTCAGGGTCAAGCTGCCAGAGATGAGCTGCAGAGCTAAAATAAGCACAGAGTTAAGACTGTAAATATGTGCTGAATGCCGCCTCCCAGCCAAGCTGTAGGGAACATTTGGCACAGGAATACTTCTCTACTGGCTTTCCAAATGGTTTTTAGTGGAGTCAGCATCAAGCCAGCAAGGGCTATGGAATGTCAGTGGGGAACAAATAGTTTCCAGAAAGGTGTACTGGATGGCCCTGCCACCACACACACGTGGTGAGTGAGAGGTGGTGGCCAATGTGTGTTGCTATACTTGACTTCATTTGAATTTCAGCTTTCAGGTTGTTACCCTTCAGTCAGCCCCCTGATAAAAAGTGGACTTAAGATAAGGGTGTAAATTAAGGGTGTGCTAACACACACAGTCCTTTCTTCCCCTTTCAAAGTCCCATTGGCTTGCAACATTGGGTTCTTAATTTGAATGTTTTGAGGTTTTTTAGGGAAGGGGGAGGAACGGTTATTAGCTGGACCTACATTTTTCCAAGGTGATTGGTGATTTTTGGGTTGCTTGTCTTGATGCCTTATGGGAGCCAGTGTTGAGATGGTGGTGGGTGCTCATCCATCTCTGAAGATCCCGGCACCTTTCAGGTGTCTCAGACTCATCTCTCGTGAACGCAAGCCAAAGATTCTAGTGCACAGATTTAGCAATGAATGAGGGATGTAGTAAAATGAATAGTTTCCTTCCCTTCCACCTCAAACATTTTATTGAATTTTATATTTTTATAATAAATTAAAAAGTAAGGAATGGAATATATTAAGACGAGTTCTCTCATTTTATTACTGGTATCTGCAGAACCTGAGTAATTTAAAATCGCTCTAATATTGAGAGCCTTTAAAATATACCATAAGTCTCATGTTTGATTTATGTATTTGGTAGAAAGTTTCTCCAACTACAGTTGGAAAGGAAACAGCAGATGATATTAATCTTCCTGGAAAGAACATAAATATCTCTGTTACCACTGTACATTAGTTAGTCGAACTGTGGCTGACATTGAATCATCCTTCTTTTGCCACTGCCGCTGGGGTATAATGAGAAGGTTTGGTCAGGAAATCAAGGTATTGAGTTTTAATGAGAGAGTAAATGGTCAGTCTACTGCTAATATTAATGAATCTCTTATCTGCCTTATCTTTCCCAGTATGTGGATGGATTGATGAATTAAACACATGTTGTCATGGTACAGAAGCTTTGAATTTGTTGTGACCCTGGTGCCCAGTAAATAATTAAAATGAGCTTCTCTCCGCATCAAAATGAAGTTGTCCTGAGAGGTTGCTAATCATAGCTCATAAATTTAGCAAAATATATTCGCATGAGGCTAGCTACAATGTGGAAAACAGGATGTCTGGTTTAAAAGTTAGAGAATGTAGTTAGCTAGGATGTGCTGTGCCTATGGTGTTTAGATCTGATGTACTTAGACCCTCTCTGCAGTAACTTTACCTTTCATTACCTCTGCCAATTCCTTTATCGGAACTGCCTGCTCTAGACAAAGTGCCACTATTTATTTTGATCAGATTCCAGAAGTGTACTTGGCTCCATTCTGTGATAAGATTCTTCATGCCTGTTGAAGTGATTCTTCTTTTGGTCTCTCAGCTGGCTGTCCTTTCCTCCTCCTCCCTCTGGTGTCCAGTGAAGAGAGTGCTAGGAGAGCTTGCTGTCAGGCATCCTTTTATTAACGTAACATTTGCATTCAATCAGACTTTGCCGGAATCATCCCCGTCACACTGAGGCTGGTGTTCAGAACTGTCCAAAGGATTTGTCAGTAGTGATTACTAATCAGGCAGAAAAATATCAGAAAGAGATGTGTAATCTATGTGTAAAGCTTAGCCAGCTCCAAGCCACTGGTGCACTCCCGACAATTACGCTTAGTTGTTGAAATGTAAAGCGCATAGCCACTGAGAGCAGCCTGTAAAATATTTACTGTAATGTAGCTTCAGCAGAAGCTTTGACTTCCAAAAATTAGATAGGTTGTACCAATCAAGTCTGGCAGTTGTTTTGAGAGAGGAAATACAGGACGCTTCGTAAAAAAAGTACAAAATTGAAACAACTATTCCCTTAGGATTTTAGCATTGTCTTGCAGTATTTGCACATTGCAGTATTATGCATAGTGCACGAGAACCTGAAAGTGAATCTACATAGAAACAAAAGTGAAATTCACTAGTCTCTTTTCACTTTTCATGCTTCAAGGAATTCAAAAACTAGACAAACACTACTACATACCAAGTACAAAGTCAAGTGTGAGTCTTTGCAGGCTCATGGCTTACAATTGCACATATTATTTCAGTTTCAATAATCTTGAGGAATTGTTAATAATCAAAGCAGTAAGTATAGGACATTTTTATTTTAAATGTTATTTATAACCTGACATTGTCCTATTAATATTGGAGCTTTCAAACAAATGAAATTCTTACCTCATATTTGGTGCTTCAAAGTTGATTCAATACTAAAAATGGTCATTCCAGGGAATCCCTTTTCATTAAGGCCTTGTCTGTATGGGGAAATTGACTGGAATAAGGTATTCCGGAATAGCTCTCAGTGTGGACCCTCTATTCTGGAATAAAAGTGACTTTTATTTAGCATGGGGTCACACGGAAAAGTTTATGCCACAATAGCTGTTATAGTTAATTTCCTGGTGTAAATAAGACCTTATATCTGACTATGAGAGAATATTTGTCTTATTTATTATTCCTAGTTTTAGAATGACCTCAGGTTAGGGGGCTCAAAGCAAGATAACAACCTTTCACTTTCAGATCATTGGTTCTAATACAGCCAGGTGTGTAGTTACCAAAAGTTGTTGCCATCTGCCTGGTATTCCACTGACTTACTGTTGGGTGGGTTTTTTGTAGTTCTGACTGAACAGGTGTTCACCTCACACATTGATCCCAATTGGCGTTCATCTGTACCCTGGTTGGTGTAAAAGCCAATGATAACATGGGTCTGAAGTCTGATCTACATACTCCTCTCAAAGATGCATCCTTCTACCCTACTCCAAGACAAGGGTTAATGCTCAGTTTAACTTCAAGGGTAGATAAACAGAGATCTTCAGTTTCTAAAAACTTTCTACTAGCACCAAATTCTAATTGGAGACGGAGAACAGCCTGAGAAATGAAGACCAATCTTTTGAGGCGGTCTGGCTGGCATTTCAGAGCCAGCTGAGGGTAGGCAGAAGATTTAGAAGGTTACAGCAGGGAACTGTATAAACAACATGTATCTATCTATCTTTCTATCTTAGAGTTTTATACTGCCACCTACTACCATAATAGCTGAGTGCCTTCCATATAAAATCAATGGCAACAGCAAAGTCTTTGGCTAATGAATCCTCAAACAATAGTGCTACTCCTTTGGCCCGGGATTGTACAAGGTACTGAGTGCCCTCAGTTCCTGCTCACTTCCACAGGAGTTCAGGGTGTTCCACACCATTTAGTTTCAGGCTTTTAAACCAAAGGGCTGGCTGGGTACATGTTGCTTAGCAAAAGTCCCCTCACAGAAGAAGAAATCTCTTCACCTTACCCAACTTATCACTAGCACTGCAGAAAGAGCATTTAATGGAGCCAAACGAAAAGCAATATCTAATCTCACATCATTAGTATTATATCTGTGTTTTAGCTGCTTTTCCTAATGATGCAAAACCATCATAATTATAGCTGCCTGCAATTAGCTATTGCCGGAGACTTGAACTCTGTTGAACAAGCCGCTCGTTTCTGTTTGCCCTTTAGGCTTGCAATGAAGAGTGATTCGAAAGTCATGCTGCTTAAGTGTCTAGCTGTCAGAAAATTTCAAATGGTTATAGCAGCTGCTGAATCGAGAGAGAATCCAGATCGCATTCAGGACAAGATCACAACCTGGGAACTATCTGACTGTTACCATAGCATGTCTGTGCATGTGCCAGGGCTTCAGAAAGGGGAAGACAGGGTTCCTCTTTCAAACAGCATTTTCATTTATTTTTTCTTTGTTGCAGGACAAGGGTATTTCACATAGACTTTGTCCTGCAGTTGCATCCATTCAGGTGGACCTTTAGAGACAAATGGAGCCCAATTGAAGTCAATGTCAGCATAGCTTGTGCATAAATGCAAAGATCTGCCTGTGCTGGTCTGATCTTAGGATCAGGGCCTACATTATGGTTGTCTCTTAATCTGCATTCCCACTGATTTATTTTTATTTTCTGGGTGGGGAGCAGTGTGATATATCTGACTTGTTGAACTCCCTGCTTTTATTAAATGTGTGGCCCTGAATACTTTTTGAAGTGGCAGTTTCTATCTTAGTGTACCTATTTTGCTAATGGAAATAATTTTCTCCTGTGTTTTTTTATTTTTTGTTTTAAATCCTGGGTGTTCATCGCAGTCCAGTAGTAAATATCACATCCTTCAAAACTCCCTACCTCGTGTCTTCCCCCGGTCTCATCTTGAGTGTTGTAATGCCTTCATTTATAATTGGTCTCCCTTACTTCCCAACTCACCAAACTTCCATTTGCCCAAACTGCGGGAGTTTCTTCCTTCATCAGAAACGTATCTCATTCCTCGTCCTTGGAAATCAACCTTGACGTTCTTGCCATACGGCGTGCCCAACTGACTCTAGCTCTTTTCAAATCCCATCTCAGGAGTCCTCTCTTCTCCTTGGCTTCTCTCTCCTTTGTGTATTTTGAAATGTGATGTTGACAGTTTGTGTTTTAATGGTTAGAAAGCTTTAACTTTTTGAATTTCAACACCTAGTATCATTAAATAATTGTTGTCTGACTTCTCCCATCATTTCTCATAACCATGAAACTTTCAATAGATTAAAAAAAAGTTTAAAACCCATAATTTTGGCCAACTGTGAGAATTGATAAAAATAAAAAGCTTAAAAATAAACATCAGAGTATTATCCTTTGAAATTATTTTTTTAAAAAATTGAATTCTGCCAAGCCAGTTCATATTTCATATGAACATTTTGGTATGGGTGTTTTTTTTATATTCACAATGAAAGTTACCTCTTCTCTCTAAGCAGCAAGGGTGGTCAGATGCGCCTTTTTGGGTCAGTGCTCTATATTGCTATGCAGCATGATGCACTGATTTCTGGTAACTGGTTTGTAAAGCAGCCCGATAAAAACTTGTTTTCTCTTTTGTGACAAAAATAAGCCTCGCTTAACTTTTAAAATCAGTTCTTCTCATTAATAATATTTATCCATTTTGTGGCTACAGTGTGCATCCACAGAAAACAGAGAGAGTGAAATCCTGTCCCCACTGAATGGCAAAACTTCAGTTTACTTCAGGCCAGGATTTCACCCTGTCTTTGAATGCCTGCAGTGAAGTGTGTGTTCTGGTTTTAATAGTTGCGTATCAAATTCTCTTGATGTATAGTTACTAATATTTGAACTAAAAGGGCATTTGCAGGTGCAAATTAGGCCCACAGAGAGACTGGGCCTCAGTTTAGATTAAAATTGCTGCTAATTCATTAATGTGAGATAGAGGGAGAGTTTCTAAGTCATGTAATTTGACTTAGAAACTCTGTGAATGGCTAAATGAAAGTAATCCAAATCAAATAGGAATCTAGTACTAGAAACAAACGTCAGTATTGCCAGCCATTGGCATTCTAAAATCATGAGCCAGGTCCCACAAATCAAGAAATATACTTAATTCCATGAGATTTTAAAAATATTAAATGTGGGGATTCTTTTTGCTACATTTTGGAGCTTTCAGGATTCTTATTTTCAAGATTTTTTTTGCTGTAGACATGTTGGCTAGAAACTTTTTTTGGTAAAAGCTGAGAGTCTCAAATAATCACAGGTTTCAGAGTAACAGCCAGGAGCTTGAGCTTTGAGGGAATCACCAAATACCACAACACTCATGACAAAATTATGAGAACTGGCAACACTGATATGTATGCATTTTCATTGCCTGTAGGGCTCTCCAATTTCTCCTGGTATGGTATATAAAAGTATGCAAGATTAATCCATTAGTCATTTAAAACATAACATTGTTTTCATCTCCACTACCTATAATCAACTTATCTAGTGTTGCTACTATTTGAGCATGAAGTGGAATGGAGCAAACTGATAAATGCCCATATAATCTGTATTTCGGGCAAATATTAGTGTTATATCAGTTGCCGTTCATTCTTACGCTAGTGTGACACATCTCTGTTACACTGTTTGTTCCTCATAGATGTGTATGTCATCTGATGTCCACAGTCACTTCGAACATTAGGATAGGGTAAAAGGCAGTAACTGATACAGTTCATGGTGTTTCATCACAAAACTCCTTTTTTAAGGGCTAAAATGATTTCCTAAACTTATATGTAATAGTGTAGTGTATGTGAGACTCAGGAATGCAACTGTCATGGTCTATGGAAGAGTTCAGATCAGTTATAAATCATCAAGAAAAATCAAAGGATTTCCTAGTAGCAAATTGCCTGAAAGCTTCTCACTGTGTGAACTATTTTAACTTTCAGAAGGGAATAGGCCCTTATCAGACAAAAAGATGGGGCTGGCTTCAGAAAAGAATTACTAAAGCTATGTCACTTTTAAGGGTTTTTTTAAGTTTGTGGGTTTTGAAAGTTTTTTTCTTTATTGTTGAACTTGTAGCATAGGAGCAAGTCAAGCCGCACTCCGTTGATTTATATCATATGTGATGCGATGTAACACAAGGTGGCACAGCAGAACCTTATACTATGCATGAAACGATGCCGATTTAACTCGAGACGTGCATCACGGTTCCCTCAACATTTCTCGCATTCCAGCCAATCAGGCAGACTTGGAATACTGAGCGAGGGGAATGCAGCTCATTTTATTCTAGCTTCTAAAACCAAACCATTCCTCCCGCCCTTTTCATGCTGAGCTTGTGGGGCAGCTTTAGGGTCTGCATGTTTGGGGTTAACCCAGCTCTTGGCCACGTCCGGGCTGGGTGCACAGGCTGCTGTAAGACTGATTAAGCATCATAATATCAACAATAAGAGAATTAATGAGGTGCCTGGCTAAGGAAAAGGGCTCCGTTTATTGTTATAATTGATTAAATGGAGAGTACCAGTGCCTTACCAGCAGTCGTGGGTCGGTAAAAGTTGACAGGGACGGTAAGTCTCTCCTATTGGTTTGAGTTTTATTTGATGGTGTTTTTATTTTGAGACCAACTCTACAGTATAATACACCAGCACTTGGCAATTCTCTACCTCTCCATTCTGAGTTTAACTACCGATACACCTTCATGTTCTTAGTGTGATACTTTTTTCCCCCATCCAGAGCATGGTGCACCCTCTGTATATGTGTGGGCGGGGAGGGTGGTACTAACTTCTCTGAGACAGCTCTTAGTACCGTTATTTTTATTTCTTATTCTTATTCTTTATGACAGTAATGCTTAGAGGCCCCAGTTGGGATCAGCGCCCCTTTGTGCTAGGTGCTGCATAGACACACAAGCTGAATTCCCACTGCATTACTAAAGCTTCAGAGCCATTTGAGCTCCAACCCACCTCCATGACAGGTCAGCTACCTCAAGCTCAGGATCCCACCTAATTCGAGCTAGGGTTTTGGGATGTGGATGGGAGTCAGGTTAGGTGCACATTATCCCTCAAGCTAAGAATGCAGGGCAGATATACCCACAGTGAGAGCTCATTGTCTCGATAAACAAGGCCGATGAAGCATGGGAGGGGAAGCTGAGTTCCAGGGCGGAGAAGTGGCAGGCGCAAGGTCACACAAGAGGTCAGTTGCACTGGGTACATGGAGGAACCAGCATGGGTACATGGATATATTTTCAGTGATAGAATCATAGAACTGTAGGACAGGAAGACAAACAAACTCTGCTTTCTAGGACTAGTTAACTCCCCTCTGTGTCTCAAGGGTTAGGATTTTAGGGAATGCTTTGAATCAAATGATTGAAAGAGTTCAGTCTAGCCCCTCATTTATTTTAGAGTAAATGTATATTTGAATTTTAATACATTCAGCCCTCCTGAAAGTGGGTATAACTCCTCTGTGTTCGGTGACAATCTGCCTGCTTACCTTCCACTGGCTGGAATAGGCCTCTTACTTAAAATATCAACTGATTATTGAAAACATTGTTTATTAGTACTAATATCATAGTTGTGCCCAGAGGCCCATTGTGCTGGCTGCTGTACTCACACAAAACAAGAGAGCTTGTCCCAAATGGAACATTATTGGGGTGTGAATTTATACCTTGTTAATATTGCTTTTAAAGCCCCGGAGATAAAAATTGCCTGTGATCAGAACGAATGCAACACTGACAACAGAGAACATTTTCTCTGCACTCCTTCACCCATATGCCTCAATGCTTAACCCGGAGGGCATCCCTTTGAATGGTAGGACGTAGGTCAGCCTCCATGTTCACTGAGTCCTTGGCCTTTCTGTTTGACCTGCCAGCAGGTGTGCCTGTTGTTATGGTGGTGGGACTTAGAGTCGGACAACTGTGCACTGGAAATTGGGTTGAGACACTGAATTCATTGCAGTTCGTTCAGTAAAGAGCCTTCAGACAGCAACAACCTTAGGCAGCGTTGTCTGCCGCAAGTGATCAAAACATATGAGTCATGTGCCAAAAATCACAAGAACGGCCTACCAGTCATCGTTTTTATTTTTTAAAAGGGCTCTTTTAGTTTACTTCTTGTATGGGAGGCTTTAAGGTTCATGTTCTCAGGCATTTCTTCACAACCAGGGCTAGAAATACTGGGATTTTTAATGAATGCTCACGTAAACACATGAATCCAGAAGCTCAGGCTTTAAGAAAAAGACTTAATATAATGAGATTTGCAATAAAATCATAAGAATTGGTGAAACTACTTTGGTCATGACATGGTGACTATGTAATTACCAATCGCCCGAGCTATCTGATTACCGTAATGTCATCTTTATTAGTGGTTAATGACTACCTAAGTGATACATATCTTGTTACACAGTTAGGTTGATATACTTGGAGTAATCAATTTGCATTTTATTAACATATCACATCTTTCTTATTACTTCTAATATAAGTTTGTATTTGAGACATTGAAATTATGACCACAGAATCAAAATTCCAGTTATTGGTCATTTGTTTAGAATCCAAAACAGGAGCGAATAATTGAGGATGTGATTTAACTTCTTCAGGTCTACTGAGACTGAAACTCTTGTCGATGGCAATCATATACTTTGCATTGTGGTGTGGTTTTTTTGGGAACTCTGTTTGCTTGTGCCAATGGGTTAATAATATCTACGTTTGAGCTCCTAAAAAACACGTTTTTCAAGCATTAGCATTTTAGAACTGGAGCATTGTTCATTTTGTTTTCTAGTCACCAACCTTTGATTTATAGCAGGCCTACATTCCTTCGGTGCAAATTATTCTTTGGCTTTAAGCTAGTATTGAATAGCTTATCTTTATGCTAGTACAGTAGTGCTATTATAATGCAGATCACTGTGACAAGCAGAAAAGTTATACTATTGGGTCTTTTTCTTGCTGGTGCTGTTTATGGCTGTATGCAGACTTGTGCTCTCTTTTTTTTCCCAATTACTGTGTGGGTGTTTTTTTCCAATCTGGAAAAGAGCAACTCCCATCAGGTTTTAAAAATAGTATGCATCCTTTATTAAAAATCTTTTGGCAATGGATTATACAGAATTATTATTTTTCCCAACAATGTTAATGGCCATTACTGTTAATCATTTAGAGCTCCTTGTTTTGCATTCAGAAAACATAGAGATTGATGTGTGCTGCTGGGTAAGTAGGCCTTTGCCTCTGGCTCCAGTATTTCCCCGCACCTCTTGCCAAGTGTCTTGGTGGATGATATCCTTTGGTTTTTATTCAGCACAGTGTAAAAAAGCAGTATTCAGAGGGCTTATTATTTTTTTCATGCAGCTGGTTTTCCCCAGTAAATGTTAGCCCACTTCCACAATCCTTAATGTTTTCCTTGTGTTTTTATTAATTTCCTGCTAATTTTCTGCTGTCCTGCATTCTGTGCTTTAGCCAAAATAATGGCAAAACCAATTGGTGACCTTTTCAAGCCAGTTCACCTACCTTTTGCTTTGCTGCTGCTTGGAAACGTCTCTCAGGCTATTCTGATTGAAAATGAAACCCAAACAAAATGAACCAAGATCCAGGAACAGAGTAATTTACTCTGTCTTCTCCATCCCTGCTCGCTGATGCAAGGATATCTGAGGAGCTTAAGGAAATACGCTGAGCAATGGCTACAGATATTGCAATATCCTTTTCTCGCATTCAATCCAAAACTGACTGCCCGTCAATTTGCCACTTCTGGTTCGAAGACTCGATCCTGCAAAGTGCCGATGAGCACACTCGGTATCAGTTGAAATCCTCTTGGGATTGAAGTCATTCAGTGCTTTGGTTCCCCCCCGCCCCCGGCTCTTACGCATGCGACTATGAATTAGTGTATGATCTTTCTGTAATATTACTCCTGAGGGCATTCTGCGCCAAAAAGTTAAAAATTCTGCGCACAATATTTTAAGGTTCTTCAAGTTTTATCTGTCAGTAAATAAATGCAGAGGCCTCAGCACAGGCCACTGGCTGTACGAAGGTGGGGATCACCCTGCAGCCTCCCACCACCTGGGACATGGACTCAGTAATGAGGCTGCCCCCGACCCTGACACAGCACAAGGCCTGCACCTGCCCCAGAAACACCCTGGGGCCCTGCGCCAGGCGCACCAGGTGTACAGTAGGCAGGCTCAACCAGGTAGGATCCAAGTGTGTGGGGCAGAGCTCAGTGTGAGGTGAGAGGATTCTCTGTGGGACAATGTAGGTGCAGGCAGCTCAGTGGGGGGTCAGAGACTCGTTGAGGGTGTTCCAGGTGCAGGGACAATGGGACTTTTCAGGAGCTTCTACGAGAAAGTAGTTGGGGCTCAACGGAGGGGTCTGGGTGGGAGGGTCTTGGCAGGGGTGTCTGGGTGCTGGGGGAGTGGACCTTGGTGGGGGGGTTCTGAGTTCAGCTAGTTGGGGGTCAGTGGTATGGGGATCCGGATGTGGGGGTACAAGGGGGCTCATCAGGGTGGGGGTTTGGGTGCAGGGAACTCAGTGGGGGGGGGTCTGGGTGCCTGGAGGCTCTGATGCAGGGGTTGAGATTCAGTAGGGTGGGGTTCAGGTATGGAGGACTAGGGGGGTTCTGGGTGTATGGGGTGAGGCTTGTCGTGGGTGTCTGGGTATGGGAGGTCCAGATGCACGTGGGTTGGGCATGTGTGGGAGCTGCTCCCTGTACAGTGACCTCTCTGCCTGAAGCTGAGGAACAATGGGAGCAGGAAGTAGGGGAGGATGCTGAGCTTCCTACAGCTGGGGGAGGTCTCTGAGGGTGGGTCGGACACAGCCCCAGCCACTCTTTGCAGGGGAAGAGGCAGTCTCGTCCTCTCCTGCCTCCAGCACAGCTGAGATTAGCAGCTGATGCCAGTTCAGTGTAGGAGCCACAGGCTGGGGTGTCCCACCTCTCCGTCGTCTGCTCTGGCTGCCTGAAAAGATGCACCTGCACAGCTAGGGTGTGGTACATGATTGCTCTTGCAGCTTCCTTTTGCTTCCCTGTCAAAAAGCCATTTATCGGCAGGGAAACAAAGAAATCTGTGGGGAACGTGAATTCTGTGCACGCGCAGTGGCACAAAATTCCCCCAGAAGTAGTAATATACAGGAATTGGGTAGTGCCTCTTTAAATAGTTTGTGAGCCCTCTAGTGCTCTTCATTGTCTATTATGTTTCAGGGGACACCAGAACCCTGCCAGACTGCAGTGTGTATACATAGCTAATCCTAGCATTTTAAATATGTTTAGTAAACATGGATATTTGGAATTTGGATACTTTATATACTAGAAACAGCAGAATTTGGGGTTGATGTCCCACAGAGTATCCAGGTTTTTTATGGCTTGCATAACTCTTTTATCAGTGCTTTCTAGATTTGAAATATACCAGAAAGACATTTAAAATGATGCAGTTTTAAAACAGAATAAACATACCAGCTAATATTAAATTAAAACTCTGTGGCTAATCCATGAGTTACAATGCCTCCTTCACAGTGTTTTATCGGAAGGTTGCTCTAGATAGAAAGTCATTGAAATAGTGAAATTGTGGTACAAAACTTGCTGAGCAATTTACATTTTTCCCCTATGTTCCAAAATATAGTCTAGCAGATGGATGTGGCCAGCTGTACATAGAGCTTTAGGGAGTTCTGAGGAAGAAAATGAGAGCTTTTTGTTAAGATAACTGTGATAATCTCACTGATAACTGGCTTAATTTAGACCCTTGCATTTGGTTAGTTTTTTACTAACCTTGTATGTACCCATTCTTGGCGACTCTGTGAATTTAGAATATAATCCCTTTTTGTATTTAAAGATTGCACAGCGACCACTGGTATTTTGTCATTAAGCACTTGCTTGATTACATTGGCTTTTTAGAGGGCAGTAATTTGTGTTTTCTGATTGATTTAATTGGAGTCACCTTTGTAAGTAGAAAAGGAGTACTTGTGGCACCTTAGAGACTAACAAATTTATTTGAGCATAAGATTTCGTGAGCTCACGAAAGCTTATGCTCAAATAAATTTGTTAGTCTCTAAGGTGCCACAAGTACTCCTTTTCTTTTTGCGAATATAGACTAACACGGCTGCTACTCTGAAACCTTTGTAAGTATTCTCTATGAGGATTCTTGCCCATTCTTGCTCTAGGTCAATGTTTCTCAACAACCGAGCTGTGGAGCAGCATTGTTCCCTGAGATCTGCCTGACACAATTTAGGAAGGCAGCACGCCAGTCCCTGGGATCAAAAAGATTGAGAAACACTTATCTAGGTCATATGGAGAGCGCGTCGCAGGTGTGCTGTTTTGTTTTAACCACCGCTAACTCTGAGGGCAACAGCCTCTCTTTTGCTATTGGAATGCGCTTTCCCCAAAAAGATTTTCATAGTGTATTGAGCCTTTTTTGATTAAATACATTTTAGGTGAATTTAGTGGGTGTGAAAGATTTTAAAAGGGACAGATTTTAAAAGGTATTTGGTTGTCTAGTGGGCTTTGAAATCAATGGCAGTTAGACACCTAGATGCTTTAGAAAATCTCCAGAGGGGCCTAAGTACCTTTAAAAGTCTGGTCCAAAATTGCTAAATTTAACCACAGAGCTGGTACAACCTAGGCAGTGGCAGTACAGACCTGCTATGACCTCTGTAGAGAGAAATAGGTAGTTCATTCTTTGTGCCCATTAAGTCCTGGTCCTCTCTGCTGGGATTTCCAAGATGCCAGTTTTAGCGATGTGTGAAAGTGATCAGGAACAGTCAGCATGGATTCATGCCTGACTAATCTAATTACCTTCTATGACAAGATAACTGGCTCTGTGGATGAGGGGAAAGCAGTGGACATGTTATTCTTTGACTTTAGCAAAGCTTTTGATACGGTCTCCCACAGTATTCTTGCCAGCAAGTTAAAGAAGTATGGGCTGGATGAATGGACTATAAAGTGGATAGAAAGCTAGCTAGATCGTTGGGCTCAATGGCTCCATGTCTAGTTGGCAGTCGGTTCATCAAGCGGAATGCCCCAAGGGTCAGTCCTGGGGCCGGTTTTGTTCAGTATCTTCATTATTGATCTGGAGGAATGCATGGACTGCACCCTCAGCAAGTTTGCAGATGACACTAAACTGGGAGGAGGGTGGATACGCTGTGGGGTAGGGATAAGATACAGAGGGACCAAGACAAATTATAGGATTGGGCCAAAAGAAATCTGATGAGGTTCAATAAAGACAAGTGCAGAGTCCTGCACTTAGGATGGAAGAATCCCATGCACCGCTACAGACTAGGGACCGAATGGCTAGAATCTGCAGAAAAGGACCTAGGGGTTACAGTGGACGAGAAGCTGGATATGAGTCAACAGTGTGCCCTTGTTGCCAAGACGGCTAATGACATTTTGGGCTGTATAAGTAGGGGCATTGCCAGCACATTGAGGGACGTGATCGTTCCCCTCTATTTGGCATTGGTGAAGCCTCATCTGGAGTACTGTGTTCAGTTTTGGGCCCCACACTACAAGAAGGATGTGGAAAAATTGGAAAGCATCCAGCGGAGGGCAACAAAAATGATTAGGGGACTGGAACACATGACTTACGAGGAGAGGCTGAGGGAACTGGGATTGTTTAGTCTGCAGAAGAGAAGAGTGAGGGGGGATTTGATAGCTGCTTTCAACTACCTGAAAGGGAGAATGGAAGTAGGCTGTTCTCAGTGGTAGCAGATGACAGAACAAGGAGTAATGGTCTCAAGTTGCAGTTGCAGTTTGGTTGGATATTAGGAAAAACGTTTTCACTAGGAAGGCCGTGAAGCACTGGAATGTGTTACCTAGGGAGGTGGTGGAATCTCCTTCCTTTGAAGTTTTTAAGGTCACGCTTGACAAAGCTCTGTCTGGGATGATTTAGTTGGGGATTGGTCCTGCTTTGAGTAGGGGGTTGGACTAGATGACCTCCTGAGATCCCTTCCAACCCTGATATTCTATGATTCTATGTGTTTCAGAGGCAGATGTATATCTGGTAGGGGTTGGAGACTATCACCATCTTTACATAAACCAGCCAGTAGCACCTTTGGTCCTTACCATCCTGAATTTGATGAGTGGCAACTGGCCAAAAGTTTGCCGCCCATTACTTTGTGCCGTTAGTTTTCCCCTCAATGAGTGTGTTCTCACCAGTAACAGCCCCCGTAGGAGTTATCTCTGCTTGCAGATGATGTGTCTTATTGCTCTATACTGTATCCTTTCCTTCAGCTGGGAATGCATATTAGAAACTGGGGTCTATTATCTCCAAGTTTGGCCCACAACAGCAGAAACTCGGATTTTAAATTATGTCTCAATTTAAAATAAATACATTTTTACAGCAAAGTATTAATGCAAGTTATCCCCTCATTTTGTCCCAACAAAAGTTACTGACGTGTTTTGAACATGTACAGTTGCTTGTTTTGGTAAAAAGTCAATTATTGTTTGCTCTGTAGCAAAGTCTGGCACAGAGCAGTGACACAGTAAGATTCATGAGCCTTTGGAGGGCCTGTCAAACAATGGCCTTGTGTGTATTTTCCATCATTTTTCAGCCACTTTCGATCTTTTTGGATTGTAGTAGCTGCAATTAATGACAAATTTTAAAGGAAAGGTTTGTTCAGAAGTTCATATTTATTACATTTTAACATGTAATGACCCTGGTGCAATAAACTAAATATCTAGTTCACTTTAAACCTACAGCTCAGTTGCATCTACAGTTTTAGCTTTTGGAGAACAACTGGATTGCTATAGTGCCAACTCTGGGGGGTGTGTGTGTGTGTGTGATGTATCCATTTAATCAGAGGTTTCAGAGTAGCAGCCGTGTTAGTCTGTATTCGCAAAAAGAAAAGGAGTACTTGTGGCACCTTAGAGACTAACAAATTTATTAGAGCATAAGCTTTCGTGAGCTACAGCTCACTTGCATCCGATGAAGTGAGCTGTAGCTCACGAAAGCTTATGCTCTAATAAATTTGTTAGTCTCTAAGGTGCCACAAGTACTCATTTAATCAGAGAGTCTCTTGCAAAGAATGCAAATATATACTGTAATATGTGATATACTGCCTGTTACAAATGTGACTTGCTATGAAAACTGTTGGTGCTTTATTCTTTGATTAGTTACATGAATGCAGAGGCAATGTCTGCTTAAAACAAAGCTGCAATCTTTTTTGTTTCGGGTAAACAGTTTTGATGTTCCACTACCCCACAATCAATCACTGCGCTAGAGGGTCTTAGTTATTTGCTGATTATGCACCGAACAGGATAATGTCTAGAGCACTAATACTCCCCAATCGTTGAAAACAATTAATTTAAAATCAGACAACAGCATTTTGTATTATGCAGTCTTATTTACATACAAGTCTGACAGCAGGCGGTAAGCGGGTACTGTTTATCATTTGTAATTGTAGATATTCCATATTCAGAGATGATATCTTGCAAATTACCGTAAGATGAACTTCTTGCTATAACAATTCGTATTTCAGTTGCATAACTTGTTTTACTTCCTGTATAAAAGTTAGACAGGAGCATGGTTTTTAGTGCAAACAAAGTGTATAAAGTAGGAAACATAATCTGCATAAATGCCACATAAATCGCATCCTAAAGATGAAAGCAGATTTTGATTGTCCGAATTATTGAGCACTTAATGTGCAGTGTAATCTGTGTTTTGTTTTTATATTTATTTTTTTCTGGAATGCCACATAAGGAAACAGGTTTGAGGCGAGAACCCTTTTTTTTTTTAATTGAAAATAATTTATTTTTTTCTTTAATCTATCTGCTCAGAATAGCTTTTCCTATATCGTAGGTCATCTCCAACAAGTTTACATCTCATTGCCGTTGGCCATTGCACCACTGATAGAGGAAGTCAGCAAAAATCAGACTTGGGATCTCCCATGTCTATGAGCTCATCATACCAATTAAGGAGCTGGCTTCGATGGGCAAAATCACCCTTCTCTCTGCTACTGCACGCTTTAAATTGTTTCTTTCTTTGCATTTTGATCATGATTATTGTTCATCCCCAAAAATTCCCATCATCCCGAACTACCTAAACCTTTCACCTCAGCCCGCTACGTGCACATCAGGGTCAAGACATTGTTAGCATTTTATTTTCAAGTTACAGCAATCTGAAATTGATCATATTTATAACTATGTATCTAAAGTGGACTTGAAGAAAACTTGTGTGTTTTGTCAGTAATATCCATATTTGTAAATGATCCCCTTTAGGGATAAAGATTATCCCTCTTTGTGCTTTTGTTTTGCTTTGCCAGCCTGAGCCTCTCATCTAAAGCTAATACAAATTTGCTTTTAAAAATCTATTTCTAGAGAGACATTTTTTAAAAATTCAACCTGTTACTCTTCTGCGGTTCTGATTGGTCCAATAAAATTGACAAGCCGATCGCGTCAAAAGGAAATATCCTTGGCTTAATTGTAAGCTAAGTCTCTCTTAATCCAGGGGAGCATTTGAGATTCTGTCCAAGTGTTCAATTTCCCAGGCCGCTGAGGTCTGTGAATTTCTTTCCCCAGCCTCCAGGCTACTGCAGCACAAGTCAGCATAGCTAATGCAGATCTCTCTCTCTCTCTCTCTCTCTCTCTCCCTCCTCTTTGAGTCGATATGAACGGACTGGTAACTCCAATGCTAGAACAAAATCTGACATAACTCTGCAGATGGCTACATTCAGATGATACACCTAGGGATTTTTTTTCTTTAAGGAAAGTAACATTTATATGCTAACATTTATTTTTTCCTTGTTGCCTTTTTTCAGGATTGCCAGTCCCAAAGAAGAGCCCAAAGTCGGTAAGTACCTTCTCACCTGCTGTTTTTGTTTGTCTGTTTTGTGTGAGGGGGCTGGTGGTTTTGATCTGATTGATTTTTTTTTAATGTGGGGTGTTGATTGTTTTAAGTTGTCTGTCTGTTCCAATATGGATTGCCTTGCACAGCTTGTGCTGCATGGTGAATTGAGAGGAGAATTCAGAACAGAAAGGGAGCTTGTTGGCAAACAAGGCTAGAGGTTTACTGATCCTCTTCCCCGCTGAGGGAGCTCTTCCTCCCTTACCTCCCTCCCTTCCCCCCCTTCTCCAAGCCATTGTTTCCTTTTTGAAAGCTGGGACACTCCACCTTCTTTCCAGCAAACAATTCCTATCAGTGGTGTCCATAGACTCCAACCTTTTGCATTTACTCCCTGAGCTTTCTCATGCACCAGCTGCTGAATGATTTTATGAAATATTTAAGCATGTATATTTACAGAAGGACAAATCATGCATATTTACAGTTTCCAGCAGATACTGTTAGCTGCCCCAGCACTGGAAATATCTCGATTGTTGTGTAGGGCATCTTTTGTTGTTTAGCTTGGCTTTAGCAGCATTGTACTGCAGGTGTGGGATCCTTTATTTAAAGGGGGGGGGACAAGAGAAGAAAAAAAATCAATATTTCCCTGTCCTTTCTAATCTTGTTTCCCTGTAGAACGTGGTTGACGTGTTAGCTAATAGCTTAGAAGCTACGGTCTAAACTGTCATTAACGCTCAGCTCCTAGTATAGTGGAATAAAAATAATATGATGTTTATGAGCCTGGAAAAGGAATGAATATTCTCCACGAAATGAGATATTTACAAGGTGAAAGTTTCCATTTATTTGAAGGGGTAGTGAAGAAGGTAGGCTTATTTCCCAATAGTGTTGGGAAAGTCCCATGAGTGAGATCTTTGCAATACTATAAGACACTGTGAAAGTTCACTGACGGTCCGTTGTGGGTGCCGATAGTTGCAGCTGCTAACAGTCCACCTTTCTGTAAAGCTCAGTAAGAGGTTTGTTAAGAAGATGAGCAGAATCTCCTGCTTTTAATGCAAGTTCTCTGTTCATCCCAAAAGATAGCCCTCAAATAATTAATGTGATTCTGATGGCTTAGAGCAGTGCTGATTAAAGTCACATGACTTCAGGCCTATACCATTGTCAGTTTGCATTAATGTTGAGAGGGAGAAGTGCAGTTTGTGCTCTCACTCAAATCACAGAAATGTCAGACCGTATGGGTTTACTTCTGTGTCATAGTCAATGATTAATTCAGCCTTTGGTAAAATAGAAACAAGTGTGTAAAATATGTACATGCCAAGCAGATTATTTTTTGCTGCTGCATTTTTTCCCCTGTCAGAGAAGGAATAGTTGAATTGATATAAGACATTTATAATCTTTATTCATTAAACTGTCATATGATGAATGAACTTTGACTTTTAAAAACAGGTGCCCTCACAGAATCAGGAAATGTAGCATCATCTCCTTATTAATCTGATGCTGTGCTAAACACCTGCCAAGTGAACAATGATTCATTAGAAGCATTTTAAATCTGTGAGACACCTAAATCCGTTTAGGGATAATCCTCTCTGTATGAACAAAGAGACTGTTTACAAACAGGTGTAGTTCTGGAGTCTTTAATGAATTTACCAGCCCCCAGCTGTAGGGTTCCCCCCCCCCCATGGGATTTGCTTGCAGAGAAACCATTTCCTTCACTAAAAGCAACCAGATTCCTTGCATGTTACACTCCTGAAAGCTCTTACCTTTCTGCATAGTCCTTTGATATTTTTCACCACACCCCCAGGCAGTGCTGTTTCCATCCGAAGAGGAAGAATCCAATAAAAACAGCCTTCCTCCTCTGTTTAGATATAAAACGTAGTGTTTTCACCAGCAATTAGTGGATAATACTATCTTATATTGATACATTGTGGCAGCTATTTTAGAGTACATGGAAGTCAAACAGTCACACTCGTTAAAGGAAAAGGAGCAGAATGACCAGCCTATAGAATACAATCTCTTTTAGTCTAAGTGAAAAGGATAAAAAAAAATCAATATTTTACTTATATTGTTAATATAACTTCCTTTAACGCCCTTTTTATAGTTAATTAAATACAGGTTCTGTGTTGAATTGTGTGATGTGGGGGTGGAGGAGGAATGGTTTTAGAATATAACGGCATTGGCATTGAGTCCCAGCCATTCCAGTCGATACAGACCATTCCGCAACTGGGGAGGGAGGGACGGGACTTCCCTGAGATTCTGCCTTGAAACTGCCCTGCAAGATTTTCAGGGCTTCATTGTTTGGCACACCTAGAGGTTGCCGGGGCAGTGTGATGATGCAAACATCACAGCCTCGTGGTACAGATGTCAAGGCCCAAAGTCTTTTTCCCAGCTATGTGAGCTATTGCCGCTGCACCTGTGTAACATGTGGCATAGTATTCATGTAGCCCCTGTCGTTGTCTTCACCTTCACTGTTCTCCAAGAGGCCTTTGAAACAAAATTTTCTTCTTGATTAATAAGTTAGCTGCTATTAAATAAACCACATGCAGTCAGCCCTTATGTTGGTAGACGGATCTTAAACCAAGGCCACATTCTGTTTTCTGTATTGCATTACAGAGTAAACTCAAGTTCAGATCTTCAATCTCTTCCTGTTCCTCTTCGCCCAGCTCACTGCTAATCCCTTCCCTTCCTTCTCTGCAGCCTAATGAAGCCCCTCTCCCATCTCAGTTGCATTCCCCCTCCCCCACTCTCCCAGATAGCTAGTGCCCAGTGCCTGCTTCCTTCTCAGACATGCCCTGGCTTTGTAACTGGTTTTATTAACCTACTCCCATCCTGCCATATCTGCCTAACTTTGCCAGACTCAGTCTTGATAGAGAAATTTCTAGGGCCCTGGGAGTTTTGCTGTGGCCAGGACCATTGGTATTGCACATGCAGTGTCTGCAGGATTTGGCTCCAAGAGAATACACATGCAGACAGAGAAAAGCACAAATGCATTTCTGAAGGCGCACTGGAAGGCTTTTCATATCTCATTATTAGTTTTAAGTCTCACCTGAGGTGATGTAACCTGAGTTCAAGGTGCTGTGATTCTCTGCTGGAGCAGCTAATGTAATGATTAAGAGCTTGGCTACACGTGCACATTAAAGTTAGAGCACATTAAAGTAGCCCCGGGCATCCTAGCTCACTCCCCGTCCACACTAACAAGGCACATAGAGCGCTCTGACTTCACAGCTACAGCGCTGCTGGTGCTCCACCTCGGTGAGAAGATTAACGCTTGTTGCACCTTGGCTGAAACACTTGGGCCTCAGTGTGAATGAGGTGTTGCCTTACTGCACTCTGGTCAGCCTCCGGAAACGTAACATAATCCCCTTAAGTCAAGTGGCCACTCTTGTCATTGTCTTAGAATCGCTGCGGGAATGTGGATATGCCCTTTAAAAGCTCGGTTTCTGACAGCCGGCTGCTTATCTGCTCCGGGACAAAGCAACCATTAGCGTTGAATGCTGTGTGTAAGAGAGGGGGGCGAGGGAGCGGAGGTCTGCTGCTGTCTGAACATACAAGACAGCATGCTGACATGCTCTCAGCCCCCCCAAAACCACATAACACTCTCTCTCCCCCCACATACACACAACACACTCCCCACCCATTTGAAAAGCATGTTGCAGCCATTTGCATGCTGGGATAGCTACCACAATGCACTGCTCTCTGTGGCCATTGCAAGAGCTGCTAATGTGGCCATGCCAGTGCCCTTGTAGCTGTCAGTGTGGACAGATTGTAGCGCTTTCCCTACTGCGCTCTACGAAGGCTGGTTTAATTCAAAGCACTCTACATCTGCAAGTGTAGCCATGCCCTAAGACCACAACAGAAAAGGGAGATGACTTCCTTACACTCCTTTGGATGAACTAATATTATCAGCTGTAGCAAGGAGGGGAGAAGGTAGAGGGAGAGGGGAGGGGACATAGGCCTAGAGAGCCAGAACATAGGTCTTGATAGGTAAAGGAAGGAGGAAGTGACTTTGAATGATTTTATTTTAGAATATATGGCTGTGTAATGTCTAACCATATATATCATGTACGGCGATTCTGGAGTATTTTGTGTTTATTTGCCTTTTAGAGCAAGAGCTTTTCAGCTGAGCTTGAAGGGCCAAAGTTGTAAAAGCGCTGGGTGCCAGATTTAAAGTGCTATGCTCTAGGGCGAATTGAGGTTTCCAGTAAAAACTATATTTCAGCAGAATATTGGGTGTTGGAGTAAACAAAAAATATTCACAGAAAATGTTTGCTTTCTTTGCCAATTTTTTTTATTTTTTTATCCAAGCATCCAAAAGTAACATTTTCAGCCAAAAATATGACACTATTTCAGTTTTTGTCAGTTTGGGGCTGACGTTTTTCTGTTTGGGGGTTCTTGATTTTTTTTGGCTGAAAAATAAACATTTTTCCAGAAAACTTTATGAAAGCTCACATTTTTTGGTTTGTATCAAAATGTCCCACATGGGAGAAAGGATAATTCTAGGCAGCTCTTCTTAGCACCCCCAATTGGGGCCAGATTTTCCAAAGAGACTTCAGTTCCAGTCTAGGCACTGAAATATATGATCTGTCCCCAGGGCAGCTAACATTCTGGGCACTGAACTCTTTTGAAAGTGTTACCATTGTTTAGGTGCCTAAATAGTAGCTGAGCTCTTTTGAATTTCCCAGCCTTAAAATTGTTCATGTTCACAACCTCTCCCCACAAACTGCTGCTCCTTTCTGGCCCAAGCAGTTAGCCAGTATTTAGGGGCTGGCCGGCCTCTTTCTGTTAGGAGGAGAAATGGATGATATGAGTTAGGTGTTTCTTTGGCACGGTCTCGTTCGTTTACAAAGTATGACCACGAAGTCCTGTTTCCCTGAACACAGTAGGAAAAAAACAATATCAGGCTGTTTCCGTGCTCACCGTTATCAAGCCTGCTTTTCCAGCAAGTCCTGTGCCCAAAGGGCTGCCTTTGCTCGCTCTCTCTCTGTCAGGCGTAGGCACCGACTCCACTGGTGCTCCGGGGCTGCGGGCCCCACCAGTCAGCACCTCGCCCCCTCCCAGTGCCTCCCACCCGCCGCGATCAGCTGTTGCATGGCATGCAGGAGGTACTGGGGGGAGAGGGGAGGAAAAAGGGTGGGGCGTGCTTGGGAGAGGGTGTGGAATGAGATGGAGCGGGGGTGGGAGGAGGCAGGATGGGGGTGGGAAGGGGTGGAGTGGGGGCGGGGCCTGAGGAAGAGCTGGGGTTTGAGCACCCCTCCCCGGCACATCAGGACGTCAGCATTGCTGCTCTCAGGGCCATGTTCACCACCACGTCCCTCGCAGTCTGCTGGTCCCAGCCTTGCCACGTAGCTGCAGCCTTAGGTGGTGGCTTCTGTTGTTTCAGCAGTCACACTTAGCTTGAAGGAATGCTGCTTAGTACATCCAGGTCTGTGTTTGGTGGCAGTTAACATCTTCCAGCTTAACACTACTCTGTGAGATGCTTGCAATCCTATTTCCTCGCCCTAGTTTTGCAGTATAATTGCTACAACCTCCCTTGAATGTATAGTTTTCCTCTACTTCCTTTAATCATCGCACAGCCTTTTGCAAGGGAAGGTGCAGTGTACTGTATCAACACATGAGCTTCCATAGGTGACTAGCACTGTATTAACATTGCAGCCTCAATGCAGGCTGGCTCGACCCTGAGCTTCGTGAGAAAGAGAGTGATTGTGGCTGGAAATGGTGTTGCAGAAGGCTGAAAAATGAGCCCAGAATTCAGGCATGGGTTTAACTACAAGAAGCCATATTCAGAATGGCTCTGCCTACTCTCTAGTTGCTATGGTGGGAAATTAAGTAACTTCTGGTTGTTCATTTTTACCGGTGGTCTAAGTAAAAAGAGTACAGTCAAAGGCATTTGCAGCACTTATACTGCAAACATTGGGAGGGGGAAATCTGATTGTAACTGTAACTGGGATATATTCGGGCGAAGAAAGTCATGATAAAGGCCTAGGCATATTTACAGGCTGTGAGAATGTTGAGTCCATTTAATGCACTTCACCTGTGTGGGTAAGGAATTCTGGTGTTACATAAATTTGGGTTTTATGTTTGACATATACGTTTCCCTCCAAACCCTGTATTTTGCACATCAGTTGTCTAATGATGATCAAGTTCATACCCTTGGTGTAGCAACCTCTTGTCTATACTGACAGGTTTACAGACTAACACGGCTGCTACTCTGATTCGCAAAAAGAAAAGGAGTACTTGTGGCACCTTAGAGACTAACAAATTTATTTGAGCATAAGCTTTCGTGAGCTACAGCTCACTTCACCAGATGCATTTCTATACTGTATGTCTATACTGCCTCTCAACAATCTGATACTTTTATATTTGAACACCCATGTGCATTCAGAAGCTTGTCCAGAATAATCGGTCATAGTGAGGTCACTTTTAGAATCATTGAGTCACAGGGTTAGAAGGAACCGCAAGGGTCATCAAGTCTAATCCCCTGCCAAGATGCAGAATTCGTTGTGTCTAAACCATCCAAGCATGACTATCCAGCCTCTTTTTGAAAAATCTCCAGTGAAGGTGCTTCCATGACTTCCCTAGGCAGCTTGTTCCATTGTCCTACTGTCTGTAAGTCTTTGTATTTACAGTTACGAAGTTTTTTCTGAGATTTAATTTAAATCTGCGATGCTGTAATTTGAATCCATTGCCTCGTGTCCTGCCCTCTGTGGCAAGCGAGAACAACTTTTCTCCATATTCTTTGACAGCCTTTCAAGTATTTGAAGACAACTATCATGTTCCCCCCTTAATCTCCTCTTTTCTGAACTAAACGTACCCAGTTCCTTCGGACTTTGCTCATATGGCTTGCTTTCTATCCCTTTGATCATCCTTGTTGCTCAGCTCTGTGTCCTTTCCAGTTTCTCTACATCCTTTCTATATATTGATGACCAAAATTGGACACAGTGCTCCAGCCGAGGCGTAACCAGCTTGGAGTAGAGCTGTACTATCACATCCTGTGAATTGCATGCTATGCCTCTCTTAATGCAACCCAAAATTGCATTTGCTTGGCAACAGCATCACATTTTTGACTAAGGCTGAGGTTGTGATCCACCCCAACTCCCCGATCCTTCTCAACAATGCTACTGCCGTGCCAGTTGTCCCACATTCTGTATTTGTGCATTTGTTTTTGCTTCCCTTTATGAAGACACATCAAAGCTTGTTCTTTATCCAGCAACAGCAAACAGTGCTAAAGATGGCAGAAATACTTTGCTGTAGTGATTGGTGCTTCTTGGTTAAGATGTGCTACATTACACAGTTATGTCGACTAAGTTGCCTTACATCAACCTAACTCTTTAAGAGTCTACACTAAAATGTCGCTGCCACCGATATAACTCGCCCACTTTACCAACTTAATAACTCCACCTTCACGAGAGGTGTAGAATCAATGTAGATGTAGTTAATCAATGCAGTGTGAGTGACACTGCATTGCTTACATGGACTGTTGCTGCCTTGCAGAAGCGGTCCCACAATGTCCCACCCTGACAGTAAAATCAGTGCTAGCGCTGCTTGTGAGTACATGCACCACCAATACAAGGAGCAAAGCATATACACACAAGCAATGTAATTACTGCAGCAGCTGTATGCCAACGTAAGTTAAGTCGATTTAATTTTGTTGTGTAGACATGCCTCTGTTTATCAACAAGCATGAAATAGTTCAGTTAGATCTCTTCATGATTTTCAGCATCGCGGATGTGGTAAAGACCTGCGTTGTTTGAAAATAGGGTTGTCTCCAAATGTTTGTTAATCTGTCACGGCAGATTTGTGGTTGATTGGGTTACTTTAATTATGCATTTCCATACTTTTTATTTCTGTTTTATTTTAAAGAGCACTCTGAACTTAGAGATTCCTAGCTTTCTAAAGTTGTTTTGTTGTTGTTTTCCTTCTTACACAATTTGTGTACATTTACAGCAGTAACTCCAGCTTAATGAAGGGTTGGGGGGGAAGGAAGTGGCTGTTTTTGTTTTTTTGCTTGCTTGCTTGTTTTGCCTAGGACATACAGAAAGTTTCAGTTAGATCCAAAATACAGATTAGAACTCTAGAATTGAATGCTAGTTTTAAATTGTTTACATTTCTCATATAATAAGCTAAATGAGATTTATTTTTTTAACTTCCTGTCTAAAGAAAAGATTATTATCCAGGTAGATGATATTAGTGCCTTGTTCTTGTGTTTACAAGTGTTACCTAAGACTTGAATGCGATTTTCTATTGTAGTCCCTATTATCAAGATTCTCTAAATCAGCTATATTCAATCACACTGGCTTGAAACCTGGTATACTGGGCTCACGAGGTACTCTTGTTGTTTAATTATTTGCCACAAAATAAAACAACAGCAACCAAAAAAACCATGCTGCAAAAATGACATTTTTAGTTATAAAACTGTTGTTTAAGGGGTGGTCATCCACAGCTCAGAGACTGTTTGCAGAGCTCTGTCTTAAAATGGCTTACTTTAAAACCTGGGATTTTGTAGGCAAGTAAGGCTGTATGTGAATTAGCTTCTTTCGCCACGTAGAAAAAGGAAAAAATGTTTGAAATCGGTGAGGGTATTTGTGTTTGAAACCTGGTTGCTAAGCAGTCACAGCAAACATGCTCAGTTGAAAATGACTTTAAAGAACACAGTTTATTTAATATTCAGTGAAAGCCGGGGTTCTCAAACTTCATTGCACCGCGACCCCCCCCTTCTGAAAACAAAACTGACTACATGACCCCAGGAGAGGGGACCGAAGCCTGAGCCTGCCTGAGCCCCACTTCCCCGGGCAGAAGGGCCAAAACCTGAGCCCTGTCACCCAGGACCAAAGCCCTTGAGTTTCGGTCCCAGGCAGTGGGGCTCGAGCTTTGGCTTCGGCCCCGGGGCCCCAGCAAATCCGATCCCTGTGTATCTGTATACCACGGAAAGCCAGAAGGCCTTGATCTTGCTTAGGGACTCTGTGCGCTGCTGTGTTGCAAATAATGACAATATGATGGTCCCACACCCTGGACAGTATCGGTGTAATTTGGGTGGTTCTTTACAGATGTGCAACAATGCTATGCATATTGGGGGTGCTCTAAAGGTACGTCTTTGTTTTGCTTTGTAAAGTGAATTTATAGCGTCTGATCCAGTGCTTAATTTGTGCCTGAGCTGAGCCCCGGCACCTCTGGGCTTGGCAGTTCAGAGCCCCAGCACCTCTGGGCTTGGTGCATCAGTTATGAACGTAAAAAAATTACTTGAGTCCCAGCACTTCTTTCATTACAAATTAAGCACTAGTCTGATCCAAAGCCAATGTGGGTCTTTCTATTGACTTCAATGGGCTTTGGATCAGGCCCTTGGTGCCTAGAAGAGAAACCAGATAAATAGCATTAGAAATTGAAGGAGTCTGGTTAGCTATAAAAGAAGCATACAAGACAGGCAATGGCATTGCATGTTTCCTACATTGGTGCACCAATGTGCTTTAAAGTTGCACTTGTAGAAGAGAAAATAGTTCAGTTCCCATGGCCTTTTCGTCTTTGATCTCTCTGGTGAAACCTTTCATAGGAATTAAACATAGATAGGAATTAACCTTTCACAGAATTAAAAGTGAAAATTGGCTTCACTTTTTAATGTGAGATTTGACATTTGCCAATCAGTTAATAGCAACAAGGCCCTTTTGTAATGTGGAAATAAGAGACTACAGTGAGCATTGTTTTAAACATATTTACTGCCCATTCTTGGTAACTTTTTCGAAACATTTTTAGTAGCATGAATTCTTGCAATGCAAATGTGACTCTTATTAATTTGCATTCATTATTGTAGCCAATTATGTGAATGTGAGTTAAGAACAACATACTCAATGTAGCTAAATATTGACAAGACAGGTCTTTTGACATGCTGTGTAGAATAAGCCTTGAATGTAAGCCGAAATATTTTTCTTTGTTTTAATATACTTGCTTAAAACAAGGAAATCAAATTGCAAGTAAATATTTTTAGTTAATGTTAAGGATCTAATGTAGTGCTATGAGGTTCAAGTCTTGCATCTTAATTTCCTTGAACTCTGTTCCCAACCAACTCATTATGACTTGAGGATTGCAAAGATCTGTGAATGAGATGTGATTTTGCATATCAAGGTCTGAAATGCCTACATCCAGGAGCAGTTAAGAATGGCTTTTCAGTCTGATTGCCGATATTTTTTGTCCTTGCTTTTGTGGGTTTATGTTAAACTCTTAAAGTTATCTGAATACAGATATCTGTAGTTTAGCATAGAGGAAAAAAAAGTTATTGAAACTAGTATCCTATAATGAAATTTTGATTTCTTTTGTGGTGAGACATAGAAGGATGGATGTTTTTTGTGATTAATTTCTTTCCATTTTACATACTACTTCTGCCAGTCTGTCTGTCAAAGCGTGTCTCGGGGAAATTTTCTGCACTCAGCATTAACTGGAAATGATGACTGCCAAAATGAGATGTATATATTTATTTGTATGCACGCAGGAACAGTGATCAAAGAAGGGGGGGAAAGAATGATGGAAAACACTCACTCAGAGACAAATAACCTTCTGTTCTTTCTCTTCACACTTGCTTTCTTACGTCCAGCAACCACTTGAAAGGAAAGACAGCCAAAACAGTTCCCAGCATAGCGTCTCTAGCCACCGTAGCACGCACACTGCTTCACCCATCCATACCACTCAGGTGCTGCCCGACTACCCTGCCACTGAAGCAACAGCTGTGGAGCAGCCGGACAACTCTGGACAGAAAAAGCCAGATCCATTCAAAATCTGGGCCCAGTCCAGGAGCATGTATGAAAGCCGACGTGAGTATTGAACAGGTGTGGTTGCTAAGACTACAGTTCTGGTAGCCACTCTTTATGATTTTCATCTGTAGGAATTGAATCTCTTAAATTGTTATTGAAAATATTGGGCTTTCAGTTGGTTAAATTGATACATGTAAATGAAGTTCTGGGAAAAAGCTGTGAAGATCAGCAAATTATTTCTAGTTCATGTTAACAAAGAATCAATTTTGTCTTGGATGAAGAATGAGTTTTGATTGCCTCCGATAAGTGGGTTTAGACCATAACACTGTTCAAAACCCAGTAAAATATTTTAAATATTGAGGTCCTTCTTTTCATCCCTTTTTTAACTTATTTTCAAATCAGGCATTAAGGAGACTTTCAAAGACGTGAAGCAGTTGCCCAACTGCCTCTGAAAATATCTCAAAGTTCTCATAGCAAGTGAATGCTGCTTGGTTATGTAGCTTAGACAAATTCAAATTACTGTTTTACAAATAACAGGTTTATCATTCTAATGGCTACTTAAGAACATTTTATTTAAGTTGAGTTTGAGATTGGTTGGGTACACACAGAGACCTAAAAATCTTATTCAAGAACCCAAACCATCCACAAATGAAAAATACAGAGCATTAACTAGAAGTAAAATGCAAACCAATCCACAGAGTTGACATATGCACAAATCATGGACATGAAAACAGAGACAGGGTAGGTCAGTCAGTGGCGGTCACCATCAGTGGCAGTGACAGTTTTGGCTATTATGTCATTCCGATGAAGCTACCAGAAAACATACATGCATCAATTTTGATACCCCCTTTCTTTTAACATTAACATATCTGTTTTCATATGTAATTAAGCCTTTGTCTTTTACCTGTATGGGGTCTTCCAGGGATTCATAACTGGTGGTCTGATTATTCACATAGCTATTTGTATCAATACATTTGTGAATAATTCCAATGCCTCAACCTGGTTAGCCACACGGGCACATGTTGCTCAAACCCCTCCCCCACCCACACACACACCAAATTCCTTTAAGATTTCATTATTTTGTTCCCTCTGATTAACTTGTTTATGACAAAAACTCTTATTGCTTTTGCTGTAGGTCATGGAATTATGCTTAAGACTTTATGCCTTCCGTGCTAACAAACCCTATATACCTGCTAGGCCTCAACCTGATGCCAACCCTATCTTAATGTTAATTTTTTTTTGTATGTTTTCCTATTTGCATTTCAACTATATTAGCATCACTCAGAGCAAATTACACACACACGCACAAACACACACACATACGAGTAAGCTTGTCTTACAACCTTGGTAGGATCAGGTCAGGGGATCACAGGTCAACAGTTACTATAAAAGGGAGCTACAGTCAGTGAAAGAAAAATTGGTTTGCCAAAACTCAGGTGAAATGCATTCCTGTCTCACTCTTGGTGGCCGGGAACATTGCTGAGCCATTCTGTCTTTACCAGCATATACTACCCTAACAATACACAACACCAAATGCATGCAGTAAGTGCATTTATTTTAATTATTAATACATGCACTCGGCTAATAGTTGAGCAGGGCTTGACTCCACTCCAAGAGTATAAAATTAGTTTCAATTGGTTCCTTCTCTGCAATGAAAATAAACATGTTTGCCTTGTTTTAATCACAATGCCTAAGAGAGAAGAACCTCTAAAAACTTCTCAGAGCAATATTGAAGCATATTGGGCATGCTTTCAGACAATATTATTCTTTTAATTAGGGACAAGAGAGCTTGAAATAGTTTGTGCCAAAGGAGCACATTCTAGATTTTGTTTTTATTTACGTAAAGGATGATCTTCTTGCACAAAAACTTCATAGCATGCAAAATGCAAGTTTATATGGGCAAAATGTTTATACAAAGATACATTACCCCAGAACGTACAGCAGTTGGTTGGTTTTTCCAACCAATTGAATCATTTTTAAATCTTATGGCAGGAAAACCCCCCCCAAAAAACAAATCATGAGTGACAGGTTTCTTGGCTGCAGAAGTATCTCTCTGGATTCGATGTCTCAGCAATGTGTCTTCGTGAGTTTGTGCTTCTCTGTCTTTCTCTCTTTCCCTTCTAAGGGTTTGACATACTTTTTCTGGCTCTGCAGGCCTGGTTCTTTCCTTGGGCCAGAGAGCCCTCTTCTTGGCCCATTTGAACAATGGGGCCCTAGGTGATTGAGTATTCAAGAGATCATTAGGAAGGAGGGGTAAGATGGTTTTCCAATCCTTCAGGGCCACTCTGCCAGAACTGCAGAGGTAGAAGCCACCCTGTAGGGATACTAGGCCCTCCACCTGGCTGCATTGGCTCCCCTCTTCTCCCTGCAGCCTGGCTGCATTGGGAACTGTGCTGTCATTGTCTTTGACCCCCTGCAGCTATTTAGATCATTTGTAATTAACTCAGTAGCTCATACTAATTAGTCATTGTTATTAGCTCAGCAGCATTAACACCTGCCTGGATCTCCAGGCTGAAATCTGAAGCTGAGCAGGGTAAGTCCCCGCCCCTCCCTGTCCACCTGCAAATGGATGCAAGGAATTCTACCCTCATTCATTCACTCGTTCCAACATGGCCAGGGTATTTCCCAGTTTTGTTCTTCCATTTGTGTAACAGGACGGGACAACACAGGCCTTTCAGAGGCCATTCCTCAACTCTCTCCATCGGCTTGTTTCTGAGATTCCCTCCTTGTTTGTTCTATAATTCTCTCTTTTTCCCCTTTCTTCCTTCTGAGAGTCCTTTCTGTACATGCGGCCTCCTGTCCCCACATCATGCCCTTCCAGCTTTCGTGCTTAAGCTTTTCTGTCTATCACAAACACCCATCTCAATGGCTTCATGAGGTACTCTGATAAGGAGAGCCATAGAAATACTCTGTTATGTACATAAAATAATCCAGTCAGCCCAAGGTGACAGCATTCACCTAAGAATCTTAATTAGTTCCTGCTGGAGTGGGAATTGTGACTCTATTTAATACATATATGAATTAATGCTCTTATGTGAAGCCCACTTTACTCTCACTGACACTGCATATGGGTGATGAGTGCTCTGCTCCCGATTCAACAAAGCTTAACTTCAGATACTAAAGCCAATGGGGCTGTTCATATGTTTGAGGTTAAGGGTGAGCTTAAGTGCTTCGTTGCATCATGGCCTGAAGACAGGGCACTTTGGAGGATCAAGCCCTTAAAGAATGGAGAGTGAAGGAGTAAATCCTGAAACCAGATCATTTAGTGGTTGTAATAATTTACTACTTACTTTTGCTAAGTTTTAGCAGCGTGATCTCCTTTATGATTAAAACTCATTACTGCTAATGGGAGTTGTGTGTGTATCCAAGGGGAGAATGTACCCTGAGTTTGAAAAATGGATCCTTTCCAAGATCCAGACATTACATGGGTAGAGAGCACTCAGTGGAAGGAGGCGTAATAGAAGAGTTATCAGTGTCACAATTCTAACATCTTATGCCCTTTTATTGAAAATATATTTTTATAATATGCTTTTTATATTTCAATTTATTATTAAACTTCCTTGAAGATTAGCACAATCTGTTGTCACATTTTTCTCATGTGGCCTGATTGCTTTGCAAAATACCATATCCTACATATGGCCATCTGTCAAAACAGCAGTTACAAAATGAATTAATCTAAATTGCAGATGTGTTAATGACTCTCTTTGAAGGGCTTAAACATTTAATTAAAAGTAAAGCAGAACACTATAGAATAATTTTAAAGCTTTTAAAATACTCTACTTATCTTTAGTATTTGCATTTTGTTTTCAGGCACATAATGTATAGGGTTTTTTTTCGAAATCCGATTAAAAAGAAACAACAAAGCTGACACAGTAGGTAGCATTCACTCACCAGCAATTAAATAGAATAAAAAAATATTAGCACAATAATATCCAATGTTACACCTCCCCCGCTATAAAACAATACACTCAGGAAATTGCCAACTCTCTTCTGATCAGACTTGCTTTAAAGACAATAGTCTAGTAAAAGGGCCTTCTGTAGGGCTATGTTCTCTGTCATTATATTAATATGAAACAGTCACATTCATGCACTTGGACACACAGATGTGCCCAGACCCTTAGAGAATGTCTTGTTTAAAAGGATCTTAATATTTACAGCATGCTGTATGAACAGAAACGGCTTCAGAGAAGATCTATTTACAAAGCTGATTCGTGGATGCACTTTGCTAATGGTCATCTGTCACAAACGTAGTCCCTTGATAAGCAAGGTACTGAAGCACTTGACTGACTTTAAGCACATGAGTAGCAGTGTTATTGCCAACCCCAAGCATTCTAAAGTCACAAGTGTTTGGGGTTTTGTTTTTTAAAATAAACAGTCTCTTTGGGGTTCTTTTTGTCTGTCTTCTGGTTTGAGGAAGCACCCAGGTCATGTTTTCAAGCTATTTTCCTTCACCAGGAGCACTAGAAAATTAATGGAAAAAAACTCTGAGATTATAATGTGATCACTTGTTTCAGCCGCTGGGGCTTTAAGAAGAATATAAAGTATCATGAGATTTGCATCAAATCACAGTGGTTTTCAACACTGGAATAATCCTACTTACGTACTGAAAGTTAGGTATATGCTTAAGTCACCTTGCTGAATCAGGGCCTTAAAACTTTTGTGGCTAGCCGAGTACATTATCGTTACTAAGGGTGTTGACTCCTAGATGATCCAGCGACTTCTGCACAGTAAACGGATTCTGCCAGGTGTATTTGCATGTCCATCATTTTATTTAAGTTGTTGTTGCAATGGATAATAGATTTTTACCCAACGTGAAAGGACAGAGGTTAGAGCTTACAGAGTAACACTTAATTAAAATGAACTCTAATAAAGCACCAGTGTATGAAAATGTTTTCAGTGTTCATTTTCATATGTTTATAGTCTTGTCTAATGCTGGAGATGAGATTTATATACTGTAGAAATTGACTCCAGGAGCTGTCTCAGGACAGTGGACGTTGTGTTATTTGAGCTGTAAAGGTGTTTTGTAAAAATCTGTTTTTTAAAGTATTTCCAGACAGATGTGTACATTGTGACAAAAACTAGCATTCAGATATATCAAATTCAATAGACCAGCAGGTTCTACTTTAATCCATAGCAGCTATGACCTTTGCAATAATATATGTGAAAGCCTAACTGAATCCATATAAGTCAAAAGTAAATTAAAATGAATTTAACAGGAAAGGGGATACATTAAGCTTTGCAAAATTGTAAAATTAATATTGCAGCTATGTCACCTTCGCCTGCAACTGGACTGAGCAAGGGTGAGAGAGAGAGAGAAATCAATTCCACGAATTTTGGAGAATGTAAGAATGAGCTGAGAACTTTATTTCTGTCTTGTCTTTCTTCTTGTTTGGTGTTCTTGCTACTCTGTGATTGGGAACAACTCATCACCAAGGGAGGCGATGGCTTAGCTTTCCATTGGCAAGCAGCAGATCTTAGATATTTGTGTTAAAACCACACACTCTCTGGCCATACTCCATGCACCTACCCTGCTGTGTCTCGCTGGCAGAATGGAGTCACTCTAAGCTGCTGGTTCAATTCCTTCTCATAATCCCTACACAACTCTTTTTACAACTTTTTCAGTGTTACTCAAAATGGTTGCCTTTAAAAGGAGACTTTAGCCATGAGAGCTAATGCTAAGGTCATTACTTTAGAAACACACTGGGGAATGAAGGCAGGACTGTGAGACAGAAGCCTCACAAATGCGTCCCCCAGGTCCTCATTGTTAAAATTTAAGAGAGTCAAAGGCCCAAAGAAGCATTTGGTTTTGTTTTAATTTGTAAGGAAAATGGTTTCTCCTAAACCATAAGGAGAGGACTGGGGTTTGTTCTCCAAAACACAATTGCACTGTGTGTTAAAGTCATACATTAAGTATATTAAGCCATTGAGATGGACAGGTTTTTGTTAGCAGTCTGGACTATGCCAATAAGAAATTTAATTGGCAAGCTGATGCCAAAAGTTGTAAAAGGAGTTCTGTTTCTTTTGTATCCATCGTGTGTGTGTGTGTGTGTGTGTGTGTGTGTGTGTGTGTGTGTGTGTGTGTGTGTGTGTGTGTGTGTGTGTGTGGTGGTGTTTCATCTTCCTTTGGTCTTTTAAGATCTGTCACATTGAATACATTACGGAAATGTGCTAGATACACTTCAGTTTTAGACTCAATAGTTCACTGCTCTGATGTGAAGCTCTAGTTAAAGCCTAGCCTTGCATTATCCGTGCTGGCCATTAATAGTGTAGACTCTATCTGAACGAGGAGCATAAGGCAACAGTTGGTGACACTGTAGGTGAATAAATGTGAACATGTTAAGAGACGCTGAGAAAATGGGCCCATGCTGAAGATCTCTGTGGAAGCCATTTTGTTTCTGACAGGCAGGGTGTGCACTCTAATTGGCGTGGCTAGTCTCTGCCAAAAAGCTTGGGAAACATTGGAGAGAACCTTTCCTATGTGTCTGTGTTTTTCATGCCTGGATTAACAAAGACAGTGACAAACACCAATTAATTTATCATCTAAATTCTGTTGTTATACAGAATGTCCTTCATAGAGCAAATAGCCTTCAGCCAGCTATTCTTAACTAATCAAAATTACTGACTTGCTTTATTATTCTGTAATTATATTTACAGGAAAATTAGGTTATAGTTTCGAGTGAGATGATACATACAGGTCTAAAGCTTAATTTATAACCACAAAGCTGCTAAAATGAGATGATACTGTGTAAAAAGAAGGTGTAGAAATCATTGGCTGTAAAATGGTGTGAATGGAAATGTCAAATCACACGTCTGACTTATGTTCACCTATGCATTTCATTTCCACTCTTCCAGTCTCTGTATTCATATTATATTTTAAATTTATTGTTGAGTCTTTGAAAGATAATATTATAGATAATCTGAAGCCTAAGCAAAAAAGCACCATTTGATTAGAACCAACCCTTTTTGTACAACAGACACAGACAGCATAAAATGCTGTAAGGGCCCAACCCAAACCCTACTGAAGCCAAGGAAAAGATTCTCATTGACTTCAGGAGGCCTCAGCCAAGGCCCTAAATGAAGACAACAAACGGTTCCCCTACTCTTAGATATTGAATCCCGCTTTAGTATGATTATAAACGTGCATCCTGCATATATGTATATATTTATACAATTAATTTTTATATTAGATATACTTACAGACTGTTAACAAAAAGAATCATTTTTGTAGCAGTAAAGTTGAATTGCTCAAAAGAGGAAAATTGAAAGTGATTTCTTTACTTAAGATATAGACAGTTGGTCTATAAAGGAATAATATAAATTGGCAGGAATATATTACAAAATTCATCTATGTTATAGTTACTAACCAATAAATATTAAATGAACCTGAAGTTGTCTTCTGATATCGTTCAGTGATGGCAATTAATTTCACATTAAATCAAAAAGAAGGAAGAAAGCATGAATAACTTAATATAAAGCATCTTTGTTCAATTGCACTTCAAGGTTACTACTTCAGTGTATGTAATATTCATTGTAAAAGTGTCGGTGTTCCATACTAATGAGTAGTCATAGCTGGCTTCCTCTGCATTTCCACCTGTCTTTGTCTGGTTTACAGTTTTATATCATTTTAAATATAGAAGGTCAGATCTGTAGCTGCTGTAAATCAGCTACCTTACTTTTCTGATGTACACCAACTGAGGATCTGACCCAAAGTTATTTAAAGCATTGTCAGCAGATCAAATCAGGTAAGGAACTGTGCTGTAGAAAAGATAATTATGACTGCAGAAGTCATAATACAGACCTCTTGTTTATTTTTTCTCTTACAAAAACAAAAGCAGTGGTATCATGTTGCTAATGGAGTTATTCTCTATTGTAGACAATTGCTTAGCAGTGACAGAAGTGTATTTACCAATGATTTGTAAAAGAATTTGGGATTTATTACTGATGGTCATATTAATGAATTCTAATATCACAATGCTAAGCAAATAGTGATTCACAATTAGCTGCCTGCTATTAAAATAGAAGCCCTAGCAGTAATTTACAAATTAAACCTATGACGTGTTTAGTTCTACCTTGAAGTCTGGAAACATCTGATTGGATGTTCCCAAACAAGGAGCCTCATTGAAAAGCACGAATGCCAGAGCAGCACAGCTAATAAATACAGCAGGCCTAATCACCACCTCCTGCAGTCAAACCAAGAGAAGGAGGCTGAGGGAGAAAGCCCCACAAGTTGGATCAGCTTCCATAGGTGTATTATTTGAACATTGATTTGGGAACTCTTTTGGAATGAGTTTGCTTTCATCCGAAGTCTCCCGATGATGCAGGTATTGTAGATCATTGTTTAGTTCATCACTGCAAAGCGACTGCAATCTGTTTTGCCTTGCAAAGCCCACTTGTGCCATCCTTACTCATGGTGAGTTATACCTGACCACATGAGCTGTCAGTGGGACAGCATATGGAGTAGGGTGCTAGTCGCTGAGGAAGGCGCAACTGGGCCTCTTCTATCTCAAAGTTTTATAACTTCTAGTAGTACAAAACTGAGAGGTCTCGGGGGGACTTGGGTGTAAATCTTTGCTTTTCTTATTAGTAGTAACAATAATTTCCTTTCCTCCTTTTCCTTCAGTTCCAGATTATCAAGAACAGGATATCTTCCTATGGCGAAAGGAAACGGGCTTTGGGTTTAGGATTCTAGGTGGAAATGAGCCTGGAGAACCTGTAAGTGCTTTTTAAAAAGTGGATTTATGTTAACCAGTGTTACCTTCCAGAATCACTGCAAAAACACATGCAATGCTATGCAAACAGCATCTCTGTTAAAATGAGAAATGGGCCTAAGCTAACACCACGCATCCAAACACCCCTAAAATTTGAGGGGAGCTCTGAACTTCACTGTTGGTCCTTATCTGTATTCCAGGCCAAACCAACCCCCTAGATTTATCCACCCATCCCATGCGCCTAGATCGAGAGAGATCTTCCTATACAGTTTCTTTTATTGTTGTATTTGACCTTTGAGCAGTCTTCCCGCACCTGCAAACACGCACATTCTTTGAGCTTCTTAAACATGAATCTAGTACCCATGAAAGGAGCCAGACTAAGAGCACCTAATGCTCTTGTCGAGTCACTGAGCAGGTAAAGTGTAGAATGTGGCAATATAAATTTCTGTATACTGTCCTGTCACATTTCTGCCCATTTATGGAGCATGATTTTTCTCTCATGCCAGAGTAAATGCCCTGAACTCAGTAGGGCTAAACTGAAATTGGTGTGCATGAGAGAGGAATCAGGCTCAAGGACTTCACGGACAGGTCAGAGGATAATTCAGTCTCAGTTCACCTCTTGGCCTTCCTGGCTGGACTGACCATACTATTAATCATGTTTCTATTGTATTATAGAGCATTTTTTATAAAGCATATCTCTCAAAGTGCATTATCAGCAGAGGTTGAGGGATCTGATACAAAGTTATGGAATAGTAATAATAGAAACAGAATATGCCAGTAGTTTTTTGATGATTTCATGATGTGGACAGGTGTCTACTAACACCTGGACGGTTCCTTACTAGAGGCCACTGTACAGAACAGCTGACACATGTTACTGTCATTTGGATGCTGTTGATTTTCGTCACACTCAGACCGAGACTCCAGATCTCATTACTGCTCTCCTGTGATTTCCAGCTGTCGAACTGATTGTTGGGTACATGCTCATTCAACATCTCTCTCTCTCTCTCTCTCTCTGTTTTTAAATTAATCAGATTTACATTGGTCACATTGTACCAGTGGGCGCTGCTGATGCCGACGGTCGTCTGAGATCTGGAGATGAACTGATCTGTGTGGACGGAACACCTGTTGTCGGAAAATCTCACCAGCTTGTAGTCCAACTTATGCAACAGGCTGCCAAGCAAGGTCATGTCAATCTAACTGTAAGGCGCAAAGTGGTATACACAGGTATGTTGTCATGTGACCATGTGGGCACAGCTCTTATTATTTTCAATCTGGGTCCAGTGATCTGCTTGCTAACGATCAAAAGCTCCTTCTCCTAATATTCTTGCAAAAATGTGAATACCGATATGGATGCAGATATTATTTCACCCTTTGTGTTGATTTTTATTTTATTTTCTATTTTGGCTGTTCAAATATTGTTTAAATATAGGTTTCTTTCTGGTTAAAATGAATCAAGATTTTCTGTTTGTACGCAGCCAGGTTTCTGTTAAAGCCGTTCGCTAACATGAATCGTCGTTGTTGTCATTACTTATATGTATTATGGCAGCTTCATGATGCTCAGACACCCAGTAAGAGACTCTCCCTGCCCTGAGGAACTTACAATCTAAATAGACAAAACAGAATGGGGCGGAGGAGAGGGACAGAGCACAAAGAGGGAAAATCACTTGCTCAGTTCACACACAAGACTGCCATACAGGTCTCCAGAGGTCCAGTTCCCTAGCCTTTGGACCATGTTTCCTCTCAGCACATCCCTTCAGTTCTCTCCTTGAGAGACCACTGAAGACTGATGCAAAGTACAGTTGTTGAAACTCTTCTCTCCTTTTTCATTTTGTGAGCACCATGTTCAAAAGCTAGGGTGTTCCCAAATTGATCCAAGATGAAAATATAACCATTCCTGCCGGTGAACATGGCTTGGGTGAGGGAAAAAACAGAGACGTTGTTAAAGAAAATGACAATGCAGCTCATGATGAAGAGCCTTCTGAATGATAGTTGATTTATGTATCCTTCCTGTTGACTGGTAGCACTGGGATATTGCTTTATCTGCACCCAAATTTCAGGGAGTTTAGGTTTGGTATTTTGGTCTGGGGCCTTTTTTAGACAGAGACGATGTGAAATAGATCTTCAAGGTGAGGGCTCAGCAGAAGAACAGGGAGTGAGGTATTTTAAGCTTAAAGGAGCATCAAAGTAACCTTCAGATTGAGAAATAAACACATACACGTCGTTAAGGCTTTCACAGCCACTCTAAAACTGCCCCATGTTCTTACAGGTTGAACCACAGATGGGCTTCTTACAGGCAATGTGAAATAAGTGCTTATTTCTTAACTAACACTTTCAACAATGTAGCACAAGTGGAGCATAAATTATTTGCTATAACAGCCTGCAACCCTAGAGTAAATACTGTGGTGTTTGACATTACCAGAGTAGAGCCTGAAATAGAGGGTTGGTTTTATAGAGGTGGGGATTCTTTGTTAATTTTTTTTAATCCAGGCTGGAAACTGGTGTAAAAAGATTTAGATTATATTGTGTCTGAGCTTTTGGTCCTCTACTGCTCCCCTTAGCCTTGTGTCGAGAGGGTTTGAGATTGTTAGAGTCTAGGATTTGCACAGGGCGATGCTTGCATTTTTGCATTTATATCCAATATTTGTGCAGTGCCTTTGTCTTTGTCTCTTGATGGGTAACGACATTCAAAAGCGCATTCTAAGCATTTTATATCTGCATGGTCCATTGATGGCTTGACATTTTTCTATCTGGCTTTATTCATTAAGATGTTGTTTAATGACAATTTGCTTTTGTTGTAACACCACCTACAACTTCTGTTGTTCATTATCAGTACTGTTGTAGTGCCTAGACTACATCCCTGTTGTACTAGGCACTGTACAAACATACAACAGTGAGATGATCCCTTCCTATGCCTGACTAGCTAAGCCTTACTATCCCTTACTAAACGCTTACTATGGCAGATGTGCTCTGGAAATATGTGTTTGTTAGCAAGACTCTAACTCTCCCCTACCTATGGGGACAGCTTTATAATATACAAGTGGTGCAATCTAGGTAGTTAGTGGTACTTAACCCTGCATCTTCTCTTAGGCCTGGAATGTGTACAAAGGTGCTCCAATTTAACTAAATGTGTAGTGTGGTGGTATTTAACAGGGACAAGCTGAACCAATGTAAACCAGACGTGTAGAGCATCCATACACACAAAGTCGCACTGGTGTAACTCAGCGCAACATCACTCCTTCAGTTAAATCAGTGCAACTTCTCTGTGAAGACAAGGCCTTAGTTGTGCTACTGCACCCACATGCAAACATTTGCACGCCTGCTACGCGTGTGTGTTTTCCGTCTTGTTTCAAACTGGTGGCAGCTGCTAATGACTGAGTACAAGGTGCACAGAGTAAATATTTCTAGTCATCCGCTCAGAGTAAAATAGACCTGTTCTGCCATTTATCATAGGCACATGTTTCTGTCACTGAACGTTTGTAATACTAAAAACAGTGTGCTCTGCAGACAGTTCAGTGAGAATCCTGCATTTCTTCTGCAGTTCCAAAAGCAGAGAACGAAGTCCCTTCTCCAGCCTCTTCACACCACAGCAGCAACCAGCCAGCTTCCCTGACGGAGGAGAAGCGGACCCCGCAGGGAAGCCAGAACTCCTTAAACACTGTGAGCTCGGGCAGTGGCAGCACCAGCGGCATTGGCAGTGGCGGGGGCGGGGGAAGCGGTGTGGTCAGCACCGTGGTGCAGCCGTACGACGTCGAAATCCGCCGGGGAGAAAATGAAGGCTTTGGCTTTGTGATTGTGTCCTCAGTTAGCAGGCCCGAGGCAGGGACAACTTTTGGTAAGTCCTGGGAATTGTCCAAGCACCTCGAATGAGACAAGAGTTTGAATGCTGTTGGGCAGTCAAGAGTAGCTAGGATCTAAATCATTTAAAATTCATGAACAAGCCTTGATTTGTGTAATTAATAACTTCATTGAATGCTGAGCATTAGTAGGAGTGTGCCTCCTGGGTTTTTCTCAACAGTGAATTAAAAAACGCAGATGGATATTGTAAACAGCCCCACCTACCAGTGCTGATGACTGGAACTCCTTGAGTGCACTCCAGAGCTAGTTTGCAGTGGTGTGTTAACCACGTGCCCTGGATTGGATTTTGCTGTCCATCAAATAGCAGGGGGAACCTGTGAAGAAGGGGCACATGATATTGCAGGTGGGAAATAACTGAATGATTGAAATTTTGCCCCCTGTTATCAGTGGAGATACAGTTCATTTAAAAATAGCAACTGTTACACTGATTAGCTTTTCTTTTGGTTCGTAGGGATGCTCTTGGCTCACCATAAGGGGATGAGCAAGCTGATATCTGGAAACTGCTAAAATGTTAGTGGTTGCAATAAAATCAAAAAGATAGCTTATCTCCTTAAGTTCCTGCTGCCTCCCACTTCCGTCTCCCAAACACACACTTCATTTCAATAGTGGAAAATGAGCAGCTGACATGACGCTGTTGTCTGTATGCTGCTTTAATGAATTTGGTTACCTGTGCTTTCTTGAGAGAGCTCGGTGTGGTACATGTGTCCGCGTAGGTGCTCCTGCCGCATCTCCGAAGAACCCCCTCCGAGCCATTTAATTCTTGCCAGGAAGATGTAATTCTTTCTGCATAGCTAAAGAGGGGTGTTTCTGAAACAGTAATTAACTAAAGGAATGACAGATAGTGGGGGGTGGCATTTGTGCAGGGATATGGGTGTGGTAGGAATAGAAGGAAGGTTGTGATGGAAATGAATACCCTGCATGAGGCCAAGGGCAATATTGGCTTCTGTGCTCAGGAGAGTATAGAAACTACCCACCTCTGCATATGCACTCCCAGGATACACATCCTCCAAGAAGACTAGGAGGGGAAAAGAGGAGGTAGAGCAGTAGCTCTACTCCTTCCTGTGTAACAGGTTGGGCACACCAGACCAAGTAGACTGCAACATCCTATGCAACCAGCAATGTTCCTCAGGTGCGCTGGCAAGCTTGGGGAAGAAGTGCCTCTTGCTGACTTTGTCTGTACTGGCCTTTTCTCCCTAAAATTTCCCACCATTGCTGTCACTGGTGAGAGCATGAGCATAGTGATGGTGCTTTAACTACCACGTCTTCGAGAGCAGTCATTCTTAGCACTGGTAGAGCTGCTACAGTGGAAATTTTAGGGGGAAAAGAGAGTCGTGAAGACAGTGTGTCAGGTACAGTCCATCCCCAAGCTCCTTCTGGAGGAGGGCAGCCTCACGTGTCCCTCGGTACCTCAAAACTGCAATTTGGTCCGAGGCATTTTTATACTAAAGCACAATGATCTATTAAAATGTAAACTGAATATGGAGAGAGATTTTATGTACTTGAAAGTGTTTAAAATATATATGGTAAAATACATATTACAAGATGAGAGAGATACTGTGCTTTTTTCTCCATAAAGAAACTCTGTCATGATGTAAAAAGTTGTTTACTTGAACCAGAAATATTAGCTAAATGAAACTGCTGTAATATAATTTCTGTAGGGTTTTCACGGTGATATGTTTTGACCCTTGACTGTTTTTCCTCGAATTTTTGAGTATATTGAACTTTTTCCTAATATTCTGCATGAGCTGCTTGTCCTGAGCTATGCAGTGCTTGCCTCGAACCTGTAGTTTTTTGTACCTCTCACATGGGTGGTCTTTAGAGATGGGCCAAACTGATTCAAAAACTTCCCTGGTCACCTCAGCATGAGGTCAGTCATCCGTGATCAGTAAATAGGTTAGTGGAAAATGAATTTCTGATTTTGATGCCCTACAAAACATCCACTGAAATGACAATCCAATGATTGTCTGTACGAGAGAGGAATTTGCTTACTATTGAAAAATACCATCCCATTTCTAATCACCCTTTCTGCTGGTGATGAGCGCGCGTTTCCCACCTTGTCATATCCCCATTTTTTTAGCCCTTTCTTCTTTATGGTCTTTTTGGTACTGTAACCCATGTAGCAGTGTGTATCTCTAAAACTACTAATAAAATAAATGATTACAGCATATGCACAGAGCTGCCTTTTGGGGATGAATGTATTCTGGATGCAGAGTTGTCCCTGCGTGCCTCATAATCTCATGCCCCACTTATCATGTGTTGCATGTCTGGGCTTGCCTGCAGTTTCAGGAAGCTAGATGGTTTGTTTGACCCAAGTTCTGTGTCCTCTAGGCTCAGTTCTGCAAGGTGTTGAGCGTCCTCCAGTCACATTGATTTCAGTGGTGCTCAGCCAAGGTCAAGTGATTGTGTGCGGTGTGAAGACATTTCTGAGTCTGGAATGCATTCCTCACAAAATGCTCTTGCTGTGTAGCTCTCTTAGATATTTGGATTGTTCTGCCTGTGGTTTTAGAGCTATTTAAATCAGGAGTGCCTCATTTCCCCTCTCCTCCCCATCCCCCACCCGCAACCCTATGCCTTTTAAGATCATAAAATGGGAAGAGTTAACAAATGGTTATGAGGAGGTTGGTGGTACCGAACAGGTCAGGTATGTCAGTCTTGGTCCATCTCTAATGGTCCTGCGCCTTGCCTAGTGCTTCCTTTGTTCACTATGGAAGAAACAATGTCTTATTGCTTACCCATGCAGCACTGATAGAATAGATCTTTGTGGTTAAAAGGGGAGTCACGCTCCTTATTAGGCATAGAGTGATTATCTTTCTAAATTGAGAAAGAACAAAACATTGGCAGAAGCTTGAACAGCAGTTGGCTGAGATAAAGATGAGAGATGCTGACTGATGTAATCTACAAGCAGCAAGGTTGAGTTTTCTACCAGCAGTTTCAAGGTTGCAGTACAAAAATAAAACCTCATTTGGGTTATTTTTGGACTGTTGAGTGCAGTTGTAGTCTCTCAAAATCTCACCATTTGTAACCAAGTGACAGGTCAGAGTTTTGGTGGATTAGCCATCTGTAGGAAACACCTACTTGTAATGGTAGTAAGTTCAGGTGAAGCACTTTGCACTCGTATAGTTGATTGCCAATGTTTTGAACAGTGGCAGCAATGCTATCCTTTAATAACTTTTGCTTGATGCATTAATTAATTAACCCTTAACCTTCTCTTTCCCTTTTCAACCCTTTTTCTCCTTTTCCCCTTCACCGCTGTCCCATGTATATAAACAATTAAACAAAAACAAAACCAATACAAAAGCAGGAAATGCATGTGTGGCCATGCCTCACAAAATAGGTCGGATAATTGAGGGGAGCCCCGCAGACCGCTGTGGCAAGCTGAAAGTAGGAGACCGGATCTTGGCTGTTAATGGATGTTCCATCACCAACAAATCGCATTCAGATATTGTCAACTTAATTAAAGAAGCAGGAAACACAGTTACTCTGCGCATCATTCCAGGGGATGGTAAAGTATATGCTCATTTCTGTCTCATCCAAATGTTTTATTTCTCTTTGGCTTTTCACGTCACTTTGAGCTGCATAGACTTGCAGGTTTCCATTCTCAACCCACTAGGCTGGAGTAGGCATTGAGAAGTTTTGCCACTGTCACACAACCATATTTCTTCCCACTACCTTTCTCCCCGCACCCCCTCCTATAACTGGAAATCAGCTTTTAAAAAAAGAACTAGAGGCGCTAAGTCTGTTCAGAAATTAAGATCCCCTCCCTCCTGTATTCCTCCAACTGTCCCTTTAAAACTAACTTCTGTAAATATGACCCACATCTCTATGGATTTTGAAACTTTATTTGATTTTTGCGGTGATAATACTGCATTAGAATATTTGGGAGAGGATGCATGCCCTGTAAGGCATGAAGTCTCTGAGGTTTTACATATACACAAGTAGTCTATATAGCAAAAGGGATCACAGAAAGGGATAAACACATTGTCATGATTTAAGCTGTTTGAAAAGAAGCTTTGTTTTTATTCAGGGCAAGTTGCTTTAGGAATGATCTCAGTGCAGTTTGAAATGCTTTTGCTTGGTGACTTTGGTTCTTGAGGTGCTCACAACTGATTGGTTCAGGAGTTACACCTAGATGGGGTTTCACTGTCCCCAAATTTTATTGTCCCAGGAATTACTTAATATGGCTGATAGCTGGGGCCAGACCTGGTCATAGAGTGCTTAAAAACAATTAATTGGTCTGCACCGTGCCTAGGGGCTTAGCAACACAAACACTTAGTTTGTGGCAAGCTGTGGTGTAAGTGTACCCTGCTATGTGCTAAGGAACGGTTAGTGAGAGACAGCAGGGTCTACCCAAGCACTTTGTGCGTGGCAGGATAGAATGGGGTAGATTTACACCCCAGTTTGCTGCAAACTAAATGTTCATGCAGACAAGCCCTAGGATTGAATTGGGAAGAGCTCTTTTCCCAAACCTATCCCTGACCATACCATTAAGAACAAGGCATAAATGTTAGGAATATTTCTATAGTAGGATTAAATTGTTATGATTCTGAATCCCATATTTTGTATTGATTCTCTGTAAATTGTATGCTCTGAATTGGTCTGTAGTCTGAATTTGCTTCGTAGAAATTCTTTCCTGCTGTCTTGTGCATGTCAAGCTGAATCAGTGTTTATAACATTTGACGGGCCTTATTCAATCCTAATGAGCATTTTGAGAATCGTGCAATATATTATTTGCAGTCCAGAAAACTCAATTAAATGTAGAAAGAGTGCAATTAAGGAAAAATTGGCTCAAATAAGATAGCCCATTGCAATGAAAACTATTAACATGAGGTTTTTTCACCCCACAGTCTAACTGGAAACATTTTGCTGTCACTTATGCTTTGGTGTCCATCACACAAGCCATATTGTACTCTGTATCTATGAAACAGAGTTTATGGCAGTGAATATTTTTAGAGAGCTGGAGAGAAATTATGAATTGAGCCAGGGATTTTCAAAGGAGCATAAAGGAGTCACATGTCCAATTTCCCATGGAAAAATTCAGTGGTGCCTAATTCTCTAAGGGTATATCTACAGTGCAAAGAAAAACCCATAGCACTGAGTGTCACAGCTCAGGTCACAGTGCTTGGGCTGCGGGGCTAACAATAGCTGAGTAGGTGTTCCCTAGACTGGACCCTAGGTTCCAAGACCCTTCCCGCTCATCAGATCTCAGAACCGAGGCTCCCAGCTCCTGTGGGAATGTCTACGCTGCAATTTTTAGCCATACAGCCCAAGTCCTGTGAGCCTGAGTCAGTTGACCCAGCCCCTCAGACTTAGCACCACAGAGTCTTCTTTGCAGTGTAGACGTACTCTCAGACTCCTTTGAAAATCACAACCTGAACCATAAATTCATGCCTTACCCAAGAAGCTGATGGCCATGCTGTTAGTTATAAAAAATTTAAATTGATTAAGACCAGAAAGCATCTGTCTTTATAAACCACTTATATTTAGAATGAGAGTACTTGTGGCACCTTAGAGACTAACAAATTTATTAGAGCATAAGCTTTCGTGAGCTACAGCTCACTTCATCGGATGCTTATGCTCTAATAAATTTGTTAGTCTCTAAGGTGCCACAAGTACTCCTTTTCTTTTTGCGAATACAGACTAACACGGCTGCTACTCTGAAACCTGTGATTTAGAATGAGATGTTCTTTACGTTTCAGGACTTTTTCCTTATGTTGCTAAGCAGCAGGTCAAACTCTGTGTGATCCTCTGCAGCTTCCAGTGAATTGAGTATTCATGAATAATGGAATGACTATAAATCAAATAGGCCAGAATCTGAACTGGCCTGTATGTGCCAATGTTGAATAGAGACCTAGAGAAAAGTGGTTCATTACCTTGTTCCGGCAACTGAACAAAATTGAGAGACGTTGACATCTGAGTTATAAAAATCTTGAATGGTTTAAGCATCTTCACATAAGAGAGGATTTGCTCTCCCCTGCACACATACTCAGCCAGTCAGTGTGTGTGTGTGGGAAGCATGCCAGCCGTGTGCACGCAAACACACACAACAGGATTATGGGAGACACAATATACCACATTAACTATATTTAAGCTGGGAGAAAGACATGCAGGCAGTGCTCAGCTAAGGCTGTTCTGAAGGCATTTCACGCTGAAAGGAAAGAAAGGCAAAGGAGTGCCAAGTAAGAAAGGAATGATCTTTACACTGTTGTCACTCAGAATGCAGGCCTTTGTTTTCACTTGCACTTTGCAGTTCAAGGTTATTTTGTCAATTTTACTCAGCAAGCATTCAAAAGTCATGGTGCAGGCCCCCTTCCCCCACCCCCCTAAAAAAATCAGGAGAGATTTGCTTTAAAATCATGAAGTTTTAAAAAAATCCATGTTGGGTTCTTTTCATCTGCCTTCTGGATTTGGAGCCTTTTGGGGTCATATTTTCAAGTTTTTCTCCACAGCCAAATATCATGAGAAGATCACAAGTGTGGCATCTCTTACTAATGAAACGAAAAAGTTTTAAAAAAGTTATTTTAACTGTGTGATACTCCTAGGGCCTCTGAGGGAGTCCTACAGTTTAAGGCCAGAAGGGCCAATGAGCCCATCTAGTCTGACCACCTGGATATCACAGGCCACCAGCAACATCCAGCACCTGCATACTAAGCCCATCAATGGAAATGAGACCAAAGTATCACCGCACACAGGGGAGACTATACTATGCTGCACTACAAGCAGAGAATAGGAGGGACCAAGGTGTACTAGTGTCCAAGCCAGGAAATGATTAAAAAGCATCTGTATGTATGTGTATATGTAGATAAGTTCTGTCCCATAAATATTTGTATAGTGCCCATTGAGGTCCATGGGAGTTGCACATATCTATCCAAGGGCAGAATTTGGCCCATAGTGCCTTCAAATATTTTAGATAGTTATTTTGATCTTTACTAATTTAGGCCCTGATCCTGCATGCACTTAACTTTACACCTTCCTGAGTACTCCCACTGAAGCTGACCATGAAAGTAGTGGGACTGCTACAGTACATCCAGTCAGTCGCATGCATAAGTCTTTACAGGATAGGGGGAAATGGGTAGTAGGCTGGGAATTAATGTTTGGCATGGGAACAAAACTGGAAGCAATGTCTGTTTGTTTCGTCCCTGAGCCTGAACTTGAAGTGTTGGTTGGTACCCACTGAGTTAGCTTGACTTACAAAAACTTTTTCATGGTGGCAGTGGAGAGAGCCATCTCTGTTGTTAAAGGTGGTTTGAGGCGATCTAATCTAAAGTAAAACATTGCAAACAGCCTTTCAGCAAATGATATAGCGGTTCTTACAGAAGTTAGTAAATCTAGACAACCTTTAAGTCAATTAGATAGATGGCTCTTCTCATTTCAAAGCAGGGAAGACAGTAGAAATTATTCAGAGAGGCTGCTTGCCTTGTATCTTGAGCTTTTTATAAAAAGTTAGTAAAAATACTGCACATCTGTTGACAATTACTAACTCTTATGCTAGTGTGGTCTAAAGATAGATCCAGAACCGTGTCATGGAACTTCATCAGTACCTAAGATTGATATTCTTAGCATGACCTCCTAAGGAACAAGGTTATTGTATTCTGTTTGTACCCAGTCTTCATGTCATACCAAAATGGCAATGGAAGGTTTATGTGGCTTGTGTGCTGTTTGAATTCAGTACAATTTAGAAACATTTTATTTTGGGAGCAGATTGTAGCCTCAGGGATGCCCAAGTGAATTAGACAAGACCATGTTATCTTAAAATTCAACAGTTCTTTAATGCAGCCAGTGCCCACAAGCAGGAGTGCGTATTTCTGCACAAGGCTGACTGGCTCCAGACAGCATCACCCCCAACAAGCACAATTCGTTTCACTTTCCTTTCCTCAGCCTCTCTCCAACCACACCTACCCAGTTAGTGGGGAAAGGGACATTTGTTACAAGGTGTCCTGTAGTTTAAAATAAAATAAACCGATGCAATAAAATACCATCCCAGCATTAGATACGTTTCCAGAAAAGCTTCCAGCCATCATCTTCAAATCACTCTTCTTTTACTTGAGGCATATACCTTCCATTAATGCAAAATGGCATTATAGGAAACTTCCCTCAGAGTCACCAGAGAGAAATACCAGATGACAGAAGCATAATGTAAACATGGTTAGGCAGGAAAGAAGATCTTAGAGTTATTGGAGAGCCAGGTGTTTTGTTTGTGTGTTAACTTGGGCTGGAAGCAGAAGCTAGTCAATTCAGACTAGAATTTTTAACACTAACTACACATTTTTTTAAAAGTGAAGATGATTAATCATCGGAACAACATACCTAATGATGTGGTGGATTCTGTGTCACTCAAATTATTTACATCAAGTCTGAATGTCTATCTAAAGCTCTAGCTCAACCAGAAATGATGTAAGCTTGGGGAAGGAATTGCTGGATGAAATTCTCTGGCCTGTGTTTTTACAGGAGGTCAGACTAGATGATCATAATGGTCCCTTCTGGCCTTAACACTGACAAATCTATGAATGAAAGCCCACTCTTAGCAAACTAAGAGTCAGTGCAGACAAGGCTAAAGTAATCAGTAAGCTCAGCCATGTTAGACCACGGTTACTTCGGACTGTAGCCCTTCAGGGGAATGAAAATAGCCCTTAGGCCTCCCATCCAGCAGGGGAAGGTATGGCAACTTTACAAGGGCACAGGATATGTCTACACAGCAAAAGCTGCTCATGGGCTAGCTGACCTGAGCTAGTGTGAATCCAACTAGTGCAGCAACAATAGAAGTGATGACAGTGCAGCGTAGGCTTCAGAGCGGGATAGCAACTCAGTGCATTCCCAGGGTCCGTGCTCGGCCCACACTGTTCTTCACCGGTATTGTTACCCACGCCAGCTGGATTCATGCTAGTGATTTCTAAAGAATACCTCCATGGTTTTCAGTGGACTTCATCCTGCTAGCAAGGGGAGGATGTGCCTTGGATAAAAATCATGCTATAAGCAGTGTTCCCTCTAATTTTCCCCACACATGTGCGGAATGAATTTTGTTCTGTGCACCAATATGCAAGTGATATGTGACACATCACGTTCATATTGGTGCACATAACAAAATTCATGGGGTGGGGGTGGGGCCGGGGAAGAGCAGTTCATGGTGCAGGAGGGGGCTCAGGGCTGGGGCAGAGGGTTGGGGTCTGAGGGCTCCAGCTGGGGGTGTGGGCCTGGAAGAGGGGCTCAGGGCTGGGGCAGAGGGTTGAGGTGTGGGGGGTGAGGGGCTGGGGGCAGAGGGTTGGAGGGGGGAGGGCTCTGGCTGGGGATGCAGGCTCTGGGGCGAGGCCAGGAATGAGGGGCTCAGGGCTGGGGCAGAGGGTTGGGGTGCAGGAGATCTGGGCTCTGGGGTGTCCAGGGATGAGGGGTTTGGGGTGCAGGAGGTGCTCCAGGGCTATGGCAGGGAGAGAGGACTCCCCCGAGCTCTGTCTCCCCACAGCAGCACCTGAGCTGGGGGGGAAAGGTGCCCCACCCCAGCTGCAGCTGGTCCCAGCCAGGCGAGTTCCCTGAGCGACTTCGTGGTGCTAACTAGGCTGCCCTGTGGCCGCGCAGCTTACAGGGAATGTAGTATATAAGTACTGCGTATTTATTTGATTATTTATTGTTGGTAAGACACTGTAACTACCTACAGTAGGGGGGAAGTCTTTTCTAATGATCAAGATTTTCTGAAAAGGTAATCCTAGATATTACTGCTGAATTCACTGAGTCAACAGTTATCACTGCTCTTGACTGTAGAGTTCCATTTGTACCTTGAATATCATGTGTTCCCGGTGCTATTGGTGATTTCTGTTCTCAATATGTTTGTTTAGATTAGCTTCAGAAATCATAATTATCATAAAGGGTAGATGTATTTGTTTATTCTGATTTCCCAAGCAAATGTCATTGAAACTCTTAGCACTTCCTCTCACATAAACATAAATATTGAATGTCATCTTTAAGAGTGTGCAACTGGTTCCATCTATTATAACCATTTTAAAGATGACTTTTCCTCAAAAAACACTCACTTCTGAAGACTTCCAAGTGAGCACTTGTCTAAATGGTCAAGCAAGGAGGAGTTCAAAGATTTTCAAGTCCTTTATTCACTTATTGATGACTGTAATCCTGTAGATACATGGGAATTTCTCTCTGTGTACAAATGCTTTCTTGAGCTTATCCCTTAACTTTCATCAAGAGTGCATTTTGTAGTTTCCAAAGCTGTCCAGCACCACTTTCAATAAGGATCAGTATAACATACGTGTACGGAGAGTGCATAGGATCCGTGATCATGGACACTTAACGTTGCAAAGGGCCTAATTTCAATCCAGATTTCAAACACTCACAATGCTTCAAGGGTATTTGTATCTGGATATATGGTTTGGTTTCATGTGGCTCCTTTTCCTCCCCCCCCCCCCCCAGTCTTTCTTGTTCGTGCCTGGCCCAAAGCCTTTAAGAAAATCAGAAAAGCAGAGCAGAAACCAAGTCTCTCATTTTTATTACTTAGACACAAATCTATCTTTTCTCTCAGTTGCAAAATTCATATCCCAGGCCTCTTCCCAAAATGGGCTCAGGTTCCAGCCCTTGCCCCCAGAAAATTTGTGGGAATTCAGATCAGGGTATTGGTTTAGATCACAATTGGCTTAACTGCTCCTACTGAAGTAATGGTAAAACCCCCATAAAACCCAAAACACCTGTCAGGGATGGTCTAAATCAGGGATTGGCAACCTTTGACATGTGGCCCATCAGGGAAATCTGCTGGCGGGTCGAGACAGTTTGTTTACCTGCAGGTTCGGCTGATCGCAGATCCCACAGGCCGCGGTTCACTGTTCCAGGCCAATGGGAGCTGCAGGAAGCGGCGTGGGCCGAGGGATGTGCCAAAGGTTGCCGATCCCTGGTCGAAATAATACTTAGTCCTGCTATGAGTGCAGGGGACTGGACTATATGACCTCTTAAGGTCCATTCCAGTTCTATGCTCCTATGGTTCACTAGGAGCAGAGTTAGGCCAATGCTGAGGACTTTGAAAATCTCACTCTTCAGTTTTTATGTGTGTCTGGTACAAGTTATGCCACTCCAGGGGAATGTGTATTACATTGAGCATAGAAAGTGCAATAGACTGTATTTTAATGAACAATAAGAATGTGAACAGCACAATTGGTTAAATATTAAAGAGAGATGTGGAAACCCATGTGTTTTTGATCATGTCCAAAATGTTAAGTCAATAGAAAACTACCATTGCCATCAATAAGTTTTAGATTAGGCTTGTATTCAATGCATCCCATAACAAAAACTTTGAAGGTGTCTATTCAGATGGAGACAGTATTAACTACATTGTGGGTTATGGACTATTTTAGTGTTCTTATAAAAAATAACCCAAATGACCTTCTGACTTTTGAAGTAATTAAGATTTGGCATATGTGTTGTTGCTCAAGCAACAAAACAGTGCATGATCCTTAATTAGCCTATACTTTTTAAAAATTAACCTTAGTTCTCAATAGTGAAATGGATAATGGAACACATCTAACCCAAACTTCCTAAATATTTTTCTGATTTACTTGTATGCCTTTTCTCGGAATTTCCTTGAGATTAATGAAAATGCTGATGAAATTTGGTTGCTGGAGAATAAATCCAATTTACATAAAAATATAATATTTATTACTTTTGTGGGACATCTTGCTGCATACAATTTACATTTACAATGCTATGGCATTATTTCTGATTCAGGCATCCCAACCCCTAATTAATTTTTCATTGGTAATGGAGTTAGAGGTAATGTCTTGAACATTCTAGAATTTTCTTTGTTATTGAAGGAGCACAGAATACAGTAACAGCGGTGACTGGTTATCGTTTGAAAAACTTTCTGTTATAAGGATCACAGGGGCAGAAACGAGGCTGTAGCGTAATTTTCTGTATCTAATGGCAACTACTAGAAAAAGTCAAGCAAGGAGGACTATCAGCATCATGTAAAATTCCAATGTGCAACTCCTGTTTAAAACGCCCTTCCAGATGTATAGCTGCAGTGCTGTTGCATGTGGCTGCATTTATAAAAGGCTGAGAGAAATTCTATCATCTTTATTTTTCTATTTTTTTTTATCAAAGTCTTTCTATATATTTAAGGGGTTTGGGGCAATCATTGCACAGTGTGTGTTGAGATAAATACTTAATCGTTACCTAGTAACAAAATTCTCCTTTCAACTACTGGATTTATTAAAAATGAGCCAGTGCGCTTCCCTCTCAGGCACATTCTTAAAAAATGTATTTGATACTTCCCAGTGAAATCCCATTGCAAAGCATGCATTTGTCTTTGAATGAATTATCTGATTTAAGATCTTTTCTCACAAGAAGCACCATTTTGTTTTACAGAATCCTCCAATGCTACTTTATTGACCAACGCTGAAAAAATTGCTACGATTACAACCACACATACTCCTCAACAGATGCCCCAGGAACCCAGGTCTGCTAATTTTCTTTGAGGGGATCATGTTGGTGTGCTATTTCTTTGGTTATTTCTGAGTCATCTTCATTTCCCATGAGTTGTTTTTTTTCCCCTCTCTCCTCCTCTCTCTCATTCATTTCAACAGGAACAACACAAAACCAAAGCAGGAATCCCAGTTTGATTTCAAACTGCCTCAGGCACCACAGGTAAGGGATGCCTTTGATGGTTTATCATGCAAATGTGGTTCTAGTCTGCTGAAGGGTTGTGCTTAAAGTGTTCTCCCTAGAAAATTTATCTTGTGAGGCCAGATTCCCTCCTCCAGTTTGTCTGCGAAAGAGGTATCACTGATTAGAGTTTTAATATGCCTTGATGTTGTTTCATATGACAAACACTTCAAACACAGAGCTGCATCAGGATTAAAAACAAAGACAACTAAATATCTTATGACAGTAATAATTTATGTGTTTGTTTACTGGAGTGTGTTCTCTGAGGAGGCTAGCCTGAAGATGTTACTGTGTGCCAAATGACAGATTCAGAGGAGAAAAAAGAAAAGAAATCAAAGTTTGATAAGAGGGCTACAGCATGGGTTCTTTGGGTTTATCATAATATAGGCCACAACTTGATAACCGGTTTCAGAGTGGCCGTGTTAGTCTGTGAGCACGAAAGCTTATGCTCAAATAAATTTGTTAGTCTCTAAGGTGCCACAAGTACTCCTTTTCTTTTAACTTAATAACAGAGAGATTATTTCATGGATATTTCCCCTCCCACTGGCAACTGCAGTGATATAACCACTCTCATTACTGATTGCTAAGCATCTTTGTGGTAATACAGCAATTACTCTGCTGTGTAGAGAAGAATTGCATGCCTTTTTAGTAGCCTTGAATAGAATGTGCCAGCAGCTAACAAGAAGGAATAGCTACCACCATGGGACCAACCCAGCTCTTTTCAGACCATTAACAAACACTCTTTGAATCAGAGTTTGGGTCTTTAGGAGCAATGAGAAGCCTTTGTCTTTGTATGAAAACAAACCTTGTAGATATATATTTTTATTAAGATGATTTAATGTCCATTGTTAAATATTTGCCTGGCAATAGTATAGAGTTCAACTTCTTGTCCAGTTCTGTACAAATTGTCTTCCCTCTAGCAGGACCAAGATTTTTACACCGTTGAACTGGAAAGAGGAGCCAAAGGATTTGGCTTTAGCCTGCGAGGTGGCCGAGAGTATAATATGGATCTCTACGTGTTGCGGTTAGCTGAGGATGGTCCAGCTGAGAGGTGTGGAAAGATGAGGGTAAGTACAAAAAGAGAGTTGGGGAAAAAATCTATTTGCAACAAAAGTAGTGGGTTTTTGTTTTGTTTTGTTTTTTCAAAAACTTTTTCACCATTTTTGACTTGTTCCAATAATAAAAATAGATTTGAAGTGCCATTGTTGTACCAATTCCTGCTCCGAGAGTGCTGTGTTTGCCTCCCATTAAAGTCAGTAGAGATTTGCACACATGCATCCCAAAGGGGGCAGGGGAGTGAGGAGGCAATCTTAAAAAACTGCTGCACTATTCAGAATTAATTGCAAGAACTTTTTTGAAAATTGTAGGGACTCCTTCCTCACTGCCAATCCTATTGCCCTACCAAGTACCGTGAAATGAAATGACAAGAGAAAAAGGCATTTTCATAATCTCTGTTATCTTGCTTACCAACCTATCAATAGCTGGCTTCTGTCAGAAGCTGCACTTGCTCCGTATGTTGGCTTCTATTTGACCTCCGTCTTTTGAAGCTCAATCAGTTGCTGTCCACACCCCAGCCCTTATTCCAGACTTTATCCCCAAATGTTAATGTTTCAGTTTTCTTTAAATAACTTAGCAAGGTTCATGCATGAAACAAAGTGTGATAAGCTGCCATCTTGGCCAACACACTGGGGATTGAACCAGAAACCTCTAGAGCTGAAAGCATGAGCAGCTAGAGGTGGAGCTAAAATTTCCTAGCTGGGCATGTAACAGACTTATATGCTCTACAAGCAAGGTACAGAGAGGAGCTTATGTAACACACTCACTAGTGAGTTACTAAAGTATTGCATAATTTTTCACTGTTATAACCTGAGCTGTCACGTGCTACATCTACCTACCCTGTGTATGCAATACCTTGCTGTGGCAGGTTTAATTTAACTTTAGGTATGTGAGTAGTCCCATTCACGCCAACAATTAAGCACATGCAAAAGTCTTCGTGGGCTTAACCGAGAGATTCTCAGAGAAGAGGTCTACCATTGTTTTATAAATTTCAGAGTAGTAGCCGTGTTAGTCTGTATTCGCAAAAAAGAAAAGGAGGAATTGTGGCACCTTAGAGACTAACAAATTTATTTGAGTATAAGCTTTCGTGAGCTACAGCTCCTTCATCGGATGCATTCAGTGGAAAATACAGTGGGGAGATTTATATACACAGAGAACATGAAACAATGGGTGTTATCATACACACTGTAAGGAGAGTGATCACTTAAGATGAGCTATTACCAGCAGGAGTGGGGGGGCGGAGGAGGAAGAAAACCTTTTGTATTTCCCCCACCCCCACTGTTCCTCAAACTTTTTTATCAACTGCTGGAAATGGCCCACCTTGATTATCACTACAAAAGGTTTTCTCCCCCCCCCCCCCCCCCCCCCCCCCCCGCTGGTAATAGCTCATTTTAAGTGATCACTCTCCTTTTTAGTGTATATGATTACACCCATTGTTTCATGTTCTCTGTGTGGGTATATAAATCTCCCCACTGTATTTTCCACTGAATGCATCCGATGAAGTGAGCTGTAGCTCACAAAAGCTTATGCTCAAATAAACTTGTTAGTCTCTAAGGTGCCACAAGTCCTCCTTTTCTTTTTGCGAATACAGACTAACACGGCTGCTACTCTGAAACCTGTCATCTTAAGTGATCACTCTCCTTACAGTGTGTATGAGAACACCCATTGTTTCGTGTTCTCTGTGTATATAAATCTCCCCATTGTTTTATAGGTCTGCCGACAACATGCACACCTGCTGTGCTGTTTATTTAATAACTTTATAACCAGTGTATTCTCTTCTTTCAAAAAGTAATGCAAGAAATGTTAATATTTGAAAAGATTTTTTTTAAGGATAAACTTACAGCATTAGATAGCTGATGTAACTCAACATAGTTCCACTGTAGCCAGAGTGCTGATGGTCTATTCCACAACCTTTGTTTTTCTTTTCTGATCAATTCTTGAATTTCTAAACCAGGCTAACTGATTCATGCCATGCATGTACAGTCAAGTGAGAAAAGTTCCTAGACATAAACCAATATGTTAAATACTATGTTCCCTTAAGTGACATACTCAGGTTGTGGCATTCTTCTGCTGAAGGCCTGATTTTAATCCTAGATTCTGCTCTTTCATCATGTTGACAGATTGGTGATGAAATTCTAGAGATCAATGGGGAAACCACCAAGAACATGAAGCATGCTCGGGCCATAGAACTGATTAAAAATGGTGGCCGCAGAGTCCGCCTGTTTCTGAAACGTGGAGATGGCTCTGTACCAGAATATGGTGGGTCAAACTATGAAAACATTCCTTTCTTTCCTGGCATCACTCCATGAATGATTTGTCTCAAGATCTGAAGCGGGAATGCTTTTTATTTTCCTTTCTCACCAGTGTCTTGCCAACCTTTGCAACATATGGTTAGTTGCCTCACTTGTGCTGAATTTTCTACACATTTCATCCTTTCCTTGCTTCCACGGACTTGGGCACAGTGTAAGGCAAGATCATCAAAGCAGTATTTTTGATGATCAGAGAGAAAAGACCAAAAACCGCATTGTCTTGTCCAACCAAACAAGGAGTGTTACTGAGCTGTGCCAAACTGTCTCTCAGCAGTTGAATTGTTATCTCAAAATAACTCTTTTCCTCGAATCAACACCAAAAAAATGGGAATCCTGAATTATTTTCAATCAGTAGTTTATTGTTAGGCTTTTTCCTTAGTTTTTCTGTAACCTTGGGTATGAATGCCAAGGAAGCTAATGGGTTTTGCCTTCAACTAATGTGTAAATATTTATAAAGTTATTTCAAAATGTTTATGCAAAAATAGATGAATTTGGCCCTTCTGAGTCCTTTTTCCCCCTTAAAATATCTGTTGGTATCAAGTCATTAATTTGTAAATTCTGAAAAGATTAGGAGGTTATGAAAAGGTTTCTAGAGTCTGTTTTGTAGGAAAAGTGCTACTTTTCCTTTTCTGCTGAGATTTGCAGTAGAAGTCGTTTTCTACACCTGTCTGTTGGAGCTGATTAGGGAAAGTAATGAGTGGCTTAGCATAATGTTCTATTTAATAGTATTATTATTATTATTATTATGTCTTATTTATTTGAGATAATTGTTGAAAACTATGCCCTCAATGCAGGGCTACTGCCAACCAAAGGTCTTTAAAGTTTCTATAGAAACTGATGTTTGAAGGGATGCCCTTTACACTTTTTTCCCTTATCTGGGATTTTGCAGTGTGAGTAAGTTCTAAGTCTTTCACTCCATTACCTAAAAACAAAACAAGAGAACATTCCGCACAATCCATGAAACTAGGTTTTTTTAATTTACTGTACCATGTTCAAGAGTTTCCACTATCTGCTTATAAATCAGAATTGAATCTAAATGTCTGACCAAATCAGAATATAGATTTCAAACAATTAAAATATTCGATAATATAGAAAGGAAATTGTGGGTTTACAACAATAGCACTAAAATTATGTAATGTTTTTTCTACTTCTGTCTTTTCCTACTCCTTTCGACGTACAGTCCTGCTAGACATCATAAATGTCCTGTAAATTGTGTGCTTCACTTCTTAAAGCATATGTCTGCTGCACTGAGGATGAAAATCCAGTACCAGTTTTCTTTTGGCTAATAATACGTTGAACTGCTAAGCATATAGTTTTCAAGCAAGTATTTAACATGCAGGGGCTGCACTTGTTATAAATAAATATATATATTAAATAAATATATATATATATTTACACACATACACATTTGTAACATTTTGGGCTTAATTTCTTCAGTTGCAAGTGGTTTCTCGGATAATGTTAAGTTCCTGTATTTTTCAGACTTGGTTGGAATGTGCTCCTATCTGAAGCTGTATATTTTTGTAATGAGTTTTGTACTTATTTTTAATGTTGTGCTCTTTGGTGGACTTTATTTTTTTGTTGTTGTTTGATTGTTAATCGTTTTTCTATGACATTCTGTGTCGCTGTTCCAGTTGTCTTTTAAAATGGATGCATCTGTTGTCTGGGTTACTGAATCACCTTTTAGATGTCTAATTATGTCACTATAATAACAACTGCCATCTTTCCAGTCTTACCCTTTGGTGATGCCTAGACAATCATACTGGAAAAATAAACTTTCTTTATCCTAAGATAAAATATGTAGATATTTTTTCTTTCATCTTTGTTATGGGGAATCTAAATTTTCTACTTTTCTCTTTCTCTCTCTCTTACTTTTCTTGGTGCTGGGCTCTTCCTTCCTCAGCGATGATACCTCCTAATATCGCTGCATGTATGAGAAATGACAAGCTCGGGGAGCCTTGCTTCTACCTTACGGGCCATAATCAAACTACGGTTTGTAGCTAAAATCAATATTAGGTGTTTCTGTGCTGTGGCCTAATTCCCTCATATTGCTTTCCGCTTTGCTATATTTTTATATGTACAGCAATTCATTCTGAGCCCCCTGCATTCTTTGAATTGTAAGTACACTACCCGAACGTGTTTTAAGCCGCTCTTACCTTGTGCAATAGCCAGATTGCAAGAAAGCTGGGGAAAAATGGGGTGGTCCTCCCACACCTTGATTTTAAAAATCAAACCAAATAAACTCCCATGAGTTGCCACGGTGTTTTTCATCTGTAAATCACAAAAATAATGGCCCGCGCACAAAAAGAAATGATGAGAGAAGTTTAAATAAAAGAGCTTGCACACAAGAAAAATGAAAATTTTGAGTATTTAGCATGTGTGTTGTGGAAGAGTGAAAAAAAGATTCCGGATTGCAAAGTGGTTTGTTGGCTCTTCAGTCATTGTCATCAAGACCATCTACTTTACTTAAAGTAGGTGACTCTCCAAATTGGAATTCAGGACGTGTGCTAAGTACTTATTTAATGCCAGCAGAGTTCCTTTACAGAAGATACTTTAAAAAAAAAAATCTGCATCTCATGTTGTCAGTGCAGCTACTTTAATGTTTGCACATATGTAATAAATCATTCATAAGCATCAGTTACGACTGACGTGAGTAATTTTAGCTTAGCTGCAGCACAGTGACTTTGCTTTGCAGTTTGGCTCTTGAAGGTAGTTCAGATCTGTTTTATGGCAGTGACATAATTAACAGGGAATAGGCGTTAAATCAGACTCATCCTGTGTATTAGACTATCTTTCCATTTTTTTAATAAGAAAGATCATAACTTCTATTGTCATCTAAATTGTGGTGAAAGCAAAACTATCCCACTACTATTTCATAATGTAGTAGGACTAAATGAGATTTAGTAACACGTTTGAAGTTCTTGAAAAATGGAAATTACATTTTTTATAGTCTAATTAAAATATTATGCTATAGGTTCAAAACACAGAGATCAGTTATATTATTTCATACTTTTAGTCATTTAAAATGAAACATCACACAAACTATAACTCTTTCTAAGAAGGCATGTCTTTAAAAAGGATTTTAAAAGGTGATAATCATTTCCTTAAAAGCCCTACTTTTTGGGAGTTGCATCCTTTTTAAAGACCGCAAACCTTCCTTTTTTTCACTAGAAACAGCTTATTTTAATCTAAGCATTATAAATTGGACCAGGGGAAAAATATAAAATCTCCCGTGATGCGCAGAGCATAAAGATGAGAGCCACTTGGACTAAAATAGAGCTAATAAAGGGAAGCACCAATACTAATCAATAACTCATTGTTTGCAGTTACACTTAAATTAACAAAAGCTTCAGTTAGTCTTCTACTGACTGCTTTAACAGTTGTTTGCTTTTGGCACTAATGAACTCTGAAGAATCATAAATGGTGTCAGAACTGTAATAAGACATTTGTACCAAACAATATGCTGTTGTTGTTTTTCTTCCAGACCCCAGCAGTGACAGGAACAGTCCCGCCACAGGTTCACAAAATGTATCGGAAATGAAAAATATGCCATCTGACCGACGACAACACCCATCATTGGAGTCCAGTTATCCACCAGATCTTCACAAATCATCACAACATGGGGACAAGCGGACATATGTTAAAGATCCAAAAGGCAGCAGAGAGTTTAGCAGACAATCCAATGAACACCACACTTGGAATGGAACTTCTCAAAACAGTGATAGCGTAACCAGCAGAAAAAAGGACAGGTCACCAGGAAGGCGACGAGATAGACAACCAGAAAGAATGGTGGTAAATGGACAAAAAATGAAATCTCCTGAAAAAAGGAGGGAAGGGACAAGAAGTGCTGACAATACTTTGGAGAGGAGGGAGAGACACGAGAGGAGGAGAGACCTTTCTCCCGAAAGGCGAAGAGAAAGGTCACCGACTCACAGAAGGGATGGGTCACCAAGCAGGCGAAGGAGGTCACTCGAAAGACTAATGGATCAAAGAAAATCACCAGAGAAAAGAAGAGAGAGCTCACCTGAACGGAGGGCAAAGTCAACTGACAGAAGAAGGGAGAGGTCACCAGACAAAAGGATGAAGGATGAGCGAGCTGGCCACAGAGAGAGGGAAGAAAACAGTTTGAAATATGATACCAACAAAAGACACCCCCCTGAACAGAGAAGGAAACCCTACAAAGAGTGCAGCACTGATCTCAGCATCTGAGGTACTCATCCGACGCACAGAGCCATATTCCAGCCTTTATAGTGCTGAAGGCTCTAAGAAGAGGGTAATAAAGCTGAAATTATCTTAGTTTCTTAAATGATGAAATATCAGACACCTGCTGATCCTATGAATTGCAGCAAACATTTTACGCAGATGAAATCTTATAACAAAAATATATACAAAATGTTGTGCCTGATGTATAATATTAAAGAAAGTATTTTTAAGTGTATTCTTTTTTTTTAAGTTACTTGCCAAATGGTCCTAAAGGATTATAAAATTTTGTTTCTACATATTCTGTAGATTTCTTGAGAAAAATTCCTCTATCAGGCAACTTCCCCCTTCCCCCCATAATTAAATGGGGACAACCAATAATATAAGGTAGTTAGAGGATTTTTTTTTATAAAGGGTGAAGGAGGAATTAAAATGTGCATATCAATAGGAATGGAGCACTCCTGCTGAAGGAATAAAAAAAGAAAAAAGTTCCTAAAATGACAAGTACTGTTTGAAGAGACTATTGTTTCATGAAGGATATTTATACAAAAATCTACACAGCACAAGATGACTTATGATAAGGAATTTATAGTTTGTTCCATGAACAGTTTATACTTTTAGGCCCCCTCTCAAGGATGCGTGAAGGCAAAAGACTGGTAGCGGCCGTATCTGTGTAGCACACAAACGTTGACTGTCAGTCTCTCTTGCTAGTCTCAGCAACACTTACAATATTCCTTTAAGAAAGTGCCCCCGGAGCCCTACTCAACTACTAGAAGTATATGAACAGAAATGTGAGCAAATCCAGTATTGTTTGGTCAGCTTTGAAGAAGAGTAGTGCATTGGGATATTGGGATAAAGACACAGTGAAGTTTGAGGGGAATGAGTTCTCCCTTCACAGAGCAGGTATATTCCTTCTGCTCAGTCTACACCAGTGGGCTTTTCTTATTTTGCCAAATTGGAAATCTTTGTGTCTATAATAGATAGATAGAGATATTCAAATTTTATTTTACTGGTTCATTCCTACTGAGACGAAAAAAGAGAGACCTGTCAAGGGCACATAAGGACACAGGCAATCAGTAGAAGGGTCGGGTTGTGAAAGCCTAGATGCTGGTTATGCTGTAATTTTGAATCTACAAACAGCAGCAAAAGAAAAAAATGCAAGTTTCAAAGTTGTATTTTTAAATGCAAGTTGTGTGGTAAGTCTGCTGTAGTATTGGTATAAGATTTTAATGGATTACTGCCTAGCTGAGCCAAAATGTTTGCCGTTACTGTTGGACCACTAAAGTAAACTGCTGCTTTTTACAGTGCATTGGTGTATACATGTATACTGTTTCACATTTTCCATACGAACACAAAAGCATTGCAAGTCTATCACTGTTGTTGCCATGGTACTGTAAAAAAAAACAAAAACAAAAAAACAAAATGAAAAGATGGCCAATCATTGTGTGTACAGAGTTTAAATTGTAATTAATAGAGCCTGTTGGAAAAAAAATAAAACTGTTGCCTTTTTCTTGTATAAAAGAGAATTTATGATGAAATTTAGCTGTGAGGAATGTGATAAGTGTTTATATTTCTGAAAATGGAACAAATTGATTCATGGGAATATATTTTAATGTAAACTGAATCAGGTATGTAAAGCTGTTTTAAAATGGGAGACTATATAAGTAATTCTAAAGCTTTTGTTGGTTTGGATATCATTTCTTCCTTCATGGTGGGCCTGCTTGTGTATTATTAAGCACTTGTATGCAGTCTGTTCTTCAATCATCATTTCTTGCAATGTGCTAGAGACATAATGCTCTTTCCTGTATTGATGAAAAAGCAGTATGTGGGGCCAATCTTTTTTATAAAACACTATGCATATATAAATACTACATTGTTCATAGCTTTATTTGAATTATTGGGTTTATACATAACATTAGTATAAGTAGATGTGGACTTACCCAGTTCAAGCTTCTTTCCTTGGAACAGATACAATGTATATGATGTAGCAACAAAGAAGGAGAAAGTCTGTGAATGCTATTTTTATTATCAAATAAAGTTTTCCATACAAAGTATGCATATGAGTATAGTGGTAAGATTAAGAGAGCCACACCCTTGTAGTTACCCAAAATTGTCTAAATTATTTAACTGTAGATGTCCATTTCCAAGGTTAACCCATTTTGACTTGTTGGCAAAAATGAAATTATGATTCCAGTTGTACAAGATAAAATCTATTCCCCCAAATAATCAAGAGGTAAGATTTTAGATAAATGTGGCTTTGGTGTTTTCCTTGAGTTTGACGTCATCCATCATCATAATGCAGTGTCAAATGTAATACTGTAAAGTCACAAAAATACAGATGCTACTCATGCCTGTGTCTGAATAGAGTCCTCTAAAATATTAGTCAATGAGGCCATAATTCTTTCAACTCTTACTTAGTTGTGGAAATATTGTATAAAGACTGTTAAGTAAGTATTGCAAAACCAGATTTTATATTAAATACTGTATCATTAAGCCAGCCCCTTACTGTACACTTCACCGTACTTCAGCTAGCCTGCTGGTAGTGCAAATGTCTTGATCAGAGAATGACTAATGTTTTTTGTATTTTCAATCGAATCATCTTCAGGCAGGTTTTGCAGCTGCATAATTGATGTCTAAAAGAATGTTAGGGTAGAAACAAAATACCCAAATCTGTGCGTGTTTTTTTAAGTTCAGATCTTTTGTGATTTTTTATGACTTTTTACTGTATAATTATATTGTAAATGTATGCATTCCGTAATTATTGCTTCTCAATTTGTATCTTTTATTGTTTCTACTGTATGTCTACAACATTTTTATGTAATAAGAAAGCTTAAATAACCTAAACGGAGCAGGTCAATATGATTGGTTCAAAGGCTACTTAGTACAGAAGTGTTAATAAATACCAGAATAATTAATTACCCATACATTTAGTCCTTGGCATTAGCATACTCTGAAATTCAATGGACAAAAGCTGGCTCTGTATGTCTTGCTGTGGGTAGTACAGTGTGTGCCACTTCCATGAACACAGGGGGGTCAGATCCTCAGCTGCCATGTAGTGGTGTAGCTCTATTAACGCTATTTGCCACCGGTTGAGTATCTGACCTTAAAATTCCTCCTTTTTCAACAAAAACAAAGAGAAATCCTTTTTAGACTGTAAGTTATCAAAATGGGAGCAAAGACGCTAACAGTTTATTACAAGTGGCTTTTGAATCTGCTAGAAGGATTAATTGGCATGTGTTTCTTGCATGCTGAAAATCTGGAAAGTTTATGAAGCAGTGAGCAAAAAAGCACTGGAAACTGGGATTGTTATTTCTTGTGCAGTTTACCTCATTTTTTATGATGGCAGCGGTATTTTGTTGGTCTCCAGTGTCAATAATAGGTACCCCGCACTGGATTCAATTCTACTATCCTTACTCGTGTTGATTAGTGTCTAATTCCATGAGTAGTACTATTGATTTCAGTGGGACTGTTCACCAAGTTAGGTAGTACTAAGTTATTGTTGAACTTTACTTCGCCGTTGCTAGCAACTTTTAGATTAGCTAAGCTTTTTTTTTTTGTTGCTTTTGTAAGGCTTGCCTTCTGAATTCATTCTCAGCTTGAACTTCCATTCCTACAAACGTCTGTTTTATTTAATCGTGGTCTTGTGTTCAGTCCATCTGCTGTGCTTTGCTTATTTTGTTACTAAAGTGGTAATTATAGGTATTATTCCCCTCCTAACTGATATGTGTTTTGTTAAAAGCAAGCTTTCAGTACTGGCTTCTGGCTGATTGGTCTATTGAAGAGCATTTATAAATGGCTTATAATGTGTGTAATTTAATTGGCTTTCATAAATCTCATCAAGAAGAAGACACTATTTATATCTTGCTGGTACCATCTGTAAATGTGTGGCTGTTAGGTATTCTGGAGTTCCATATTCTTAAGTTTTGTAGGAAACGATCTTAGGAACTAAAACCAAACCAAAAAAAAAAAACACACACACAAACTTTATCTGTTGGACATTTGAACTGAGAAGTTGGATTTTATTTCAGTGATTTTTGACCATGGTGTTAATTCCTTCGCATTATTTCCTGTGTGCCCATTTAAGAGGCTGTGAAGTGCCATATTAAGCTATTTCATACACAAAAAACAGGACCTCTGGGAATACAGTGTAAAGTGTATTTTAGTGCAATGGCTGCTCTTTAATAGCACATGAATATTCTGTGGCTTATGCTACAGAAAGCAACACTAGCAGCAGAGACACAGGTTTTAACTGTTTTATTTTTAGTAGCCCAGGATTTGAAATTATACGATCAAGTTGCTCTGCAATTTTTTGCCTGTATTTAAACTAATTCTTTTTCTGAGATTTTTGTTTGCCTGATTTACCTGCACAGGATTTTGTATGCTTATGTGCTTTCTGCCTAAAGTTTATATACCGGGAATAATAACCAAAATACATGTTGTACTTTTGCTGCCTGTAGCTCTACAAGTGATTTTAAAGAATGCTATTGCTTATGGAAAGTATCCGTTTTGACAGTATTGGAAGATGAAGTTCTCTCTGGGAAGCATGGGATACACTGCGAGCCGAGCAAGTTTGGCTTTGAGAGAATCCTCTCTGGAGATGGCAGAATGGTTGACCTCTAGTTCCCATGCAGTCATAATCTCCCCAACTGAGATTGCAAATGAAGTTTGTATAAAATCATGACTGATGTGGAGAAATTAAATAAGGAAGAGTTATTTACTCCTTCTCATAACACAAGAACTAGGGGGCACCAAATTAATAGGCAGCAGGTTTAAAACAAACAAAAGGAAGTATTTCTTCACACAACGCACATTCAACCTGTGGAACTCCTTGCCAGAGGATGTAGTGAAGGCCAAGACTACAATAGGGTTCAAAAAAGAACTAGATACATTCATGGAGGATAGGTCCAGCAATGGCTAGTAGTCAGGATGGGCAGGGATGGTGTCCCTAGCCTCTGTTCGCCAGAAGCTCTGAATGGGCAACATGGGATGGATCACTGGATGATTACCAGTTCTGTTCATTCCCTCTGGGGCACCTGGCATTGGCCACTGTTGGAAGACAAGATACTGAGCTAGATGGACCGTAGGTCAGACCCAGTATGGCCGTTCTTATGTTTGTTTTGATGGTGGGGTTTGGGTGAGGTTCTGTGCTGCTTGTCTAAGAGGCACAGCACAGAACTGGCAGCTCAGGAGCAAGTTTATGCCCTCCCAGTCCCGGACTGTTCTGCAATCCCTAGTTTATTTTAGGTTTCAGAGTGGCAGCCGTGTTAGTCTGTATCAGCAAAAAGAACGAGGAGGACTTGTGGCACCTTAGAGACTAACAAATTTATTTGAGCATAAGCTTTCGTGGGATAAACCTACAGCCCTTAATTCCAGAATACACGCACCTCCTCCAGTGCCAGGGCTTTTGAGGAGTCCTTGGAGAATAGCCTTAGAGCTGTCTTCCTCAGTTCCTGCCCCAGAGGAACCCTACACCAGCCGGGTACAGAGCTTCTGAAACCCGTTACGCTGCTCCAGCCCATTTTATCCTGAGTAAAGGGGCTGGAACTGGGCTGAGTAGTTCATCCTTTGAGTGGTGAATATCTGTTCATGAGAAATTCGAGTCTCTTCCCTGTAGCAGTGACACGAGGGAAGAAGAATTGAAGAAAAAAATAACTATCTTTACAAATAAATGGAATCTAATCGGAGTCCATGAAACTCTTAAATGTCTTAATCATAACTGCACAATGTCACTAAAAGGCATAATCAATGTAGTTGGAGTGCCTTAACTGTGTGATTCTTAACTTGTTGGGATTTCTTTTAAGATGACCGTAACTTGGAATTTCCTGGGTTTATACTTGGGGTTTTTCTGGATAATTTACAGCAACCCTGCCTTTTTTTTTTAACCATTAAATTACTAATGTATCTATTCTCCACCTTCACAATATCTTAATTTATTTTTGTCTGCAAATAGGAACATAAGAATTGCCAGGCTGGCTCATACTGTGTCCCACTCTTCCAGTAACCTGTCTCTGACAGAGGCCAGCACCAGACGATTCAGAAGAAGGTGCAACCTTCTTCCCCCCCAAACATACACGCACACCTACACAGCTGGGAGCATGCTTTCCACTGGGTTGTCAGACACACATTAACTCAGCTCAAGCTAGCACGCTAAAAGTAGCCATGTGGCTGCCGCAGCATGACTATCCGCTCAGGCTAGCTACCCAAGTGCAAACCTGCCTACTCCCCTGGATACATGCTTGTATGGCTAGCCCAAATCACCACCCAAGCAGAGCAGCCTCCCTGCTATTTTTAACGCACTAGCTTGGGCAGAGCTAGTGCATATCTACCAGTGCAGATACAGTGGGCGGATGTGGGGTAATCTGCTTCTCGTTAAGGTTTCATTCTAATTGTGATTACCTTGAACCCTGAGACATGGCATTTTATCTCCCTTCCAATACCCTTGTTTATGACTATTGACGTTTATAACTAGATATGATCCACTAGCAGTTAAGGTCCTAATTCATCAAATCGCTTAAGCAAGTGCTTCGATCCCATTAAAGTCAATGAGGCTTAAGTATGTGCTTAGAATTTTGCTGATTAGGGATGATTTGCTGAATTGGAGACTAAAAGGGTTGGCTACTATGGCAAAGGATACTCCAGCCTAACATTCAGTCCATTTGTTATATGTGATGTGAAATTACTTCAATCAGAATATTTGCATGAGCCATAAGACATAGCTGAAATCTAAAGGGATAGCTGTCTCATCTCTTGCATAGCTACAAAGATTTTGATGGACTTGGATCATACAGTAGATGCCGGCTTCTTATAAGAACTTTTTAGGAAGTGTGATTCGTGGGAACTAGGACCAGGGACAGAGAGAGCTCTGGGGAGAAAACTGCAAACTGAAGTTTGCTGATCTTGAACAACAACAATGAAGTCAAAGCTAAACCACAGGTGGGGTAAATTTGAACTACATCCTTGAGCCACATCCTTGGCTGATGTAAATCAGATTCACTCCATTGACTTCAGTTTATACCTGCTAAGCATCTGACCTGATGTGTGTAGATTCTAGTCAATGCAGGATGGGACTCCACCTACTTACTTATTATGAACAAGTTAAAGTTATGTACCCCTGGGTCGAAGTCTTTTCCTCCTGAAATCATCTCTGGCCTAGATGCTACATTTCCCTTGCTTGCTATTCCTTTCATTTCAGTCCATCTGTGTTTTCATATCATCCTTCTTTTTGCCCTACCCCTCCCTCTAGCCTTTCATAATTAACCATGGTGTAACTGGTACCTTGTGCTGTTACCAGAGGATGTGTTGGTCCCTGCAAGCCTGCTGGTGTTGACTTGACTGTAGGTGTGAATAGGATTGCTTGAGTTGGCACTGGTCTTTCAGAGGATAAGTGAGAACAGGGATAGATGTGGGAGCAAAGTTGGCTATGGCTCATTCCAGATGAGATGGAGGAAATACTGGTTGATTGTGGAAGCAACTAGAGAGTTATTTGGGGGTCATGCTTGTCCCCATTATTGTTAATTAAGTTCTTCCACATCTCTGGGTGCTTCTGGAGTCTCCAGTTTGCATTGACGAGCAAAAAGCACCTTTCTTCTTCTCCACTTGATCCAGCAATGGTGATCATTTCTTTCTGATGTGGTCCACAATTATCCACATCTTTGTGATCTCCAAACTGCACTAGTGTAACATGCTCTGTGTGAAGTTACACTCTAAGAAAACCAGGAAGCTTCTGATGTTTTTGAAGGCAGTGGACTTAGCCATAGGACATTATCACGCTGCCCTTCTCATGTTGCTCAGTTTGCTGTGTGTGGGAGGGATCGAGGGGCGGAGGAGGGGGGAGTCCCAGATAGATTAGAGGGGAATCTTGATGGGTCCTGATAAGAAAAAGGTTAGGAACTACTGCCAGAGGATACGCTGCAGATTGTACTGGCATTCCATTAGCTTCTGGGTGTGACTCATGGTGGTGATATTGATCTATCAGTCTCTGTATGGTTTGTATCCTGTCTATATAAGAGACCAACTCTTTCCTTGTGCTCCATTGTTGAGTTGGAGGTCAGCCATCATGCTCCAGCTGGCAATCACTCGATATGAACCTGTGGGGCTTGGAGGCTGAGTGGCTTCAGCAGAATGGCCTTTATTCCTGAACGTGATGGCCTCTTTGATCAGCCCAAGTCTTATTTTAACCGTCTGAAGACTACTGTGTGTGTAATGAGGGCTTCCCCAATTACAAGAGCGGCCAAGAAGCAGCGCAGACACCCCTTCGCAGAGAGAGGAGTTGTGAGGGATTGCTCCCTCCGTGATGTAACCACAAACAGCACAGGAAGGTGTAATAATGGAAAACTAAATTGCATTATACCGTTCAGCCACTAAGTGATGCTGTATCTAAAATACCTCATTTAAACAAACCCCATACCAGGCAGGGCTTTCAAGGATCTTATGATGAACATATCTGGTTGTAGGATCTCATCAATATGGCACTTTTCAATGCCCCAGAGAACTTCAGCTTTGACAAACCTTCCCACTGGAAAGGCTGTAAACAAACTCCACAAAGGAACTTGAGATATACAGGAATCTTCTTTAATTTATGCTATGGAGAAGCAAGCAGAACATAGCTTTAAAATCCTTTGACTTTATTGAAGACTGTTTCAAAGATGACTATGAAGGAGTTTTGGCTATGTTTGAAGCGTACTTTACACCCTTGAGAAATGTGGTTTGTGAAAAGGCATGTTTTCACCAGAGAGCTCAAGAACTAGGGGAAAATGTTGAATGTTTGCTAAGACCTCTTAATACGTTGGCTGAAAATTGTGATTTTTGAAAATGCAAAACATAAACATATCAGAGACAGTCTGGTTTTTCAGTTAGCAAATACAAACATTTCACAGCAGCTACAGCTGAAGATAGATTTAACCCTAACCATAACTATACAGAGAGCAAAGCATTCTGAGTTGGTGAGACAGCAAAACTTAGAGCAACTTGACAAACCTGAAAAAATCAGAATCTATCTTAGACACTGTAAACAGACATTTGAGTATTAAAAGTCATTATCATAAAACACTTGAGGCAAAGAGAGAACTTCCCGATTAAGAGGGACAAATTCCAGCATACATGTGCAAGGTGTGGAAAAAAGTAATATCCCAAGAGATGATGCATGTCCAGCCAGAGGCACACAGTGTAACATATGCATGAAATATGGACATTTTGCAGCTGTTTGCTGCACCAAAGCTGTTAGGGAGTTGACTCATTACCGACATGCAAGAGCCATTGTCTCTTGTGATGACGTAGACTCTGCTCAGAGAGTGAAACTGACCATTTATGGTAAGAGAGACAAGCGTTCGAGCTGCACAGAGCTCCCGAAGAAGAGCTCTGTGTTTCTTCTTCAAGTGTTTGCTCCTGTGTATTCCACAATAGGTGTGTATGCTCGCCATGGGCACCAGTGTCGGAAGTTTTTCCCCTGGCAGTACTCGTAGGGGAGTGCCCCAGCGACCGCTGGAGTGGCGCTGTGCACTCCCCCCACCCTCACTTCCTTCTTGCCGCCAGTGAAGGTGCGTCGGAATTGCTTTGCTGTAGCTTGTCCCCAGAACTTTTGTTCGTTCGGTGTGTGTGACCTGTAGTCGGTTCACACTTTCACCTCGCATTATGAGATTGTCTCTCAGACAAGAGAGGATGCCGGGTTCGGCAGGGCCGTACTCCATCCCAGAAATTTGTGAACTCCTACCCACCTCCAACAGATATAGCTTGGAATCACCTATTCTGGAGTACACATGAGCGATCATTCAAAGAAGAAAAGACAATTACCTTTTCCGTACCTGGTGTTCTTTGAGATGTGTTGCTCATGTCTATTCCACATCCCGCCCTTCTTCCCCTCTGTCGGAGTTGTCTGGCAAGAAGGAGCTGAGGGTGGGGGAGCACACAGTGCCCCTTATACTGCGCCATGGAGGCGCCACTCCATGTACGCTAGGGGTACTGCTAGGGGAAAAACTTCTGACACCGATGCATGTGGCAAGCACGTACACCTATTGTGGAATAGACATGAGCAACACATCCCAAAAGGTAAAGGTTACGGAAAAGGTTACGGTCTTATGTCAAAAGCTTGTCTCTCTCACCAACAGAAGTTGGTCCAATAAAAAATATTACCTCACCCATCTTGTCTCTCTAATATCCTGGGACCGACATGGCTATAAGTACACTGAATATTCATGGCAAGACAATGACTTTAAAATTGACTCAGGAGCTAACATCACAGCCCTCTCAGAAGGGACTTAGAGTCACTTTCAACCCCTCCCAGAGTTTGTTTCCTGACAGCTCTGACTAGCCCTAGAGGTATTCTGAGCTGCCTCGGTTGGTTGACGACAAAAAGAACTTACAAGGACAAAAGCTATGCATTCAGAGTGCATGTGATCAAAGGATCAAAGACCAACAACTTTCTCAGCTGCAGCGTGGTGGCCACCAGGATGGGCCTAGTGGGAAAGGTGGAAGAACTCAAAAGAGGATTTGATGATATTGGACTCTTGAGATGAAATCCAGTACAAAACAACTTGAGACGATGCTGAGTCATACAGTGTACAAACACCTCTCTCAGAGAGACCTTGGAAGAGACTACCTGCAGATTTATGCAGATTCAGAGGACATCATTATCTGGTCACCCAGCTATATAGAAATAATGTACTTGAAAGACATAACGTTGCAGTGTTACTGAGAACCTGAAGTGCACTTTGGTCACTTTAGTATGCGATGGACAATGGACCACAATTCACTGAATCAGAATTTAAGTCCTTCTGAATGAAATATGATTTTGATCATGTTACTGGCAGCCCACATTATCCACAAGCAAATGAAGAGGGCGCGAGAGCTGTACGGACAGCTAAGAAAATCCTACAGCAGGAAAATCCATTCCTCACTCTTCTGAGTTACAGATCACTACCATTAGCGGTTACTGGATATAGTCCAGCACAACTCCTGATGGGAAGGCAACTCAGAACTACTGTTCCAAATTTGGAAAAGAACCTATTTCCAAAGTGGCCAGACATAAAGAGAGTGGCCAAATCAGATAAAAAGATAAAAAAGAGAATCTATGAACACTTTTACAACAGATATCACTCAGTTAAGGAAACTGGCAGGACTAGAACCCAGTGACCACATTCATGTCAAATTGGATGAAGAAAAAGGATGGACAACTTCACCTGTGGTGAAGAATAAGAATTCAGTGCCCAGATCATATGTGATTGAAACTGACAGTGGAGAGTTCAACGGAAACTGTTGACATCTACAGTTTGTTCTCAGCAAGAACAATCAACGGAGCAAAGTGTCCAGATGGCGGATGCAGAACAAGAAGAAGATTCAAGGATTCCAGACAGACCGCAGCCAGTCGTAATTAATGGACAGCCAGATGACCAACTTGTTACGTGTTTGGGTCGTTTTCATTAGAAAACAAGTATGATTCAGAGACACTTAACAGAGTGATACATATTGAACTTCACAGACAGTGTGATAGTTTTAAATATTGTAAAGAGTTGGACAGTAGAACTTGGAGAGGTAATGGAATGCTAAGCTGTATTATACTCTTCAGCCACTAGGTGGCACTGTGTGTAAAATACCTTATTTAAACGACTCACAGCCATACCTGGCAGAGAGTTAAAATATCTTATGATGAACACATCTGGTCTGGATAAGCACGTTCTGTGACCAGTCCGTATCTGGTGCAGAAGAGCCTGACAGAAAGTGAATTTGGGATGAAAGTAGCATCCACTCAAATATTTTTGCCCTGTACCCATGCATTTTTTTATAGATAAATAATTGTGTGATCTGTTTTAACCTTGATTTTATGCTTTTAGCTGTCTTGCGCTACTTGTGGTTTCTTGCAAAAGTTCACGGTGCTGATGTAGGACATCCATTCGCTGACCTGACTCTCCTTAGCCAAGTTATCAAGTATAACTTACCAACAGTAGATCCTTTTCCTGATGCTGCTCAGTGACATATATATATTTATAATCAAAATTACCAGTGCGTAATTCTCATAAATTTTGCCTTAATATGTCTTCTTTAAAAAAGGGGGAGGGATTCTCTATTTTAGCAAGCCAAAAAAAGACAGACACAGACATTGAATTTAGACCTCATGCTTTACTTGTCTTTCCATTTCATTTTCAAAAGAGATCTATCAAAATAAAAGTTTGGGGGAAAGCATGATTTTTTAAAATGAATTTCACAGCAAACTCATGTGGCCCTTATCACTGAGTGAACGTGAGGTTCACAGAAAACAACCGCATGTTTTGTTCTTATTTCTAGCCTGGAGAAGGGTTGGCTTTCTACATACCGTTTTATATATTTTTTTCTGCTTTGTATATTTTAGTTTGTCCGAATACTTAATCTCCCATTGCTACTAACCTTTTGTGATTTTTTTTTTTTGGTCTTCTCTTCATATCCCTTTTGATAAAGTGTCATACAGCCAATACCTTCATTAAAAACGTTCTTTGTCTTTATCATTTTTTATTGCAAGCCATGATGATTCATTCTCTCAGAACCTCTCATTTCTCCAAGGTCTCGTACTGTGGCAGCATACTGAGAGACTTCGGGCTGCATTCATCAAAACAGCATTATGTCAACAATTCTCCAGAAAAATAAACCCTGTAAAACCTAGAAAATTGTAGAAAAGCTCAACTAGTCCTATATTTCAAGTGATCAGAAACTAAAGCTAATTTCCAATTTTGTGAAAATTATGAAAAGGTTTTCATTAGCATGGAATTATGCCAAGTCTCATTAACTCTTTTATTTCGTGTGCCTGTTTGAAGACTGACAGAAAATGCATTTGGGATAACTAGAAATCAAAGTCCTTTATGCAGAGAACTCTGCTTCAGAAGTGATTCCTATTTCAGAAAGCACTTAAGCATATTCTTAAGTCCCATTGAAGCCAGTGGGAGTTAAGCATGTGCTTAAATGCATTCCTGAATTTGAATCAGAAGGAGAGCAGGAGCAGAGAATACTCTGTCTTTATGTCTCAACTCTATTCTAGTAGTACCACAACCAGGAGTTGTGATTAATGGTTTCTGTAGTTTTCCTGTCCTTGGCCCTGATCTTGGGTTGCTATATGCACACTTGCCCACTAAAAACTGAACTGAGACACACTACGTATGAGCTGTCAGATGTCAATGACTTCTGTGCACTGCTAACCCGAGCTAGATTTGAACCCTTGTTATAACTCTTAATACCATTACTAAATTCTTCAGGCCCAAGAGATGCCATTCTTGTAGTCTTTCCTGGGCTTCTTTGGCTGCATTTAACAGATTACATGTTCTGTTGGATGGGAATTAGACTAACCTGAGAGAATTTATTTCCTTGTGTAGCCTAATGTGTTGTTGAACTGACCTTCTCTTCCAGGTAGTTTCTATGTTTTGATTTTTTTCTGAATTCTGCATGTGAATTTGAATTTCCTGGCCATCTCCCGTAACTGCTATGTGTATATAAGATGTGTTAATAGCTGTCACTGGTCTGCCTTTGTCCTTGTGGCACATTCAGTAAAGGCCTTAATCCTGTTTCGCACCACTCCAGGGAAAAAAAATCACACCCACCTTGAGAAATGTTTTCAAAAAGGAAGCAGGCTGTTCCTTTCGTTGTTCGTTCTCCTGTGCTGCTGGTCTGCCCTCATGGCCACTTGGCCTCTCCGGGATGAATAATGAACTGAGAAAGAAGAACAGGATCTTGGCTCTCTCACAGCACTGAGTAGAGATTACACAAACCCTTGTTTCCCTTTAGAATGTTTCTCTTCAGAAACCTCTCGGCTTCATTAAAACGACTTTTACTGTATGTTTTCTAAACCATATGATGGATCTCCACCTTAGACTTACCAATTTAATGTAAAGAGTTGATTAATCCCTTACTCACATGACCAATGCAATGTCTTCCTTTTCCCTGCCTCTGGGGCTCATTTAAGTCTGAATTTCGTGGTTGGTGAAAGGTGCAGGGCGATACTGATCCTCAAAGCATTGGCAGCAGTGGTGCAAATTCCCCACTGCCAGCTCCCCAATGTATCTCAACCCAGACCTGGAAACATCACTTTCATGGGGTGAGAAGGTAACTTAGTTTTCATGCCTATTCAATCTCTGGCACTTTTGGCTGAGCCTGCCAAGTGCTATCTCTTTTTATAGGGTTGGCTTTGTGATATGGATGCCTTTTTACTAAAAGCCAGATTGACACTAACAAGTCCTTTCACTAAGTCCATCAAGGAACAAGCAGATGGGTAACCAGCTGTTGGGTCATTGCCATGTCAGGTACCATAATATACTATGTTACAGACGACTCAGGTCTATAGCACTCAGCAAACATTGGTGATTAGCCCATTTCCAGTTGCAGAAAGCAAAATTTCCCAGTAGAACATTGAAATTAAGGTCTCAGCAAGATGTAACAAATGTGTTCAGTGGCCCTGGAATTCTCCTTTCGCAGAGAATCAGATAATGTGTGTTCTGGCACAAAGGAAAGAAATCAGATATCTGAAAGAATATAAAATGGTAAAGGGAAAAACCAAATAATAAAATTGTGTGTAGTTCTAGTATGGAGAAAGCACTGAAATAACTCCCAAATGCTAATGGACTTGAAGATGTTGAAATGAGGGTAAAACTAATTAAGCAAGCAACTTTTTTTTCAATATCAGGGTAGCATTTGGCCCCCTAAGACTAAGGTGAGAACACAGAGACAGGTAACATTTTGAAAAACATTAACCACTCTCTAAGCTGATTGGGAAACAGCAAATATTTTTTCTCAAAATTTTGAAACATTTTGGCATGCTCTAACTGTGACTTGGACTTTCTCTACACAGGGAAAGAGGGGCTAATAATCCCATGCCCCATTCCTCCCCCATACTCGGGACTGACTGTCCTTAAATGTAGGCTACTCATTCGATTACAACCTTTGGTGGTGCAAGAGTGTGAGGAATAGGCGGAGCCATGGCTCCATCTCCACTCTCACTGGCTTGGGGATGTGAGCAATGTATTGATGGCATAAGTCAACCAGCAGCAAACCACTACCCTCTCCAAGGCAAGTGGGGAGCAGTGATCCCTTGAGTACAATTCCTTCCTTGAGCCGCCCCTGTAGGGGCACAGCCACGTACCACCCTTTTCTGCAGGTTGGGCTCTTGTGATGGCATTTTAAATGCAATAGGAAAGAAATGGCGCTAAATATTAAGCAGTGGCCCTGCTGATAAGAAGCACCATGTATGATGGAGAGAAAACTCTGAACTGTTTCTGCAATTTCTTTCTCCCACTAATTTTGTTTGTTTGCTTATTCAGCAGGATTAAAACTAGGTCAGACTCCACCAGTTGTGTGAGAACTGTGACATTAGCCTGGAGCTGGCTCTAGGCCTACTCTCAATCAGGGAAGATGTAAGAGATCTTTGGTGTCATTTAAGGGGTTAAGCCTCCTTTTGCTTACAGTGGTGTAAATCAGGAGTGATTCTATTGAAGTCAGTGGGGTTACATTGATGTAAGGAGGAGAATAATCCGCCCCCAAGCATCTTTAAACACTGGGAGAAAGAGTATGAGAATCTTGAAGGTGCTGCTAATAAGGTCCAGAAGGGTCCTTAATATACGCAACTGAACTGTTATCCTAAAGGTAGTAGCTGATGAAGCGTGGGCTGGAGCACTAATACAGGATTTTGGAAAGAGAGCTTCCATTGTTCATGTGTTAAAAAGGTTGCACGTGGCTTTGTTAAATGTAGAGATGGGGGTGAGGTCAATCATCTGAGATGCTGTATGCCTGGCAGTCACTAATTAGAAGTATCTTTGCAAAACTACAGGCAAAAAGATAGTTAGGCCCTTAAATAACATAAGAACGGCCGTACTGGGTCTGACCAAAGATCCATCTAGCCAATGCCAGGTGCCCCAGAGGGAATGAATAGAACAGGTAATCCTCAAGTGATCCATTCCATGTCACCCATTCGCAGCTTCTGGCAAACAGAGGCTAGGGATACCATACCTGCTAATAGACATGGATGTACCAATCCTCCTTTAACTTATCTAGTTCTTTTTTGAATCCTGTTGTAGTCTTGGCCTTCACAACATCCTCTGGCAAGGAGTTCCATAGGTTGACTGTGCTTTGTATGAAATATCCCCATCTCTTCTTATTGGAGTGAATAAAGAATATGACTGAAATAAACCTAGCAATTCTGCTTGATGTGAAATACTGCAGGTCAGCTTGTTGTATTTCAAGGGCAATTCTACTCTAACGATCATGGTTAAAGGTTATTTACAAACCAGAAAATCCGTTTGTTTGTTTTAATATTAGATGAGACAAAATACTGTATACTATGGGGAGGAATCCTGCACTGGCTAATACTTTTAATATCTTGTTTCAGTTATTCAGAGTTTTAGTAAAAGTACAGTCAAATGGGGTAGGAGCAAAGAGAGACTTTGATACAACATAGTGGGAAATTGTCTCTCTCTTACCATGGCTAGCACCGCATCTTTTACCATGATCCCCTGATCAAGATCCACTTGCTCAGATTCTGATTCTGAACCATATTATCTGCTCATCAGGTGGTACATTCCTCTCCATAAGTAGTTATTAATTGTTTCTATTACAGTAGTGCCTAGGTTGTGCCAAGGACTGTAGGAACAAAGCTCAGATTAGCAAGGTGCTATGCCTATGTTCCTAATCCTGTAAAGTAGTTAGGCAGGTGCTTAATTTCCATTGCAGTGAGAGTCAGGTTGCTCAGCACCTTTCAGGATAGAGCCCTTAATCAGGTTTCAGAGTAGCAGCCGTGTTAGTCTGTATTCGCAAAAAGAAAAGGAGTACTTGTGGCACCTTCATGCATCCGATGAAGTGAGCTGTAGCTCACGAAAGCTTATGCTCTAATAAATTTGTTAGTCTTTAAGGTGCCACAAGTACTCCTTTTCTTTTAGCCCTTAATCAGTAGCTCTGGTTTGGGAAGTTCACACATTTTCATGGCCAAAATGAATGAATCATCAAGTGCTGACACCAACAGATAGTTACACTGATAAATGGCCCTTAAACAAGTAGTGGGACACACTGACCAGGAGGAGAGTTTCAAAAACACAAAGTCAATGAGAGCTGGGGGTTAAACTCACGTTTGTGCCTTTGAAAGTCTCCATCCCAAATCAAAATGTGTGCCCTCATTTCAAAATTTCCAAAGATAAACAGGAGAACGCACTGACGCTGGGTACCAGGCTAGCAAAAACTCCAGCTCGACTTGTTTTTTCAAAGTGTCATGTTTTCTCATGTCCCTTTCCCTTGCGGTTAGCAGATTCCGAGTTTTTCAATACTGTCACGCTGGACAAATTACTAGTCTGAAGACAGTTATGGCAATTTACCAACTGCGTGAGCCAGGGGCACAGGGGAAGGAATTAAGCATGTGAGAGGATTTTTTTTGGCTGAGTGGAGCTGTAGAAGGAAGATAGTATATCAGTGAGTTCTGTCGTGTAAAAGAAGTAAGAATGCATCTGTTATGCTTCATAGGCTGCAAAGGCTGTTATCCTTTATGAAAGGCAAAACATTTCACTTAGAGGAAATACTTGAAACATCCATGATCTGTTGTATGCTGTTGAAATGAGCTCTTTCTCACCACCCGATCAGTCTCTTTGCACTGAACTGAATCACCTGATAGCCTGCAGATACAGTGGGGAAGTTCACACAGCAGAGTCACTTTCTGTGATATATATTTGATGTATCCAGGCTTTGTTGTGGTGTGTGTGTGTGTTGGGTAGGGAAATTAGGATGATGTGGGAGAGCTCTGAAAGTGGCATTAACTTAGAGGTGAAGCTGGTGGCAAAACAGCCCAGGGTCTCCAGCCAGGGAAGGAGAAGAAACAACAGCAGGGAAGATGGTTAGAAACACTGTCTAAATGGCGAGTCAGATAATGACTGCATAAAATCCAATGAAGCTTTACCACCCACATACTCAAAGCATTAGCACTGAAATACTCTCTATGTGGTTAGTGCAAGACAAGGTTAGTGTGACACTTGTGGTTATAGATTTTTGGATGATTTGTGCTTAGTATTACATTTTTAACAAACAGCAACCTTGCAAGTTTTTCACCGCAGTCAGTGATCTGTGATGTTTATTGGATAAAATATTCTGTGTTCCCATTCACCAGCTTCTCATCACAAATAACCCCATCTATTTCATACACACTCTTTCTTGCATTCTTTCTCCCTAGTCATTTCCCTATCGTGTCACATTCCTCCACCTTAATAAATTAATTCCACACTTTCAGCCCCTCCTCCCCCAAAACTTTGTGCAGTTCATTCAAATCAAGAGCTGAATTAATCAGCTCTTTCCTAGCCCCAGTTTATACCTGACCCACCCACCCTGCACATGAACCCTATTCTAGTCCCAAACACAAAATCCCTGGCAGCCCCTGCAGGTTTCACTTGGTATCTCTGCTTCCTGGCATCCGTTCCAGACAGTAACTTCAATGGCATCTAGCAAACATTCTGCAGGCAGTGGTGGTCCCTGGTGTTAATGAGCTGGGTGGTCCGAGCGGGAAATGCAGTGCCGTTAGGTTTTGATTGGGTGGCTTTCCTAGATAGCTGCTGGTGGTCTCCTTTAAGGTGGGGGGAGCACGTCGTCTCTGGCTGGGTAGGAGTGGGGCAGGTTTCTCTGGCGGGGGTTGGGGGTCAGAAGAAATGGTCTCCAGGCTCCCTCGGTATAGCAGCTACTAACTCCGGGCTGAGAGTGAGGAAGGGGAAGACAGATGGGCTGCAGCAGGTGCAGGTCTTATGGCAGTATCATCTTGGCCTTTTCACCTCATGCGCCACCGAAGCAGCCAGCTGATAGGGGTGTGTGTGTATAGTACATCCCTAAGCATCCCTGGGGGTGCACAGAATACATGTCAGCTACTGTGGCCTGTGTGAATGGTAGATTTGCATGCCGAAGTGTGGGGCAGCGAAGAGAAGACTGGAACCTTCAACAAGCAGAGCTGACCTTAGCGTTACGGGGCAGACCTGTGAACCAAAGTAGCTGTTTACTATTGTAGCACCACCACTGCACACACTGGAGCAGCCTAAGGTTTTGGGGAAGCATTAGCAAGGTGAATCTTTGGGATACAGCCCAAACTTAAAGGACTTGGGTGTAGAGGGCTCCTTAGGTCCCCCCCAACTTCCTGCTGCAGAATTGGAATATTCAGCTGCTTGTTCCTTCCGGCCGTTGTCACCAGTTTACATTCGTTTACGTCCATTCGAGTTTTCAAGGCTCTTTGGAAGTAATAAGTCTAGACAGGTATTTTTCCCAAATGAAAGTCGAGATTCTCCTTCATGGGGCTTCATGGCTCCGTCTGCCAACAAGGGACTCACATGTGCCAGCTCCAGCTCATCAGGGCTTACTGCTCTGACATGTAAGGGTTAAAAATTATTACTTGGAGCTAGGAGCAGTGCGGGCAGCTTCTATGCAAACTCCACCATATAACTCAGCCCATGTACCCCTGTCTGTACTGACCTGCAGCACGATGGCTACTCCCAACCTGACTGGTGTTCTGCACTTTTGTGAAATGGCCAAGCAACCAGTGTGTAGCAGGACAATATCTTGTGAAGGAAGAGACCAAAAAGCAACAGGGTGAGTGTGCTAATAGGGGCACATCGTGCCTTTAACATGGGTAATTTACAAAGGAAAGAATTCAATGTGAACTGTGCAATCACTGTGTATCAAACGTAATAGCTGCCATCCTAAGTTCTCCTGAGCCTTTGTTTGTAACGCTAGAGAGTGACGGGAGGACCATGATCTCTGTCGTGGGGTTTGACTCTACTGTCACCGAATCTGACGCTTCCCAGAATGTTATAACCGAAATCCTTAATCAAGCATCAGACTGTTTATCTTGGGGAGCTAGAAAGAGGTCTGACTCTGCCAAGTGTGCATTAGGATGAGGTGCAGACTACAAGTACAATCATCACAGTTAAGGCAGGTAATATAGCTGTCTTGCCAGTTTGAAAAGCAAGTGAGATTTCTCCTGATGTTTACCTTCACGAGAAATAAGAGTGTGTTTTGCTTGCTCAGGTGTTTTGAGTCTTTTAACTCTGTCTTTGTCTTGCTGTGCTTGGGAATTAGTTTCTAAAGGATTTGAGTATTCTTCTAACCCAAGCCTGAGGGTATTTGTGTGTTTGTTCAGAGTAAAACTGCCATATTTGCTCTCAGAGATATTACTTTGCTCTGTTGTTTGTTCTGGTGCTGTTGAAGTGGGAGAGAAAAACAGACACAAAGGGAACAGGAGGAGTATTTCTGTTGGAGGGGTACAGAGCAAAGAAGCCTCCTGTTTATTTAAGCAGCGTTTGCCGTGTTTATTAACGGGCCTGCTGATTTGTAGAAAATTCCTCTCTTACTGTAAGGGAAGAGGATGAAAAGAAGCCATTTCCGATTCTGTTTAGTGGCCCGCAGGAGAGAGGCCTCTGAGAGGAAGGTAGGATCTAGCATGTGGCAGCGTTAGGAAGGTTGTCTGGTGACAAAGTCTGGTGTTGCTTCTTGCAATAAAGTTCTGTGAATAGGTGGTAGAGGCCTGGCCCAATGTCACAGCCGGAGTAGGACCAATACAATGTCAGTGGTCTACCACAAAGAGTAGAGTATAATGCTTTACATTAGTGGTCTCTCAATATCTCCAAACCACAACCCCTCTTTCTATCCTGGAACCCTGTCCCATCTAGCTGGGACCTTGTCCCATTTACAATCTAGGGCAGGGTGTTCATGACATCATGACACCTGCTCCCATTGCCCAGCTGGAGAACCCCTGCTGGGCATCTGATAAGGCACTGGCTCTGGTGAATTGTAAGAATGGTCATTGTGGGTGGGAGCATATTTTTGACTTGGAGAGTGCGGCAAGGAGCAACTAAGAAAGCACCTCTATGGAACTAGAACTGATTCTTAGTGGGACGTTAATGCCAAAAATACAGCTGGTAATAAGTCCCTGGGGAGTGTCCCGGGGTTTTGCACTGAGTCAGGAAGGGCTTTGGAGGATGTGACTGGAATCTTCTCCTGGAGAGAGAAGGAATTGTTCCATAATAATTACCTCTAGATGTCATAAAGTATTAACTCCAGTGGGCCTGCACAGGTGCTAGTAGTTTTGTCTGTTAATTCACTGGGAATAATTTAGCAGCCGGCAGCTGTATCTGTCAAGTGACTAGGTGCAGCCCTTTGAAGCTGGTCCTGATGATCCGCTCAGCACCCAATTTGATTTCATTGCATCTGGGTGTGTGCGCTATCTGCCAGGGAACCACTGGGCAGCTGCCGGCGATCTGTGGATGTTCATTTGATTCCAGCTTCAGATGTAACAACCCACTGCCATCATTCCCACGTTACAAAAGGATGCTGGGAACAGGCGGACACCGAGGCTTACAATCTAAATAAATCAGAGAGACACAAGGTTGGGCGAGGGAGGAGGGGGAAGAGGTCTAACAGGCAGAGTGGACAGTGTCATGGCAGCAAACAGCATGTTCATTCCATGGTTTTATTTTTCTTTTTTGTTGTGGGGCTGGGTTTAGTGAGGTGGAGCGCCACTGTAGAGAAAAGGAAGGGGTTGAAGGGGACAGGGAAGAGGAGGAGCAGGGTAGGACTGGTAGGTCTGGAGTGAAGTTAAGATGAAGAGTCTGTGCAGGAGGGTCAGAGGGAGGGCTGGAGCAAACCACCAAGCAAGGCGGAGGGAGAGAATCAAAGGACGTCCCATAATTTGGACTGGAACGGCCACAGGCCTCTGCTTTGCCTGCCCTTGTTCCTACCACAAGGAGGTTCTGGCTGGATGTTCTCTTCAGTTGTATCTGAAGTCCACATGGTTGGGGAGAAGGAAGATGCACTGCCTAGGTCTTAGTGCCCCCAGAGTGTGTGGGTGTATGGGGGGGGCTTCCCCTGCACAGTTCTGGGGCAGAGGGGAGGGGTAAACCCCATTTTGAAATAGTCCCTGCTTTGGCTACTTCTGATCCTACTGGTCAGAGTCCCCCCCAGTCTATCCTGTGCACTTGGAATAGGAAATGTATCCATGGAGCATTCCCCTCAATTCCTTGTCTCTTTGCTGTTTCCTTTGTTGTTGCTGAGGATCTCTGCATCAAAGCACAGGGAGCTGAATGGAAGACAAGGGGAGCAAAAGATTTTACACATCGAAGTCCGAATCAGAGTAGTAACCTTCAACCCTTGGTGGGCTGTCCCTTTAAGGGCAGGCCAGGGCCACCACATCACTGCCCCAAATGCTGGCCCTTTAAGGGTAGGCATTCTGGGACTCGTAGTTCCCCAGAAGGATCACGTGACCAAACTGGAACAAAGCCTACTGGGAAACAGTGCAGGACTATATAAGGCAAGCTCTGTGCTACGTCCGGGAAAGACTCCAGAAGAGCCTGGGAACTGCTGCATCGTGACCCAGGGGAGATGCCTAAGATGGGCCATTGGAAAGAAGCTTGTGGAAGAGTTGGGGATAGAAAGTCTAGGCAATTGGCACTGCTGCAAGTTGCCCAGAAAAACAGAGTTGCCTGGGGCTGCAGGTACAGGTATAGGGTCCCAAGGATAAAGCCTGGAGTAAAGGCTGGGATTGGACTCACCTATGCTGCCACCTAGAGATGATGAGGGGAAAACTCTGCAGCTAAGGAAGAGGACAGGGGCAAGAAGGTGTGGCCCAATAAGAGGAAAATATTGATTCGCCCTAGAGAGGAGAGAAGACAGAGAGGCCTTCGGTGAAGGGCTGAGACCAGCAAGAGGCTAGATAGGGAAGACTGTGGTTTTTCATTTGATTTGGACTTTTATGTGCCCCAGAAAGGGAGGACTCTTTATTGGCTTGGTTGGAAGGCTAAAATCCAAATCACCAGTGCATCCCCATTGAATCTCCTGCACTAAGCTGAGGGATAAACAAGGCCCCATCTCCACGCCAGCCCTCATAAGATGATGTTGGACTGCACGTTGTGGCACATTTCAACTTCTCCTGGCTAAGTAACTTGGATCTTCTAGAAAACACAAAGGAACAAGTTCCTCCTAGGTGTAACTGCGCTGATGAATTTTGACCTGTAGTTACAAAATGGACAACTTTCTCAAAAGAACTTCTTTCTCTCCACAAATGAGGGAAAAAAAGTGTTACCCAGATTGTCATAAATATATATATATTTGGATAACTGCAGATCAAGATAATGTGTTTTTAATTTCTTATATTTATCAGGCTGCTGGTATGCAAATATGTAGAAAACTGTTTAATAGCAGAGACTCACTCAGTGTTAAAGAAGAATTGAAGAGGAGATTAGATAGAAAAGTACAATGAGATAGCATCTGTCTAGTGGTGTGTAGTTTGAATGCTCAAGGCAAGTGTTTGGTGGGTAAAGAATGCTTTTATGGTGAAGGCCCTGAATTGGGACTCAGCAGGCCAGGGTTCAATTCCTAGCTCTGCAACAGATTTCTTGTGTGACCGTGGGCAAATCACTTAATCTCCCCATCTCAATTCTGCAGCAGTTATATGAGAACACTAATGCTTCCTTTGTGTGTCTTGTCCATTGATATGGTAAGCTTTTCCAGGGCCCAGATGGTCTCTCACTATGTATATGTTCAGGCCTACCAGAGTGGAGTGGATGTTTCGCTTGGGACTGAAGAAGAGGTTGGGCTCCATAGGAACAGACCAGGAACCAAATTATGGCTAACAATTATGAGTAACAGTTTATTCCCTGGTTCCCCCTTGCCCCAGGGGGGAAATAAGCTGAATTGAACCTTTGCTTGGTGCAGTTTACTCCCCCTCAGCATGCAGGATTCCCCCACTGCCCACCATCTTCTGCCCTGGAGGAGGAGGAGAAGGTGGAGTGGTGGTCTGGGAGCAGCTGCTTCCATGATATAAGTAGCCTGCTTAAGGGAGTGAGGGGTCGCATTATGCCTGAATGGGTCTCCTTTAAAACAAGAGAGAAATGCAGCTTTATCTTAGCAGTCTTCCAACTCCCTGGCACCCCTTGGATTTCCCATATTGTCCAAAGGGTCAATATCCCCCATGGATAACATTCCCAGCCTCTCTCCTGTGCAGATATCACTGGATGGCTTGTTAGTCTTCAGCTACTTAATTCCTTATATTTCTCTTTCAGTTGATCCTGCCTTAGCGCTGTTTTCTGCACCTCTGGAAATGTTATTCAGTATGCTGAGGTCTTTGTGGAGATGTATGCAGTTCGCTAAAACAGCCTCTTTTGTGGGTAACTTTTTTTTTTAAGTTAATCACTTCTTAGAATGCACCTTCTGGGTCTAAGAGCAATGAAGGATTCTGCTTCAGCATGCTGCCTGATTAAATTTTAAAATAGCCTGTTTCCACTTACATACATTACACTATGTGCAGTAAATGCAAAGTGTGTATATTTTGCCTTCCTGGTGTTTATACTCTGATTAAACACTCGAATAGCGCAGCATCTTTCATCCTATTTCCTGGAGTCCTGACAAGTACTAATAGAAATGCTGGTTTGAGCTATTATTGGAACCTTGAGAAAGAAAGGTCCTTTATTTTTATCTGTGCCTTAAATACATAATAAAGTCCATGCTGTCCATTTAATTGGTGCTCAGCTAGAAGCAGAGCAAGCTGACTAGCAGTGGAGAATACGACATTTGACTCCAACAAATTGAAAAGTAATGATAAAAGGTGATTAATGATATAAAAATGCAATTACTGGTTGACATTAAGAGTCACAAGGAGGGGTTGGGACTTTCCCTACTGCTGGGAAATGTGTACGGTATATAAATGCTGCTTGACATTGCTGGCATTGGTTGAACTGTAAATGTTTTATGTCTCTCACCTCAGAAAAGCTCACCAGAAAGCCAGTCACAGGAGCACACTCTGTTGCTCTTTGGCTATGTTTTCATTGTCATCAGAATACACGCTGAGACCCCTTCCCCCAAAGCCCTTGACATTAAAAGCTAATGATGGGTGAGCTTGTTTTGACTAATTTTGTTTCTGCTTGAACATTATGGGTTTGAAAGTTCAACTCCAACGTAACTAGATTCATGGGCTGAAGAAACAGAGCACACTGGGAGAAGGGGGGGGGGGGGGAAATCCGGTTGAAAAAATCAGAGTGCAAGCTGAAAGTGACAGGTGAGTAGGACTAAAAAGAGAGAGGGGGACTCAAGTGGGGGTTGGTAGAAAGGGAGAGAGATGAAAATTTGTGTCAGCTTGGCTTTTGGGCATCTGATCTGTTCTAATATGGTATACAGCTACGGCTTCCCTTCTGGCTTGAAAAACATGTTTTTGTTCTTAAAAATTGAATCCTCTTTCACAGGAAAGAATATGGCTCTACATTGCAGAGGGGAATTAATGAACTTGGACTGTACTTCAGACTTCAAGACCTCACTCAAGTCCTTTTGATTTTTGCAAGATCTCAACTCCACAAGGTTCTCTCTGCCCTGCTAACCTGCTGTGCACCCAGCAACAGGACAGAGGCAACAGGACAGAGATACCACTTAGCAGTACTTGGTAAATGGGTAGTGTTCAGCCTCCAGGGTCTTGGAAAATACAACCAAACACGCACCGAATTACACTGGGTCAGAAGCTGTGCAAGATTCAGCTGATTGCAAATAAACAGTCCTATCCTGCAAGGTGCTCTGTGCACTCTGTTCAGCACCTTGCAGGATCAGGCAAGAAAGTTTTAATATTTTGTTGCACGGGTGGAGTTAAGATTACATAAAGCAATGCTGCCTTGCTTCCAGCGACTCTTCCAGCATATAACGCCTCTTTCATCACTGTTTAAAAGAATTAATACCTGCTTAATTCATGGGATCACATTTGGATGGCTGACAGCATATAATAGAGGTCAAGAAGAATTGTATAGCTTGGTCTTCACTTCAGTGGCCAGGAGTTGGCTGGTATAGATGAAGGATACTTATAAAAAGATTATAATGGTAATTTATAAGCTTTCACTTGAAGCATCACCGTTGAATCTGTTGTACCGGTAAAGCCAGTGGCTGCTATCCAAACCTTTGATAAATCACTTCATTGCTAGCCTAATGAGTTCTTCATGACCAGAAGATTTCTGCAGTGGGCCATTCAACATGCTATTTTCCATTCCAGTGGCCAGGACTGAAAAGGTGGTCCCACGCAGAACAACGGGGCAGCCAGCTTGAGACTTAAGCATAATTTGAGACACGAGTCTAGCTGTCGAACACCAGATGTTCTACCTTTTTTATAAAAGGCTTGCCAGGACATGGCTTAATTTATCTTCACCTCATTAGCTGCGGAGGTCACTACAGCACCACCTGATTTGAAATAAGTGATAAGATTAATTCCATTGCCTTTCTGCGTGAGACTTGTCAGATTTTCAGTCAATCACACACTTGGTCACCTTCTGTGAAATCTTTCACCGGCTTTGCCAGAATCTAGAATTATTTCACTGCGCCTATTTGTTTCTTTTCAAGGGGAAAAATGACATAAAAATTGAAACATTGGGGAGTTTTATAACAATAAGGTGGATTGCTAGAAGACTGGAGTCTACATATAGGAACAAATATGTCTGACTTTCTTTAAAAATCTTCTCAGGGTGAAATTCAGCCCTGTACGGAAGTCCATCACCTTGCCCCTCAAAATAGGGCTTATCTAGATCATAAATAGTGCATATGTAACCCACTGATCAATGTGCATTACAGGATTCCCTCTGTGCCGGATCCACAGAGGATAAAATTCTCTTACAGCCCCACTGAGAGCACCTTGGTTCTTCAGCTATTTATTTTTCTCAGCTATCCAGCAATGAGACTCCAGCCAAAGGATGTATCACTTTTAAAAAATGGATTGTATCAAGATGGTGTTTTATGGAAGATATGCAGAATAATCAGAACACATTGACACAACCTGGCATGAGGGTCAGTCATTGTCCAAAATGAGGCCAACACTAATAAAACGGAATCCTTTCAACATAGGAAAGGATATAGAATCAGAACACAACAAAAAATAAAAATAATACCTATCTCGTCTACAGCTCTTTAAATCCATAGATCTTAAAGTACTTTACAAAGGTGGTATCGCTAACTCCATTTTACAGAAGGGGAAACTGAGGTAGCACACATATCATGATGCTGAACTGCCATTATTCTTATAAGTACATCCTCTCCAGCTGTCTTAAATATTGGAGGCCATTTTATTTTGTTGAGTTGTTGAGGTCTTCTTTAGACCACAGGAAACAACAGTATATAGATAGTTGAGGACTTATTGGCAATATTTCTATAGCTAGGGACCTTTCCTAATGCCTTGCACTGCTAACCCAGACTGGGTACACTGTGATGTTTTTGTTTAGGGACAGAGTTGTGAATACAGTTGCTGTTGGCAGTTGTTGGCTGGGTGTGTGTGTGTTCTCTCTGTGTGCTGCACTAGCTCTGCGCAGATAGTGGATGCAGCAGACTTTGATCTAACTGCCCAAGAAGACTATAGATTCAGTTCAGTGTCAAAGGCGCCCGGCCAGGTTTATTGCCAACAAAGCATGGTCCCAGCTCCCTGGGAATGGCGGGACTTTCTACTCCCCCTAGATTGGACAAAGAGACCGTATGCGTCCCCCTTTTTTATACACTGATACAAACAAGTTACGTATTGCCCCTCTGACATGGGTAGTTACCACCCTTTACCTGGCACCTGTAGGTTTGATCAAAACATCTCTATCCATCATCCTGACCTTCTCTTTAGGAGGGGTGAGTGCGCCTTTATCATCTTCGGGGCATGTGTTTACACCATAAGCTTGCATTGGGGTGTTCTGGTACCACCCTTCTGGAGTGTGTTTACCTGAATACTTAGTGCCTAGGAGTGCTTGTGCTTTTGTAATACCAGCCCTGTTCTTGCCAAGTTCATGTTTGGGACAGTGAACCTGCAAGTAGACAGGTTTTGTAACAGATTTTTGCTCATAACTAGGGCTGCCAACTTTCTACTCGCACAAAACTAAACACTTTTGCCCCGCCCCTTGCCTGGCCCTCCTCCGAGGTCCTGCTCCTGTCCTTTCTCACTCACTCCATCCCCCGTCCCTGTGTCGCTTGCTCACCATAATAGCCATTGATGGACCCATCCTTCATGAATATATCTCATTCTTTCTTGAACCCTGTTATAGTCTTGGCCTTCACAACATCCTCTGGCAAAGAGTTCCACAGGTTGGAACTACCTGTATGGCCCTGAGGATGTCACATGGGCCACAGCCGTGAGCCGCGGGTTGAGAACCATTGATGTATACATTGTCTAGCTCAGTGGGGCCACCACGACATGTGGGCACTACCACAATATAAACACTGAATAACAACCAGGATTCTGAGCCCGATTCTCAGTGGCTGTAATTCAGCATAGCACTATTGACTTGTGGCTAACAAATCCTGTGTGTCAAAGGCAATTAATGCTGTGAAAATTATACATTCACTGGTTGTAATTTAGAGTCACTTGGGATTCAAAATATTCCCCTCTCTCCTTTCAGTAAGTATACATAGATTCTTTTTACTTCACATCCAGTAACAGGCATCCAATTGGTTATAAATGTTTTATAATAGCTGCTACTTTAGAAAGTTTCTTCCACAAACCAGTCACAGCAACACATTCATTTTTGCCTTCCCTACATTTTCATTGTTATGCAAACAATGCATTTGAAATATGTGTCTAAACAAAGGTTTATTGATGCTGCAGGCAGTGCTGGTGGGTGCTGGGATTTTTTTTTTTCACAGCAGAAGCAAAGTGTAAAGCTAAATTGGTAGATTTCACACCACTCACTCTTGCATGTGCAAAATAAAGGGGGATTTATTTTCTGGGTTTTGATGTTGTTTAGCTTGTTCTTCTGAGTTTTAACCCTCTGGTAGCTGTAGCAACGGAAGCCAACACTGTAGACTTGTGTTGGCTGACTGATAGGAGCATTGTAAGGTTTAATCTGATAGGAGAGGGAAGGTGGTTCAGATTCATGGCAGTGGCAGTTAGGCATCTAACCTGGTCCCGTTTTGAAAATCCCCAATGTCCATGCGTTTAGAAGAACCCACAATACATTTTGTCTCCCATATCAACATGCTAATGGAAAGCATCACTCAGCTGTCAGCTTATTGCAATCTTTGCCATTTATTAGCATCAAAATCTCCATAATTTTTGTGTATTTTTGTTTTGTTTAAAACGGCTTTATTAGGTACCAGGTAGAAAGGATCATCAGAATCCACTCCAAGAGTTCACAAAATTCAATACAGAATTTCACCAGGACTGAATGTCAGGTTAACACATTTTTATCTACTGGAAAAATATCTATGTTGCATTCCAGTCACAAAGGACATTAGCCACCAAACTCCTGATTTCATGGTCACCTAACCTTTATGGGCTAGATCTTCATCAAATGTAAACTGGTACAACATCAAGGACTTCAACAGAGCTATGCACATTTACACCATTTGAGGACCTGTCCCTATTTGTATTAAGTGTTCCCTCTTCTATGCAGTATTCAGTCCCCCTAAATGGGAACTGCAGTTGGTGACAACCTTTCTACATTATTCTACCCACAAAACATAGGATGATAGACACCTTCTGGTTGGTAATGTGCATGTAGTTCAATTCATACTTTCTTCCTGCTGATTCCATTTTTCTAAACAGCAGGATATTTAAATGCATTGTTTTGGGAGCTGACAGTCATTACAATAAGAAAAGGAGTACTTGTGGCACCTTAGAGACTAACAAATTTATTAGAGCATAAGCTTTCGTGAGCTACAGCTCACTTCATCGGAAAAGCATCCGATGAAGTGAGCTGTAGCTCACGAAAGCTTATGCTCTAATAAATTTGTTAGTCTCTAAGGTGCCCCAAGTACTCCTTTTCTTTTTGCGAATACAGACTAACACGGCTGCTACTCTGAAACCAGTCATTACAATGTTCCTTTAAGAGTGCAAGATGTCCAAGTCCAGACAATGGGTCAGAGCACCCTAAATTCCATAGTTAGGTATTGTGAAAATCATATTTCTGCGCCTACCTGTAAATGAGCATGGCAATATTGCTGTTGAAACCTCTTTGCATTCTAACTTTCCAAAGGATATATTTTTCTTCTGCAATATTGTGTATTGTTGCAATATTTCTCAATCAAAAGCCATCCTTTTATTGAGCCCTGTGTAGAGCACGGAATTTCATAGGAAAATTCAAATGAAAGATGGTGTTATGGTTACATTTCTTGAGTTGTAGTCCAGTGAATTCCTACCTCTGCCACAGGCTTCTGAGTGACCTTGGGCATGACACGTAATCTCTCCTTATCATTGTTCCCCAATAGGTAAAACTGGAACAATAATACTTCCTTTCTTCCACCCTCTGTCTTGTCTGTCTAGATTGGAAGCTCTTTGGGACAGGGTTATCTCTTGCCCGGTTTCATGCTAGCACAATGGGGCCTTAATCTCAGTTGTGGCCTGTAGAGCCTACTTAAGTACAAATGGTTTTAAAAAACAACAGTAATAGTGATAGCTAGTTGAAAAACAGAGAGGAAAAAAATTCAAACAATTTTGTTGTCTTTTGTTGTGAAATTTTCATTGAAATTTCCCCCTCCAAACATTTTTTCAACATTTTTCAAGTGTTTTTTCCAATAGAATTGATTTTTTAACCAATTTTTGTTGCAATTCAGGAATCTTTGACCAGCTCTACTAATAAATCACCACTTTCAAATCCACCGAGAGAACCTATAAAATTGCCTTTTGTCTTTTTTGGGGTGCCTTTTGGCGTACCATTGAGAGGTGAAAAGCAAAATCTGTCAGTCACTGGTTGCAATAATAAGGGAGTGTAAATGCAGTTTTTTAGGTAGTTCAGATGAAGATCATTTATTTCCTCCTCTATCCCTTCACTTGTCAGACAAAGTTGCTGTGGTAGAAGCTTAAGTTCTACCAATCCCAAGGGATCAGACACTTACCCCCAGGTCAATATCTATCTCAGATCTTACCCAAATATCATGCTGTCAGCCAATCCTTAGTAAATTAACTAAAGATTTATTAATAAAAGGAAAGAATGGAGTTATAAATGGTTAAGAAATTGTATACATGCAAATGATTACAAAATCATTAGGTCAGGTTTGTAGCAGTAATGGAATAGACGGCTGGCTTGCAAAAGTCTCTCTGGTAACTTCCAAAAGATTGGGCAGTCCTCAGACCTTGGTTCAAGATGCTCCTTTTAGTTGTAAATCCACTGTTCAGAGACTTGGTGCAGGAATAAGGCAAAATGGAGATGTCTCAGGTGTCTTTTATATCCTCTGCAATGTGCATGGAAAGTTACTGTCCCAAATAAAGCCCACAGCCCCTGCGTATGGAAAGCTGCTGACAAAGATGGTGTCCAAGGTCACATGTCCGCCCCACGTGCCCTTATGTGTTTTGCTGAATCACAGGGATGGCCATTGGTTCCTTGTTGTCTGAGGCATCCTCAGGAAGAGCTAACTGGAGAGTTGATTATTCTTAATAGCCAATCAAGTTTGAATAGTCCAGTCCACAATGGGCTGGCGAGACAGGATGTAAACTATCTTGTGGGTGTCACAAGAACAAACACATTTGAGATACAGATGCATAGCCAATATTCATAACTTCAGATACAGCGATGATACATGGATTTAACCAGGATAATCATACTTGATAGATTGTAACTTTTCCATTGACTCCTCACATGATATATTTTGTACAAGATTTGGTGTAACGATATAATAATGGCATAAGTAATGTTATAAATGGTCACCCCTCTTTTATGTGGTGTCACAGCATTGTTTAAATCAATGAGAGTGTTGCCATCATCTTCTATGGGACTACTTCAGAGTTTGGTGTCTTATCTGGCAACCATCTTAGTGAGTGATGGCTTCATTTCCATCCATTTCCTGTTTGCTGCAGGAAGATGTTTCACAATGGACGGTTAGCAGGTATTAAATCTCTGTAGGGATCTTCAGCTGTTGTAAATCAACATAGCTCTATTGACTACACTGGTGCTCTGTGCCTGCTGAGGATCTGACCCATTTGATGTTTAGGTTCCTATCCTGGGTTAACTTGGTTTCCCAAGTCAAAGCTCTCCTGGTTTATTGGCTTTCTTGGAGATAGAAGTAGGGACAGAAACTAATCCTAAATCTGTGTTCCTCAACTAATCTTCTGCTTTTTTCCTATCTTTATAGGAGTGAGTTGTGCAATTTCCCTGCTAAGTTGGCTCCTCTTTGCATGCCAAATATTTTGAATCAGATATCTACATAGGAAATTTTTATATTAAAAAGCTGAATGAGTCTTTCCTGTAAATTTATTGTCCATTTCCCTTGGTTCAGTAAATACTCCTCTTCATATGTTTGTTTACACATAAGATGAAAAAGTATATTTTCTAACAGGTCATCCTTTATGAAAGCTACAATAAAAATGAGGTGCATAAGCTATCAGAGACATAGCTACAGGCAAAAAAGTAAAGTGTGCTTAGTGACCTTGATGTGCATGCCATAGTTGTTATGGCAACAGGAGGCTTAAATCACTGTTGCTAAGGCACAGAGAAAGAAAGCAAGCTCCATCACTTAATGATCATTGTTCTCCAATAACTTAATTTCAAGGCTGGTGCAAGCAAAAATGAAAAATGAGTCAGCAAACAAATCTAAAGCACTCAGATAAAATGCTGATGTGTTTTGTGTTCCCTCTGTCCGCACCCCCTCCTGTAATGTTGTTGAAAGGAAACTCCGAGGGTTTACAAAAACTGGGTAGAGCTCAGTGATAATTCACAGCAAAATTTATTAAGAGCTGGAGTGCATGTGTAGGCAGAGCTCTGAGCAAGGAGTAATGTGTACTTTGCAGAGCCCCAGGAATAGCACCAGGATCAGCGTGACAAGGAGACCCAGATTTAAGGCAAAATTCCTGTTCTACTTCCTCCTTGTGCCGGGGAGGTCATTTGCTTCTGGCCCAACCGAGCAACAAAGTATGTTATCAACCCATGGTGACTCAGCTGCATTGGTCAATAAGGAGAGGGACTGAGTCATTTCCCCCTATTCCTACCCACTCACATACTCCACAAGGGAGCAAAGAGGTGCCACAACACCGTCCTGTTCCTATGTGGTCTGGGTAATCCAGGAAGAAGTAGAAAGAGAGTTGGTTGTTATTCCTGGGCACAGGCATAGAGTCCAAATCACAACCTAGCCCTAAGTGGATGTAACCTTTCTTCCAGTTCACCAGTGTCTGTGATGGTCAGATTTAGATTTTTCTCAGCTTTCTTCATTATTTGCAATTATTCACATTCTGTGAATGATCCACAGCCTGTTTATAAGTATTTGAGATGTGTTGATTTGTTCATGGACTGTATGCTGGGTGATAACATGAGAGGACTCCATCCTTGTAAAATTAAACTGGCTCTTTATTAAGAGAACTATTTACATAGATGCTGCATTTTACATGTGCACACAGACTGACTTCTTGATGCCTCCTTCAAATGCTTCCCTCTTGCAACCTGTGAGCCTCCAAGTTCCATGCAGGTTGCTACATTTGTTAGTTCCGGTGTTATATTTCTCTTCCTTGATTGAGTGAGGATAACTCTTAGAATCCATGTTTCCAGGGTGAATACTCCCATTTTGAGTTATATTTTTGCTTAAAATTATATTCAGATTTGTAATGTTAGCCTAAAATTTCTAATTTCAAGAATATTCACAGAGAGCAAATGCAGCTGAAGACAATTCCATTGTTTAAGTGACTATTTGCATCTCAGTCTCCGGGTTATTCACCCAACCACAATGTTCAGTTTCCATCTTTGGTACACTTTCATAAATCTGTGTCTTAAGTGCAACAAAACATAAAAGGAAAGCCTGGATTCCCAAACCAAATAACCTATTACACTGAGACATTGCAGTATCATTGTTGCAAACTTATCCTTCTGTTCTGTCACTGTGGAGTAACACTGGAGTTTTTCAGAAGGCTAATCGGAGATCACCTTAAATTCTAATGTAATTTCCAAAAAGGCCAGTTTTCAACATACACTGAATTCACAGCTCAAACGTTTACTATTACTCCCGAAAGAGCAGCAACACTAACAGTCAAAAGCAGTCTTCCTGAGTTTGTTCTAGTGGCAGGTGGAAGGCTCATCAAACTGAACAGCGTGTTGTACAGAGGTAAGAGGTTTTCCAGTGCTAAAAACATGTATCTCCACTTGAAAAGCAATTACCCTTGGAGAGCTGCAATAGGCGCAGATAAACATTTTATTGTCCAGCCAGACTGTTTGTTGGCTATAGATGATTAGGGCAGCTGGGTGGTGGTGGTGTTAAGATTCTGGTCTAGGACTGGCATAAATCAGGATGACTTTCAATGAAGTCAAAGGAGTGATATCAAGATACAATTGGTCTGAGATAGGATTCAAGCCTTAGGGTAAAATCCTGATGTTACTCAAGTCAATAGGAATTTTTTCCATTGGCTTCAATGGGGCCAGGATATCGCCCCTAGTAATTCAATGTGGCACTAATGGTGGGTGTAGCTGTAGATGGGATAGGTCAGTGACTGGCTGGACTGCAAACATGGTTCTCTTCTCTATAACTCTTTATATTGCAGTCTTCACCATAGTACTTGAGTGCCTTCTGGAAGTGCATTAAGCCATGTGACTACACAGAAAACAAACATGGTTTGTTATCTCTCCCCCAACCCCTGCCCAGAGGGAGAAACATGTGCATCCAGTGTCTTGTTGTGGTAGGGTAGTTTTAAAAAACTGTAAATATAACTGTTATTATGTATTTATATTAGAAAAGGTACAGTCACAGAAATGTTCCTTGCATGCTATGCAGAAGCTGGTGAGGGCCGTGAAAGTCCTTAGTTGCTTGGGGAGTTCATTCTGCAGCCCCCGGAGAAAGTTCTGTTTCCTGGACAGACAAGTTTTAGTTTTATTGTTGAGCGCTCCATTGTGCCCGAGGAGCAAAGTTGTTGATCACGGTCTTTGTCCCGGAGCTTTGGACAATCTTCTAGATATCCTGGACCCAGGCCAGGCAGGGCTTTGAAGATGGTGCCTAATTTAGATTGTTTCTGGCTGCTTGTGTGAAGTCACTGGGGCTAGCTTTGCGTGGAGTTTGCTTAATAGCAACCTGCAGGTTGACAAACTTCCAGTTAATAGCAACATTTTGCCAGGAGCCAGTCCTGCCCCATTCACTTTCATGTTAATGGCATTTGGATCTTGGCAATGGCATGCTGCTCATGAACAACATCGTGTGGGAGAAAGGTCCCAGCTACGGAGAGGTTTGTAAGGCTGCAGCCATGGAAGGAAGCGCTGGGACAAACCAGCCTATGGCTGGTGCTCAGCCCATCTGAACACTTCCTTCTGGGGCTGTACCCCACAAACCTGTTTGTGCCCAGAGACAGCACAGGAGGTAAGGGGCTGTGGGAAGGGCAGGAGCAGGGAGTGGGGCTGCAGCCTAGATGTTGGAGCTGCACGGTACCTCTGCACCCAGGGAAGGAAGTGCTGGACCAGGCTGAGCTCCTGACCCTGGGCAGCAGAGAGAGAGGTATGGTGCAGACCCACAGGGCCCCAGTGCCCCCATTCCTTGTAAAAAGACCTGGCATTTGGGCTGCAGACCCTCCCTGCTGCCGCCATCCCCCCAGGCCGGTTTGCAGCGCTGCAGGCAGGAAAGGCACTTTCCAACCTTTCCTCCCGACTGCAGCCTCACAATTCTGCCTTCTCCTTACTAACAGCTGTCGAATATTAGCAACTTTTTGCTGGTAACCGAGGGGTTGATAAAAGCGATATGTCCTGTATATGTGAGTAGCTAAGAAATAAGGTGGCGGCAGGTGTTCAAGAATATACAGCGCAGTTCCTGGGGTTTGTAGGACCAGCGAAACCTGCTGTGCCATGCAGATGCAGGCTAAAACACTCCAGTGCTGCTAGTCCTCCAATGCCTTCCCACCATTCCCACCAACGGTCTGGAAGGACAGCCAAACTTTTCCACAATTCCCTGGGAAAGAATGGCTCAGTTTACCACTAAGAACTATCTGATGTGCCCCCAGAAGTCCTAGTGAGACACCCAGGTGAATGCAGCACCAGTCAGGACACAGTAACCACAGTGTGGTTTTCCAGTGTGGCTGCTCAGAGCCAGAGTAGGCCAACCCGGGTGCCAATCGCCCGAGGTAATGCTGAAGTGAAGACGCACCCTTAATCTCCTTTGAAAAGCTCGATCTAAAGGTCTGTTCCTGAGAGCTGCTGAGCACTCACAATCGGGAGTTGTGGGTGCTCAGTACCGCTCAGGAACAGTGCACTGTATCCATAACTCTTGCACTTTCTACAGGCTACCAATGTGGTGTTTGCTTTGGGGACGTTCGAATGCCAGTCTTGGTTGCCCGATCAGTCATGTTTCTGGTCCACTTTTTTAAAAAATAATTTTGTTATGCTATCAGTCTCTTGCCCTCAGCAATCATTGTTCCTAACCATGGACTCTCTTGCATGGGCTGATCCTCCATATAAATGCATTGCTGCTACTTGTATCTAGACTGACACAATCCCTTGGTTGCTGGGATTCAAAATCCTTTTTGTGGCACCACTTCAATGAAAAATGGGGGCTTAAGGCTTCCATTGGAATGAGTAAGCACAGCCAGCAGTTAACTGATTTCATTTGCATGTCTCATGAGGAAGGAATTATCCATTGTAAATCCAAACCTGGTGGCACTTTCGCCACTGCCTTATTAGTTGTGAATGCAAAGGTAACTTACCAAAGAGCTCCCTCCCTTCCCAGATATTTGGACCACTTCTGGTTGTCAAGTTTTTTGTTGTTGACATTTCAGTATTGAAATGAATGTACATGGAGCATCCTAGCTCAGCAGCTAGCGGAACTTCAATTGTATTGGCTTAGGGACAGATTCTGCCTTCCTTACTTCAGCTGGGTAGTATCTTACTCCACAAGTAGAACCATTGATTTCAATGGGATTATTAAGACTGAGTAAAGGAGGCAAAATCAGACCCTCCGGGCTTGTCTATCCAGCGAAGCAAAGCGGTCTCTAGGGGTGTGATTTGAGAATGCGCCAATGTGTTGCATTCTAACTGCCTCGTGTAGACCCTGTTGGTGGGCTCTGAAAGGTACCTAGTTCACTTTAACAGGCCCTTTTAGAGTGCTCCAGCAGGGTCTACATGGGGCAGTTAGAACCCAATCTGTTAGAACTCTCTGCATATCACGCCCCCCATAGAGTGCTTTGCCACACTGTGTAGACAAGCCCTTAGGTGTATAACAAAAAAGATTAGTCTCTCATATATCTTGAAACTAACCAAGGACTCCAAAGAGGTAGGAAGCCACTTTGTTATGTTGAGGATGCTTTATTGCTTGGTCCTCCTAGATGTAGTTGGCTACTGTATGTTAATGCTGGAGTTTGAATGTAAACCAATCTCACAGTAGCCAATAAAAATACAAGAGCATTGAGGAGAGTCGTTGGAGACAAGTACTTACAAAAACAGAATATATGAAAGAACAATCTATTTGACCAGTGAAATGTTAGAAATAGAGCACTGGGCTCTAGGAGTTTGTATGGGAATGCCAGCCTTCCATTCAAGCATTTTTTGCGCAGGTATTTACATTCGTGTCTTTGTTGTTAGGGTGTTTGACTTTCTTGGGCTCAGCTCCAGCACTGTAATTGGTCTGGATACTGGAGCTACCCATGTGGAGCACAACGCAGGAGCAGGCCCTCAGGAGCGTTAGGGGTTTTTTAGTTTTGTTTTGCCTATAAATGAATGGACAGGAATGGTATCAGTAAGTGAGTTAGCATGTGTGTATGGGTGGAGGGTATGTATAAACACTTGTCAAACTCTTGTGTAAGGCTTTATCTTCACTGCAAAAAAAAAAAAAAAAGCAGGTGTGTTTTTACCATAGTTAACTAATGTGCATTCCCTATCCTGCTGGAAAATCCTAGTGAAGACATGGCATTTGTAGTTTTACTACAGGGTAAACTAGACCAGCTTAAACCTGGCATGATTATGGAGCTCATCAAGCCTAGCTACCTTGGAGTTAAAAACTACAGATGCTTTGTCTCTACTGAGATTTCACAGTGACATAACTAACACATGATAGTTATCTCACTGTAAAAATGCTGAATTGTTTGGCAGTGAAGACAAAGCCTAAGAGAGATATTCCAGGCTACAATATTTACAAATGCCTGGCAGATCTGTAACTTCATGTCTTTAAATCATGATTTGAGGACTTCAGTATTTCAGCCAGAAGTTAGGGGTCTAATATGGGAGTCAAGGGGCTGAGGTTCTGTGGCTGCGATGTGCAGGAGGTCAGACTAGATGATCATGCTGGTCCCTTCTGACCTGAAAGTTTATGAGATCTGTAATACACTGCCATAAAAGTATATTGAGAGTTGAATTACTGGTGTCTTCCTCCCTGTCCCCCCTCACTCCCTGGAGTGCTTTCCTGAAGAAAGGTGAGAGCAGTCCCAGTTCCATTAGGGAATCTCCTGTGTATTTGGGAATGGGAGGTTACAGGGATCTTGAAAATCATCCAGACGCTGCCTAAACAACCATCTTGCCCTTCTTCTGATATGGAGTCTTAAAAGGCAAAGGAGTAGCAGCTTTCACCAGTCAGTCTCTTGCTTCAAAACTGAATGTATTGTTGCTGAAGTCTGGAAGTTTAACAATTAAAGACATTTTTTAATTGCAAATTGAGTTGTCTACTTGAAAGGTTAGTCTAGTGTTTTATGGCTGGCTAGTATATCTTTTAATTGACTGTCCATCAAATATCTTTGATCTGAAGAACAAGAGCTCATGAGAGGCAGAGTTGCTGCTCTGTCTGGGTAATTCAGGGTAATCCAGATTGTCTCGTTTTGCAGGCTAGAGTTAATGTGAATTGAGTCTGCAGACTGCTGTTAGGCTCCTATCTCTGCTGAACTTGTTGATTTGTATTCCAGCAGGATATCAAAAGAGATAATGGGATTTGTGAGGAAAGTTGATTTTACTTTGTTATCTGGTGGGGCATAATGTCATCCTCTGAACTAGAAATAATGGAAGTTGGTAATTACTCAGCACTATGGCAGATGGGGAAAAAGGAGGATTCAAAGCTATTCAGTCTGACCAGGCTCTGGATCATCTCGTCTCTAGCAGTACCATCGTAGAGTTTCCCTAAGTTATTCCCTTGAGGCAGAGAAAGATAGCAAATCTTGTATAGCCAAACCCAGGAGCTCAAAAATCATGAATGAGGCCTTAAAAATTATAAAAAGTTTACATTAATGGAATTTTTTAAATAAAAAGTTTGGGATTCTTTTAAAACTGTCTTCTGGGCCTTTAACAGTATACTTGCAACTGTGAAGGCTAGACAATTTTTATTAGTAAAAGCTGAGACTCTTATGAATCACTGGACTCTGAATCAGGCAGAACTGGGACTTGAATGAGGGTCTCCTACATCCAAGGTGAGTGCCCTTACTATTGGGTTATTGGCTATTCTGGGAGTGGAGGGGCTCTCTTTCTCTTCTCCCCACTCCCATAAATCCTGGACCCAAGAAAGTCTCATGGAAATCTGTTTTGTCAAAAACTTCCTGACCAGCTGTAGGTGTAAAAGTCCAACCCATTGCTATAGTGTGTATAACTATCATTAACACATCCTATGCGTGTTTGCAAAATGCTTATAACCTCTATTAATCATTATCAATCAGTATCTTTATATACTACACCTCTACCCCGATATAACGCTGTCCTCGGGAGCCAAAAAATCTTACCACGTTATAGGTGAAACCGCGTTATATCAAACTTGCTTAAAATTTTGAAGAATCACCAATCCCACTTCTGTTCTGTATAGGTTCTTGTAACAACCTCATCACCATCACATGAGAGTGCCTTCCAATATGCTACTTCATCCCATAGAGTATGAATATCTAAAGTATGATCTTTCCATAACTAAACTTCTCACCATTGCCTGGTTTTAATCAAAATTAGCCCTGAACAAAACCACAAGAGGGGTGGGGGGGGGGAAACAAAAATGATCCTTTAGGAATTTTTCAAAAAGAATTTTATCTAATTTCTAAAATAATTTAATGGAGGTTGTGCTTGGACTTTTCAATCATTTCACTTCAGAGTAATGGAAATAGGGGCTTTTCAAAGTTTTCATGGTGCTCAGGGATTAGTGCTCTCTGTCATGTAGCCTTTCATCATGAGCTAATATTAAATGCTATTTATGATCATTATTGGTGTCTGAAGCTATATCAACATCTGTAATCACTTCAGCTTCATCCTGTGGATAAAAAGCTTTTAAGGTCTCGGCGTACAGTTTCAAAAAGCTCTGTGTTCAAACTTTCACCAGTTGATTATCATCAGTGCTGCAGTCCCACTGAAAGTGTTCACCATAAACAAAAGCAATCCTATTGAATTCAATATGATTACTCTATTTGAGTGGCTGCACACAGAGGAGGGGTTTAGGGGTTCACAAGCTCACCTCTAAAAAGGAGACTTCAGTACTAAAAATTGTTTAGAGTCAAGGCAGGCTAATTCAGCCTTGCAAACCCCATATAGTATAATTTTGCTGTTTAAGTATCTGCCCATCATTTGCTCATCAAATTACTATCCCATCCTGTAGAAGAGATTAGGAGCCCAGGAGAACAGCAAATTTAATTGTAGACTTCTCTATGCAAATTCTATGATAGCAAGGCTTGATCACCTGTTTGCATGAGCAAATATCCTGCACTTGTAAATGAACCTGCAAACGGATGCACTTGCAAAATATTGGCAGGCACAGTTAAGAAAATGCTCAGCATATTCTATTTCAGTAGTGAGCTCCAGGATAAGTGCCACCATCACTTGGATTTTCTCTGTGAATATCTGGCCTCCCATTACATGTGTGTATCTTTCAGACACTTCTTTAATAAATGCATGGACCAGGAGCAACCTGTACAGATTGTTACTAGACTAGGTGAATTTGTATTGAACCCTAATGCTTTTTCTCAGCTGTGGGCCTTAGGAATGGTTGGGCATCGTAACTTAGCTCCTCTCTTGGTTGAATTGGTTTGAGGATCTGGACTTTCAGTTCTTTCACAGGGGACTAGGGTGACCAGATAGCAACTGTGAAAAAACGGAACAGGATTGGGAGTAATAGGCGCCTATATAAGGAAAAAGTCTCTAAAAACAGGACTGTCCCTATAAAAATGGGACATCTGGTCACCCTACAGGGGACCAACATGGCTATCTTCTACAGATGATGCGTGAGTGGGTATACGATGACTGATTTTGTCCCTAGAGTCACCTTTCTAGGCTTGTGGCTAGTTTTGTCCCATACATTACAGCCTTGCCTTTTGTTAAATGCTAAACTTGGCCACTAGCACCCTACACCCCTCATCATAAAAAAAAAATCTTAAAACAGCTGTCACTCTTCCTATGGTGTAGCTCTTACACAGATATGTAGGAATTGTCAGACTGGGTCCATCTCATACAGACACTGGTTCCCAACAATGGCCAGTAACAGGTGCTTCTGTGGAAGATGCAGGAATCCCTGCACTAGGTGGTTTTGGGATAACTTACCCTTAGGGGACCTTTCTTCATAAATTCCATTAGTTAAGGGGGCTTGTGCTTTGAGGGGTTTCTATCTTTAGTAAAAGGTTCCTTTAGCAAGGAAAAAATGCTGGTTGTGAATGCTATACATTTCAGCTGTATAATCCTTGGAGGAGGGAAAGAGGGGTTTCTGTTAGGAAAGAGCTTGGCAAATTCAACGCAAACTCTAAAAAATAAAGGTTTCTAACCCTCTGAACTCTGCTCCCTCGTGAAGGACCCTTGAGAAGGTGAGAGACATGTTTGTTCTCCAGGCATTGATCGGCTGCTGGATTCTATTCGAGCTATGCCAAATGGAGATCCTATAGTGCAGTTTGTGATTGAAAGATACTGCTGGCAGCAGGGACAGGCGCTGTATTTGGAATGAAGCCCAGTAAGCTACGAGGCTCCTGTAGTCAAATGTTTGTCCACTTCTTCACAAATCCCATGTTATGTAAAGATATTTAGCTTAGTCTAACTCAAGGCTTCCTTCCATAATTGGGTCAGCACTGTGCCGATTCCAAATGGTCATGTTGCGGATAACGTCTGAGTTGGTATGTTACATTTCAAAGCCAGTGGCTCTAGCAGGCTGTGGGTAGTAGTGAGAAAGAACATAAGCCTTTTAGGTTCTGGTTTGATTAGCAGCAAGGTTTGATGGCAATTAGCTGGCATGATGCTGAACAGGATTTGGCCTGTTCTAAATAGATTGGCCAGCGTCATGGTAGTGAACTCAATTCTTCACCTATGATCACATTCTAGTGCAGACAAGACTTTGGTAGCCATCCCCATCATCATCGCTCCTTGCAAGCCTATAATGCAGTAGATACAATGATTATAAGTGGGGCATAAATGATTATAAATGGCTCTAGCTTTTCTAAGGTTCAAGGTACTTACAAATGTGCTATGTTCAGTCCATCTCTTCTTTCTTCTGTTTCCCTGTAATGCTAGAACACTGCAGCTGCTCGGACAGATTTTCCACAGTCCTCAGCCTCAAGCAGCCTCTGTTGAAAAGATAATGGGTTAGCTTGTCTTCAGATTCTATCTGACCCATTATTTTCCAGGGGCATTGTTGGTGTTGAGCATTTTTTAACCTCTGGGCCTCAAGTTTTTTTATATACAATCATACACTCAAACGCTGACCTAAAAACTTTCAGGATTTCTGTTTGAAAACCCAGTCTTCTGGTGACGCTGGTGGCAGGATGTATAACTTGCTTTTCATTGGCAGGCATGTCAATGAAAAGGCAAACCTACACGATTGGATAGTTGTGTTAGCTAGAGCATTTTTGGTGATTACTTCCAACTCACTCTATCATAATTTAAATTACTGTAATCTAACATGACCCTCGGCTACTCAATCCATGGAAAGAGTATCACTGAACCCACTGTGCTACTAGGATAAAGTCATCGCTCTATCTGAATTTAGAAAACAATTACATTGGCTTTCTTTTGGCCAGTAAGCATGAGCTATACATTGTTACTGCATTTTGTCTTACAATTCTGTACATAATCTTTCTCCTCCCGATCTCAGTAGTAGACTCATGCATAGGCAGATAGGACCAAATTTTTAAAGGTATTTAGGTGCCTAAAGATGTAGACAGGAGCCTATTAGGATTTTCCAATGGGAATTAGGTGGCTAAAATATCTTTAGGTACCTTCAATATCTTTAAAAAGCTGACCTTTAGTTCATACTTATGAAATGGGATTGAGCTCAGATATAGATTTATTATCTACAGTACAGGCTCTACATTTTGGCAAATCAATCACTGCCTTTCCTGCTATGAAGTTCTAGAGCAGGCAGTCAACTGATATTAATCAGTCTTTGTCATTGCCCATTTCCAAAAAGCCATTTGTATGCTTCGCCTCACATTATATTCTGCAGCAAAAAAGACCCAAACCAAACCAAAAAAACACATTGTGATGAGTTACTGTAGATCTTTGACCTTATTGATTTCACATATGTAATGTAGGGTCTGTATTTCCTGAGTATGTCAAATATATTGTATTTTTTTCCCTTTTCCCATTTTTCTGAATAGCTTTGTTTTTCTTAACAGATAAACCAGCTGTTTCCAAGTTCATTCAGATAGCTGAGAAGCTGATATAAATGTTATAAGTAACCGTAGACACCAAAGAACATTTGACTGTCGGAATGCTTGCTGTACATCAGGAAATGATTAATGATCCTTTGAAAACATAAAAGTCTGCAAGTGTATATACTTATTGCTATTGTCACGTAGCAAGACTTTAAACTGCTCCAACTGTGGTAATGGGGAGTTTGGAACATATGTGGTGTGAGTACGTCTATTTCTTTCAAAAAGAAAAGGAGTACTTGTGGCACCTGTAAAAATGCTGACATGGTCCTTTCCCATCCTGAATGAAAGTCTGTGTCTTGGATGATTCTACAAAGAATCCCATCATTGGACCAATTTCAGCACAGCATTTGAGCATGTCCCTAAATCTGCCCCGGTTCATCAAAGCAGTTAAGTACATGGAGTCAAAGGGATTTAAGGGACTTGCTTAGAGTTGAGCAGATGTTTAAGTGCTCTGCTGGATAGCGATGCACTGCTGAGCTGAGCCCTTGCATGTAGCTACAGCACCAGTTGATCTTTTTCTGCTTATCCTCTTTTCTAATCTTCATCTTTCTTTCTCTCTTCCTCTGCTTCTCCTCTTCCTCTGTTTCCTACTACTACCCACTTAAGTAATCCTGCTTAACAGCAATAACCAAGACAGAGTCAGCGTGTGTGCTAGCAAAATAATCTTTTTATTGTATTCATATCAGTTCCCTTTCTCCTATGCAGGTGGCATTCAATATTCTTCCATTGTGTGCTGGGTGCATTTCGGCTTCCATGTCATTGTTCCTTCACTCATATCCACTGATTTCTTAAAATAAGGTTTAAAACCCCACCCACCATCTCTGTTGTATAATAAACACTGTCCAACCCAATACTGGAATGAAAGCAAAACTGATGTATGACATCTCTGGGGAAAATCATTGTCATTTGTACTGTGCCAGACATATGCAGGGTGCTTCTACAAATCAAATGCCCCGGCAAAGTTTACAGTCTGAGTGCTGGATTGTGCAAATGGGGCTGCATTCACCGGCCGTTACTCTTGCGCGTTCTCATTGAATTTAGTAGCACTCAGGGAGAGTAAGAATCTGGGTCTAAAGTGCTGTACCATCTGTGCCAATCTCCAGTGGGGGAGAAGGGGCATCATGCATGTGCCAAGGGGCAGCCATAGCTTGGCTGCATGTGCTGGTGATTGCAAAGGGGCAGTGTTGTCTAGTGCTGCCTCAGCCAGCATCCTCAGAGTTTGGGCTGGTGAGGGGGGGGGTTGTTCTGCCTCCCTGCACCTTAGACAGTGTCAAGAGATGAATGCAGCTGGAAGATACTGGCTATTTTTTTCAAAGGCATAGCAGGTAGACCTGGAGGCATTATCTCTGTCAGAGGCCCTTCCTACCATGGCTTCTTTCTGCAGAAGTATAATTAAACCCTAAATATACAGATCCTCAATAGCAAGTACATATTTTTCCTATATTTTATTGAAAATGATTTACTGCATAGGGGGGAAACTCCAGACATCCTACTTCATGTAATTCCTGCCCTCGCCACAGTTATATCTAGAAACAACAGTAATCACGATGAAATAATTTCTTCTATGTGGCTAGGACATGCGGTTCCAAAGGAACTAAATTTTTAACAGAGCATTAATTAATGTCAGTTCCTGATTCTAATTCACATTAACCCGGGCTTCAAAAAACCCCAGGGAGGAAAGTATGCTTTTGATAGATCTGTTTCCCTTTCATTATCTCTTCCATTGTTTCCCACCTCGACTTCATTTCTATTTTTGTTACATTTTTTCCCTCCTGATGTTACTATTTTTGATCAGATTCTTGGTTTCAGAATAGCAGCCGTGTTAGTCTGTATTCGCAAAAAGAAAAGGAGTACTTGTGGCACCTTAGAGACTAACAAATTTATTAGAGCATAAGCTTTCGTGAGCTACAGCTCACTTCATCGGATGCATTTGGTGGAAAAAACAGAGGGGAGATTGATATACACACACAGAGAACATGAAACAATGGGTTTATCATACACACTGTAAGGAGAGTTTCAGAGTAGCAGCCGTGTTAGTCTGTATTCGCAAAAAGAAAAGGAGTACTTGTGGCACCTTAGAGACTAACAAATTTATTAGAACATAAGCTTTCGTGAATTGAGCTGTAACTCATGCAAGCTTATGTTCTAATAAATTTGTTAGTCTCTAAGGTGCCACAAGTACTCCTTTTCTTTTTGTAAGGAGAGTGATCACTTAAGATAAGCCATCACCAGCAGCGGGGGGGGGGGGGGAAAGGAGGAAAACCTGGTGATGGCTTCATGGTGACAAGCAAGGTAGGCTATTTCCAGCAGTTAACAAGAATATCTGAGGAACAGTGGGGGTGGGGGGGGGGGGGGAGAAATAACATGGGGAAATAGTTTTACTTTGTGTAATGACTCATCCATTCCCAGTCTCTATTCAAGCCTAAGTTAATTGTATCCAGTTTGCAAATTAATTCCACTTCAGCAGATCAGATTCTTGTCTACCTTTTTAAGTTCCCCCATTAAGGCTGAACTGGTTTCCTCTCCTGTAAGCCTCTCATTGACTGCAAGCGACAAGCTCAGAGAGAGAATTGGAGACTCCTCACCCCATTGGTATAAAGGATCAGGGAAACTGTTCTCTGAAAGATTTAGACAGTTGCTTTTGTAGCTTCTTCCCCCTCCCTATTAATAATAATAAAAAAATAATCTAACTGCAAAGGCCCCTTATGTGATGAGCCACAAGAGGGCAATGTTATGCTGAATTAAGCCTCATAAAGTTCTCATTAGCATGACAGCACTCTATGGCTGATTAGATTTATCTTAATATTTGCGGTCAGACAGCTATGCCAGTGCCAGGGGAAAAAGCTAGCTTCTCTCATCAGAGTGAGTAATGGAAGAGGCAGGATATCCTTTCTCATGACCTTCCTTTTCCACTGAGATTCTGTCTCTGCATTTTCGTGATATTAGCCATTGGGCAACTGTGTGTGTTTGCGCCCTGATCCCGCATGCTGCCCTACGTGGGTGGGTTCCTTCACCCACACTGAGAATCAGCTGTTACTTGTAGAAAATATGCACTTCCTAAATATCAGATTATGCTGCTCTTCCTGTTGAGTTCTCTGTAACTGTCTAGCTGTTCCTTAGAGAACTTATAATACAAAGTCCATTGTACTGGCCATTGTCTTCTACAGGGAATTCGAACATTTACCACAGGGCAACACCTCCTAGCTGTGGACCCATGCTGTAAAATCATCTGTAAAGTCCATACTAGATCTAGCCATAGACCTCCAAACCTTGTGGTAATGTCTCTGAAAGAGCCTTTCATTGGCATTAGAAGCCCGTTGTTGAGCAATAAAATATAAGAATTACAAAATACATGCTTGGAACTAGTTTAGTGAGAGTTGCATGCAATGGTCTCGAGAGAGAAATGTATTCTACCAGGGAGGAGGTCCATGTCCATAAAGAAAGAGAACCAATTAAACTGGTAATTAGCATATTTCACATAGCACATCACTGTACAGCACTTGTGCCATAACACGCATGGAAGCAGATTCCTTTTGCATTGGCGAGGTTTCTTCTCACCCACGCCCTAATGCATCTTTGAATTGAAATCTCTTCCATACATGCAGTGCTCCTAACCTGAAATGGGACCAGCTGCCAGAGAGACCTGGGCACCATTTTCTGACGCACGTAAATACTTTGTTTTGTTAGGAATGAATTAATTAGTAGCGTGAATACTTGCAGGGTAGGAAAGGCCCTCCAGGGTAAGCCCATTAAGGTTTCTTTACACATTACCTCCAGAAGGATACAGTTTGTCCCCTGCTTTGCAATGTCCGATGGTGCTTCCGCAGTGACTGCAGTAATAGTATTGCAACCGCAAAGCACGACCACTTTTAAAACATAAAACCTTCCCACAGCTCATCCGTTCCCAAGTGCTAAATAGAATGGTCATTGGCAATAATCTACCAATGAGCATGCTGCTATGGTGTGTCCTACTCATGCCTGGGTGACTCAGATCATCTGGGAGGTGATTATGTCACTATAAGCACAGACCTTATTGCATTTATACAAGACAAATTCATGTTTTAAAACGACGAAGATATTTATTTCCCATCCCGACTGAATTACCAGCATTGTATAACGTTACGTACAGGGCAGACAGAAGACATTTCCCTGTATCGTTGGCATGCTATAAGAGAATATGTAATTAAAAAAAAAAAGAAGTAACTACTTCTAGGAACATTGTATCTCTAATAATCAGACAACTCATGCAGGTTGGAAATACATTAGCTGTGATTGTAAAAGATGCCCAATCAAACTGGTAGCAAGTGGCTGGGCATAACATCCAGAGACAGGGTGCACTTATTTGTAAACATTACTGAAAGGTCCTGTAGAATGTATTTTGCATGAAACCTAGAGGGATCCGATAGGGTTCTAGATCATTGTTTCTAAAAACCTACATAATTTAACTCAATTGTATCTTCTTTAGGTGATCTTTTAACCATCCTATAGAATTCAATAGCAGGGACACACTGATTACAGTCTGTAGACCTTTTCCAGAAGGGTTATTTCTTCTCTTATGGGTGGCTAGGTGGTCACCACATTGGGCTACCATGTGAAAAACCTGAGGTTAGATTTCTGGCACCTGTATCTCTCACCAGCACAATCAGCTCTTAGAGTTTTGCAATCATATGCAAAGTCTAGAGAGGGCCAGCAAGCAGAAGAGGGTGAGAGTCCTCCATTAAGGGGTTAAATACTGTTCTGCTGAAAGGTGCTAATGGTTGGCCCTTTAGTGATCATAGAAGTACAAGCACCCAGACCCCCATTATGGAGACTGCAGGTTAAAGCGTTCTCCTTTTTCTGGCCATTAAAGATTGGAGGCTCTTTTTGATTGTGAAGGGGTGGCACGAAAGGAGGGTAGCATCAGTCGAGGAGCTTTGAGCTCGGGTGGTTTCTCAGGTGTGAAGCTCCAGGACTGGGGCAGGAGGAGATAATGGTTGATTTCGCTGTTAGAATTGCATGAGGCCAGACAGCGAGACAGAGGTCCAAGATGGCGGCTCCTTGGGAGAGGACAATGGGACAACGTTGTTTGTGTGTACTTTGGTGACACCTCTGTTCAAGGGAACTAGACTTGTGTAGATCGTGCCAATAAGTAAATTACATCGAGTAAATACTCCACAGCACACCTGATTTCTGTTCTGGGTGGGCAACTGAGCGGTGATGCCCCAAATCTGTTTGTGCTTGGCGACGGAGCCCACTATTGGGCTGTAGGTGTTCACAGAAAGGCTTTTTCACTAGGAAATGGGGCTGTTCTAGGGCTGCTGCGATTGTGAGAGCTGGTTGTTGCAGCTGCTGGTGCACAGTTCTATTCTGAGGGAAATCCTGGCCTAATAATGCTTTTAAAGAAAGGCTGGGTGTGGGAGGAGGGGCGACTGCTGATTTTGCTCCTGAAGAAGGATCACTGCCTGGCCTTTCCCCTTCAGGCGCGGAAGTTGCTGCTGCAAGGGCTGTCGCTGGGCCGAGACTTCCATGACCTGCACTCTCCACTGGAGATAGCCAGGAAGGTAAGGGCTGCTGCGCCTATATATATATATTTTTTAAGAGCCTTTGGCTCATTCAGGATGCAGAATCCTAGCCTGACTTCTCATTAAATAAATATAGTGCATACATATTTCATTTTTTTCTTGGTGTGTTACGTGACTCAAGGGTAGGTGGTCCGAGATATGGTCTACACTTACAGCTTACACTGGTAGACCTTTGTTAGCTAGAGGTGTGATATTTTACTGACATAGCTTTCCAGTATAAGCCCTAGTGTAGACACAGTTATATAAGTCAAGAAGTGCTTTTGCTGGTACAGTTTATTTTGCTTGGGAAAGTGGTGAAAGCTGTATTGGGGAAAAGCTGCATCTCCCCCGGTAGAGCTCGATTGGTATGGCTGTACTGGCAAACCTTTTCTAGTGCAGACCAGGTCTGTTCTAGTCATCACAAGGAAGCAGAGGGGAGACAAAGAAACACTCAGGTTCAAATAAATAGGAATATCCGTATCCAAACTTTTCTGGTCTCGTCACAATCAAACAGAACCTTCTCAACTGTAACCGGGCAGCACCTCCTGCTGGTTGTCCTTGGGAATTAGCTCACCGGCTCGCGCATCTCTTCTCTGCGGCCTCCCAGGCTCGGAACATCTCCCGGACCTGGGTCTCTGCCCTCTGGCAGGCCCGTTCTGTGGCCTCCAGCCATGCCCCTAGGGGTCCCCCTGGCCCTCTTCCTTCAGGGTCTGGGTCCCTGCTGTTCTCTGCTCTGCTACGGCCTGGGTTCCCATGGCCTCTCGTTCTCCCACGACCTGGGTCCTGGCCTCTTGGCGGCCCCACTCAGTCTGAGTCTCCGCATTAGCGACCGGCTCCATTTTGATCTGGGTCCCGACCTCCTTTGGGGTCCCCGCCATCTCTGCCTCGGCCTCTGTTGCCTTCTCCAGTTCAGGCCTTCCTCGGCTTACTGGCACCTCCTCTGACCACTGCTCAGTTCCCCTGAGAGACCCCCCAAATTTAATGGGTCCCTTAAGTCAGTCTTGAGTTTTGGCCTCAGATAACTTGTCTCAGGATAGTGCCTGGGACTTGAGTAGCTTATTAGATTAATTATACTTTGTATTTATATAGCAGCTTTCAGCCAACACGTTACAGATATCAGGAACTGAGGTGCAGAGGGAATGTGTTCATGACCAAGGCCACACAGGAAATGTGTGGCAGAGCAGAAAACTGATCAGACAGCTCCCGAGTCCCTGAACCACAAGACCATCCTTCCTTTCAATATGTGACTCAATTCCCTGCCTTGTTTTGAGCATCTCAACCACAGGCTCTTGGCTGCTGCAGAAGCACAGGGCTGTCCTCCCAACTTAAATCGGTGGGGCCTGATTTTCCACTAGCCCATCTCTTGTGTAATCACTGACATCTGTGCACAGTGACTTGGAGGCATTTTAAATGCTCTTCACTCTCATTTTACACAGGTATCAGTGGCTCCCCAATGTAGGGAGTCAGGCCCGTTGGTGAAGGAACAGAGGTTTTGCAACCTTGGGTCGCACTAGGGATCCTTCTTGCTCAGCATCCTGTTTCTGCCGGGGCCCAATACCAGCTGCTTCAGAGGATGATGTAAGAATCCCTGCAGTGCAAAGTACTAGGCTACAGTGTTGCCAGAACTGGAGGGGTCAGGAGGCCATGCCCCCCACTTTTTAACATGGGTGTAGTTTGGGGGGCCAGGGCCAAGGTGTCGGTGGGGGGCCCCCACTTACAAAGGTTCCAGCGCCCTTGCTGAGATAACCTGCCCCTAGGGAAAGTTTTTCTTCCTAAGCCTCATTTGTGAGAAGCTGGCTTATGCCTTTGAAGCACAAGCCCTGTGTGAGTGGGAGCTGTGCGATCTGGAATGACTTGGGTAAAAGCTGGCCTGAGGACATGCTGTCCTTCATATTATGGCAAATCTAACTTTCTTGGTGTCTCTGTTACCGTTAACTTCCTTGCACCTTGCGGAAAACTAGGGGTGGTGATTTTAATGCTGTATGCCAGTAAGATAGCAGGCTGCTGAAAAATGTAAAATACCACCAGCCCCTTGGGGCCACGTGCTGTAAGACTGCTCAGTATAAAATATCTCCTGAGCACCTACCTTTGTGATCCCCTGATGGGCATTTTGACTGGAACACCCTTTTCTTAATATGTCAGCTTGAGAATGGGTCTACAAATGTCCTGTTAGAACCTGAAAAGAACAGGAGTACCTGTGGCACATTAGAGACTAACAAATTTATTAGAGCATAAGCTTTCGTGGGCTACAGCTCACTTCATCGGATGCATAGAATGGAACATATAGTAAGAAGATATATACATACAGAGAAGGTGGAAGTTGCCATACACACTGTAAAAGGCTAACTTCATAATGTCTCTGGAGACCGTTTCAGAGCTATTTTACCCCTTTGTAGTTCATACTGCAGATGCTTACAAGACTTTCCACCTAAACCAGAAGCTTTGCATTTACAAATCACCCAGAGAAGTGGTCCCCATGGTAGCTATCATATGTACTGTGCTTCAGACATCAAATGCTACCCTCTGCCCCCTATGGTGCAACATCCATTGGCTGTTTGCTTCCACTTTCTTAGAGGCATGTAATCACTGCAGCTTTAATAGTAGGGGAATCTGAACATGACTGCTATGCCCCGACCACTTCCAGAGAATCATGTTCCCTGGCCATGTTTTTCTGATGGTCCGTTGGTGGGAATTCAGTTCCGAAGTCAGCAGCTGGCATGCCAGGGAAAAAAGTATAATTGGGGGTCACTTCCTTTATGGAATTTTCCTTCTGTGGGAAGTCCAGGACACTTTGGTGGTGGTGGTGGTGTTTTACAGGTCATGATATCATCATCCAAAGATAAAAGCTTGCTTTGTTTACAAACTGGGGTTATGTTGCTACTGCAGCTTCTGGTTCTAAGTGAGACTTGCCTTTTTCTTGGAAGAGAAAATTATTTTTCCCAGTGATTTAGTGCTTAAATTGTTGGTAATGAAACCGTGAATGAGCATCATTAACATTTATGTTTGAGCAAGGCCACCTACCACCCCCACACCCCACAAGCGTTGACAGCATCTAGACTCATTCACCATTTTTCTTCGTTCCAAACACTGTTACATTGATCGCTCATTTCGCTGGACTGTTCTCTCCCGTTAAACACAGTGCAAGTTCCACTTGGAAGAACAATGGATCAGGAGCTGACATTTGGTAGTTATATAAAAACACAAATGTTCTGCTGAATGAAATGACCCCCCTCCCCACTGGAAAACACATTTCAAATGTCAAAAGACATTCCCGAGATATCCTATGCTAAACTAGAATGTATGGTTAATATTAACCTGCGCAATATCCCTGAAAGTCAGCAGTGTTTATACTTCCCCTTTTACAAAACGGAAAACTGAGCCAGAAATGTTCAGTGATTTGCCCGGGGTGCACAGTAAATCAGTGGCAAACTGTGAGGATTAGACTCTGAGGGCTGCTAACTAGTTAAGTCTGCAAAGGAGGTCCTAAAGTTCCTTCTTTCTAGATAATCTTTTCTGCTGGCAGCAGCTGGGGATGTGGGAGGCAAGCAGCTTTGTGTGAGGCATAAGTCTGTTAACTAGCTATTATGAGTTGGCAAAGACATGTAGTGCATTGCAGACGTTCTACCAGTAGAATGACAGTGCCACAGTGATGCCCATAGACGAATCTATAGCAGGGCAATATGTCTCACTCTCCATTACTGCACAGGGTAAACTGAGACACATTTTACTGTAGGTATAAACTACTGATGGATGAATATCTAACTTCAGAGAGAGGGGCCTGGATAACTCAAGGGACTGACTTAGGAAACAAAGCTCATGAAAGCAGTTTAGTGATCTCGGTACGGTTCCCAACGGAGCAGTTTTTACTTCACAAAAGCCACTGCCTCTTCTGAATAGTCAGAGCAGAAAGGTGAAAGATTGAATGGGCATGCAAACAGACTTATCCTTCTACCTCCAAAGGAGGCTGTCCAGGTCAGTGCTGAGACCCACTGACAGAGAATCCTGGAGAAATTTACTCTGCTGTTTGAATGGACAAAGGCTTCATTTTCCAGATTTTGTCTTACTATAGCATCTCTCAACAGCAATAAAAACACTGCACATTAGAGAACGGGGCAAACAAATTAGCCAATGACCTTCTTCTGCTTGCTTCTTACTCTGTGCAAAGCCTGTGTGCCATTTGCTAGACTGGGGACTTCTAAGACCGCATCTACAGCTAATTTATTCATACACACTGGTCTCTGCTAGGCCCTTTTTATCCCATTCTCTTGCCCCAAACTCTCCCACCCCCACAGTTTGTCGGTATAGTGTTACCAACGGTCTGGATTTTACTTTGTGAACTTTTTGGGGCAAGTTTCAGAGTAGCAGCCGTGTTAGTCTGTATTCGCAAAAAGAAAAGGAGTACTTGTGGCACCTTAGAGACTAACAAATTTATTAGAGCATAAGCTTTCGTGAGCTACAGCTCACTTCATCGGATGCATTTGGTGGAAAAAAACTTTTTTTTTTCCACCAAATGCATCCGATGAAGTGAGCTGTAGCTCACGAAAGCTTATGCTCTAATAAATTTGTTAGTCTCTAAGGTGCCACAAGTACTCCTTTTCTTTTTGGGGCAAGTGTTTCTTTGTGGGTGTTTTTGGGGTGGGGATTCAGTCCCTAGTACAATGGGATTTTATCCATGATTGGGGTCTTTAGTTGCTAACGTAAGAATAGACAGACAAAAACTGGTCAAACCAATGGTCCATCCAGCTCAGCATCCTGTCTTCTGACAGTGGCCAATGTCAGGAGCTTTAGAGGGGCTGAATAGAACAAGGAAATCATTGAATGATCCATCTCCTGTCGTCCACTCCCTGCTTCTAGCAGTTAGCGGCTTAGGACACGCAGAGCATGGGTTTGCATCCCTGATCATCTTGGCTAATAGTCTTTGATGGGCCTGTCCCTCATTAACTTATCTTTTTTTTAAATCCAGTTATAATTTGGCCTTCACAACATCCCCTGGCAATGAGTTCCACAGGTTGACTGTGCATTGTGTAAAGAATTGCTTCCTTGTGTTTGTTTTAAACCTGCTGCCTATTAATTTCATGGGGTGACCCCTGGTTCTTGTGTTATGTGAAGGGGTAAACAACGCTTTTTCTCCACACCACTCAAGATTTTATAGACCTCTTTCAGATCCCAGTCTTCAAGTCCCAGTCTTTTTAATGGCTCTTCATATGGAAGCTGGTCCATATCCGGTATCATTTTTGTTGCCCTTCTCTGTACCTTTTCCAATTCTAATAAATCTTTTTTGAGATGGGGCGATGCATGCAATATTCAAGGTGTGGGTGTCCCATGGATTTATAGAGTGGCATTGTGATATTTTCTGTCTTATTAGCTATCCCTTTCCTAATAGTTCTTATCATTCTGTTGACCTTTTTTTGACTTGCATTGCACATTGAGTGGATGTTTTCAGAGAACTATCCACAGTGACTCCAAGATCTTTTTCTTGAGTGGTAACAGTTAAGTTATACCCGACATATTTTGTAGGTATAGTTAAGATTATATGCATCCAATGTGCATTACTTTGCATTTATCAACACTGAATTTCAACGCTTATGTTGTTGCCCAGTCACCCAGTTTTGTGAGATCCCGTTGTAACTCTCCTCAATCTGATTTGGACTTAACTGTCTTGAGTAATTCTGTATCATCTGCCAATTGTGCCACCTCACTGTTTACCCCTTTTTCCAGATCATTTATGAATTTCTTGAACAGCACTGGGCCCAGTACAGATTCCTGTGGACACCACTATTTACCTCTCTCCATTCTGAAAACTGACCATTTATTCCTACCCTTTGTTTTCTTGTCTTTTAATGAGTTACTGATTCATGAGAGGACCTTCCCTCTTATCCCATGACTACTTATTTTGTTTAAGAACCATTGGTTAGGGACCTTGTCAAAGGCTTTCTGAAAGTCCAAGTATGCTATATCCACTGGATCACCCTTGTCCACGTGTCTCTTGATCCTCTCAAAGAAGTCTAATAGATGAGTGAGGCATGACTTCTCTTTATGTGTTGATTCTTCTCCAACAAATCATGTTCATCTATGTGTCTGATAATTCTGTTCTTTGCTATCATTTCAACCAATTTGGCTGTGTCACGGGGCACAGACTCACCTGGCAGTGCCTCCTGCTGGTCGTCTCGGGGAATTAGCGTCTAGCCTCTGGAGCGCTTCCTTCAGGCTGGTGTCTCGCCGCCCCTGGCCCCTGTGCCCCTCTTGGACGCCGGTGCCCTTGTCTTGGGTGCTGCCCCCTAGCAGTACTCGCACAGTTCTGGGTCTCCCCCTCCCTGGGGAACCCCCATCCACTATCCCCACCTTGCCTCAGTCTTAGGCTACTGCCAGTCACCAATTAGCCCCCGCTCCCTGGGGCAGACTGCAGTATAAGCCACTCACCACAGGCGAGGGTGTTTGGACCTGCTGCCTCTGCCTACCTGTGGCTGCCCCTGCAACCCCTGTACCTAATACCCTGCAGCCTGGGGCTTTCCAGGCTGGAGCTCCCCAGCTCCCTTGGCCTTTCCCCAGCCCTGATACAAACTAGGTCCTGCTTGGCACCTTGCAGCCAAGCCCTTCTCCCTCTAGACTTCTGGCTCACAGCCTTTATAGCCAGCTGGGCCCTGATTGGGGCATGGCCTCCAGCTGAGGATGCTTCCACAATCAGCTCCACTGCCTTCCTTCTACAACAGTCCTCTCCCAGGGCTATCTTAAACCCCTCTGGGCCTGAGCGGGTGTCCACCCCGCTACAGGCTGGTACTGAAGTTAGGCTTACTGGCTTGTACTTGCCAGGATCACTTCTGGAACTTTTTTTTAAAAATCGGTATTCCCACATTAGCTATCCTCCAATGATCTGGTACAGAAGCTGATTTAAGCAGTAGGTTACCGCGATTTTGTATTTGAGTTCCTTCAGAACTCTTGGGTGAATACCAGCTGGTCTTGGTGACTTATTACTGTTTCATTTATCAAGTTATTCCAAAGCCACTTCTATTGACATCTCAATCTGGGGCAGTTCCTCAGATTTGTCACATAAAAAGAATAGCTCAGGTATGGGAATCTCCCTCACATCCTTTGCAATGAAGCCCGATACAAAGAATTAATTTAGCTTCTCTGCAATGGCCTTGTCTTCCTTTAGCACCTTGATCATCCAGTGGCCCCACTGATTGTTTGGCAGGCTTCCTGCTTCTGATGTAAGTAATAATACTACTAATCAGCTGTCCCTAATGGAAACACGTCAATCCTAAGTAGAGCTGGGTGGGAACTGGAATTTCTGGTCCATAGGCAACCTTGCATTTCTAAACAAGACTTTATTCTGATTCAGAATGAAAATTGGAAATGCAAAATTTCCCACAGAACAGATGTATTTTTTTAAAAATCCTGTTTCAGAAAAATATTAAGGGATTTATTTTTTAAAAAATTTCTGAGCCAGTTCCCTGGTTGTCCAGCCAGCAAGCCAGTCAGGCAGCCAGTGAACTGAGTAGCCCATTTGCCAGCTGGGCAGCAGCGCAAGGAGCCAGCCAGCTAGGGGAGCCAGGGAGTCTGCTAGCCGAGGAGAACAGCTGCCCGGTGGGACTTGGTAACTAGGCAAGAGCTGTGGGAGCCAAGCAGACCAGGGAGCCTGGAAAGCCAGGTGGGAGGGAGGCTGGTAGGAGATCTGATAGAAACCTACCCGGTTTCTATTAAAAGTTTTGATGGAATTGCCATGTTCCCACAAAACGTTTTGATTCTGTCTAATCAGCATTTTCTGACTGGGGATAACCTCTTCAGCATAGATGTGCGGCTCATTTCCCCTCCAATGTTTAGCTTGCCCTGTTCCATGTTCAGTCTCACTTTATCATTTGCCCCGAGTGCTGAGACAGTGAAAACTATCTTTCTACCCAAAGCAATTCTTTAGTGTCTAAGGGAGAGAACTGGAACTGAGCCCAGCTTCAGATGAGAAAGTGAAATATACATTCCACTGGAAGATTTGCTTTCTCCAATTAAGTATTTAAACACCCGGCTTCCTGCTGCTCAGATACTCTACCCCCGCTGAGAGGCATTGACACCTTTGAAAAATGTGTGTGGTGGACCAGCCGCTGAGCATGGTGGGGGAAAGGCAGCTGGAGCTAATTAAGCATTGTAACAGTAATGAGCAATCGTGGCACAGCAGGAGCTCAGGGGAGCCCAAACCATTAGTGGTTTTGACATGGTATTTTGGTACAAATTGGATACCCACCACTGCAACGGCTGACAAAGAGGGTTGCGGGGAGGAATACAAAACGTACTTCATCACACGCACACAGAACACATTAAACATAGGACGCTAACCCCTAAGGCCCTTGTTACAGCATCAAATCTTTACTTACAGTAAAATATTTTCATGGCACGTCCCTTCACGTCCTGACTTTTCTGACCCTGTGCTAAGAACCACGCTTCTGTCCTCGAAATCCAGGCTTGTCCAAGTTTACTCTGAAACTGCTCTTCAGGACAACGAGGCTAGCATGTTCACTTTGTCTTTTGGCAGTGACCTGACAATGAGCGGCTACAACTAGGTGGAATTTCAAATGGAGCTCTTGAAACTGGCAGAGGGAATGAAAATGTTAATTGGTCAACTTTCCATGAAAACCAATTGCGTTCTGGTACATCGGACTCTGTACGTTTTACCTTGCAATGGCCCAGCTGTATCTCTGTAGTGTTGTAAATGTAAACTTGCGCTAAGAGAGAGATCCTGAAGACGGGCGTATGCCATTGACATCTCCCCGCTAACTTAATTTGGAGCTGCATTTGCGTATATCCATGGTGAATGCAGCCCATTTTTAATCCTCATTACAAGTCCTGAATAACCAATGGACATTTATTGAACTCTTTTTGTGTGCTGCCAATGGGGCAATCAGAATGCAGAGCTGCTTGTAAGGATGAATTTAAAGTGAGCCTGTAAACTCCTCAGAGCAGTGACCATGGTGTTTGTTCCATATGTTCAGGAGGGAGAGGGCTAACCTGAGACCCGCCCCTCACTGGATCCCACTGGTTCTCCAGTACACTTAGGGCTTGTCTACATGGTGCATTAGTCCATGGCAGAGGGGTGTAAATTCTAGTGCCTACTCGTGTGTTGTGCACTAACTGGCCTAAGTTGGCCCTGCTATGGTGCACTAAAAATCTCCTCATGCATGTGAATGTGGTACCATTTGGAAGGGGACTACATTAACATGTGCAAGAGAACTTTTTGTGCATGCTACAGGGTTCACGCAGACCAGTTAGTGTATCGTGCGCTAACGCACACTGGAATTTACACCCGTCTGTGCAGACTAATGCACTGTGTAGATAAGCTCTGAGGCAAAAAGATGCCCAAGGAGCCTAGATTTTAAATGGGTCCTGAAGTCCACTCTTATTGCACCCTTACCATTTAACCCTCTGCTGCAACCCATAAATGTCTCAGCTGTCCCTTTCCGCCGGCTTCTTCCCCAATGTTAAGCCCCAAACACATTGAAATGAACTATAAACCCCCACCAACCAAAAAATAAACAAGCTCTGTTCTGACTTTCCATTCTGCTCCTCCAGTTCTTATACTATACCCATCACTGTGGGAATATTGCCAATCTTGGGCGCTCAAAGCTTATGAGTCAGGGCACAAAAACCCAAAAGACTGATTTCAAAATCATGAGACTTTTAAGATTCATATCCTGTCAGTCTCTTCATTTGCCTTCTGGGTTTGGCGTCGTTGTTGTTGTTGTTGTTGTTTTGAACTGTTTCTCCTTCAGCTCTTCAGTCACCGTTTAGTACAGGGGTTCTCAACCTTTTTCTTTCTGAGCCCTCCCTCAAACATGCTATAAAAACTCCACGGCCCACCTGTGCCACTACTGTTTCTCTGCATATAAAAGCCAGGGCCCGCATTAGAGGGTAGCAAGCAGGGCAATTGCCTGGGGCCCCATGCCGCAGGAGCCCCTATGAAGCCAAGTTGCTTAGGCTTCGACTTCAATTCTTGGTGGCAGGGCTCAGGGCCCCAGGCAGAGGGGGCTTCAGCTTTCTGCCGAGGGCTCCATTAAGTCTAGTGCCAGCTCTGCTTGGTGGACCCCCTGAAACCTGATCACGGCCCCCCGCCCCCGGAGCCCTGGTTGAGAACCCCTGGTCTAGCATTCAGCTGTGTTGTCAGTTTCAGGTCTCAGTATTTTCACTCAGGGAGCAAGGTCAGCTTCTGCAATTTCTTCTTTATCTATTTTCAAGCTGGATGATTGCCTTACGAACAGAGCTCCCCGTCAGTCATCACTACAATGGAAGCCTTAGTAAGTTGATTATTTTTATGTTGTTTGAATACAAATTAATCATTAGAAACGTTAATAGAGGCTGCTTGACTTTATAATTAGCCATGTGTTTATATTACAGACATGAGTTGTTAATCTTCGCCAAACACATTTGAAATAATCAATCTGCATTTAAATAAATTGACATGCAGTTGTATCTTAATCTACATTAAATTCTTATTTAGGAACCTCTAATTGCCAGCCATTATAAATGTTTCTGAGGCTAATAACAACTGGGTTTGATGGAGCACAATATTTGCCTGGAAGTTGGAGCTCAGCGTGTACTGAGTTGCAAATACACAGTAGTCAGCTCCTCCTGCAGCTTTAATTTCAGCTGAATGTTGTTGAGAAACTCAATCTCAAATTGTTACAGTGTGATGCTAGGTCCTATGGCATGGGGGTAGGTGACCCAGTTCTAGATCCTAATGAGGATCCTTAGTAAGGCTCAGCTGGTGCTAGATTAAACTTCTCAGATATGATGATTTTAAGAATGAGCTAGTTTTCATATCTTCATCCAAAGAAACTAAAAATAAACTGCTTTATGTCTAAAGCATATTTTTGCCAGCCTTAGCATTTTTCCCTAAGTTGTTTAAATATTCATTTTTTAATTTGTTTGTTAAGACAAAAGCCATCTCCTATTTTTGCCACATCTGATCACCCAAATCCCAGGAGATAGATGTGTGGATGTTAAGCTGAAAATCATGTCAGCTAACAAACTTTGTAGTGCCCAGCAAACATATGATATTATGCATATTGCTATATTTTCTTTAGCTAAGAGAAAGAGTGTTGTCGTTAGACAGCTTGAGAGTCAGGAACTCAAGGATCTGTTCTCTGAGATTATCTTCTTCTGGGCCTCTCTGGGAAGCCAAGTATCAGCGGGATAGTCGTGTTAGTCTGGAGCTGTAAAAGCAGCAATGAGTCCTGTGGCACCTTATTGACTAACAGACATATTGGAGCATAAGCTTTTGTGGGTGAATACCCACTTTCTGGGAAGTCAGTTAATCATTCTGTGCATCAGTTTCCCCATCTGTAAAATGGAGGTAATAGTAATTGCCCACCTCCCAGGGCTGCTCTGAAAATTATTTTTTGTACCTTGACATTTCTAGACTCTGCAATCCATCTTCTTGATTATTAATCAAATATTGTAAAATATTTTCTTTGCACTTGTCAATCATCTGACATTCATTAAGGGCCTTTGGACTTCTAGGAATTTAGAATTTGCAGAATTTATATATTGAGTTGGATGGACCAGCACATACCTTTCATGAAATCTGCTGTTCTGGGTAACACAGTTGTTTCATTCTCTAGTGGGAGGACAAATCCCATTTCCTGAACAAAAGTAGAAACTTACAAAAGTCATTTGCTATTTGACTGGATATTGAATTCTCTTTGAATTAACATTGTTTCCTTTCTCCTCCTTGGTAACCTCAGTGCTAGCACATTGTTTCTGTCAAGTATGGCAAACAAAGGTTTTCTTCAAATCACTGACATATACTTTGTCCACTGGCCAGGTTGTGGTGTTATCACCTCCCCTATTGATATGGGATGGCTGAATGCTTTGACTTGCTGAGAAACTGATGTTTTGTATTCTGATTTAAATGCTCTTTTCTTAGGAGCTGTATATCCTGTGGATGAAAAGAACTAAATGTAAATTTTGCCTTTAGCTTCTGTGCATAGTGGAAAATTTAGTGTTGACGTGTCTGAACCATTTTCCTATCATAAGATCCTGTGTACATAAACTTATCCACATGATTTGGCATGCTCTGTAAGTGGATCTGAACTTGGATCTGGTACTCTGATAATATTCTTTCTGTATGGTGTGAACAGAAGAGTCTCCCTGGTTTGTCACAGAATCTCTCTCTCCTTTCAGCTTTATTAACACTGCTGTCTTGTAGTGCAAACTCTTTTAAGAAATTGATGAGAAACTATGTTAAGGGTTTTTTGTTTAGGGACGTCTTAAGGAAAGCTAAATAGTAAGCATTTGCTAGCTTGTGGACAATTCATACATCAGAAGTAATAACTGAACTACAATTCTATTGACCTCCTCTGAGTAAATGTTTGGTTGTAAGTGAGTTAGGAATAGACCATTTTTGATAAAGTCGCTTCCAACAGCACTTCATCAGGAAAAGACATTGCATTATTTTTCTTTGTCCCTTTAACTTTTGTTGTTATGCATTTATTTGTGTGCTCTTGTAGTAGCAGAGTAATTTGTATTTTCCAGAGATTAAGGGCCAGATCATCAGCTGGTGTAAATTTGGTATGACTCCTTTGGAGTCTACTTACACTAGTTGAGGATCTGGCTACTTGAGTACTTTGATTTCACAGATTTTTTTTTCCCCATTGGAAAAAGAAAGCTGGCCCTTTTCTTGCTGCTGACGAGTACAACAAAAACACAGGGGAAATAGTTCTACCTTTTTTAGAGGGGAGGAGGTTGTTGTATTGTCTCCTGTGCTATAGCGAACAACAATTTCCACAAGCAGCTTGAGTCCAAAGACTGTTCCTCAAAGAAATCTAAACGGCAAATGCTGTTTTAAACAGTTTTGCTATACATTCCCCTGCCCCCCCCCAAAACATAAAATGCTCTAATGGATGCAATTAGCAGCACATCTTGGTTTATGCTGATCTTAGTTCCCTGTATCTTTTTTAAAATAAAAAATGACCAAGGATGCAAATGGAAGGTACTTAGCAATATTCGTATGAATATTCGTATGAAGTGGCTGGAGGCCCCAACAGAGATTTGGGGCACCGTTGTGGTGAGTGCTGTATGTACACATAGTAAGAGACAGTCCCTGTCCCAGTGAGCTTACAATCTAAGAAGACAAGACAAAGGAGGAAGGGTAAAGGAAGGCACCAAAAACAGAATTTAGGTCACGGAGCTAGGTCTAGAATTCAGGTCTTCTGAATCCCAGCACACTAACCACTGGATCATGCTGCCTCTCTAATGCTTATATGTTAGAGTAAGAGCTAGGCAAAGAGCTCCCTGGCACAAACTCTGTGTGTTTCACTTTTTCCTTTCCATCTCTTACATTGGATGCCATATGGGCTATCCGAGTTTCTCGCTTTCATCCCTATGCAACAAATTCAGCCCTGACTTGCACTATGCCCAACTCTACTGAAGCCAACCTCCTGACTTGCCCAGATATAATCCAACTTTCATGTCATTTCTAGCCATTCACTGCTGATTCTTTTCTTTTCTTTTCTTTTCTTTTCTTTTCTTTTCTTTTCTTTTCTTTTCTATGGATAAAGCATCTCTTTTTTTCCTTTCTGTTTGTCTTTGCCACTCAGAGGGATTTTCCTTTTCAGTGACTTATTGGTATTGCTTGAACTCTCCTGTGTGTTGTGTGCCTTTACTGCAGTGAAAATCCCATTACATTCTCTAAATGCCCAATTCACCTCCCATTAAAGTCAGTGGAAAGACTCCCATTGGGATCCAATGGGAGTTGAATTAGACCCTAAAATGTTGCTTACATTCATATTTCTCAATGTGGTATTTTCCTCTTAGTAACCATCATTTGCAGGCAGTGCTATGAAAATAATAATATGTTGCTTGTAGATAGCAGCTTCCATTCTAAAGTATCCTACAGCACCTGACAAACCTTGTACAGAATCAGTTTACTCACAACTAAAATATAGCCACTTCTGCCGTGCACTACACACACTAACAGTACACAGCTTAGGAGAGAAAGCACAGGAGGGTACTGGGTCCAACTGAAACTAAAAGGGGGAGTTTAGTTACTGCTAAGAAACCAAGGTTCATATCACTGACTTGCAAAAAGTACCAGGAAGATATCTTTGCACCACAAGCTGTCAATGGGCAATCTTAGAATTTGTCCACGTATGCAGCGTTTCATCTGAGACTCATAAATATCTACCTTTGCTCATTCCAGTTACATTCTCATCTTCCCACAGCTCATTTGGTACCTTTTTTCCTTCTTACATTGCAACAATGCATCAGACTATTTAACAGGTTCTACCTCGTATCTAATAATGGCCAGGATATAACTGAATGGCTGATATAAAACTTAGGTATTATATTATTATTATTAGTTATTGATGTGATTATTTTAGAGACAAGGTGGATGAGGTAATATCTTTTATTGGACCAGCTTCTGTTGGTGAGAGAGAGAAGCTTTCGAGCTTACACAGAACAAGACCTGAAGAAGAGCTACGTAGTTTGAAACCTTGTGTCTCTCACCAACAGAAGTTGGCCCAATAAAAGATATCACCTCACCCACCTTGTCTCTCTAATATCCTGGGATCAATATGGCTACAATACCACATACAACAATGTGATTATTTTAGGCGTTTTCAGGAGGTTTTCAGACTAAGGGCAGCGTTTAGTACTCTAATTTGATTTTAGCATTTTGCTCAGTTTCTCAATTGAGAGCTGGGGTTTTTTTTTGGCTTTCCCCCCATTTTGGGGTCTCTACTCTCTCCACAACAATAGATTTAATTCCTACAGAGACACTCTGCATTGCCTGGCATATATTTTCTCTTGGTGTGATGCTAAGTAAAGTATTTTTAAAGGCAAACTGATTTACAAAGCAGAAGTCTAAGCAGAATTGCAATCATTGCTGGTTGTCTGACCATTCTTGACTCCTGTCTCTCAACCCTAGATACAGCCTCTCCTCTAGAAAATACCATTCATTGCTCTGCTCTGCTCTTTTTTTTTTTTTAGCACTAATTCTTTTTTTTACAGGTGTTGGAATAATTATCTCCAGTCCATTCAATGCCCTCAAGTTTGTTTTCTCTCTCTGCACGATGATAATCCTGAAAAAAGATGCTACAGTCATCCATGTTTGATACACTTCAGGGCAGATCAAACTGCATCTATATGTGATTGTTTTGAAAGCAACTGTGGACTCCCTTATCTGCAGATAGCACCAGGATAAGGACTTTCTAAAGGGGTTGTACTATTCTAGCTTCTATTCTGGTATTTTCTGTTTGAAGATAACTCTTTCTTGGTAGCATGGTAACTAATATGAGATCTGAAGGACTTGTTGCTGCTCATGGTATTTGGTTCTTCAAGCCTCAGCTTTCATTTTTTTCAAAAGAAGGCATCTAGCCCTCATGTTTGCAGAGAAACATTTGAAAATATTGCTCCCTATGTGCTCCAAATCCAGAAGGGAAATAAAAAGAAACCAATATGTATTACTTCTTACATCTCATGATTTTTTTTATTGTTTTTTTAAGGCTCATGGCTTTTATAGCCAGTCTCTTGAATTTTTTGAGGCCTGACATGATTGTTTTTAACACTTAGTGTTGGCACTACAGAGGACTTATCATTTAAAGCTACAGCAACTCTTTGAAACTTTCCCAGGCATACCTGGGAGACTGAGTGTGGTAGTGACCTGCATTTTGAACTTTATCTTATCATTCTTGCTGAGGAGGTCAAGATGGGCATATGAAGGTCATGGATGCATAGGTGCTAGAACTAAGGGTACTGGGGGTAGTGCTGCACCCCCTGGCTTGAAGTGCTTTCTGTTATATAGGGTTTATAGTTTGATTCCATGGCTCTCAGCACCCCCACTATAAAAATTGTTCCAGCACCCCACATGGAAGTCTTTCCAGGAGGAAGAACAAGCAGAATGTCAATGTGTACACTGAATGTTACCAAGGATATTAACTGAAGAACCTTTAGGTCACCTATCTGCACTTTTTATGCAAGATGCACCCATGATTTCTAATGCTTGTGTTTCTTGTGTCTAAATGTTTTCTAAAGTATTGCTAAGAGCAACATTAAAATCTCATGCCATAATGAAAATACAATTTTAGTATATATACAGGACTTTTTAATCTGGGAAATACTCATAAATCTACCAAGCATTTCAGGGTTATCTTTAGAACATAAAACACTTATACAGTTGAGATTCTGGTTTCTATATTTAATTCAGTTTGTGCAGGTTTAATGTGAGATATTTCCATGGTAATTCACTAGAGCAGAAGGAATAGTTCCTAATGAATTATTTATTTACTGAGTCTTATCTCTTTCTGTTCACGGAATCGCCATGAACAAGTCACCCTTTTCTTGAATTTATTTGCCACTCAAATGAGCTGACAATTGCAATAGTGCCTAGAAGTCCCAGTCATGGACCTTGGAGATTGTTCTAGGTGCTGTACAAACACAGAAAAAATGTTTTGAGAATTTCACTCACTTTGTATGGCTAAAGTAAATTTGCTCAAAGTTCACACCCACAATGGCAGATGAATGTTTGTAGTATGTCTCCAGCTCTGACACTGGCAAGGGGCAGTTTCCATTAACAAAATGACCCTCTGATACAACAGTTATGCTGCAGATTTTATGGGAAAATGTCTTCCGTTGTGAAATTACAGACCAGCAAAGTTTAGAAGGCTTGCAACTTAATCTGAGGTTAGAAATCTTGAGCATACCCTTGTCCTCTGCGAAAAAGAACAATAAAACTTTGTGAATATCAAACTGGATGAATTGCAGTAACGTACAACAAGTTAAACCTCTTCTGGAATGTTACAATAATTTGACATGACTCTTCAGAACAACACAATACTTTACACTTCCTTCCCTCACTTCCTTGTACTGTTTTCAGAATACTTAGATAGCCTTATAATGTATGGTACAGGCTACATTGGTCCATCAAACGTAGGCAACTTTAATCTTTTGTAGCAGTAGGTCTAAGTAATGAAGAGAAACTCATAGATCTTTCAGACAAACTTCTAATGAGGAGAGAGGAACGAAGGCAGTCAGTGAGGTTGGTGACTGAGGGTTGGTGGAATGGGGTTACTGAGTAGAGCAAGGGAGACAACACAATGGTGAAAGGTGCACAGATATTACAGTGTTATAAAATCCTAAAATGGATAGAGTAGTGTGTGTGCTGGGGGGAGGGCGGGTGGCAGTGCTGGAAGAGGTAGCCAGATGGGCTTCAGAGGTCAAGACTTCACTCAATCCATATCAAGTAGTTGGGTGCCAAATCCAAGACTGATATTTGCTGAAAACCCCAGGAAATTCAAAAGGAGTTCTGATCTCTGAACTTGTGAATGAAAAGGGAATGGAATTCTGAGTACTACAGAGTGATGCTGGATTATTCTACATACAAACCATGTGGATAGCCATGGATTAATCGAGGACACATGGTGCATAATCTAGAACACTTAATAAACTGCTAAGGTTCTTCAAACCAGCTGCAGTAGATTAAGGATTCACTGCCATAACAATAGCAATTGAACTAATCACAACTTGGTGGATTGAAACTCTACTTTCAGTACTCTGCTCTTTGGACATAACTCCCAATACAAAGTTGTAGAAGCTATTTAGGCTTTTTAGGAACTTGCACCGTTATTGCTTATGAATCGTCAGCTGGGGGAATGGGTCAGCAACAGACATATTTTACCAAGCTCAGTTTTTCTTCAAGGCTTTATTCCTGACTCGGTGTGCAAGTTTTATTATTATTATTATTTTAATAATAATAATTAATAACTAATAAAAATCCAACTGGTTTCCTCCATAAGCATGGAATTAAACAGAATATACCCTGGTTGGCCTACAGCCCCAGCCCTCTAGCACCTGGATGCAAAGCTCCATATCTTTGGAGGCCTGTCTCCCACTTTGCTTACCAGAGATGTAGACATTGTTGGAGTTTTCTCGGTTCCTTTGGAGCTCCTGAATGAGTTGTAGTTCCACATAGCGCCACCTTGCTCACTTGTGTGAAGTCTCCCGCTTGCTCATAATTAGCAGGGCCTCTGAATCTTTGTCAATAGGCTGCAGCAGCACACAACATTAAGGAAGTCATGAAGACAATCTTTATAGCATCTGAAACTATTTAAAGCAATATATTCTTTATTCCCAATTTTATTTTATTTCTGCAGCCCTATAGCATATGCCTATAATAAAAGTTATTCCAGGGATTGGGTTTCTATGGCAATACCAATTATTAGTGATGAGCCCACTTCATTGCAGTTGCCAGTTTCAGCTGTTGATCCAGCTGTGTATGTGTTGACTGAATGAATGCTGCTCTATGTTATGGAGTATGCAATATATTGATGTATGCTGTAACTATAATGTTAAGCCAGTTCAGCTAGTGTGTACCATATTAGTTATCTGACTGCAAAGAACATGATATGATGATACACTGAAGTTTTTTTTTTATTTTAATGCTATCAGTGAAACGCTGTTGTGCTGACTTGGAAGTTGAAAATGGATTACCGTTGCTTGTGAGGCCATGCAATACCGTTTAGTTGAAGGGCATAGTAACTTCTTATATTTGTATGACTGGGCATTCAGCTTTGCCTTTAAGATTTAGCCTAAGATTTCCTTGAACTAAAAGTTCAAATTTTCTTCTCCTGGATGGGGAAGTGCTCCAGGAAGCCTGCAAAAATGTGGGACTTCCTGCTCATCTGATGTTGGTCTTCTGCCTTGGGCTTGATCAAAGGAAAGGGTGATTGGATGGATCTAGTTCTGAGGTGCAGAGCTAGTCTTCGTCTCAGTTGTCTCTCTGAGATCTTTCAAAGATGAGGGGTTGATGCACTAGCAGGCAGAAACTGAACTGGGGTTGGTTGAAAGAAGTCCCCTAATGTAGATGCTGCTTTCCCTTGTCTAGAAAATTAGGTAGAGCCAGAGGGAGAGCTCAAAGAGGCTTCATTTGAAGGCAGAAACAGTCTCCTCCAAGACAACACGTTGATGAGCACCATGTGAACAATTGCTGTGACCAGAATGTAAGCTCCTTTATATGTGGAGGGAGAATTCACATCTTTGCCACCAGGGACTCATCTGACATCTTAAAGGCACAGGTTTCGGAGGGGTAGCCTTGTTAGTCTGTATCAACAAAAACAATGGGGAGTCCTTGTGGCGCCTTAGAGACTAACAAGCTTTCGAAAGCTTATGCCCAAATAAATTTGTTAGTCTCTAAGGTGCCACAAGGACTCCTCATTGTTTTTGCTTAAAGGCACAGATGATTACCCTGTAATAGAAAATACTATGGCATTATTCTCTCAGCTTTGTTATGAATTTCTTTGTGAAAAAACGGGAAATATCAGACACTATCTTTCTTCCCATATATAATGTTTTAAACGATGACACGTTAATTTGACATTTAGTTTAGAGCAGGAACACTTCCTGCATTAGGGATTTTGGTTCTGCTGAAGAAATATGCTTGTGCAACACCTGAGAGCCACATCCAAGGAGTAACTTGGATGAAGTTCCATGGCGTGAGGTCAGCCTAGATGACGTAATGGTCCTTTCTGGCCTTAAAATCTATGACAAAACATGCACAAGTGCATGTGAACAATCACATCTTCCTGTTGCACTGTCATGGGATCCAGCAGGGGGTGCTGCAAGCCAACAGTTTTGCCCTGCAGGGCTCACATTTCTTTGAGCTTTTATCTCACTGTAAACAAAAGATAAGTCCTATGAATGCCAGATTCCCCATTAAAACTGCCTCTGACCAAAGGGAATTTGACTACACGAACGTGCACACATTTTATGATCAAGCTTACAAGCTGTTATGCCTGAAAATTAAATTGCTGCACAGAGCAGCTGCCTGTGTGTTTTTGGGTTGCAATGCTGTAATAGCTCTGTGCATACCCTTGCCACAGAGAAAGTTACACAATAACATGTACTGTAGTTAACTAACTTCCAAAAGTAACCTGGTTGAAGGTTTTCCTCTTTTTCAATGTCCTTTCCATTTCACAGCATTAGAAGAGGACCATTTTCCCACTTGTTTAAACCTTTTCATGAGAATTTTTACTGAACATTTTCAATGTTTTTCATTTGTTTTGCTTCTTGCCTTCTTTCCCCCCTTTTGTCATGGGAAAAGGGTGGAGGGTGCTGAGGCAACTGGGCAAAAATCACAATTTTTCATTTTTTAATGTTGTCAAATTGGAAATTTTCCAAATTTATGAAAATTTCTGCTTTCAAAATAAGACCAATCTCTGGAATGGTGGTGGGGTGGGGGTTGGATCATTCAATGAATTTCCACCAGCTCTACTGGACTTTTAAATGCCCCCTGTTAAAATCCAATCTCTGATTGGATGCCACCCTCCTTTTCTGGGAGTGGAGGGAAAAAAGCTAGGAAAAGGGAGGATGTGAAGAAAATCATGTTGGATTTTTTACTAAAGCCTATGGAAGCCGCTGTTCGGGAACGGGGGGGGGGGAGGGGCACACAGGTGGGTTTATAGTGTTGCACAGTGAGTCACCCATCCTTGAAGCTAAGCTTTCTCATGAATGTGCTGCATGTAAAAAGATGCATGACAGAAAATGTATGTATAAAAACCATAATGGATAAAACTGCAAAATGAAAGGCTGTCTTCCTATAGCTGCAGTCCAAAGTCTCCTCTTTAGTCATTCTGGGCGGTTGCATGGATCTCGTTCTAGATTCTGCTGTATTGTTTTGTATTGTAAACAATACAAAATCAGTGACATAAAAAAATTGCATAGCATTTCATGGTTCAATGCATTGAAATTGTAATTCAGTATTAGTTCCCCTCCCACCCCCCAAACCTGCAAGAGAGGACTTTGAAGTTAATGTCTGCCAGGACTCTCCTTCAAATACTGTGGTTTATTTAAAAAAAAATAGTTGATGCTTTGTTTGGTTCGGAGTGACCTGTGACCAGTTCTCAGCTCTTTAGCTTCTTTATTTGGTCAGTCTGCTAATCTAAGAAATGTTTCAGAGTAGCAGCCGTGTTAGTCTGTATTCGCAAAAAGAAAAGGAGTACTTGTGGCACCTTAGAGACTAACAAATTTATTTGAGCATAAGCTTTCGTGAGCTACAGCTTACTTCATCGGATGAAATGTTACTGTTTTACAAAAACTCTCTCTGTTCTCAGTCTACAATACACACGGCTAATTTGTAGCTAATACTCCGTTTGTGGCTTCTTTAATAAGAGTAGAGACTTTTGTTTTTCTTTTCTTCAGAATGAGATGCACCTGTGGCTGTTTAAACCAGCATTTCTCTGTTTCGGATGACAAATTACACAAGATGCCCACAGCATGCACACTTTTTTATATAATCTTTTCTATTGCGTTTTTGTGTGTGCAGCCTATACCAAATCACTGCAAATCCAGGGCCTATCTCGCACACCCACCAAGGAGATAAAAGATGGTGTGAGGTGCTTACTTGGTCTCCTGAGTTGGCTTTGGAGGTAGAAGTATGAAGGGGGCGGGAGGAAGGTAGTCCCTACCTGGGCATCTATTTCCCACCCTGGGCAGATGAGTGGGTAGAATCTTGGTTCCACCCTCCACCTTAGTCCCCAAAGCCAGGGTTGTGCACTGCACAGTGGGACAGATGCCGCGCCCGGCATGGGACTGGTGCAGGGCATGTTCCCCTACCAGAGCAGGGTGGGAACTGGGAGGCAGATTGTCACAACGGTGCAAAAACATGCTGCCTCCTGTGCTGGTTTTGTGGCAAAGCCATGAATGAGCCGTTAAAAAAAAAAAAAAGACAAACCCAAATGCGGAAGAGAAATTGGGTGACAGCTAGCACTGGCTGTACCTAACAAGTGTTCAGTGGGTCATCTCAGATAAAGATTGACGTTTTGGCTGTTCATTGACTATATTGGGATGTCTTTAGGTGAGTCTATCAGTTGATCTTAAGTCTTTCTAGGACAAGTTTGCTAGGACAAGATCATGCTAGGACAAGTTTACTAGGCCATGCTCAAGTATCTTCTGGCTTTGGCTGGGTCACAAATACTTTTTGGTGTTTGCACATTAGTACAAAAGCAGTTATGAATCAATTCATTTAGAAGGGTCATGATCTTGTACTTAATTAAGAATAATGCAAAAGTGCTCCACTAACTGATATACAAATTATACACTAGGATCCATTTCATACATCAGTGAAATGCCATCATTGCTCAGGTGAAACAACACAACTGTTCAACAGCTCAAAGCAATACTCCACGGCAATCTAGAAAAGTAAACAAAGAATAATGGATTCAATTGAAATTGCAGGGAGAATTTACTTAGGCAGCATGTAATTACCAGAACTGGAGTCTATTCAGAACACTGGAATTAAGACCCCATCTATGATAAAAGGTGCCACGGAATTGTACAATGACGCTTCCGTCACATCCTGGACATTACTAACTCGTCTCCTGTGAAAGCCCCCAGTGATTCCACCGCTATTTAGCTTGAGAGATCTGATGGAATCACAGAAAAAGATGCTAAGCAAGGGCTGAATGGATCAAGATGAAACAAAGCAAGTCAGTACTTGTAATCCATCAGTATCTGTGTCTCCATATTAAAGATGAAGGGTTCCATATGAAAGATAAAGTTGAAACACTGCTATTGTTCTGAGCTGGGTGAAACCTTGTTATGGGTTGAGTTAAAACTGCACTGAGATTGGGTGTGAAGGCAACCTTCAATTACCATAACTGTTAATGAGTTAATCAGAGGACCCCCCACTTGAGACAAAAGGGGGTTGTGAACCTGCTGAGAAGTTTGGCCTGAGTGAGCAGAAAGCTTTTGCTGAGGGGTGTGTGTGTGTGTGTGTGTGTGCGCGTGTGTGTGTATAGATATGTAGGCAGAACACACAGGAACTGAGACCAGACAGAACAGAAGGAGAGGCTGAGGCAAAAGGCAAGAAAACCAAGCGGTAGCTGGAGAGCACAGTGATCCAGGGAAAAGCTAGAGAGAGAGAGAGCTTCTGGGTCTGGTGTTGGCTAATGAGGTGTGGAGCTATAAGCTAAGAAACTGCTTCTCTCCTTTTGCTTCCTCCTGCATTCAGAGAAGCAGGAATTTGTAACTTCCTTGTAAATAGGTCTGCATGAAAGAAAATATCAGACACCATCAATTGCTACTTCTAACGGGAACAGTCCCAGGACTCCGAACTTCTTGGGATAAAAAGGCCAAAACTGGGTGGGATCCAGTTTCCAAGGAGACAGATTGTGAGCTGGTATTCCTGTTGAGCCAAGATGGAGCAAATAAAGGAGGTGCTTGCAGAAATCCAAGATGGTCAAAAGAAATTAAAGCAAAACCTAAAACAGGCGCTGGAGATTTCAGAACAGGAGTGAAGGAAAGTGTTCACACAAGAGCTGGAGGTTTTCCCAGAAAGGGCTCAAACATGACTTGCAGGCTGAGATGAGATCCCTTTCAGTACAACAACTACAAAGTGCCCAGACAGATTGGGAAGCCCTGCTGCAATACACCGAGGCTTCAATGGTAAAAGGGATGGATGAGGTGACCGACAATCTGACTGCCACAGACCAGAAGTTTTTCCACAAAACGGAGAAGACCCATCAAGTTTTAGGCATCTTGGAATTGGTAATAGAGATGAGCTATAGCAAAGAAATTAATGGGTCACAGATCACAGTGGAAGGCCGCTGCCTGGATGAGGAACCGGGCCATCCAGAGGACTTGGGTAACACCAGACATTTACAACAGTTTTCTATTCCATTTGTAACCAACTGAGGGGGAGAGGTTGGGCTGTCCCAGTTCAAATAATGCAAAAGCCATTATCTTTGAGGAACAAACTCCCTGAGAAGCTTATGTGGCTCCATAATCTCCATTCAACATTATAGATTAATGGCTGGGAAGATGGACAGAAAGAGGGTGGAGGGGTTCCTGGCCGCCTGCTTGAGTGGCCAAGCTCTGATGGTGCTGCAGAACCTACCACCAGAAAAGAGACTGAGTTGTCCAGACCTGGTACAAGACCTTGGCATGCTAGCCATCAATCCGAGGTAGCCAAGGCACATCTAAGAGCTAGAAGAAGAGGGAAAGAAGAAACCCCACCTGGTTTGGAGGAGGACCCGTGGAGACTTGTGTTGCTAGCATACCCCGACACCACTGAGGCCTTCCATGATACACTGGCAATGGATCCATTTACAGATTTTCATCTGGACTTGGACCTTCAGATCAAGATCAGTGAAAGACATTCCAAGTCTGTGGAATTTGTTACGGAACTTTAATCTTTCCCTGCAGCAGTGTGCCTGGAGAAGCAACAGCCACTAGTGGGGAAGATGGAAGCTGATCGTCATGAGTCCTGTAAGTACAGCTCTATGTCTTCTGTGAAAGAGAAGGTTCTAATCTGGTACATGACCTTATTGTACAATTAGAACAACTGATACATTTTGGTTTGTAAAACAAGGGGAATTGGCAATAATGCAACCATTAAAGGAAACAGTTCAGATAAATGCGGGTACTGTGACAAAATTGGCCACAAGAAGGATTGTTATAAATTTAAGGAAGACCAAGACAGACTATAGTTTAGGAAACTGGGGAGCACGAAGCTGAAGGGGCAATATTTCGTGATGTTGAAAGGATCTGCCCCACAGCTTTTGTTTAGATGAAGGCAGTTGAACAACAATAAATGGGCATTTGGCTATTGAATCCATAATAGGACCTGTCAAATGTACAGTGGTGATTGACCCGGGCTCAAACATAACAGTTTTTAATCCAGACATGCTAAAAAGGCAACGGAATTGGGAATCCCAAATGGCACCACTTAATGGATTTCGAATGGAGACAAAGACTTGGGGCAAGGGCACCTGTCCAGAAATTGGGTTTAAAGACTGGACCTCTGAAATTCAAGGAAGAAGTTTGGGTGTCTGAAACTGGATGAGCTAACAATTGGTCTGAACTTCATTATGATTAAGGCTAAAATATTGTCATGGGTATTTTTAGTAAATTCATGGACAGGACGTGGGCAATAAACAATAAATCACAGAAGCTTGGAGCCTAACCACCCAGGGCTGAAGTCATGGAGGTCACATAAAATCACAGAATCTGTGACCTCTGTGACTTGTAGCCTTAATTATGATCAACAACTGAGTGGTCAGTGCCTTTATAAATTCAGTCTGTGGAAATTCCCTTGAAAGATATGGCCCAGGTGAAACAAATGATTGTAGACAAGTGGTTTGCAGTGAACAAGTTGTCCTGCCCCCAAGGAACTATAACAGCTGCATGCTTTGGTACCTTTCCAGCAAGGTAGATTTGCGGAGTGACTGAAACCAGTTTGGAGACCTATGGTATGGGGGGAAGCTTAGCTGCTAATGCTCTTGTGGATCTGAAACAGGAGCTGATCCCTGTTCATTTGCTGAATATTTCTGATAAGCTGCAAATAGTAAAAGAAGGGAAATCATTTCAGCAAGGTGTGATTTAGCATTTTCAGAATTGGAAAAAAGCTCTTGGGACTGCTCCTGGCTTGGCCTATCTGTGTTTCAAAACCCCTTCCCATAACTGTCAGGATGAGTTAATCAGCAGACCTCCACCTGAGAGGTTGAAATAGGGTTGTGAAATCCCCCAGGAGTTTGGACTGAGTGGACCAAGGTGTGTGTGTGTGTGTGTGTGTGCAGGCAGAACACACAGAAACTGAGAACAGACCAAATGGAGAGAGAGGCAGAGGCAAAAATCAAGAAAGCAAAGCAGTAGCCAGTGAGCAGTGTTCCCCTGCAAAAAGCTAGAGAGCCATCAGGAGATCCCAAAAACTCTAATGAGGCTTTGAGCTACAAGCAAAGAAACTCCTTCTTTTCTTCTTGGTTCAAATTTGTTAGTCTCTAAGGTGCCACAAGTGCTCCTTTTCTTTTTGGTTCCTCCTGTGTTCAGAAAAACAGGACATTGTACCTTCCTTATAAATAAGATTGCAACAAAGAAAATACCAGACGCCATCAGTTTCCACTTCCAATATCACCAGAGCCCTGAACTTTGATTAGCCACTTGCATCAAAATGGGGCACCAGTATCTAATGTAACACCATCAACTTCAGTGGAGGTGCACCAGGAATGAGTTTGGGGTTGTGAGTACTTCAATTGCTGGGCTATTGTACAAATTAGGTGCCAACCTCAGGGTCCTGAAAAACTGACAGTATGCTTCTCTTGTGGGCTACATTTGGATACTGCTACCACAAACCATGAATGGATACATTCCTTGAGCAAGTATGCATATGCTAAGATTTTGAATGCAATTATAAATGAAAATACCTGTTACTTCTTGTTGCATTTTAGGTGGGCAATGGACTTAAGGCAGTTGATCTAACTTTCTTATTGAATAAGTGAAAATAGGTTAGCTGCAGGATAAAATAAGTTGCATCATAAAGGACTATATTCTCCATTGTTTGGCATCTGTTTAGAGCTGGCTTGGATTGAGTGAGCTCCAGAAATGTCTTTGACCTGCGGGCTTGGGCTTTCACCAGCCATTCCACTGGCTTTTACTGGTAAGCACAATCCTTACAGTTGTTTAATAGCCAGAGCCATTTTCACTGGGATGTGTAAACTCTTCCAGCAACGGAGAGAAAACACGGAGATGATGTTGTGTTGTGTTTTTTGAAGGAGAGAAGAAAATGGAAGTAAAGTTATCAAGGGAATCGGGGATCAAGCAATCAAAGGATCAAGGTGCGCTAGGAAAGAGGCAGCACTCCCCTGAGAGTACAGCAGGGACCAAATTGACACGCTGAGACCCAGTTAATCTCCGCTTCTTCTCTTGCCATAGGTGTAATAAGCAGTGCCAGCTGTGGGGTTATTTTGGGTAAAAATTTTAAATTTTTTGACCAATCCTGAAACTTTTAACCTCTTAAAAGGTAGGGTGGTCAGAATTTGAAATTGGTGCAAAGTTTCTCAAACCTACTTTAGAAATGTTTAAAATGGCTCTAATGTACAAAGCTTTATTATTTTCTCAAGGCTGCTAATAAGAGATGACTTAGTAAGTCAGGGGTCAGTGTTGAGGCCAACACCATGGTATGTATTTAACTATTTTCAGAACAGAATCTGCCTTCTCATTCACACTTTGAACACTTAGAGTTACGAGTGACATCCTAGTACGCGGTGCTTCAGCCTTGTAATTGTAAATCTTCCTAATAGAACCCAGCCATTTCACACCATACACCATAAATCAGTGCCCCTGATGAGTGGGCTTTGAATGCCTGGACAAAAAAATAATTAATCAAGATTAAATCAAAACCAGTATGCTGCATCTGAATCAGGTGTTAGTCAGGATTCATTCCTATGAGGGGGAAAAATCACCTAAAAGTAATTTATAAATCCATGGCATGGTTCAGGTTGTGAGGAAATGTGAGTGATGTGGATTTCCAGGCTTTCTAGTGTGGAGATGCTTCATATGGTTGGAACTTGCTGCTCCTTGGCACATCATCTGGTTCCAGAATACAGGTGTCATGCAGCTTGCCACAAACAGCAAGGGGCTAATCCTGATCTCAGTTACATCAGTTTTACAACCGATTTCAGTGGAGTTCTGCCTAGTTTGTGCCAGTAAATGGGAAAAGAATTGTGTGCAGTTGAGGAAACCTAGAGAGATGGAAGGGGTCAGATCAATCAGCATTTGTAACATCAGTAAAACGGTGAAGGAGAATGGGGAAAAAAACCATCCAGGGAATATAATTCTAATCTGTATAACTGCCTTTCTTCCTTTATTGTTTGCAGTGGTTTTGTAGCAATGTTGGTCCTAGGATGTTGTAGAGAGAAGGCGGGTGGAGCAGTATCTTTTATTGGTCCAACTTCTGTTGGTGAAAGAGACAAGTTTTTGAATTTACACAGAACTCTTCTTCAAGTTTAGGAACGTACTGGGAGTGTCACAGCTAAATACAAGGTGGAACAGATCGTTAAGCATTAGGAGTTAACATATTGCAGGAGACTATTCAAGGTGAAGTGGGCAGTTAACTTCTGCAGTCCTAGGACAAAAGAGAGTTAGTAGGTTACAGATTTTTGTCATGAGCCAGAAATCAAGTGTCTTTATTGAATCCATGATTTTTAGTGTCATACAAAGTTATGAATTTAAGCTCCAAAGCACATCTTTGGAAGGTGTTGTGCTGGTTTCCTTTGAGGATGAGGACTGAGAGCTCAGATATGGAGTGACTGTTTTGTGAAACGTGTTCACCCATGGGTGATGACGTGTTTTTGTCTTTATCATGTTTCTGTGCGAGTTCATTTGAGAGCTGTTGCATAGAAATGCAACATGATTTTTCATTCTTTAGCCATTTTTCCATCCCTGTAGTTTCAGCCATTAATGAATCAAATCTCATTTATAGTAGACAATTGCTTGAACCAAAGCTGTGTCTGCAATTCCGCCAGGAGAACAACTCTTGAACAGATAAGAATATATACTTGCCAGTATCAACAGATAAATTAACTATGTACCATACATGGTCTGTTTACTTAATATGAATTAATACTCTGGTGAAAATTCATTACTAATATTTTCTTAAACAATATTTTAATTTATCTTTTACATGTAACATTCCTCCCTGTCTGGAATAGTTTTGAGCATATTTTCCCCATTTCTTCTCCAGGGTATCAGCAATTTGCATAACATTAGGTCAAAAGCCCCTTGAGAATTTATTACATGACAGTTTTGTAAAACAGATTTATCCTTTTCCTATGAATGGAAGCTAGACTTGTAGGATAACTTTACAAAGGCACAAAAACGCAAAACCCCTGGCTATTGGTTATTACCAACTACTTTGCAGAAAGTTTGAAAATGTAGATGAAGGCACCAAGCAGTCAATATGTCTGTCATTGTGGCACATAAAACAGACATTGCTGAGGCAATATAAACCATAATTCTCTCCAGAAGATTGATAAAGGTGGTTATGTAAAAAGTAATTATGATAAGAAGCTCATAGAAGTGGTAAGGCTGGCACTCAATTTCTCAGCATGGCATAGTCACCTTTTATACAGCATCTATACGCCCAATACTCGGCAAAGAAACCTCATCTTTATCCTGGATTCTTGTCTCTCAGATAAAAATATTTTGTTGGTAAAGCTTTTGACTTTGAAGAGAAAGTAATATACGTAGTCTTGGAATTCTGCCTCTGAGCTAAGGAACAATAACCTTAACTTTTTAATAGGCTCTATCACTCAACGGTCATTCCGAGAAGATTAATAGTAATGGCTCTATTTCAGTATTTTTTTTATAGCGGGTTGTAACGAAAATGAATGTTAGTTTCTATGTCAGATGAAGGTCACCTTGACCCCCACTGGCGCTAGGGAGAACTTCACTGAACTGTTTTTTGTTGTAGTTCAACTTTGGTTACCAGAATTAATAAAAGAGAAAAATAACCCCCCAAAACCTCACAATGCAGAATAACTCTGCAATCTCCAAATAAAACTGCCAACAGAGCATGAAAGCTGGATGGGAAGCAAAATAACTGATCTACTGGATTATTTGGAAATGAGTTACTCTGAGCTTACATTTTAGGTAAAAGGAAGATGAGATTTTTTTGCAGCTACGGTGGTGCAAACTGATCTTTTTGGCAGATCCCATCACCCAAATCATCCTAAACTCCTGAAAGAAGTCCAACCTGCCCCATCCCTGCTGCTTCTGCTCTTCTTACCTATCTCTGTGCTTCTGCCGGCCAACCTCCCACTGCAGTTTGTAGCTGATTCCCTCACTGACCCTACCCAGCACTCCTGGCTGAACTAACAATTCCTTTGCCGGTTTCCAATCCACTGCTCAAGATGAGAACAAGTAAATGGCATTAAGGCCTACTATGGGGAAAATAGGCCAGAAATCAGTAGAGCAATGAACAGCTGGGTCATGATTTTTTGTAGGCAGTAATCTGTTGGTTTCAGACTCACCTTCCCATTGCAGGGAAGTCTTCCTGACCCCCTACAATATAGTGAGCCTACCTTTGTATCAATTACCTACTGTATCTAAGCTAGAAATTTAAGCAACAACGGGAGAATTCCTGTGGTTTCTATTCTGGGCCTAATGCTGAACATTCATGGCTGCAAGTGAAGTCAAAGGGAACCACTGGTGCTCATCATCTCTTCCAATCAGACAGACATGAGAGGCCAGACTTTTGAAAGAGCTCAGGGTCCGATTTTCCCAGAGTTCAACACCCATATCTGGTGCTAGATTTTTCAAAAGAACTCAGTTTCCAGATAGGCCCCAAAATAGGCTGGCATGTCAGAAATGTTCTGCACTCAGTAGGTCCTGGGTGTTGACTTCCTTTGAAAATCTGGGCCCAGTTGTAGGGACTTGAACTTCCTAGATACATGGTGTTTATTTAACGATAACTCAGACAATTTGGGGATCTTTAATATTCCTTACTAGATTCGGATGACAACAGCAAAATGTGACATGGACTAATACCGTTTGGGGATCACAGAGAAATGTCTTCTCAAGATTACTTTCCCCCCCCACACACACACAGTAGAAGTAAGCAAAAATCCCACAGCTGGAATTTGGGTCTCCCATTCACACGCACAATGGCAGGTCCAATTCTTATTAAATTCTCTGGTCTATTGGCAGCTTGGTTCAGCTCTTAATTGCTTTGGACGTGACCGAGAACTGGAGTGGGCTGTTCAACTGGCAATCAGGGTTGTGCTACAAAGAAGTTTGCTAGGATGTTTAAATTAGTCACACATCCCCGGGGTAGTATGCTTTGCTGCCGTTGCCATTGAGACATACGCATGCTCTCTCACAAGCGTGAGTTAACCAGCTACAAGGCTGGTTTATGCGCAAGTTTTACTGGTATAACTATGTTGGTTAGTGGTGTGGCATCGTTATCCTGATAAAAGCCAGCACGTGTAGATGCAGTTATGCCAGTATAAATATGTTGGATACCAGTATGACTTATTTTGGTTCCCAAACCAGTATAAGCACCAATATAACTGCATCCACGCTACTGCTTGAACAATAAAGTGGCAAAACCTTTCTAGTTTAGGCAAGCGCTAAGAAGGAGCATCCCACTAGTTTAGGTGATAGCAGTGCAAGCAGGGTCAGAATGAGCTCTCCCCTGACACCTAGTAATGATTTGAGGGGAAAAGATTTCAGGAACAGACCGTATTTGCATAAACACACCTACTCACATGAATGCTCCTCTGAACTCTGGGTCTTCACTGACCAAGGACAGCAACTGTGAATGGGCAGTTAAAGGAGCGTTTGTTTGTCGGACTTTCACGCTGCAAGGTGAGATACTGAGGCAAAGGAAACTGACCAACGTATTCTGGGGTGGGTATTTGCTTGTGGTCATATGCTTGCCAATCATGGGTATGGTGTTTTCACAAATAAATGCTGGGTTCTTTTTCCGTTGTTATTAAAAGTTTACTTTGCTATACACAGAGTCTGAGCTTGCGAGAGGGCAAGAAGGATGAATTCAAACTGGAACAGGTACAGAGAAGGGCTACTAGGATGATTTGAGGAATGGGAAACCTGTCTTATGAAAGGACACTCAAGGAGCTTGGCTTGTTTAGCCTAACCAAAAGAAGGTTGAGGGGAGATATGATTGCTCTCTATAAATATATCAGAGGGATAAATACTGGAGAGGAAGAGGAATTATTTAAGCTCAGTACCAGCGTGGACACAAGAACAAATGGATATAAACTGGTCATCGGGAAGTTTAGACTTGAAATTAGATGAAGGTTTCTAACCATCAGAGGAGTGAAGTTCTGGAGCAGCCTTACAAGGGGAGCGGTGGGGGGGGGGAAGGGGGAAGCAAAAGACCTATCTGGCTTTAAGATTAAACTCAATAAGTTTATGGAGGAGGTGGTATGATGGGATAACATGATTTGGGCAATGAATTGATCTTTAAATATTCATTGTAAATAGGCCCAATGGCCTGTGATGGGATGTTAGATGGGGTGGGATCTGAGTTACTACAGAGAATTCTTTCCTGAGTATCTGGCTGGTGCCAGAATCTTCCCCATATGCTCAGGGTTTAGCTGATCAGCATATATGAGGTCGGGAAGGAATTTTCCTCCAGGGCAGATTGGCAGAGGCCTTGGAGATTTTTCGCCTTTCTCTGTAGCATGGGGCATGGGTCATTTGCTGGAGGATTCTCTGCTCCTTGAAGTCTTTAAACCATGATTTGAGGACTTCAATAGCTCAGAGATAGGTGAGAGGTTTATCACAGGAGTGGGTGGGTGAGATTCTGTGGCCTGCATTATGCAGGAGGTCAGACTAGATGATCATAATGGTCCCTTCTGACCTTAATATCTATGAATCTCTGAAAAAGTATTACCTCTTAGAGGTGCCCGGGGTGGTGTTTAATTTCCCTAGATTATTGGGAGGGGGGCTTGAGCCAGTTTTGTTTTGTATTGTTAAGAGTAACCCTTAGATATTGAACCCAACCCTTGTTGCAGCCAACTCCACCTGGCAGAAGGGTTACACCAGCATAAGGGGTCTCTAGTTCAGTTCTTTATTTGCATTCAAAGGTTCTAAAGCATCCAGGATTTGGGGCTGAAGGATAGTAGAAATGGACGTTTCTAGACACAGACTGAAGTTGTGAGAGCAGTAAAGGGTCTAAGGAAACACGAATTTAGGAGCTCTGGAAGTATTGCATCCTGATTTTGGCTTCAGGGAATCAAGAGCTGATTCTTTTCCTGAGCCAGAGAGAATGGAATTCTTGAGATCAGACTGTATATTTGTCAAACAGAGGAGTTTATTAGACTATTATGAGACATGATGTATTCTACACTCATTGAAGTTCAAGCTTAAAGTTCTGGATTCGTAGATTAATTAAAAACATATGTGCAAAAGATATATGTGTGCTGTCAGAAGTGTGATACCTAACCCAGCAGAAATAGGTCATTGAACCATTTTCCAGAAAATGTCTTAAGTATTTAATTGCCCATATACAACCTATTCTTTAAGCATAGAAGCCATACATTAGATTCATGTCCAACTTGAGTAGCCAGTTTTCTATAGTGCTTTTGTCTGTGTGATTTAAAAGAAAGAAGAGCTGAATAAGTTAATGTAGCTTTCTGGCAAATAGGGTGGAAATTCTGGTGACTGCGGGAAAGGTGGCTTACCATCCCATTGGGCGCACACACATGTTGCAAAAGCAAGCTTTCTGTTGTTGTTTATTCTTTGTCTTACCGTAGCATGTAGGGATCAGGACCCCATTGTGCTAGGCAGTGTTCAAACATTAGAAAAAAGAGTCTCTGCCCTGAAGAACTCACATTGCAAGTGTGAGTAAAAGGCAAGAGACAAGAAGTGAATACAACAGACAGAGAGGAGGAGCATCAGAAAGCAATAGCACAGTATGAATTAGCATGAGCCATGGTCATAGTCCACTGGCTGCCTAATCAATGTGCATGCTTATCCTAACTTAAACCAACTCCATCATTCATCCACTTGTGCCAAAAGCAGGAATCATATAGCTGGAGAGGCCCATCCTTTGGTACAAGGAGCAACGTGTATGTCCCCGTTAGCCATCCTCTTTGGCTCCTCTCATTGAAGGCCTGTGACATGTTTTCCCTGTGACTTTTTTGAACAGCTTTTTTCCAGCGAAGGCTGAAAGGGCGGACTTTTAGGTGGTGGTTCTGGAACATGCATACTTGCAGGCATAGTCAGAATTTGGCCCCACATTTAATGTCCTCAGCTACAAAAGCAACATTTTGAATGCAGCACTTAGCTTATGGTGGCAATGGGACAGGCCACAGAAGATTTAACTATGTGCATAAAAATGTGTCTGGGCTTTTCTGGTCTTCCCTGGAAATATCAGAAGATGGAGCTTTCCCAGGAAATTTGTAGCACCTTTCCCATTTCTTCTACGCTAGAAAAACAATACCTTCCTTGCTTCATTTCCATCCTAAACCAGGAATTTCAGATGCAATGAAAAAAAACATGATACAAAATTTGGGGTCACCTTGACTTGATTCTATTTTATCAGAATCATACTACTAAGCATTTACGTGTTCAATGTGCTGGGCAAGCTATTTAGTCTTTGCAGATGGAGAAGCTCAGGTTCAGAGAGGTAATGAGCCAAATTCTTCCATCTGCTAAATCCATTTTGCAAAGCTCTTGTGGCTCAAAGTGAACTTAGGTTGGCCAGCAATGTCTAGCAGATAATTCCGCCGTGCACGGAAGCCTGCAACTGGCAGAGATCACTCTTGTATTAGCCAATATCTTCCCTTTCCACCCTCATTCAGCATAAGGGCATGCTGGTGGCAGGACTCTCCACTGGGTGAAGAATCCAGACTAACTGGGTTTGCCCAAAGCCACGCCCTGGGTAAATGCCCAAACTGGGTTTGAAACTCAGAAGTTCCTGACTGCCAGCCTCACTTTTTTTTTTTCAGAAGACCATGCTTTTATCGAGACCTGCTTTGCCCATCCTGCAGCTAACTAGTTTTATTAGTGTTACCAACATTGGTCAACCAGAGAAAGAACAGCAAAAACATTGTAAGTGAGGTACGAGAATAGAACAGAGAAAGTGCTTAAAATACATTGGCGTGTAGCAGATCAGAGCAGAAATAGATGGTAAATATCTTATCTATAGTTCTTCCCCACCCAAAATCAATCTTGAGAATCTTACTTTTTCCCCCCCAAAATGAAGATCCTCTTTCATATCCAAACCACTTGGGAGTAATTTAATCTCCTGTTCAACTCCTGCCCAATCATTTTATCTTTCATTTCCGTCCATTGTATTCCATCTGGCATGTGGCCCATCTGTTATAAGTCCCAGATATCATAAAGTAATTTTGGAGATTTATGGAACGGGAAAATAAGAATCAGGTGGGTTGAAGCAAAAGCTGCTTATGGTGCGTGGACATCTCGGGGGAATTGCACAGAGCCTGCAATGGCACAGAAGTGTCTCTGTGGAACAAAGCCAGAGAGATAAGGCAAAGAAACCCTAGTTTTCTGTAAGAACTGTATTTGTGCCAAGTCACAGGTACTTACTCCTATTAAGGTTTCAGAGTAGCAGCCATGTTAGTCTGTATTTGCAAAAAGAAAAGGAGTACTTGTGGCACCTTAGAGACTAACAAATTTATTTGAGCATAAGCTTTCATGAGCTACATCCGATGCATCCGATGACGTGAGCTGTAGCTCACAAAAGCTTATGCTCAAATAAATTTGTTAGTCTCTAAGGTGCCACAAGTACTCCTTTTCTTTTTACTCCTATTTAGGGGAATGGTGCTCTGTGGACTCGAAGGGAAGATTTTCAAAGGCTTGAATTGCAGCTAGATGACTAGTTCTCATAGGAGTTGGGCACCTTTGAAAATCTTCCTGTAATTGCAGTGCTGATAAAACTGACCAAAAAGTCACTTCAATGTGGTAAAAATTAAAGTTTTTAATCATTTGTTGGTTTTTGCCTTATGTTTGCACTTTTCTTGACAACAAAAGCAGGATCTCGTTAGCAGAAAGTCTCTTTCAAATTCTCTGCTAGTCTCTAATAGCTGAACTGGGAAGGGTATGTTTGTAGTAAGCTTGCTGTCAGTTGCCACATGTCTCAAGAGAGAGCCTGCTTCTGTCCTGCTTCTGTTCTTGCCTAGTGTAAAAAGCCTGCATTAAATTGCTTCTGGAGCCCATGGGCATGAGGCAATCTGCAAAATCTCATTGAAAAATTGCAAAATAGGTCAGAACTTCATGAAATGAAAGCAAGTGTTGTGAAATTTTGCAATCATGGGGGAATAATTGCTAAATTTTTCACTGCTACAAATTGTTGTGAATATTGATTAGTATTTAAAGTAGATGTGGATCTAGGCAGCCATGTAAAGTGTTGTCTCAAAATGTCGATCATTATATTACCTAGTCTAATGACAAAACAACCCTTCCCTCCCTCTTATCCGGGACTTTGGATCTCCAGTTGACATTAGGAAGCCAAAATAATGATGGCATTCCCACCCCTTTAAATACTTTTTGTCCTGCATCCAGATGTGCAAGAGGGATGAAATAAAAAGCATGCAAATCCCATACTCCACATTACTAATTGACATAATATAGGGACAGGCAGTAAACCAGCCAATGACATTGCCAAAAAACATAGAGGAATGGTAGGAAGCCTCCCAGAATAGCCAAAATACAGATCAAGCACATAGGAAATCAGCTTTGAGCATTAAATCCTGGTGTGACATTGAGATGAAAAAGCTCCAAGCATTGTTGGAATGTACAAAGGAAGACCAAGCACATTAGTATACATACAGGAGCACATAACAAATATCCAAGTGCCTGGCATTGCCCCGAGCATGCACAGACACATGTGATAGCTCAGCCGAGATATATGCAGGAGCAGGTAGAAAATAAGTCCCCTGCCTTGGCAAATAGTCCTTTGTGCTAGTTTGCTTCTGGTTCAATGCAGAAACGTTCAGGAAATGAGGCGCAGCACTGCCAAAAGACCTCCTTATTGTAATCAACAGGAAGCCTCCAAAGGCTCGGAGGTGGTTCGGGAGAAGGATCCAGTGGTTCACCTGTTTCCTCAAGCTCACTCGGCCTGCAGAGGGCCCCAGCAGTCATCACAAGAATCATTCACCCTCTTCCAAAAAAGTGCCAGAGCAATGGTATGGTCTGGTTTACCATGTGCTCTAGTTTGCTGTGAGCTCTCCCCAGCCCTTGCCTAAAGAATGCCTTTCATCACTTCTACCTCATGTTGCCTTCTGGCTGGAGGCCCAGTGATTCCTTACCCCTCCCTCCAACATAGTCGGCCATTGCAGTTTGGACATATACAAGAGCGGCCCTGAAAGGTGTGCTTCAAAGGAACGTGCAAGGAACATGGATAATTATGGAATTACCAATTCACTGGGGAAATTCCTTCTCAGTCCCCATCAGTGAGTGGCTGTCTTATACCCTGTAACACAAGTGTTTTTGCCTTCCCCCTTTTTTTTGTTAATCCTATTTAATGTGACAGTGGATGTTAGATACAAGGCCCTGTTCCAGCAATGCAATTAGGCATGTGCATCGTCCCAATGACTTTAGAATCCCAGTAAGAGCTTGGAATCAATATTTGTGGCAATGAGTTCCACTGTTAAAGCAATAATTTAATACACAAAACAAAAAATCCCCCCACTGCATTAAAAATTCCGTTCTATTGTACTTCATCCTAGACACGAAAATATTTACACAGCTAAAATCATGAGGAAAATAAGTTTTATGTTTCTCATGGACAAATTGTCAGTAGTGGTAGAAGAGTTTACATTTTAATCATTGCTGAAGCCTCTTCTAACATCCTTCCTAAGGCATACAGATTTCCCTTGTAATACATTGCAATCAGTTGCACAACAATAGCCATTGCTGTGTTGTATTGTACACTGTTAATGGACACGGACACATGTATTTCCAGTGAATCTTGAGGAGACATTTGGCTGTTCTTAGTCCACGTTCTTGAGGGCAAAATCACATTTCACATCCTAAAACTCCCAGTGACTTCAACAGCAGTCTTGGGTGAGCGAGAGATGCAAGACTTGCCCCTTAAGTGTTAGGTTTCCAAAATGTTAGTTTTAGGGATTGTTATACAGCCTGTAACTGTTTGAATTTTAATGAATAGCTGTGATGATAACCAGATTCTCATGTTTTATAGAAAACCGACACTTCATAATACTAAAAAGTGCTATTTTCTACATCTGTGCTGGTTTCCTACAACTCTGGAAATGAAATTATTGGCCGATGTCTTATAACTACCTATTGAATAACTATCACTAGCCTGTTCATTATATGTCCAAAATATATAAATAACAAAGAGGAATTCCATATGCTCAGGAAAATTGGAAAACCCAACAAAAATATTACTCAAATCTGGCATAGTGTTTCGTAAAGAGCAGTCAAAGAAAAAGTGTTTTTTCTCTCCCCTGTGCTAGTATTATTGCAATAATAAAATAAAAAGTTTGCTGTCATCAGCTTTTTATCAGCTATTTGATATCCAAGAGCACTGTCCGCCAGAAATGTTGGCTTTGTAGTGTGCCCATAGGCATCCATGAGATAGTAGCTACATGGGCTTATTGCTAATTATTTCCATAGCACCATATGCATAACATTTTGCAGTAGAAAATGGACACCATACTGGCTTCTAGGCACTTAGTCTAATACTCATAACCTCAGAGTTCTATGACACTGCATTGCAATCATCTATGTTCTGTGAGAATGGGGATCACCATGAGGTTACCTTAACTTCAGTCTCCCTGCTCATAAAAGGATAATGCAGGAGCGGGAAGCTAGACAACTGCACCTGGAATTTATAAATCTAGAAATATCTGTTGTCATTCCCATGTGTGGGATTGCAGAAACTCACAGGATGTAATGAGATACAGGGTACATCTGGGTATTGGTCCTTCCTAGGAGAACTTCTAGGGAGTTTCTTATTAGCCAGATCTGAATGAAAGAGTAGTTGTCTTGCTCTCAGAGAGTGATTGCAACATGTAACGCACACTTTTCTATCTGTGTCAGGTTTGATGGAGATGTTTTGGACCAAATTTTGCTAATGAGCACTGGTGTGAATTTGGAGTAATTTTCTTTATGCCAGTGGGATTACATCAAATTTACAGCCATGTAATTAACAGCTAAATCCAGTGGCCCTTAACTGAGTAGAACTGTTCAAGCTACATGAGAATGAGGACCACAGAATGGCCCTGACAGCAGTGCAGACCCAGCACAGTCCAGTTCTCTGCTTCAGTTCAAAACAAGGGAATTCTGGGAGGAGTAGTTCCCACAGCTGATGGGAGTGTTAGACCTCACAGCAAAGAATGCTGGGAAGGAGTGCTGGAGGATATAAAACAGCCCTTCCCCCCGCAAAAGAAGGAAGGCTCAAGATGTGCAGCAAGGCTTCTCTCCTGAGGGAGACATTAAGAAAGGGGCAGTAGCTTTGGTCTGGGAAGGTCTTGGAGAAGGTTTTGAAGAAACCAATGAAAGGGGCTATGAAGAGGCCTAGAGAGGCAACTAGATGTTTGGGTAAGTGACACCAAGTGTGTGTGTGTATGGGAGGGGGGATGATGGTTTGGTGAGACAGCCCAGACCTGGGAGAGGAATTCATGGCCCATAACAGAGCAAAGGAAGAAGCCTTAAGGGGAGAGAAATGGGGAGAGTTGGTGGTTGGCCCTGACACCTGTTTCTTTGTCTAGGGCACTGAGCCCCTAGCAAGGGGGGTAAGGAGAGAGCACACGGATCTCCAGCTATTCTCTGCTGTGGAAGAGCCCTCAAGCTCCTTTAACTTGTGTCAGGAGCGGGGCAGGCCCTGGGCTAGGCTCAGAATACTGGTGGCACTAAGGTAGCTTAGAGCCACCTTTCTCTCCCTCTGGTGCCACCCCGATGTCAGCTCACAGTGGTGTGCTGCTAGAATGATGTATCTCTAGACTGTCAAAGAGTTAAACCGCCCCGCCCCCAACCTCAGCAGCTGGTATTGAGCATAGTGAACGAATGTTCCCACGGGCACCGGAGTGAGCGCCTGAATTCTCTATTTCAGAACGAACACAGTGATGCAGTCCATGCTATTTTTAAGAGCAATGCTCTGCACCTAGTGTACTCATCCGTGTGTGTGTATAATCGCTATGTGCATCATTTGAAGCTCTTATAAACAAGATCCTCTCTGAGGAGTCATACATTAGGCAGCGTCCTTGAACAGTCACTAAGTCGTAAATGTTCACTGAGGTCCAAGTAGGGGCCGAATGTGCAGGGAAAACAAATTGTGTCAAGGAAGAATTATGGGACTTGGACGGTGGTGCGCATTAGTCTTGCCAGAGATGCAAAAGGAGGAGGAGGCACAAGGGAATTTAACTGCTGGAACATATCTGAAGGGCTGTGCCAATCAAAACCTGAGCAAATCCCTGACAAACACCAGCTGATAGTAATGTATTTCTTCTGTTAATTGCGTCTGAGTAAGGAAACTAGAGGAACCTCTTCTGCAGATGTCAGGAGGATGCCGTACAATGCAGAGAGGCACTTGTTAAGCCTCTGTTTGCTGGTGGCACAAGGATCATTCAAATTGACAAGGAGGAAAAGCAAAGAGCATCCGCTCTTCCTCTGCATCTGCAGGGTCGCTGCTTTTAATTTGTGAATTTGCATGATGGAAGGCCTGAGAATCTCGTTAGAGCTGCAGAGGGAGCCTCTTTTGTTTTTAAAGGGAGTTCTAACATGAATTGCCCAGGCTTTTAAAGGCTATCTTTCTTTCTCAGCATTAGAAGCAATTCAAAACCTGAGTCCAGGGGTGCTGGAACAATTTGTATAGTGGGAGTTCTGGGAGCCATTGAACCAAACTGTAAACCCTGTATATGATGGAAACCGCTTCAAGGCAGGGGGTGCGGCAGCACCCCTACTTCCAGTACCCCTAGTTCCAGCACCCGTGCCTGATCCTCCAGAGAGCAGTATATGAGCCTGATCTATGGCATTATGGGTAAAGGAGGGCTGAGGATTGGTGGTGAAGAGGGCTTGCATTTACTTGCATTCTTATGTATTATTTAAAAACAAAAATGCAAAATAAAGAATAAAAGACTTGTACAGTTGGTGTGAGAGCTTGAGTGATGGCCACAGCAATAAGTTCTGTGGATACCGTCGCTAAAAACACCTGTCAAAAACTTAACAGTCGTAGTTCTCCAAATCCGGCTATATCGTCATCATTTCTGAGCCATCAGTTCTGACCTGCTCTGTTGCTAAGTTCAGGGCAGCAGGAATATTGGAAGGGGGCAGAGAAAGCTGGCTTTAAGTCCCCTTTGTGCTCCCAGAATTCCGAGTCTCTCCAGTGCAAGTTATAGCAACCTCAAGACCGCTCTTGGTTATGTCCTGCTCACTATTGCCCCTTATAGGTCATTAGAAGCAGAGATAAGCTGGGGCACAGTGGAGAATCTGCCCCTCAACTCTAATCAAACCCTGACATAATTGCCAGGCTGGGTTTCTCTGCCCCAGTGCTATCATTATGCAGCCCCCCTCCCTCATTTCAACTTGCAGAAGAGTGAGGGTCTTGTGCAAATATAAAGCAGCTCTGCATGTTATAAAATTCACTTTCTTTGAGCAGAGATCGAGCTGCGTTGATGAGATGAAGTTCAGGCACTTTTGAACACACAGGGCCTTGCAGAGAAATGTTTGCGGGGAGAACCTGAAACTCTGGTGCAGGCAAATATAATCAGGTGTCAGGGAGGTTTCCTTCTGTATCCTCTTACTATTATCATAATTGTTTATGTTGAGCAACACCTATAGCCCCACTTGTGATGGGGCCCCATCCTGCTAGGGGCTATACAGGCGCATGAAAGAAAGCCCCTGCCCTGAATTGCCTACAATCTAAAGAGGCAAGACGGACAGAGATCAGGAGGGGATACCGAGCAGAAAGAGGGGAAGTGAGTTGCCAAGGTCACACAGCAGTTCAGTGGCTCAGCTGGGAATAGAAGCCAGGTTTTCTGACTCCCAGGCCGGTGCTCTATCTGCTGGAGACCACTGCCTTCCTAAACTCAGTCCATATTCTCCAGAACTGATGAACCTCTTCGACAAAATTTTGTTCCCTCTGTCTCACAGGCATGGCGGCAGTGGAGCCGTTCCCTGTGTTGCTTCAACCAGCAGGTTCTGGAGTCCATTGAAGGCTGGATGCCCTCCCCACTGCTTCCACCATTACTTTCTCCTCTCACAGGTTCAGCAATAGGAGAGCAGCTATAGCCACTCAGGAGAGCCCAGCAGTGCTTCCACTAGCCTAGACCCCAAAGCCTTGGAGGACGAGAATCATCTTTCTCAGGGCAGAATCCCATGACTCTTTCCCACTAGACCGTGGACTGAATCTGTGATTGTCTTACCAGGTCCAAGTTTAGTTCCACGCCTTCAGAGCTCCTCTCTTTTGGGGGCAATGACAGGGTTAACCAGTGACCAGCCAGCCTTCAGCAAGCAAAGTATTTGATATTCAGAACAAAAGCATTACAGAAAAAACAACAGATCTTAATAGTAACCAGCTTATAAGTAGGTTTTAGCTTACTGAGCAGTCACCCATCTCTCACCCAGTGATCCTGATAGGAACAAAATACTTCAATCTCTTTCCATAGGTTCTGTCCCTCTCGGTCACAGTGTCATGTCACTTCCTGGATTCCCTCCCACTGTCAGTCTGGTCACTTTATATAGTTTTCAGTTCTCTGTTAGCCTTCATAAACCAGTCTTTGCCATTTCCCCCAGGGGGAGAGGCTTCCTCAGACTTGATTACCTGCCTAGAAATTTGCATTAATTGCTGCCCCTTGCTTCAGTGATTTCCTTCAGGAAACCCCTCTAGTTCCCCTAGGGAGCTAGAATAGAATCCACAGCTCATAGCATTTAAAGGTTGATAACATAGTCTCTGAATATCCCTTGTGCCCATAAAATCTGTCTCAGACTCTGATACATAAGTGGGGTGCCCTCATGGAGGTCAGAGGTGCACTTACCTTGGGATGTGTGACAGGAGCAAACACTTTTTCATCCATATATTTCCTGATCCTCTGCCTGGTTATAATCCCAGTAACTGAGTTAATCTGTTCTCTCTTTCCCATGATGCGGTCCGAAACTTCCCATCAGCTGAAACACTGAATTTGACACATTAATCATTGGTCATTTCACAAATAGCTTTGTTTCTTTGCTGAGAAGGAAAGGGCATTCCCCACTCTAATCTATCCTTTTGGGAAAGCACATGTGCTACCAAGGTTTAGGAGCAAAGACGTAATCATTTTGATTGTTTAGTACTATATATTCTGTTGCATTTTAGGCTCCAGCGTAAGTAGACAACTGATCGGTGCCAGCTGGCATAATCTAGAGAAAACCACTGGGAAAGAGTCACGTGTGAAGGCATTTTGAAGATCTTTTAAAATTCAAAGTGCATTGTGATTTTAAACCAAGTCCCTTTATCGCTTTTAAAATTAAGAGTAAAAAGGAGTCAACTGAATGAAAATAAAATATAAAAATGTTCATATTAGGCAAGTTTTGCTCTGATTGGTGCGCTGCTTTTCTGTTGAGTATGGAATTGGGCTGCTTTAATGTTTCTTAGGTTTCTCATTTACATCTGCATGAGGCATTATGTGCCTGAGAAGTAATCATCTCCATATTGTTCTGTGTTCCCCCCCAAGTGGCTATTGCATCCACCTGTTGTCTCTTGTCATATGCTTAGACTGCAGGCTCTTTGGGGGAGGGAGAATCTATGTTATTTCATGTACAGAGCTTAGTACGCTGGGGCCATGATCTCTGAATGAACCCTTGAGGCACTATCACAGTACAAATAATGAAAAGCAGAATATGCAGCTAATCGCCAAAGTAGCATCATCCAGCACGTCTTAAATAATGCACTGATGAAACACGTACAGACTAAGGTGGGGGTGGGGGGAGGGGAAGAGAACTGTGTGAGCTCTCCTAAAAGGCCATTTAGATATGAGAGAGACTTATTAGCTCATCTAATCCACCATGTCAGTGCAGGATTGGTCTCTACGGTACATTCCCCGGTGTTTTTGTCATCATCTAGTGCATCAGTAGGGTGAGTACTTCATGGTTGTAATTCCCATGAACAGTGTGGTCGTACTGGAATTACATAGAGCCTTAAGGGACCTGGCCCTTGGTTCATCTTTTTCTCAGGATTCAGCAATGCTGTTCCCCTTTGGCAGCATGGCTTACGATGCTTGCTCGGTTCATGTGTTTGTTGAACTCTCATGTTTTGACAAACTCCGTTCCGACTCCATCAAAGCTGGCAAATCATGTTGGAAAGAATCCATGACCTGGCATTAAGCAGTATGTAGCATATGGCGAAGTTACAGTTTTGCTTTGTTTCAGAGGGGTAGCCGTGTTAGTCTGTATCTGCAAAAAAAAACCCGAGGAGTCCTTGCGGTACCTTAGAGACTAACACATTTATTTGGGCATAAGCTTTCGTGGGCTACAGCCCACTTCATCGGATGCATGCAGTGGAAAATACAGTAGGAAGATATATATACACAGAGAACATGAAAAAATGGGTGTTGCCATACCAACTGTAACAAGACCAATTAATTAAGGTGGGCTATTATCAGCAGGAGGGAAAAAAAACCTTTTGTAGTGATATTCGGATTGGCCCATTTCAAACCGTTGACAAGAAAGTGTGAGTAACAGTAGGGGGAAAAAATTAGCATGGGGAAATAGTTTTTACTTTGTGTAATGACACATCCACTTCCAGTCTTTTTTCAAGCCTAATTTAATGGTGTCCAGTTTGCAAATTAATTCCAAATCTGCATTTTAGCGTTGGAGTCTGTTTTTGCAGGGGTTTTTTTGAGAATTGCGACTTTTAGGTCTGAAATTGAGTGACCAGGGAGGTTGAAGTGTTCTCCAACTGGTTTTTGAATGTTATAATTCTTGATGTCTGATTTGTGTCCATTTATTCTTTTGCACAGAGATTGTCCGGTTTGGCCACTGTATATGACAGAGGGGCATTGTTGGCACATGATGGCATATATCACATTGGTAGATGTGCAGGTGAACGAGCCTATTATGGTATGGCTGATGTGAATAGGTTGTATGATGGTGTCCCTTGAATAGATATGTAGACAGAGTTGGCAACCGGCTTTGTTGCAAGGATAGGTTCCTGGGTTATTGTTTTTATTGTGTGGTGTGTGGTTGCTGGTGACTGGCCTGTCTCCAAAGATTTGTGAGAGTGAGGGATCGTCCTTCAGGATAGATTGTAGATCCTTGATGCTGCACTGGAGAGGTTTAAGTTGGGGGCTGAAGGTGATGGCTAGAGGCATTCTGTTATTTTTTTTGTTGGGCCTGTCCTGGAGTAGGTGACTTCTGGGTATTCTTCTGGCTCTGTCAATCTGTTTCTTCACTTGAGCAGGTGCATGTTGTAGTTTTAAGAACGCTCAATAGAGATCTTGTAGGTGTTTGTCTCTGTCTGAGGGATTGGAGCAAATGCGGTTGTATCTTAAAGCTTGGCTGTAGACAATGGATCGTGTGGTGTGGTCTGGATGAAAGCTGGAGGCATGTAGGTAAGCATAGCGGTCAGTAGGTTTCCGATATAGAGTGGTGTTTATGTGACCATCGCTTATTAGCACTGTAGTGTCCAGGAAGTGGATCTCTTGTGTGGACTGGTCCAGGCTGAGGTTGATGGTGGGATGGAAATTGTTGAAATCATGGTGGAATTCCTCAAGGGCTTCTTTTCCATGGGTCCAGATGATGAAGATGTCATCAATGTAGCATAAGTAGAGTAGGGGCATTAGGGGATGAGAGCTGAGGAAGCGTTCTAAGTCAGCTATAAAAAATGTTGGCATACTGTGGGCCATGTGGGTACCCATCACAGTGCCGCTGATTTGAAGGTATACATTGTCCCCAAATGTGAAATAGTTGTGGGTGAGGACAAAGTCACAAAGTTCAGCCACTAGGTTTGCCATGACATTATCAGGGATACTGTTCCTGATGGATCGTAGTCCATCTTTGTGTGCAATGTTGGTGTAGAGGGCTTCTACATCCATAGTGGCTAGGATGGTGTTTTCAGGAAGATCACCGATGGATTGTAGTTTCCTCAGGAAGTCAGTGGTGTCTCGAAGATAGCTGGGAATATTGGTAGCATAGGGCCTGAGGAGGGAGTCTACATAGCCAAACAATCCTGCTGTCAGGCTGCCAATGCCTGAGATGATGGAGTGTCCAGGATTTCCAGGTTTATGGATTTTGGGTAGCAGATAGAATACCCCTGGTCGTGGTTCTAGGGGTGTGTCTGTGCAGTTTTGTTCCTGTACTTTTTCTGGGAATTTCTTGAGCAAATGCTGTAGTTTCTTTTGGTAACCCTCAGTGAGATCAGAGGTTAATGGCCTGTGGAATGTGATGTTAGAGAGCTGCCTAGCAGCCGCTCCTTCATGTTCCGACCTATTCATGATGACGACAGCACCTCCTTTGTCAGCCTTTTTGATTATGTTGTTAGAGTTGTTCCTGAGGCTGTAGATGGCGTTGTGTTCTGCACGGCTGAGGTTATGAGGGAAGTGACTCAAACTGTGGGAGAAAATGCCACATTTAACCGAAAAAGTGATAAGCCCTTAAAAAGCTCACATTATAAACTAACAAATGAATGAAGACGAGTGGACTCAGGTAAAACAACACAGGAAAGTCTAAGGGGAACAGAATAGAGAAATAAAGGAAGAGGCCCATATTCTTCTCTGATTTATCCCCATGCAATCCTGTCAACATCTTTTGACATTAATGGGGCTGTAGCTGAAAGTCAGGGTTGTAACTGTAACTGTTGGCCTAGAAAATTAAAGATCAAAAGCATACCCAGAGACCAAAACTAACATTGAAAAGAAGGCAATCAAGAAAAGAATAGAAAATGGTAAATCAGTTGCAAACAGGAGGGAGAAATCAAAGCATAAAGAAAAAAGGGGACAAGAAAATGGTAAAGAACTTGATCAAAGAAAGAGCAATGAAAATAGAAAACACAGAATAGCAAGCAAAGGGACCTCACAGAAGGGCAACACAAAACTGTCAAAGAAGAAAGAAAAGAAAGATGCAGAGATGAGAAAGGGTAATCCAAAGGAGAGGGAAGGAAGGATGCCCTCAACAAAGGAAGGAAAGCTCTGAAACCCGAGTGTTCTGCTGGAGCAGGAGATAGGTTGAAAGTTTCCTGCCTTTGTTCCCTCTACATCTCCGATTCCTGAGTTGTTGCCAGGACTATGCTGAGCTGCTCTGCGTAGGTGAGTGATAGCAATAGAGAGTGGTTGAAAAATTCGCTGAAAGGTAGCCCAGCCAATATATAGCAGCCCGAAAGGCTTCAGAGATTGGGATTTGCGTAGCTAGCGGGAAATGTTTTACTGACAGAGCTTTTCAGTGGCAAATGCCATTTGTGTCAAAATTGAAACACTTTGATGAAGTTTGATTTATGAAAAAAATGAAAAAGGGGTTTCAATCATTGCATATGTCCCATTTCAATATTTTTGGAATGGAATGTTTCATTCTTTGAAGCAATTTTTCAAAAGGCAATTAATTGTTTTTGTATATAAACAAATACAAACAGGTCAAAACTGGAACAATATGGTTTGATTTAATCAAAATAAAATATCTTGATTGATGCCCAAATGATTTTTTTTTCAGAATTCCATTTCTTGAGAAATTTCAAAATGTGTTGTGTTGTATTTTGGAACAGAATTTCCTGGCAAACAGAAAATCTCTTTCCTGCCTGGCTCTTGATTTGAGACAGTTTCACTGAACCTTGGCTACTGCTGGGGCATGGCAAGAACATAATAAGGAGGATCCAGAACTCCTCCAATTACATTGGCCTTCAACCAACAAAGCTCCATCAACTTCAATGCAGTTACTCTGTGCCAGTATACAAGGGAGGGAGGATCAGACCCAAGAATTAGCTCCGGTACAGGGGAAGGAGCACACAGAGAGAGAAGGGATAGCATGAAATGGAGGAGGAGGAGTGAAAGAAAGAGACAAAATTAAACAAGTAGACGGGAAGGAGGCCCAGTATAATGCAAGTGAAGTTTCTTGCCAGGATCTGCACCATGGTTTTCATTAACCTACAACACTCTCCCTTCCTTTGCCTTCTCCACTATAGGAAATTACATTGTGTTAACCAGTAGGATGTTAAACCCTGTATGTCCTTGTCTGCACTGTTGATATGTCTACACAGCAAAAACAAACAAAAATCCATGGGAGTGTTCCTCAGAGCCTGGATCAACCCGACCCAAACACCTGGGTCCAGCCCAAGCCCAAACATCTACACCGCTATTTTTAGCCCCACAGCGTAAGCGCCGTGAGCCTGAGTCGGTTGACCCAGACTTGGAGACTTACTGCTGCGGCCTTTTCTTTGCTTGGAAGAGATGCTCTGAGTGACAAGTCACATTTTAGCATCGCGTCTGTCAACATGACTCCATAAGGCTGTGTTTTAGCATGTCCCAAATTCCCCAGTGTAGATAAGGCCCCAGGGTGCTTGTTCATCCTTTTCCATTTAGCTCCATGAGATGAAAATGATGAAAGGATGGATCCCGTTCTGCTGTGGAATAGTGATTGTGGATGTATAATGGTGGGAACCATAGTAATTCTGTAATATTGTTGTTACTGTCCTCAAGTGATAAGGGAAGGATTTTTTTCTGATTACAAACCTCAATGAAACATTGACACATACCAGCCTGAATCATTCACTGGTTTTCAAATTAATGATGGATGTTAGGTTTCATACAGCTAATCCTTACGCTCTCTGTCGTTTGCACACGTGCATCCCCTGCACCCAAATATTGAGTTTCACAAACTTTTTTTTGGCGGTTTGGCCATTGCTTCTAAAAGGAAATTTTATAAATACAAACACGGCTGTGAATTTTTAACCCAATGGAAAGCTATGCATGCAAACTGTAAAGATTTGTGTTTTCACCGCATCTGGGATTATTAATGAAATAACATTTTAAATATAAGGAGTAGCCAGGAACTTGCAAGCAAAACCTGTGTCAAGTGGAATCTCAAAAGTGACAAGTTCTGTTCAAAGTCTAGAAAGCACAGTTTTTCAATTGGTGCTAAATTTGGCAAAAAACAAAACAAAATCCAATTCCCCCCTTGCTTAGCTGAAATACCCTTCACTAAATGTGTCTTACAGGCCACTAGAAAGTGTGCAGTTATTTTGTCCCAAGTAAAAATGTCAGCATTACAAACTTTATTCGATACTTAATACTGACAGACTAGAGCTGTTATGGTAGAAGGTTTGATGATAACATTTTACATCACTAAGTTTTACTCTCCTTTCTTTCATACCTTAAACTAGGCTACTGTTCCTAGTCCTTTGGTGGGAATCTGTATTTGATGGATATCATATCCTGAGCACGTCCCAATCTGGATCTCCACATAAAACAATTCTAGTGGCAAACATAACTTGCACATATATCCTACATGCTATTAAAGGAACCATCTATCCCACTGGGGAATCTCTGAGTGGTTTCAGAGATGTTACATTGTGCTCTGTAGATGCAAAATGTGAGCTTCACTAATTTTGTGCTCCCTAGAATAATAGGCAAAAGTATTTCTGCAGACCCTGCAATGAAAGAACAGCACTGCCTGAATGTTCCTGATTCAGCTGAAATGGATCTTGCAGTGAGAGCATCAAAGCCAGGCCTGTTTTATCAGTTTACATATTTTTAAAGTGACAGTTTATTTCTTGCATAATCCCCCTTCAGGCACATTGGTAGCTGAGCAGAACCATTCCCAGAGGCATCTGCTTTCTGGCCTGTGAATGTGATTCCTTGCATCCATTTTTAGAACCTGCTTTCAGGAGCCCTTCATGTACTGAATCCTAACTGAAGTTGGTGGAAGTTGTACAACGAGGAAGGCTTGCAAGGACAGGGGCCACAATGATGGCTTCATTAAAACAAAGTCCTGAGGACCTGCTATATAGCCCAGATCAAAATCTTTGAGTCCTGTGTCATTCTGGAATTCATAAAAGCTAAATGCCTAGCCCCTAAACATTTCAGTTCATAATGCATCATACCATTTCTCCATTCTGCGCCCCCCTCCCCACCACTGATGTGTCCTGCTCTCTCTCCTAGACATCAGGAGTCTTCTGTGTCAAGTCCCAAGTTACTGGGGAGCCTCTTGACTCAAGGCACTGAGACATAACAGTGAGGTACATAAATAAACAGCATTGTTGATTATAGCCATGCTTGAAATTCACTCCAGTGCAAAGCCAAAGGCCTTGTGACCACTTCAAGCCTATCTGTGATCTATGCTAAGGCTGAACTAATGTGTTTTAAGACATGCCATTTGTCTCTTTATAGAGGGGGTAAAATCCTGACCCCACTTCAGTAGGTCTAGGATTCAATCAGTGGGGTAGTTCATCCTATGCAAGTATTCACATAGCACTAGTAGGGTCCCAGGAACCATTCTTAGCTGCATTGGAAAGTGGGTGGGGAGAGTATCTCTTCTTTGGTTGTTATGAAGTCTTAGCTGGGAATCCGAGGGGATACTGCATTATATGTTGTCATATCTCGCTGGCTCCCAAGAAAACAGGGTTAGTATGCTGAGGAATGGCATGACGACTATGCTTGTGTCTGTGGTGAATGTTCGGTAATGGGGTCAGTAAATGTTATTTTATGGATGGGGCTGTCAGGGGCGTAAAGCCTGTGTTTGGACGTGATTTAGTGATGTAACATCTGCGTACATTCTAAAGGCCCTTTTGGTTGCCAGGAGCTGCCCTGGAATATTCATTCAAATTTCAGCAGTTGGGACCGTCGCGAAGGACAGGTGAGGCTGGCTGGTGGAGGGGGTGGGGACCTGGCGGAAGGCGGCGGGAGAGGACTCTAAATGCGTTCATTCCTTTTAAGTATTCACATAAGAGTTCGCTAACGAAATCGGGAGAGAAGCTGTGGTGAGTGGGCTTTCCTGCAGTGGCCTTTGAAAAGCACTGATATTTTTCATCACTCCTGGGGCAGAGCCCTTGGAATAAGGGAGCAGAGAAAAGGGTGAAAGGAGGTAAAATTTCCAAGTGCAAAGCTTGGGGGTGGCAGCAGTTACCTGAGCCCAGGGCACAGGAACCCCAAAGTCATGACAGTGCCCATAACTATAAAGAAATACTGGGCCTGATTCCATCATTCCAGTTTAAGCATAAAACTGGAAAATAATAGAAATTGTAGAAATGTACAACTGGAAGGGACCTTAATAGATTGTCTAATCGAGTCCCCTGGGACAGGACTATGTATTACATAAAGTACTCAATGCTTTTTTTTTTTTGCCTTGATCTTTACAGACAAGGTCAGCTCCCAGACTGCTGCACTAGGCAGCACAGTATGGGGAGGAGGTGAGCAGCCCTCAGTGGTGAAAGAACAGGTTAAGGACTATTTAGAAAAGCTGGACATGCACAAGTCCATGGGTCCAAATCTAATGCATCCAAAGGTGCTGAGGGAGTTGGCTGATGTGATTGCAGAGCCATTGGTCATTATCTTTGAAAACTCATGGCAATGAGGGGAAGTCCAGACGATTGGAAAAAGGCAAATATATTGCCCATCTTTAAAAAAGGGAAGAAGGAGAATCTGGGAAACTACTGATCGGTCAGCCTCACCTCAGTCCATAGAAAAATCATGGAGCAGGTCTTTAAAGAATCCATTTTGAAGCACTTGGAAGAGAGAAAGATGATCAGGAACAATCAACATGGATTCACCAAGGGCAAGTCATGCCAGACCAACCTGATTGTCTTCTATGATGAGATAACTGGTTCTGTGGATATGGGGAAAGTGGTGGATGTGTGATACACCTTGACTTTAGCAAAGCTCTTGGTTTGGTCTCCCACAGTATTCTTGCCAGCAAGTTAAAGTAGTATGGATTGGATGAACGGACTATAAGGTAGATAGAAAGCTGGCTAGATGGTCAGGCTTAATGAGTAGTGATCAACAGCTCGATGTCTAGTTGGCAGCCGGTATCAAGGCGAGTGCCCCAAAAGTTGGTTCTGGGGCCAGTTTTATTCAACATCTTCATTAATGATTTGGATGATGGGATGGATTGCACCCTCAGCAAATTTGTGGATGACACTAAGCTGGGGGGGGGGGAAGAAGTAGATATGCTGGAGGGTAGGGATAGGGTCCAGAGTGACCTAGACAAATTGGAGGACTGGGCCAAAAGAAATCTGATGAGGTTCAACAAGGACAAGTGCAGAGTACTGCACTTGGGAAGGAAGAATCCCATGCATGGCTATAGGCTGGGGACCGACTGGCTAAACAGCAGTTCTGCAGAAAAGGACCTGGGGATTACAGTGGATGAGAAGCTGGATATGTGTCAACAGTGTGCCCTTGTTGCCAAGAAGGCTAATGGCATATTGGGCTGCATTAATAGGACCATTGCCAGCAGATGGAGGGAAGTGATTATTCTCCTCTATTCGGCACTGGCTAGGTCAGATCTGCAGTATTGCATCCAGTTTTGGGCCCCCCCCCACTACAGAAAGGATGTGGACAAATTGGAGAGTCCAGCAGAGGGCAACGAAAATGGTGAGGGGGTTGGGGCACATGACTTCCAAGAAGAGGTTGACGGAACTGGGCTTATTTAGTCTGCAGAAGTGAAGGGGGTGGGGGATTTGATAGCAGCCTTCAGCTACCTGAAGGGGGGTTCCAAAGAGGCTGGAGCTAGGCTGTTCTCAGTGGTGGCAGATGACGGAACAAGAAGCAATGGTCTCAAGTTGCAGTGGGGGAGGTCTAGGTTGGATATTAGAAAAAAAACTATTTCATTAGGAGGGTGGTGAAGCACTGGAATGGGTTACCTAGGGAGGTGGTGGAACTTCCATCCTTAGAGGTTTTTAAGGCCCGATTTGACAAAGCCCTGGCTGGGATGATTTAGTTGGGGTTGGTCCTGCTTTGAGCAGGGGGTTAGATTAGATGACCTCCTAAGGTCTCTTCTAACCCTAATTTTCTATGATTCAGTGATGGAGATTCCACAACCTCCCTAGGTAATTTTTTTGCAGCTTAACTATCTTACAGTTAGGATGCTTTTCCTAATGGCTAAGCTAAATTTCCTTTGTTACAATTTAAGCCCATTACTACTTGTCCTGTCCTCAGTAGTTAAGGAGAACAATTTATCACCCTCCTCTTTGTAACAACCTTTACATACTTGAAGACTGTTATCGTGTCCCCTCTCAGTTTTCTCTTTTCCAGACTAAACAAACCCATTTTTTTCAATCTTTCCTTTTTGGTCATGTTTTCCAGACCTTTAATCATTTTTGTTTCTCTCTTCTGGATTTTCTCCCAATTTGTCCACATTTTTCTCTAAGTGTGGTGCCTAGAATTGGACACAATACTTATCCATGCTGAGTAGAGTAGAAGAATTACTACTCATGTCTTGCTTACTGAACTCCTGCTAATACATCCTAGAATGACGTGCACTTTTTTTGCAACAGTGTTACATTGTTGACTCATTACTTCATTTGAGGTCCACTATGACCCTCAGATCCTTTTCTGCAGTACTCTTTCACAGGCAGTTATTTCCCATTTTGTATTTATTCAATTGATTGTTTCTTCCTAAGTGTAGTACTTTGCATTTGTTCCTATTGAATTTCATTCTATATATTTCAGACCATTTCTCCTGTTTGCCAAGATCATTTTGAATTCTAATTCTGTTTCCCAAAGTGTTTGCAACCCCTCTCAGCTTGGTATCATTCACAGACATTATAAGTGCACTCTTTATGCTCTTTATCTAAATCATTGATGAAGATATTGAACAGAACTGAACCTAGGACAGATCCCGGCAGGACCTCACTCCATAGGGCCTTCCAGCTTGATTGTGATAACTACACTCTGATTACGCTTTTCCAACCAGTTCTGCATCCACCTTATAGCAGGCTATATTTCTCTAGTTTTTTTTTATGAGAGGGTCACGTGAGACAGAATCAAAAGCCTTCCTAAAGTTTATATCTATCACATCTACAGCTTCCCCCCTTCCCTTAAGGCTTGTTACCCTGTCAAAGAAGGCTGTTTGGTTGGTTTAACATGATTTGGTCTTGACAAATCCATGTTGATTGTTACTTACCTTATTTTCTTCTAGATGCTTCCAAATTGATTGTTTGATTATTTGTTCCATTATCTTTCCAGGTACTGAAGTTAAGCTGACTTGCCTATAATTCCCTGAGTTGTCCTTATTCACCTTTTTATAAATAGCTACTATATTTGCCCTTTTCCAGTCCTCTGAAATCTCTCCCATCCTCCTTGAGAACTCAGTTCCTTAAGTATTCTAGGATGTATTTTATCAAGCCCTGCTGACTTGTCTAAGTATTTCTTAACTTGTTCTTTTCCTATATTAGCGCCAGATCCTACCCATTTACACTGATGATCACTTTATTAGTTGTCCAATCACTGCTAACTTTTTTTGGTGAAAACTAAAACAAAACAGGCAATAACACTTTGGCCATTGCTATGTTTTCTTTCCCTTTACATTGAGTAATGGGTCTACCCTGTCCTTGATCTTCCTCTTGCTTTTCAGGTTTTTGTAAAATATTTTCTTGTTACCTTTTATGTCCCTAGCTAATTTAATCTTGTTTGTTTTTTGTCTTTTGTCTTTTGACCTTTCTAATTTTGTCCCTACATGCTTATGTTTTTTCTATTCAAACTTTGTAACTTGACTCTTTGTATGACTCTCTTTTTTGAGTTTCAGGATGTTAAAGATCTCCTAGTTAGGCCAGGGTGGTCTCTTACCGTACTTCCTATTTTTCCTATGCATTGGTGTAGTTTGCTTTTGTGCCTGTAACAATGTCTCTTTAAAAAAACTGCCAACTTTCTTGAACTCTTTCTTCCCTTAGACTTGCTTCCCATGGGATCTTACCTACCAGTTCTCTAAAGTCTGTCTTCTTAAAGTCCATTGTCTTTATTCTGCTGTTTTCCCTCCTACGTTTCCTTAGAATCATGAACTCTTATCGCTTCATCAGCTCTTTCACCAGAGCAGTCTTCCACCATCAAACTCTCAACCAGTTCCTCCCTGTTTTTCAGAATCAAATCTAGACTAGCCATTCCTCTAGTCACTTTCTCCATCTATGTAATAAAAAGTTGTCTCCAATGCATTCCAAGAACTTGTTGGATAATCTGTGCCCTGCTGTGTTATTTCCTTGACAGATGTCTCAATAGTTGAATTCCCACCTCATCACCAAGTGCTGTGTTTTGGATGATTTTGCTAGTTGTTTAAAAAAGCCGTATCCATCTCTTCTTCTTGTTAGGTGGTAGACATCTACCATGACATCACCCTTGTTTTTTTTTTTAACCCTTGTACTTATTCCCCTTATTGTTGGCAAGGCACCCAGCAAGTAAGGTGGGATTTCATATTCCCTCATTTTGGAGGACCTGGTAGATTTATTTTCCCTAGCCTTACTGTTAGGACAGGTTCTGTTTTGGGTCTAACAGCCTTGATTGTTCTTCCTTGAAGAAAAATGGAAACACTACCTACTGCACTGCTAACATTATTTTTGTTGTTCTTATACAGTAAACATTACTGGATTGAATTATTTTAGTTTTGCTGACTAAGTACAATATGTGGCAGCACAGTTAAGAGAAATATGAACAACTAATGAAGCATTTATTTTTCAGGGCACTTTGTTCCTAAACACAGGAAGTTGTAAAATCGCTGATAACAAATTTTATTAGTTCATAGGCAATATCAGAAATGACTGTCTTCTGTTGAGTCAGGATCTTAATGAAAAAGGGCTGAGGGATTAAGTAGAACAGTAAACTGTCAATTAAATTATGGTGACTGTTATTTGGCTTTGATGTTAGATAACTTTTCTCTATTGTGTCATTCACAGGGGATACTTTGCTTCTCAACTGAGCTGTGCACACTTTTTTTTTAATTAACTTCTTTTCCCCACAGTCATCACTTTGTTATTGTTCTCACTGATCAAATGGTAAAGGTTATTTTCATAAGATTATGCTATATTTGACATTTTTACTGTACTGTTGATGTTAAACTACAACTGCTGAAAATCCCTTTTCATTTTTCTACGTTTCCAACTTGTACTGTAAATTACATCATCTACTTGCTTTTTGAATTGCAATACAGTATTTATTTGTCCACTCAAGAAAATGTCCCAGGACATTCCTTATTCCAGGAAACAATGAATTTTGTAGGATTTAATTTAAACCAAACCAGGCTGCAAGAGAGTGAATATATTTGTATTTATATTTCGACAACATCTTACTATAGTAAATGCACAAATAAAGAGAAAAATAACAGGCAATATTTATTTTCCTAAAGGGCTTCTTATTTTCCGTATTTACGACATTTGTCAAAATAATTGAGGAGTGAGTTTTGGCATTTTAACGTAATTTATATTTTATGCCTGCTGTTCCCCAAGATTATTGGAACATCAGATGTTTCACTCATGACTTCAAAGAATAATGTTCAGATTACATCTGGTGATAATAATGCAAACAATACAATATCATACGAGAAACGAACATGAACAACTCGCAACTGGGACACATTGACCCAAAGTTGTTTAGATTTTGTAATAATTTTTTGTCTTGGAGAGGTTTTTCAGAAATGGCCCCTGCTGTAAATCTTTTCATTAGTTCATTCTCCAAGCCCATTCGCTGCTTGGTTCCTCTACTGAGACTTCTAATAAAAGTGCTGATTAGAGTGGCTGAGAGGGTAAAAAAATGCCCCCATATCTTGGAAAGGTGGAGGCATAGGGCAGGGGACTACTTGCAAGGTCTTGTGTCCTGCCATTGCCATTGTATCGGATAAATGGTTACAGGATGAGAAGAAATATTATGTAAGGCATAAACACGAATCAAGATGTATAGTCTAAATTTCATTGGTTTGGCCTATAACTATATCTTGGATCATACTAATAAATGCAAGCTTTGTGGTCATTCAAGTTCCCAGCGTTCATGATTTGATGAAGTCTGATGCTCCTGGCTGCATGACACTGCAGGACGAATTCTGGCACAGTTAGTGCTGGCTGGGAATTTTGTTGAAGCATGAATCAAAGGGGTAACGTGATTGTGCTGTTGACTAGCTGGCTGTGGGCCCATCCAGATGAGACCCATGTGATGCTGCTTGGAGGAAGTGACAAGAAATAGTGAGGAAAATATCTGACCCTCTGATAAAGCATCTGTCCCCACATATTGTTTGAGTTCACAATCCAGGGATCTAGTTAGATTGTCAGCTGCTACTATACCAATAGGCAACAACAAATGACCAGAACAGCTTTTCTTCATTGATCTGTGGCCAAGAGGTTGCAGTTTCCTTTGGGGACTTGCAGACCTGGCTACCGCAACCCATGCCTTTATCATCTTGAGGTTAGTTCACTGACTTGCACTCTATATGTGGCTACTCCTTAAATCTATCCAGAAAGTGAAACTGGTGCAGAATTCGATAGCTGGCTTGTTAAGCAATATCTCTTGCCAGGAGAATATTTCACCATTACTCTCTGATCTGCTTGGGCTGTCTGTTGTTTTCTGGGTAGAATTCAAGGTGCTGGTTTTGCTCTGTAAAAAGCCCTACATGGCCTCGAACCTACTGGCCTCAGAGACCACATCTTTTCCCTGGCTATACTGACACAATAGCAGTGAGGTGGAAGATATTGTCATCCTAGTGCCTTCTGTAATAGTTAGGTTTGAAATGAGACTGAAGTTTACTCATTCCACGTATGCCAGGGTACAGCTGACAGAGGTTAAATAAAGTATGCTCATGATCAGCCTCCTCTGCATATGAGCTAGTGGCTGAAAGGTAAAATGCTATGTGTCCTGTTCCCAATCCCTGCAAGCCAGCTCTCCTCCTCCAGCTTTCTGTCTTCTGTATCGTTATGCGCAATAAGTGCCATTCTCCTCCAAGACAGGCTGCAAGATACCCTGCCAACTGAGTTAATGAAATACCATCAAAGTTCTTTTTAGTTAAAAAAATAGACACATAAAAATTAGCCTGATTACATAAAAAGAAAAGGAGTACCCGTGGCACCTTAGAGACTAACAAATTTATTAGAGCATAAGCTTTCGTGAGCTACAGCTCACTTCATCGGATGCATTTGGTGGAAAAAGCAGAGGAGAGATTTATATACACACACACAGAGAACATGAAACAATGGGTTTATCATACACATCAGTGGTTTGAGCAATGGCTTGCTAAACCCAGGGTTGTGAGTTCAATCCTTGAGGGGGCCATTTAGGGATCTGGGGCAAAAATTGGGGATTGGTCCTGCTTTGAGCAGGGGGTTGGACTAGATGACCTCCTGAGGTCCCTTCCAACCCTGATATTCTATGATTCTATGATTCTATGTGTGAGAGTGATCACTTAAGATAAGCCATCACCAGCAGCAGGGGGGGAAAGGAGGAAAACCTTTCATGGTGACAAGCAAGGTAGGCTAATTCCAGCAGTTAACAAGAATATCAGAGGAACAGTGGGGGTGGGGGGTGGGGGTGGGAGGGAGAAATACCATGGGGAAATAGTTTTACTTTGTGTAATGACTCATCCATTCCCAGTCTCTATTCAAGCCTAAGTTAATTGTATCCAGTTTGCAAATTAATTCCAATTCAGCAGTCTCTCGTTGGAGTCTGTTTTTGAAGCTTTTTTGTTGAAGTATAGCCACTCTTAGGTCTGTGATCGAGTGACCAGAGAGATTGAAGTGTTCTCCAACTGGTTTTTGAATGTTATAATTCTTGAGGTCTGATTTGTGTCCATTCATTCTTTTACGTAGAGACTGTCCAGTTTGGCCAATGTACATGGCAGAGGGGCATTGCTGGCACATGATGGCATATATCACATTGGTAGATGCGCAGGTGAACAATGTATACCTTCAAATCAGCGGCACTGCGATGGGTACCCGCATGGCCCCACAGTATGCCAACATTTTTATGGCTGACTTAGAACAACGCTTCCTCAGCTCTCGTCCCCTAATGCCCCTACTCTATTTGCGCTACATTGATGACATCTTCATCATCTGGACCCATGGAAAAGAAGCTCTTGAGGAATTCCACCATGATTTCAACAATTTCCATCCCACCATCAACCTCAGCCTGGATCAGTCCACACAAGAGATCCACTTCCTGGACCCTACGGTGCTAATAAGCGATGGTCACATAAACACCACCCTATATCGGAAACCTACTGACCGCTATTCCTACCTACATGCCTCTAGCTTTCACCCAGATCATACCTCTCGATCCATTGTCTACAGACAAGCGCTACGATATAACCGCATTTGCTCCAACCTCTCAGATAGAGACAAACACCTACAAGATCTCTATCATGCATTCCTACAACTACACTACCCACCTGCTGAAGTGAAGAAACAGATTGACAGAGCCAGAAGAGTACCCAGAAGTCACCTACTACAGGACAGGCCCAACAAAGAAAAGAACAGAACGCCACTAGCCATCACCTTCAGCCCCAACTAAAACCTCTCCAACGCATCATCAAGGATCTACAACCTATCCTGAAGGACGACCCATCACTCTCACAGATCTTGGGAGACAGACCAGTCCTTGCTTACAGACAGCCCCCCAATCTGAAGCAAATACTCACCAGCAACCACACACCACACAACAGAACCACTAACCCAGGAACCTATCCTTGCAACAAAGCCCGTTGCCAACTCTGTCCACATATCTATTCAGGGGATACCATCATAGGGCCTAATCACATCAGCCACACTATCAGAGGCTCGTTCACCTGCGCATCTACCAATGTGATATATGCCATCATGTGCCAGCAATGCCCCTCTGCCATGTACATTGGCCAAACTGGACAGTCTCTACGTAAAAGAATGAATGGACACAAATCAGACGTCAAGAATTATAACATTCAAAAACCAGTTGGAGAACACTTCAATCTCTCTGGTCACTCGATCACAGACCTAAGAGTGGCTATCCTTCAACAAAAAAGCTTCAAAAACAGACTCCAACGAGAGACTGCTGAATTGGAATTAATTTGCAAACTGGATACAATTAACTTAGGCTTGAATAGAGACTGGGAATGGATGAGTCATTACACAAAGTAAAACTATTTCCCCATGGTATTTCTCCCTCTCCCCCCCCACTGTTCCTCTGATATTCTTGTTAACTGCTGGAATTAGCCTACCTTGCTTGTCACCATGAAAGGTTTTCCTCCTTTCCCCCCCTGCTGCTGGTGATGGCTTATCTTAAGTGATCACTCTCCTTACAGTGTGTATGATAAACCCATTGTTTCATGTTCTCTGTGTGTGTGTGTATATAAATCTCTCCTCTGCTTTTTCCACCAAATGCATCCGATGAAGTGAGCTGTAGCTCACGAAAGCTTATGCTCTTATTAATTTGTTAGTCTCTAAGGTGCCACAAGTACTCCTTTTCTTTTTGCGAATGCAGACTAACACGGCTGCTACTCTGAAACCTGATTACATATGTTCCCTTTCCTTTGTGACAGTGTTATGCATTTCTACTCAAGAGAATCATAAATAATTATCAGTAGGCTTTCACACTGGGAGAGGATGATCTGAGATAGTGCTGTAGATATAGGGGTATGTTTTAAAAGGCATGAAGGGCAGTTAAATGGAGGAGGGTGCTGACTTCCTTTGAAAGTCCGTGTGAATTAGGTGCTTAACTCCCATTTGTGCCTTTGAAAATCTCCCCTTTATAGTGCAACCAAAACAACACACACTGAGTCCCCTAGGTCCTGCGCAAAATACTTTTGGAGATGGCCTTGAGCACAGATCACATAGGAAACAGCCTAGCATGGTGCTTTTCATGGGGTACCAGTGCACCTCCAGCCTGCGTACCCCTGCATTAGCACAGCTTCAGCAAGAGCAACTAGAATAATTCTACAAGAGAAACTCCAAAGATGGTTTCACCTCTCCACTTCCTTGGAATGCCATGGATACTAAGTCTAAGTCATTCTGAAGTGGTCATATGTTTAGTACTGGTCCACTGGGATGAGAGGTTAGGATCTGATCTGGGTTCTTCATTCACAGCATGTCAGAGCACTGAAGGTAGCCCAGTCAGCTATTAGGGAAGGGTGCACATGCCATCGCTCTAGCCAACTCAAGGCACAAGACTCAAAAAGGCTCCAGGTCCCCCTACAGCTCTCTTTATCTAGGTCCCTCAAGCTGGATCACACTTATAAACAGGAACACAACTACTTTGTGTGACAGAATGGTTCTGTGCCCTAACAGTGTATCTGTACAGCTAAGGTTTGTTTGCTAGACACTGCCAGAGAACCTGTTTACGAAGGAAGACACACCAGTGAATGGGATTCAGTGATGAGGACAAGACCCAGGGATTCACCTTCCCCATGAAAAATTCATCACAAGAGAGAGTGATGCACAACTGTCAACAATTCAAATCCCTCCAGCAACTGAATGACAGTGTGTCTGAGCCGCTACTGGTGAGTGGGTATAGTACATGTTTTTTTGTAGTTGGCAGTGGTAGCTTTTGTTGGAGATGAGGTGGGTAACTGTTAAGTGGCAAGCTGATAGTATAAATCATGTGCGGTGTTTTACACTGGTTGAGAAAGTGGGAGGAGGATTATTTTATTTAGCCCTTTGTAGAAGCAGCTGAAACCCTCCAGAATGTGTCTTGCATCATTACAAAAAAGCAAACAAACAGGTATTTTAGAAAGTTGATGCATGCTCACAAAGAAAATGCTAATCCATCTGCTTAAAAAAACCCCCAACTCATAATGCTTAGATCTACTATATATTTAAAGTAATTATTGAGGGTAGGGCAGTAATAAGCTTATATAAATCTTGAATTTAGTGACAGCCATGCACCCCGATTGTAGACATTGTGGTTGAATGGATGTAAATGAGAGTAGAGTTTGGCTATATATAAATATATATGCAATGAGGAGAAGTTATTACATTCATATGACAAAAGTTATTAAGTTAGGGAAATTGTTTTTGAAAGTGAAAGGTTGACATTTTCAAAGTGATGCAGGTGACAGAGGCAGACATCTTCCATTAATGGAATGTGAAAGTGAAGTTGATGAGTAGTAGCTATCCAGAGGTACTATATGATTTAGGAAATATTCCAAAGTAACTGATAAATCTGCAGCTGTGTGATCCATATATTAAAATATTTACTCTGCCAATTTACTAAATTTGTCAAGCCACTGGCATTATTTAGAGCAGGTCTAGCGTTAGGAGTCAGATTTTTCTTTTTAAAGTGTATGGATTAGCATTGTCTTTGCGATTTTGGAGATTAACTGCAAATGCATTTTTTTAAATGACGCAAGACACGTAGTGGGAGGATTTCAGAGACTTAAATGAAGAATTAAAAAAAACCCAACAACCTACTACTTTCTCATTCTGTAAAAAATACTGCACAATGATCACTTTTAAAGGAACATGTGGCTAAATCTCTTGCACTGCTTTGAAAAGTGTTCAATGCTACGTATTTGAATGTTTGCAATGCATATGTAGAGTGAAATTAAATACTGAGTGGCAAAATGTAGTGCTGAAGTTGCATTGTAGTTTGAAGTCTTGTATGGAGAAGATTAACCTGTAGATATTTCGGTCCATATGGAGTGTCAAGCTTTTCAAGTGAGAGGTTGAAACATCCACCTTTTATTTATTTATTTTATTTATTATTTTGGATCAACTGCACTGATGTCAGGTTCATCTCGGATTTATGATTTAGAGCTAAACCATAAAGGCTTTGTATGAGAGGTTACTGGGGACATAATTCATACCATCTATTTATAGTGAAACTGCAATGCATTTATCATATAGTGAAACACATACGCTGCATAATGAAATGCATACATCGTAAACGTCATAGTATAGGATGTTCCTATCACACATACTGAAATGTACCATATAAATCATATCCAGAAACACCAAGTCTCCATCAGATATTGAAGAGAGGTATGGTCCGATCATCCTAAACACAGGAATAGAAGCCATGGGCTCTGGAGTTTTAATTCCAACTCTGACACTGACACCCTCTCTGCCTTGGACAAGTCACATAATCTTCCTGCTGAATTTTCACACTTTCTTACCTAACCGTGGTGATGTAAGGATAAATCAGTTACACTTTGTAGAGTGCTTTGAAGAACAAAGGCCCTGCAAAAGACAAGCAGTATGGACTGAAATATATAACACTGGATATTTGAAACATATGCATCATTTATGATGGTGCAGCATATTTGCTGTATTGAAGTGTCGTCAATCATATGACTTCGGTTGTGCCCCCAGTACAACCTATTTAATTCTGTTTGTACTCAATCTGGCAAAATGCTAGCCTGCCTTTTGGTTGTAAACACAGTCGGCTTAAAATAAAACATATGGCTGACAGTATGGTTGTGGTTAGAAATGTGACAGTGTAAAAATGGCAATTTTTGACTCATCTGATCTGCTCCCCTCTGTTTTCAAGATTCTCTCTGGTTCTCTCTCTGACAGAGCTCTGTTTTTTGCTCCCATTACCAATGCAGAGGCAATCCAAATATGAGAGCATGAGTGAGAACATGCATCACAGTGACGGGGTGTAAACACTGTTAGGCACCGAGAAGTTTAAAGGAGGCTGGGAGTGCTAGTAATCTCCCGCTTTGCACCTGAAGATGGTGGTGTCAACTGGAGGGAATAGACTTAAAAAAGGACACCAAAGACCAGTCAAGAGAGGAGACCCAGAGGAAGGGATGTGGGGAGTTCCCTCTCTCTGAGCAGTGGCCAGGTAGAAGGCCAAGAATGCTAAAGGGGCAAAGAAGTAGATAGTGAGCCTGAAGCCTAAGGAAAGATCAGGAGCTGTTGAGGGATGACAGCCCACCTGAACTCCCGGGAAGGTAGAGAACTGTGCCAGGCCGAGACTGCAGGGTGGAATAAGGCAGAGGAGCCTGTGGACAGATGCAAAGACATTGCATTATAGCTGAGGCTTGTATGCAAGGGAAAGGGGTAGCCAGCTGGGCCTGATTGGGGCTGAAGATTTAGTTGTCTCTATATTTCTGTCGGACTTGTTAAAGGACTTTGCGGCTCAGTGTGTGTGTGGGTGGGGAGGGCAGGCTCTTGAAGAGGTCTTGGCTGGAGGATCAGGCCATTCCTACAGCTAGAATATGTTGAAGAACACGAGGGAAACTGAGACACAGCTGCTGCAGTGCCACAATAAGCCACTAAGGGATATGGTGGGGTGGCCACTTTGCCACAATCACCAACAGTTGTTACCTGAGATCTAGCCTAGGTAATGTGGTGATTATTGCATTTTAAAACCCATAGAGGGTTGGACACAGAATCTTCATGCCTGGCAATGAGCCAGAAAAACCTAGCTTGAATTTCAGATCCCAGGTTGAGCTCCCAGAGTTTCCAGTGAGGGAAAACAAATCTCCTTATTTATTAATGGAGTAAACTTGACAAGGAAGTTGCTGAGTGACAGGAAGCACAGAACCAGCAATGCATTTTTACGGTCACTTTTCAAGCTACAACACTTTTTTTAAATGATTAAATTATATCCCTTGTTTAAAGATATCTTGTTCCCTGAAATATTTGCTCCCTCTTTGCCTCACTCTTTTCTGAATAAACGGGGGAAAAATGGCGAGTGGTAGGAAAATACGAGATGACTGTCTTGTTCTTGAGCATCAGTTTTTCCAGGGGCTTATGTGGTCACAGTCATTGTAGTATCTCTCTATGGTACTTATATGGACTCATTACCACAGTATTTGAGCACCTCACAATCTTCTATTATTAATGTGTGTATCCTCACAACACCCCTGTAACGTAGGGACATGCTATTATCCCCATTTTATAGATTGGGAACCGACACACACAGAATATGTGACTTTTATGTGTTCACAAAGGAAGTGTGTGAAGGACCAGGGAATCCTGGGACCCCTCCCAAGTCCAAAGTTTGCACTCTAACCACTAGCCCATTCTTCCCTGTCTAGTAGCTGATTGTCTAAGCTTCCTCATGGTGGTAGCATAAAATTCTTTCCCCAAAGTACCCAGAACCACGAACGTGATAAAGACACAGTGGGTCTGATTCTCATTAGAGTGGACTTTAGGGGCAGTGAGAATCAGGCCCAGAGAATTTATCTTAAGCATTCAGGACCTGATCCAGAGCCAACTAAACCTATAAGTGAAATTCAGCTCATGTAAATCCATCTTCACTTTCTGGTATAAAAACGAAAGCTGAACTCCCTGGGCGAATGCGTAGTGAATATATAAACAGACCTGAGTGATATTGCAGACACGTCATCTATTTTATAAAAGAAAACCAGCTGGAGCTTTGGACTGACATTCTTGATAACCAAGAAGGAAGAAATATTAATAGAACTGGAGGTCCCCCTCAGGTGGATAAGACAGGAAAGTTGATATGTCTCAAGACAGAAAGTATGCGAGAAATAACTGGAAACAATACTGATTGTCCGTGCCCAGTGGTGAAATTCACCTGGCATATTAGGAGTTAAAAGAGCTCCCAAGACAGCAGCAGCATGGCCTGAAGGGGAGAGAGAAGAAATACCCTCCTGCATGTGAAGGAGCTGATCTCAGTGGAACAAGAAGCATAGGGGACAGGGACTTTGCCAGTCATTCTGCATTCACAGGGATTAGTGGCCACAAATCCCTGTGTAGGGAGTGCTCAATGGGTCATGGCCATTATTCCAGTTGTGGAGATGGAGCAAGTGTCAGAGAGAGACAGAGAGACTATGGGCTTGCCAGTGCTTTGTCTGGGATTAGGGTAGGTTCTATCCACTCCCCTCAATCCCCACCCAAGGCCCATTTGCTCAGTGCTGAGCAGGGAGAAAGAGAATTTCACTCAGAATGTTTTTATTTTCTAGGCATTACTACAAGAAGATGTAGAGACTCCACTGTGCATCTGCGCAACTCTGCTGATAGTGTGTGTAATGCGGAAGCTGGGGGATCTCCAAACTCATCCAGCAACAAAAAAATCTCTGTCCTCCCATTAAAGAAAAAGAGAGAGAGCTCTCATCGATTACTGAAGAGCCGAGGCTGATGAAAATTAGGTAGCATTAGCGATTCGTCTTCAACATTTATATTTTATAAATTATATGAATTTATATGAATATAATATAGGGGAACAAGGTGTTCATTTTACAGAAGAGCAATAATTAAAACAAGACTCTGCTTGCCAGCTGAACCAAGAAAAGAGAGGTGAAGAATAAGAGAAGGACATTGAAGAATATCTGCCAAAAAGATTCATTTGAAATATATGTCCCTAGATGTAATTTATTTAATTCATTTTTCTTTTCTGCATCAGGTATATGACACAAATCTGGGCCTAAATTAAAATCCAACATGCAGGCAGTCAGAGGCTCATTGCTTTAGAGCAACCTCTAACCTGATACCATGGTGTCGCTAATCTACTGGGCTTTTACCCTCAACAATGAGTCTAATGATGGGTGTTCCACTGCTATTTTCCACATTATAGGGAATGCAACCCCTGTTGCTTCTGGCCCTGCTTGGATATGCAGCAGGGAAAGGAGAGAAGGCATGGTGAGAAGATTGGTTAGAGTTCCTCTCCACGTGTGCCCCAGTTCTCAAACTTAACAAGTGCATGGGCTCTAACTGACTGGGACATATGATAAAGTTGACAGGGCTAGACAGGCCAGCCCCTAGCTCTGTGTGTCTCCATGCAGGTCAACAGAACCAGCCTTGTGAAAGGGAGATATAGTGTATGTAGAGTTAGGCCATTTTGCTTATGAAATTTTCCTTCATTAGCACAGATGCCTGTTTCAAACTCTTTTTTTTTTTAAAGTTCCTAATGATGGGGCCTGACAGATCAGTCTGTAGGGAAAGCTACTGAAAGAAGGCTTAATTTCTCCATTCAGACTGAGCCAAAATTTAAAGAGCAGGTTGGGCTTATTCTGATTGCTGAATTGGAGCCATGATTGGAGTCAGTCAGATAATAGTTTTCTCCCAACCAGTTTGCCCATCCCATGATACGAATGCCTCCCAGAGACAATTGTGTTAGCTCATTTCTGTGATATTACAGACTAGACATTTCCATTTGATTGGAAGGAGTTAAATGGTGTGGTCACACTCATGGGAATTATATTAAAGTGCTGACAGATGTCCAAGTTCACTTTCTTTATAATTAAAGCACTCTTTGAACAGCACCTGAAGGGTTGTTGCCAGATCTTTTCTTTCAGCCTTTCTTCATTACATTTGAGATTCAGGTTTGGAATAAAACTAGGCAGAAACTTGAGAACCAAGGGTAAATCCAGGCTATATTCTACAACGAGAGAAAGTAGTGTGGCTGGTATTGTGGATGAATATATGGCTGAGTTTTGTGCCTTATTCTAAGTGACATCTTACTAATTCAATCAGATTTGCAGTTTTCTTTGAAGCTTAGCAAATTAGTCATATTCACATATTTTCCACAGTAAGTGTAGGCTTTTTTCTGTTGGTGAATACACTTTTTAGAAAACTTTCATTCTTTGCAATTTTTCACCCAACTTTCATTGAAAACTTTGTCTGTTGGTTGCTTCATTTTCAGTTAGTTTTCGTTTTCCTGTTTATTGCCTCTTGTTTCTAAATGGTTGTTTTGAATTCTATTAATCATTTTGATTGTGGATTCTCACACTAACAAAATCATAGAGTCCCAAGACACTCTGTAACATGACCAAATGTGGCAAGGACCCCCAGAATCAAAGATGAAACTCATTATGGTGATAGCAGAATCCATAGCATGTTTCCTAACTGTGATGCAATAGATATCAAGATTTCTCCTATCCCAGTAAACAGTTATCAGACATTCCTTTTATGTGGCTGATGTTATTAATGTATTCACAGCCTGCGTTTTACTGCTATTGTCTTTTGTGCCATACTCTGAGAAGAATACTGAACTTGCCACAGTTTCTAGTGCTACTTTGTTAACAGTCTGGAGTTTCCATCTGTAAGTGAATGCACAAGCTTGGATTGTCATTAATGGAAAGTGTGAGTGAGGAGAAGAGATTAATTCTAGGCAGCCTTGTGATACTTCTGGGTAAAGTGGGCACATCCACTGGCAGAAAACAGTCAGATTCTTCTTCAGTCTTGAAAGACACAGCAGTTGTGCTATTGACTTCACCAGAGAGGACTAATGTCACCTCAGAAAGATGAAGAGAAAAAAGCTTGGGCCAGCACTCTGTGTTCAATAGCCATCAACTCTTCATGATCTTCTTCCCCAAGGAGATTATCAGAGTCTGTCTGAGCCAAAGTGGATGGGCCTGATATCAATTGGAAGCATTTCTACATTGTTCTTAAGGGCAGCAGCTGGTCTATTTGCTGTAGACTGGAGAAGCTAATTTAGGGGACTATCTTGCACCTGTGTTTCTACAAATGCCTTAATCTGAGGAAGGCTAAATTAGGTAGGAGGGTCAGAAGAGGATAGTTTTAATAATGTTGAATATAGTGGGAACTAGAGATAGCGAACACAACAAACATCTCAGTAGACATCTCAAAGTAGGGCTGATAGGAAATTTTCCTTCAAAAATCGTTTTGGGTGGAAAATAGGGGCTTTGACAAAATGAAAATTTTCATGGTTTCCTTGATTATTTTCCCCCCAGAAAACTGTAAACCGAAAGAATCTTGTTCTGTGGGGGTTTTTTAAAGATAGTTTTTCCTGAAAATTTTGACAGAAACAAACAAAAAAGCAAACACATATTTCAACCAGCTCTGAAATTAAGTCACTTCCCCCTTTTTCCAATTATGGATGATCAGAACAATATTTCTGTTGCTCACTGAGGGTAGAGCAAGAACTGGGAAAATCAGGAGAAATAGTGTTTTGGGGATAAAGTTGGGAAATGGAGTCACAAGTCTACCCAATTTAGGTTTAATCAATTTTTGCCTTTATTTATACTATTTCAGACAGAATTATTATCACTTATAGTGTCTGGACATACATTTATACCTGACAAATAATAATGACAAGACAGGATTATTGGTAAATGGTACCAAGTTACCACATTCTGGGGCATGAGAAAGTTCTTCCATCTTCCATGACCCCTAGATCTGGTCCTTCAGTCCTGTTCTTCAGTTTCTGGTCTGTGGTTCTCCAGTTTGGGCCTATGCTCACTTAGGTCTTTTCTATATTTCTACATTGCAGATTACTTAATTTTTATCCAAATGGCTTTTAGCACATCAACCCTCTGGATTTTAGGTAACCCAGACATTAAGCATGCATGAGCTTCAATTTCCCAACTTGTGCTAGGTTTGTAGTTTCTGGGTCATGTTGGTTTTGTCTCACCCTACCCGGGGTCTTCCCAAAAAAAGGTAGGGTTTATTCATCATTACATGCTTGTGTCTCTTTTACTTACATCTTCCAACACAATAGGTTGCCTTTGATCTATGGGCAATAACAGTTTAAGCAGATTAGCAATACTATTTAAAAGAAGAATTTGCAAAACCACACAGTAGCAAGGCAGAGTGGCTTCCCTCTGACACAGACAGGGAGGAACCACTCCCTGCCCTCTCGTGGGTGGAGCCAGGCTAGGCATGCCCTTTGTGCCTGAAGTGGAGGGGCCAATCAAGAAGTATAAAAGGTGAGACCTCCAGCTCAGTTGATGGAGAGCCAGAGAAGGAGTCATATGCTTCTGCCTTGCTGCCGGTCCCTGAACCAGGAGTTGAGCTGCCTCTGGAAGAATACCTGGAGCTGCTGCCAGATGAGTACCCAGAGGAGTTTCTGGAACTGTCATCTGGCAAACATCCCGAGGAGCTGCTGGAACTGCTGGCTGCCGAGTACCTTGAGGATTCTGCGGGCCCATGAGTGACAAAGCCCTACAACCAGGTAGGAGTAGGAAGTAGCCCAGGGAAACCAGAAATTAGTCCGAGCTGTAGCTCACGAAAGCTTATGCTCTAATAAATTTGTTAGTCTCTAAGGTGCCACAAGTACTCCTTTTCTTTTTGCGAATACAGACTAACACGGCTGCTACTCTGAAACCAGAAATTAGTCTGGTTGTGTTTGCTGAAGCCACGGTCAGCCTGTTTCGGCAGGACCCCCATTGACTCTGTGGTGGGATTCCCTGCCACTGTTAGGGCTGGGACCTGGTGGAGTAAGGTGGGCCCAGGGCCTGCTACCCCATGCTGCCAACCCCACCCCTGGGGTGGCAGCCTATCCACCTTAGGCTTCACAGCCTGTGTTTGTTTGCCTTCTGCCCCAGCCAGGGAGATATTGCTCAGATATTGCTTGATATTGCTCGGACCTGCCCAGAGGGCTAAGCCTGACTGTATTGCTACCTGCTCCAGCTAGGGGGCTGGCTACAGACTGTTATTGGTGCTAATCCCTTGTGGATTGGCTCTCAGCCGCTAGATGGCATAGAGAGGCAGAGTGGCCTTCCTCTGCCACAGACAAGGAGGAACCTCTCCAAGCCACTACACATGCTTATTCCAGCAAGGACTTGTCCCAGATTTTACCTCGTCTGTACTCCGTCATTAAATATAATTACAAATAATTAAAAATGTAGCTATCAAAGCTCTTAACCTTACCATTAGCAATTCTTCATTTTCTATTTCAATGTTGTAAATCAGTGTATGTTACTCTGTGCTAGAAAAGGGAGCGGAAGTTATGGAAAACATGAGGATTCTTTAATGTCAACATTTCTAAACTTCTCTAAACATGGGTTTCTCATTCCAAGTCCAGTTTTGTTTGTGAATCATACAAAGAAACTTCTTTAGAAATTTTCCTGTGAATGCATTTTGAGGGGTGGCTCAGTTTTAGGGCTTTGATATTTTAGTTGCTTTTAATGATGCCCCAACAAGGGCATTTCCAAGAGTCTATGGTACCAAAAGTTGGGAACTAACTTGATTAGTGCTTCCAGATGACATGACACCCCCACAAGGAGGGGTAACTGAAATTAGGGAGCAAAGTTCTGTCTGTTGAACAGAAGGACATTAGAATAATGTTAATTATGTTAAATACACTGAAATCTAGAAGTTATAGCCTGATCTAGAGATTATGTATTAATTATATTGATTACTTAAGAATTCCCAGTTATCACTTTGAGGGTAGATAGGTTCTTGTCCCAAGATCAGGCCCAATATTATTCAAATTATTGTATAGTTGGGAACCTCGATGTGCACAGCTGCAACACTCACACCATAGGAACTCTTCTATATTTACAAATAGTTTATTAATACATTTACCACAATCATAAACACTCCAATTCAGTAAGGTATCTAGAAATACGACAGAATGTCCATCTGCACATCCATATACTCACATCATCCCATACAGGACTACCTGAAATGTCAGCCATCATCTTTTTCATCGCCATCACCTTCCCCAACATCACCAGTGGCCATCATTCTGGTACCTCTCCAGGGCTACATCTCCTTCTCCTACCGCCCCTAGGCTGGGATGCAACATTTATAATATGTTACACTGATGCCACTATATCTAATGCATATTCAGTTGGGCTTTTCCCTCTTTTCCTTATTTGTATATCCTCTTCTTACTAATGTTGGAGTGTCCTGCTTCTACAGGTTAATATATCAATGATCTCAAATTATTATCACAGACATCAATTTGTTTCCATGGCCCTCTTGCAGTTAGGTATCTGTGGATGTAACTGAGGTACCTGCTATTATGTACATTGATTCATTGCCATGGCACTCTTGTGGTTGGACTCATGTTCCTATGGTTGGAAATTCCCCTTAAACACTGTTTTCAGCTCCCCAATACCTGGGGTTTTCTATTGGGCCATTTATCTGTGCCAAAGTTCATAGGTCTCAAGACTTCTGCTAAAACTGCTGACACAAATGTCTTATAGGGTACAGGTCTGTAGGTTCCTTGCATTTCAGCGTGTGACAAAGTTCCTCCTCTACCTTGGTGGGTCTTGCACTTATTGGCGGATTTGCTCGCCTTGGAGATTCACAGCAGCCCTCAGCTTGGCCGTTTTTCTGAACCCACAATCCAGGTCAACTTTTCTGGGATCTGACCAGGAGTTGGGAGGTTTGGGGGGAACCCAGGCCCGCCCTCTACTCCGGTTTCCAGCCCAGGGCCCTGTGGAATGCAGCTGTCTAGAGAGCCTCCTGGAACAGCTGTGTGACAGCTACAACTCCCTGCGCTACTTCCCCATGGCCTCCTCCCAACACCTTCTTTATCCTCACCATAGGACGTTCCTCCTGGTGTCTGATAATGCTTGTAGTCTTCAGTCCTCCAACAGTAGTCTTCTCACTCCTAGCGCCTCTTGCTCCCAGCTCCCCACACGCACACCACAAACTGAAGTGAGCTCCTTTTTAAACCCAGATGCCCTGATTAGCCTGCCTTAATTGATTCTAGCAGCTTCTTGATTGGCTGCAGGTGTTCTAATCAGCCTGTCTGTCTTAATTGTTTCCAGAAGGTTCCTGATTGTTCTGGAACCTTCCCTGTTACCTTATCCAAGGAAAAGGGACCTACTTAACCTGGGGATAATATATCTGCCTTCTATCACTCTCCTGTAGCCATCTGGCCTGACCCTGTCACAAGCTGAATATAATGAAGGCAAGCTAGCCTGATGGGCTACAAAGTATAGTTACCCTACCACAGTACTTGGTCTATTGTTAAGAAAAGCACACCTGGATATATCTGGTGTTTTCCTACTGTTCTAAAAAAATCAAGTCAATGTATTGCATTGGATATTTAAGAGCTCCTACCAAATAGGCAGAGTTGCATTGACCCTTCCCTTGCCAGACGGTTGCAGTGCATGAATACGGACTTTCTGTACATGTTTATCTAAATGTAGCCTGATGTTAAATCAGACAAGCTGTCTCCTCTTCTAGGATGAAATTCACCCCTCAGCAGAGAAATTGCACCTCTATTTTGAGGTCTTAAGTAGCCAGTGGAACTTTTACTGATCCTCGGCACAGTGGTGCATTTTGCTGCCGGAGAGCACCCTTCTGGAGATGCCATAAGGACAACCAGACCACTTTATCGCAGAAGAGGCTATTTTATGTGTGTAACATATTCCTACATTTTAGTGTCACGCCAATTAGCATTTAACTCGCATGCCACCTGAGTTGTCCAGATCATTTTCCCCATCGAGTTGCCAGTGGATGGGCGGTGGTGCACGTGCATGCTTTTATTTTTAGGGCCATCGGAGCAAAGCACAAGCCTCTTCAGAGGGGCTGAGGACATGAAGTGTCCCTTCTCCGGTTGTGATGTGGTGTACAAAGCCTCCATTGGTCAGGAAAGGTTTCATTAGCTGCTGTAGGCTCAGTCAGCCCCATCCTGTTTCACCTGCAAATACTGCCAGGCTTGGAGGTGGGGCAGAGTGGAGGGTTAAAAGGAGAGGGTCAGCACCGTTGAGAAGAGTCTGGGAGGGAGGGCAGGTCACTCATACTTGCTCCTGGAATGAAGGCATAGCAGGGGCCAGGACTCAGCTGGAGACTGCTTGATGCCAGAGCTTCCCTGAAGGAAGATAGGTCTGGTGCAGGATGATGGTGTTTGCTTTGTTACCCGGGGCTAAGGTGTTCTCTTTTCAATCCAGGGTATTGTGTGTACAGTTCTACCTGGAAACTTTATGGTCTGCATGGGACTTGTACAGACGAATGTATGTATTCAGCTTTCATCAATAAAATATTGTGTCCTCCCAGGGTTCCTAAAAATGAGATCACTTCTTTTAAGCTCAGGATGAAACTAACTGCAGAGTATTCAATGTAACATAATAAGATATTAGGTTACAAACTGTACCATATAGAAACGTAACAGGCAGGCAACATTTGCCAGTAAGACCCCTTTTGTTAGCAGGTGTTGATCCTGCAGGGAGAAGAGTAAGTGGGTTCTGCTGATGCAGTGAGAGAGGTGGCTGATGACCCAACCTGGGGAGAAGAGAAGTGGAGGGTGGCTCTCTGGAGAGAGGAACTAGGTTGTAGCCAAGCAGGTGTATGAATCCTAGGAGCAGTCAGGCTAGGGAAGGAGGTCTCAGCTGAATTTTGTTATCTTATTACTTCAGGAACAAGGTGAGTTGTATTTTTTTTATGCTGCAGTGTTTGACCTGTCATGGAGCAGCTTGGGAAAGGTACATGCTCAAAATACGCCATCATTTTTCAGCTGTTTTTCTCTCCTATGTGAACCTCCATAGTGTAATATCCTTGCAGTGCAGAATGGATTGATCATTTCCACTTCTGCAGTAACAAATCATAGGGACGGGAATTAACATAATAGATCAGACCAGTGACTTACCCAGTCCAGTACCCTGTATTTGTCAGTGGGCCATATCACCTGCTTCAGAAACAGTTACAAAAAAACACCACTGCGGCAGTTGTACAACTACCAAAGATTGTTCCGAACCCATGTCACTTAAAATTGGGCTCATGCCCTTAAGAATTACAGTTTATATCCATTGTAACATTTTATCCTGTTTTTGTTATGTAAATGTTTAGTCCTTTTTTGAATCTGGCAGTGCTCTTCTTGCATCATTATAACTTGTGGCAGTGAGTTCCATAAGCTTAATTATGTGTCAAGTAAAAAAGGATTTCTCTTTATCAGAATTTGCTGCTTTGCAATTTTATTGGATGTCCCTTTTTATTAGTATTACGAAAGAGCATTAAGAGAAGAACGTGACTGCCCTTTTCTACAGCATCATTTTATCTCTCTCTGTTCTTTCCTTATTGTTTATTGAAGTGACTATTGTGTAATGCAGGCAATAAAGAGGGGGTATATTTAAGTACAGGAACTAAAGGTTTATGACAAACCCATATTATTGTGATATATAAAGCAGTAAAATTTAGATTTTAAAAATAGCTTTTACTCTGAGTAAAAAGAAAAGGAGTACTTGTGGCACCTTAGAGACTAAAATATTTATTAGAGCATAAGCTTTCGTGAGCTACAGCTCACTTCATCGGATGCATTTGGTGGAAAAAACAGAGGAGAGATTTATATACACACACACAGAGAACATGAAACAATGGGTTTATCATACACACTGTGAGGAGAGTGATCACTTAAGATAAGCCATCACCAGCAGCAGGGGGGGAAAGGAGGAAAACCTTTCATGGTGACAAGCAAGGTAGGCTAATTCCAGCAGTTAACAAGAATATCAGAGGAACAGTGGGGGGTGGGGTGGGAGGGAGAAATACCATGGGGAAATAGTTTTACTTTGTGTAATGACTCATCCATTCCCAATCTCTATTCAAGCCTAAGTTAATTGTATCCAGTTTGCAAATTAATTCCAATTCAGCAGTCTCTCGTTGGAGTCTGTTTTTGAAGCTTTTTTGTTGAAGGATAGCCACTCTTAGGTCTGTGATCGAGTGACCAGAGAGATTGAAGTGTTCCCCAACTGGTTTTTGAATGTTATAATTCTTGACATCTGATTTGTGTCCATTCATTCTTTTACATAGAGACTGTCCAGTTTGGCCAATGTACATGGCAGAGGGGCATTGCTGGCACATGATGGCATATATCACATTGGTAGATGTGCAGGTGAACGAGCCTCTGATAGTGTGGCTGATGTGATTAGGCCCTATGATGGTATCCCCTGAATAGATATGTGGACAGAGTTGGCAACGGGCTTTGTTGCAAGGATAGGTTCCTGGGTTAGTGGTTCTGTTGTGTGGTGTGTGGTTGCTGGTGAGTATTTGCTTCAGATTGGGGGGCTGTCTGTAAGCAAGGACTGGTCTGTCTCCCAAGATCTGTGAGAGTGATGGGTCGTCCTTCAGGATAGGTTGTAGATCCTTGATGATGCGTTGGAGAGGTTTTAGTTGGGGCTGAAGGTGATGGCTAGTGGCGTTCTGTTCTTTTCTTTGTTGGGCCTGTCCTGTAGTAGGTGACTTCTGGGTACTCTTCTGGCTCTGTCAATCTGTTTCTTCACTTCAGCAGGTGGGTATTGTAGTTGTAGGAATGCATGATAGAGATCTTGTAGGTGTTTGTCTCTGTCTGAGGGATTGGAGCAAATGCGGTTATATCGTAGCGCTTGGCTGTAGACAATGGATCGAGTGGTATGATCTGGATGAAAGCTAGAGGCATGTAGGTAGGAATAGCAGTCAGTAGTTTTCCGATATAGGGTGGTGTTTATGTGACCATCGCTTATTAGCACCGTAGTGTCCAGGAAGTGGATCTCTTGTGTGGACTGGTCCAGGCTGAGGTTGATGGTGGGATGGAAATTGTTGAAATCATGGTGGAATTCCTCAAGAGCTTCTTTTCCATGGGTCCAGATGATGATGTCATCAATGTAGCGCAAGTAGAGTAGGGGCATTAGGGGACGAGAGCTGAGGAAGCGTTGCTCTAAGTCAGCCATAAAAATGTTGGCATACTGTGGGGCCATGCGGGTACCCATCGCAGTGCCGCTGATTTGAAGGTATACATTGTCCCCAAATGTGAAATAGTTATGGGTGAGAACAAAGTCACAAAGTTCAGCCACCAGGTTAGCCGTGACAGTATCGGGGATACTGTTCCTGACGGCTTGTAGTCCATCTTTGTGTGGAATGTTGGTGTAGAGGCTTCTACATCCATAGTGGCTAGGATGGTGTTTTTAGGAAGATCACCAATGGACTGTAGTTTCCTCAGGAAGTCAGTGGTGTCTCGAAGATAGCTGGGAGTGCTGGTAACGAAGGGCCTGAGGAGGGAGTCTACATAGCCAGACAATCCTGCTGTCAGGGTGCCAATGCCTGAGATGATGGGGCGTCCAGGATTTCCAGGTTTATGGATCTTGGGTAGCAGATAGAATACCCCAGGTCGGGGCTCCAGGGGTGTGTCTGTGTGGATTTGTTCTTGTGCTTTTTCAGGGAGTTTCTTGAGCAAATGCTGTAGTTTCTTTTGGTAATTCTCAGTGGGATCAGAGGGTAATGGCTTGTAGAAAGTGGTGTTGGAGAGCTGCCTAGTAGCCTCTTGTTCATACTCCGACCTATTCATGATGACGACAGCACCTCCTTTGTCAGCCTTTTTGATTATGATGTCAGAGTTGTTTCTGAGGCTGTGGATGGCACTGTGTTCTGCATGGCTGAGGTTATGGGGTAAGCGATGCTGCTTTTCCACAATTTCAGCTCGTGCACGTCGGCGGAAGCATTCTATGTAGAAATCCAGGCTGCTGTTTCGACCTTCAGGAGGAGTCCACCCAGAAGGACGACCCATCACTCTCACAGATCTTGGGAGACAGACCAGTCCTTGCTTACAGACAGCCCCCCAATCTGAAGCAAATACTCACCAGCAACCACACACCACACAACAGAACCACTAACCCAGGAACCTATCCTTGCAACAAAGCCCGTTGCCAACTCTGTCCACATATCTATTCAGGGGATACCATCATAGGGCCTAATCACATCAGCCACACTATCAGAGGCTCGTTCACCTGCGCATCTACCAATGTGATATATGCCATCATGTGCCAGCAATGCCCCTCTGCCATGTACATTGGCCAAACTGGACAGTCTCTATGTAAAAGAATGAATGGACACAAATCAGATGTCAAGAATTATAACATTCAAAAACCAGTTGGGGAACACTTCAATCTCTCTGGTCACTCGATCACAGACCTAAGAGTGGCTATCCTTCAACAAAAAAGCTTCAAAAACAGACTCCAACGAGAGACTGCTGAATTGGAATTAATTTGCAAACTGGATACAATTAACTTAGGCTTGAATAGAGACTGGGAATGGATGAGTCATTACACAAAGTAAAACTATTTCCCCATGGTATTTCTCCCTCCCACCCCACCCCCCACTGTTCCTCTGATATTCTTGTTAACTGCTGGAATTAGCCTACCTTGCTTGTCACCATGAAAGGTTTTCCTCCTTTCCTCCCCCTGCTGCTGGTGATGGCTTATCTTAAGTGATCACTCTCCTTACAGTGTGTATGATAAACCCATTGTTTCATGTTCTCTGTGTGTGTGTATATAAATCTCTCCTCTGTTTTTTCCACCAAATGCATCCGATGAAGTGAGCTGTAGCTCACGAAAGCTTATGTTCAAATAAATTTGTTAGTCTCTAAGGTGCCACAAGTACTCCTTTTCTTTTTGTGATTACAGACTAACACGGCTGCTACTCTGAAACCTGTCACTAGAGAGTGAAATTCACCCTGGTGCAGCGGCCCAGCACAAGGTCTAAGCCCTTAATTCACAATTAACCTGTGAAAACAGGGTCTCTATGGCCCTTAAGCCTAGCACTGATTGTCTGTAATGGTGGGAATTTTACCTTAGGATCTTTCATTTATTCTAAGATTTAATTTTATAACTTTAAGCCATAGCAATATGATTGCATCGGTGAAACAGTACTTGAGTTTGTGAGAGATTTAAGGCTGCTTATCTAAAGTCACAAACCAAGAGAGGTTAAAAAGAGGCTGTTGTGTATTGTTGTGTATATGTGGGCAGAGTTGGCAACGGGCTTTGTTGCAAGGATAGGTTCCTGGGTTAGTGGTTCTGTTGTGTGGTGTGTGGTTGCTGGTGAGTATTTGCTTCAGATTGGGGGGCTGTCTGTAAGCAAGGATTGGCCTGTCTCCCAAGATCTGTGAGAGTGATGGGTCGTCCTTCAGGATGGGTTGTAGATCCTTGATGATGCGTTGGAGAGGTTTTAGTTGGGGGCTGAAGGTGATGGCTAGTGGCGTTCTGTTCTTTTCTTTGTTGGGCCTGTCCTGTAGTAGGTAACTTCTGGGTAGTCTTCTGGCTCTGTCAATCTATTTCTTCACTTCAGCAGGTGGGTATTGTAGTTGTAAGAATGCATGATAGAGATCTTGTAGGTGTTTGTCTCTGTCTGAGGGGTTGGAGCAAATGCGGTTATATCGTAGAGCTTGGTTGTAGACAATGGATCGTCTGGTGTGATCTGGATGAAAGCTAGAGGCATGTAGGTAGAAATAACGGTCAATAGGTTTCCGATATAGGGTGGTGTTTATGTGACTATCGCTTATTAGCACCGTAGTGTCCAGGAAGTGGATTTCTTGTGTGGACTGGTCCAGGCTGAGGCTGATGGTGGGATGGAAATTGTTGAAATCATGATGGAATTCCTCAAGAGCTTCTTTTCCATGGGTCCAGATGATGAAGATGTCATCAATGTAGCACAAGTAGAGTAGGGCCATTAGGGGACGAGAGCTGAGGAAGCGTTGTTCTAAGTCAGCCATAAAAATGTTGGGGCCATGCGGGTACCCATCGCAGTGCCGCTGATTTGAAGGTATACATTGTCCCCAAATGTGAAATAGTTATGGGTGAGGACAAAGTCACAAAGTTCAGCCACCAGGTTAGCCGTGACATTATCGGGGATACTGTTCCTGATGGCTTGTAGTCCATCTTTGTGTGCAGTGTTGGTGTAGAGGGCTTCTACATCCATAGTGGCCAGGATGCTGTTTTTAGGAAGATCACCAATGGATTGTAGTTTCCTCAGGAAGTCAGTGGTGTCTCGAAGATAGCTGGGAGTGCTGGTAACGTAGGGCCTGAGGAGGGAGTCTACATAGCCAGATAATTGTGCTGTCAGGGTGCCAATGCCTGAGATGATGGGGCGTCCAGGATTTCCAGGTTTATGGATCTTGGGTAGCAGATAGAATACCCCAGGTCGTGGTTCTAGGGGTGTGTCTGTGCAGATTTGTTCTTGTGCTTTTTCAAGCAGTTTCTTGAGCAAATGCTGTAGTTTCTTTTGGTAACCCTCAGTGGGATCAGAGGGTAATGGCTTGTAGAAAGTGGTGTTGGAGAGCTGCCTAGTAGCCTCTTGTTCATACTCCGACCTATTCATGATGACGACAGCACTTCCTTTGTCAGCCTTTTTGATTATATGTCAGAGTTGTTTCTGAGGCTGTGGATGGCATTGTGTTCTGCATGGCTGAGGTTATGGGGCAATACCACACGATCCATTGTCTACAGCCAAGCTCTACGATATAACCTCATTTGCTCCAACCTCTCAGACAGAGACAATCACCTACAAGATCTCTATCATGCATTCCTACAACTACAATACCCACCTGCTGAAGTGAAGAAACAGATTGACAGAGCCAGAAGAATACCCAGAAGTCACCTACTACAGGACAGGCCTAACAAAGAAAATAACAGAACGCCACTAGCCATCACCTTCAGCCCCCAACTAAAACCTCTCCAACGCATCATCAAGGATCTACAACCCATCCTGAAGGACGACCCCTCACTCTCACAGATCTTGGGAGACAGACCAGTCCTTGCTTACAGACAGCCCCCCAATCTGAAGCAAATACTCACCAGCAACCACACACCACACAACAGAACCACTAACCCAGGAACCTATCCTTGCAACAAAGCCCGTTGCCAACTCTGCCCACATATCTATTCAGGGGACACCATCATAGGGCCTAATCACATCAGCCACACTATCAGAGGCTCGTTCACCTGCTCATCTACCAATGTGATATATGCCATCATGTGCCAGCAATGCCCCTCTGCCATGTACATTGGTCAACTGCTTGTCACCATGAAAGGTTTTCCTCCCTCCCCCCTTGCTGCTGGTGATGGCTCATCTTAAGTGATCACTCTCCTTACAGTGTGTATGATAAAACCCATTGTTTCATGTTCTCTGTGTGTGTATATCAATCTCCCCACTGTATTTTCCACCAAATGCATCCGATGAAGTGAGCTGTAGCTCACGAAAGCTTATGCTCAAATAAATTTGTTAGTCTCTAAGGTGCCACAACTACTTCTACTCTCTAGTGATTTATCATTGCAAATGCTAAGATATCTAAATGGCTGATTTGCTTTAAAATGACATCTTCCTTTGGACAGTTCTGTGATATCTGGGGAGAACCGTTCACAACTTGAATTTTAACATCAACATTTTGAAGAAGAGTTTCTATGTTTATTTTTCTAATGCATTATTAAATTAAAAAAAATCAAAGTTAAATTAAATGAGCTATGTGGGCTAAGAAACTGTTGATAATTCTAAAACAAGGGAAACATCTATTGATTATGGGATATACTACTACTTTCTATCTCCAACGCGTCAAGAATGCTTCAGAGAGAGACTTTTGCAAGTCATTTTCCTGTTGATCACCATTCACGTCCTTTTCATGCTGGCAGTCGAATTTGCAGTTTCAGCTCATAAGGTCCCATGAGAATATTTTGTTTATTTTTCGCTCATTTGCACCCTCATCTTGCATTTCACCCTGAGTTTTATCTGGTTGCTTCTGAGCCCTTACGAAAGCTTCTCAACATAAATATCCCATGATTTTCATGCAAAACCATAAATCGGCCCACGTTTCCCTTGAAGTAGGGCCTAGGTTTGTTTTGATGCTCCTGGTGTGAGTTTCAATTTTGTAACAAACCCAATTTGTGTAATTTCCAATTTTACTGAGAGCACTTTCCAGTTATCTGGAGCGATATCAGAGTAATTTTGTCTTTTTGGGGGATAGAAAAGGCAATGATCACCTACTGAAGGCCTCAGTTCAGCAAAGCATGTATACATGTGCTTAAAGTTAAGCACATGCTTAAGTCCAATTGAAGTTAATGGGGTGTGTGCTTAAGTGCTTTGCTGAATCAAGGTATAAATGTCTTTAAGTTGCTAGTAAGATATATGGAACAGATACATTGTGGATTGTAACTCAGTGCAACACTCATCCATAACCTTGCCAACAAATAATCAGTATAGGACATATTTCATATCAGGCCTATTTTGTATTTTACAATATACGGGTCCAACACTTAGGAGTCTGCAAATGAAAAAGTCTGAAAACCACTATATTAAAGTGATAGGCAGGGGCCCCAGTCATGGACCAGCAGCCTCCGTGGTGCTAGGAGCTGTACAAGCACAGAACAAAATAATGGCCTCTACATCAGAGAGCTTCCAATCTAAGCAATGAGTTATGAGATTGGACCCATTTCCTGAGCTCACTTCTCCATCTGCATCCTGTAAACCGAGACACTCTAACTTATATTCAGTGGGATTACACACACAGTGTGCTACGAATCAACGTGAGTAAGAGTGGCAGAATTAGACCCACAGCGTCTGATCCAATGGGAGCTTTTCCATTGATTTCAATGAGTTTTGTATTTAGCCCATAGAGAGAGGGAGATGCCTAAGGGCTAATTCAAGAGGAGTCTTGAATGTTTCTCAACACCATGGTTTAACTAAGTTAAAGGGTAGGTTTTTGATAATTGTTGATCTAGTGCAGTTCCTCCAAATTTACATTGGCATAGCTGAGAACAGAATTTGGCCCAGACTCCTCCACTGTATCTCTTTTTTGAGCAGAAGTACCATGTGATTAACAGAATTGTTTTCCTGCAATTACTGATGACGGCCAAATGCCCCTGTCTCCTGACTTGCTTCAGCAATAGCAATAGAAATGTATAGCCTCCTCATGCACTGTTGTTTCCATAACACGAGGATTGCAATCTGCTTTTCTGCTCCTGTCATTGTTGGCATTTCCCAGACCCCTTTCCAGGAACTGACTCGCATTCTGAGTCTGAACAGTCCTATTTCTTAGGAGTACTTTAAAGTGTCTGCTTTGGGTGGGAGATGATATACAGTAGTCTGCTTTATTTACAATAACCTCTTTTCCAGCGAGGAAATCTATTTTACAATTTCCCTTTAAGAATGGATCTGTCATTATTCCAACACAGATTCCATTCCCCAGGACATCTATGGCAATGACATATGGACATCTCACTTTTCCTGGTAAAATATGTTCTAGATAAATATAAATGCTCTTAAGTCCATAGGCACGTTGGAATCTCTGTCCTTTTGGAGGATTAGAGCTCTGGTCTCCCCTTTGCCTCTGAAATGGGATTTGATTTATTATAGTTCTCTGTGTAAATAGTAATATGTGATTTATGCCAGTGTTCAGTATGCAACAATGATTTCCCAAGTGATCATCTCAAAAGGGTGCAGAGAGAAGATTGAACTGCCTATTAGATTCAAGGTGATCCTAGCCATGCACAAAATTATAAGCTTTAAGTATTCGTGTAAAGATGTGAAAGGCAGAGATGAGCCTGATCTGCAAAGTTCAGTTCAGAACTATTACAAAGTTTACATGTATGCTGAGGTTCTTGTTTGGTTTTTACATATCTAGGGTCCAGCCAGGAAATTTGTATATGGTTAAAAACTTCTACCCAGTTCACAGGTTTTTTGTTTGGGCCTAACGTCAACATAAAAACCATACCATATAGACAATAAAGACAATATAAAGGTCCAGCAAGGGCAATCCTCCTAATTATTAATAAAAGCAGTGGTACATTAAATCTTCATATATTTAGAAATTCAACCTATTGCATCATCCATCCCCTACAAAAATAATTATTTATGATTTAAAAAGTGAAGCTCATGCATGGATTTTCTAAGGATTTCTAATCTCCAGTTTTTTTATTAGACCTCCCCCTGCTGCTCTTCCACCACCCTGGAGTAGTGGGGAAGAGGTTGTGGTCACCAGAACCCCAAAGTGTTCTTTAAAATCTGCAGGGTGGTGGCATTAGGCCACTGGTTTTCCTTTCCCTACATTTTTATGTGGGAGGACAGCATAAGGCAGATACAGATTTAAACAAGACAGTAGTTGTTAAATGTGGACAGGTATTTTGATCCCATTCCTCATGCCATACTGAAACCTAAATGTGATTTTAAAAAATCTGTAAACATGGAAGGGATATTTTTTGTTCAATCAGACTTGGTCTGTTATACATCCTATGCTATGGTGGTGAGCTTTGAGGCTTCTCTCGTAAGTCTAGCTTGTATCATCAATTTCATAAAAAGAAAAGGAGTACTTGTGGCACCTTAGAGACTAACAAATTTATTAGAGCATAAGCTTTCGTGAGCTACAGCTCACTTCATCGGATGCATTTGGTGGAAAAAACAGAGGAGAGCCAAATGCATCCGATGAAGTGAGCTGTAGCTCACGAAAGCTTATGCTCTAATAAATTTGTTAGTCTCTAAGGTGCCACAAGTACTCCTTTTCTTTTTGCGAATACAGACTAACACGGCTGCTATTCTGAAATCAATTTCATAGACTCCTAGAATTTAAAGTTAAAAGGGATCATCATGATCATCTAGTCTGACCTCCTGCACTTTGCAGGCCACAGACCCTCACCTCTGGCTGAGTTACCGAAGTCCTTGGATCATGGTGTAAAGACTTCAAGTTACAGAAAATCTGCCATTTACACTTATTTAAACCTGCAAGTGACCCATGTCCCATGCTGCAAAAAGCCCCCCGGTCTCTGCCAATCTGACCTGGGGGAAAATTCCTTCCTGTCCCCAAATATGGTGATCATTTAGACCCTGAGCATGTGGACAAGACCCAGCATCCAGACATCTGGGAAAGAATTCTTTGTAATAACTCAGAGCCCTCCTCATCTAGTGTCCCATCATTAGCCATTGGAATATTTGCTACCAGCAGTCACAGATCAGACATGCCATTGCAGGCAGTCTCACACTCTCCATAAATTTACCAAACATGTGGTCTTAATGTAATGTAGGCACATATAAAAGAGTGTTTGTGCACAAGTAATACTCCAAAGGGCAGTAAAGCTATAGAAACCAGAGGTGAAATTCTGACCCCATTAAAGTCAATGTCATTTTTGCCATTGACTTCAGTAGGGCCAGAATTTCACCCCAGATTATGTAAATCAGCATATCTCCCCTGATTGCAGTGGTGCTATGCTGAATTACATCAATTGGAGAGCTGGCCCAAAATGCACTGAAGATGGTCACAGGGCTACATTTTGGATAAAACAAAATCATTTCTTAATTTCACTGCTGCCAGGGATACAGTTTGAGTTCTAATTATTAGTTCAAATGGTTAGAATTACCAGCACTATACAAATTGGTTTGAGGCTGGTAAAAGTCACTGGGCTTCACTCTCGTGTCACTTACCCTATTGTAAATCAGTGGTAACTCCATCGATGCCTAGTCTATGGAGTCACACCATTATAAAACAGCTTATGAGTAAGGGGAGAATCAGGCCCCTTGCATCTTTTTAAAAACGATTTTCCCATCCAGTTATTACTCTCCTACTTGTTTACTTTCCTGCTTAGATCTTTTCCTTTTCTTTCTTCTGTTTCCTCTGAGTGAATTTTGTCCCTGTGAAGTGTGGTGTTAGAATGAAATTCACAAGTCTCTGTAATTTGGTCTCTTTCCTGCCCTCTCAGTTGACACTGGTGTGTCAGTAGATGAAAATGACCCTTTGGAGTCAATAAAAACTGTTCTAGTAAAGTGAAAAGATACTTTACAGTTCGTGGTGCCAAAAAAGCATGTTGGCTAGAGAGACCTGTTGTGACCGACTGTTTACTCTTTCCGCCAGAGCCTCTTTGCCTGCCTTTTCCTGAAGGAGACCTCTGTGAAAGCTTGTCTCTCTCACCAGCAGAAGTTGGTCCAATAAAAGATATTACCTCACCCACCTTGTTTTCCATAGCGGGTAATTTTGGCTTTGATGGTGTAAGACTTCCAGAGAGAAAGAATTGTCAGAAATGACAGTAGGCCTCACAAGTGTGTCCCATTGAAGGTTTAGCCCTGAGTTCTTTAATCAACTTTCTTGTTGTACCAATGTTCAGATGTGTCTTAAACTCATCTTCATCTATTGGCTTACTTGGCAATTTACCCTGTGTGCCTAATACCACGTTCCTGATCTGAAGGAATTATGCTTGAATGCCCAGGTCTCTCGTAATGTTCTAGCTTGTAGTCTGCCTATCCTATTTTCACTGAACCCCTCTCTAGGGTGAGCAGGTCATTTGCTTCACTTCATCAAATGTTTCACACTTTACAATGCTTTGGTTCAGTGGCAACCACATTACAATTAAACCCAACCAGCATTACCCCATAAGCACATACAGTAGCTGCAAAGTTGAAACCATCCTGGTGTTTTCTTTTGTTTTCTCCCTATCCAGAGAAGTGGTTCTCAATCTTTGACGTACTAGGGCTCCCTTTTCCCTAATGGGAAACCCTCAGCAGCCCTCTCCCATGTAGGGGGGTTAGCTGAGACCCCATCCCATCCCAATTAGCAATATGGGAAAGGCAGAGTGGTCACAACTCTCTGACATCTGTTTGTGATCCCCAAGTTAAGAGCCCTACTTCTAAGACAGTACCATCCTTCCCAGGGCAATCAGAACTGAGCCACTTATGGGTTGTAAAACAGTTGTATTACTTTGATTTGTATAACATCCCACATTAATACACCCTGCGCACTGGTTGCCTTTGTAGATTGATCTGAAGGTTTTGAACATTTTGTTTTTACCATTAAAACAATACAGCTATTGGTGGTGGTGATGATGGCTTTGTGATTCTTCCATTTTATACTGTAGAGTCTTTCCTGATGCATTGCCCACAAACACGGTTTTGCATGTGCCTACAGTACATTAAGCCCACATGTTTCCATTTATTAATCACTTTTTAGTCTTATTGCAATCCTAGGAGGTCTTTTCCTTCTTAATCATCTGTTTTATCTTCAGTTTTGAAATGATCAGCAAACTTTGGTGTCTGGTGTTTTATTTTCTTATCCTAACAAAGTACAACAGATCTTATAACAAAGTCTTATCTCTCCCTAGTCACAACCTTTAGCTACGGTTGCTCCTACTTTTAACCACTCGCTGTATCCTGTTTTTGAGACTGTTTTCTGTCTATCAGGTAATGTGACCTCTCTGCCGTGATGACTTCTTACTTTGCTGGTGATGGGAATGATCCTTCAGACTTCACTCAAATGAGCAATTGTGCACTTGATTTAGTCCAGGGGTCTCATGAAATCAGTGGGCTACTCAGGCAAGTAAGATTTAATCATGTCAGAGAGCATTTGTGCCTGGCAGCAGTTTTGAATCAAGCAGCAGCTCAGTGAATGATAAGCATGTGCCTGCTACATCCTTCCACAGTGGAGACGTGCATTTCCTGAATCCTGGTGAGTCCTGCAGTGTTAACGGATTAGCCTTACTTCTCATAAATCCATGTTTTCTGCATCTGACCCAAATTCTATGTCTCTCCAAGTGTTTCCAAATACATCCTGAATATTTTTCCTTGTTAATTTCAATCTTATTGAGTATTTAATATATTTATAAATGGAAAAAGCAACAGATAAAAGAGTACAGTAAGTGATGCAAACATTCCGATGATGACTGCAAGCATAAATCACAGCATCAAGTCCTACCTCATCCTCCCAAACAGGAAGGGAAGACATTAAAGAAAAATGATAGGCAGGAGAATTAAGGAGCTTACAGCTCCTGATTGCTTAATATATGAGAGATAAGGACCTCAGATAGTCTCAGATTTTGTTATTCTCCAGTCTGTCATTGACCATTTTGATATGAATCTGCATCCTGTTAATCATACACTCCATTTCTGCATTGCCAGTCTCCCAACTTTGGATAATTTATTACTGTCTGAATGCTGATAATGTGCAAGTAAGTATACTGTTCTTACAGAACTCATAGTTTCTGATGCATTGTATCTATACTACAGGATTGCACCATTGCTGACATCTTGGTCAGAGCAGGGAATAACCGTGCTTAGCTGAACATTTGCTAAATATGGTTTGTCCTTGTGTGTACTACTTTGACAGCTGGACCATGTTCGACCCAAATTCAGCTGCAACCAGTGTTAAAATCTGTTAACACCAATTCTGTGCTGGAGTGTAGACAAAACTGTAGAGATCAAGGGTGCAATTCTGACCTTACTGAAGTCAATGTAATTTTTGTCATTGACCTCAGTAGGGCCAGGATTTCACTCCAGATTCTCTCCAGCAGTTATAATGCTAATCAGGCTGTAATTGCTCACAATGTACCATGGGCTCCTTTGCGTCTGTCACTTCTCTCTCATGTAGTTTTGATAATCTAAGGGTTTAGCAGCCATGTGCCTTTTTAGAATGATTGTGTTCTGTTTGTCACCTTCCAATCCTCAGGGTTTCAGCCTCACTTAGACTGCTTCCAGAACTAAGGCCTGGTCTACACTTAAACATTAGATTGACCTAGCTATGTTGCTCAGGGCTGTGAAAAATTTTGTGCCCTGAGCCCCTTTGTTAGGTTGACCAAACCCTGCCCCCCCCAGCCCCCGATGCAGACACGGCTAAGTTGATGGAAGAATTCTTCTGTTGACCTAGCTCTAGCTTCTCGGAGGGGTAGAGTAATGACAGCAACAGAATAGCCCCTTTTGTCAACAAAGGAAGCGAAACCAAGTGGCTACAGTAAAATCCAGGTCACTTGAGAGGTCATGTGGTCTAATGGAATGAGCACAAAGTTGGGAGACATTCTGATTCTGATCCTGCTTCTGCCATCTGTAGCCTTGTTGAAGTCTTTTCACCTATCAGCCTTGATTTTCCTATCTGTAAAATGGGTTTAATAATACCTACTTCAGAGGAGTGTTGTGAAAATTAATTTAAATAATAATGTTTTAAAAGTGTTTCTAGCATATAGAACCTACTTATTCTGTTATGTAAACATATGTTATGCCAGCATATTATCTGTTACATAAACATAAACATAAATAATGTGCCACCCATGAAATAAATATGGCTCATAACCTTACTTAGCTCCTATATAGTGTTTTTCATTTGTACATCTCCAAGTGCTGTGCAAATGAAAGCACCATTAGCCTCATTTTACAGATGGGAAAACTGAGGCACAGAGCTCAAGACCGTGGGCTGGAAGAAGAGCTAGGAGTAGAACCCATGTCTCCTGAGACTCAGTCCAATGCCTTCTCTCTTGCACTCTACTGCTTCCCATAATAAACTGCTAAGTAACACTATTAGCTTGTCTGAATGCAATAAGAGAAAACTCAATTGTTTTCTGACCCATTCCCGTTATTACCTTCAACCTGTGCAATGCTAAGAGATTTGGGCCTCAATTCAGTAAAATATTTAAGCACCTGCTTAAAACTAAGCACCTGCTTCATGCTTTGCTGAATCAAGGCTTTGGGGCCTGATGCAAAGCCTGGGCTTTGGGTCAGGCCATTAATTCCCCTTTTAGACAGTGCTCTGTCCTTTTTCAATGGCAAAATCAAAATATCTCCATTTCTTACCTGGAGATCAAGGCATTCCCCCACTAAACACTCTTATCTGTACTTAAGAGAAATAAACAAACAAAAAAGAGCTCAGCTTTTTTTTTTATATATATTGGCAACAAAGCAGTTTGCTTGCATATGCAATCATAGCCTCTCTGATACTGCTGAGCAACACACCTCTCCCTATACCCCTTCCTGCCACCCTCTTAAAGTACCCCATTATCTAAGAATCCCAGACTGATTGAGTCCAGTTGGCCAGGCTAATGGTTATTTCAGTTCCAGACAGTCTATGTCAGCTCAGCTCTGCTACATACAAACTGGCAACATACCAGATATTGCAATTCACCTTTCCTTTCTTTCAGTTTTCAGATAAGGTACCTGGATCCTTTCTAAATACCTCTTTGGTTTTCTCTGATGCCCTTTGTTTTCATCCCGATTCTCCTGAGTAACCTCTCAGTGCTTTCTAGCCTGAATGTTTGCTCCCAATCAGCCTCTTGTAATGGCATCAGCAAAATACCACATCGTGTTTCCATCTAGCAAAATTGTCCCATTTTTTTTTGGCTCCATAGGGTCTTCACTATTGTGCTTTCCCTGTCTTGAATAGTTCCACCTCACTACAAAAATACAACCGCCTAAAATCAGGATCTGAAATTATTTTGGATTCTTAAAGGGAGAGTGTCAACTTGATTTTTTTTTAAATCTGCTATAAACAAGTCCATTTCTGTGAGTGCAAGTCCTGAATTTGTTTTTAAAAAAATCTTTTAAACATTTGTGTACCTTTTTCTGCCTCCTTTCTGTTTATGTTTAAGGGTTTTTCAGCAGGCGCAAAACTAATGTGACTTAGCAAGGGAAACCGTGAAATTGATGATAAACAGAGTGCAGTGTCTGCAAAGTGAAAAAGAATAGTTTTTCACTAATGTTTCACTTAGAGAGGCCTGAGGCATTACTTGTAGCTATAGCAGATACAAAACATACAGACAGAAATGTAATTTTCAAGTTCATAGTGTCCCTTTAAATTTCATCTTCTATTAATTTTTAAAGCTGTGCAGTCCACCTTTTCCTTCAGTTTTGTTCTGACTAGTGCTGTCCACAAATATTTCTTTTTATTTATAGCAAAACACCTGTCCTTAGCTCTAGGTGCTTCAATAGGAAATGAAATTTACAATAATCAGAAATGTCAAAGAAACCTTGTTTTGCCTCTTGCACAGCTCTGGCATCGGGATTTAGAATTTCTTTGTCACAATAGAGGCAGCTTGGAATAGAACATCTGCCACTGATGCTTCTAGCTATTGCTTCATCTGTCACGGGTCATTTGTAAACTATGCTGGCCTATGAGAACAGTCAAAGACAGCAGACGTCTCTGACCTAGATTCTGGGCTTACACAAGTGAATGACGTCACACATCTGAGCAGTCCTAATAAATTCATTGGGACTTTACTTATGTGTGCACACTTTGCAGGATTGAGGCCTAAAACTGTATCGGTACTTCACATCATCCTTACAGAGAGGTAATGGTTAATCCAAGAAATAGAAGCAGGAGCTTCTCAACTACTGTATGTTCTTCCCCAAAATGGTTCCTGAAAAGAAAATCGGATGATTCCTTTGAGCTTAGAATGGCATTACTCATTCTCTGGTTAATTCACATCTTTCTTTCAAGATTTCTTTAAAAAAAGAAACAGAAGACTTTGTTTAAATAGGTCAGAGAGACAGAGAGAGTTACAGTTTAAGATATCCCTACAAGCCGTTAGCAAGTAACACAAGTATGAGAGTGCTAAATGAAAAACATGTTTTTTCCTGTGGATTTTCTATCTGGCAGTGACAAGACAGAATAGTGCTCCAGTATTCTGTTTCAAAGTAACTTTCAGTATTAATGAAAAATGCCTAAATTATGGCAATGGAAATTGAAGCCACGTATTTAGCATGCCTTTCTTAAAGGGCAATAACAATTAATGTTTCCCCTCACTACCCTGATCTGCTGAAACCCAATCCTGGTCATCTTTAGGGAGAAGAATATAGGTGAGTTTCTGTGTCAATTCATCCTTTCCTACTGGGCTGTGAAGCATTCCTTTCTGGGGCATCTGGCATTGGCCATTGTTGGAAGACAGGATACTGGGCTAGATGGACCTTTGATCTGACCCAGTATGGCCCAGGGATAGAGCCATTTTCTTTTGGTTTTATTTACTGTTCAAATTGGTGTGGAGAGTCAGACCCTTTTCCTCTTTGTTCTCCTTCTCTTTCTCTCCCCAGCATGTGATCATTTCTTCTGTCTTAGGGCTAGGGCCAGACTAGAATGGAAATTCTGAATATATGGTTAGAGAAGGAGGTTTTCATAAGCAACCTCACCGTGATGGGAGCAACCAATTACTCTGCCTCTCCTTTAAATATGCCTTGGTCATTTTGAGGGAAAAAGGAGAGAATATGGGTTGGGTGCCTGGTATTTTCAAGTGGGTATATGTAGTGTGGGTATTTATTTCTCCACTCTGCCCCTGAGGTTGTGAGGAGCCATTCAATACTAGGTGGTGTATGGTGTTTCTTTACAAATAGCCCTTCCTCGAGCTGGAGTCATGCAGTACCCTGTCCCCACCATCTTTAAACATAGCAATGACGTGCCTAGCTCCTGACCACATCTGTCCTGCAGTATCCTTTGAAGTGCACATGACAGGCTGGGCAATTGCGATTATAGTTAAAGCTGGGACATTGTAATTTTAAGAAAAGCTACTAAGGTAGCAAAACCAGGCTGTGCAAACTGGGCTATTGAGGGTTGGCCTGAACCCCAACTCCCATTCCTTCTCTCCAGGATCTTCCCTGGCTTCATTTCCCTCCATCCCAACATCCTTCCAAGGGCCACTGAGATCTAACTCCTTCCCTTCCTACCTGCATCGTTTCCAAAAGATCCTCTCCTTTACAACTCACCCAATGGAAAAGCTAGTCCGTGCTCTGAAACAGCTGGTTATGTCATGCACACCATACCGGGGTCCAGCCCTGTACCCATTGCAGCTGGAGGGTTTTCACTACTGACTCAAAAGGAGACAAGGTCTAATGTGTGTGATCTGCAGGGCCGGCTCCAGCTTTTTTGCCGCCCCAAGCGCCAAAGAGAAAAAAAAAAAACCCAACCAAGCCTGGTTGAGCTGCCGCTGAAGTGCAGCCAAAGAGAAAGAGAAGGACTGCAGGGCCCGCTGCCAAAGTGCCACCGAAGACCCGGACGTGCTGCCCCGATGACAGACGGAGTGCCGCCCCTTTCTATTGTCTGCCCTAGGTACTTGCTTCCTTCGCTGGTGCCTGGAGCTGGCCCTGGTGATTGGAGGAAAATATTTAAATGTTAACAAAACCCACACAGATCTGAAGACTTTATATTCCACAGACAGCAACACCAAAGCTCTCAGTGGTGTCCTAGCTCTGCTCCCATTGGAGTCAGTGGCAGTTTTACCATTGACTTTCACATGAGCAGAGCTAGGCCAATGTTGAGTACTTTTGAAAGTCCTACCTGTAACACAGATGGTGTGGAAAAAGCAATAATGTGCTAATACTAATGCATGGAATAATAAGCTATAGATCTGTGTGCATCACCTCTGCTCTCTGTGGAATACAGTATTAAGTGTTTACAACCTGTTGCGTAGCGATGACTCACCGGTGCAGTGCCTCCTGCTGGTCGTCCCAGGAATTAACTCTCCAGCATATGGAGCGCCTCCTCCTGGCCGGTGTCTCGCCTGCTGCTGGCCCCCAGGTCCCTCTCAGACCCCGGTGCCCCTTTACCTTGGGGTGCTTCCCCCTGCAGTTCACTCTCTGGGTCTCCCCTCCCAGGGAACCCTCAACCCTCTAAACCCACCTTGCCTCAGTGGCTACTGCCAGTTATCATCTAGCCCCCGCTCATTGGGGCAGACTGCAGTGTAATGGCCATTCATCATTGGCAAGGGGGGGGTTGGACCTACTGCCTTTGCCTATCTTTGGGCTGCCCCCTGCAGCCCCAGTACCTTTTCATAGGTCTTTATCAAGACCTTCAGCTTGGGGGTTGCCAGGCTGGAGCTCCCCAGCTCCCTTGTCCTATTCCCCAGCACTGCTGTGCTCTAGTACTTTTTGTTCCCAAGCAGCTTGTTCCCACTCCAGGGCTAGAATGACACTCTTCCAGCTTCTGGCCCACAGTCCTCTTCTCAGGGCCGGCTGGGCCCTAATTGAGCTGGCCACAGCTGTGGCTGCTTCCTCAATCAGCCTAGCTTAGCTGCTTTTAACCCTGTTCTCCAGGAGTGGGGCAGCCACCCCACTACACAGCCCATTGCCCGATGACCACATTTTACAGAGGATGTATTGTTCTTCGCTTTCCATCCCTCCCTTTTCTCCTACCCCCTTGCATCCCTACCTTCAATGGGCATGTCTACATGAGCGCACTGTGTGGCAAGCTGGGGTGTGAATCTATGCCCGCTAACTGGCTTGTGGACCCTCAGAGTTCCCTCCATGGGTGCTCCTGTAGACGTTCCCAATGTCTCCCCTCTCCCATCCTTAGTTCTTTTCTTTTAGCTAACCTCCTAACAGACCCTCACCCGTTTAAAACAAAACAAAACAAAATACAAATTGTAGAACTAACCTGACGCGTACAAACGATCACATTGTTCAATCTACTTCTATGCTATCTATATCCTTTCCCACCCTCATCCTTGTGTCTGCCTTGTCTCTTTAGATTGTAATTTCTTCAGGGCAGGGACTGTCCCTTTCTTTGTAGAGGGGAGGTCATAGTCTCAATTGGGACTATCCTAAAACAAAAATAAACGAGAGTAACATAATAAATGATAAGCACTATTCCAATGAACTGTCACATGTGTCCTTCATCTATTTACTCCTGGTTATTCAAGCACATTTTGTGTGAAATCAAGCAGTTCACCTTCATAGAAAAGCACAGTAGAATTTAATAACAATGTCTAACTTTCCATAGAAAGACCTCCACATAGAATTTAATAGAGACATATCCCTTCTATAGCCTATAAAATCATGTTCTCAGTTAGTTTCTATATGTTTCTAGAGTGATTTCCATAGAAGCCTGTTACGTTTTATAGAATTCTGTTTGTGTCATCCCTGTAAAATTCTGCAGGTCTTCATCATGGCAAAAGATCGGGTTTCCATTGTATTAGTTCGTAACAGTGAATATTATATGAATTACTGCCAGTAGTAAAATAAAGCTACTGCAAGCTACTGTGTTCCATAAAGTTTCCCTCCAGCAGTGGAAATATGTTAAAGCCACATTTTTAAAATTGTATTTGGCCCATTCTATAACCTGTAAGAATGACTGATGCAGCTCTGGTTAGCATGAGCAAGGCTAGACAGGGAGGAATGGCTACTTCCACATTTAAACAAAGAATTAGGGGAGAGATGCATGGATACACATGGATGCAAACAAAATCTCCCTGCTCTAATAAACGATCTGGAAACAGTTTCATTGCACCTTGGTTCAAATGGTGGTCTAGGGGCAGATTAACCAGACTGACTTTGCTAAAGGTACCCTGAAGCAATCATTGTGGGTGAAACAAGCAGCCCAAATGTCAGCAGACTATTATGTAGTAGGTGATATCAGATCTGTAGTTTGGGATGAAGGGGACATCTCAAAAATTCAAACCTGCCAGACAGGAAGGATGGTGTTATAATTAAGGCACTGGACTGGAACTCTGGACATCAGCATTCAGTTCCCACCGCTGCCCGGGTGTCACCTTGGGCTAGTTTGTCACCATTGGCCCTGATTCAGTTTCCACTGAAGGTGAGTAAAACTCCCATAAATTCAATGGTGCAGGATCAAACCATTAATCTCTCTGTGCATCTGTATATATATAATCCTCCCTCTCTATCTGTCTTGTCCATTTAGGCTGTAAACCCATGCATCTGTGCAGTATTAGCACAACAGGGCCCTGAAGTCGCTTGGGACCTCTAGGTGTTACTGTAATATAAATAATTTTACGATTAGGCAAACAGTAGAAAGACTGTGTTCCTTGTTGAGACTCTCTCCTGGGCTTGGTCACAAGTCTCCATCTACATGTTTTCTGTTGCGGCAATCTTGATAGATCATTTTACACGGTTTACTTCTGGGATTCACTTAATGAATTGTTAAATTACGTTTGCAGGTTAATTGAAGAATCTACATGAGTTTATGCATTAGAATGATCTGAGTGCTAACCCGTCTGCACATTTTGAATGCTCCATTCAAAGTCAGTAAGCGTGCAATTGTATCTATTTCCCCCCCTTGGATAAGTCTTGCAAAGGCCCCAGCTTTTTTTAGGGTAGACAGAAATGCGTAGCAATGATCTCCCTTGGAGAAGGATAGGAAAAGGCTTAAATGTACCCAGTGGAAAATACTTTTACAGTGAATCAAATTAAAAACTGATCAGGTTGTAGAGAAAGCAAGCCTGTTTTTATATAATTAATTCATGTGTTTTATGGTTGACATTAGTGCAGGTAAGTGCATATTTTTAACATGTGAGAGTTAGTCCTGCCTGCCAGTTTATCCTTGTAAAAAAGAGACATTTATGCCTGAAATTGTTTTTCTCTTGGTTAGTATATCACCGGTAAACTAAATTACATTTGCTAGAGTGGTGTGATATGGGATTTCACTTAATCAGCAACTTCCACGTTAATAAAAATAATGACCTGGAACTTTGCTGTGTACTCACAGGATGTTGAGTCATTAACATCATTAGCCAAATGCTAACTTCTTTGGGAACGTTTAAGTCAGGGCTTCCTTGACCTGAAGATCAAGGTCTGTGGTTGAAGGAGAAAAAAAAAAAAGGAAGGGATAAATTCATACAATGCTCAGGCCTGGGTTGACTAGATAGCAAGTGTGAATAATCAGGAGCGGGGTGTGGAGGGGGACTAACAGTGCCTATAGAAGACAGAGCCCCTAATATTGGGACGGTCATGATTATATCAGGACATCTGGTCACCCTGCTTAGGCCTGGTCTGATCTTGGGACATGAGACAGAAAATAGTCTATGGGAAAATAGAAAGGAGAACTGCAGGGCTGGATTAATTTTTCAATTAACACACACAGACACACAGTTGCGGTGCAAGGAATGTAATCATTCTATGGTAACTGTGTATAAATAAGGTGTTCGTGATGGTCTGGGTGCAAGTAGGAAGAAATACACATTTAGACGAAATATCTTAAATTCAAACCTCTAATTTGACTAGCCCTAATTAGCTAATTAGCCCTAAAATAATGCTATGACATTAAGAATTTAGTTTCAGAAAAGAAGCAGTTTTGCAATTAGATGGCAAGTTTTTCTATTCCATATGTGATGGCAGAAATACAGTATGCATTACATAATTGCAATTTGCATGCCATTATAGTCTGTAGAATTATGATTAGAAACAAACCCACTAGAAAATGTCTTGTGAAGACTGACCCTGCATAGGTAGGGAGTTGGTCTGTATGATCTAAGGGACTCCTACACCTCTCATGTTGATAATTCATACTAAGAGCTTTGCTGAAAATGATCAAGATCCAGCAATATGTATTCAAATTGATTCAGGGGATTAGGTACTGAGTTAGGAAGAAAGATTAACTGGACCTGTTCCATGTAGCCTAGGGGAGAAAAGCAACTAAAATGGCATTTGCAGGGATGAATAAGATCAGATGTTGGACTTCTGCGTTTGTCATCTGCTGTAAACAGCCAGTAGTTTCAACTGATTTAGTTTATGGGGACACACAGAAAGTGATTAATAGTTAGAGTTCTGGCCACATTAAATTGTAACTTATTTCTTTAAGTTGTTTATTATATATTAGGAGCTATAGGCCCCAACTGAGGTGTGGGACAGAGACAGGCTTTTCTGTTCTGTTTGTACAGGACCTGGTACATGACAGAGGCCCCTAGGTGCTACTGCAATTACAAATCAGACATCATAATAACGATCTGGGGGCTCCCTTGTGCTAGGTCCTATACATACAGCAGGAAGAGGTTCTCCCTGTTCTGAATGTTTGCAGCCCAGTGGCCTGCTAGAGGATTTCCATACGTAAGTACTCTGCCCATCACTGCCCCCAGGAGTGAAAAAGGCAGCATCTTTCTATGGCAGGTCACAGGGAAAGCAGAAAAAACATTGAAATAGCACTTTTCTGACACTTCACAGACAATCGTTCTCGATGCCATTCTGTTTGCTATGACAAATCTCACTTACGTTCCTAACATAATGGAAGACTCCTTTGTAATCCAAGCGGCTGCTCTTCAGGTTTGTGCTGTAATCCAGCCTTTGAAAGTAACATGCATCAAAGGATCAGATTGTACTTGAAGCCTGCTTGCAAAGCTGGGAATAGAAAAAGCCATGGACCTGCCTCCCCTTTGGCAGATTAACGGAGCTGCAGTTTTAGATTAAAAAACTCTCCAACTCCTGTTGTTTTATAAACGGGAAAGAAATGAGATTGATGTCAACAGCCATGAAGACCAGCCTGTCCTGTCTGACTGCAGAGACTGTGTTGAAGTGAGCAATGGAAAAAGGAAGTCTTTCTTACTTCTGACAGGGGCTAAAAGGTTTTGCAAACCACGGAGCACCGTTTTATGTCTAAAGTGCAAAAAAGGTAGGCTGACAAAAAATTCATTTAGTTATTTACTCACAATGGTGCTTAATATACAGCCCATGAAAGTCAGAGGAGTAAGGCGAATAGGCAAAGGCTACACCTCAAGAAGTGTGACAAATTTAAACCTACTGATAACCACATGCCTAATAAATCAGTTGCCTGAAACATCACTACTTTGAGTGTATTAACATGTCAGGAAATCTTGTAAAAATGTAACTTCGCTCCCTGCTTATTTAACGTTGAAACCTTGTTAAAGACCATAAACGGGGCCATGGGAGGGCTGCTCAAACGAGTCAAGTCTTGCAGGTGCCACCTGCATACAACTTCCAATTAAAAACTACAGTTCACGGTAAGCTGAAAGAAGGTGGTGGCCTTTGACATGATATTTTGAGTGCTCCAAAGGTCACCCATGTATTATGCATACGTATCTCAAGCAAAAGACCATGTCAAGATCTATCCCCGGTGACCAGCTTCAATTTTGAACCCTCAAGCAATAAAATGTAACAACTGGTCATGTTCCTTTTGTGCAATTTTGATTGTCGACATTTTGTGTTAGAGGATAAAATAGTGGCTGAACTGCAAGGTGCTTTATTTAGTTACTATATTGTAAAGATAGCCAGTGGTAGAAGGGTAATTATAGGTAATGCAAGATTTTCAATTTTTATATAATGGAATTCCACCATAAGGATCAGTTTGGGCAACCTTTCTTTTGAGCCGTGTACTCTGTACTCTCTGCTGCTGTTCAGCAGTCAAGATGATCTGGGGGAGCTTTAGCTCTGTGGGTGGAGAAGGAAAGGCAGCTCTACCAGTCTGGATCTAGGTGCAGTGACCATTCAGTATAATGACCAAGGAGACTGCTCCTTTCATTGTCAAAACATGCTGGAGTTCCCCCTTTACCTGTGGTGAACTACAGGTACCAATGCTTGGACTCCAGCCATGTTGAATTCCAAAGTTCTTGCCCTTCCTCAACCAAGCTGCAAAGATATACTCTAAGAAGCACTGATCTCCAGGAATAAGCTTTGAAATTAATTAGAAAATGCAAGTGGAGATATTGAACCTGCTAGTGGTAGCAATTATCTTGCGCCAATGTTACATCCTTTGTGACAGTGGTTGCACAAACTCTGAATATCCAAGACAGGAAACTAGTTTCTAGCTGGATTTAGATTCACTGTTTACTATTTGTATTACTATTTGGTGCCTCTACGCAGTGTTGCATAGAAATACCATTGTGCTGGGCACTGTACAAACATATAAGAAAACCCCAAAGACTTTCTAATCCAAGCAATATTCTAAACATTCATAACTTTAAAAAGTTGATTAAACAGTTGCAAATTTTGCATATATCTTCTCCATTTATAATGAGCTGAACCAGCATTCCAGATCCAACCATCCTGACATTTGGAGCACTCATGGCAGATGTGGAGGTTTGAGCCAATCTCTAGTATACAGTAAACTTGATTGTTTTTGTTTCATGAATCAGCAGAAAAGAGTGCAGCACTTTCTAGCATAAGTATGTTCTTATTTTAAGCCTTACTGAACAAATGAGATATTGTTTTGCTCATGGGGTTTTTTGAGTGTGATTTGTTACTCGTAAACTCTTTGCTTTTTGTGAAGCAGGGAAACGTTGATTGAAATCCACGATGACCAGATTACCACAATGGTGCTTAAAAAAAAAAATCTGATAAGTGTTTAACATTTTGACAAAGTTTGGCACACGTTCCAACAATGCCACATCTATGTTTTCTTTAAAAAAGCATACAAAGTACTAATATAAATGCCACCTCCATGGAGAAAAGGGCAAGCATTCACTTTAATGCCTGTGAAATTATTCTGGAATTCAATCCATGGCAATGTATCTAAGTCAAGCAGTGTGGCATGTAGCCACATGCAGCTAATGCCCTATCAAAGGCAATGCTTTAAATACATACACATATATACACAAATTCTTTATTTTTGCTGTAGTAATACAGATCACCAACCTTGATTCAAAACCAAACATATGAAAAAGAGAGAGGGAGGAACTTTGTGGCTAGTGGAAAAGAATCTTTAAAAAACAACTTGGAATTTTTTCAAAACGTACATCACCACTTCTAGAACATTCTCTACAACTAAGATCTTCACTATGTTTTCTCATCCTTCTTTATATTTCTCCTTTACATATTCAGTATGTTACATGCTGTACTAACTTATCTGGAAAGCTTTTATTGCCATGCTGCAGACGGCTATCTTGTGCTCCTGGGCTTGAGGCATTGGGCTGCGATCCAGGAGAGCTGGGTTCGATTCCTGCTTCTGCCACAAGTTTCTAGTGTGGCCTTGGGTTAATCACTTAATCTCACTGCCTCTCGGTTCACCATCTGTAAAATGGGGCTGATAATCTTTCCTTTGTCTGTCCTGTCTATTTAGATTACAAGCTATTTTGGACAAAGATTGTCTCTTCTTATTTTTAACAATGCCTAGCACAAGAGGCCTTGGCTTCCAGAAAGCATTACAGTACACATAACGAGTAATAATGCTGTACAAGAATGTAGAACCAACAAGATGACAGGCAGTAGTCAGAGTGGGCTCATATTTACTGTATTGTCTCAGAGCAAGATCCAAAGCAGGGCACTAGTATCCTTATACAAAAATCAGGTTCATATCCAGCCCAGTGACAGAAAGGCACCTGAAGGCTGCTCAGTGGTCTGTGTGAAGTGAGTTGATGCTCTCAGTCCAGTTCAAAAATGATCAACATACTTGGTACCCAGCAAGGACCCATCAGAGACTCCAATCATTGAACTGGCATCCCTACTTATCCCTCCAAGTCTGAGGGAATCCACAATGACACAGCAGTGCTGGGAATCCTGTTTTGAGACTATAAAAAGGGCTTCAGTTTCCAGTAGGGTTGACGCTTGTCCAGGTTTTCCCAGGATCTTCTCTTTTTTGAGGTACCTATCCTGGGAAATCTGTAAGAGTGCTCAGTACACACTGTTCACTGTCCAGTTTTATGGGCTCAGGATTATCCCAGATGTCTTGTGTTTTGTGTTTTGTGTGCCTCTGAGGTGGCATTTCTAGTTTCCAGAATTACCCATCTTGGCATTCAAAAGCACTAGCTCCACATAAGATATATTTTTAAGAACCTTTATTATTTGTATTATGGTAGCAAGTAAAGTCCCCAACTGCGATGAAGATGCTATTGTGCTAGATGCTGTACATATACCTGTTTTGAGGCAGTGGAAGCTTGCCCAACAGTTTACAGTCTAAGTAGACAAGGCAGACAAAGGGTGTGAGAGATGAAGGATTATTTATCCCCATTTTACAGGTAGGTAACGGTGGCACCGAATAGTTAACTGACTTGCCCAAGGTTGGATGATTTCTTTGGCAGAGCTGGAAATGGAACGTGGTGCCAGGCCATAAAACCAACCCTTCCTCTCTGAGTCCAGCCACAGAATAAATAATTAAATAATAAATACTTAGGTCCTACATAGGGCAGTTCAGCTGTAGAACTCAAGGCAGCAGGTTCTCTGAGGGTTTTAGAGGAAAGAGCACTGGTGAATTGCCATGCAGCCCGATTTAGCAGTGGTTTGAACAACTGTTGTATTTGTTGGGTGCTTATTTTAAGATTTAGTATGATGTAAAATCTGCATCTGGCTTGGTTCCCTGAGGAGACCAGCAGGCTTCTGACTATCCTTCCTGCAGTACACAAGGGGCTGTGTTTCAAGCATCAGTGAGACTGAAGACTAAAGGCCAGATTCTGGGTATTTGCTCCACCGATCCCACAAGGAGCACACCTCAGACCCTGCACATGATTGTAGTCCCAGTGCTTCCTAAAGTGCTGAGTCCATCCTCTCCATGCACACCCTGTGTGCTAGACCTCCTAAGAGGGTGGATAGTAGGCAGGGCCATGCCAGAGAGGACCAGGCATATGTGGGAGGTGGGGATACTAATGCTGTGCCAGAATTCCTATCAGACATCTGGCTTGCTGCTCAAGCTCTGTACTGCCCACAGTGCACGGTGTGTGGAAATGACCCAATGAAAGTATGTGATTCGTGTGTGTGTGTGTGTTTGTGTCTAAAATCATACACATGTGCACACACTGAAGAATCATAACAACCTTTAAGCAAAGCAATATATGCCTGCATGTTATTTAAACATTATAGTAAACTGACATTCTTGTCCCTAGAAAAGCTGCTTAAGATAATGTTTAGAGAGTTCTAAAATGTATTAGTTATGTTTTCTCTCTCTCTCTGATGCCTGTGCAATCTAACTTGGGGAGCTTGGGTTTACAAAAAAGGGAATATGAAAAATAGTACTAGTACATTTTTAAATAAAAACATCTTTAAAATAGTGTTTTCTATTTAGAAAACTTTTCCCCTTGTGAAAATGTGTTGGTGTAATATAAATACACATTTTCAAATCATTTTTATAAGTTGTAAATTCTATTAGTGTGTTAGAAAATATTTGCATTAATAGCTGCAATGGCCATTTTTGTCTCTGAGAAATTCACCATGCATTAATGTGCTTCATAACACAATGCAACAATGTATTTGGAACATTTCTTTTAACTATTTCTGAACTCTACATCACTGCAATTTATGTCAAAATATAGAGGGGGTTACCTCTGTTTGTCATGCTATTTATCCTGCTGGGAGATGGTGAAACCCTGGAATGTGTTAATAAACCTGTAGCTGTAAGGATACGAGACATTCTCTTTCTGCTCCTTTGCAGGAATATTGTGTGTATTTATAGATTTGGAAAGCGTTCAGATTTTTTTTTTTTATATGCTAGAGCCAAGATGTTCTCTCTGCACTGACGCCACTTCTTGTTTTGACCTGAACACCTGGGAGTTGGAGTTGCTTTACACAGGAGAGTGAGTTTAATCAGTCATATAACTTTGGGCCAAATTCTGTTCATCATTATAATGGTGATAAATCAAGAGTAACTACACAGAAATCAGGTTTTTATCTCCATTGCACCCATTGAGCTGGATGCTCAGTTCTTCCATTCCTGCACCTGGGGCAGGAATGGCGTGTGCAGGGAGGGAAGTAGTGATGGCTTTAAGCCACCTTTGTGCTCTCCATATTCTGGGCCATTCAGGCGCCTTCCTGGCCTTGGGTGGAAGAGCGGCTTTGTGACTGCTGTAACTTATGCTCCGTTTCCCTTGGTTCCCTATGGTACTGCGAAGCAGATACAGTGCAGAGCACTCCAGCCATGCCCCAACCCACTTCTGATTCATTCCTTCCATGGAAGGGAGTGACTGGGAGCAGAGCCAGTGGAGATCCCTTACACCATTCCTACACAGAGCAGGGAGGACTCTTAACCAGTGGCAGCATTTGTCCTGTAGGGGCCCTGCAAAGCTCAGTTCTAGGACCCCTGCCTACAGTGACACCATTTTGCTATACAAAATGGCATCCTCCACGCAGTGTGACCTCACACGTACTGTCATGCTGCATGGAGGATGCCATTTTGTAGAGCAAAATGGTGCCCTCCACACAGGTAGGGCATGTTCCAGCTCCACTACAATTGACTTTGTCACCAGGGACAAGTAATGCTGTGGTGAAAATAAAGTCCTGTTGAAGCTTGTTAGTACCTTGCCTGTTTGATACAACATCAGCCCCCCTGTGATTGCATGGGTTGCAGGTGCTGAATGCCACTACTTCTCCTGACCAAGGGGTATTCTCCGTGGACTGTTTCCACACACATTAAATAGCCTTGGCATAACCAAGAGTTGGGCCCATTGATGTCCATGGCATTACTGTGGATTTGCACTGGTGTAACAGAACAGAATGTGTCCCCTCTCTTTAACAGAAGAGGAAGAGAGAGAATTTTATTAAAGGTAAAAGAATAATGATAAGAGAGAGGAGGTGTTCCTGTGAGGTTTTCTCCTATGTTTACACAGAACTGAAGTCACCTACTACAGGACAGGCCCAACAAAGAAAACAACAGAACGCCACTAGCCATCACCTTCAGCCCACAACTAAAACCTCTCCAACGCATCATCAAGGATCTACAACCTATCCTGAAGGACGAGCCATCACTCTCACAGATCTTGGGAGACAGGCCAGTCCTTGCCTACAGACAGCCCCCCAATCTGAAGCAAATACTCACCAGCAACCACACACCACACAACAGAACCACTAACCAGGAACCTATCCTTGCAACAAAGCCCGTTGCCAACTCTGTCCACATATCTATTCAGGGGATACCATCATAGGGCCTAATCACATCAGCCACACTATCAGAGGCTCCTTCACCTGCGCATCTACCAATGTGATATATGCCATCATGTGCCAGCAATGCCCCTCTGCCATGTACATTGGCCAAACTGGACAGTCTCTACGTAAAAGAATGAATGGACACAAATCAGACGTCAAGAATTATAACATTCAAAAACCAGTTGGAGAACACTTCAATCTCTCTGGTCACTCGATCACAGACCTAAGAGTGGCTATCCTTCAACAAAAAAGCTTCAAAAACAGACTCCAACGAGAGACTGCTGAATTGGAATTAATTTGCAAACTGGATACAATTAACTTAGGCTTGAATAGAGACTGGGAATGGATGAGTCATTACACAAAGTAAAACTATTTCCCCATGGTATTTCTCCCTCCCATCCCACCCCCCACTGTTCCTCTGATATTCTTGTTAACTGCTGGAATTAGCCTACCTTGCTTGTCACCATGAAAGGTTTTCCTCCTTTCCCCCCCCTGCTGCTGGTGATGGCTTATCTTAAGTGATCACTCTCCTTACAGTGTGTATGATAAACCCATTGTTTCATGTTCTCTGTGTGTGTGTATATAAATCTCTCCTCTGTTTTTTCCACCAAATGCATTCGATGAAGTGAGCTGTAGTTCACGAAAGCTTATGCTCTAATAAATTTGTTAGTCTCTAAGGTGCCACAAGTACTCCTTTTCTTTTTACAGAACTGATGGTGTTGGTAGAATCCCGTTGAAAAGCGTAGAACAAAAAAGCATATAAAAGCCTATCAGGGTCAAAAAAGCAGTGTCAGGTGCAACAAGAAACCGAGCTGGTAGAAAATTGGACCTCTTCCACCTTCTCTTACAAGGAGAACAGTGTTGGATGATACAGGGAAGAACAGAGGTCAGACAAATTGGACAATCAACAGGGAGACAGAGGTAATGAAATTTGTAGGAAGGGGAAATTTCTGTGAAGAGAGGAAAAATCCATCATGACAAAAAGAGGACAGTGTAAGTCATGAAATACAATCAATCATAGCGGGTCAGTATTGTCCGTTTGAGTCCCAGAGCTAAGACACGAACAGAACTTCTAGAACTGGGGGTGGGAGGTGGGGGGAGTAGACTATGCCCTTTAAGGAGAAAGGCAAAGTTTTAAGATATTAGAGTAAATATATAGTCTCTAGCCCATTCTTCATGTTGTTCTTTCAAACACAGTTGATATTTAAATTTAAATTAGGTTTTAATGCCCAGGTCTAACTCAGGCAAAATCCCACTGGCTTCACTGGGAATTTTGCCTGAATAAAGACTGCAGGATTGAGCCCCAAAGTTTTGTTTGTGTTCAGGAAAAAACAAATCAATAAAACATACCCAAGTGGGATGACAAATCATATAAAGCCTTCCAGACTATTAAATTTTACCTCTGTACTTTGCCTGAGGATGTTGTGTGGGTACAAAGAACTAAATGTGGCTATATCCTACTATAAATGGTCATATAACAGTTGGAAACTTATTTATTATATAATGTCCCTAATAAATTATATATGTCCTCTAGGGGAGGAAGCAAACTAATTACAAGCTGAGTATTGTTAGTTATAATGCTGGGAGAGTAGATTACAATTATTCCAATCTGCATTAAAACCAACATCTGAAAAAAGAAATGAATAAAATGTAAGAGAGAAAAATGAAAGAACATGGCTGTCATTGATCAGGTGGGGATAGCTGTGGGGCTCATCAGTGTGCATATGGGGCCAGATTTCAAATATATTTAGGCAGCTAAAGATATGCACCTAGTGGGCCATTGAAACCTCCCTAAGAAGTTATGTCCCTCCTGGGAGTTTGAAAATCTGTCCCATGGAGTTTAGCAATGCTCTAAATATGCCTTCTACTATTTATTTTTGCAATCTATTTATGTGGAAAGTCCTCTGGTACTAAGGTGCAGAAAACCCTAAGAGAGACTGGTTACAGATTTCAGAGTAGCAGCCGTGTTAGTCTGTATTCGCAAAAAGGAAAGGAGTACCTGTGGCATCTTAGAGACTAACAAATTTATTTGAGCATAAGCTTTCATGAGCTACAGCTCACTTCATTGGATGCATTCATCGGACTAACACGGCTGCTACTCTGAAAACTGAAACCACTGTGGCTACTCGCATCCTTAAAGTTAAGCACCTACTTAAGTGCTTTGTTGGCTTGGGGTCAGTGTACTCAGCATCCCATCTTGCTGTACCAGACTGTAGGGGTTAGCTAAAATAAGTGCTGGGGCTAGATTGTGGCTTTTTTGCCCCAATGTGCGTGGTTCAGAAATACATGACCCCAAAAGGAGAATCTTACACATGACCAATGTGAAACTTGATTCATGTTTACTGCTATGGTAAGGCACAGTGGACAGAGCAAAAGATTGCCGAAAAAGGGCAATAGAGTTATTCCTTTTGAGAGAGCACAAAGCAAAACTACCCTTTGTTCTCCCACAGATACTCTTTAGCCAGGCTTCCCAAAATACACAGACATGCATACACACTTTTATGTAAATTATAAATAAATAAAACAACCCTCGCATGGCAACTGTCTCATTAGGCCATTCTTCGTAGCCCTCTCTCCCTGATGTCTGGGTATGCACTGCTCTTTGCCAGAGCTTTTTGTCTTGCAAAATAATCTGGTCTCATCTTCTCCTCTAATGCTCTCTAGTGCTCAGCTGAGCCCTGCCTGATCTACTGCAGTCCTTGTTCCTATGGTAATCCCTGGGCCTAAGTGACATCTTTTTGTGTGTCAAGTTGGCTGGCCCTGACACTGTGCCTTAAAACGGTTTCTTCGTCAGTGATGGAAGTTGTGTCTCACGTCTCACTCCAATTCTCAACTCCTCCATCCCTAAGGCCCCTTTTAATGCCCGTTTCTTTTGATAGTTCAGTCTCTACCCTTGCTAATCATGGTTCAGGGCAGAGTCATAATGGGGTCAAAACAGCTTAACCCACTGTATGATAAAATGAATGTTCCTCTCTGTGTGTTGCATACCATCACATAGTCCTTAATGCTAATGTCTAGGACTCTCTGAAGTGGTTTTCCTTCATAATTCAGGCCTCGAGAACTGGTATGCACTGACCTCAGCCCTATTTACTGGTGCAGTCTCCATGGCAATGGACAAGGGTTGCTTAAACCCAGTCCTCCCTGTACCCCTTTGTTCTCTCTTGAAGCTCTTTTTTTTTCTTATGATTCTCAGGTTTGCTTCTTCACCATTGGACTGTACAACTGCCCCTTTGATGTCCAAGTTCAACCTGTTTAATGATAAGTATTTAACATTCAGCCTGAAACCCTTTCATAATTTAGCAACCAACTTCACTTAACTTTAAGAAAGTGTCAGTATAAGTAACAAATTAATCCAGATTATTTAACCATCTCCGAGCATCAGTTACATTAATAATTAGCTAAAGTAGATTCAAGATAAGAGACTGAAGTTTGCCATTCCATCCTGCAGGTTTTGGGGGATAAATATTTGATTACTAAATCATACCTTCCCCTAACAGACATGCTGTTCTATTTAGTGGCACTTAGGTACAATACATGGAAGCTTAAAGCAAATGGCTTTGCAACAGTACTGCTTAGTTGACTAATAATTAATTATGGTGTAACCTTAATGGTTTCATTAAAGAAAGGAAAAGCATTAAGGTGTTTTGTTTTGGCAATGCTTACTGCAGGTATTTAATTATTGACAAAAATGGGCAAGTACAAACACATTAATGCAGATCGTTGCTTGGGGGTTTGATTACAACATAGGACTAGAGTGTCCCTTGAGCCTTGGAAGTTGTATTGGTGACATCCTTAAAGCATATCCAAAATATTATCATCATCTTCTCCTTACCATATTTGAGGCTTTAGTCTACTTAGACTTTCTGATGCTGCCAGAAACTCTTTCCAATGGTCTCCGAAGTTCTTCCGCTGGCATTTATTTTGAAATGAGTTATCAATTTCTGTTGTAGATGTCCATGACTCTTCTCCATAAAGGAGGACAAGCATGATACTGGTGTTAAAAATGTGTATTTTTGTGTTGGTGCCAATTATACTACTTTTCCAAATTTTTTCAAGTTTGAGAAAGTTGTTTGCTGCTTTTGATATGCATTGCTTGAGATCTAACATGGTGGCACCATCATTCCACATCTCACTCCCTGGATAGGTAAAATGACTATCTTCTACTAGTTTTTTTTTGTCCACTCTAATGGTTACTTTGTGGACAAAGTAACAAAAGAGGAGGGGGAGAGGGATAGCTTAGTGGTTTGAGCACTGGACTGCTAAACGCAGCGTTGTGAGTTCAATCCTTGAGGGGGCCATTTAGGAATCTGGGGTAAAAACTGGGGATTGGTCCTGCTTTGAGCAGGGGGTTGGACTAGATGACCTCCTGACATCCCTTCCAACCCTGATATTCTATGACATCAGTAGCCATATATTTTGTCTTTCCCTTATAGATAAACCAGTTTATTTTGCTGCATCTGTGAAAAACTGGGTCTTTTATTTCCGTATTTGATGTGTTGAACCAAGCTGGACAATGTCATCAGCAAAAATGAACTAATCAGTTGTGCTTTATCATTTGTCCATAAAATTCCTTGGTTGCTTTCTGTGGTTATTTTCCTCATGACATAGTCCATGATCAGTGCAAAGAATACTGGGGGAATAATACATCTTCGCTTTAGTTCAGTTGTCACTACAAATCACTGGCTGATGTGATCATCAACTCTGAAGGTGCATTTGGCATTATCATCTAGATACTTGATTATTCTAATTAGTTTTGCTGGTATTCCATAACATTCCATAACTCTCCAAAGACTGTCTTAGTGTATGCTGCCAATAGTCTTCAGGAAATCTATAACATTTATCATGGGGGCGGAGTTTGGTACTCCACATTTTGGTCTAGAATATGTCTGAGAACAACAATATGGTCTGCACGTGATCTCAATGGCCTACCACCTGCTAGTTCTTCCCTAAAGAGGTCTATTTGTTTCTTGATAGGTCCCCGGATAATGTTGCACATGATTCTCCCAGGCTTTGAGAATAATGTGATTCCTCTTCAATTATTGCAGTAGGTGGGGTCACCTTTCTTTGGGAATTTTACTAGTAGGCTTCTCTTCCACTGCGTTGGGTTGTTCCTTTCTTCTTTCCATACTCTATCCCAAAACATGAGGAAAGTATGGAAGGCTGTTTCATCATGTGCTTGAATAATCTCTTCTGGAGCAGGGAAGGGATAGCTCAGTGGTTTGAGCATTGGTCTGCTAAACCCAGGGTTGTGAGTTCAATCCTTGAGGTGGCCATTTAGGGATCTGGGGTAAAAACTGGGGATTGGTCCTGCTTTGAGCAGGAGGTTGAACTAGATGATCTCCTGACATCCCTTCCAACCCTGATATTCTTCTGCTTTGAGCAGGGGGTTGGATTAGATGACCTCCTGAGGTCCCTTCCAACCCTGATATTCTATGATTCAGTAATATTATCCTTTCCAGCTGCCTTCACAATTTTCATCTTACAGGTTTTTCTAACTTGTTCCTAAGTCAATATACCTCTTGTGGTAGATCTTCATCACATATTTCTAGTAATTCCTTTGGATTTGATTGATTTAAAACAGCCTGAAAATGTTCCACTCATGTTTTCCTTTGTTCTTCTGCACTAAGAATCTTTTCACTTGCATCTTGAATAGGGCCTTCAGTACTTCTAAAGTTTCCTTTTAGCTGTTTGATTGTCTTATACAAGGTTGTAAAATCACCTCTTTGGTGAGCATCTTCAGCCTGTGGACATTTTCTGTCAATATATGCCCTTTATTCTCTTTTAGCACTCCTTGTTACCTTTTACCTAGAGCTCTTTATTCCTCTTTCCACTTGTTTGTCTCTTCACATCTCAGCATTCATGAGTTTTGCTTTACACTTCTCTTTTTCACTGCTGCCCAAGCAGCATCACTAATCATTCTTCCTTTTTAGATTTCTTTGTTATTGGAACTGTCTTTGCACTTTCTAGGTAGCACACTCTTACATTTTCCCATAAAGTATCAATATCTTGCTTTTCTTCAATTAACCCCATTAGAACACGGAACCTGTTCTTCAATTCAAGCTGAGAGGCACATTTTGTGTTTGGGTCTTTTAACTGTGTGCTGTTGATGCATGGTTTTCTTTTAACCTCTTTCACCCTCTTTAACTTAATCTTCGATTTAGCAATACAAAAATTATGGTCACTGCCAACATTTGCTCCCCTTTGTACATGTAGATCTGCCAATGAGTTGTGAAATGTTCTTGACAGTTTTGTTATCTATCTTGTTCTTTGTAGTACAATCTGGGAGGAGGGTGGTCCATGTCATAAGAACATAAGAATGGCCATACTGGGTCAGATCAAAGGTCCATCCAGGCCAGTATCCTGTCGACCCACAGTGGCCAATGCCAGATGCCCCAGAGGGAATGAACCTAACAGGTAATGATCAAGTGCTCTCTCCTGCCATCCATCTCCATCCTCTGACAAACAGAGGCTAGAGACACCATTCCTTACCCATTCTGGCTAATAGCCATTAATGGACCTAACCTCCATGAATTTATCCAGTTCTCTTTTAAACCCTGTTATAGTCCTAGCCTTCACAACCTCCTCAGGCAAGGAGTTCCACAGGTTGACTGTGCGCTGTGTGAAGAACTTCCTTTCATTTGTTTTAAACCTGCTGCCCATTAATTTCATTTGGTGGCCCCTAATTCTTATATTATGGGAACAAGTAAATAACTTTTTCTTATTCACTTTCTCCACACCACTCATGATTTTATATACCTCTGTCATATCCCCCCTTAGTCTCCTCTTTTCCAAGCAGAAAAGTCATAGCCTCTTTAATCTCTCCTCATATGGGACCAGTTCCAAACCCCTAATCATTTTAGTTGCCCTTTTCTGAACCTTTTCTAATGCCAGTATATCTTTTTTGAGATGAGGGGACAATATCTGTACGAAGTATTCAAGATGTGGGCGTACTATGGATTTAAATAAGGGCAATAAGATATTCTCTGTCTTATTCTCTATCCCTTTTTAAATGATTCCTAACATCCAGTTTGCTTTCTCGACTGTCGCTGCACACTGGATGTCATTTTATGGATTTCTTTATAAGGAAATATTGTTCCACTTATCACTAGGTTGTTCACACTGCAAATTTCTACTCATCGTTCACCATTTTGGTTCATGTCCAAACTCCTGCCACACTTGCTGATAGTTTTATCCAATCCATCATGATTAGGGGGCGGGGCTTTTCTGACTAGAGGTCCTATAAAGGTAGCCAGCCAGTCAGGCAGCAGCACTGACAGCTGTAGCGGCATAGGAGCTAGCAAACAGAGCTGTAAACAGGGGAGTTTGTATTGTGGTGAATGTTTGGGGTTTGCTTTTGCTGGGGGGGGGTGGTCTTTTTGGTGTGGCTTGTGTTTCCCAGATTAACAGGATGTAGGTGGGAAGGCGATGACAGATACGGAGGCAGCTGTGGGAGTGACTCGTGTAGTGGAAGACACAATGAGGATGACTGGATGTGGAAGCTGTGGTATGTACATGATCCTGGAGGGGGGACCTGGTAAGAGTTTTTTCTGCATGAAATGCCGTCTGATAGAGCTGATGGAGGAAAAGATCCGAGGTTTGGAGATGCAGGTGGAAAGTCTGGTTGAGTTTAGGAAGGGGTTTGAGCAGATGATGGAGCAAAGATATGAGGTATCTGAAGGGAAAAGCTCAGACTCTCAGATGGAAGCAGGGCTGGGGAACTTTGAGGGGAGACTGGGTGAGGAAAGTGGTCAGTTGAAGCATGTGATTAAAAGAACCAGGCAGAGGAAAAGACGGGCTAGTGAAGGAGAAATAGAGCTTAGGAACAGGTTTGCAGAGTTGGAAAATGAAGAAGGGGCTCAGCAGGTACTTGTTGAAGGTGGAAGGGTAAGGAAGAAGAGAAGAGAGGCTAGTCCTATACGAAAAGGGGAAAAGTCAAGAGAGACTACACCAAATATGAGCCCCAGGAGGATACAGGATGGGTTGAAGAGGATTATAAGGGAAAATAGGAATGGAAAGAACTTGAAGCCGGAGGGAACAGGGGAGAGACTGGAGAATAGCACTGTCACCAGGAAAAGGCAGGTCTATGTGATAGGGGACTTTTTATTGAGAAGAATAGACAGGCCTGTAACTAGAGCTGATCCAGAGAATAGAAGGGTGTGCTGCCTTCCGGGTGCTAAGATACAGAATGTAGACCTGAGGTTGAAAAGGATCCTAAAGGGAGTGGGAAAGAATCCCCTAATTATCCTTCATGTGGGAACAAATGATACAGCTAGATTCTTGCTGGAAAGTATCAAGTATCATGCTAGGCTGGGGAAGACACTTAAGGAAATTGAGGCTCAGGTGATCTTTAGTGGGATCCTTCCTGTTCCTAGAGAAGGGCAACAAAGGTGTGACAAGATTATGACTGTCAACAGATGGCTTAGGCAGTGGTGCTATAAGGAGGACTTTGGGATGTATGGCCACTGGGAGGCATTCATGGACAGAGGACAGTTCTCTCGGGATGGACTTCATCTGAGTAGGGAAGGAAATAGACTTCTAGGATGGAGGCTGGCACAACTGATAAAGAGAGCTTTAAACTAGGAATTTGGGGAAGATGGTTGGGAGATGTCCAGGTAATCTCCTCACCAGATTTTAGCATTGAGAGGGAAGAAGACGAAGTAAGAAAGGATACAGCTGTGGGTAGGAGAATGTATATAAGGAGCGAGGGCGGTGTGGATACTAGTCTAATAGGTTATACTGGCTGTAGAATGACTGTGCCTAATAGGGTACAAAATGTGAGTGAGGCCAAACAGCAAAAATTAAGATGTTTGTGCACCAATGCGAGGAACCTAGGTAACAAAATGGAGGAACTAGAGCTACTGATGCAGGAAGTGAAACCAGATATTATAGGGATAACAGAAACATGGTGGAATAGTAGTCATGACTGGACTACAGGTATTGAAGGGTATGTGCTGTTTAGGAAAGACAGAAACAAAGGTAAAGGTGGTGGAGTAGCATTGTATATCAATGATGAGGTAGAATGTAAAGAAATAATGCAATGGATAAGAGAGAGTCCGTCTGGGCAAAAATTACATTGGGGAAGATAACTAGTAAAGCCTCTCCTACGATGGTGCTTGGGGTGTGCTATAGACCTCCGGGATCTAATTTGGATATGGATAGAGCCCTTTTTAATGTTTTTAATCAAGTAAATACTAATGGAAACTGCGTGATCATGGGAGACTTTAACTTCCCAGATATAGACTGGAGGATCAGTGCTAGTAACAATAATAGGGCTCAGATTTTCCTGGATGCGATAGCTGATGGATTCCTTCATCAAGTAGTTGCTGAACCGACTAGAGGGGATGCCATTTTATATTTAATTTTGGTGAGTAGTGAGGACCTCATAGAAGAAATGGTTGTAGGGGATAATCTTGGCTCAAGTGATCATGAGCTAATTCAGTTCAAACTGAACGGAAGGATTAACAAAAATAAATCTGCAACTAGAGTTTTTTATTTCAAAAGGGCTGACTTTCAAAAATTAAGGAAATTAGTTAGGGAAGTGGATTGGACTGAAGAACTTATGGATCTAAAGGTAGAGGAGGCCTGGGATTACTTTAAATCAAAGCTGCAGAAGCTATAGGAAGCCTGTATCCCAAGAAAGGGGAAAAAATTCATAGGCAGGAGTTGTAGACCAAGCTGGATGAGCAAGCATCTTAGAGAGATGATTAAGAAGAAGCAGAAAGCATACAGGGAGCGGAAGATGGGAGGGATCAGCAAGGAAAGCTACCTTATTGAGGTCAGAACATGCAGGGATAAAGTGAGACAGGCTAAAAGTCTAGTAGAGTTGGACCTTGCAAAGGGAATTAAAACCAATAGTAAAAGGTTCTATAGCCATATAAATAAGAAGAAAACTAAGAAAGAAGAAGTGGGGCCGCTAAACACTGAGGATGGAGTGGAGGTTAAGGATAATCTAGGCATGGCCCAATAGCTAAACAAATACTTTGCCTCAGTCTTTAATAAGGCTAAAGAGGATCTTAGGGATAATGGTAGCATGACAAATGGGAATGAGGATATGGAGGTAGATATTACCATATCTGAGGTAGAAGCAAAACTGAAACAGCTTAATGGGACTAAATCGGGGGGCCCAGATAATCTTCATCCAAGAATATTAAAGGAATTGGCACCTGAAATTGCAAGCCCATTAGCAAGAATTTTTAATGAATCTGTAAACTCAGGAGTAGTACCGAATGATTGGAGAATTGCTAATATAGTTCCTATTTTTAAGAAAGGAAAAAAAAGTGATCCGGGTAACTACAGGCCAGTTAGTTTGACATCTGTAGTATGCAAGGTCCTGGAAAAAATTTTGAAGGAGAAATTAGTTAAGGACATTGAAGTCAATGGTAAATGGGACAAAATACAACATGGTTTTATAAAAGGTAGATTGTGCCAAACCAACCTAATCTCCTTTTTTGAAAAAGTAACAGATTTTTCAGATAAAGGAAATGCAGTGGATCTAATTTACCTAGATTTCAGTAAGGCATTTGATACCGTGCCACATGGGGAATTATTAGTTAAATTGGAGAAGATGGGGATCAATATGAACATCAAAAGGTGGATAAAGAATTGGTTAAAGGGGAGACTGCAACGGGTCCTACTGAAAGGCGAACTGTCAGGCTGGAGGGAGGTTACCAGTGGAGTTCCTCAGGGATCGGTTTTGGGACCAATCTTATTTAATCTTTTTATTACTGACCTCAGAACAAAAAGTGGGAGTGTGCTAATAAAGTTTGCAGATGATACAAAGCTGGGAGGTATTGCCAATTCAGAGAAGGATCGGGATATTATACAGGAGGATCTGGATGACCTTGTAAACTGGAGTAATAGTAATAGGATGAAATTTAATAGTGAGAAGTGTAAGGTTATGCATTTAGGGATTAATAACAAGAATTTTAGTTATAGGTTGGGGATGCATCAATTAGAAGTAACGGAAGAGGAGAAGGACCTTGGAGTATTGGTTGATCATAGGATGACTATGAGCTGCCAATGTGATATGGCTGTAAAAAAAGCTAATGCAGTTTTGGGATGCATCAGGAGAGGCATTTCCAGTAGGGATAAGGAGGTTTTAGTACCATTATACAAGGCACTGGTGAGACCTCACCTAGAATACTGTGTGCAGTTCTGGTTTCCCATGTTTAAAAAAGGATGAATTCAAACTGGAGCAGGTACAGAGAAGGGCTACTAGGATGATCCGAGGAATGGAAAACTTGTCTTATGAAAGGAGAGTTAAGGAGCTTGGCTTGTTTAGCCTAACTAAAAGAAGGTTGAGGGGAGATATGATTGCTCTCTCTAAATATATCAGAGGGATAAATACAGGAGAGGGAGAGGAATTATTTCAGCTCAGCACCAATGTGGACACAAGAACAAATGGGTATAAACTGGCCACCAGGAAGTTTAGACTTGAAATTAGACGAAGGTTTCTCACCATCAGAGGAGTGAAGTTTTGGAATAGCCTCCCAAGGGAAGCAGTGGGGGCAAAAGATCTATCTGGTTTTAAGATTCTACTCGATAAGTTTATGGAGGAGATGGTATGATGGGATAATGTGATTTTGGTAAGTAATTGATCTTTGAATATTCATGGTAAATAGGCCAAATCCCCTGAGATGGGATATTAGATGGATGGGATCTGAGTTACCCAGGAAAGAATTTTCTGTAGTATCTGGCTGGTGAATCTTGCCCATATGCTCAGGGTTTAGCTGATCGCCATATTTGGGGTCGGGAAGGAATTTTCCTCCAGGGCAGATTGGAGAGGCCCTGGAGGTTTTTTGCCTTCCTCTGTAGCATGGGGCACGGGTCACTTGAGGGAGGCTTCTCTGCTCCTTGAAGTCTTTAAACCACGATTTGAGGACTTCAATAGCTCAGACATAGGTGAGGTTTTTCATAAGAGTGGGTGATTCTGTGGTCTGCGCTGTGCAGGAGGTCGGACTAGATGATCAGAATGGTCCCTTCTGACCTTAGTATCTATGAATCATTGTTAATTACAGTCTTTGTGTTGAAATCATGCATAGTCACTTATGATGTCGTGTTTTGGGAACTTGGTTAACTCATCCTGAAACAAATCATAAAAAGCATCCTCATCTGGCTTTTTGTTGATTAGGGAATAGCATGGTATGACTGTTTGTTAGTTTGCAGAATCTAGTCTCACAGTGAGCACCAGTAATTTGTTTATTGACTGATTCCCACTCAAACAGTGCTCAGTTTCATTTGAAATTAGGATTGATACACCAGCTTTATGTGTACCATCCACATTCCCGGAATAGATGATGGTCTTATTTGTTTCTCTAAAGTGTAGTTTGTGTGAACCTGTCCATCTACACTCACTGATTCCAAGGACATCAGGATGGCATCTATCCATTTCTTTAAATACTTAAGCAGTTTTAGTAGCTTCATACATTGTTCTCACATTCCCCTATCCAATTTTCCTGATTAATCTGGCCTTGAGCAAAGGACTTCTCAGGACATACTCTTGGTCAAACCTGTAAGGGAGCCTATCTCCTGTTCAACCCTGCTGCATACCGACATGGCTCCTGGTGTTTTTCTGCTGTACGTTTATTTTTATGTGGTAGGGTTACCAGCTATATGTATAACCTTAAGTCCACAGCTCCTTATTCATTATTCAGAGATGCCCTCATGTGGACAATCTCCCATCCACCATCCAGGAGATGCACTTGGGAGCTTCAGATGCAAGCAGCTATACATGACTGAAAATGGTTCTGGTACCAGGATTCATACTTTTGGGCCAGTGGTAGGGTTGGTGTGTGTGTGTGTGTGTGTGTGTTTTTGTGAAATAGAAAATTTCCTTTTTTTACATATTGTTTCCCCCTATTCCTTCCCTTGTGATCAGGCTTTGATCTATTCTAGCACCGCTTCCTCAGTCTAAAGGCCAGATTTGCAAGCAACAAAGGTGAGCCTTGGCTGGTTTAAGAGAAAAAAAAATCATGCTGGTTTCTATTCCCAAGTAGAACCCAAATACCATGGCCATTGTCCGTTATGATACATGCTGTTCTGTTGAAATCAGAACTCATTATCTGCTTTTGAATGGTGATGAACTCTAAAAAAGTCCAGATGTACCCAAGCTGTAGGATACAGAGCAATACAACATTTTGAGTCTCTCCTCATATGACACACATTAATCTTGGAACCTCTTGAGTGACTTGAGCCCAAGGAAGCCATGAGAAGTAGTAAGGATTGCGTTTCATCATGGAGGGGAACTATGGGTTTGTGCGGCAGATGACGGCAGTGAAAAGATGCGAGAATCCAGACAGGAAGGTCTGGACAGGACAGTATTCTTCTTCCAGTATTTGGGGGATAGAAATAATGGACTCAGCAGGCTAGATCTTCAGCTGTCAAAGCAGTCTTGGTCTGCTGTAAATTATACGTAGCAGTCGTGGCTCCGAGGGGCTGGTCCTGCAGCTGGGGATTGCTGAGGAGTGGAGGCAAAATAGCTATACCAGAAAATGGACTGGTTTACCAGGGATTCCTCACAGCAGGGTAATCCTCAGGGAGCCAGTTACTTGGAAACAAACATTTGAATCAGGCCTAAATGAGGTGGGTGTAACTATGTCGGACAGGGGAATGAAAAATCCATATACCTGAGCAATGCAGTTAAACCTACCTAACCGCTGGTGTAGACACAGCTAGGTTGAGGGGAGAATTCTCCCATTGACCTAATTATTGCCTCTTGGGGAGGTGGAGCGCCAACGCCAATGGGAGAACCTCTCCCGTTGGCGTAGGTAGTGTCTTCACTGAAGCGCTACAGTGGTACAGCTGCAGTGTTTTACATGTAGACAAGCCCTCAGCTAAGGAGAGGAGCTGAAGGTTGATTAGGAAGAGGGGGAAAGGCAATATGGAGTTAATAACAGTGCATTTCCTGAAAGCTCCAAGTGTATACAGAATGCATAATGTGGCCAAAGGTGAATGTCCCTCCACATGTACTTAGGAAATATAAGCAAGGAACTTCCTTCATTTCATTCACTTTGTGACTGGAAGATTTGGGAATTGTGTTCAATAGACCTGCCTACTGTGTCATAAACGCCTGCTCTCCCCCAGCTCACATAAACTCAGTATTTTCAATCAAGCCACCAAATTATAATTCTAAAAAACGTGCAAAACACCTCAGTGGAATACCGAGTACCACAATACCCCGAATAATAACTTGGCTCTAACTGCCCTCTCTGTGTGTAGCAAAAGACATCTGTGGGAGTTTCTATGATGGGAGCTGTGGTGCAGTAATGCTGAGGAATGGAGTACGAAAGGTGGAAAGGATTCTGTAAAAAAACAAATGGGGTGATGCCACTGACTGAAACTAGCCCTTTATATAACCCAGTGTTTGAGCAGTGCTCAACTTGGGTATACTTTACCTGTTAAGGACATTTAGTGCTCATGCCTGGTGGCAGATTGGAAGACCTGGGGTTCGGGTCCTCTCTTCATGGGTAGCACTGAATAAGCCCCTCTCACTTCTGCACACACTCTCATGGTGTGCCTCAACCCTCTCCCAGAGGGGACCGTGTCTGGGCTGAGAGAGGCGTACATTCATGCCCATTCATTCCTCAGCCTCCCTGCTGGGGCTGAGGAGAAGGCTTCCAATTGTTCCAATCATGATGATGGTTTGTGTGAAGTTGGACACCTGGCTCTTAAGAAAGGGAATTAGCCCACTGCCTAATTAGGCCACCAACCAATCTTCAGGTGCGAATTACTTTCTGTCACTTCTAACCTGGGTCAATTTCAAATAGTAGCTAAGTGATAAAAAGCTCTTCATCTCAGTCCAGAAAGCAAGATACTGGCGAGAAGCTGTGTGTCAGTGCATGCGTGTATATCTATCTCTCTATCTATATCTATCTATTTATCTGTATATAAAATGTGTGTGTGCATATATCTATAACTCTATAGGTGTGTGTGTGTATATGTCTATGCATATGGACATTAAGATTCTACTTTGTCTAGCTTGAAGTTCTTCATTAGAAAAATACACACAGGAATTTAAACGGGTCAAATGACGGCTAAATTCACACATTTCTCCCTGGTACCTGCACACAAATGCGCGCAACCCCTTTGCCCCCCACCATATGTATGTATATTCTTTTGTCCCTCTGATCGGCTTCTCAGGGATACCTCAGACTTGCATGTAGCAAGGAGCACCAGTCCCCTTTCTTCTGCATAAGGGGTAGGGGCAAGCCAATCTGTTTTGCCTAATTTTGAACCCACGCCAATGTTGTTAGCTTCAAAGTTCAACCTGTGTGTTAGTGGGTGAATTTTCCTGTTAGTAGAAATGAGAGGGAAATGGTGTAGAGAGGCGGGAAAGTGGAAAAACGATAGAGGGACTGAGAACAGGTGTAAAATAGAGGAACTATATCAAGTGTTCATGTCATAGCCTAGCTGTGTGGGGGGGAGGGAGGGAATTCTCAACACTCCCTCTTAAGAGCAAACTGTTGATCTCCCATGGCACTATGTGGTGAGATTGTGATGCTGCTAACACTTCCTCCCGCGCATAGTCTTCACTTGCGTATCTGGGCTCAGACATTATAAATGATAGGAACCCGGGTTTGGGACATTATTGTTCTGGGAAGCCATGTGTTGTCCATGTTAATACTCCCGTGTGATGGCCTGTTGGAACGAGTGTGTCAGTTTGTCAGCAATCCGATGATAATTGGTTGCACTTTGCTTTACGTTTCAAAAAGTGCCCTACAAAAATTCCAAAAAATTTAAATTTTTGGTGGCATGACCAACTCTTACCAGCATCCCGTTGGAAATATCCTAGAATTCCTCACAACTGGTAGATGTTTTGCCATTAACAAGAGGGAGACAATAAAATATGTACTCTTGGAATGCAGTATCCTCCCCCTGCACCTCTCCCCCACCTCCTGAACTACTTTACCTGTTGGAATTGATTACTGTAATTATGGTAATTAAAACTGAGATGGGCTCATTTTAACAAGATATTCTCTTCATGTTCGAGTACTGTGCCCATTGTGATGGTATGTGAGTATCAGGATTCCCTTAGAATAGGTTCTGTGTTGTCATTTGATTTTAGCTGTTTTTCAGAGCCCTTTATCAGTCCTTCCTGGTTTCCTGCCCTCTGTTCAGATACTGTGGAACCTGCAGCCATATAAATGCTTCTGATATAGAAAGATGTGGACACGCTTCCGCCTCTCCCTCTATCCCCTTCTCTCATTGCTTCCTGCTCCAATTCTCTCTCCTTTCCTTCCTCTCTCTCTCTCTCTCTCTCTCTTAATATTCAAGCAGGGAGGAAGAATGGTCTTGGGGTTCATACACTTGCCTTGACTCCAAAGCTAAGTTCAGTTCCTACTGCATACTGCCTGTGAGAACTTGAGCATGATTTGTATTACAGTAGCACCTAAGGCACCCAAGCAACCTAGATACCCCATTGTGTGGTATGCAACAGGTAAGCAGCAGTCTGCCCCCAGAAGAGGCTTGCCGTCTAAATATTGGTTATTATTTTTATTGTCCGAGCGTGTAGGAGCCCCACTCATGGACAAGTGCCCTCTTGTGCAAAACACTACAAACACAGTCCAAAAAGACAGTGCCTACCCCACAGGTCTTACAATCTGAGTAGACAAGACAGGCAATAGGTGAGGGAATAGGCTTACTAGGCTTTTCTACCTCTGTCTATGTTGTCATATTCTGTGACTCGGTTTCCCCATCTATAAAATGGGCATAGTACTTTCCTCCCTCACAGGTTTGTTTACAGGATAAATCCGCTAAGGTCTGTGATATGCTCTGATACTCTGGTGATGGGAGTCAGATAAACAGATATCTCTTCTGGCCCAATCTTGTTTTACTTTCTTTCTCCTGCTCTATTCTTTTACATCCTCAAAACTCCTGGGTCATTTTCTCCACTCCAAGGCCACATGTCTGTCTGGGTCTCGTTCCTTTTGCTTTCTTTTCTCAATCTATTTTTCTTCCACCTTTTATTTAAACGCTAGCATAATGACAGTGACACCAACAGCTCTGATCCACCTATTATATTTTCTTTTTTCCATGAATTATCATTTACACGTGTAGAAATGTCACCAAGCTCATGAAAGTTCGTTTAGAGTATGAGCTAATGCTCTATGTGTGTTTAGATAAAACCATTTCAGCCAGCTTGCCAAGTGTTTAAATGTGTGATCAAAAACCTGTGGTTTACCTCCCCATTTTGTTTAAAGGAACCAAACTTAAACAGCATTGTTTTCTTTTCATTTTCAAGTGCTTTGTCATTAACATTGAGCAAGAATACCACAGTCTGAGACACTTTTGTTAAGTATTATTAATGTACTTACTGCAGTCTGAAGCAATGGGGATCTGGCAAAACAGATCAAATAATACATTGGAATCACAAATTATGCATTTCTACAGAAAAAGGCTTAAGACTCAGCCAGTCTGGTGGTAGAGGGTTTTCCATACCACAGAGCACAAAACCCAGTTGGTATAGCTGATCATTTTTGCTCAGAGGAGTCTTAGAGCTTAGAAAGAATCAGTAGAGAGTGATTTTAGGGTAGACTTTAACTTGCGTGATAGTCTATTAGCAGTAGACTGAGACAGGGGATTAGTGATGCAGATTAAAGGCTAGATCCAATTGGGATGCTGAGTACCTTCCAAAAAGTATTCAGCGTCCTCCACTCCCTAGAGCCCAGTTGAACAAATGCAGTATCCTGAAGAATTGGGCCCTGATATGGACAATTCACAATTCTTATGTTGGCCATCTGCGATATAGTAGTATAGGCCCACTGTGTTATATGTGGCTTTTGAAATTTAATTATAATGGAAGATGAGCACTGATTAAGAACTTTATTGTGCAAGTGGAATTCAAACATATATTGTTGTCAACTTAGTAATGACCAATCAGAGAAGAAATATGGGATCCTCCATTTCTGAAGGAATCTGCTTTGTAATAAACAAAAATCCTAGGGATTAAAATGATGTACCAAGTTAAATATTTATTAGTATGCTATAAATAAATGTGGCTAGCAGGCCAGAGAAGTCTTTAAAGAAATCAACTTAATCTTCAGTGTATTTGTATATTATCAACCAGTGCTAGTACAGGACCAACTTTCTCTGTTCAGGTCACAGTCAGAGTTTCTTGATTGTACTATGCTTGAGCGTAGCTAACATGAATCAGTGTATCTGCCTGCAATATTCACACATCTAGTGGGTTTGCTGTTACACCTAGCATCCACACTAGGGCTGCATTCAACCATGCTAACAGCAAACCCACTTGACATTGCAAGAGTGTATCATTCGGGAGCTCGGGGATGACCAGCACTAGCTGCAGAGCTTCCAGCCCGAAGTGCAATACCTCCCACGACTCTGTGATTGTATCATGGCAAGCGTGGGGTTGAAATCTGTTATTTCCCCAGAACAACTGGTTGGCACATGGGAGTATGCAACAGTCATGGCCTACTCCCCGTCCTCCCGGCCCTAAGGAGTACAACTCAGTTGAGTTGGGGCCATTCATCACCCATTCAGTGGAAATAGTATGTTGCTTTCTAGAGGAAGTTAGTACATCTGGGCACAAGGGAGTCCTAATAGAATAGGTTGCAGTTGATTCAGGTACCATGGGGATGGGTGCAATAGCAGAATATAACAGAACCTGCATTCAAGGCAGTGGGAAAGGTGTGCCTAGCAGTTAATGCTGATATGAATTTTTCTAAGATCCCAGAAAAGAGTTCCACTTTGTAGACTTACAAATCCTTTTTTAGAGAAATCATATATCCATAGTAGACCAAGTCAAAAGTCACCCAAATACTAGAAAAAATTATGGAGTCATGGACTTGTTAGGTGATAAGAAACTGCTTTGTTTTGAATGGTTTTGTACAAGCCCAATATGCAGCATTGAAAATGCTGACATATTCCTTTTTTTTTGAGTACTGAAAAAACTTACAACAGATCCAAGCAAACCAATTACCTTTCCATGTTGTTAGTGGTATTTGATTTAAAGGTTTACAAGCTGTAATTAATCAGACCTGATTTAAACAGCATGTCGTACATTCCCTGCTCTCGAACCTCAATTGATTTTTTTACCCCTCAAAACGTCACTTCACCAGGAGAACAAACACCACATAGTCCTTGTGCACAGGCATAGACAAGCCGTGTGCTGCATCTGATGCCAACCCTTAGAACTAGTTCTTTGACCTCCAAGGTGCTAATGGATCCAGTCACTTAAGTTTCCAGCCACCAAATTTACTCTGTCATGTACACAACATCTCCTGATGTCAATGACGGGAATTTCTCAAGAATGTCTGTATGCAGAATTTGGCCCTCATTGTAGTTGTTTTGTGCATTGCTGAGAACCTGAAAATATCCGCACTTAACCATATTTTTATCATTACTGACTTTTTTGCAATTTTGCAGAACACCGGGGGTTAACTCAAACGAACTCATGCAATTAGTTTGTAGGTGGGTGACTGTGACAGGGCTACTCACATGAGTAAGTGCTACTCACTGCGAATCAGGGTTACAGGATAGCAGGTGTGCTACTACATGATTCCAGTGTTTTTAGAAACTGAACTTTTCAAGATCTGTTGTGTGGTTATAAACACGCCATATTGTCTGATAACTATAATTGTCTATACTGTTTTTCTTTTGCACAGGTGTGATAAGCCCTGTTTTATTTACATTGGAGGTTTGCACAAAGACACAATAATTTAGTATGCAAATATATTGAGTCTGGCCAAGAGCTTGAATAACTCTGGTGAATAACAGATTTTTGGGGTTGCTGGCAATTTCAGGCCAAAAAACCCTGAAATTGTTAACGTTTTTCTGCCAACTGAAAAGTTGGAAAAAATTTCATTTGGGATCAAATGAAACATTTCATTTGACCTGAAGCAAAACATTTCCAGGTGATTCTGCTCATGTTTTAATTTTTAAAAATAAAATTAAAGGACATTTCTAAACCATAACAAGAGTCAACTGGACTTTTGCTTTGGACATCAATAGGAAAAGGATCAGCCATCATAACAAACATGTCCCAAGTATAAACCAGCAGGAAAATGTGAAGCCAGGTTCAGTTCCATACTCTGCCGCTTTGTGATCTTGGTCAAGTCACTTAGTGTCGCTGTGCCTCAACCTGTCATTTGGATAATATCACACTTTGCAGGGGTGTATTTTAAGGAAAAATAATATATCAAAGATTGAGGGGTAAGGCTAATGGGAGCAATAGAAATATCTAGATAGATACAAATTGGTATTATTAATTAGAAGTATTTGTTCTTACTTTAGTATTCATGTGCAAATCTTGCCAAAAATAATTGGTTTATAATGGTGGGACAATAGACCCCTTAATTACCAAGGATCACTCAAATTAACTTCGTAGTTGGCTGAAAAGTTCAGACTGCATGAGGTGAAAAAAATGATTCTGGTTTCTGAAGGTTTTAGACACTTATGCTGTAATATATTTATAGTATATGAGTTCTGTCCTATATGTGGATGTTTAAGAGTTCTTTGCAAACATATTGACATGCTATATAGCATTCCTGGGTAGGTTTTGATGGAGATTTTTTCATGGAGGAGAAGTATGATTGAGAGAAGCTAGGAAAGTAGGAAGTCTGAGGGTTTGTATGATTATTTTTGTTTCCATGTAGGCCTTGTTGGTTGTGTCCTGTCTTGATATTTTAATACAAATGGTTTTATGTCAGTTTGATGATGGATACAGAGTTTAAGACAGGTGCAGTTATTAAATCAGAATAAATGAATATTTTTCATTGTTCATTTCAGATCTATCTCTGGTAGCATAAAAATGATTTGTAGCAATGCTATTATATTCTGTAGGTTTCCTCAAGGAGAGATGGAATAAGTCTTGCTCAGTGATAAACTGACTTACTGCATTTAGATTTTTCATTCCTTTTTGGGAATAAGAACATGTAAGCAATGATTGCCTGAAACTGCCTGGGTTTCATGTAAGTGATACATCTTTGGCAAAGAGTAGTTTTTGTAAATAGTTTAAAGCAAGACATTGTTCACTGTTTGCCATAAGTCTGACACAAAGGACTTTTATGCTTGAGTTGCATCAACTTGAACAGATCTTTAAACACCAATTAGAAGAATACGCATGATTGCATTCTAGAAGTCCCTCAATTTTTGTTCTTATATAAATAATTTAGGACACCATCACTTATTGAGTAGTATCTCACTTCATAAGCAGCCCTATTAAAGTCTGCCACTGGATAAGGTACTACTCATCTGGGGGTGAGAGTGGCAGAATTGTGTGCTACATAAAGAGTGATGCTAGAAACTAAAAGGAGCATTTATAACTACTAGGTAACCAACCGCCTACTGGTGGCATAAAAATGAAAATCTTCTCTCTCCAAATAGATATGGGAAAGAAGTAAATTAGACTTGATTTCGTTTGATTTTATTTTCCACGAAATAATTGTGCAGTGTGTGCTTTACAACTTATGCAATGCTTTTGTTGAACCTAGAAAGAACTCCCTGGTTTAAAAAAGCCAAATTATAAAGTTCAAAGAACTAACATTCAATGCAAAATTAAAACCTATCCTTCTCCAGTAATTGTGTTAACAATGCACAACTCCTGTGCAAAAGGATTATTTATTCTCCAAAAAACAAAAGATAATTTGCTGTAAGCGGAGGTCTGTTTTGTTTGCTTGCTTGCTTTGTTTGTTTTACAGTTACTTGCACTATGATGTGTTTGTTTTGGAAAAATATTAAATAAAGCCAAATGCTTCCCTTTTTTACTGCATGGAATGGTAGCTTGCAGGCCACAGTGAACAAACAAAGGCTACAGGGCTATCATCAGCTTAGAATTTTTCTGGTAAAAGGGTGTTGAAGATGCAAATGGTGTGGCCTTATGCTCTTCTTGACATGTTTGGCTCTCATATGGATGGCCCAAATTTAAAATAGTTACAGAAATGATGGGTGGGTTAATCCGATTCCATCTGAAATGAATGAGAGCGCTGGTGCTGACTGCAGTGGTAGCAGAATTGGTCCCCTTGTGCTGTAAATTGAAGTAGCCAGAGGGAAATACCAGGAATTTGGTAGCTTTATCAGAGCTATCATAACAATCAAAAAGCAAAGGGTCCAAACATCTTTTCCTCCAATGCAAAGAAATTAGAGAGAAAAAAATCCAGTATTCTTAGGGCAAATATGCTTGGATTTGGCATTGCAAAAGCTGAGCATAATGGGCAGACATCTGTCCTCAATGACATGTGTAACCTAATGTAAAGATGCGTTAGAAAGACTCCCTACCCCAATAATTTGTCAATTGGGGTTTGAATTTCTTGCACAACAAAGATGGGTCTCTACCGTCTGAGCTAAAAGAAGTAACACCATTAAATGGCAGCAGTAGAAAGGCTCTTATCCTCTTTTTGGACCAGCCAGTAGAAGGAGACTCATGAAATACTGAACTAATGGATTAAACTTGTGTATTGCTTATGGAGTTGCACAGGTGTTTAGGGGGATGGAGTTTGCCCATTGTATTTTTCACTGAATCCATTCATTAGGGAAAGATTTTATTTTGTGTGCCTTTGGGAAACATCTCGGTTATATCAAATGTGAACACAAATCCAATTATTTGTCACACACTTATCATAACTTTCCCTGCCATCAAAAAGGCTTCTCACAGCCTACCTTCTCCTAATTGATCGTGCTATGAAATGCTGGATTTGTGACAGAACAGTCAGTTCCAGTTCCAAAATCGGAACTGTAACTTCACTGCAGGATCAAGTAGCAGAACAAGCTGGGCTGGGGAGAGACTTGGTTTAATTAAAACATGGATTTCCTAATAGTCAGCAAAAAGAAAAGGAGTACTTGTGGCACCTTAGAGACTAACAAATTTATTAGAGCATAAGCTTTCGCGAGCTACAGCTCACTTCATCGGATGCACTAATAGTCAGCAGTCAGTGAGGACAGAACATCACAAAAGTAACAGAAGAAATCTCTGTAAAATGTCCTTTATCTTTGGTTACTGTTGAATTGGGCTTGTGTTGCCAACATTTTAACAAAGGACTCCCACAGGATTTTAACAAAGGATCCCTCTTAGCTATCTTCTAGGGCAGCATGCACTTAAGCAGAGGAAGGGAGTGGAAATGGGGAACAGATTTGTTTTCCCACTTAGTGACTTGGTCTTCTAACCATAACCAAAGAGAGAGGTAGCATCACTTAGCAAACGGATGTCTACTAAGTACGTTTGCTGGAAATGTTTATACTTTACCCTTCAAATGTACTGATTCTATTAATATCGGAACACAGGTTTTCCCAGAGTAATTTGGAAGTGGAGGACAAGGGTCAGGAGCAGGGAGAGGGAGGCATATCCTCTTCCAAGAGTCCTTTTTATCAAATACCAGCCATTAGATGCATGCTGCTCCAATCCAAAGGTGTATTTATGAGCTGCAGGGATAAGCCATCTCTGTAGGGATAAGTATAGAGAAAGGAGGGGAATTCCACCCAAGGCAAGGAAATCATCCCAGCCTTTCTTTCCCTTTTATAGCAGAATTTTAACAATGGGTTCCCATCAATGTGCTGAATCACTTTGGACAATCCAGTGCTATAATTAGAGCAAAGCAGTCCTCCAGGAAGCAGGCTACCTGGATTATTTCCTCTCAATCAAGCAGCTTTATTTTTGAGTGGGAAGGGAAGTCCTCTTTCTCAGGGACTAAGTGTCCTTGTGGATTCCTGAAATCTGTATGATGGCAACCAGCCAACTCCTGAACGCTTCGCCTATGGCCAGGTTCTGACACCCTTGCTCATTTTGGACTCTACCTTACTCCAGGCAGAGTCCCCTTGGAACCAATTGGATTACTGATGGAATTATCCAACATAAGTAAGGAGATTGGAAACTGGCTCTTGGATTTTACTCAGGCCTTATTCTGGCAGATTTGCAAGGAAGTTAATGGGAAATGGCTCATTGAGCAAAAACAGAGGACCTGATTCTTCAGTCCATATTAGTCACTTTAAGTGGTAGTTACTCACTTAAACAGTCCCATTGAATTCAAGGACCTCAGGATGTGGCTTGTTTCAGAGTAGCAGCCGTGTTAGTCTGTATTCGCAAAAAGAAAAGGAGTACTTGTGAGCTACAGCTCACTTCATCAGATGCATGCAAGTGAGCTGTAGCTCACGAAAGCTTATGCTCAAATAAATTTGTTAGTCTCTAAGGTGCCACAAGTACTCCTTTTCTTTCTCCTTGCAGGGTGTATGGTAACACCCATTGTTTCATGTTCTCTATGTATATAAATCTCCCCACTGTATTTTCCACTGAATGCATCCGATGAAGTGAGCTGTAGCTCATGAAAGCTTATGCTCAAATACATTTGTTAGTCTCTAAGGTGCCACAAGTACTCCTTTTCTTTTTATTTTAGAGAAACTCAAGGCCTGTACCCATTTATAAATTCTTCCCTTTGTTCTTTTCTGTAGATTTATAAATATAACTACATTCACTTCAGTGCCCATTGGACATATGTTTCAACCTGTTCACCCAAACTTTAACTGTTTTCATATTAAAATAGTTTCTGGGGGGTGTTTCTCATTCTCTAGCTGAGCTCCTGACAAACCTATGTTCTCCCACAAAAAGGAAAATGCTGAGCATTAATAAAAAATATCATTAGTCAGGAGATGATGATGATAAATAGAACATTGCTGCATGTGGCAGAACAACATTTTACTTTGTATTTTAATGGATTTTAACCATGGCAACTTTGTAGTTTTAACCATGGCAAACCTTTGTAGTTTTAATGGAGGAAAATAGAAATTATACCTCTTATGGGGGAGAAGGGGGAAGGCTCCCAGAGCTGAATTTTCAGTTGGGTTCCACAATTGCTCCTGCAAAATTTGCGTGCATCTGCATTTTGCACATTCAAAACCTGCATTTGTACATGTAGAATAGGTCACAATGCAAGTGAATCCATATTAGCCATGTTGCTGTTGGCCTTCGCTTGCATATTTATCAGTGGTTGCACAGGTGAATATAGGTGCTGCATACACAGAACTAAAGAGAGCCCAAACTGACTGACATATCTGAATGTTCTGAGTTTTGAGAAGAAATTTGGATTCAAATACCTGGAGAAGTGAGCTGTAGCTCACGAAAGCTTATGCTCTAATAAATTTGTTAGTCTCTAAGGTGCCACAAGTACTCCTTTTCTTTTTACTCCTGTGATAGTCACTCCAGATTAAATCCCAAACTGGAAAGGACCTGCTTCTTGGATCTAGCTTGGTTTCTAAGATTGGAGGAAATCCCATCAGATCTCATAAATTGTGCTCTGCCATGTGGGGCCAAAATCTCACAGGAACCGACAAATCTAGTCTATGCGAATCCGACGCATAGACTAAAATACATCTAGAGCCTCTTTGCCCACCTGCAAACAAGATGGGTCTTTATAGATCCATCCATCTGTAACTCAACTTGATAAGGCCAAAACTGGACACTTAATCTTTCTCTCAAATACTCCTCATTCAGATTTTAAATACTGTCCCCAACCCCAAATCCAAACCCATCACCATTCAACGAGTAATATACAATATTCATACAATCCATGAAAATACAGTTTTATAGTTGTATCATGCAAGGGGTGCTCTTCAGCAATATTTATAGTTTAGCTTGGTTTCATTTTGGATTTCATTTTTAATACCTCGTTAGAAATAACCTCTCTTTACCTTCAAACTTTCTCTTTTTCTATTTGACAAAGGCTGTTTTTAGTCTGTTCTGTACAGAACCATCCTGGCTTTTCCCTTTAACATCCTTATAAACATAAGCACCATCACTAGTGATATCAGTCATGTTAGTAGCACAGTTCTGGGAGCAGCGTTTATTAGCAGACATTCCCCCTTGGAGCCATGTGGTAGCATGGAAAAATATTGCAAAGTCAGGCCTTGAGAGTAGATATTTTTCCTATGCTATTTCTCAGAGAGGGATTTAAATTATATAGCATTCAGAGGAGATTTTCTGCTTCATTTAAATAAGTAAGATAGATGAAAACCCTAAAGGGGCCCAATCCTGCCAGGTGCCCTAAGCGCACTGAACTCCAACTCACATGCCCTAAAGGAGGTGAGGGCATTTAGAATTGGAGAATTGGGCCTATACTTTTCCTTAGTTTTCTTTTAAGACTGCAGAAGGAGACTAGCTTGAGCATAAATCATGATGACCCTGATCCAAAACTCACTGAAGCCAGTGAGAAACTTTCCTTACCTTTGAATGGGAGTTGGATCAGGCTCTATAATATTCATCAGTGAAGGAATATAAAAGACGAGAAGATAAAGGAAAGGGGAGGGGAGAAGCTAATGGTGAAATTCACTCCTTCTGTAGGGCTAGTTAAAGACATTGGCCTCAAATAGGTCTTAAGTGGGACTTTAATCTTGGGTGAGCCTGTAGCAATGAAACCCTGCAGCAGCAAGTCTCAGAGCTAGGGTTGCTAACTTGGTAACATTTAAAAACCAGCTACTCCAGCAGGAGTGCTGGAATCTCCCGTGCCCCGCCTCTTCCCCCTGAGGCTCCACCACTCATCTTCTCCCATCCTACCCATCACTCACTGCTTTTCCCCTCCCATCCCCCCTGCCCGGGTCAGGAGGCCTCGCCTGTGGAGCCATGGCCGGGAGGTGCAGCTGCCCGATGCAGGTAGGAGGTTGCCCCAGCTAAGTAAGACCTGGTGCAGGGGATGACCAATAGCCTGCCCACCTGCAGTAACCAGACTTTGGGTTTCTAGTCAGAAGATCTGATCGGACACTGTCAGAGTCGAAAACCGAGTCGAAAACCAAGCATTGGCCACCCTACTCAGAGCCCAGGTCAACTGACTCAGGCTTGCACTGTAGGGCTAGAAATAGCAGTGTAGACATTCAAGCTCAGGCTGGAGCCTAAGGTCCAAGACCTTCCCCAAATCGGCTAATAACTGGTGCCCTTGACTGACATCTCATCGGAGAGGCCCAGGAATGGATGTCTCTGATACCTGGACTTTTCCCTTACCCCTGGGAACATAGGATTTGCTTTACCAGATCAGACCAATGAGTCATCAAGACCAGGGCTTAATTTCTTGGCAGAAGCTTATGTCTGAGGCTTCAGGAGGAGGATAATGAATTGGCCCTAAATTTGTCCACCCCTCTTTTAATTCACTGAATGTTTGTTTTTAATTAGGCCTTTAGCAGGGGTGCTGGAACTAGGGGTTCTGGGGGTGAAGCAGTATCCCCTGCCTGGAAGTGGTTTCCATCATGTACAACGTTTACAGTTTTGTTCAATGGCTTTCAGCACCCTCACGATAAAAAGTGTTCCAATGCCACTGCCCCCTAGTGGTGGTCATGCAAAACAGGACAGGGCAATGTGGGGAAATGGACACTGTCTGAGCTGTGCCGTATTACATTAGACAAAAGGACCCAGTTCAGAACACTTCTTAAGAACGTGCTTGACTTCTGTGGGACTTAAGCATATGCTTAAAGTTGAGCACTTGCTTAAGTGCTGTTCTGAAGAGGGATACTGGCCAAAATTGGAGCCTAACATCTTTCACAAGCGCTAAATCCAGTTCTAAAGCAATGACCGACTTTTATTTTTAACAAAGGATGAAGAAGCAGAGAACTACTTAAGGCAGTCACCGTAATTCCAGGGGTCGTAGTGGAGGAGTTAGAGACTCTGTGGATTACAGTGAGAATGGTTATAAAAAGCATACGGGGCAGACAAATTCCCAGGTCTACAGAGCGTATACCCAGAAAATGAATAGGAAATAATACCACTGCGACAACTGGCAAACATAATACCACTATTCATGAAAAGGACATACTATAGCAAGTTAAGTCATTATGAAAAGGTTAAACGATACATCCACATGGGATAAATTATTAAAAGCCATTTTACAGGATTTTGAGTGGGCTGAGTGAAAAAATATACCACTGTTTTTAAATGTAGGATCTGAACAATTTAATATCAGTTCTTAAAGGGTCATTTTAGACTATGGACTCTCCTGCTTCTCTCACAAAGGTGCTACGGGACATTTCATCACTCCAGTTGGTAGGATAAAGGCACCACAACCGGCAAAGAAGAATACCGGTGATTCACCTTCAGAAATATTAAATATTTCCCAAAAGGTAACGATGAGGTCTACAGACAGTTTGTACATCTGCACTCCAGCTTACTTTAAAGAAGGAATTTGGCTTCTTTCTTACCATTTGCTTCTTGGAAAATGTTTTAAACGTCAGTTTAAATAGATGTTATTTATATTGCATGTCTAAAGGTGCCATCTGAGATTGGGGTTCCATTGTGCTAGACACTGTACATACACCAATCAATAGACAATGCATGCCCCCAAATACTTAGGTTCTAAATAAACAAAGCAAAGTGGGGGAAAGGGAAACAACTAACTCAAGGCCACACAGCAGATATGTGGTACAGCAGGGAATTGAATCCACATCTCTTGACTCCCACATCGGTCCCCTACCCACTAGACTACTGTCTGTCAGTGTCACTGTTATCTAACATTATGCATGAAATATCAAAGTCTATATGCCAAATAAGATGTTTATGAAGATTGTTCTTATATAGCCTTGTATCTGAAAGAACTGAGACTAAAACAGCAAAATATATATGCATGCTATAATTGCCAGCTTTATGGTATGATACATATTAGCCACATGATTATTGTTAAGGAAATCTTCCCCATGCTGCTCATCACTGCAATCTAGAAAGATTATCGAGATCAGCTCCGGGATTTATTTCTTACTCACAATCAGGTGTAGCAATTAAACAGATGTACAGTATTGTTTGCACCAGATGTGTACAGTGGAGCCTTCTAGACTGATTAACATTTACTTTTAATATTTCCCATGGATTCATATAGCTTTCTGTTTTTATTTACGTGTTTATCATATTTGTATTAACTCTTGTGCAATGCTATCAATGGAAATAATAAATCCTTCCTAATCCCTGAAGGCAATCGGCTTATTCCCTGAAGTGTGAGTATTGATTACTCTTATCTTAGAATGAATAGCTATAGATGTTGAGTAGTCTCGTCCAGTGTGGCAGGTGCCATTTCCATGTAGTACAAAATGCCAAAATACCATATGTACCCCAAGTTTTCAAGCATTTATTAATTTATTATAATGTCATGATAGTGAATAGTAATATAGCCATCATACTGCAGAATTCTAACTCCAGAACTATTTCTTGCAAAATATATTCAAACCATGGATCAGGTACAAGAATGATTTCATTTGCTGAGGATCAGCTGGAGATTAAAGCTCTTCTGAGATAAAAAGAAATGCTGTACTATTTCAACTATTCCAGTTTCCAAAAGAGAATAAAAAATGTAGTAATTCACACAATGACAGTCAGCATAAACATTGAATAAGTAGTGCAATGGATTTTATAAATAAACAGGAGGAAAATAGATATTTGATTTAGTCATCCGATCCTGGTACCAGCAGGTTACAAGAATTAGTCTGTCTAATATAGTGTAGCTGATCAAATCATTGTTTTGCTGGGAAAAAGTAAGAGGAAGATTTGAATTACAAAGTAATAGGGATGAAAACCTGTGCTTAAATTGTTCTCCTCTACTCTACATAAAGGGCCCAATCTGACCTGTGAGTAATTTTATGCATATAAATATTCCTATTGATTAAGATGTGATATGGATACTCACATGCATAAATCGTTACAGGATCAGGATCATAATGGTTAATATTATAAAGTTAATTAATTTGCTTAATAAAAGAAGGTTAAAAATTAATCCCTGCTGTCACACCACGCACTTCAGCAAAGACACACCAGGAATGAATATGGCCTCCTGTTACATGAATTAAGTTAAATATCATTTAAGGAGGAGATTTCTAAAGGCACAAATTGGAGCGGCAGCGAACCAGCGGAGCAGCGGGGACAGCAGAGCAGCTCACAGCAGGAGTTTGCCTGGGACTGGTAAGTATCCGAGTGTGTGTGTTTGCTTGCTGAGGAAGTATCCGAGCGTGTGTTTGCTGGGAGGGAGCCTGAGTGAGTGTCTGATTGGCTGCTAGCCTGCAGGGGGCGGGCATTAGGGTGTCTGTGTGTTTGCGTCAGGGAAGCCTGGCTGTTTAAAAATAGCCGGAGCCTCGCGAACCAGCGGAGCAGCGGGGACAGCAGAGCAGCTCACAGCAGGAGTTTGCCTGGGAGTTCGCCTGGAGTGAGCCCAGTGAGGCTTACATCTTGCCAACGTCTCTGAGGAAGCTCCGTAGTAGGTAGGTGATATGGAAGGGGGGAATTCAGCTGTTGTGACCTGCACTGGATGTGCCATGTTTGTCTTTCTTCCACAGGACAGAAGCGACTTTGTCTGTACAAAGTGCAAGCTGGTCTCCATATTGGAAGAGAAGATTGAAGGTCTGGAGCAACAGGTAACGACCCTGCGTTATATACGAGAGACTGAGGATTTTCTGGACCAAACTCAGGATAGCCTTCTAGGGGCACAAAGCTCTAAAGATGTAGAGCAGGTTGCACAGAGGAGCCAAGAGGCCAGTGAAGAAGCTTGGCAACATGTGACCTCCAGAAGAGGTAAGCGGAATGTCCGGGTTCCAGTAACACAGACACAGGTAACTAACCGCTTTCATGTTCTCTCCACAGGTACCAATGCGGAGAGTGGACCAGATGATATGTCTGGGGGGAGAAAGCAGAAGGAGACTCCGCTGGTTGGGAGGCATGAGATGCGATGTCCTGAGGTTGGAGGTTCCACGACCACCACTCCCAAGAGGAGAAGGCGGGTGGTGGTGGTCGGGGACTCTCTCCTCCGGGGGACTGAGTCATCTATCTGCCGCCCTGACCGGGAAAACCGAGAAGTCTGCTGCTTGCCAGGGGCTAAGATTCGTGATGTGACGGAGAGACTGCCGAGACTCATCAAGCCCTCGGATCGCTACCCCTTCCTGCTTCTCCACGTGGGCACCAATGATACTGCCAAGAATGACCTTGAGCGGATCACTGCGGACTATGTGGCTCTGGGAAGAAGGATAAAGGAGTTGGAGGCGCAAGTGGTGTTCTCGTCCATCCTCCCCGTGGAAGGAAAAGGCCTGGGTAGGGACCGTCGAATCGTGGAGGTCAACGAATGGCTACGCAGGTGGTGTCGGAGAGAAGGCTTTGGATTCTTTGACCATGGGATGGTGTTCCATGAAGGAGGAGTGCTGGGCAGAGACGGGCTCCATCTTACGAAGAGAGGGAAGAACATCTTTGCCAGCAGGCTGGCTAACCTAGTGAGGAGGGCTTTAAACTAGGTTCACCGGGGGAAGGAGACCAAAGCCCTGAGGTAAGTGGGAAAGCGGGATACCGGGAGGAAGCACAGGCAGGAAGGTCTGTGAGGGGAGGGCTCCTGCCTCATACTGGGAATGAGGGGCGATCAACAGGTTATCTCAAGTGCTTATATACAAATGCACAAAGCCTTGGAAACAAGCAGGGAGAACTGGAGGTCCTGGTGATGTCAAGGAATTATGACGTGATTGGAATAACAGAGACTTGGTGGGATAACTCACATGACTGGAGTACAGTCATGGATGGTTATAAACTGTTCAGGAAGGACAGGCAGGGCAGAAAAGGTGGGGGAGTAGCACTGTATGTAAGGGAGCAGTATGACTGCTCAGAGCTCTGGTACGAAACTGTGGAAAAACCTGAGTGTCTCTGGATTAAGTTTAGAAGTGTGTGCAACAAGAGTGATGTCATGGTGGGAGTCTGCTATAGACCACCGGACCAGGGGGATGAGGTGGATGAGGCTTTCTTCCGGCAACTCACGGAAGCTACTAGATCGCATGCCCTGATTCTCATGGGTGACTTTAATTTTCCTGATATCTGCTGGGAGAGCAATACAGCGGTGCATAGACAATCCAGGAAGTTTTTGGAAAGCGTAGGGGACAATTTCCTGGTGCAAGTGCTAGGGGAGCCAACTAGGGGGAGCGCTTTTCTTGACCTGCTGCTCACAAACCGGGTAGAATTAGTGGGGGAAGCAAAAGTGGATGGGAATCTGGGAGGCAGTGACCATGAGTTGGTTGAGTTCAGGATCCTGACGCAGGGAAGAAAGGTAAGCAGCAGGATACGGACCCTGGACTTCAGGAAAGCAGACTTTGACTCCCTCAGGGAACAGATGGCCAGGATCCCCTGGGGGACTAACATGAAAGGGAAGGGAGTCCAGGAGAGCTGGCTGTATTTCAAGGAATCCCTGTTGAGGTTACAGGGACAAACCATCCCGATGAGTCGAAAGAATAGTAAATATGGCAGGCGACCAGCTTGGCTTAATGGTGAAATCCTAGCGGATCTTAAACATAAAAAAGAAGCTTACAAGAAGTGGAAGGTTGGACATATGACCAGGGAAGAGTATAAAAATATTGCTCGGGCATGTAGGAAAGATATCAGGAGGGCCAAATCGCACCTGGAGCTGCAGCTAGCAAGAGATGTCAAGAGTAACAAGAAGGGTTTCTTCAGGTATGTTGGCAACAAGAAGAAAGCCAAGGAAAGTGTGGGCCCCTTACTGAATGAGGGAGGCAAGCTAGTGACAGAGGATGTGGAAAAAGCTAATGTACTCAATGCTTTTTTTGCCTCTGTTTTCACTAACAAGGTCAGCTCCCAGACTGCTGTGCTGGGCAACACAAAATGGGGAAGAGATGGCCAGCCCTCTGTAGAGATAGAGGTGGTTAGGGACTATTTAGAAAAGCTGGATGTGCACAAGTCCATGGGGCCGGACGAATTGCATCCGAGAGTGCTGAAGGAATTGGCGGCTGTGATTGCAGAGCCCTTGGCCATTATCTTTGAAAACTCGTGGCGAACGGGGGAAGTCCCGGATGACTGGAAAAAGGCTAATGTAGTGCCCATCTTTAAAAAAGGGAAGAAGGAGGATCCTGGGAACTACAGGCCGGTCAGCCTCACCTCAGTCCCTGGAAAAATCATGGAGCAGGTCCTCAAAGAATCAATCCTGAAGCACTTAGAGGAGAGGAAAGTGATCAGGAACAGTCAGCATGGATTCACCAAGGGAAGGTCATGCCTGACTAATCTAATCGCCTTTTATGATGAGATTACTGGTTCTGTGGATGAAGGGAAAGCAGTGGATGTATTGTTTCTTGACTTTAGCAAAGCTTTTGACACGGTCTCCCACAGCATTCTTGTCAGCAAGTTAAGGAAGTATGGGCTGGATGAATGCACTATAAGGTGGGTAGAAAGCTGGCTAGATTGTCGGGCTCAACGGGTAGTGATCAATGGCTCCATGTCTAGTTGGCAGCCGGTGTCAAGTGGAGTGCCCCAGGGGTCGGTCCTGGGGCCCGTTTTGTTCAATATCTTCATAAATGATCTGGAGGATGGTGTGGATTGCACTCTCAGCAAATTTGCGGATGATACTAAACTGGGAGGAGTGGTAGATACGCTGGAGGGGAGGGATAGGATACAGAAGGACCTAGACAAATTGGAGGATTGGGCCAAAAGAAATCTAATGAGGTTCAATAAGGATAAATGCAGGGTCCTGCACTTAGGATGGAAGAATCCAATGCACCGCTACAGACTAGGGACCGAATGGCTCGGCAGCAGTTCTGCGGAAAAGGACCTAGGGGTGACAGTGGACGAGAAGCTGGATATGAGTCAGCAGTGTGCCCTTGTTGCCAAGAAGGCCAATGGCATTTTGGGTTGTATAAGTAGGGGCATAGCGAGCAGATCGAGGGACGTGATCGTTCCCCTCTATTCGACACTGGTGAGGCCTCATCTGGAGTACTGTGTCCAGTTTTGGGCCCCACACTACAGGAAGGATGTGGATAAATTGGAAAGAGTACAACGAAGGGCAACGAAAATGATTAGGGGTCTAGAGCACATGACTTATGAGGAGAGGCTGAGGGAGCTGGGATTGTTTAGTCTGCAGAAGAGAAGAATGAGGGGGGATTTGATAGCTGCTTTCAACTACCTGAAAGGGGGTTTCAAAGAGGATGGCTCTAGACTGTTCTCAATGGTAGCAGATGACAGAACGAGGAGTAATGGTCTCAAGTTGCAATGGGGGAGGTTTAGATTGGATATTAGGAAAAACTTTTTCACTAAGAGGGTGGTGAAACACTGGAATGCGTTACCTAGGGAGGTGGTAGAATCTCCTTCCTTAGAGGTTTTTAAGGTCAGGCTTGACAAAGCCCTAGCTGGGATGATTTAACTGGGACTTGGTCCTGCTTTGAGCAGGGGGTTGGACTAGATGACCTTCTGGGGTCCCTTCCAACCCTGATATTCTATGATTCTATGATTCTATGACAAATGAGAGTTAGATGCCCAGTTTCCATTGACTGTCAATAGGATATTGACTTGGGTGCTAGTTCCCTAGGGTCCCTTAGAAAATCCTAGCCTAGATAACGTCCACCTAATGTTTTTATTATTATTTTTGGTGGGGTGAGGATGGTTAGCAGGAGTTCCTACCAATGTGACACCCTGCCCTTTATCACAGAGATAATTGAGCCTTATTAATGGGAAAGATCCAACAAAATGACCAAATCACCTTGGCCTGAGAGAAATATAACACAAAGTTCATCTCCATTCCGTCTAGTGGAAAGACTCCTATTGACATCAGTTGGCCTTGGGCCAGGACCCTCACTTAATGCAAGCACAGTCTACTTCCTGATTTAGGGTCATTGTTCCAATGGGAATGAAATGGGCACATGAACAAAACTGGACAAAATGCAAAATCCTTCCTCTTACTCTCTCATCATTAGTAATTTTGGGGGTGGTTTTTTGCAGACTATTAATTTGTTGGCCCACGTGAAGAAGAAATAAGGGCAGCTCTAATGTAGGCATTTTTTCATATAACAACTGAGTGAGTACAATCAGATGCTGAATAGATTTGGGTTGTCAACCTTTTGAGACTGTGAAAGGTTGTGGAAGACTTATGTCCCTGTCCCCCACAATGTATTTGTTCAAAATTATTCAATGATCTTTTTCTTCATGCTAACATATTTCAGACTCTGGTTCACCACTGCACCATGCACTAGCAGGTACAGCTTTGAGAACATCCCACAAGAACTGGACTCCCTTGAGTTTTCTTCCTGGGGGCTGCCCTGAGCAACCCCCCTATGGGGAATGGAGTTTAGCGTAGTGTGCATGGAGTGGGAAGGGTGAGAGGCCACAGAAAGCAGTCATCTCTCTGGCCCTACCTCTTGCTGGCCTCACGACTTCTCTCACCCATCTCCTCCATACACTTGGAGACCCCCCAAAAGGCTTCCATAGGATAGGGGAAAGGTAGGAATGATGCCACCGAAATGTGGTTTCCTTCTTCCACATCTCCAGGCTCCTGGGCTGGGTCCTCTTCAGTGATAGAAGCAGAGGGGATGATCCCAGCCCGCAATATTTAGTAGGTGAAAAGGCACATTCCTACCTGTTGTTACGTGCACTCAACTTTTACTGTCTTTGCATAGGAGATGTGCAAAAATACCTGAGAGCAGAAGCTGCAGCTAGTTGTATTTGATAGGAAATATATAAACCAGCTTATACTGTACTAATTCAGAAATACCTTTCATGCCCTTTTATGGGAAAAAAAATCCTCCACTCTAAACTCTAGCTAACTAATTACCTGCTAAGTCTGAGGCTTCTGCTCTGAATTGTGCCAGCAAGAGAAGTTCTCTTTGGGCACCTTGCAGAAAAATGGGGAGATGTGAAAAGCCCTATGAAAATTCCAAAAAACAACAGTTGAGTGTTTGACTAGTTGTGCCCAGCTGCTGCTGAACAAAGGGAAATGCTAGGAACATGCCAAGGAGAAAGAGACAAGAGGTGATCAACCGGGGCAGGAGATTTTATTTGTATTGAACATTTTTCTTCCGCCAAGACGAGGAGATATGCTGAGCTACCTGCAGATGTGCCTGCCTTTACTAATGGAAATGCCCAATTATACTTACATACAGTTCAAGTGTTAACCTATCCCTACTTGATTGGCCAGCTCCTCAGTTGCTATAAATGGCCATTGCTTTGATTTCAATGGAGCTAGGCCCGTCTACTTCAGCTGAGGATCAAACACCAATTGTTTTGAAAAAGCTTCTAAACAATCAGTTGTCACCCCCTCCACCACCACCATCACACACACACACACACACGTACAAACTGCTTGTGCAGTAAAACCAAAATCCTTATTTTTTCAGATCAGGTTTTCAGGGGCTAAGGTCTTTTTGTAAATCCAGGACACGCAGGCACTGGGGTGATCCATCACCTCATTACATCAATATGCGATGCTGTGCATTGTACTGAGGAGAAGGTTGTCTGGTCAGCATGGGAATCAGGCCAGGAATAAATAAAGAAGTTAGACATCTGATTATTTCTGGGACAGTTCTATATGTGCTACAGCTTCTCCATTTCCCTGCTGTCAGCTAGTTTTTCGTCTCTTCATTCCTCCATCCCACACATGAGGTGAAGTATCCAGCTAGCTGAGGCATCTTGATTAGTTCCAGCACCTTGCTGATTTCTTAACAATACACTTGTCAGGAGAGCTGAGCTGAATTGCAGATCAGGTTAGGATGAAATTTGACATTTTCAGCTCCAGATAAACATTGACTGCTTTAATCTGGGCCTGGCTCCCTATAGCCCCGGAGACTCATTATGGCAGCCAGGAATAGCTGGAGTGCAGTAAGACTCGGCATGTACCTCCTTTCCCCTGGCCATGCCCCCATACAGTTGGGCTCTGAAGAGGCTGTGTTAGGAAGCTATTTTTTCAGCTTTGCACCCTGTAAGCATTCCTTCTACAAGGAGGGAATTCCCCAGTAGCTAGATACACTGGCATTGGAGCCAACATAAACGGGGTCCTAGCAAGATGCTGATGAATACGGCTCACGGTTTCTATGTAAAATGAGTGGGGAGAAGAAATTAATGGGGGGACAATAGAACTATCTTTTTATCTTGGTTCCTATTTTTTAAATCACTTCAAAATGATACCCTTACAGTGTAAGGCCAGAAGGGGACAATGGCACCATCTAGTCTGACCTCCTGCGTAATGCAGACCATTAAATTTCACCCAGTTTCGCCTATACTGAGCCACAATAATCTTTGACTAAAGTGTAACTTGTGTTTGGCGAAGGCATATCTTCCAGAAAGGCATCCGGTTTTGATTTGAAGGCTGCAAGAGACAGAGAAATCCCCCATTTGCCTGGCTAATTTCTTCCAGTGGTTAATCATTCTCACTGTTTTTATAAACAATTGTGCCTAATTCCTAATTTGAATTTGTCTGGCTTCAACGTCCAACTGTGGGTTTTTGATATGCCTTTCTCAGCTAGATTAAAGAGCCTCTTCGTACCCTGTATATTCTCCCATGAAGCTACTTCCATGCTGAAATCAAGTCACCTCTCGATCTTCTTTTTGATAAGCTAAACAGACTGAGCTCTTTAAGTTTCTCATTGTGAGGCATTTCCCCCAGCCCTCGAATCGTGTTTGTGGCTCTTTTCTGTGCTCTCTCTAGTTTTTTCAACATCTTTTTAAAATGTGGCACACAGAACTGTACACAGTATCCCAGTATCGGTCTCACCAATGCCATACACAGAGGTAAAAATCTTCTTACTACTTGCTAGTCCCGTGTTTATACAGCCAAGGGTTGCATAAACTCCTTTTACCGCAGCATCACCTGGGAGCTCATGTTCCATTGTTTGGAAAGGATTTAGGGTCATAATGGACAGTCACTGCTTTCCAGGCTACGGTCCCGCATCCTCTCTCTATGGGCTGCGTTCCTTATGTAACTTTTTGCATTTGACTGTATTCAACTACATTTTTTTTGAATGGGCCTAGGTTACCAGGCAATTCAGATGGCTCTGTATGACTGCCCTGTAATCATCATCATTTACCATTCTGCCAATCTTTGTGTCACCCGCTAGAGCAGTACCAGTCCCTGTGGAAGCACATTACAAATACTCCCATTCAACGACGATGCCACAATGACAACTACTTTTTGAAATCTGTCTGTTGGCCAGTTCTTAATCCAGGTAATGTGTGTTCTATCGATATTGTATTGAGCTAATTCTTAATCAGAATGTCTTGTGGTATGCAGTGGAAATGCCTTACAGAAATCTTAGTAAATTACATCTATGCAGTTACATTATCAGCCCAACTTGTAATTTCGTCAAGGAATGAAACCAGGTATGTCTGACAAAAGCTATTTTCCATAAAACTATGTTGACTGGCAGTAATTATATTCCCTGTCCTTTAATTCTTTACCAACTGAATCCCCTTTTAGCTTTCCTGTTCTTTTATCTGTGATTGATATACGTTTCCTGGATCATCCTGCATGCCCTTTTTGAATATTGGCACAATGTTAGCATCCCTGTAGTCTTTTGGAATTTCCTCAGTGCTCCAGGATTTTTTTAAATAAAATAACATCAGCAACTGGTTTAGGACTCTGGGGTGCAAATTATCCAGGCCTGATCATTTTAAAATATTTATTCCTAATAGATAACCCCTAGCACCCTTTTCAGTTGCTAATGGACTGGAAAGCACTTCACCATCCTCATATGAAATGCTTTCCAGATACAGAACATAAATATTTATGGAACAGCTCTACCTTTTCTGCATCATTATTAGCAACGTTACCATCTCCATCTAGTAATAGGCCTATACTATATGAAGACATTAAGTGTAAAGGGTTAGGGAGAAACAGAAGAGCAAATGAAAAAAAATCAGAGGCAGATCATCAGCTGATGTAAAGTGGTATAGCCCTTTTGACTACAACTGGGGTGAAACAGCCTGGCCGCATTGATCACAGTTGGTGTAAAGTGCAGTAGCTACTGATGTGAAGTTAGAATTGTTCAGCAAAAATTTGAAAAATTTCAGTGGAAAACAAAAAGTTTTGATTCAGAAATACCACTGCATGATGCCTTATGGGAGTAGTAGTTTGGGTGCCTTGTGTCCTCATTCTCCTCTATGGGCAGGGCCCTCTGGTGGGACTACGTCTCCCATGACTCACCAGGGTCTGTCTGCTTGTTGAACCACTGTAGTGCATCATGGGACATATAGTCTGGCATGGCAATCCAGCCACTGAAGAGACTGGGGACTTTTATTTAAGAAAAAGTCATTTTTTTGTGTGGAAAGTAGATGCTTTTCAGAAAAAATGTGTTTAGTCAAAAACCCATATTGCCATTGAAAAACAGTTTCAACTGAAAATTTTCACCCAGTCCTACTTGAAGTCAAGGAAGCCTGTTTTTGCATAAGGATTTGGCTTATAGTTTTGCCTCCACTTCCTCTAAGTGCCAACATAGGCTTCAGTGGCAGTTTGTGGCTCTTTCAGCACTTTAACCATTTTCCAATGTAAAAAATTAAAATGGAAACTCTTAAATAATCCCAGTTTTGTTTTCGTAATAGAAAATTAGTTGAAAATGGCTGCCAGGCTACAGACTGCAGGAGATGACTAAAGCAGGAACAGCTACTAGCAAGAACCCTCCATGAAGGTGGTAACACCAGATTTTATTTGGCCTTCCTCTCTCATGGGGCTCCTTTGTTTCTACAGGTTTAGTTACCTTGCTCACTTCTGGATTTGTATTTATTTAGACTGCTCTTTATTATTCTCAGTTAATTGACAAATTACAGGATATCCTCATGCCAAACCTAGTGAGTAGAACAGATCTAATTAGTCTATGGCTCCAGAATTCATGCTGATGTCTTTCAGAGGCCTTTCTTCATAGCAGAAAAAAACACACGCAACACCCTGAGGTCCTGTCAGGATTCAGCCTGGAGATTAACATTGTTGTGCAGTTAGTACTGGTTTTCCATCCCTTTTGCTGCTAGCAGGGAGGGTAATTTAAGAGTAATTTTAGGTGTTCCAGTAAGAAACTAGAAAACATTTCTCATAAATGTAATCAGAAAGGACCAGACTTTTTTTTTTTCTATAACATTTGGATTTTGTTCTGGTCACGAGTATGTCATCCTACTAAACTGTGCCTTGCAGTTAGCAATTTGTCTGAGAATGGATGGCGCCTTTGTGAATGGAAATGGGTTGGTATACACTGACATGAGGAAAAGATCTCTGCTGTTGTATGCAATTGATACAGTGGGCATCAGGAATGTAAGACTCTCCATTGAACCATTCTTTGGATTTGAGTATATTGGTTTTTAAATAATTTATGAACAACTTTCCTGATGATTCAACAAGAGAATCAGAGAATCAATATGTAAAGAACAGAGAAACAAAGAGGTTATGCATAATGACTTATGATGCAAAGTATGTATCTATTGGGTGCAAGTATTGTCGAGTGGCTGCAGATGGAGACTGAGAGACAGGCCCTTGAATTCTATTCATAGGTTTGCCACTGGCTTTGCAACATTACCTTGTGTCAGTCACGTAGGCACCTAATTTCTCTATGGTCTCATTTTCAAGTTTTTGTCAGAGAATGGGTGGAAAATCTTCCAAATTTAGAATGAAAAATCCTCACTGGAACCCTTTGTGCTTCTGTTGTGTTTCCTCCCAAAATAGATTCAAAGGAATTCGTTCAGATCCTTTTCCTTTTGCTCTCTGTTCCTTAACACTTCACCTCGTATATATGTTCATCATACAGAAGAATTGTTTTTTTACAGGTCAGTTGTCTCTTTCTTCTGTTAACATATTTTTAGTAGGCTTGTCAAGCAATTAAAAAAATGAATTGCGATTAAACACATGATTAAAAAAATTCATCGCGATTAATTGCACTGTTAAACAATAATAGCATAGCATTTATTTAAATATTTTTGGGTGTTTTCTACATTTTCAAATATATGGATTTCAACACAGAATACAAAGTGTACAGTGCTCACTTTATATTTATTTTTATTACAAGTATTTGCACTGTAAAAAATGAAAGAAATAGAATTTTTCAATTCACCTCAGACAAGTACTGCAGAGCAATCTCTGTCATAAAAGCTGAACCTACAGATGTAGAGTTCTGTACAAATAACCTGCATTCAAAAATAAAACAACATAAAATTTTAGAGCCTGCAAATCCACTCAGTCCTGCTTCTTGTTCAGCCAATTGCTCAAACAAACAAATTTGTTTAGATTTGCAAGAAATAATGCTGCCCACTTCTTGTTTACAATGTCATCTGAAAGTGAGAACAGGCATTCTCATGGCACTGTTGTAGCCAGCGTCGCAAGATATTTATGTGCCAGATGCGCTAAAGACCCTTCATGTTTCCACCATCATTCCAAGGGCTCATGCGTCCATGTTGATGATGGGTTCTGCTCAATACCAATCCAAAGCAGTGTGGACCGACGCATGTTCATTTTCATTATCTGAGTCAGATGCCACCAGCAGAAGGTTGATTTTCTTTTCTGGTGGTTCAGGTTCTGTAGTTTCCGCATTGGAGTGTTGCTCTTTTAAAACTTCTGAAATCTTGCTCCACACCTCGTCCCTCTTAGATTTTGGAAGGCACATCAGATTCTTAAACCTGGGTCAAACGCTGTAGCTATCTTCAGAAATCTCACATGGGTACCTTCTTTGCTTTTTCTCAAATCTGCAGTGAAAGTGTTCTTAAAATGAACAACATGTGCTGGGTCATCATCCAAGACTTCTATAACATGAAATATATGACAGAATGCAGGTAAAACAGAGCAGGGGACATACGGTTCTCCCCCAAGGAGTTCAGTCCCAAATTTAATTAAGACATTCTTTTTCTTTAATGAGTGTCATCAGCATGAAAGCACGTCCTCTGGAATGGTGACCAAAGCATGAAGGGGCATATGAATCTTTAGCATATCTGGCATGTAAACACCTTGCAATGCCGGATACAAAAGTGCCATGTAAATCCTTGTGCTCACTTTCTGGTGTCATTGTAACACTATTTCTTTTGTTTATCTTTCTTTTGTTTATTTTCTTTTGTTTATTTTTTTACAGTGCAAATATTTGTAATAAAATAATATACACTTTGATTTCAATTTCAATGCAGAATACAATATATATGAAAATGTAGAAAAACCTCCAAAATATTTAGTAAATTTCAATTGGTATTCTATTGTTTAACATGCAATTAAAACTGCTATTAATTACGATTAATCAGAGTTAACTCACAAAAATTAATCATGATTTTAAAAATTAATTGACAGCCCTCATTTTTAGATATTCATAGATATTTAAATTCAGAAGGGAACTTTATGATTATCTAGTTTGATGTCCTGCATAACACTGGCCATAGTATTTCATCCAGTGATTCCTACATAACTTATGGTGGAACAAGAGTACAGTGTTTAGAAAAACATCCAATCCTGATTTAAAGACTCAAGCGATGGGGAATCCACCACATTCTTGGTAAATGCTTCCAAAGCTTTAATCACCCTCACAGTTAAATATTTGCACTTTATTTCTAGTTTGAATTTGCCTAATTACAGCTTAAAACCAGTGGATTTTGTTATGCTTTTGTCTGGAAGATTAAAGAGCTCATTAGTATCTACTGCAACAATTTTTTGTTTCTTTAACTTTGTTAATGGAACCACTAGTAAGGTTACATTAGAATTCTTACTTCACTTGATTAATTTTATGAACGAGTCACTATTTTGTGTGTGTCAATGACTATGATTAAGGACTCACTCCTGTGAGGTGCTGGATGTCCTCCATACCCAGAGGAGTGCTCAGGGCCTATCAGGATTGGTCCTTAACTGAGCCTGAGATAGCTAGAGGGCCACATGCATCCATGAGTAAAGCCATGCTAAATTAATCAGAAGAAAGTCATAACTCCAAACATGGAAATACAACGTTCACTTAGGGCCTGATCCAAAGTCCATTGAAGTCAATGGAAAGACTCTCAGGGGCTTTGGATCTGGCTCATAGAGAGAAAGACTGTTAAAACACTGGATTGGGATTAAGGAAATCTCAGGTCAACTCCCAGTGTTATGGTGTGACCTCAGACAGATCACTTTCTCTCTGTGCCTTAGTTCCCCATCTGTAAAATGGAGATTATAATATTCCTTTTCTTCTACCTTTGTCTATTTAGACTGTAACCATTCCAGGATAGCTACTGTCTCCAGTGTCTCTTACTGTATGTTTGGCAGTGTCTAGCCTATGGGCCAAAGTCTTTATTGGGGCCTCCATGGCTATGTCTACACTCCAGTTGGGAGCAGCTGTTTCTGTATGCTAGCTCAAACCTCGCTAGCATGAGCCTGCCTTCCTAGGCTGGGAGGTTTGCTCCAAACAGATGCTGTGTGCTACTGTTGTACAAGTTATTAAGCATGATGCTTGTGGCATGAGTGTTATCTCACATAAAAGCCAATGTGATGTATCTGAACATTAGCCAATGTACAGAGGCCGTTCTGATCCTGGGATACCTGGGAAAACACTGCCCTACTCAAGAAAGTGAAATAAAAGCAAAAGAAATTAGCATCATGCTAATTCCCTGTGATCATTGCAGCTTTTCATTTAAAGGGACACTGTAAAGGTTCATAGGCACTGAATTAGAGACACATTGGTTGGCAGATCCATTTCATAAGTAAAATACATCCCTTTGCCTTATTTCTCATATTGCTTTAGGGCACTGGACACCCCCAGTTTGTTTTCTCGGTGCTTATATGAGAAGGTGTTATTGTGGGGGAAATACAATTTTCTTATCTGTTAGAGTAGCTGAAGCTGTCTGATTATGCAGCTGAATGCGTATTCATCTCAAATACAAGGCTGGAATATCCACTTGCCCTTTAAAATTCTTGATTCCTGTCAATATCATTGTCCATTACAGTAATGGAGAGAGAAATGACAGCTACTCTTCATAGAGAATAATGACTTGAGAATGAGAATTCTCTCCCAAGTTCAGTAAGTAATAAGTTCATGCTAGTTTTAACTTTTGGATATGGTGGTTGTGGATATCACTCAAGACTTAATAAACCAAGGAAGGGGATGGAACTTTTATATAGCACAACAGCCTGGATCTGTGATTTTTAAAGCCAGTGAAGAATGGATTAACATTTATAAATGCTAGGTTGATGAGTAACACAAATAAGTAAGGCAAATTAACCTTTGCAGCACATCACATGGAGATAAACAGACAGTGGAAAGCCCTGAAAAAAGTTCCCATGTCCTTGAAGTAATTTGCAGCAAATCAGTATATAATCTATTGTAGTGCACGGTACTGTGGCAGGCAGCCTCTAGAATGTAAATTTCCAAGAAGTTAACGAAGATAAGTGAAAGTACAAAGGCACATTGTGACTGGCAAGCCAATGTTCTTGCTATAGTGGCTTTATGTCCTTTCATGCAGTTTCATATACTTTGGAACTAGGATTATAATGTTTTCCGAGGGCCAAATATGCTTTATCAATATCTTCATTAGACATACCATAGAGTAGCCCATTAATTAAGGCCCATATTTCCTACTTTTTTCCAAAATTTCAAGAGATTTTCCTTATTTTATTTTTATTTCTTCAGTCCAAAAACTATGGTCAAAACATTACGTTTGAGACATTTGTCCCCCACATATGTATATTTTTCTTCTCAGGGATCGCCTGTCCAGTAATCCCTCATTGTGATTGGGTTCAGTCTGCAGAAGCAATTCACTGCTGAATCCAGTAGGTTTCCCCCTCTTCTCATGGGGGTCCACCCCCTGGGAAGGCCTCCAGAATGGACTGGGAAAGAACACACGCACCTATTCTATAATAAGTACATATAGAACATGCTATCACAGAGCTATAACAATACTAGAGAAAACTATCATTAAAACAATTTTACATCCCAAACTTTTCCATATGGAGGAAAGGAATCTAACTTCACAACCTGAGGAGAAGCCAACAAAAAGAATTACTGCGAAAACAAAGGCGGATCAGGACTGCTGGATATGCTGTCTTCGAGAAAAGAGACATTGTAGATGAGGAAGACAACTTTCTCATTCTTGAGTGAAAGCATGTGCCGCAGTCCCTTGTGGCAGGATGTACATGGCAGTGAGCTCTGATGACTAAGAAGATCTACCCACAGAAGAGAGAGTGCAACTTCTTTCCTGGTAGAGATGTTTGGGGATTTTTGAGCATTAACGTGCCACCAATTGGAAGACTTCTGGTAGATGAAACATCGTCAATCTGATGAGGAGTCCAGACCCAACTTGCAAGCCTTTCTGAAGGTCAGAATAATGGACGCAGTAGCTGCTTTGCATACTTCTTCAGCAAATATAAGCGCTCTTCGCATGTTGGAAGTAACTGCTGAGCGACTGGAATGGGCCATAATATCTTCTGATGGCTCCATATTCTTGTATTTATAGAACTCTGCAGTGTAACTGATGTTCCCTTTGACAACATTCACAATCTTCTTGCATGTACCTCTAGAGCCATATAATATGAACAGCTGCTGTGATTTGCTGCAGAGCTTAATTCTTTTTCATATATTTAAATATGGCATTGCATTATATCTGTCCTATGTCAGGCTTTTTTCTGTTGGGTGGATAGCTGTGGAGCAGAAAGATGGTACTGCCAGCTCCTGAGCTTAGGGATTCAAGAGAATATAAAAAGGGAATCCACAGCAGTGTTTAGAAGTGTCTCTCTGTAGATTAGTTCTTCCATTGTTTCCCTAGCCAAGAGCTAAATAAACTAAAATAAAAATACAACTATGGCAATGTCAACAATCACAAATAGCAAGGGAATTAAGTTCCAATTCACTGACTTTGAAACTCATGGACATCCCTTAAAGCGTCCACATTTGAGCAACTTAGACACACAATGCCATTGTCCACGGGAGCGTAGGAATAAATTCTTAGTCACACTAATGAAAACCAGTTGAAAGCCACAACAGATATGGCTCTTGGTGGTATTCCTAAATCACAAAGAGCCCTCTTTGGGGATAGCGTACTCTTTCCTGTGTAAGCTATGTAGAAAACTCTGCACGTACGATGTGCATTTGCTTTCCACTAACATGTTTTTGTCACAATGGAGATTGTAAAGGAGGAAAATGGCTGGGGCTGGTGCGAATAAGGAATGCTGAATAGTCAGCCAAATACTCTGAATATTCTCTGAAAGCTTGGGTAGACATTGCTTATTAAAAGCCCAGCAAAGGTAACAGGTGTAACTACAACTTGTGCAGCAGATCACTCCAGCTGGTAATAATGGCTCCATTATTAAAAAAAAATTTTGTATCCAGATAAATGATTCCCTTAATATTTCTTCATTACATGATATGCAAAAGATATATAACTTACATTGGCATTCAGCTCTGCATGTTCCCTTTTGTCTACCTAACTTTTCTTTTTCATGTAAATTTCAGTCTGTGCAAGAAATGCCTGCTACTAATGGTACACCTTTTGCTGAGTACTTGAATTTGTGTCTTAAATAGAATCAAATAGTGCACATGGGTTTATTCCAAAGTCAAACCTGCAATCTGGACCTGCAACGTGACCTTGACCAAGTCATGTCATTTCTCTGTGCCTTTATTTCTCTCCTCCCTTGTTGTCTGTCTTGTTTATTTAGATTGGAAGGTCTATGGGGCAGGGACTCTCTTACTATGTGTATGTCCAGTGCCTAACACAATGGGTTCTTTACGTGCTACCAAACTACAAATACTGATTTATTCTTGTTGGTTTCATCAGCAGAAAGAGTTTTGTCAGAGCTGAAAAGTTTGTCTATTGGGACAGAGGCTTGGGTGAGACCATTGGTGTCTAGATCACACACAGAGACATAACCGATAGAAAGGTGTTTTAATCAAGTGCCCAGCCTCCAATTAGATCCAAGTTAATACCTGTGGGAAATTACAGCAAGTAATTCAAGGAGACCATACAACTTCTTGAATTCATTAGGAGGCCGCTGAGAATTAGAGAACATTACTAAAAATAATTACTTGGAAATTATAGAGTTCAAACAGAATGCTATGCCCTGTTCATACCAAGCTCTCAATGTATGCAGAATTTCAGAGGGGAAAATCAGACTTGATTAATAACATGTTTAGCTTTTTCTTTTTTATTAAGATTTATATTAATTTTAACTTTTAAATGCAACCATTACAATGCAAGAAAGCAAAACAAAAATGAAACTAATACATTTAAAATGATCATCTAGAACATGTAGCATTGTATTACCATACATATGCAAAACCAATTTCTACTTAAACCATACAATCAAAATAATGAGTGCTTTACAGTTAATGGGGGGAACCCCACAGACAAGGCAGTGTGGGGAAGTGTGAAAGAAGGTGGGAAAAGGAGGAAGAGTCCAGGGGAGGGGGGAAGGTGGTCTTGAGCGGCCATTGGGTCTTTGGGTGTTCCTTAACAAAATGTTTCTAAAAATAGTTCTTCAGACTCATGTAGTTGATCCCTGTTGAAGGTGATCCTCTCTCTGGCAAGAGAGGTCAGAATAGCACTGTGCATTGATTTATATTCCACCTCTGTAACATCATTTGCTTTGTGATCACAGGCTGTTCTCAGAAACCATGACCGCTGGGCAGATGAAAGGCCCAAATTCACGGGTAAGTATCCTAACATGTAGTTCTCAGCTGATGTTTGATTGCTAAAGCCCCAAATCATTTTAATTTTAGTATCAACTTCTTTCGGCAGATGTTCAACCCACATGTGCAGGAGTGTGCTTTTATAGCCAGCACGTGTCTGAAGGAAGAGCTTTAATCTTAGTCTTTGCAGAGTCCAACACATTCTAAGTGCAATTTTTACTTGAATTACACACAAAACTATAGAGGCATTACGTAATATAGTTGACCCTAGTGCAGCCTTTAAAGGATGCTCCCAGGTTTAGGTAATATCTTCAAGACTCAGGGTCCTATTTCATTGAGAAGGCAGAAAGAAATGGGTCTGGAGAGTTTGTGGAACATCTCTATTATGCCCTGTTCATCAGATGGGTCTGACAGTCCCATGGTGCGTGGGTCCAAGTGATAGGTCAAGAAAGGTTTTAGCTGTATATGTTGTCATATTGCTGTGGCCAGGAGGTTGTACTAATGATATAGGACGTGGCATGTACTGATGATATAGGACGCATCATCAAAAAGCTGAGAGAGGCATCTAATGCCTCCACACCTCCATTCCCTCTATACAATTAGCTGGTTGCCAATCTGCAAGTCAGAGTTTTCCCACATAGTGGTTTTTATATGGTGTGGGGGGTGAAAATGAAATCTCTTGGCCGATATGGTCCAGGATGTCCAATCTAATTTGCTGCACTAGAACTGTCTGTGTGGATCCTGCTGACGCACCTTAACAGTTTGTTAATGTAGACAAGCCCTTAATCTTTATCGGGGAACTTTTGTATTAGGGTGGAAGTTTCGAATTTTATACACGTTTAAGAACAATGTATCCGCTTGGTATGAACTGCTCAATCCTTAATCCATTGAAGTCAGTAACAGTTGTGTCATTGACTGCATTGGGTATAGGATAGGGCCCTAAACAGAATTTAAACTAATTCTTTCCTGCTTACAAAGCAGTCACTAAAACTCATTTTATTATGAGACAAAATCAGTACCTTGAGCAATGTTGCAGTAATGCAGCCATCCCCATTAAACTTGTCCCAGTTAAGTGGTGTGTACCATATCCCCAGCGTTCCCTCTAATTTTTCCCACCCATGTGCAGAATGAAATTTATGTGCACCAATATGGAGGTGATGTGTGGCACATCACCTTCATATTGGTGCACATAACAAAATTCAAGTGGTGGGTTCGGAGTGTGGGAGGGGGCTCAGGGCTGGGATGCGGTGGTGGGGCTGAAGGCTCTGGCTGGGGGGGGTGGGCTCAGGGCTGTGGTTGGGGATGAGGGGCTCAGGGCTGGGGCAGAGGGTAGAGGTGCAGGGGGGATGCAGTCTCTGGGGTGGGGCTGGGGATGAGGGGTTTGGGGTGCAGTGGGACTCCCTGGGGCTATGGTGGGGAGAGAGGATTCCCTCCCCCAGCTCTCTCTCCCTGCAGCAGCACTTGGGCTGGGGGAGGGGGAGAGGCGTCTCTCCCCCGGCTGTGGCAAATCCAGGCCGGGTTGGGTCAGGGCCAAGGGAGGAGCGCCGATCCCCTGACTGCAGCCGGTCCAGGGCTGGGCTGAGTCGGGGCCATGGGAGGGGCACCTGTCCCCCAGCCGAAGCAGATTTGGGGCTGGGGCTGGGGCTGGGGGAGGAGCACCGCAACAGGTCCGGGGCTGGGGGAGACGCATCTCTCCCCGCCACAACCCTGAGAGCCTGCAGTTTAGAAGGAACTTATCCCAGGCCCCCATCAAGTTTGCTCTTATATAGATATTACCTTTTTTTTTTAACTTGGTGTGAGAATCACTGCTATGACATGCTATACAGCTTTTACATATGCTAATATGTGAAGAATAATAGGTCTGGCTCCCATTGAAGTAGCAGGATTGGGTCTAATATATAATTTTTAAGAAATGTCGCTACTGGTAGAAGAATCTGCTTATATTGTATTTAAGTGTTCAGGGGAGGTTTCATTTTTATATGCTATACTTAAAGCCAATTCAAAAGATTATTATACTCAGAAATTATCATCATTCTTTTAAGTATACTAACCTTAATTATGGGCCCAACTCTGCTCTCACTTAAGTTAATGGTAAAGGGTCTGATCCAAAATATAGAAAGCCAGATGCAGAATGCTCTCCTGGGTCAGGCACTGGACTGGGAATCTGGAGATCTGAGTTCTATTCTCAGCTCTGACACTGACCTGCTATTGACTTCAGGCAAGTCACTTCCCTTCTCCATACATCCATTTCTCCTTATGCCCTTTGTCTTGTCTATTTAGACTGTAAGCTCATTGGGGCAGGGACTGCCTCTGACTATTATGTTTGTACCTCACCTTGCACAATGTGGATCTCAGTGGAGGCCTTTGGCACTACCTCAATAATTATGATAATAATCTTAAAGTCAAAGTGAGTCCATTCATTGACTTCAATAGGCTTTGAGTCAGGCCCAGAATTCACATTGTCTTCCATGGCAACAGGAACAGGTACTTAGTGAAGCTCCAGAATCTACCTTTAATATTTCCCTCCACTTAAGCAGCACCTCTTGGATCCTTCATTGTTCATCTTCTGCATATCAGAGATCTGCACATGTCATAAGACATTTCCAGATTTACAAACACCAAGCAAAAAGTCAGAGTGCTTTGTGCTACAAAAAAAGGTTCAATTCCAGAAACAAATGAGTTAAACAAAACTCATTCCCCTGCCTGCTCTGTCTCCAAAGAGCCCAACAGTCTCATGTAAATTCCCTTTTCATTAATCTAATTATGGTCTACTTTGTTCCTAATTTACTACCCTCTTTAACAAGCATTGCAATATTTGTGCAAAGCATGTACATAAATCATTGCTGCCTTTCTGTACTTTCTTAGTTACCCAGTTCTTTCAAGGTCACTAACCTACCTTGTAGCTTTCATCTGGTTTAAATAGTCTGCTATTACCTTTTACACCTCCCTTCCTAGGCCATTACTATTTAGTTTGCTGGAGCTGCATCTTCTCAAGCAGCTATTGATCCCATGTCTCCTTGCTAAAGGTTACTAACTTCATCAGCAGTAACAATAGAGATTACATCTGTATAAGGGATTGTCTACACTTGCTGGGGGATTGACATGTGTTAATCGATTAATTGGCTGTTGATTTAGTGGGACTGACCTGCTAAATCAACCGCAGATCACTCTTCCATCGACTCCTATACTCCACCGGACTGAGAAGAGTAAGGGGAGTCGATGGGAGAGCGTCTCCCGTTGACATCGCGTAGTGGGGACGCTGCAGTAAATAGATCTAAGCTACGTCGACTTGAGTTACGCTATTCACAGAACTTAAATTGAATAGCTTAGATTGACTTTTCCCTGTAGTGTAGACAAGGCCTAAGGCTCACTTTTATGCCTCTTGCTGATTGGAAAGGGGCTCATGATTTCCAGTTTTAATGCTAGTCACCATCTTTTCAACCAATATTTCTAAAACACAAGTGGAGAACATATCTTCTGTACAGTATCCCTGTTCTGATGCCCCAAAACTCAGCTTCCAGATCATAAGGAAGAGGTTAATCAATCTTTATTGAACACACAAAGACCTAAATACTACTGATTGTGTCAAGAGCCAAATAAGGGCCTGCTTAACTACATACTTTATTTTCAGCACATCCCATTTTGAGAGTCATTTTGTCATGAGAGGGTTTCAGAGTATGGTATCTCAAAGGCTGCTGACCTCATAATTTTTACACGTGCTAGCTCAGATGTATGGTGTCAGGATAAACATAGAGCTGCAATCTAAAGCCCCAGATTTTGTATTGGGGCCATGTACCTATCTTCGAGTTTATTGCTCAAAAGGAAAATCCCTCTCTTTTGCAGAAAGGTTCTGCAACACAGTATATTTGCAGGCCCAATTAGCGTTTCAGGACATGAACTACTGTCCTTTAACACCCACACAGTCACAGTGCACTTTTTTGAATTCCCTTCATTGGCCATAGAAGGGATACTGAAATTATTTAGCAGTCAGCAAAATAATTGCCTGGGTCACGTACATGAGCTGGATGTGTAATTTGCACACTGTGACACTTCATTGCTCATGAAACATTGGGCTGAGTCCCCTTCAGCAGGGTGAGTGGTAGAGAAACACAGGCACTGCAGAGGGTGTTTCACCCTGGCTGGAGTCACACTTGTGCAGTGGTGGTGAGAGACTAGAGATGGGGGAGGGAGGGTAGTTATAAACTGTGCATGAACAAAGTCAGGTTGGACATTAGAAGGTGTCTAACCATCACAGGGGTGAAGTTCTGGAACAGCCTCCCAGTAGAGTGGTGGGGGCAAGCAATGTATTTCGTTTTAAGAGAGAGCTAGACAAACTTCTGAGTGTAGTTGTATGATGCCGTTGCTTGTGATAGTAGGAGGCAGGGCTCACTTCTGGGTTGTCTTATGTTCCTAAAGCTCATGCTTTCAGCCAGCCACTGGCAGAGGTCAGGAAGGAATTCCTCCCCCCCCATCACCCACACACAATGTATTTGGGGAGGGTTTTTTAATCTCCTTCCTCTCAAGTGTCAGAGTGGCCATGGCTGGAGATGGCACATTGGGCAGGATGGGCTAGTGCTCTGAGATGGCACTGAGCATTGTCTCTCACAGGTGCTTGGCTGGCTGGTTCTTGCTCACATGCTTAGGGTCTAACTGGTCGCCAAATGTGGTTTTGGGAAGGAATTTCCCCCCAGATCAGATTAGCAGTGATCTTGAGGGGTTTTTTGTTTTTGTTTTTGTCTTCCTCTGCAGTGTGTGGGTGCAGGTTGCTTGCCAGCATTGTCGGGGTGTATCTCACTTAATCATTTCTCTGCCATTATCGGGGTCTTGATCACTGGTGCACCTCAGCCCCTCCAGTTCTCTGCCTGGGACACGCAATAGTCTAGTTTCCGGTAGGATGTAATATGGTCTCATTTTGGTTATTGAGTTTGGTGTGCGGATGCTGTATGGGTTGGTGGACTGTGATATACAGGAGGTCAGATCAGATGATCTGGTGGTACCTTCTGGCCTCAAACTATGTTGTGAAAAATTTCAGAATTTTGAAGTCATTTTTGCCAGATTCAAAACAGACCTGTTAAAAATCTCCATAAAAATGTCAATCAAACGCACTAATAGAATGGTAATCGAAATATTTTGTTTAACCACAAACCCAGTTTTCAGTAAAACCAAAAAACCCTCTGGTAATGTTTTAGATCATGGTTTCAATTAAAAATATTGTTTAAGCATGATGCAATGGATAAAAAAGGTTGGAAAAAGTTGGCAATTTAGGGTGAGAAGTTTTGTTTTGATAAAAGGCTGTTTTGGAAGTTTTTGACCAGCTCTTTGTGAACATAAATGACCTCAGAGTCTGAATCATCGTATCCTGCCACCTCTAATTTAAATATGGTGTATTGGTGCATCCAGGCAGCGTGCAATATATGTATCGGCCCAGATAGCTCGATCGGACGTGATAGAATGCTCATCTCTGACCTGCTACTACATGTGTCTCACACGTTAATTGCTGTTCATTAAGCCTATAGATGGAATGGAAAAACTTCATACTCAATGTGATCCAAACTGCCCTGGAGACTATTATGTCAATGTCTAATGTCTAATATATATTAGAAAATTGTACTGAATACTCAGAGTAACTGTCTATAACCATAACCGTATTCTATCTTTTTTTAGCATCAGACTTACAGCACATATACTAGCATATTTGTCCATATGCCTCTTGCAATCAGGGGGAAGAAAAAAATGAGTAACATTTTTCAAAGAGCTTACGTGGTTTAGGAGACTAAATCCCATTTACTTTGACTTATGCACTTAGAAGCAATTGACTTTTGAGAATGGGACTTAGGCACCTTTTAAAATGTTACCCTTTATCTATTGGGGAGCCCAGCCCAGCTTTAAATAGTGTCCATCAAACTCTAATTGAAGGTGGATTTTTATGCTTTCTTGGTGTCTTGACTAGATTATCAAAGAATCATATTATATCAAGTACTTTCTAAAACCAAAAAAGGAGAATTGTGCATTTGGTTCTTGCTGCTCTGACAACTCCATGCTGTCTGTCAGAGCACCACAAAGCTGCCCCAATGAATCTACCCCAAAAGTCTACTTGCTCATCAGTTAGATGTTGTCAAGATTTCCCAACTCTATTTGAAATCAGTACCTTGGTAAATTAGAGTCTAGGGGACTTATTTTCTTCCTCCTCTTTTTATTCCTTTCTTATCCCACAGTCTGATGTTGGAGAGGACCTTTGTGTTTCTAAATTGAAACCACATTTGTCAAATGCACAAGAGTAGGGGTTGAGGAGGAAGTCCCTTTGTTCTTCTCTTGTTTGTTTCTCCTCACCTGCCATAGCCAAATTCTGAAGTAATTCCAGACAGCTGAGGTTAGTTTAGGACATCTAATCCCTGAAAGCTGGATCTAAATTCCAGGACCAGAATGCAGCGTTTCAATTTCTTCACCAGCCTTTTATATCTAATTTCCAAAAATCTCTGAAAAAGCGTGAGAAATGGCTTGTTTTTTAGTTGTTGTTTAATTTTATTGTTTGTCAATGGTACAGAACTGGGCACTTGGGGTGAAATTCACCCCTAACAAAAGCAACAGCAATAAGCCCTCCAAAAATTGGGTGTAAGTGATACTTCAGTAATGCGCAGGCCTTCTTGAGTACAAAGATGAGTGTTTGTAACTAGTGTGTGTTTGCACGAGTGAGGCTATAGTGAAGATTCTTGTGATGCTAACAGTGCAGAAACATCACATGGCCTTGGATATATCAGATGTGTTGAGATGGAAAAACATCACTGAGCCAGATGCTTTCTTTGGGAGGGCGGGGGGCAATGATCTTTTAGAAGAGGAAACTGAGGCATGTGGATCTGTAGGTATTCGGTAATAATCACTTCTTTCCTTCTCAGTGTGGCAATCTGCAGTTTTAACAAGCTGTTCTTTTGAAGAGGGGGGTTTATTTCTTCTAGACAATTCCCCAGTTAACCCTAAGTATTTCCCTCCCCTCCCACCTACCCCTGCAAAAAACCAAAGATTGCCTTGTCCTTTCCCAGTGAAAAACTTTTCATCTGCTCCAATTTCTATATCATCCAGGATAAAGGGGGGAGAAAGCCTGGTTCTTGCTACTTAGTAACTTGAATATGACCATGAAAATGTTATTTGTATGTGATGTGGGAAATATGTTCTTTAAAGCTGTATCATGTTACTAATTGATTACAATGGGGCTACTTGTGTGTGAGAGGCAAGCAGGATTTGGCCCTTATTGTTAATTATTACAACGTGTTATAATAAGGTCTGATTCTGCACCCTCTGCTCGGACCAAACTCTCACTGACTTTCAGCTGATCAGACCGAAATGCTTAAAAAGCAGGAAGCAAGTAGCAAATACAAGGGCATTCAATCTTTATGGATAACTGTCCAATTGACTCAAATGGGAACTTGGCAGGGTAAGGCTGCATGACCACATGCTGTAATAATTAACAATATGTATTCTCCATAATCAAACTTGGTTACAAAAATTCATTATTGTCCTGTCTCTGCTTAAGGAAAGCATTGCTAGCAGCTCTGACATGCCACATGTCAAACAGAACAAGCAAAATCATCTTGCTGTTGGTATAGGGATTTATTTAATTCAGTCACAATTCAGCCTTGGCTTCCTCCTGGTTCTGTTGATGGAATTAGCTATGCCCACTCCATTCCTGCCATAGCTTGCCTCTCACACTGTGCTGGCTCAGTTAAGCTTGACAGTGGAATGGGGGAGCAGGATCAAGCGTCGTCCTATTCTCTACCCTCACATGCCTCTATTTCCTGCTCACCTATTCAATGTGAGGGCCAGGCAATAGGCAGTCTGGCCTACCAGTCACAATGGGACTGGTGTCCACATAGTCAGTGAGCAGTGATCTGAGTAATTTCTATAGCAGGGATTGATAAACAAGAATCAGGCTGGGGTCAGAGACCAGAGATCAGAACTAGTATCGGGCTGGAATCAGGGGGCAAGGGTCACGGTCAGATGGAGGTTGGAAACAAGAGATTAGAAAGCAAGGTAGCATAGGGAGCCACAGCAGGCCAGACATACTTGCAACTTTGTGGGGGCACCCTCCAAGGTTAAGTAGTGCTCATGGGCCAATCAGAAGGCTGCAGGGCGCTGTCACTCTGGACCTTTTGGGCGGTACTTCCTGTGGTGCCTTATCTCCACAGGGTTCTTTGGAGAGGGCTGTATAGCACCTCATGGTGGCAGTGCGGGAATGTCAGCTATCCCAGGCACTGCCAACCTGAGTTCTAATCCTGCAGATCAGGATGCTTGTGCAAAGGACTAGCGAGGACATTTTATGCACTAATACTTCCCCACACAGGCCCTTAGGCCAGCTCACAATCCAGCAAAGCACTTATGCACATGCTTAATTTGCTTGCATCAGGACTTTAAAATAATGTGAAATAGGTATGTCATGATATCCCACCAAAATGCACGTAAATGAAAACCCAAGTTAAGAGATCACAGCATACACTCGAGCACCTTTCCCTTGGCATTTTCATGTACAGGGAAAAATCAGGTGTAATAAAAATTATGAGCTGTTCCCATGAAAAGAGAAACATTAAAAAATATTGATTGCCTTAAAAATAGCCTAGAAGTCAGAAATATTTAAATAGAAGAGACTCAATCTTTCAAGCCCTGACATAAAATGTATATGTATATTCTGATTCGGCACGGACATCACTGATAGCCTGCTAACATGGAAAGTGCTTTGGCTTTCCACTAATGAAAAATAATAATTTAAAGCCAAAATATATTTTAAATTAAATCAGAAGGGGAAATGATTAATTTAAAAGATGACAGTATTCTAGAATGATCTCTCCAAGATGGGAAAACATTTCATGTTTGAAAGTGACTTGAAGAACAATAATCTTCAAAATATTCAGGGCTGAAAAAGTTTCCTAAATGCAGTTTTTAAATAGATGTCAGGAGACAGCTTCTATTTTCTGACAGCATTCTGGAACCACAACAACTGACGATGCTTCACTTAAAGGCAAACAAGAATGAGAACTTGATAGAAAGGAAAGGAGATTCTCTGAATATTTGCATGCTGGCCTTGCAAATTAGAAAGAGAAGGCTAAATAGCAAAGCTGGGAAAGTAATGGTAAGGGTTTGACTTTAATCTAAAGAAACAATTAAATTCAAAATGCACCCACCCATGCTTGCAATTAAATAGGGCTAAATTTTGCAGTCATTATCTAGTCCTTCCTCCTTGGTTGTATGGGAGTTTTAGCTGATAAAGAACTACAGCATTTAGCTCAGGGTACAGCAAGGACAAACTGGCTTCTGCCTATCTTGTAGAATTATATGGCCCCTGAACCATATCATCTGAACACCTTACAGGCCATTTATCCTCATATCACCAGGTGAGGTAAGGCAGTGCTATTATCCCTATTGTACACATGGGGATTTGAGGTACAGGAGATATGTCTACACTGCATTGTCTCTGAGACCCAGGCTTGTGGATTCAGTGTTTCCAAGCCCGAGTGTTCATGTTGCATTGTAAACCTGATCTTACAGATATTGTACCTGGGTGTTTCAGCCATGCTAATATGTCCAAACTGCACTACACAGATCTTCTGACTCTGGTCCCGTGGCTTGAGCTGCATCCACACTGCAAAATGTCAGGTTTTGAACATGAATCACAGCAGGACTTGGGCTCTCACCCACTCCCCCAGCAGGCTCCTAGCACCTGGGACCTGAGGGCTTGCTGACCAGGGTCAGACTGATGTGTGTGTGGATGGAAGGGTGGGTTGGACGCAAACCTGAGTCAGATCCCAGGCTTAATGTGCAGGGTAGATATACTCAGAGTGAGTAAGTTAGTCTCACAAAACTGGGTGACTGGGCAACAAAATGGCAGATGAAATTCAGTGTTGACAAATGCAAAGTAATGCAGATTGGAAAATATAATCTCAACTATACGTACAAAATGATTGGGTCTAAATTAGCTGTTACCACTCAAGAAAGAGATCTGGGTGTCATTGTGGATAGTTCTCTGAACACATCCACTCAGCATGCAGCGGCCATCAAAAAAGCGAATAGAATGTTGGGAATCATTAGAAAATGAATAGATAATAAGACAGAAAATATCATATTGTCTCTATATAAAACCCTATATGCCCACATCTTGAATAGTGCATACAGATGTGATTGCTCTGTCTCAAAAAAGATATATTGGAAAAGATATGGAAAAGGGCAACAAAAATGATTGGGGTAAGGAACAGTTTCCATATGAGGAGAGATTAGTAAAACTTGGACTTTTCAGCTTGGAAAAGAGACGACTAAGGGGGGATATGATCGAGGTCTATAAAATCATGACTGGTGTGGAGAAAATAAACAGGGAAATGTTATTTACTCCTTCTCATAATACAAGAGCTGGGGTCACCCAATGAAATTAATAGGTGGCAGGTTTAAAACAAACAAAAGGAAGTATTTCTTCACACAACGCACAATCAAGCTGTGGAACTCTGTGCCAGAGGATGCTGGAAAGCAAAGACTACAACAAAAAAGTTCAAAGGTTCAAAAAAGAACTGGATAAGTTCACGGAGGATAGGTCCATCAATGACTACTAGCCAAAATGGGCAGGATGCAAAACCACGCTCTGAAGTGTCCCTACCCTCTTTTTGCCAGAAGCTGGGAATGGGCGACCGGGCATGGTTCACTGGATGATTACCTGTTCTGTTCATTCCCTCTGGGGACCTGGCATTGGCCGCTGTTGGAAGACAGGATACTGAGCTAGATGGACCTTTGGTCTGACCCAGTATGACCGTTCTTATGTTCACTGCAGCTGAGAGAGTGCTTCCCAGCTCAGGTAGACACACGCTAACTCTACATGAGCTAATGCACTTAAAATAGGTGTATAGCCAGGCTAGCCTGGGTCTGCAGGTAGGTGTCTAGCCTGGTCTAGCCTGGGTCTGCAGGTAGGTGTCTCACCTGGGTCTGCAGGTCTAGCCTGGACTACCAGGTCTAGCCTGGGTCTCAGGGTAGGTGTCTAATCTGAGTTACCGCCAGCTACACTGTTATTTTTACCATGCTAGCTCAACTCTGTCTACCCACGCTGGGAAGCACACTCCCAGCTGCAGTGTAGATATCCTGTATGTGACTTGCCCAAGGTCATATAGGTGGTTTATGGCAGAATAGGAAATTAAGCTGTGGTTTCCTAAGTCACAGGCTAGCTCCTTAACCACTGGAGCCTCCTTTCTCTGAAGCCAGGGGTAGAATTAGATCCTCTAAATGTCACCCTTTGTTTGTTTGATTTTGGAAGAATAAAACTCAGTCCAAAGTCTTTCCAATATTCTTTCTTAGAATATTTTGTCTAAGTGCTTTTCCACTTTGGGTCCTTTTGGGGCTGGAACAGAAATTCCAGAATAGCACAAGAAAGGCAGCATCTGTGGTATTTCTGGTGTGGCTAGAATGGGAATTAGAAATACCAGAAATCTCATGCGAGAGCCTACCCAGTTTTGCAGACGCCAGGGGCGTCACTGTAATCTTGCTCTGGTTTTACACTGATGCAATTGCACCGATCTCAGTGGGGTCACTCCCGAATTACATCGGTGAAAGGAAAGTCAGAATCAAGTCTATGGTTAAGTGCTTGCACTGACTGAACAACAAACCTTTGGAAGTTCACCTGTCTCTAGTTAAAACAATAGCAAGGCAGAGGGGCACCAGGGAAGGGGGAAGTGGCAAACTTAAAGTCAAGTTTCCTGGCTTTTGCAGAGGTTGTCAAATTCTTAGGGTTGGATCCTCAGCTAGTTTGAATGCACACAGGTCCTCTGGCTTCTGGTCCTTCAGAATCTTTAAGAGTGGTTTTTGGTATTTAATGCCATGGGCCTATCTGTCTCCTAATAATGGAAAACAAAAGATGATGGTGGCATCTGCTTTGGGATTCTGGAACCCAGAGGTGAAAGTAAGCTGGTACGCCCTGGTACGGTGTACCGGCAAGAGCCGGTGCACCGTAGTGGGGCAGCCCGGCTTCCCCATGGTGCAATTTAAAGGGCCTGGGGCTCCCAGCGTGGCTGGAGCCCCAGGCCCTTTAAATTGCCTCCAGAGCCCCGCTGCTGGAGCCCTGGGGTAGCAGCTGCAGGGCTCCGGCAACTATTTAAAGGGCCTGGGGCTCCCCTGCTTCTACCACCCAGTCCCTTTAAATAGCCACTGGAGCCCTGCCGCCACTACTCCAGGGCTCCCACGGCTATTTAAAGGGCCAGGGCGGTAGAAGAGGGGAGCCACGGGCCCTTTAAATAGCCCCCGGAGCCCCGGGCTGCTGCTGCTACCCGGGGAGGGGCACTTACCTTTCAGGGTGGGCTGAGGCTGGCTCTGACCCCCTCAACCCGCCTCTTCTGCCCTAGGCCCCTCCCCTTCCAGGGGCCAGAGCTGGCCCCAGAGTACCAGTAAGTCACTTGACTTACTTTCACCGCTGCTGGAACCCAATAACCTACTAAAACACACACACATCTCTTTCTAGTAGATTTTACATTTTGCCAGTGGCCACTGAATTGCAGTCCTCCAGCATGTGTGAATATACTTATCTAACCACCTACACAGTTCTGCAATTGGCAAGAGAACAAGTTAGTTGAACTATGTATAAGCTGAGAACTCTCCTTTAGCTTCTATGCTGATGTACTCTTCATTGTGAGATAACTAGAGGCTTAAAAAGTAACTCAAGTGCCCACCATGCTTTCTCATTTAAACTGATGAAAGTCAGATGAAAACATGTGGAAGGTACAACAGCGTACAGAATGGGTTGGAGAAAAGTCAATAGGTTTTTAGATGCCATGTGGCATGCAGTGAAATGTCTGCAAATACTGGAGGGTATCATGAAGAACTTTGCTTACATTGCCTATAGAGGTTGTGGAATCTCCATCATTGCCGTTTTTTAAGAGCCTGTGAGACAAGCACCTATCAGGAATGGTCTAGATAATACTTAGTCCTGCCATGAGTGCAGGGGACTGGACTAGATGACCTCTCAAGGTCATTCCAGTCCTATGATTCTATGATTTTCAGCAAGCTACATGAGGTGCACATAAACAATGAATGACAATATCAGTTGTAATTGTTTTATACTAAAATATCTGTAGGGCACATTAAAGTGGGGGTACTATGTCAGCCTGGGGAATTGTGAAAATTGTGGCATAATTAATTGCAAAGTAGCTGCATCATTGCCTTGTTTCAGAAATGCCAAAACTAGCTTTTTTAGCTCTGTTTTCACCTTTTCCTAATGTACACAGGAAGATTCCTATTTTGATGTGTTAATATTTAAAGAAGAACCAGGCAAAACTGGACACAATAAAATGAAACCTGACCCAGCCTTTTGGCCAAAGCTCTAAATAAACTCGAATCAAACCTTTGGAAGTTTGAAAATGTTCAGTAACTTCCCCCAACCCCATAACAATTATCTTCTAGTTATGGGTACTTCTGCACATCCTAGTTCTAACTTAATGCATGATGCAAAGGCCACTGAATTCACTGGAAAGAGTCCCATTGATTTTTGGTAGCCTTTGCATCAGACCCCAGAGTGAGAAAATTATTTTCCATCATTGAAAACACTTTTTACTTAGAGAAAACAAAACGTGAAAGGAGAAGGGAAAAAATGGAAGATAATTCAATTTTCTAGCTAATAGCACATGGTCTAAATCACTCCTGTATAATTGGCATGGACATTGTTACCCCTGCCTAAAAAATACAAAAACCTCCCCCTGGGAACAAATAGAGAACTACTGGGGTAAAAATTACAGTTACTACACAAGCTGTTTGCAACAACTTGAAGGCTTAATATTGTTCCCCATCAGCTTGTGCTGTAGAAGAAAACTATGGTTGTTAACCAAGATTAATACCAAGATGGCTGAAATTCCTTCTTTGCATGTCAGAGAACAGCAAATTCTTCTTTTGTTTTCTTTTGGTTACAACTAAAATGACAGCTGACTAGCTCCCATCAATAATCTACCATGGATACCATGCATATGAGATTACATCCAGGGCCACGACTTTAGCTGACTTTTTTCTGCTGAGAGTGGAAAATATAGTAGCACCAGGGGCCCTAAACAGAACTGAGGCCTTATTGAGATAGGTGCCATATAAACAGAATAGGAGACAATTCCTGCCTCGGAAAGCTTACAGCCTCGAAGACATAAGGATAGATAAAGGGTGAGGAAGGAGGCCTAACTTACAAGCTAAGGTACAGTGGAGTGACTGATACTTTTTATGTTAGTTGCATGTTGTTTTGTAGTTTTTGTTTGCTTGTAATTGTGTGCATACGTCAGCTTAGTCACACAATGGCCCTATTTTTGTTGGAAATCCAGCATGTGTGAATTCATATCAAGTAATGACATGCCTAACTCTCTAATTTGCACATACAAATGTGGCTTTTGTGCACACAAACAGGCATGTCTGCAAATTTTGAGGCACATGCATAGATGTAAGACCTTTTTAGAAATTTGGTTTGGTAGTGTATATGCATACACTATAAAACACAAGCACACACTACTAAGCCAAATTTCTAAAAAGGTCTTACATCTCTCTCTCTCTCTCTCTTTGCTGATTTGCATATTCTATATTTAGCACCATTAGTGTTTATGTATAGATTTCACATATCATATTTTGGCAAGACGTGTTGTGTTCTCTTTTTTAAAGAAGTAATTTATTGTGCTCCCTCTTTCAGTTCATTTTTGCCTTTCCCTTTCCTTCCCCATGTTTTGTTCCTGAACTCTTCTGACACCCACTCCAGTATCATGTCTCTGTCAAACAGACTGTGTGACATCTCTAACAGACAGCCTCATGGCTGTCACTACATCATCTCTGTGAGTGACCTCCAGCAGACCACTCTGAAAGGACTAATGGTCCCTGGACCTTTCGCTGGGTGATTTGGTTATTTGTATTGTATTTAGGGTCAACAGTGTACTTGATATTGTTCAATGACTAAAGAGAGAGACAGTCCCTGCCCTAAGAAAAGGAGTACTTGTGGCACCTTAGAGACTAACAAATTTATTTGAGCATAAGCTTTTGTGAGCTACAGCTCCGATGCATCCGATGAAGTGAGCTATAGCTCACGAAAGCTTATGCTCAAATAAATTTTTTAGTCTCTAAGGTGCCACAAGTCCTTCTTTTCTTTTTGCGAATTCAGACTAACACAGCTGCTACTCTGAAACCAGTCCCTGCCCTGAGGTAATTGCCAACTGAAACAGACAGACCGTACAGTTCAAATGACCAGGAGAGGGTCCAAGCTTCAAATAACTCTGTTCTAGTTAAGGTCCTAACGCTAGTTAGGTTCCTTATAATTCCTGAGTCCATTGAGTTGTGTACCATGCACCCTGATTTAGCTCTGCAAATCACCGTGGGAGTCAAATATCTGCCTCTTAATCCAACAGGGGGAATGAATATGTTCCCCAGAATGTTTAAGGTATGTCTACACTGCAAATCAAGCTGTGAGTACAGTGTGGGTAGGCGTACCATGCTGGCTTTAATCCACCTCGCCTAGGTAACAAGAGTAGTGATGACACGGCAGAATGGAGTTCAGAGCGTGCTAACCACTTCAGTATGTACCCAGGGTCCTTGGTGGGCTTGTACAGTGGGGACTAGCCTGTGCTGGAGCCCCTGCCTCCACGTCTTCATATTGTTACCTTGCTCGCTTGCTACCTGTGCTACAATCACACCTCCGCTTGCAGTATAGACACACCGTTAAGGATGAATGGCCTGATCCTGTATGGGCCTGCACATCTGGGGAAGGGGTGCATTTGGGCCTGGTCTAAGAAAAGAAATTAATTATGCTGTAGGCCACAGCACAAGAATGTGTGCACTACTGTGTACCTGACTTCAGGCACAATTGCTTGTGTGTATTGATTAGGTCCTGCCTTTATACAGAGGATAATCTCCAAGTGATCCAACGCGTCTAATAGTGGGCTCCTGTCGTTGGTGATCTTCCACTGGGATGACTGTGAAACCAGGTCAGAGACAGAAATCAGAAGGAAGAGAAGGAGTGTAAATCTATCTGTCATGCTACTAGCATGAGAGTGACTCTTTTAGAAAGATGATGTAATGTTCGTATTGGCGGCGCTCCGCTGTTACAGCTGTTAAGACTTTGAACATGCCTACTGTGTGTCTGTGGTCCAATTCCCCCCTTACACACACCAGGCTTATAGTATTGTAATTCTGCTTACTTCATTCAAGTTGGTCCTGATTGACACCTGGGTAAATAAGAAGAGAATTAAATCCTCTACGCTGCCAGAAACTATAAAGCCCGCTCTGCATGATACGGTTATGTATTTTGGATGCCAGAGCAAACCCTTAGAGAAATGCTATGGTATTCGACAGCAGTCATCCCAAAGACCCCAGTAGCACTCTTACAAGATGTAGTTGTTTGGATAATTACTGTAGGATACTGTACTACAGTGCATTTTTTCCCTAAGGAAAGTCTATTGATATATCCATTTTTAGTGCTCATGCAACTTAGCATCGCTAGAAACAGAGCAAAACGTGAAACAGAAACAAAAAAGTCAATATATTCTTTTGTCAGTATGCCCTCCCAAGAGCCAGTAGTCCCTTTCTTCTTGTTTTATATTCCCACCTCTCACCCCACTTCAGCTATGGTCCCATGTCTCTTCTTGCTAGTTAAACATTAGTTATCTCAATGTTGGCCAAGTATCAGGGAAGACTTCTTGATGGTGAAATGGGGAATACTTTCCCAAGGGAAGAAGCAGTGACTACTCAGTCACTTCAGAGATTAGAAAATGAGACTGGCCAAAAAACTAGAATATGTGGTGGCTGGAGCAAGCCTGAAATTGGCAGAGAGCCGGCGAGGGCTTTTTCATATGTAGCTTAGCTGATTCAAAAATTTTGCCATGTGGATCCCTAGTGACTTCTGTATTTAATGTTCTTTTCATATAGACCCACATGGCTCTGATTGCAGGCTTGGGGCCATAGATTATACGCTCTTCAGGGCAGGGACCCTGTCTGACTTGTGTATGAAATGCCACACAAACTAATGATGCCACGGTCATAAAACAAACCAATAAACCTTAATCTCTTCTCATTCTATGTCAGGTTTCAGAGTAGCAGCCGTGTTAGTCTGTATTCGCAAAAAGAAAAGGAGTACTTGTGGCACCTTAGAGACTAACAAATTTATTAGAGCATAAGCTTTCGTGAGCTACAGCTCACTTCATTGGATGCATTTGGTGGAAAAAACAGAGGAGAGATTTATATACACACACACAGAGAACATGAAACAATGGGTTTATCATACACACTGTAAGGAGAGTGATCACTTAAGATGAGCCATCACCAACAGCAGGGGGGGGGAAGGAGGAAAACCTTTCATGGTGACAAGCAGGTAGGCTAATTCCAGCAGTTAACAAGAATATCAGAGGAACAGTGGGGGGTGGGGTGGGAGAGAGAAATACCATGGGGAAATAGTTTTACTTTGTGTAATGACTCATCCATTCCCAGTCTCTATTCAAGCCTAAGTTAATTGTATCCAGTTTGCAAATTAATTCCAATTCAGCAGTCTCTCGTTGGAGTCTGTTTTTGAAGCTTTTTTGTTGAAGTATAGCCACTCTTAGGTCTGTGATCGAGTGACCAGAGAGATTGAAGTGTTCTCCAACTGGTTTTTGAATGTTATAATTCTTGACGTCTGATTTGTGTCCATTCATTCTTTTACGTAGAGACTGTCCAGTTTGGCCAATGTACATGGCAGAGGGGCATTGCTGGCACATGATGGCATATATCACATTGGTAGATGCGCAGGTGAACGAGCCTCTGATAGTGTGGCTGATGTGATTAGGCCCTATGATGGTATCCCCTGAATAGATATGTGGACAGAGTTGGCAACGGGCTTTGTTGCAAGGATAGGTTCCTGGGTTAGTGGTTCTGTTGTGTGGTGTGTGGTTGCTGGTGAGTATTTGCTTCAGATTAGGGGGCTGTCTGTAAGCAAGGACTGGTCTGTCTCCCAAGATCTGAGAGAGCGATGGCTCGTCCTTCAGGATAGGTTGTAGATCCTTGATGATGCGTTGGAGAGGTTTTAGTTGGGGGCTGAAGGTGATGGCTAGTGGTGTTCTGTTGTTTTCTTTGTTGGGCCTGTCCTGTAGTAGGTGACTTCTGGGTACTCTTCTGGCTCTGTCAATCTGTTTCTTCACTTCAGCAGGTGGGTATTGTAGTTGTAGGAATGCATGATAGAGATCTTGTAGGTGTTTGTCTCTGTCTGAGGGGTTGGAGCAAATGCGGTTATATCGTAGCGCTTGGCTGTAGACAATGGATCGAGTGGTATGATCTGGATGAAAGCTAGAGGCATGTAGGTAGGAACAGCGGTCAGTAGGTTTCCGATATAGGGTGGTGTTTATGTGACCATCGCTTATTAGCACTGTAGTGTCCAGGAAGTGGATCTCTTGTGTGGACTGGTCCAGACTGAGGTTGATGGTGGGATGGAAATTGTTGAAATCATGGTGGAATTCCTCAAGAGCTTCTTTTCCATGGGTCCAGATGATGAAGACGTCATCAATGTAGCACAAGTAGAGTAGGGGCATTAGGGGACGAGAGCTGAGGAAGCGTTGTTCTAAGTCAGCCATAAAAATGTTGGCATACTGTGGGGCCATGCGGGTACCCATCGCAGTGCCGCTGATTTGAAGGTATACATTGTCACCAAATGTGGGAGTTTCCTAAACCACAGTCAAGACCGGATGGACCTAGCTTCAGCCCCAATACACTTTTCTCACAAGCAGCTTACAGTTCCACTCAGGGCTTAACGTTGCTTTGGGATTTTCGGGATGTTGAGTTGCTTTCCGGCTAGTTTGGCTACTATTATTCTCCTGTTGTATACAGATTGCTTATTGATAAAGCTGCTGCAAGCATGTTAACTTCAGAGCAACCTAAGAAAAGGCATCTCCAGCTGCAGTTCAGAGGTTGCCAGAGACTGCTCTTATTGGCAGTTTTCCGTCAATCTTGTTACTACAAGTTCTAGCCCGAGCAGCAATTTTGGCAAACTTCAGAATTTGCATGACGTTCATATTAGTTCACTGCGGTTCAAGTTGCTGGCAGTTCAGTAGTTCCTTCAAACTACTTGAATCACAGTCAAAAGATTTAACCTAATCTATCCATTTAACCTTTTAAGGAGGCATTTTAATGTGCATAAACTTTTATTTTTTCCCAAATATCATCACTGAAGCTGGTTTTATAATATCCTTCCACTGTGTAGAAGATTTAAAATACAGTTGCATGTTTGTTTTCAATATCATATGTAATAGTTTCCAAAGTAACTGTGACATTGCATGGGGTATACACCAAGTAGATTTATAGGGATATTCCTTGATTTGCCAGTCACTTTCAGTGAGGTCTTAGATGACAGCATTAAAATAAATATTTACAAAACTCCATTCTTTCAAATAATTTCACAAGCCATGACTTTATATTAGTCAGGATTGTTATCAACAACACAACAGCATCATTCTGAACCTACAAAGGCACGATTCAACCCAAACATCTCTCGAAAATCAGCCCAAGAAGCCTGTGGGCTCACCGTTAACTGGCTTCCACAACCTCCCACAAGTTTCTGCAGCTTGAAAGCCAGAAGCATTTCCTATTCAACCGGTCTGACAAAATCCTTTGTGGTCCCAAGCTATGGGTTTTCTTTACATTCATCCCTAGTGTATGCTATGAATCACTTCTGCTAAAATTCCCTTTGGAGAGAGGAAGTAAAATGCCACATTCTTTTTGCTATATAGAACAGAACATTGCTCTGTAATGAATTCTGGGGGAAGAGGCAGGCCACTGGGAATGAGAAACAAAACAAATCGACGCCTTTCTGCGCTCAAACCTACAGCCCCATATGTGACACTTAAAGTATGTAAATAGTGGGAGGCAGTGCTCAGTTTCCCGGCTGCCCTCCTTGAACATTGTTTGGAATAAATGTAAGCACCGCATTTAAATTTAAAGATGAACCTGTAGTGGTTTTTCACACCCACAGAATTTCTTGTCATTGACATTTTCTGTGGCTTTAATACACCCCACTCCTTGGATTGATTTTTTTGGAGAGCTAAAGGCCTGTATTTTACCAATGTTTAAAATAGCATGCAAATTGGATTGCCCCACACTTCAAACAAGACAGCTGTATCATACAGTGCTTTAATGTATCGGAATACAAACCTGAGGGCAGATCCTCAGCTATTGTTAACAGTCAGAGCTCCACTGAAGTCAGTACAACTCTAATAATTTACACCAGCTGCCTGTCTGCCCTCAGTGGTATTGCACAGCCCAGGTTTCTGCATATAGCATAGATCAGTTAATGTTGCTGTACACTACACCTAAGAGGTTGTGCACAGTCAAGGAAATGGGTGCATTAGAGTCAAAGTGGGGAGAAATGGGCAAAATGAACAATATGAATATATTCAGCACCAGGGAAAATTGTGTATTATGTTAGACTTGATACCACCTAGTTAGTCTTCACCTTACACCCAACAGTGCTAGGGCAATTCCTTGTTTTTCATAAATGTTTTGCAAATTGACTAGAGCTGGATCAGCAATTACAGTCACACACACAGTAATGTACACATTGTTGTTATTTGTTCCTGATAATGCCCAAAATGTGCTTGGCATTTTCCAGACAGGAAGAAGAAACAAAGAAATCACAGAATCATAGAAGATTAGGGTTGGAAGAGACCTCAGGAGGTCATCTAGTCCAACTCCCTGCTCAAAGCAGGACCACCACCAACTAAATCATCCCAGCCAGGGCTTTGTCAAGCTGGGCCTTAAAAATCTCTAAGGATGGAGATTGCACCACCTCCCTAGGTAACCCTAGGAGCTTACAAACTAAAGATAGTCAGAAGTTAGAGGGGAAAGATCCAACACTACAAGTAGAGTAGCCAAGGGAGAGATGGTACAGTGTCAGTCACTCTCAAACTTGGACACAATGTCATTTGTGAATATTTCATGATATCTCCTTCAAATACCAACCTAAAATTCCCTAATTCTATTTATCTGCTACTTCACCCTAGCTTGCAGCTTCTTTGACCCTTTCTTCTAATTATAGGTCAGATGGTGAACAATAGCACTAGAATGAGTTGCTGAGTAAAGTATGACTCTACACAAATAAAGGAATAGGTCACTTCCCTGTAAAAGTTATGCTGATCCAGTCAGAATAGAAACATACCATGTGATTTACATGACCAATCACAACTGAATAACAGCTTGAATTTTGAATACTGAGGGTAGAATATTTCCAGTGAACAGTTCACAATCTGTCCATTGAATAAATTAAAAAAATGCACCCAAATTGATAATTTAATTTAAAAATAAACTAAATGCACTGGGTACATTAATTGCTCACTCTATCTGTAACAGATATGTGGGGGTAGGAGAGAGAGAGAGAATTATCTTATTTGCTGTGTCTTTCTTCCACTTACTATACAACAGGAGAACTGCTTTTGGAAGCAATCCATGCAAAATAATGTTAACTGCTAGCAAACTTTATCTGAACAAAAATGCACTGGGTCTGAGATTTTGCTTGGCTTAAGTTTTCAAAAGTAAGTAGTAAGTTACAGAATAAAACAACTGAATAATTAAACATTGGTTTAAATGTTTATTGTGCTATGAGAAACTAATTTTTTATTGGAACTGAACTAACCATGAGTTTATATTAGCTTGTAGTCTCTGTGGACTTTTGTATTACTTAATAATATAGTAATATTCATAAATCATACCAGAGTTTTCAAATTTCCTCAGGAGTGACCTAGGCCAGGGACCCATAACAACTTGCTGAGAGACTAAAATTAAACTCAGCTGTAATAGCACTGTAACTAATTTATGGTTAGTTTGCTTGCTATGAGGATAAATTTAAGGGAATGTATAGTAAGGGTAAGACAGAACATTAATTTAGTAATCTGTAATTGTCACACTACCAAAATGTATCTAATGTTTTGCTGGTTTATTGCACAGTCTGTTTCCAAAGGAATAGGAAAATCAAATTGCACAATAAAATATGTAAATTCAACCAGACAAAATCAGGAAAATACCAGAGACAAAATGAAACCTATTAATTGTTATTGCCAATTTCTGTTTCTTTTGTATCCAGACTATATGTATTTTAAAAGTATAGTATGTCATCGGCTTTAAAATTAAAAGATGTACAAGATTATCCATAGTCCACTAAACTGATACATTGTTTTGTGTGCTTTGAACTGTGATTCTTAAAATATATGCTGCCTCGCTGAAAACATTTTCATGTAAATGCAGCTTTAGAACTTCAGGAAAGATTGTTTACAGTAAATAGAGAATAACATCAAAGCCCAACATTTTGAAGTTATTATAGGTATTTGTTTTTCCTTTAGTTTCTTTTACCACAGAATGAAAGGATAAAAATGATTTTTTGGTAATTACAGACCTGACCTTTAGGTCTGTATGCAGGCAAAACTCCCACTGAACTCAATAGGTATCTGGGCCCAGATCATACATACCCTTCCTTAATTCCACCCCTTCCTTCAACTCTGAGGGCTAGAGTTTAATCTCACGGACACCCACTGGAGTTACATCATTGCCACTGAGATCAGGTGTTGGACCTGAAATTCTGCAGTATTTGGTTAACTCCAGCCAGCGCTACTGATGGCACAAATCAAAATGTATTTCCTTGAATTACTTTTCAAATTTAAGCTTATTTTTCATTTGCATGATCTGCAAAGAAAATACAAGTTTTAGTTCATTCCTGCTTTGTACCAAAATAATTCCTGTTTCCAATTATCATATCCTTTTGTACTCCACTTTTTTCAATGATCATACTAAACACAAAATGTTAAATTGCCACCACAGCCCATAACTCATCCCTACACTCAACCAAGAAAGAAAAAAAGGAGGGCCGGTCATTTGTGGTTACAAAAATCACAATAAAATGTGGTACTTGATGATGATGTTCCTCTTTAACCATCATCTATATGTTATTCTAACCATTTGAACCTCAACGTTCTCTCTGAACTAGTAATCCGCCTTTTATTTTTATGCTTATAACTCTTCTTGAGAATGACAGAATTTACTGAGCTCACCAACATGTGTTCTACAAATTGGTACATGCTTCAGATGTTCATTTAATTTATATAGGAAAACAAATTAGTCCCTGAGATGACCTCTGAATATTTCCACTTGTTGGATGTGTTCCCCAGGGCTCTTGAGCTTCAGGAATCTTCTAGCTATGCAGTAATGACCAGGACCTCAGAAGTGGTCTCATTAATCCCTCCTCATCAAATATTAGGTGATGCGGTTATAAGAAGTCCCCCTTTCCCCAACCTCTTCAGTTCCTCTTATTCCAAAGCTGGCTATGAGCACAGGGACCCTTGCTCCATGCCCACAGAATCTTTCTTGGTTTTCACCCAGAAATCTCCTGTTAGCTTTGTTCTTGTGGTTGAGACATTTTCAATAGATTCTTGGTAGCTGGGTAATTTTGGGTAGTGACTTTGCCCTTGTGTAGTCTGGATTTGTGGATCATCGTTGGATTGCTTCTGGGGTCATCACTCTGAATACAAAAGGCCTGGAGAAAAAGAACATGTCTAAGCAGTGTGATTTGTGCCCTTCCATCCTCCCAAAGTTGGATGCACTTACCTGTTGCCTCAGAGAAGCTATTCTCCAGATGGTTGTTTGGTACACTGGGCCTTTACACTCACTGTTGGCCTGAAAGGTCACACTTGGTTCCAAGCCTTCCTTTTGGACTGAGACCATTTAAACCAGCCCTGTACAATTAGCCCTGCCTGCCACACCTGGGATGGGAACCCTGAGTTTTCAGGGGAAAGGGTTTCAGACAGGGAAAGTCTGGGAGACCCCCAGTAGGAAAGAGAGACAGAGTATGGATGTGGTGGGGATTTTTGAGAGTTTGATTTCAGGAATGATTTTGTTATGTTAATAAATACAGCCCGAAGGAGGGGTGCTCTGCACCAGAGAAGAGTTTGTTGTGGTAGTTTGATTGAGAGCCCTGAGAAGTGGAGAAATGGAGGCAGGGTGACTGTATAGCCACACCTGGCCACAAGGGGGGTGTTTGGGAGGTGGCCTGCCCTGTGACAAAAATCTGTCCAAATTCCTTGGTTCTGAAGACATCTCTGACACCTCCATTGATACTGATCCCTAGGACTCCATCTTGCCTTTACCCTCTTTGCAAATATTTTGAGGCCCTCAGTGCTGATGCACTTCCAGCTTCTGCACAGGACCCATTTACTCATTGCAGGGATCTGAGGGAGTCTACTTTGGAGTCTGGGAGATGAATGAGTCTTCTGACTCAAGGTCTCTGTGTTGGGGCCTGCCTGCATTCTCCTCCATGCAATCCAGACTGGGCTTTGAGGTTCACTTAGATAGCCTTCATGACAAGGACATTGTAATTTCCAGAGGTTCACTTATCCAATGAAATAAGCTGTAGCTCATGAAAGCTTATGCTCAAATAAATTTGTTAGTCTCTAAGGAGCCACAAGTCCTCCTTTTCTTTTTGCGAATACAGACTAACACGGCTGCTACTCTGAAACTTTTCCCCTCAGGTTTCTCTAAGAGCTTCTTCTATGCAGCCTCTCAGACTGCCTGGGCTGAATCTGTGCAGGTGTCTTTTCCTTATTTCTCTTTCTTTAACCCTGGATGATGTGTCCATATTGGCAGGAATCTCCTGTAGCAATTTAGTAGTCAGGAGACCATAAGATGCCAACTGAGAAGCCTTCTCCTTTAACTCAGTCTTCCATCTTTCCCAAAGGGGCTAAGGTGCAATTGCCACCTTTAGCAGCATAACCTCTCCCTCTTGAGCTACTTCTGGCCAGCATTGACAATGATTATCTCAGAACCATATGAAGAGGAAGCAAGGGATGGTGGCAACCAGTCCTCAGCAGCTGACCACATAGCTCCAGGATTTCCGCTTCCCCTAAGGGATACCATTATGTCTGTATCTGTGCCATCACCTGCTCTGCGCTGGCAGTTTCAGGAGTTACAGATTCAGATGGTACATTACAAATATCTTTTGAGCAACAAATACCAAGCAGCAATAAAAGCACATAACACTTACAGTATATATTCCAGCAAACAGATAAATTAATTTATTAGCCATTTAATATGGCAGTTGAAATGAATCACAGCTAAACTCATGGCCTACATGCATTACCTCAGAAAAGTATCAGTATTCCTGTATATTCGCCCAGGTCTTTATTCATTTGGGCTTTCAGGAATGGTGAAATATTCTTGTGGCTGGTGCAAATGAGTGCAATATAAAGTAATGAGAATATAACATAAGTTATATTGTAATTACTTATGGTCAGTAATTGCTGCCTTTGTGAAGTTTTAACCCATGCACAGTTACAATGCACACATGTAAGCAGAGTTTGTAACTACTGAACAATGCTGACTAACCTTGAGTCGCCATCAAAGACCTAGAGCAAAAGAAATATACAGCATATTAACATAATAAAATAAACTCTGGTGTGATTTGAGAAAGCTGTTCTGAAAGACAAAGATGTTGTATGTTTCTTTACAGCACAAAGCATTTAGTGAAAAAACTTGGGAGCTGTTTTGCCTCACTATTTTCTAAGTAGTTAAAGTAACAGAAACAAAACGGTATTTGTTTTTGTTTGTTTGCTTGCTTTTCTCCTTGCAGCTGTCTGAGAAAAGCATCAGCATTCCTAGACTTTTTGAAGATTCCCTGTTATTTCAAACTACTGCTCCAGAATTAGATGGTTAATTAAAATAATCTTTCCTGTGGAAATCTGGCATTTGTCAAGCTTGAGCGTGAGGGCGGCTCACTAGTGGATCTGTTTGCTTCTTTGTTCATTTACACAAGCCCCTTCCCTTTAATCAGACATGTAGATGGATACCTAGAGGAGAGAAAAGGCCCATAAAAATAACAAAAGCTATTCCTATTGATAGATGAACCTTGCAAGTGTTGGAAATCTGATGCAGATGATCATCTGAGTTTATCTGCACCTGTTTAGATTGGAAATCTCACAAAAAAACCAAAAACCCAACCCTTTTCTTCCTCACTAAGATTTCCAAGGCTTGTTGGTTTCAGATGGGTCACAGATACCATGAGAAAGTGATATTTTCTCATAGGGTTTCTTTCCTTCTGCCAGAAACCAAAAGTGCTGTGTTAAACCATAAAAAAATGTTTTATTTGAAAATTAACCACATTTTATAAGCTGAAAATATTCTGGTTTCATTCAGTCCCAATTCTGACAGAAAGATTGGGTCAAATTATTGATAAAATTGTTTCATGATAAAACCCATTGTTTCATGTTCTCTGTGTGGGTATATAAATCTCCCCACCGTATTTTCCACTGAATGCATCCGATGAAGTGAGCTGTAGCTCACGAAAGCTTAGGCTCAAATAACTTTGTTAGTCTCTAAGGTGCCACAAGTACTCCTTTTCTTTTTTGCGAATACAGACTAACATGGCTGCTACTCTGAAACCTGTTATCAGAACTGGTTCACCCATCCCAACTTATTTCAGAGGAAATATGTTTTGGTAGAATGATGCTGTGGAAATTGACAAGGAATCAACTCCTCTCAGTTATTCTGTGACTCACTGGAACTAAAGGTATGCTGGATTATTTATAATACCTTAAAATAATATGACACTGCTGGAGAAGAGAGGATTGATTGTTACGGCTGTGACTGGACACAGCTGGTCACCTTCCATCCCATCCCATCCCATCCCATCCCATGCCCCAGTGTCCCGGCAGCTGAGGGTCATAATAAAGCCGATCTGGATGAAATCTTGAAATCTACTGGTGACAGAAATATGCAGATTGCTGCTGCTGAGACTTTGCTGTGGACTTTTATTCAGTGTTTTTTGGATGAAGCCTAGAAAGAGCATGAAATAATTGAAAGATGCCTATTCCTCCCCTCCCTATTGTCACATCAGGAGCATGAATAATGCAACTTTATTGCAGATGGTCTGATAATTTGGGGAGATTTTTGGGGAAGAGAGAAGTTTATTGCAAAGGAGAGTTTAATATGTGACATTGTTCTTTATTTGGCAGCAGTAGCCTCCTGATATTTTTTTAAACTTCCTTAAAAAAAAGGTGGGGGTGGGGAAACAGGAATATGAGAGAGAGAATTACATTTTATTTGGTCCTAGGTCACTCTGTTGGATTTTCCTTTGGTACCTGGCTGGATTACTAGAGATGACTCAGAACAAGAAATGGAAAAATGAATGTGAGTGACTGCAGTGACTCAAGCAGCCTACACCAGATGTTAATGAATCAATATCCTTTAGCTAGCCACCCACCTACAAACAAAAATCCTCTCCCAGGTTGAATTTAATACAGGGGACCATTGTGAGAAGAGGAACTTCAGAAAGTGATGATATATTTCCTAAAATAATGGAGTGACAATACTGATAATGTGCAATTGATTTTCAAATGTCTACATCTGTTGTCACTATTAGAGACACCGTTGAGGCTACAGCTGTGACCTGTAATGGGACAGATAGAAAATTAAGAAATATAAACTTATCCTAATGAGCCTGAGCTAAGTGTGTCGCGTGTGGAGAAATCAGCATTGGCTCTTCAGGGGAAAAAAAAGATAAATCAATAAATTACATTGAAATCAGTGTAGCACCATTGAAGTCAATGGACCTTTTGTCTATTTATTCCAGGTGAGGGTCAATCATTACATCTGTATGGATTCCGGCTTCTGTTGTTGTTCATGTCTGTTACACAAATGGTGAAAATTTGAGTTCTCATTTTGCTAACTTCAAAACATTTATTTTGGGAGAACGGAATTGTCCAATGTATCTCAAAATGTTTATTAGATATTTGAAAGCCACTTTATGGCTAGGTCAGAGCATACTCCCACCTGTGGCATTTGTATTTTTATATTCATTCATAGTTAACCTTTGTCTAGGAGGAATGCATTAATTTCTTCTATTGGCAGTGATTCTACTCCTGTTTCTTTTTCTTTATCAAACGTTTCTGGTCAAAAAACATACTCTGCTGATTAAGTTGGTTGTTTTTGCAGACCTTGACTGGGTGCTCAGGGTATGTTACTAGCATCCAACGATCTGTTTAAGGAACACACCCTGCTTGTTTTTCCTGATATCACGTTTAATCATAGACCTTTTTACCTGGTTATTTCCAGAACATAGAGGTGCTTATAATTTGCAGTAATCTATCTGTGCTAGTATTTAGTTATGTAAAATAATAATTCATGGATTTTCCTGGTCAATTGCCACAATGTAATGAAGGACTAACAGGAAAAAATAGTGATGTGTCTTTTAATGATATGGAAATGGGTCTGATTACAGATTTGAAAGTCAAACTGCAAATGAAAATAATGCACTTCACTTTATATTTTTATTTAATAAGAATGACTTTATTTTTGTGGTGTATTATGGTAGCACCTAGAGGTCCCAGCTAAGACCAGGGTTCTAGGCACTGTACACATGTATAGCAAAAGACAGACCATGCCCCAAATTATTTACAATCTAGAGAAAGGATGGGAGGGGAACCAGAGGCATTGGGTGGAGAAGTGCCTTGCCCAAGTTCACCTAGCAGGTTAGTGGCAAAGCCGGGAGGAGCACACTGGTCTCCTAACTCCCAGTCTAGTGCCATACCCACTAGATCAGTGTTTCTCAACCTTTTTGATACCAGGGACCAGCTTGCTGCCTTCCTAAACTGTGTTAGGAAGATCTCAGGGATTGCTGGTCCACGGACCAGTTGTTGAGAAACATGGCACTAGATCATGCTGCCTCTCAACTGATTTGGATTATCGTTAGCTGTAACCCAGTCTGGAGATGGTATGCAAATATTATAGCAAAAACATACTGCTCTTTCTGTTTGGCCCTTCCTATTTCTACATTTTGGAGGACTTTATTTTAATGGAGGCACATCAGGAGCAGAATTGCTTTAAATTCCCCTATTTTGTAAATCTGTTTTTGTTTTCAAAAGTACTGTAAGGAAAAGCTTGTCCTTCTCCCCCTCCCACCCCTCTTTTTTTATGGTTATGCTTATAAAGGGTCTCCAATTGGCATGCCTGAAATCTGCAAGTTATCCTTAATAGAGGCACAGCACCGGCAACCTCCATTCTGGCATCTCTTAACTTTTGAGTGTGCAACTTTGCAAACTTAATAATGTTCTTTTAATGTAGGGGAGCTTTTTGTGTGTATTATGAGTCCTTATTGCCAGCTACACTCATGAATATATGAAAATTATATTTTGCAATGATCAGGGTAAAGTAGCAGCTGCTTTCTCTCAACTAAAGAAGAAAAGGGCTCCCCATTAACCTAAGGGCAGTTTTTAAGAGGCACAAAAGGCTGTTAGGGACACAAGTCCCAGTAAATATCAATGGGATATGGGTGCCTATCTGTGCCTATGAAAATCTCCCCCTTAAATCTAAGTCCATACATATTGTCCACAAAATCTGGGTTTACTTTTTCTGTGTTCATGCCTTTAATTTATATATCAGATTTACATTCTGGAGACTTTACTGTTCTTGCAGAGATAAAGTTACTGAAGCTACAGGTACTTGTGTAGATGTGCTATGCTTTGGCATAACTACAGTCCCACCTTTGTCACTTTTACCTAGCTTGCTCCACAAATAGTCCCCCTGGTTTACTCCCAGAGTAACTATTACTCAGCATGAGGAAGGGTGACACAAGCTTGGAATGTCAGGCCCAATAAAATATGTTGGATCCGTTTGCTGTGTTTCCCACCCCGTGGAGCAGCTTGGACTGTTGACCTGGACTTTTAATTTCCATGTTTTTCACTGATGTTGTTTAAAATGCTCCCCATTATTGTAAATTCTCACCTATTTGTCACAGAGGGAAAAACTGGAATTAACCAGAGTATTTTGCTTTGTGGCTTCAGTTCCTCATTAGCGGGATTTATGGTCAGGGCTGGGTAAAGCCTTCCTTGAATTATACTGAAGTTCTAATGATAAAAACCTCAGAGAGGTCATGAACGTAGGAGCTTTAATACCTTTTCAGAACCATCTGGCATTAGATTACATGCAGGGAAAGAACAAAATCTGGCAGTAATATTCATCTCCATTAACCTAGAATACTGGCTGATATGATTATAGTGGAGAAAATACTCCCACACTCTTGACAGAAAAGCTCTTAATAGATGTGGGCTAAACTGGTTTATAAAATAGTAGACCTCTTGAAACATGACTTTGCCCTTTTACTGTGTGTTTTTACTTTTGGTTGCAATGGTTTCATTTATAGGTTTTAAAAATCTTGATAATGAATCTATGTGAAAACCAAATCTCAAACATTGTGAGCGTGAAAGACTGGATTGTAGCTACACACTGCTACACTACAAAATCCTACATGAAGAGCACAAAGTGAGATGGTAGGATACAGTTATGGTTCCCTATGAGATTCATGCTAAGTTGCATTTCTGCATCTGGTAAAGAATATGGGTGAAATCCAGGCTCCTCTGAACTCAAAGGCAAAAGTCCTCTGAAGTCCCAATCCAGCAAAGCACTTAAGCACGTGCTTAACTTTAACCACATTGACTCACACTTTATGACTCCCATGGGACTTACTCCTGTGGGTTATAGTTAAGCGTGTGCCTGGGTCCTTTCGCCAAGTTAGTGTGTTAGAGGAAAACACACCAGTAAATGTGCAGACTGCTCCTAACATCATAGGGGAGGCCCGAGAATAGGGGAGCTGTTGGAGGGCATAAAAAGGGTGAGGACTGAGGAAGTGCTTGGGAAGAAATGCCATGGGACCCACCCAGGCTGCTGAGCCCAGCATTCTATTGTCCCGTGGGCACACCTAGCAGCACTGAACGTCGCAGGGAGTAAGTTAGGGGCAACCAGTCCAAGAAAGACCTCCTTGGGTCCTCAGAAGCAGTCATTTCCCAGCCTGTTGACGTAACCCAAATCCTTCAGCTCTCAAACTGGAATCTTGGCTATTCTCATCACCCTCTGTGCTGCCCCTGACAGTTTGTTCCACCTGCATCCCACCACTCCCTAGCCTGGCAATGGCTGCCCAAAAGCTTTGCCCCCATTCTCCCTCTCCTATCCTCCTTCCTTGGCTTCCCTTTCCTTTTGCCTTCTCTCATCTTCAACTCTTATTCCCACACTGTCTCCCCCTTTTTGCCATCCCTTGGTCACAGCAAACCCTTTATACCCGTTTGACGCTGATATTATTTACATGGAAATCTGTGGAGTTACAGCAGCAAGAAACTGGTGGAGAATCCAGCCCTGTGTGTGCCCACTTAAAAAAACATTTACTGATAAGCTTGCATAGTGTATCTACTAATCATTATAATAAAGGCATAAAAAACAGTCCACTTAACTTAAAACCCAGTAGAGATGTGCATCACTCACTAAGGGCCTGATTCAGCTAAGCACTTAAACACATGTTTAAATCCATCCCTTTTCATCAGAGTAGGGATGGACAGTTGAATTGGAACCTAAACACCACAGAATCTTGTGGTAACTCACATGCCACTATTTAGAAAAGCTGGACAAGCACAAGTCCATGGGGTTACAGAGTTGGCAGATGTGATTGCAGAGCCATTGGCTATTATCTTTGAAAACTCATGGCAATCGGGGGAGGTCCCGGACGACTGGAAAAAGGCTAATATAGTGTCCATCTTTAAAAAAGGGAAGAAGGAGGATCCTGGGAACTACAGGCCAGTCAGCCTCAGTCCCTGGAAAAATCATGGAATTTTTGTCCTCAAGGAATCAATTCTGAAGTACTTAGAGGAGAGGAAAGTGATCAGGAATAGTCAGCATGGATTCACCAAGGGCAAGTCATGCCTAACTAACCTAATTGCCTTCTATAACGAAATAACTGGCTCTGTGGATGAGGCTAAAGCAGTGGACATGTTGTTCCTTGACTTTAGCAAAGCTTTTAACATGGTCTCCCGCAGTATTCTTGCCAACAAGTTAAAGAAGTATGGGCTGGATGAATGGACTATAAGGTGGATAGAAAGCTGGCTAGATTGTTGAGCTCAATGGGTAGTGATCAATGGCTCCATGTCTAGTTGGCAGCTGGCATCAAGCGGCGTGCCCCAAGGGTCGGTCCCGGGGCCAGTTTTGTTCAATATCTTCATTAATGATCTGGAGGTATGGTGTGGATTGCACCTTCGGCAAGTTTGCAGATGACACTAAACTGGGAGGAGAGGTAGATATGCTGGAGGGTAGGGATAGGAAACAGAGGGACCTAGACAAATTAGCGGATTGGGCCAAAAGAAATCTGATGAGGTTCAACAAGGACAAGTGCAGAGTCCTGCACTTAGGACGGAAGAATCCCATGCACTGCTACAGACTAGGGACTGAATGGCTAGGCAGCAGTTCTGCAGAAAAGGACCTAGGGATTACAGTGGACGAGAAGCTGGATATGAGTCAACAGTGTGCCCTTGTTGCCAAGAAGGCCAATGGCATTTTGGGATGTAAAAGTAGGGGCATTGCCAGCAGATCGAGGGATGTGATCGTTCCCCTCCATTCGACATTGGTGAGGCCTTATCTGGAGTACTGTTTCCAGTTTTGGGCCCCACACTACAAGAAGGATGTGGAAAAATTGTAAAATGTCCAGCGGAGGGCAACAAAAATGATTAGGGGACTGGAACACATGATTTATGAGGAGAGGCTGAAGGAACTGGGATTGTTTAGTCTGTGGAAGAGAAGAATGAGGGGGGATTTGATAGCTGCTTTCAACTACCTGAAAGGGGGTTTCAAACAGGATGGATCTAGACTGTGGTAGCAGATGACAGAATGAGGAGTAATGGTCTCAAGTTGCAGTGGGGGAGGTTTAGGTTGGATATTAGGAAAAACTTTTTCACTAGGAAGGTGGTGAAACACTGGAATGTGTTACCTAGGGAGGTGGTGGAATCTCCTTCCTTAGAGGTTTTTAAGGTCAGGCTTGACAAAGCCCTGTCTGGGATGATTTAGTTGGGGATTGGTCCTGCTTTGAGCAGGGGGTTGGACTAGATGACCTCCTGAGGTCCCTTCCAACCCTGATATTCTATGATTCGAATTTGGCTTGACCCCAAATGCTGCTCTAGTATGGATTTCCATAGTCCTTCTGAAAAGCAACTTATGCCATTCCCCTCCCTCACTTTTCCCTCCTGGTCCCACCCCAGGACATTGTGGCATGTGGCTAAGATCTCATTATTAAAATATTTCCCAGAGAAAGGACTAGGGTTCAGTATAATTAGGTGGTATACAGATCAGCCTCATTCCATTGAAAGATGTCTGTCAAAACATTTTCTTTTCCATACTCATATCAGAGCCAAATAGACACCTCAGGATAAAGTGAGTGGGGTTTTTTTCCCCATAAAATGTGCGTGCTCACAAGTTGTCATGTGCAAAACATGCCTTTGCATGTATAAATGTTCGTGTGCAGTGAGTAGTTTGTTTGCTTTTCCAATTTAGGTGTGCAGTGACATGGATCTGTTCACTCTCATCCTTCTTTGCAAGTGACAATGTCAGTTTCTGTGCACACCCAGACGTGTGCAAATTCAAAAGGTGATTTTTTTCCCCCAAAGCCTCTTAAGATATTGGGCCCTGAATGAATGTGATAGAATGACACTAGCCAATTTATGATCCTTCTGTTGGTGGGAGACCCCGGCCAGATTCCCATCTACTCCATTCCTGCACTTGGTTCAGAGCCAGAGAGAAAAACATGACTTCAAGCTACCACAGCACTCTCTGTATTCTGGGCCCTTAGAATCAGGAATTCCAACCATGCACCCTAGCACTGGGTATTGACAGCAGGGTCGGTGTGTTGAGCCCTCACACCAGCACTACGCTGCCCATGGAGTTCCCTTGTGTAGTGGGGATTCTCAGGGGCTGTTTCCCCATCCTATAAGGCCCCCATCAGAGCATTGTTTAGGGATCCGAGCCTCACTTGCCACTTCACTTTTGCAGTCTCAATCTACTGTGTGCCAAAACTATCTAAAAAGCAACAACTGCTATTTCACTTCAGAGGGAAAACCTTCAGTGCAGAATGAAGGCGATCGCTGAATCCTGTAAGATGTGGCTCTGGTGCTTGTACTGCCGCATCTGTTGTTATATTTCTGCTTTCTTCTCTGGAATGGTAACTTTTTTCCTCTGACTGATTTATGCTCTGGTTGGAAACCAGAACCCAGAACAGCCTGTTCCCTTGGTCTGTGCTATGACAGTAAATATGCACATGCAGCCATTTGTATCTGGTGCTTTCTATCTACAGAAGGGTTTTTATCATCTTTCTCTAAAGAAACCCTGAAAGAGAGAGAGGGAGGGAGACTGGCAACAAAAGGAAGTGCTCTAACAGGAACAAGAATGAAAAGGGGCAAAGGGCAGGAAGTTGCTAAGAGACCATGTCAACCGAGAGCAGGGAATTAATGGCCAATATCAAAGTGACTACTGGAAACTGCATGTTTTCCTGCATGCGTTTAGTTACTAAATAAGACCTGCTAATGGAATGCTTCAACTCCATTTTAAACTGCATTTCTAATGAGTGGAAAACTCGTTTCCATTTCTTACCTCTCAGACTTTCCTACTTTGTAGAATCAAGTACTGAGCTAATGACAAGTCTTAAACATAGTTGTCATGTTGTAGAAACATAGCTAGCAATGTGAATAAAAGGCAAATAAGTACAGTTAAAAAAACCCCACACAGAGTGCTATTAAAAGGCATAGGAGATTTCAATATCTTTCCATTTAGGTGAATAGAAGACCTTTACAAAATGACATGTCTGAATTTTATTTTGTAACTAATTGGAAACTGATTTTTTGGTGAAAGCCAGAATTTTCAAAAATGCCCAAGTGAATTAGGCACACCAACTTTATGCCTCATTCAAAATCCCAGTCAAAGTTCTTATTTTCTGACATTATTTTTGCCCATCATACACTAGATGCTTTCCAACTTCTACAAAAGAAGTCATGGCCTCTGTCCCAAAGAGTTTACACTCTAAAAAAGAAAAAGCAAGCATTCAGCAATGGAGGGTAGGGAAAAAGGGACCATCAAACAAATAAGATGGCCAGCTGGTCAACAACTTTGTCCTGATAATGCCAAGTTTGCATTGACTCCAGAAAGTAGCTATGAACAGCTTGGTACTGATTTAGGCTCCAGCAGAGACTAAAAATATATCACACATTCCCTAATGGAACCATAAGCACTATTGGATAAGTAGGTTTACCTGGCCTTACTTGCACAAGCAAATTTATGATCATGATGATGCTCCTGAAGAGCTATTTATGTCTTAGAGACTAACAAATTTATTAGAGCATAAGCTTTCGTGAGCTACAGCTCACTTCATCGGATGCATCCGATGAAGTGAGCTGTAGCTCACGAAAGCTTATGCTCTAATAAATTTGTTAGTCTCTAAGGTGCCACAAGTACTCCTTTTCTTTTTGCGAATACAGACTAACACGGCTGCTACTCTGAAACCTGTATTTATGTCTTGTAATCTCTCAAATGACTTTCTCATTCTCCCACGGCCATTGAGTTATCACCAGAAGGCAGTCCCTTATATTGAATATTATATTTAATGATATCAAAAGGTGTGGAAGAACACCAGGTAACTGATAAAATCTCATGGCACAGTATCAATAAACCTGGAAAGGTGCCATTATTTCCATATCCTAGACAGAAATTATCTCAGGCTGAAAGAGATGGAAGCAGATTGATTCCTCTAGGGCAGTGGTTCTTAACCTATTTATCATTGTGTTACCTGTGTCGCAGGTTGAGAACCACAGCATGCCTCCTCCATCTCCCCCACAGACCCCTATGCCCAGTGCCTCCCACCCAGAGACCCCTCCACAGAATGGAGCAAGGAGTGGAGCCCTGGACAGGGGGATGGGCAGCAGGGACCTCAGACTCTGTGAGGCCGACTGTCAGCCCTGGACCCCGCGGGGCCAGCTGGCAGCCCTGGACTTTGCAGGGCCAGGCGACAACCCTGGACCCCACAGGGCCAGCCAGCAGCCCCAGACTTTGTGAGGCCAGGCGGCAGCCCCAGACCTGAGTGGCTGGGAACCTGGACCCCATGTAGCATGGTGGCCTTTAGGATACAGCTGGGATGCAGCTGTGTGCTAACTGGGCTGCAGATTGAGAACCGCTGCTCTAGGGGAAGGCTATTGAGCTTAGACACAGGTAACTGGGCATTGCTTTTATTAATAAAGCTTCAGTCCGAATATGCAACATATCAATATATAGAACAGGCTGCCAAAAAAGAGAGATGGGCGCAAGCAGCATAAAGGAATTTGAGGCTGTGATGGATAATCATTTAGGGGATACAAATTGATTTCTTTTGATTTATAAAACTATTTACCAAAAAGGGCCTCTCCTAGGCTATCTTGCCACAAGTTAAAATGACCAAGCCAAGGGCTCCATTTCATTTCAGCCACCTTTGTGACGCAAAGGGTCTGATAAGCAGTTGAATTTCACCAGCTGAGAATTTCCCAGGAATAAGAGAGTGGACACAGACCCAGCTTACCCACATTCAGCCCTGGTGCAGGGGGTATGTCAGGGCTGGGGAGGAGATGTAAACTGCACTCACCCCCACTTTGGATCTTCTTTACACAGTAGTGTAAGTGGGGCCTTAGTGCAAATGAGACTCACACCCACTAGCTCACTGCATTGGTTAAATGTTAAATTTCTGCCTACATGTGGGTTCCCGATCGCTACAACTTGTAAATCAGTCAGTCCCTTACAAATATTTGTCCTGCGTTGTGGTGCAACACACTGTTCTGTAGCAAGCTGAATGTCTCCCAGGATCTTCAGATACAGTATATTAGATAAAAAGAAAAGGAGTACTTGTGGCACCTTAGAGACTAACAAATTTATTAGAGCATAAGCTTTCGTGAGCTACAGCTCACTTCATCGGATGCATTTGGTGGAAAAAACAGAGGAGAGATTTATATACACACACAGAGAACATGAAACAATGGATTTATCATACACAGTGTAAGGAGAGTGATCACTTAAGATAAGCCATCACCAGCAGCAGGGGGGGGGGAAAGGAGGAAAACCTTTCATGGTGACAAGCAAGGTAGGCTAATTCCAGCAGTTAACAAGAATATCAGAGGAACAGTGGGGGGTGGGGTGGGGTGGGGGGGAGAAATACCATGGGGAAATAGTTTTACTTTGTGTAATGACTCATCCATTCCCAGTCTCTATTCAAGCCTAAGTTAATTGTTTCCAGTTTGCAAATTAATTCCAATTCAGCAGTCTCTCCTTGGAGTCTGTTTCTGAAGCTTTTTTGTTGAAGTATAGCCACTCTTAGGTCTGTGATCGAGTGACCAGAGAGATTGAAGTGTTCTCCAACTGGTTTTTGAATGTTGTAATTCTTGACGTCTGATTTGTGTCCATTCATTCTTTTACGTAGAGACTGTCCAGTTTGGCCAATGTACATGGCAGAGGGGCATTGCTGGCACATGATGGCATATATCACATTGGTAGATGCGCAGGTGAACGAGCCTCTGATAGTGTGGCTGATGTGATTAGGCCCTATGATGGTATCCCCTGAATAGATATGTGGACAGAGTTGGCAACGGGCTTTGTTGCAAGGATAGGTTCCTGGGTTAGTGGTTCTGTTGTGTGGTGTGTGGTTGCTGGTGAGTATTTGCTTCAGATTGGGGGGCTGTCTGTAAGCAAAGACTGGCCTGTCTCCCAAGATCTGTGAGAGTGATGGGTCGTCCTTCAGGATAGATTGTAGATCTTGATGATGCGTTGGAGAGGTTTTAGTTGTGGGCTGAAGGTGATGGCTAGTAGCGTTCTGTTATTTTCTTTGTTGGGCCTGTCCTGTAGTAGGTGACTTCTGGGTACTCTTCTGGCTCTGTCAATCTGTTTCTTCACTTCAGCAGGTGGGTATTGTAGTTGTAGGAATGCATGATAGAGATCTTGTAGGTGTTTGTCTCTGTCTGAGGGGTTGGAGCAAATGCGTTTATATCGTAGAGCTTGTCTGTAGACAATGGATCGAGTGGTATGATCTGGATGAAAGCTAGAGGCATGTAGGTAGGAACAGCGGTCAGTAGGTTTCCGATATAGGGTGGTGTTTATGTGACCATCGCTTATTAGCACCGTAGTGTCCAGGAAGTGGATCTCTTGTGTGGACTGGTCCAGGCTGAGGCTGATGGTGGGATGGAAATTGTTGAAATCATGGTGGAATTCCTCAAGAGCTTCTTTTCCATGGGTCCAGATGATGAAGATGTCATCAATGTAGCGCAAGTAGAGTAGGGGCATTAGGGGACAAGAGCTGAGGAAGCGTTGTTCTAAGTCAGCCATAAAAATGTTGGCATACTGTGGGGCCATGCGGGTACCCATCACAGTGCTGCTGATTTGAAGGTATACATTGTCACCAAATGTGAAATAGTTATGGGTGAGGACAAAGTCACAAAGTTCAGCCACCAGGTTAGCCGTGACAGTATCAGGGATACTGTTCCTGACGGCTTGTAGTCCATCTTTGTGTGGAAGGTTGGTGTAGAGGCTTCTACATCCATAGTGGCTAGGATGGTGTTTTTAGCAAGATCACCAATGGACTGTAGTTTCCTCAGGAAGTCAGTGGTGTCTCGAAGATAGCTGGGAGTGCTGGTAACGAAGGGCCTGAGGAGGGAGTCTACATAGCCAGACAATCCTGCTGTCAGGGTGCCAATGCCTGAGATGATGGGGTGTCCAGGATTTCCAGGTTTATGGATCTTGGGTAGCAGATAGAATACCCCAGGTCGGGGTTCTAGGGGTGTGTCTGTGCGGATTTGTTCTTGTGCTTTTTCAGGGAGTTTCTTGAGCAAATGCTGTAGTTTCTTTTGGTAACTCTCAGTGGGATCAGAGGGTAATGGCTTGTAGAAAGTGGTGTTGGAGAGCTGCCTAGTAGCCTCTTGTTCATACTCCGACCTATTCATGATGACGACAGCACCTCCTTTGTCAGCCTTTTGGATTATGATGTCAGAGTTGTTTCTGAGGCTGTGGATGGCACTGTGTTCTGCATGGCTGAGGTTATGGGGTAAGCGATGCTGCTTTTCCACAATTTCAGCTCGTGCACGTCGGCGGAAGAACTCTATGTAGAAATCCAGGCTGCTGTTTCGACCTTCAGGAGGAGTCCACCCAGAATCCTTCTTTTTGTAGTGTTGGCAGGAAGGTCTCTGTGGGTTAATATGTTGGTCAGAGGTGTGTTGGAAATATTCCTTGAGTCTGAGGAATGGACACAAATCAGACGTCAAGAATTATAACATTCAAAAAACAGTTGGAGAACACTTCAATCTCTCTGGTCACTCGATCACAGACCTAAGAGTGGCTATCCTTCAACAAAAAAGCTTCAAAAACAGACTCCAACGAGAGACTGCTGAATTGGAATTAATTTGCAAACTGGATACAATTAACTTAGGCTTGAATAGAGACTGGGAATGGATGAGTCATTACACAAAGTAAAACTATTTCCCCATGACAGGTTTCAGAGTAGCAGCCGTGTTAGTCTGTATTCGCAAAAAGAAAAGGAGTACTTGTGGCACCTTAGAGACTAACAAATTTATTAGAGCATAAGCTTTCGTGAGCTACAGCATCCGATGAAGTGAGCTGTAGCTCACGAAAGCTTATGCTTTAATAAATTTGTTAGTCTCTAAGGTGCCACAAGTACTCCTTTTCTATTTCCCCATGGTATTTCTCCCCCCCACCCCACCCCCCACTGTTCCTCTGATATTCTTGTTAACTGCTGGAATTAGCCTACCTTGCTTGTCACCATGAAAGGGTTTCCTCCTTCCCCCCCCCCCCCCCCCTGCAGCTGTTGATGGCTTATCTTAAGTGATCACTCTCCTTACACTGATAAACCCATTGTTTCATGTTCTCTGTGTGTGTATATCAATCTCCCCTCTGTTTTTTCCACCAAATGCATCCGATGAAGTGAGCTGTAGCTCACGAAAGCTTATGCTCTAATAAATTTGTTAGTCTCTAAGGTGCCACAAGTACTCCTTTTCTTTTTGCGAATACAGACTAACACGGCTGCTACTCTGAAACCAGTATATTAGATGTTGCTACACCCCTCAGTTTCTTGAATGCAATGCAAACCAGACATAGGCAGTGGCTTGACAGTACAATCACCCCATGTTTGTGATGAACAGCACCCTTAGGTAATTTGCTTTTAAAGTTAAAGCCATCTAAAGGGAAAAGAGAGGAAAAAAAACCCCAACCTAAACAAAATCCTTCCAGATACCAAGCCAAGCCATAAGCGTGGCTGTGTACTGCATCTGGGAGCAGCTGTGTCAGTGTGCTGCACGTACTGTGTTCTTCTGCAGGACCACACAAGTTTACTGTACTTCTTAAATCCTAGCCTCGCAACAGTGAAGCTTCTGCCAAGTTGTTGGAGATAGTGGCACCCGGGAGGTGTTATGTGAGACGCCACAAGAACCTATTTGCATTTACTTACACATATCTGTTTCCTCCCACATATGACAAGCAAATTGGATTCCCTATCTCTAGAGTGAGAATGAAACAAAAGGTTTGCAAGGAGAATCTGGCAGACTCTGGTGACTGAGCACAGAGTTCAGATATGGGCAAGGGATCCCCTTGCTGAGTTATAGGAGGGAACAGCCTTACACTAATTTAACTACATTTCAAGGTTTTCAGACTTTTCCATAAAAACACCACCTCACCCCAAACTCCCTTCTTATCTAGCTGGGGGTCTAACCTAGCAATATGGGAAGGAGGGGGGCACAATCTCCTGACATCTTTTTGCACCCCCCCTAAGGGGACATGACCCCCAGCATGAGAACCCATGCTTCAGCTATAACAAAACTTCTGCTGAGGTGTATTACCATAGTGTTGGTTATTACACAGGGCATGATGATGAGCTCAGTGCGCCCAAAGCCTTGCAAGCATCAACCCATGAATCAGATTGGTGCAGCTGTGGGGCTAGTTTGGAAGACAAAAATAATCTTGGGGCCCATAGTAATGTAACTACTGAGACTGATGATCACTAGGAAGAGAAGGGAACTCAAGTATAAGTGGATTTTGGCAGTGTCGCCGCATAATTACTTTGGAAACTTGTCTAAAGGGGTACAACTCCATCAAAGTTAATGGAGCCACACCCATGTACCCCAACTGAGGTTCTGCCCAATTTGTTTACTGTTCAGAAAATGACCAGCCCATGAAGACACGTCTGTTTGATGCTGAAACCACACTGTGGGATAAAGCATTCAAGAAAACCTCCCCCTTATCTAGAGACTGTTCTTGTAATGCTCCTCCCCGTAAGTTCTGCTTCTGAAAGTTAAACCTTCCTGGGGACAGCTCTAACATGACAGCTGACTTTTTCAAAAATGTTTCTAAGTTTTTCATGTAGAATTGATGTGTTTTTGTTCTTTTGAGATGAATTCTACCTTTGTTGCTTCCCGTCATATCCTAGTCAAATGCCTTCTCCTCCTCCATGAAATCCAGGGTAGGAAGTAGCCTTTCTGTATAGCTTAGACAAATTTGGACACATTCCATTCAAATTAAAAGAGAATCAGATGTCCCTATGTAAAGCATGATTCTAGTCCAATGGTCAGGCATATATGGGAGCCTCCTCATCGCATGCATTCGCCATCCACACAATGCTAGATTTTGAAAGAAAGCAAAGGCAGTTTTGCAATTCATCAGGAGATATAATGGAATATGCATGAGCTAAATTTTTGTTCATCCTCTTCCTTCAGTCTTGCAGCTTTTATAACAGAGTGATTTGTGGGGGAAACGTTATGTTTGCCTGAAGTAGTATATCCAAATAAAATAGAAGTATTGTAACCATATAAAATGTACAAGGTATCCATAGCTGTTTCCCTGGCTCGATAACTATGCAAATAGGGAATATTGTCTTGGCTAAAGATGTACACCAGGTCCAGCTTCTGTATTGACTTAATCCCTATTCAGCTTTACTGGAATCAATGGAGTTGCATGAGGTGCCATCAATGCAGAAGTTGCATCATAGGTTGTTTTTTTTTTACTGTATAATGCATATGCATAGATGCCTTTCATGCAACATCCAAAATGTTTTCATTTAACAAGTTGTGTGCCTAGAACAATCACTTATTTAGGCATATTTTTGTTTTAGAAATAGGAGGATGAATATTACCATAATCAAATATATACTATAAGACTGTTTTTGTGACTTATGATCACTTGTTTTTAGATATTAGATGAATTAACTCTTAGCAATAATCATTAAAATTAATTGTGGTACTGTGTAATGGCACAAGAACAAATATCAGGAGATTTTATAGAAGGGCACTTTTTTAGAAGCTTTCATGTTTAATTAGATCAGTAAATGAAACATTTCCCCCTCTCGAACTAAGCCAGTTGGTATCTTGCCTATTTGGCACAAGCAGGAAATATACATGTATAGCTTTGCAAGTAAGATGGTGAGTCATTGTTGCGACTTAAAACTTAAGTTTTAGACAGAGGAACACTGTGTCTTTATAAAATAAAAAGTGCTGTTTATACTGCAATATATATTTTATAGCGTTAAACATTAAAGTATGTCTTTAATTAAATTATTAAAAACTTCCTCTCTGTAAAATAAGTTATTCCATTGTCACTTTTTAAAATGCACTGTAGAATCTAATGACAGCGTGTTTTTCCATCAGTATTATTTAACCTATGTACTTTAAAAAGTTAAAGTGGATTGATTCTGCTCCAGATCTTCTCTGTCACATGACCCATGATCAGGGTTCTTGGCAAACCAGTGGCTCAGTATTTATTCTGCACTGGGGAAAAGTAGACTATGAGGATGATCTAGGATCATCATTTATGGTATTGGTTTTCAACCCCCTCTATAATATAGTAAATTAGACAGTAAAGGGATGTTTCCATTACTAAATTCATTTCAAAATTAGAAATCTAGTATTTTTTTTTTCAGATTTCAAGACTTTAATCTGCTCATGCGTCCTCCAGCTGTTTAGTTAAAGATTTGGTACATTGGCCAAGGAATGTTAAATGGAATTCCCATAAAGTAACTGTTGTATGATTAAGCTCCAACTCCAGGTATCTAGAATCAACAGTACATTTGTCAGAACTGTCTCACAGTTTGTATCAAACTTACTAAAATACATTAATATGGAAAGTAATAATTCAGCTGATAATGCCTGCAAGAGCAAATCACTTAACATTCATTACTGACCCAGGTCAGGGGTCTCAAACTTAATTTACCTTAGGGCCAGAGCCACTCCTCAAATCCTCCCAGTAGGCCAATAATGTCACTCATGCCGCCCCGGCTGACTGCCCAGCGACTAGTGATGGTATCGCTGTTCCTCTCCCCCGCAGCCAATGGGAGATATGGGGGGTGACACCTGCAGCAGACAGAGCCGACAGCGAGGCTGCATGAGTCCCTCCTGCCCGCTCCCCTCCTGCACCCACCCTCGGCCGGCAGTCACGAGGGCTGGATGAAAAACTTTAAAAAAAGTTTCCGAGGGCCGCACTGGAGAGGTTCTCAGGCCACAGATGGCTCACGGGCCAGGACTTTGAGACCCCTGCCCTAGGCTTTGTAGAGCCAAGTCCCAGAAATTGCTTAGGATTTGGCCCTAAAACATAAGATTTACTAGACAAATGCTCATCCAGCATAGATTAGCTTTTATATAACCAGGTAAGGGCAAAAATGAGAACTACTTTAGTAGATGCTTTAGTGGATTGAGTCTTTATGGGAAACTGTTAGAATCATGTTGCAATTCAAACACCTAAGGTGTTTGCTTTTTAAACCAGATATCCATTGCAAATATTTATACGTCTAAACTTACTGCTTTGTGCAAATATGAAATTTCAAAATAGTATTTAGTTCCAGAATTAATATTTCCTGTTTGTGGCTCCAGTTTAGCCATTCAGCAAACAAGCAATTGTTGCGATTACTCCTATGGTTAAAGTTACGTATGTTCATAAGGACTTTGCTGAATAGGAGCATCTGGGAATACATGTGCGTTTCCAGAGACCATCCAGGGACACAAATATTTCCACTTTCCTCTCCAGCAAAACACACTTTGCTTTGGCTATGAGGGCAACATATTCTCAAAAGGGAAAGACATACGGTTACGCCATACACAAGATATAGTTCGCAGAGCATTCCTCATGCGGGAGGCAACAGACGGTCAGATACCCATCAGAGAGAATGAGATAGTAATAGTTCTTGTCTGGCTATAAGACAAATTTCCTGAGGCAGATAAATGACGCCCACCTTTCTCACTTTATGTGACATTCTGGCCACAGCTTGCGAGCTGCCACTTCCAAAATGAGTTCTGTATCTGGAACAATGCAAAATAGATTTCTTAAAAATAGTACGGGGTATGTTCATTGCATGAGGCTAGATCATAACTTTCTAGTCTCCTCTGAGCAACGCGCACCTTGTAGCGGCGTTGCTCTGGCAGCAGACCTGAGAATGAATTGTGACGCGTGGTCACCATTCCTACCCTGCTCCTCAGTTGCTCAAGGGAAGTGAGTAAATTACTTCACCCCTTTTTGGAGAGCAGCTTAATCCCACCCCACTATCTGACTGAAGAGTGAGGTCAGACCTCCTCCCACTCCTCACCCTTTCCCCACTTCCTTACCGTGGAAGTATTGCATTGCAACCCCACTCCCGCCACTGAAGCCAGAGTCCCAATCTGTGTGGAACCAAGTGAAGGAGTAACGCCCAGACCCACAAAGGGTGTTACAATGCTGAGCATCACAACACCTAACTTTTAGAAGCCTAGAATATCACTGGAACAACACTGGATCCACAAAGCCTGAGTTAGCTGCCTAGGCTTCCCCTGGACAATGAATGGAGAGAGAGACAGGAGCCGTGGCATGTGAGCCACAAATGCCAGCATGGTAGGTGGGGAACTGCCTGAGCTGGCTACTGGGAGAGGGGTGTGTCATGAGCCCCACTCCTCTCTTGAAGTGAGGCACCTCAGTCCAGGCTGGATGGAGTCCTCAAGCTCAGCAAGCACACCTCAGGTGAGAGCCCCTCGCTGGAGCCAGGCACAGACCCAGAGGGAGTTGATGCCATCTGCTGGGCTTGCTTTATCGCTCAGGCAGCTAAGGCTTTGCACTGGGGAGAGGAGAGTGCTCAGATGTTTAAAGGGGCAGGACATCACGCAGATTGTCTCTGTTATCCCAGTGGGCAAGGTACTCATCAGGGGCTTGCTGGATTCAGCTCCCCCTCTGCCCTGTGAGGAGAAGGGATTTGAACGGGGATGAAGCAATTCTTAGGTGAGTGCTGGATGGAGGGATTCTCCCTCTTTCTCTGGCCCAATCGTTTAACTGAAGAAGAACAACTGGTCTGGGCTCCACAGGTGAAACGTTTCCACCGATCTTCCCCTGGCTTGTGGACTACCCTGGGGCATAGATGTCTGGACACCAGGAATGAAGCAACAGTGCACACCCCCAGAGGGAGAAATTTAGGCAGTTAGGGAGCTCCTGCAGTGGAAATTTAGGTATCAGGTGAGTTTAGCCACCTATAAGGTTAGGCGACACCTAAGCAGGGATTTTGTGGATGACAGTGAGGCCTAAAAATGGGATTTAAGCACCTAAATCTGGGGTTAGGTGTCTAAGTATCTTGGTGGATCCAGGCCTATGGGGCTTTATTTCCCTGTAAGGGCAGGGACAACCTAACTACTCATGAAGAAAAGCAAGAATTCCCATTTATTCCCATACTGTGTTCACCAAAGTCAGCAACGTGCCCTGAGCCTAGCTTACAAAGGATACCTGCTTCCTCCACATTCATTCAGTTGTTGTTTTTTTCGCATCAGAAAAATGTATCTCTTAAGCTTTTCACAGTATGTGCTGGGTCTCACAGCAGATCCATGGAAGGGCTTTCTATTGCCTAAGGCCCCTATCCTGTAACTGGATCTATGCAGTGGACTCTTAAGCCTGCTTGGCGCTCCACTGATTTTGCACTAATTGCCTGGGCCCAAAGGCATCCAAATCCCCCATGGTTAGGTGGATCAAATGCTGTGTCACTGAAGCAGGGTCAGCTGTGGTTAAACCATTTCCAGAAGGGATCAGAGCCCGGGTTTCATGGTGGGTTACTAGATAGAAAGAGCATTAGCCACCCCAAAGGACAACATTTGTAAGCTGACTCCTGACTTAAGTGGTCAGATCTGGGGCCTAAGTTGTACAACAGTTTCCATAGTAACCTGATAAAGTCCACAACCTCATCACTTTCTGAAGGTTTGACCTTTCAGGACTAAAATTGACTATGCCTGGTGTCTACGTTAAAGTGAATTTTTCAGAAAAATTGAAGGGAAAAACTCTCTAATTAATTTTGACTTAGGGGAGAGTTTAATACCATTACTTTTACCCAGTTTAAGTACAAACCAAACGTTCTGAAGAGCAAAAATAAGCTAAAATTTTTAACTTGCAACGTGGCCTGGACACAGTCCTCATTAAGAACTAATGCCTTTGCAGACACCATGTGGTCACACTTACCTTTGTGCCTGCACATTTACCAATGCAAATTAAACTGTTGTAAGCCTGGTTTAAATCAGATTAGAAGTGTCCACACGAGGCTTTGCATTGGTTTAACTAAATCAGGTTTTTTTATGTAGACCAGGTAAATTCTTTTTCTTTTTTTCTTTTTTTTTTAAAGGAAATTAAATTGAAAAAATATGCATGTCCGAAGTTTCAAAAGGAGTTAAGAAATGCAAGAATCAGGCTTTCAAGTCAGCCACATTGTTGAATGTTTATAGCAATATCTGCACTGTTTTTTTTTCCTGGTTAAATATATAGCACAACGTGCTGTATTGTTTCTCGTAAAATATATAACTAAAATACACAAAATGAGCAATATGGCTGAGTTAAATTGCTGTTGGAACCTTAATTTTTGCTTTTTCCTGGTTTTAAACCATTCATTAATGTCAATGCTTATTTGCATTTAATATATTATATAAAACTGTATTTCTAGTGTAGCTTCATTTGGATATTCTTCTTTAATTCTCAACATAATCTGTTGTGTTGCTGTGCAGTGCTAAACAATTGCCACTAATCAGGTAGTTTAAGTATAGCTAGACCTTTTTTATCTGGATAGTTCAGAGGCTTTCTAATAATTCTACAAAAAATATAGATAAATAGAATCAGGACAACTTGTCCATTGAGGGTTTCTGGAGACATTTTCAAAGTGCATGTTGATGTTTCTAAATGACCTATGACTGTTTCTTCAGTTTAAGTCCAGTGGGGTTTTCAGTATGATATGCTTTCTTTATTAAAATATTCTTGGTAATGTGGTGTTCACCTCCAATGGGCAAGATTTATGTTAACTGCATTAGGAAAATTCTCCTTTCATGACCTTTCCTCCATTGTGTGGCTTTATCATAATCAAAACAAACAATACCAAAATATATGACAAGATGAGCAAAACAAACTAGTCTGTGTTTTTAGGATAACAAATGCAAAATCCTTAATCGGAAACAAAAGTTGGTCAGATCCACTTTAACAGCCATGCCAGGCTAAAGATGTCTCCAGCAGAGATGAAATATCAATCAGCAATGAGCCCAAGCCAGTAAATTCAGATATGGACTTGCTCAGTATTTTGGGGATATTAAGGTCAGGGTTTTGGTTTGGTTCATTACTGATGGCTTCAAAGTTGATGAATCCAAAGTTTTTCCAAGTTTGGGTGCTTATGTCAGAGGACTTTGTTTTGGGCCCATCTCTATTTTTTATTTTGGTGAGAGCTGATCCTCCATATCACGTCTTAAATTTCCAAGTCCAGAGAATGGAAGGAAGATCTCTTCAGGCTCTGATCACCAATCGAATGTCACAGTCTTTCAAAATTAACATTTTAGGGCCAGATCCTCAGCTGCTGTACCAACCTAGCACCATTTAAGTCAATTGCAGCTGCAAGCCCCAAGAACATGATGAATTGATAAACTACATTTGAAACTTTCAGAGCTTTTAAAAAACCCAAATGCTATCCTTAAGAAAGTGCTGTCAACAACTTGACCAAATCTCCCTCTCTGGATGGGCACTGCTCTGATGGGATCAAAGGGATGGATCCCACGTGTGTCTATGCCCCCTGTGGTGGGGTAGTAATTAGTCACTATTTTTTTAAGATATTTTGTGTAAAGGCTCCTACAGGTTTGGAACCCAGGCCTGCAGAGTGTCTAGGCAGCTGACCCCTCTAGGCTACCACCCAGCAGCAGTTGTAACCAATTTGTGCTCCACCTCCCATGACCCACTGTGGACACAGACCATGGGAAGTTCCGCCTCAAGGCTTTGACAGACAGCAGCCCCATGGTTCCTGATTGGCTCCTTGCTCTATATAAACCCAAGGGGCATTCCAGGAAGTGTCTAGGCAACAGTGTGGCTCTTCTGTAGTTGACATGACCAGTCCTTCTCCTTGCTCTTGAATTTCTGCTTTGGACTCTGACCCTTGGAATCAACCCTGGCCAGGACCTGACTCTGAACTCCTCTGCTACTCCTAGCCTTAGGTTTGCCCCTTCTCTAACCCTTGGCCCTGCATGCCCTTGTTGTGATCTTGACACTCTGCGGGTCCTAGGCACACTCCCAGGGGAATGGACAGGAAAAGCCTGTGTAGAGTTTGTTTAAGGAACCCCTGGAAGGTGACACTGATGTAAATTGCTTATGTGTTGCCTCACATTACATGATGGAGTGATCATTGGCAAAGTGTGCTGGGCATGGACCATTCACAAACAGTGGGAATGTAGCACAACCTCTGTCTTTCAGGTTGCCAGGAGGTTGGGAGCTGGATAGCTCTGATTGGGAGTGGATATTGCAGGGATCTGTTTATCTTCTGTGTGTACAAAATGGCAGTCCTCTAAAGCTGCTGCAATCTGAGACTAGCTCAAGTGGTTTGGCCCATAATTTGATGTAACCTTTGTCAACAGCATCACCGGTGAGATGCATAACAAAGGCAATGCTATCGTATGAAACCTTTCCCCCAAGCCCTCTGGGCAGAAATGGATACCGCTCCCTCTCGCTTGCCAGCTACCCAAATTGTTTTGTAATTGTTTAACTTCATGCTGATGAATGAGTGGTAAAACTGAAACAGAGCTGCAGAACACAGTTCAAACAGCAAGATAAAAGGGCATGTATAATGCATAGATGTTTTCATCCAGGAATGAAATCCAGGGGTACTGACAAATGGGAGAAAAGTTTCCATTTGCAGGAAAAAAAGACAGCACATGGGATAGATAAAGGAAAAAAATAGAGAAAATCTGGATAGCCACATGACCCCAATGGCCACATGTTGTGTTGCCATGTGGGAAGACTCAGGTAAAGACTCTGGCTTTCTGCACAGTGGAGTGATACAGCTCACTCAGGGGTGCTGGAACAATTTGCGTCGTGGGGGTGCTGAGACCCATCGAACCAAACTGTAAACCCTGTATATGACGGAAACCACTTCAAGCCTGGGGTGTGCAGCAGCTCCCCCACCACCCTTACTTCCAGCACCTGTGAGCTCGCTGGAGGAGAGCAGAGACTACTGGTTTTGCCATTATACACCATTGCTAGAGCCTCTTCTTGTGATGGGACCTCAGCAGGGGAACCAGCTTCTGCACTTGGTCTGAAATAGTCCAGGACTTGTGACTTTCAGAGCATGCTGCAAGACCCATCTGTTTGCCTGAAGTTTTGAAAAGGGTGTGGCCTAGAGGGAGGTGGATTTCTGGAGACAGACTTTGTGGGGGCTGGAATTGAAGTTTTGCTGGCTCTTCCTATCCATTTTTCTTTGGGTGACTTATTCTTTTTGAAATGGTGCCAAGGGCACCCGCGGCAGATGGATGCCTCTTTAATGTTGTTATAAATAAATTCTTGCTGAGGAGGGGTGTTAGAATTCGCCGCTTGGAACATGCTGAAGAGCTGAAAACATACTATTTTCAAACTTAATTCAATTAATATAATGTCTTTGAAGAAGGAACAAGGGTGCTGAGTACACGACGGCAGTTCTTGTTGAAGCGCTGCTCTGGAGATATCGCAGGCACAGTGCAGCTATTGGTTCACTTTGTGGTTAGGAATAATAGTTTACAGCAGCTGTTTTTGGTCAAGAAGAGGCAAATCCTGCCAGCTTCTGGTTGTGTAGGTCCCAATTTAGCCATCCTCACTCATGCTGCATAGTAGCTCTCCTTGCAGATACTTTGATTTCAATGTGGCTGCTTGCGGCCTATGGGATGATTCACTGGGAGTAAGGCTGGTAGACTCTGACCCATAACCAGCACTAGGGGAAAGATCTTAGGATATTTGTGTCATATGACATTTCACAGTTCACAAAGCTGAAGGCCAGAAAGGACTGTTAGAATATCTATTCTGACCTCCTATATGCGAGAGGATATTAAATTACTCCCAATTACCGCTGTGGTGAGCCCAGTAACTTGTGCTTGGCTAAAGCATGTCTTCCAGAAAGGCAGCCAGTCTGGATTTGAAGACTTCAAGGGGTGAAGGATCCACCATGTCGCGTTGGTTAATCACCCTCACCGTTAAAAACGGGTGCCTGAGTTCTAACGTGAAGCTGTCTGGGTTCACCTCCCAGCCATTGGTTCTTGTTACATTTTTCTCAGCTAGAGTAAAGACTCCTTTAGTACCTGGGGATTTTCTTCCAGCCCTTGTATAATTTGTGAGGCTCTCTTCTGCCTCTCTCCAATTTGGCAACATTCTTTTTAGAGTGTGGCTGGCAGAACTGGATGTGGGACTCCAGTATCAGTCCCACTGAAGTAAATCACTTTCCTTCTCCCATTCGCTACTCCATGCATATACCTCCAAAGATTGTTTTAGCCCTTTGTGCCACAGCTTTGCATTAGGAGCTCATACTCGGTTGCTTGTCTCGCTAAATCCTTTTCAGAGTCACTGCTTTCCGGGATACCGTCCCCCATTAGTAGGTATGGCCTGCCTTCCTTATTCCTAGAGGTGTAACTTTCGATTTGGCTGTATTCAAGCATGGTTTGAATGGGCCAACCTTACCAAGCAATCCAGAGAATTCTATGCAACTGTCCTGTCATCATCATTATTTACCACTCTGCCAATCTTTTTGTCGCCTGCAGATTTTACCAGCAGTGATTTTATTTTTACTTCTAACTAGAGGTTTCTAATAAGCTTTCTGTTTACTAGTCTTTGATCTGGGGTTATAGCTAAGCCATGACCTCTGTATTCTTCCAGACTATGTTTTAGAAACAGGAAAGTTCTTGTAAATCTGATGGCTGAGTTTTTACATTTCTTGTTAGTTTTTCTCTATTTGTCAATTGTGTCTTTATCTGTTCCACAGCCTATTGCACAGAGTGTAGCTCTACCTAGATCTGGGGTTGGCCAAGAGGTTAAGGAAATTATTCATTGATTTGGTTTATGCACTGTAGCTCTCTTGAAATGGGCTGGTTTAGGAGTTTAATTACAGGAGATTAAATATATGCCAGCTAGGCTACAGTTGAACGTGATACCGATGCTCAGTTAAGCATGGTCCTGCATAATCAACTTGCCCATCAGAACCAGGTCCTATTCAGAGTCATCAGTTTTAACAAGGGAAATTTTAGCATGGTGTATTGTGTGTGTAGGGTATTACCCTCCCTGATGTACATGAACAACTTGTGGTGTTACGTTAATGGTATTTCAGCACTCGACTCCTCCACTCTGTTCTTATAAGGTGCATTAATACTATACACACAGCAACCCCTGCACACCAAATGCTGTTCCATTCTTTTCTCACTAACAATGACCCTGATGCACCCACTCCCCCCCTTAGTGAAGTGCAAGAAATTACTGGAGCTGGTGGAGAAATGCATAAAAAACCTGAGTTTTTCAAAAGAATTCAAAGCACCCAAAAATTTGCAAATAATTTTCATCAAGCATATAAAAAAATCTCAACCTGCTCTAGCAATAACTGATTTCCCCCCACACCCCCACCTCCCCCACAGGTGGCCTGAACTATTAATTGACTCATGATAATCCAAGTACTCTTCAGTTTACCCAAAGTCCTGGAGACTTTGGTAATTTGAGAGTGTTGAGAGAAGTAAAGAAAGAGACCAGATGCAGGGAAGGTGCTAGGACAGGAGGACCAAGTACCTGAAGAGGCTGTCTGCATTTTTGTTGGGGTGCTGTCTTCTCCCTCTTCCTTCAGGGTGATTGTAATCCAAGGACACACCCCCAGGAATCAGATTTTGTCATCAAGGGCCACCAATGACTGCAGTAGCTGAAGCAGGGTAGCCCATTAAGGCAGCAGGAAACTGTATAAGTGACATAAAGAGGAGACGAGTAAGAGAATGGGTTGGCTAGCCCTAGCCGGTAGGTACTGTCTGGGACTTGGCTAGACACACTGTTAATGCTGAGAACTCCTGGGATGTAGTTTGGTTTGTTGTTGTTGTTCTGGCCTTCCTCCCCAACTTGGAACAAGCATAGACTCAATAAAGAAACTTTAATCTTTAGTTAGCTGACTGAAGCACCAGTGTTCTGAGGGTATGTCTACACTGTACATTAAGCCTGGGCCCTGACTCAGATTTGAGCTGAAACCCCCCTTCCATCCACACATACACATCAGTCTGATTCAGGTCAGCAAGCCCTCATGACCTGGGTTCTATGACCCTGAGATGTGAGTGGGGCAAAATCCGTGTCCTGCTGTGACTGAGATCCAAGCTCTGTCATTTTTGCAGTGTGGCCCCAGCTCAAGCCACAGACCTGAGTCACAGGGTCTGCACAGTGCAGTTATGGATGCATAGCATGGCTGAGAAACCCAAGTCCAGCAACTATAAAGCCAAGTTTACAATGCAGTGTGGATGCTCAAGCGCAGGATTGGAAACACCAAGTCCACAAATGTGGGTCCCACACACCCGGTTTTACAATGTAGTGTAGACATACCCTAAGTCAACCATCTCATTTAGGCCCTTTGACAGGGATTAGGCACTGTGACTTCTGACTAAATATACCCATTTTGCAGAACAGACAGCGCAGAGGTATTACATTGCCAGATATTTACTCTTGTTCCATTTCTGCCTCTTTATTTTATTTCAATGCTTGAATTATGGCTACAAGTGGTTGACTTTCCTTCAAACCCGCTTCCCTTGTGGAAAAGTCCTGTAGGATTTAATAGAAAATGCTAGTCTTTGTATGAGGTATGTTTTTAACCACCCTAAACAGTTTCAGATCCTTTCTATTGAATTAACAAAAACCCAAACAACCACCAAATAGAAAGTGTATCATGGCCTGTTAAATGATAGGGGCTAGACTGCCATAGCCCAGAGATGAGCCGTGCCTGCTGATAGTGGGCAGGGGGGAGAGCAGAGAGAGGGCAGCCAGCATCAACAGTGTTATTGAGCATGCTCAGTCCATGTGGGCATGATCACTACAGCCAAGCTGCAAATCTGGGAAGACATGTGACCCCGCATGCCCCCCGCACCATGCATTACCTCTGTCATAGCCCTTACTCAGCTGTACGGAGGAATAAGGGGAAGTTCTATCCTTTCCTTACATTGTGGCTCCAACACGAAAAGCTGGCGCGACTCACCTGATATTCCCCACTGTGAGCAAATAGGAAAGGAGGAGGTGGGGAGCCGTACCTCTGCTTGCTGGGCCAACGTCGCAGACTGGTTTCACAGCTGGAAGGAAGCTGCTTCATGGAAAGGGCTGAAGTAACATAGGGTATATCTACACTTGCAGCGGGAGGTGTAATTTCCAGGTGGGTGGTCAGACCCGTGCTAGCTCTGATTGAGTCAGCACACTAAAAATAGACGTGGCGCCATGGCCGTGCTGGCGGTGGAAGGGGTTAGCCACCCCAAGTGTGAGCTCATCCTAGGGACGTACTCAGTGTTTAGCCCCTCCCACTGCTCACCCTACCATGGCCATGCTTCTATTTTTAGTGCATTAGCTCAGTCAGAGCTAGCATAGGTATGTCTGCCAAAGCCAGAAATGATACCTTCCGCTCCAAGTGTAGATCCCTCCTGAGAGCAAGAGAAGGAATTGTGACTTAAAGTCACAAGATTCATTCTCTGATCTGCAGTGCAGCTACGCACCACCTCTGCAGAGACTGTGCCTTTGAGACCTGAGCATCCCAGACAGACAGTCTGGCCAAAGTACTGAGAAGTTCTTGTTAGGCACAGCCAGCTGATATCAGACAGAATAAAGCCGAGTTCTTGCAAGCAACTTCCACTGATTTCTGTGGCAGTTAGGAGCCTAAATACCCTTGAGGATCCTGGCTTCAGTTATCACTGAACACCACAGCCCTTGCTCAGAGCAGACTGTAAAGTTATGACCCAGTCCGTAGGTTTTGATAGTGCCTTCTCTGAAGACTCTTGATAGCTCTATTAGTGGCATCCCTCCCATGTTCTGTTGGACCTTTCCACCTCTGAAGCTTGGAGAAAAGAGTAAAAAAACAGGTGGGAACTTTGTAGCATACTTTCTACTGTCCTTATTTTCTCTAATTGAGCACCGCTTTATTTACAAGTTTGACATCCCAGTGCTGTTCCTGTTTCCCTACATTCCCTAAAACCCACTCCGAATTAGTGCCAGATCCTCAGCAGGCATAAATTGGTGCAACTTCCCTGACTTCAGTAGAGCTGTGCTGATTTACACCTGCTGATGGTTTTTTCATCTTAAAAAAATAAATTGGATTCAGTATGCCATGGGAGCTGACATAGTCTGACACAAATCAGTCCTGGCATTGCACTGGATGAGAAACTGAGGGAACTGATGGCTACTCACTGCTATTTTCTTTTCTTTTTGCTTTAAACTGGTGCCTCCACTATCCCTCCTGGTGAAATATTCATGGAGTGTACATATTGATTTGGAATGTGGATGTGTGCACGCAGGGTTTCTGAACGCAGTGTGTGTGGTTCTCTGGGTTTGTAACTATGAAATCCTGAGCACTTCTAACAGCTTCCAGCCATTGAATGAACAAATCATTTTAAGAAGCATTGAATCAAACAGAGGCCTTCCAGAGGCCCAGTTTGGAACATCTCCCTTTGTGAATGAGAGAGCTGTTTCTGGAGACAGTGATCTTCTTCGGTCACTAGCTAAAATAAAAGCCAACGGAGGTATCCTCCCTGCAGCGGCAAGAGAATTCTTAATGAGGTGAGCTTGTGACTAAAACCAGCACGAGATAGGAGATCACATCAGATGCAAAGTGGTAAGTTAGTAAAGAATGGCTGAGTTTTTCCACATGTGCATTAATCTTTGTGTGTCTCTGTTCCCTCATCTGGTCTTGCTGCATGACCTCATTCATTCTCCGCACACCTTCACCCAGACTCCTGCTGTCCTCTCTCTGCCTTGCTTAGCTTTCTCCACCCTGTGCTCTAACCTGTGCTTAGAACTGGCCCTGGAATGGGGGAGCTGCAACTCAACACCCTGCCTTCCCCCAGCACTTTCTAGGCTCAGCTGAGAATCTAGCTCAGGGGTTTGTGTGCATTTTATTTTCTAGTAGTTTGGGGCTCAAGCCCGGAAGGCTTGAGGTGATGGGCAACTTCAACTCAGCAGTGACTTTTGTGAGCACACTTCCTATTCCCACGAGTAAATCACAGGGGCTGTTGGTGTGAGTAAGGATTACACAGGTGAGTAAGGGTTGCAGAATTGGACCCAAGTGCTTTTATACAGTCGAGGCCTGAACCAGTGAGGTGCTGAGGATCACGTAAGTAAAGGATGCAGGAACTGATCAATGATTTATACATTTAAGGAGAAGATAATGTCATTACAGAATTTTGGGACAGCTGGAAAACAATAGAGATTATAAATGAGCTGGTAAAACCTAATGCCTCCTTTGGAACGATTAGTTTATTGTGCAAATATGTATTGTAAGAGTTACATTCAAACACTGACCCAATGATCCCTGACAGTTTCCTTTAGAGCTTTCATGGTCTGTTATATAGCCATGTATTGAGCCAATTTTTACACTCTCTATTGATATGCCAAGTACAACTTCCCAAACGTAGTTACCACATCTGTGTAGTAGTTGGGTTTAAAAGTTAAATGTCCCTGCTGGCTTTTTTTAGATGCCAGCAATGATTAGACATTACCATGGGCTAACAGCTTGTATAATTCCAACTTTTCGGTGCAGCTGCTTGAAATTGAAACAAACAGGCTCAAACTTGCCCCACTTCCCACAAAAAAATACAAATCAGTTTTTAAAAAATCCATTTTTTGTTTGCCATTGTTTAGCCAAACCCTGGAGAACTACTTATTTTGCATTTTTCTCAAATTAATAATAAACGGAAATAACCCCTGGGCAAGGCCCTTTGTATAGCCAGAGTCAGTCCAGAACATGTTTCAGGCCAAGTCCTACAAAGCATATAGAGCATCATTCAGGATTGAGCCTTCATGCAGGGACCTTACAAAGCCCTGGCAATGCAGCCTGATAATGGATGCCAGGGGCAGATCCCAGCCCTGTAATATTTTATATACGGCAAGTGGCATCGCTGTCATATAAAGATTCACTTATAACCAAAGCCCTGATCCTGCAATGCACCTGCAGGTGCACTGGCACCCAGCGTTGTAAATGTTTCCAGGCAGGGACTGACTCCTGCTGTATATCTGCATAGGACCAAGCTGCTGCATTTAGGCACGACTGTATTATACTCATTTAATATATTATATGGAAATAGTATTTAAAATTCCCATGTTGGATGAAACCTCTTTGGGGCAGTATTGCCCAAGGGATGTGCCTAGAAAGTCTCATTTTTCAGAAGGCTGATTTCACTATCAACTGAAATGTCCCTGCTAAGATGGGAAGAACCCATCTCGCTCTTTCTTTTCAAACTGCAGTGAGCCCCTCTTGGAATCAGCTGCAGACAAAAACAGGCTAATATTGAAGATTCTAAATCATTCCTACAACCAGAGCTCTTCGCTAATCCCAAATTTTAGGGCCTTTCTGGTTTTACCCAAACATCAAAGCTCAAAGATCATTTCGGCGCAGCTAGGGAAATTACAAAGAGACATTACGTGGCTGATAATGGACTGGGGTCTTTCACAGGAGTGAATGTTGGGTGGTGAAAATGAAAGTTGATATTATGAACAGTTTGGGACTTGAGACTGTTCCAGCATTCATTTATACCTAGCTGTCCATTTTTTCTATCTACATTTCCTCCGCTCTTCCCCCTCTGGAGAGAAAGAGAGAGAGAGAGTCCATCCAGTTTCCCTGGGGAAGACTTGTGTTCTGTGTTTTGTTTTTTGTTCCTTCCCCTAATTAACATGTTTCCAGTGCTGGTGAACTTGGCTCCTTTGACAGTAGGGAGCATCTGCTCCATTAGCAACTCTTCATCTCGCATGATATTCATACGTAGGGTAAAGCAGTTTGCCTATATGCATTCTCTCTTTTTATGAGTTCAAATCCCCAAACGCAGAACAGTGCACACATGCAAATGCATGCACACATCACAATTTCTGTGGTGAAATGGAAAACTGGTGACTGGCTTTATCACAGTCTCTGAACTAGTCCAAAGCCGCCCTAGGAAAAATTGCTTTCTAAAGCTTTCATTTGATTAAACATAAATATATTTTGTAATGTCTGTTTCAATAGCTAATTCTATGAATAGCTTTCTACAAAATAGGACGTTTCTGTGTACTAGACAGAGTGTAAGTTGCAACCTGAATAAGCAATGAATAGGATCGTTGGACAGCATGGGTCTGATGTATTGAGATTGGGCGTTTTCTTTTGTGTGATCCTGCTCTCACCGATGAGAATTTTACCATTGTCGTCAACAGGAGAAGGCTGTTGGTGGGACCTGTTTGTGATTATTGGACCCAAAAAATTACCTAAGATCAATTGTAAAAAACGTGTGAAAGTTCATACGATGTTACAGTAACAATAAAAAATGGGTCAAGTTATTTACGACGATGAATGTTGTGTGCAGGAAAACCAGACAAACTGGATTAGTCCAAACAATCATCATTCAAGGACTATGTGAGATGAAGATAATGTGGGAATGAAGTTACAGCCCTATGGAAATGGATTGGTGGATGAAATAATGAGGGGATGGGCTGTTCCACCCATCACTCCCTTTTTGGGTCCTTATAGGAAGAGACTTGGGAGTGTGTGTGCAGGGGGTGGACCACAGAAAGAACAGATGGAGAGGAAGAACAGACAGGCTACTGAAGCAAGCTTTGCCATCATGGCTTCCCCCCCATCCTTTCCCCCCCACTGGGACTCTGGGCCTTTGCCGTCCTGATCCTGATAGATGTCGTGACCAAGCCAGAGAGAAGATCCAGATTATATCGCCATATCTATCTGCTCCAGTTGAATCCCAAATATCTCCTGAGATGAAGCAGCAACAGCTCCAGCTTCAGAGCACCTCTTCCCTGAAGGATAGTTATTACCATCTTTGATACCATCTAAGAGACTGTCAAACAAGGGGGTTAAAAGGATTTTTAATGATGTGTTTGCCTTGGGACTAAACAGGCCAAGGTCTCTGTACCAAACCCTGCACCTTATTTAACACTGTTTAATGTTGGACGGTGGCTGGGTTATGTTAACACTTTGGCCCATTTATCTCAACTAAACTAATACTTTGCCACTAGATTTGCACACAACTTGACAGTGCAACTTTGCACACCCTTTTTTATGTGCAGCCGAAAGCCCAGTTTTGGGCATGCAGTTGGCATTTGCATGAGCAAATTGGATAATAAGGCTGCACTGATTTGCACCTGAACTTACTTTATAACCTGTTAATGCTATAAGAGGCATCCAATCTAATCCTTGGGCCTGCATGTGTAGCCTACTGTGCCTTTTGAATACAAAAGTAAAACTATGCTTCCTTCTGTCCCTCATCGCCCTCCCTCTAAGTAGATAAAGGCCAGGGTGTTGGAATATAACTCCTCCCCCTTCCAAAAAAGCCAGAGCAAGGAGTCAGGCCTAAAGATCAACAAACTCTGTGTCAGACCTCAAAGATAACTGATTCCAGAGCCAAGGACACTCCATTGAGAGGGTCACATCCCTAGTTTCATACGTTCACATATTGGAACTCTTAGCTTGAGGGCCACGGGCTCATCTCTGCTGCAATAGCAGTACAGGCTGAGAGGCAGTCTCCCAGCCACGCCTTAAGCCATGGGGTTCAGGGCTTAATCCAAACTCCCTTTGAAACCAGATAAGGCTCAGACAGGGGAAGATGTAGCAGTATCAAGTAGGGTCATTAGATACTGACCTCGTCATGTGATAGGAGTAACATTTATTTTACTGTGAACGATGTCACTTGACTGTGGCCAGGATCTGCCCCGACCTGCAATCTTGGGTTCTACCCTCTTGTTACACCTGCCCCCTGGCTCCAATCTCTGCCAAACAGTGGGAGAGTTGGTGGCTGGCTCAAATGAGAGAGAGAGAGAGAAAGCTGAACACTGTCATAAGACATGCTAGCACAAGGTGTGTTGTGTGTCCTCTGGTGGCTGCTCCACTACAGGATAATAGCCTACTACTGCTACCAACTAATGGAATTATCCCCTTTAATCAAATGATCGAGCCATGTGTTGTGGTACAGATGGGCCTGGTTTCCACCCAGGCAAGGGAGTTGTTTCATGAGCATTTTGAGAACACATGCTATTCTATATTAATGTTCCTTTTTTATGAATAAGTGTCCTTTCCCCCACTTACCTCATTAAGGCTCTAATAACTGCTAGCACATTTTTGGCATATAAAGTTGGCAAGAGTCAAGAATTAAAAAAAAATGTCTGAACCATTTCAGTCTTGACAATAAAGGCTTTTTCTTTTTTTCTTTTTCTATTTTTTTCTGTTTTTTGAAAGCTAAGAGGAGGGGATAAATGCTGTTGTGTAACCTCCCCAAGTGGGATAATTAACTTTCTTTACAATATGGAGAAATTAAAAAGCCTATATTTTTTCCAGCAGTGTTTTCTGCAATGTAACACAACACCAAGGCCAATCCTCCATCTTAATGGGGAATGAGCTAGTGCATACTGTATGCAGACCACATAACTGGGTTCCATTGGTGCAGCAGTGCACTAGGATTAGTCATTCGATTGCTGATGGTTCATTGTCTGAGTAAGCAAAAAGCAACGAGGGGAAAACATGAGAATATCTTCGCATCAACCATTTTCCTTCCTTCCCCGTACCAGCGGCTGTGCAAGAAACCTGGGTAGGCAGGCGAAGAGTAACTGAAATACCTTGTTCTGGTCAGAGGAGAAGGTGCACGGGGCTGAATGTTGATGGTCTTGCTTCATGCAAAGCTCCCGTTGGTTTCTATGGAACTGCTGCTGGAGTAAAGACTTGCGGGATTCAGAATGGGGCAGCAGAGTCCTTGAAATAAGATAGCTGGACTGATGCTCCCCGTGCTAGAGAGGGCTTCAGTCCTGCTCCGATCATTTGTGGCAATCCTGGTTTTAATGCATTGGAATAGGGAAGTTTATAGTGTTACCCATTTGCAGGGATGATCCAACCAGGAAGCCTGCAGCACAGAAGTAATAGGAACAGGCCATGGAGTGGGCACATTCAAAACAAACTGACTTGCTTTCTCCAAGCAAGTCCATTGGCAGGGGCAGAATCCATTCAGTTGGACAGCAAGCTCTTCAAGGCAGGGACCTCGGGCCCCATTCACTGTTGTTCTGTGACTTGTCTGCACCAGCACAGATGGCACAAAAAGGTTGCAAAGCAGTCACACTGGCCGCCGCTGGGAACTACAGGAGTCTCAAAGCTGGCAATACCCTGTCCTTCCATCCTTCACCTTCAAGAGGCATTTGAGGGTGGTTAGGTAGCAGGAGTGGGGTTGGAGTGCTGGGGTGTTGTCAGACCCTGGTGATTCTGGTGCCATTGCAATGTTCCACGAGGGCAATGCAAGCTGCCTTCCCCATCTCTGGACTGGTGGGGCTGGCGCAGAGTGTGTTCATGTGGTTGTCTGCACAGTGCTATATGCCACTAAGTACCATGTAAACAACCATAATAATTCCTCACAGGGGGCCCAGATCAGCCCCTGGGTAATGCCATGGAAGCCAGTGGAGTTCCACTGGACATGAATCCAGGCTTGTGAGTTTTAGTATTTCTTCCATTCACGGTTGGTGGTCTCAGAAACTGTGGGTTAAAAGTTCCCATAACCCTGCACAGAACAGTGGATCTTTTGCCGCCCTCTGACCCTTCTGAACAATGTAGGTATTGCACATTCAGGAGGCCTCTCTTGATCTACTCTACCAACAGAGTTATGGACACCTTGGGAATGGGGGTTGTTCGTAACACTGAAATGCTCATAACTCTGAACAAAACCTTAAGGTGGTTCTTCCAAAAGTTTACAGCTGAACATTGACTTAGTACAGCTTTTGAAACTTTACTGTGCAGAAGAAAAATGCTGCTTTCCCTTTCTTTTTAGAAGTTTATATTTAACACAGTGCTGACTTGTATTATTTTTTTGGTCTCTGCTGCTGCTTGGTTATGCACTTCCAGTTCCAAATGATGTGTATGGTTGACCGGTCAGTTCGTAACTCTGATTGTTCGTAACTTTGAGGTGCTCCTGTATAATCGGAAAGAGGGGTTGCAACAACAAACGTGTCTAAGATTGAGCTGTGATGTGTTCACTTTTTCCAGGCATAACATCATAGCTTGGCTGTTGTCAACATGGCTGTTGGCACTTTGGAGATACTGGCAGTGAGAGGGCCAAATTCTGCAGTTACAGTGGGGTAAATCCAGGATGAGTCCATTGACTTTAGTGGAATTACTCCCGATATAGTCTCATCAGGGCTAGCCTCTGACCGAATGGCACCCCAGGGGAGTGTCTTCGATGCACCCCCCCTCTCCATTTGTTAAACTTTTAAATACTTTACCACACCCCAGCCTGGTGCCCCCCCGTCAAGCTCGGTACCCCAGGCCATCGCCTGGGTCGCCTGCCCCTGAACCCGGCCCTGAGCCTCATGTTACTGAAAGCATAATCTGTCCTGTATTTCCAACTCAGACCCATCTCTGAATGCATTAATTCTTTGAAACTGCAACATCTTTCTATACCAGAGTAAATCTCTTGTGATAGGCTGTGGGCTGGTGTCAGTTTTGCCCTGATTTAACAATGCATTCTGGGAACGAGTTAAAAGTATGTGGAATCTGGCATGGGGGACTGAGGAGGGGGAAATGGGGCAGGAAGAACATTGCTGATGTACTCCCTAGCCAAGCTAGTGTTCAGAACCCACTTCCTAAGACACTTGTATCTTATCAGGAAACGACAGGGGTCTGAACAGCCAGCTCAGCTGTGTGCTGTCCTATCCAGGGCCTTGTTTCCTAAAGCAACTACAGCTTTTTACAGCTATAATAGCCAGAATCAAAGGCGGCCACTTCCAGCCTTCAGACTTGTCATGTTATTATTCAACTTAAATTAAAAATGTCAAACCAAGCAAAGTGTCAACCGCTAACAGAAGCTGGAAAGTAATGACCCACCTTAGCTGTTCCCTCCAATCCAAGGATTACGAAAGGGGGCGGAAATGCTACAGTAAACTTGACAGCCACTCTCCTGGTGCTGGTTTGTGCAAAGGAAAACCATATTAAGTTGACAGCGGCAGTGAGACTCAAGCCCTAGTGAGCTGCAAATATGTCTCCTCGGTTGATGTTCAACGAGACCCTCTCCTTGCTCCCCCATGCCCCTCTTTTTTGTGTGCGGTTGCTGCAACGCCTGGTCATGCCCCGGTTCCATGAAGGAGGGGAGAGACGCGTCTGAAATGTTTACAGGCTCTGTTGCCTGGAGACAGAAGGAGGCTCCTCAGGGCAGGGAGCCAAGCCTTTAGCTGCTTTACATACAGGGAGTCAGACTCTGCTGCAGCGTAAGAACAGACGTGCAGAGCGACATGGCTGGAGCAGGCTTGACACCGCACCACTAAGAAGAGGCTAGAATGCCATAGGCCGAGCTCTTGTGCATCATAAGTCTAGGCAGAGTAAGCCAGAAAAAAAATGGCCCGAACGCTATGTTATTGTTGACGGTGGGCAGCTTTACCGCCGGGAAGGTTTTTACAGTGTTGCCAACTCCCATGATTTTAGTGCAAGTCTCCCCGTATGTGGTGAGTTTCTCAAAATCCCAGCTCCTGATTTCAAGTAGTTCTCAGGAGAATCTTGACTTTCATTTTAAAAATAAATAAATAAATAAATAAAAAGAGTGAGTTTCTAATCTTAGTGGTTGTGATGAAAAACTTGAAAACATCAACTCTAAAGGCTCAAAACCTGGAAAGTCCATATAAAGAATCCAAAGGATATATTTTTTCAAAGATATTGTGATTTCGGGAGACTTGGGTCCTGTGGTTTGAAGGCTAGGGGTTACCAAGACTGCATTATTTGTATAGCCCTGGAATCAAGGAGGAGCAGTAAAAGCAGCAAAACTCCTAGCTTTCCAAAGGAAAACGTTTTAAGATCACCCTTAAAAATAGGAAGAGCAATACTGGTGTAAATGAAGTTCAACAGAAAGGAGCCAAGGCTCAGATCCTCAAAGGTATTTAGGTGGCTAACTCCTGAGCATTAGGCACCTATATATCTTTGAGGATCTGGGCCCAACTCCTTGAAAGTTTTGCAGCTAATTACTGCAAGCAGAAAGAGATAAAGCTTAGCCAAGAGACCAATGAAGAGTGTAGAGTTGGCGCGGGGACATGTATGTGATTAGACTGCGCAAATATGTAGGAACTGCAGTCGTAGGGTTACAGGAATCTCCATTTTGATCTTACTCTTCGGTGCAGAGGTAGCTAGTGTAATTGCCTGTATGAAGGAATGATCTTCAAGAGATTAGCTATGGGGGGAAAATGGTGCAGTTGTGTTTTTAATAGGCACACGCAGGGGGGAATAGCAATTTTGAAGTGTCAGGAGTTTGTTAGGAATCATTTGAAATGGCTGCAATCACTAGCATGATATGCTATTAAGGATGATACACAAAGGATCTGTCCCCTTTGAAAATGAAGGCAAAACTCTCATTGACTGAAAAGGGAAGAGATGGCAACAGCAATTTTTGCTAGGAAATTGTTCTTTTCTTTCTAAATTCTTGTTTGTTAATATCAACTTCCTGCAAACTCCCATGGAGAAGGGATTTTAGCTTTAAAAAAAATTCAGGGCTTTTTTTAGTAGATTCCATTGTCTTGTGTCTTCCTTGTTTTATCAAAGAGATCATTGTTTTGTTATTTTGAGCATTTTTTGTTTGCTGTCTCTTTCATGAGAAATCCTGCATAGCCTGTGTTGTGGACCCTCTCCTGCTTGCCAGGAGTCTGAATTCAGCTTACGGCAAGCTTACTCAGTGCTCCGCTACTATCTGTCAGCTCTGGCAGACTCTGCAATTTCCTTAATCTTCCAATAAGTTTCCTCCCACAACAACACTGGATCCTTTACTGGAAGGTCAAGCAAACCAGAACCTAGAGAAGAAAGTCAACAAATTCTTCTGGTTTCTTAGGATATGACCTTCTTTTCCAGTCTATAGCCATTCTCTGTGGCTGTCAGAGTTATGTTCTCAAATTACGTATAAATTCAAAGGAAGTGGCCTTCAAATTAATAGCTTCCTTCATACTGTACTTCCACTACAACTATAGTGGGTGTAGCGTATTCTGTAACTACTCATGTTGAGTGGTAAATAGATAATTAACTATTTGGACAACTGTAAAAATTTGCCTTTGAAGTATTCACACAATCTTTGCTGACCACTTGTAGGTCATCCAGGATTTAACCAGCAATAACTGAGGTCCAAGAAAGAACAGCCAATTTCTCTTTTTCAATGCATAGTACCAAATGATGTATGCATGTGCTAGAAGGGAGAAAATGGTACAGGAAAGTCCACTAGCATGAGTAGTTACAGCATATACTACGCCTGCTATAGTTGAAGTGAAGTATTAAGGAAACTATTAATTTGAAGGCCATGGTCTTGTAACGTGGATGTATTGAATTATAATATGCAATGAAGGAAATTTCAGTTTGTTTCCCAATATACTTATAAAAATTATGTCCAAGTATTTGTTCAGAGCATAAAGACAGTGGGCTGAATTCATTCTACTGGGGCTAGCAGTGGAACCCAGAATTTGCACCCAGGGCAGCGGAAAGTCTGGTGAGAGAGAGGACCGTTGGTATAAGCTGAGCACAACCTCTGCTTCTCTGGGGAGCAGGAAGCCAGCTGGCACAATCTCTACACTGGCAGGCCCAGTGTTGGAAGGAGGAGGACAGGGCTGCCAGAGGTATGCTGATTTAGAGCCTCTCCAGGAAGCCCTTCTCTGCTGAACGTTTTCAGATCCCTGGCCAAAACTTCTCAAAGGAGAAGCCCTCAAGGAAGGGCTGGGGCAGTACTACCACTGATCTTCCTGATGGGTGAATTCCTCTCTTATATGCAGCTGCCTCTGGTGGCACTGGAAGCATGGAGTTGGCAGCACCTTATTCTGCTGGGAGTGAATTGGGCCTTTGTCATAATAAAGCCAGATCAGATCTGGGAGCATTCGCAACTGTCTATTCTGGCTGCAGGTGGTAGTGATATTGTGCAATCCGCCGGCTGTTCATATAAACCCAGCACCTGACTTTGTGCTATTACATATTTTTTCTGGGCTGAATAAATTACCACTGGACATCTGTAAAACACATTTGTGTGACTAAAAGGTTGATAAAGACATGATGGGTTAGCTCCAGCTCCCCTCCCGCTTTAGCCCAAGGGTAAATTTCTGTGATGGATCCTCTCCAGTGACTAATGGCATTCCAGAATTAACAAAAGGGGAAAGAAGCATTTCTCTCTGTTTCAGAGTAGCAGCCGTGTTAGTCTGTATCTGCAAAAAGAACAGGAGTACTTGTGGCACTTTAGAGACTAACAAATTTATTTGAGCATAAGCTTTCATGAGCTACAGCACTGTGTTACCCATTAGTTTCTTGAAGTTTATGCCAAACAAATTCTCTCACTGTTAAAGTTGTTTTGTAAGTGGATATACCTTGGAGAACAAGGCAATTATGAGTGTGGGGAAACTGTCTCCAATGGTTTCCATTTTTATGGCCTTGTATATATCAATGCAGTACACATTTATTAATAAATGTGCTTTCTGATTGCTAATCCCCATAGGGATAAATTTTTGTTTTCCCTCATTCCCTGTAGCTGCAAAACTTACTCACATGTTTAATTTATGCACTGCAAATAACCCCATTGTTGTCCATTGCACTACTCACATCATATAACGTTACACTCTGACATCTTTACAAAATTGGGACCTTGTTTTTCAATTTTTAAAAATTGTGTGTAAGCAAAGAAAAGAGAAAATTTTATCCAAAGAATATATAACACATTCTGCTCTCCCTTTCACCAGAGTTAAATCTAGACTCACTCGATGGACCTCAGTGGAGTCACTCTGGTGTAACGGAATGACATCTGATTATGAGGTATCTGCCTAGCATCTGAACAGAAGAATAATACTTTGCCCATATATATATATCTCAATACCAACATAAGCTAAATCAAAACACACTCAACTGTGTCCACCCAAAGAGATTTCATAGATTTAGTTAAAATTGGCTAATCTGTTAATTTCTTTTCCCATTTTAAAAAAAAAAACAACCCTACCATGTATGACCATAATCAAGAAGGGAAGCAGGCGTTAGTTGACAAACCAACATCTACCAAGCAGATTTGCTGGCAATATTTAGACTTTGTCAGTATCTCAAGTATATTTCTGGCATGATACTGTGCTCTATTGGGGTCACCTAAAGTCAGGGATGGAGACCCGGTGGGGAGGGAAGATGGAGGGTAAGATTCAGGCATATTAGCTTCTAGGCCAGACTTTTTTTAAATTAATCTGAGATTTGGTTCAATCTGGTCCAGTCCAAAAGAGCAGAGGAAAACAAAACTTTCAAGAAGTATTTTTATGAACCCTCATGTTAAACCCAGTAGCGGGAGAAGGGTTGACTCCACCATAGGCAGGGAATTCAGCCCATCTTTCTCATCAGTGTTTTAACCTTTAATACCTTCCAGAGTATCTGCAAGCTCCAGTTTCTCCAACACTTAGAGAACTACAGTAACCCTGTTAAAACAAAGCACGAATAACATTTTTAGTTACTGACTTTTTGTTCCAGACATGCAAGATTTCAAGCAGTACAAGTTCCTTTCTTCGTTAGAGATGCGAGGGCGGCTGATGTGAAAGAGAGAGAAAGGCAGAGAGTGGAGTCGCTCTAGCTGAGGCAGGAAGGATATTCCTATTGTTGTTATAATAAGTTATAGCCAATGGGGATTCAGCCAACTCATCTGTCTCTAATAGCTCACTTGTTTGGACTCTTCCAGCCATGTTTTTGAACCTCTGCAGATTGCCCTTAAAGGGGTCTGTGGCTAGTGCTGAGCTGAGATCGCTAATTGCCAATCAGGTTATACTGAAATTCGTGGGGCCAGTATTGCTCCTGTGCTGGCTTGGAAACAGAGGGGAGCCAGTTAAGGAGGTTGGGGACTAACACCGCTCTGTCACAGGCTAGGGCAGCCTCAGAGATTCCCTAAACTACATCTATGCTGCACTTATGATCATTTGTATTTCGGTAATGTTGAGACGTCCTTGTCATCAACCATACTGAGTTTATGAGGCTCTGCAGGGTACCAAATCACTGGTGGACAAGTTTGACTTGGCCACACCTCTCCCATTCCTTCCTACTCTGGCCTGTCCTGAACACCCAGTACAGCAAGGCTAGGGTGACCAGATAGCAAGTGTGAAAAATCGGGATGGGGGTCGGGGGTAATAGGCACCTATATAAGAAAAAGCCCCAAATATCGGGACTGTCCCTATAAAATTGGGACATCTGGTCACCCTAAGCAAGTTGGTGGCCCTTTGCTGATGGAACACCCTCTGCCTCTGGAGGAAGGGGCCTGCTGCAGGAAGGATATTGCTTGGGGTGGTATTCTCTCTGCTTTACAGTCCCTTTGTGCTAGCTAAAGTGGGGCACAGGGCAATGTTGATTTGACCCCTGGAGGCCTGATTCTGTTCTTACGCTGGTACAACTATTGGCTTCAGTCAGCAGTAACTCCACAAACCACTGGGTGTAACGGGGAGCAGAATCAGACCTTGGATGCCAGTCTCTGGTGCATAGCTGTGAAACACATCTAAAACAACGAGAGCAAAAATAGAGGCCAGAAATGTGTAACATATCTAAGGAACTAAGCAGTGACACACTATATAAAATGTTATTGTTCAACAAACACTGTGTCTAATAAACTCCATTGACTAGTGTTCAGCAGCTCGGGAACTTGGAAACCCCAATGCCTGCTAAGTAAAGAAACAAAAAGCAGAGCTACATGATAATACCCAAGCAGCACAGCTGGTTGTATTTTATAAGATATTTGACTTTCCATGTTAAACAAGGCTGCTTAGAGTGTATGAAACACACGGGTTTGGGGAAAAGGAGACCAAAGTTCCAAAATCAAATCTCCCTGGATATGTACAGTCATTAAAAGTAAGGGGTGTCCTTACGCTTCTAACTAGCTACTGTCGCATCAGAGCAGAACCCACCTCACTGGCTAGGGCAGCAGGGAAAGCTGTCATGTCTACACCAGTTGCACAGCAAGGCCATGATCCTGAGAAGTGCTGTTAAGAGCCACACTGCCATGGACTTAAACCGGAGCTGAGCAGCACTGAAGGTGCGTCCATAAGGATTCCTTTGGGGAAGGATGTTTTGGGCCTGTGAAGTTCAGAATGCTTTTATGGATTTCAATGGGAGCTGAAGGTACTTAGCACCTTGTGGGATTAAGCCCTTAATCTTATGTAGCAAGCAGAACCGCTCTTTAATCTTTACCAATGCACAGTAGCCAATGCAACGCATTCCTGACCATATTCAAAGATCTCTGACCCAATCTCTTCTAGCAAACCCCTAGGACATCTCAATAAATGTGTACAATGGCTCAAATGCTTCTTGCAGGGCAGATGTTTGAAACTGTCATCTTGTTAGATCTCTGATTCGGTTGCTAATAGCTACAGAAATCCCTGCTACTGGCTTTACCCTTTAGGCCTTTACGCTTTATGCTTTCTTTTTGCATTTTTGATATATTTGAGTGTCAGAAAACTCCCAAGATTTCTGGACTGCCTCCAGGACTGGATTTAGTCCATTGGCTTCTCAGTGGAAGCAGCTGAGAGTATGAGATCACAGCACTGGTCTACCTATGTTGTCAAAAGCTAGGATGTCACGTTTGGACAGACTGAGTTCAGAGGTGCAACTTCTAGGACTAGTAACATGCACGAAGGTGGCACCCTTAGTTATTTCGACAAGTTTGCTAGGAAAAAAAATCTGAATTCACAGGTGCCTCCTTGTTAAACCTGTACACACCCAGTGTATCCTTGTGTATTCTGGAAATAGGCCCATGCTGCAAAATCTGGATTCTGTTTTGTACACTCAGAAGTTTGACTGTTTGACATGCAGGGGTGTGAGGTTGCCCATTATCCAAATAGAGGCTACTTGAAAAATTCCAGTCCTGCTCCAGTTGAGATTTCGAACAACCCCAAAGTTTGGGGAATGTTTGAATCCAAGGCTTTCGTTTCAAGTCTAGCACTTCTAAGAATATCAGAATTCACAAAGGATGGACTGAGAATCATACCATTTTAGTCTCCAATCTATTGTTTCCTTCTGGTGACTTTTTCCTCTACGTGCAGCTGCGCTGGCAGCATCTGTCAACAGTTTTAAAAATACCTAAGTGATGTTTTATTGTAGGTTTTTTTTTGGTCCTGACAGTAGACCATGATTTTCTCTGGCAAACCCTGCTGTAAGTAGCCTTTGATGATTAACAAACCAATTTAAACAGCAGCAGTTGGCTTAAATTTTTGGAGAATTTTTGGCACACTGAAGAGTTATAAGAAGAAAATCTTTTCTGTCTCTTGGACATAAGTAATAACACATCCTTACAGATGTGGATTAATATGGCAGAGACAAAAATTAATTCCATGGAGAAAGTCTCACATACACAATGCCAATCAGAGTGTTAATTAGGTAGCATTTCTTTGGTGCTAGTTTGAATGCTATACCAAAATGATCACAAGCTACTGCAGCAAACAGATTATTATTGAGTCTGTTTAGAAACCGTACTCTCCAGATAGCTGTCAACAGATTAAACCCACAAACAGAAGAGCTTGTTCAATAAGGGGAAGACCTGAATGACTATTGCTATTAAAACAAGGAATAATGAGTTAATGCTTTCAGAAGATTAGATGTATTTTGGTGTTTTAGGAACAGGTGAGAGTGACAAGGTGGGTGATGTAATACCGTTTATTGGATCAACTTCGGTTGGTGAAAGAGACAAGCTTTTGAGCTTACACAGAGCTCTTCTTCACTGCATATAGGAATAGTGAGATCAGTCAGACAATGTGGGATAGTAAGGTAATTATGGCTTGAACATTTGTTGCATTTGAGCTAAAATGAGATCACTGCCAATAGGGGTTGATGTACGTTCGAACAGTATAAAGCATGAGTGATTTCATCAAAGTCAACAGTTACATCTCTTCAGTCAAAATTGTCTTCCAATATGAGTTGCCCCTCGCCCCCGTTAGGCACTCTTGAAAACCCCACCCTCAAATGCATGTGGGATCAGAATCAGGCCCAGAAAGTATAATGTTGAGTCCATCTTGCTAAGCAAAGAGGACCCAGGAGTTCCTTTCCAGTTCTATTACATATGATGGTCTATATTGGAAGGCCTTCAATTTGTCCTAGGGTGAGCAGATGTCCCGATTTTATAGGAACAGTCACTATATTTGAGGCTTTTTCTTGTATAGGCTCCTATTACCTCCCACCCCCATCCCAATTATTCACACTTGCTGTCTGGTTGCCCTAATTTGTCCAGGGTACTCGGTATACTGTAATGGGACTTTTTTTTAAAGCAAAATGTGACTATTATTTGTTTAATCGTAATCTGTCAGGCCCTTAAAATACTTGCTTTGAAAGTCATGAAAGACCAAAGAGAGACGCTCACAACCACTGAAAGTCTGTGGCCCAGCTCCTCAGCTGGTGCTAATCTGTGGGAATCAGAGTGGGTGTAGAGAGCTGCCATCTTGTTTTTAGGTGGCAGCTTTTCAACATCCTTCTGCACTCACTTTGCAAGTTATTGCAGTTGGGGCAGGCCCGGAACTTCTGAAAACGAAAACCCTAGCCCATTGGCCAGCAAAATAAAAGCCCTGTGGAGTTGTTAGCCTGAGATATCCTTCAGGTAATGACAGTAGATTCTGCTTATTAGCAACATGGGTTGCCAGCAAAAAGTTGCCATTTTCCGGCAGTTGCTAATAAGCGGAAGGACAGGCTTGTGAGACAGCAGCCAGGGAAGAAAGCTCTGAGTTGTGCCTTCCCTGGCAGCAGCCCTGCAAATCTACCTGAGGAGGGGGGATGCAGTGGGGTGCGGGGCTCTCTATGGCGTTTAGGGGACCCATGGGGCTGCACCATACCACTTCCTGGACTCTTGTGGCTTCAGGGTTCAGCCTATTCCAGCGCTTCTGTTCCTGGGGGTTGCAGCCCCCTGGCAGGGTGGAGAGCACAGAGAGAGGTACTAGGCAGTTCTGCCCACAACCTCCTTTCCCATCTGATGGCCCCTTACCTCCTGGTAAATCCCCGTGCACAGGCAGGCACATCCCAGTGCTGCCTTTCCAGGCAGCTGCCCTATGAACCTTCCTGTATGTGGGGCCTGTTTCCCCCACAAAAGTTGCTAATAAGTGGCCTGCTGCTGTCAAGAGCTGAATCCCGTAATGTTGGAGTTAATGGGAGGGGAGTGGTTCCCAACCACATGTTGCCGTGAACCAGAAGTTGCTAATATCAGGACTGCTATTAAGCGGAATGTCCTGTATGTTGCAACGGAAGGTAGGCAAATATTCACCTCGATTCTGGCACCCTCCCCTCCCCCCTGTATCTCCCTAACACCTCATCTGATTTGCTTCCCTTTTGCAGAAGCACCGCATAATGTACTGTACTGTACTGTACTCCCCTTTAATCCTGCAGTCGAAAACAAGAAATCTCACTTCTTTCCCCTCAGCTAATCCCTCATCTGTCAGCGTTGTCTATTCCTGGGTTTTGCAGCAGGAGATCCAAGAACACTTTGAGGGATGCCTTTGACCATGATGTCACCCTGGGCTCTTAGGATGAGAACGCCCCTTTCAACTGCTTGGCAGGGCAAAGGCTGCAGGATGGGTGGTAGGAGTCATTCCCCAAACAGACAGAAAACACAGAAGATCCTAAATGCAGAAATACTTCTTAGAAAACTAAGACAAAAAAACCATTCAATAGAAGAAAAGGAGTACTTGTGGCACCTTAGAGACTAACAAATTTATTAGAGCATAAGCTTTCGTGAGCCACAGCTCACCTCATCGTAATGCATCCGATGAGGTGAGCTGTGGCTCACGAAAGCTTATGCTCTAATAAATTTGTTAGTCTCTAAGGTGCCACAAGTACTCCTTTTCTTTTTGCGAATACAGACTAACACGGCTGCTACTCTGAAACCATTCAATAGAAATGAGTGTTATAAAAGCAAGTATAGTTTAACTCAGGCTAGTGGCTTAGCTAGATAAATTCCAGGCTAGTAAATAATTCAGAGAATAAGACTCTTTTGTTCTGCATTCAGCCATGCCTGTTCTTCACCCTGTGATACGAACATCCCAAACTCTTCAGCATTACTTCCTTGTTTTCTCTCTGTCTCCCTGTGCTATCTCCCATTACCTATGCACCATGGCAACAGTTCCCACATCAGTTACCTTGCTTAACTGATTGCCTACCCCTTCCAAGAGACATGAAACTCCCCTCCGTTGTTGTATATCCTTTCCTGCACATGTAGATTGGAGCAATATTTAATCTAATCATGCCATTCTCCTGTTTGCTTAGGCTGCCCTCCATATACAGTACTCGGGGTGTCGTTGTCCAGAGCTGTAAGGGCTTTGTCTCACTTCCCCACCTAGTAATCATAAGAACATAAGAATGGCCATACTGGGTCAGACCAAAGGTCCATCCAGCCCAGTATCCAATCTTCCGACAATGGCCAATGCCAGGTGCCCCAAAGGGAGTGAACCTAACAGGCAATGATCAAGTGATCTCTCTCCTGCCATCCAGCTCCACCCTCTGACATACAGAGGCTAGGGACACCATTCCTTACCCGTCCAGGCTAATAGCCATTAATGGACTTAACATCCTTGAATTTATCTAGTTCTCCTTTAAACCCTGTTATAATCCTATAGTCACAACCTCCTCAGGCAAGGAGTTCCTCAGGTTGACTGTGCGCTGAGTGAAGAAGAACTTCCTTTTATTTGTTTTAAACCTACTGCCCATTAATTTCATTTGGTGGCCCCTAGTTCTTATATTATGGGAACAAGTAAATAACTTTTCCTTATTCACTTTCTCCACGCCACTCAGGATTTTATATACCTCTATCATATCCCTCCTTAGTCTCCTCTTTTCCAAGCAGAAAAGTCCTAGCCCTAATGCCAGAATATCCTTTGAGATGAGGAGACCACATCTGCATGCAGCATTCAAGATGTGGGCGTACCATGGATTTATATAAGGGTGATAAGATTCATAGATTCATAGATACTAAGGTCAGAAGGGACCACTCTGATCATTTAGTCTGACCTCCTGCACAGCGCAGGCCACAGAATGTCACCCACCACTCCTATGAAAAACCTTACCCATGTCTGAGCTATTGAAGTCCTCAAATCATGGTTCAAAACTTCAAGGAGCAGAGAAGCCTCCCTCCAGTCAACCATGCCCCATGCTACAGAGGAAGGCAAAAAAACCTCCAGGGCCTCTCCAATCTGCCCTGGAGGAAAACTCCCTCCCGACCCCAAACATGGCAATCAGCCAAACCCTGAGCACATGGGCAAGATTCACCAGCCAGATACCCAGGAAAGAGTTTTCTATAGTAAATCAGATCCCATCCATCTAATATCCCATCTCAGGGGATTTGGCCTATTTACCCTGAATATTTAAAGATCAATTACTTACCAAAATCCCATTATCCCATCATACCATCTCCTCCATAAACTTATCAAGTAGAATCTTAAAACCAGATAGATCTTTTGCCCCCACTGCTTCCCTTGGAAGGTTATTCCAAAACTTCACTCCTCTGATGGTGAGAAACCTTCGTCTGATTTCAAGTCTAAACTTCCTGGTGGCCAGTTTATACCCATTTGTTCTTGTGTCCACATTGGTGCTGAGCTTAAATAATTCCTCTCCCTCTCCTATATTTATCCCTCTGATATATTTATAGAGAGCAATCATATCTCCCCTCAACCTTCTTTTAGTTAGGCTAAACAAGCCAAGCTCCTTAAGTCTCCTTTCATAAGACAAGTTTTCCATTCCTCGGATCATCCTAGTAGCCCTTCTCTGTACCTGCTCCAGTTTGAATTCATCCTTTTTAAACATGGGAGACCAGAACTGCACACAATATTCTAGGTGAGGTCTCACCAGTGCCTTGTATAACGGTACTAAAACCTCCTTATCCCTACTGGAAATGCCTCTCCTGATGCATCCCAAAACCGCATTAGCTTTTTTCACAGCCATATCACATTGGCAGCTCATAGTCATCCTATGATCAACCAATACTCCAAGGTCCTTCTCTTCTTCCGTTACTTCTAATTGATGCGTCCCCAACTTATAACTAAAATTCTTGTTATTAATCCCTAAATGCATAACCTTACACTTCTCACTATTAAATTTCATCTTATTACTATTACTCCAGTTTACAAGGTCATCCAGATCCTCCTGTATAATATCCCGATCCTTCTCCGAATTGGCAATACCTCCCAGCTTTGTATCATCTGCAAACTTTATTAGCACACTCCCACTTTTTGTGCCAAGGTCAGTAATAAAAAGATTAAATAAGATTGGTCCCAAAACCGATCCCTGAGGAACTCCACTGGTAACCTCCCTCCAACCTGACAGTTCGCCTTTCAGTAGGAGCCGTTGCAGTCTCCCCTTTAACCAATTCCTTATCCACCTTCTGATGTTCATATTGATCCCCATCTTCTCCAATTTAACTAATAATTCCCCATGTGGCACGGTATCAAATGCCTTACTGAAATCTAGGTAAATTAGATCCACTGCATTTCCTTTATCTAAAAAATCTGTTACTTTTTCAAAAAAGGAGATTAGATTGGTTTGGCACGATCTACCTTTTGTAAAACCATGTTGTGTTTTGTCCCATTTACCATTGACTTCAATGTCCTTAACTAATTTCTCCTTCAAAATTTTTTCCAGGACCTTGCATACTACAGATGTCAAACTAACTGGCCTGTAGTTACCCGGATCACTTTTTTTTCCTTTCTTAAAAATAGGAACTATATTAGCAATTCTCCAATCATTCGGTACTACTCCTGAGTTTACAGATGCATTAAAAATTCTTGCTAATGGGCTTGCAATTTCAGGTGCCAATTCCTTTAATATTCTTGGATGAAGATTATCTGGGCCCCCCGATTTAGTCCCATTAAGCTGTTTCAGTTTCGCTTCTACCTCTGATATGGTAATATCTACCTCTATATCCTCCTTCCCATTTGTCATGCTACCATTATCCCCAAGATCCTCTTTAGCCTTATTAAAGACTGAGGCAAAGTATTTGTTTAGATATTGGGCCATGCCTAGATTATCTTTAACCTCCGCTCCATCCTCAGTGTGAAGCGGCCCCACTTCTTCCTTCTTAGTTTTCTTCTTATTTATATGGCTATAGAACCTTTTACTATTGGTTTTAATTCCCTTTGCAAGGTCCAACTCTACTCGACTTTTAGCCTCTCTCACTTTATCCCTACATCTTCTGACCTCAATTAGGTAGCTTTCCTTGCTGATCCCTCCCATCTTCCACTCCCTGTATGCTTTCTGCTTCTTCATAATCACCTCTCTAAGATGCTTGCTCATCCAGCTTGGTCTACAACTCCTTCCTATGAATTTTTTCCCCTTTCTTGGGATACAGGCTTCCGATAGCTTCTGCAGTTTTGATTTAAAGTAATCCCAGGCCTCCTCTACCTTTAGATCCATAAGTTCTTCAGTCCAATCCACTTCCCTAACTAATTTCCTTAATTTTTGAAAGTCAGCCCTTTTGAAATCAAAAACCCTAGTTGCAGATTTATTTTTGTTAATCCTTCCATTTAGTTTGAACTGAATTAGCTCATGATCACTTGAGCCAAGATTGTCCCCTACAACCATTTCTTCTATGAGGTCCTCGCTACTCACCAAAATTAAATCTAAAATGGCATCCCCTCTAGTCGGTTCAGCAACTACTTGATGAAGGAATCTATCAGCTATCGCATCTAGGAAAATCTGAGCCCTATTATTATTACTAGCACTGGTCCTCCAGTCTATATCTGGGAAGTTAAAGTCTCTCATGATCACGCAGTTTCCATTAGTATTTACTTGATTAAAGACATTAAAAAGGGCTCTATCCATATCCAAATTAGATCCCGGAGGTCTATAGCACACCCCAAGCACTATCGTAGGAGAGGCTTTACTAGTTTTCTTCCCCAATGTAATTTTTGCCCAGACGGACTCTGTCTTATCCATTGCATCGCTTCTTATTTCTTTACATTCTAACTGATATTCTCCGTCTTATTCTCTATCCCTTTTTTAATGATTCCTAACATCCCGTTTGCCTTTTTGACTGCTGCTGCACACTGTGTGGACATCTTCAGAGAACTATCCACGATGACTCCAACATCTCTTTCCTGATTAGTTGTAGCTAAATTAGCCCCCATCATATTGTATGTGTAGTTGGGGTTATTTTTTCCAATGTGCATTACTTTACATTTATCCACATTACATTTCATTTGCCATTTTGTTGCCCAATCACTTAGTTTTGTGAGATCTTTTTGAAGTTCTTCACAGTCTGCTTCGGTCTTAACTATCTTGAGCAGTTTACTATCGTCTACAAACTTTGCCACCTCACTGTTTACCCCTTTTTCCTAGGACTGACCCTTGGGTAACACGACTAGTTACCCCTCTCCATTCTGAAAATTTACCATTTATTCCTACCCTTTGTGCTCTGTCTTTTAACCAGTTCTCAATCCATGAAAGGATCTTCCCTCTTATCCCATGACAACTTAATTTATGTAAGAGCCTTGGGTGAGGGACCTTGTCAAAGGCTTTCTGGAAATCTAAGTACACTAAGTCCACTGGATCCCCCTTGTCCTCATGTTTATTGACCCCTTCAAAGAACTCTAATAGATTAGTAAGACATGATTTCCCTTTACAGAAACCATGAGCTGAACTTCAGTACAATGGTATCACACACAAACAAAATTGTTTAGCCTCTCCCCGTCCAATAGATTTTCTTCATATGTTATGCAATGGGACATCTCTTGCAAGCTATCTGCTCCAAAATTCCCTATACCATTCCCATGATCCATTACTACAGAGACCTGCAAAACACTGGGGATGGATTACACCCTTTTCTTTTTGCTTTAGAAAATCTAGAGGTTAAACCTGTTATGAGAATCTTATTGGCTAAACTGACTACTTGCTTCACTAGGTTAATAGAAGAACTGGCTCAGGAAAAAAATAAGAAATGGTCCAAACCCCAGCCCATAATTCAAAAAGAACTGAACACAAGTTTTTTTGTAGGTCTGAAAAAGTCTATATAAACTTTTCCCAAACCCTCCAGAAAGCTCACTTCTGCTCTGAAATCCATCTGAGGGTTCCAGACAGTCTTGGTTCCTGCTCTGCTAGACTGGCTAGTGTCTTCATATCTCACGAGTTCTGGGACTTCCCTGAGAAGAGAAGAGAAGAGAAGCAATATATTTTGAAGCAGAGATCATTTAAGGAAGCCCTAGAGACTTTGAGTTTGACTACAGCAACTGGCCCAAAGCCAGCAGAGAGAGGACCAGACCTGCAGAGACTGCTCAGTGCGACATCACCAAATGTAGCAGAACTGCTGAGCACCAGAGAGTCTGCTAAGGATCAAAGAAAGACCTGGAGGGTGGAGGAGACAAGTAATATTGGGAAGAGAGAAAAGGAGCTGGTTGAACTGGGAGAGAGGTAGGGGGGTGGAGGGCAAAAGGGGGACTATGAATGGGGGTTGGAGTGTGCTTTCAAACATGTAGAGCTTGTCTGATCCAAAGCTCTATCACCGCCAAGTGACCCAATGTCTGGTTACCCGATTAAACAGGATCAAATGTCAAGTTGACCTCATTTAGAAGATTATATTTATGTCTAGGTTTTCAGAAGGGTGGTTGTGCAAAAGCAGGTGTGCAATTGTGTGCTTAATTTTCACCTGAAGTTTAGCCCAGTTGCACGTACAATCATGGTAACCGCATAAGCCAATTAAGCATCCAACTTTGGATACCAGTTTTGCTCATGCAGTTGCACACACAAACCCTCCTGAATATCTGCCCACCTCTGCCCTAGATCATGTTGTGTGTTACTGTAAAACGTCTTTCATCAATGCCACAAAAACACATTTCAAATAATTTCATCACTCAGTTGACATCTAACCCAATGCCAGTGTTGTGGGAGAGTGGCATTTGTGTCTTTGAGCAATGATCCGAATGATCTTTTTCTCTTACCAATCACTTGAACGTCCCTTCTCAGCTCTGGCATTACGAGGGAAAGGATATGCTAGGGTACCTTATCTGTGTAATGCTCTAACTACGTAGCATCTATTAGCATTAATAGGTGTAGGTGTAATTCTCTGCCCATGGTACATCATGATTAATCATACCACCCTATTGCCTGTGTGGAACAGAGAAAAATGGTGAATACCAGGTTTCTGGAGAATAGATTTGAGTGCTTGAAACCACTTTGATTCTTCATTATCTGCACTTTCTGAGCCTACTGTCTTGCTTTTTCCAGTGTGTATTCTCTGCAGCATTCATTCTGAGATGCTGGCACCATTGCATCATCATTTGTATATTGAAATAAAGGATCAGTTGTGTATTAAACTGTTGTCTGGAAGCTGATGTTTACACATATTGGTCTTTAAAACGCCAAAGACTCATTTAGTTCAAAGCTTACACAGTAAATGGTGAATGTTGCTAGTTAAGCCCTGTTTTTAAAATAAATAGTAAGGCCCTGATTTAGAAAAGTGAATATGCATATGCTTAACACCCACTGACTTCAAGTGGGTGTTAAGCATGTGCAACCCTCACGGCCAAATGTAGTGTGCAGTGAACGTCTCGGTTATTTTTCATAAGCCAGCAACACTTTGGCCACCTTGACTCAAGTATAACATTTCTGCAGACCCCCAAAAAATCACAGAACACCTGCATGACTTTTTTTTTTTTGGTTATTGAATAGAGCTCTGTGTGCTAGTTTCTCTGTCTCCTCCTCAATGATACTATCACGGATTAATTGGCACCAACGCAGATGTTCACAGCTGTGTTCAAGATGTTGGTGAGTGCACCATGTCAGTCATGCATGCTATCCCTGAACAGATTCATTTTTTTCATTCTTTAGGAAGACAGTTTTGTAATATGACCTAATAAAATCTTTCAGCTAGATTTCAGCAAGAGAAAAATACCCATCAGTCTACCGCCATGGCTTAGACTAAGAAAGCCATGCTCAGGCTGCTATTGTTGTTGTTATTTTAACTCTCTGGTGCTGAATTTTTAATCAAACAATCATGAGACAAACCCAGTTACCTAAAGGAAGCAAGATGTCTATTAAAAATTACACTTAGGTGGAGTCTCTCATCCATATGTCTCAAAGACTGTTACAATAATGTGTGTGTGTGTATTGTAACAAAATTATATATAGGGATCTGTAAAGGCTCGGCCTCGCCCCTGCGGCACCTCCTGCTGGTAGTCATCAGGAATTAGCTCTTTTCCAGTGGAGCGCCCTCTGCAAGCCGGTGATCTGCCTTACCACTGGCCCCCGTGTCCCTCCCAGGACCCGGTGCCCCTTTCTCTGGGGTGCTGCCACCCTCCCAGTGTCCCCCAACTCTCAGTTTCTGGGTCTCCCCACCTAAGGGAACCCCCACCCTCTAACCCCACCTTGCCTCAGTCTGGGCTATTGCCAGTCCCCACTTAGCCCCTTATATCGGGGGCAGACTGCAGTGTATACGCCACTCATCACAGGCAAGGGGGTTTGGACCTGCTGCCTCCGCCTACCCATGGGCTGTCCCTCTGCAACCATGCTCCTATTCGGCCTGTAGTCAGGCCTCCAGCCTGACGCTTTCCAGGCTGGAGCTCCCAGCTCCTCTAGCCCTTCCCCAGCCCTGCTCCAATCTGGGCGTCCTCCTCAGCACCTTGTAGCCAGGCCCTTCTCCCTCTACAGGCAGAGGGAGAGTGACTGGGCTCCTGGCTCACAGCCTCTTATAGGGGCCAGCAGGGCCTGAGTGAGCTGGCCACAGCTGTGGCTGCTCCCTTAATCAGGCTGGGCTTTTTCCCACAGCCCCAGCCCTCTCCCAGGGCTGGCCTCAGCCTTGTCAGGGCCAGAGCGCGTAACCACCCCACTACAGGATCATTAGTGCCATTTTGCATATGGTTGCCCCCTTTCAAGCACTTAAGCCAACACGATTTAATCTTAAATGTATGCCTGTATTTAAACGCCTTGCTGAATATGCATGCGCTGAGGGTGAAGCACCACTGCACTTTGGGATGTTTGAAATTGGGATCCAGATCCAAAGTGCATGCCAGGCTTCGCCCCAAATATATCACTGAGGGCTGTTCAGTGCAACATTAATTAACCCAAGAACATGTGACTTGGTACTTTGGGCCAAATTCTGCTCCCCTCCTCCCAATGTACACCCTGGTGCAAGTGTTTGAAGTCAATGGGGTGCCCAGGCGATGAATCATGTTAGATTTGGCCCATTGTTTCAGCATAGCAGATTTTTAAAAGAGCCCTGGATTAGATAGGCATAACCAGTCAAACACTTTGAATTCTCACAGGCCCACCCAAATTGGCAACTCTTGTGCATGAAGATTAAGCTATACCGGGAGCGTGTGTAGTTGTGCTGGAACACAGCTGTGATGGGGTGGACGTGCTCCAGTCCCCCATGATCCTCTAGCAAGAGGAAGAAAGGGTTACCAGCTCCCTGCAAGGGGGGAGAGAGGCCCTCTTGCATCCAGAGCAAGCTGGCAATCAGGGTGGGAGGAGCAGACAGCTTGTTAGAGGAGGCTATAAAAGGAGAAATGGGAGGGGAAGGGCCCTTGCACCAAGGATCTCACTGGCAGCTGGGCCTTGGCTGGCAAGGAGCTGCTTCCTGGGCTCAGTGGGTTGTAGAAATGACAGTACTTAGCCTTATGGAAGTAAGTAACCGGATGGGGGTTGTGCCTCCTTCCTCGTGAGCACTATTAACCTGAAACAACTTGCCTGCTACTGGGAGTCAGGACATGCCAAACTCTTGATGCCAGGGCCAAGTTTCAGCAGTGAAGGCTGAGCAAGAGTGAATGGAAAGCATAAAGGACTAAACATGGATATCAATCATGGCAGGCAGACTAGACCCGCAGCATGTGCCAAGGCACGTTTTCTGCAATGTTCTCAAGGCCTAGTTAGGCTATTTGGCCCTGATGGCAGCTGGGTGTGGGTATTGCACGGATTGTCTTGGAAACAACATTTTCTTGCAGTGTAAAATAGTTGGCTGTAAACTGCCCCACACGTTCCTAGAGCTCCGCATCAAGACCCTAATCCTGCAAACTTGTCCCAAGGTGCTGAACTTTCAAGCACGTGGGTAGCTCTGTGGAAGTTAGTGGCATCTTACTGTTGACTTCAGCAGGAGCAGAGTTTGGCCAACCTTGAATGCTTTCAAAAATTCCACCCAAAACCCGTAAGAATGAATCCTTCTCTTCAGCCAGTCAAGTCATGGATCCTACCCAGACATTTGGATTTTTCAGCTGGTACATTAAATATTATGGGCTTCTTTGCAGAGGTTGTTCGGGGAGCCTGTATGACATAAGCACAGTTCTGTGTTCTTGCTATATGATCTTAGTAATAAAAACAACACACTCTATCCTGTTTAATGTTCTATTGCCTTACTATAACACTCCATCTGCTTAGTGTAGTTGCTTTATAGTCATTATAGTCCTTTATCAAGTTACAGAAACAAGTAACCTTCAAATGATGTCTACTCAGACTCCTTTTAAAAAATGACAGGGTAATTTATCTAAGAAATGACAGGGCAATTTGGCTAAGAACACTACCCAGATTCACTTTTGGTTTAGTTAAAGTCAAACAGAGAGCCAGCCTTTGTGATGTGTGAAATTTGCACGTTTTGGTGTCCAAACTGAATGACTTCAGCAGCTCATTTAATGAGACGCCACTTAAAAGCATATTACCGGCTTATTCTTGTAGCCTTTCTCTTAAGTGAGAAGGCATTATTTGTGACATTGGTACCATCAGTGTCAACATATGCTCTCTCTCTCTCTCTCTCTCTCTCCCTCACTCAGCAGTTTGAGCTTCTTGCAAATAACATACTGGAAAGCATATGGAATATGGGAGAGCTTGCCCCATCAAGGCAGATTTGCCTAAGTTTAAGTCTGCTGCAGAGTCATGGTTTCTCAAACTCCTCACATGCTTCAGCTTCACATTCTTTGTTGGAGCCTATCAGAGAAGTATGTGCCGTCCTGTCAGGACTCCTTTTTACAATCAGGACTGGTATCTGCCATGCAGCTCTTAGCAGTGGCCATGATTCCTAAGTTCCAAGACTGTTTCCAAGTCTCATTCATGTCTAATTGTATCATGTTCCCCCTTAGTAGCCTGTGATGAAAGTCAACGGTTACTGGAAGTAGGTGAATATACTGCTCCAATCCATTCCTTGCTAACCATTGGTAAAGAGGTACATCTAGAGTAAATGGAAATATCTGGAAACATGCTCTAATGATCAAGGTCACAGATGTTGGAGAAGGGGCAGAATCACCATTATTTGCACACTGCACAAAATATTCAAGGAAAATTCTTTACAGAACAATTTTAAAAATCACCCTAAAAAAGCCGTGGGTGAAATAGAATGCAGACAGGCAATGGAGAAGGGCTTCCATAGGAGGAGAGATTAATTCGATTTCACTGAAGTCAATGGGAGTAGGGTTAGACCACCACAGAGTGCTCTTGAATATTTCTCCCTTACGCTGTACTGTTCTGAGAGGAATTGAACAAGAGGGCACAAACAATGAGTGGTTTAGGAGAAGATCAGTCAGCTGCTCCTTTTTACCCTTTCTCAGATTGCAAAAACAAGGAGTTTTCCAGTGAAAACAGAACATGTTTGAAAGCTGATGAAAGTAAATATCTATTATGTGACTGATAATTAATCTGTGGAACTCACTGCCACATGACATGGAGACAAAGATCTTAGTAGCGGACAAAAAATGTTAATAGGAATGAATAAAAAATATATTAAGACTATTGAGCTGCAGGCTATAAACCAGCCACTAACTGCATAAGAAATGTCCTTCAGTAGGGTTTGTTATAGGGGTTTTACTCCTTGCATTGCATCAGGGACAGAATGCTGGAGTAGATTGGATGTTGGCCCAATCTAGAATGGCAATGCTGTTGTTTGTATTCTGTATTAGCAGGGGGAATAGACAAGATGACTTAATACGTACATTTCTAGCAAGTTTTCAGGTTCTAAATTCTGTTCTTATTCAAACCAAATTTCAGTGTGTTTGCTCCTGTGACTGGTTTTAAAAGCATGTTCTGTCACTATCACCATTCCCCCTGCCTCAGCATTTTACCAAGTTAGAGCCGGTTCCTCACCGGGTGTGAATAGCCATAATTCCAGCTGTGGCTCTGGTTTCATACTTACAATCACAGTCCTTATCCTACTCGGAAGCTTAGTGGGGGCTTTGCCATTAACTCCAATGGAAACAGGAGCAAGGTCCATAATTCTCAGTGACATGTGCATTTGCAGTTCCATCTCCTTGTTCTCTTCCCCTCAGCCCCTCTCCAGCCACCAGAATACTTGGCTCCATTACCCATGGCCTCTCGATTAGGGTTATAGGCAAAAAAGTTTGATTCCCGCCTCCTGTGGGACTGAACTAATACTTCTCCTAGATGAACTTTGCCCCTCACAAAAGGGCTCTTTGTATTTAGTCTTTAACCAGCTCTTTGTTTAGGCAGGTATTCAGCCCCGCATGAATAAAATGCCACTGCTCTCTGCTGAATCAGTGATTTATTCCTGCCCTGGGTTTCAAGGGAAGAACAAAATGGCAATTCCCAAGCTATTACAGCTATAATTGGAGGTAATAATATAGATAATTGGGGGAGCGGGAGCAACATTTACTTCGGAAAATGTAAACTGGCCTTAACGGAGACCAAACGAAAGGCTCATGGCATGGCTTTGCAACTACACTCAGGAGACCCTCTCTTGAAAAAGCATGTTAAACAATATTTTAATTTAAAAAGTTGAGTGCCTGTGATCGGTCAAAGCAGAGGTTCATGACAGAGCCCAGGGAGCCGAACGTACGCTGAAGTTACCGCTAGGAACTTTAGCTGACGCTGCTAGTTGTGATGGGGTTAAAGGAGAAATGGAGGCTCCTGAACTTGTGTGTGTGTATTGCTAACCCTCTGGGGCAGGGGTGGCCAACCTGAGCCTGAGAAGGAGCCAGAGTTTACCAATGTACATTGCCAAAGAGCCATAGTAATACGTCAGCAGCCCCCCATCAGTCTCCCAGCACCTCCCACTCACCCGCAGCCCTGCCAAGCAGCGCCTCCCCCTTCCTCCCTGCACCTCCTGATCAGCTGTTTCATGGGGAGCAGGAGGCTCGGGGGCGGGAGGGAAGGAGTGAGGGCTCTGCAGGCTCAGGGGAGGGGGCGGGAAGGGGTGGAGTGAGGGTAGGGCCTGTGGCAGAGCCAGGGGTTGAGCAGTGAGCACCCCCCAGCACACTGGAAAGTTGGCACCTGTAGCTCCAGCCCCGGAGTCAGTGCCTATACAAGGAGCCGCATAGTAACCTCTGAAGAGCTGCACGTGGCTCCGGAGCCCCAGGCTAGCCACCCCTGCTCTGGGGGATGTACTCAGAGCTTCTTACCTGTGTCTCGTGGACTGTATGGGGCTAACAGAAAACTCTCCTTTAGCTCCAGAGACGGTTGACCAAGTGTGAAAAATCGGGACAGAGGGTACGGGGGGGGGGGGAGACGAGTAATTGGCACCTATATAAAAAAAAGCCCCAAATATCGGGACTGTCCCTATAAAATTGGGACATCTGGTCACCCGACTCCAGAGGGAAGGGGCCTTGCTTCTGCAGCAGGGGGAATCTGTGTTCTAGCCCAGCTCTTGCTGCCGTTTGGAGCAGCCATGCTGCAGAGCACAGTTCTGTGTGTGAAGCCCTAGACGGCCACAGTTTTGTTTTGCTACTTTCATTCTACCTCTCCACCCCTTTCGCCCTACATTTGTTATCCTCAATCAGCCATGGATGGACTAAGGCAGGAGTATTTTTTTCATCCTGGGTATACTGCCCAGTTGGGAGAAGAGGGGAATAAAATGAAACTGCTTTTACATTGCGTTCTTGTTTCTCTTGCACAGAGAGCCCTTCTAGACTACCCAGGTGGGGATAGAATATTGTTTCCAGAAGAGCCTCGCTCAGCAGAATTCCCTGTTTCAAAACATAAGTCTTGATTGACTGGAGATAGTGGTAAACCACTAAATGTCGTATATTGCATCAGGGTTTGATAGCCTTATCACCCAGCTTGCATGCTACAGCTGTGTCAACAGCACATAAGAATATCTTTAAAAATAATAGAACGCATAATATTGGGGGGGGCATGGGAAACTCAGGTGACTGCTTAGTCATGGCAATGGCCTTTCGAGCTTTTCCTCTGCATCCCTGAGGGCGTTGTATATAGTCTCCCATCACTGTGTATTCTAACCACCTCAGTGTTTTAATCCTCAGCCCATCCCTGTGGAACAGAGGAGTGCTATTGTCCCCATTGGAGAGATGGAGAACTGAAGCCAAGAGAGTTAAGTGATGTGCCTAAGGTCTCACAAGAAGCCTGCAGCTGCACTTGGAATTGACCTCAGGTTTCCTAAATCCCAGCTAGTGTCCTAACCGCTAGACAATGCTTCCCTTCTTGAAGATAATTTTTTATCAATGCAAACTGAGACTGTGATCTCATCGTCTGACTACAGGAGATGGGGCCCTAAGAATAGGTGCTATATATAAACAGTATCCTCCTTAAAAAGTTTTGTACCATGAAGCCTACCAAGAGTTTGCTAACAGTGTGCTGAGACCATAGCCCAGCATGCTGACCAATACTCTCTCATTGTTTCCTTGTACTCCCACATCAGTTTCTGTATCCATCCATTTTTCGTCTTGTACTTCGATTGTCAGCTGGTTGGGGCAGGGACTATCTTTTTGTTCTGTTTGTACAGTGCCTAGTGCAGTGGAGTCCTGGTTTGGTCCAGGATTGGGTTTCCTAGGTGTTATGATAATATAAATAGTATCAGAGAGAAACATTGTTATTTATTAGTGCCTGTGCCTAAATATGGCCTTATCCATAATTATTTTATCCAGGAAAACGTTTGTGCTATTTATAAAGATGAAGGGGGAGAAAAGGCAACCTTCTATTGGTAGGCCAAACATCACTTCTAAATAAACATATAATCTTCCTTGCACAAAGATAGACACATCTCAGCTGTTCTTCAGCATGCAACTTCCCATCCCAGGAAAGGAATGATGCCTGTCCAAAAAAAACCCAATTTCCCTGTGCTGCTCTGACACCGAGCTGTAAACCCACCATTGACATTTCTTTTCCTAAAAGCAAAATTAATATTTAAGAAACACCCTTGAACACGCGCGTACACACACACGCAGACAAACACACACAGACACACCACACACACAACTTGCATTTACTTCATCTCACCAGAATGTAAACTGAAGTCAATCTTTGATGTTGCATGCACAGATGTTGTGGCCAAGATCTCCCGTGGCAAACGCTAAACAAAAAGTGACTGAACTACAGGAAGCTGAGCAGACCACAAACATCCAGCGCTACAGGGATGGCTCAAAGCTGCAATCTACAAAAATGCAATGATCTAACCCAATTCTCCTTAATTAAAGCAGGACTTTCCAAGATATCGCACACAGTTGGGGCTGGTCTCAAATTCTCATTTTAGCTGCAGTTCCTGATCACTGTAAAGGAGCTAATGTACTAACTAGGGCCCTATGCATGCCATTCATAGGCACTGTAGTTTGACACAGAGAAGTCAACAGGGCTCCATGAAGGTGCAACAGTCTGCTTGCCAGCAATGAATTGTGGCACCGGGGCCTTTGATAGAGAGAGACTTAATTGAAAGGCTAAAATGTCGATCACTTGTTTGTGATTGGCATATTTTAGCCCTTATTTCATTTCTTCTGTATCTGAGTGAATAACTCCTAGCCAATAATTTACTCAGTTAATTTAGTTCCTGTTGTTATTCTCAGACTGTACAATAAGCAGAGTGCAATGTCCTCAAATTTATTAGCAAAATAGAGTAACTTCAAATTATGTAGACAAAGAGAGACAGACAGGCTGTCTCACACACACACTTGGACTTAATCTCAAGCCTTTCACTATATGCATTTGACATTCAATATCCAAAGTGAGATCTGAATTGGCTAGTTGTGGTTGGTCACACATACATGATCATCACTTTTATAACTGGGAGAAGGACTTGAAGCCATAGATAGAGATTTAAGGAGATGAAGCACAGCTGGTAAGGGAAATAATGAAAATGTGAACATTCTTCCTCTCTGGGTGAAACAGACCTTGCTTTTCCTCATCTCATTCACACAAAGTGAAGATGCATGTATTCATAGTCATAGTATGAAAATGTACCCTGCTGTATGGTGCCTTTACATACTTTCAGAGTCCTGTCGGGTTTGGTGATCAGCATCTCCCATTGTATTAAAGGCAGTTATCCATGCTTCAAACCACTTCTGGGGGGGAATTCTTGAACTTCCAAGTTCAAAATCCTTACCACAAGCATGTATGTCAGTAAACTCCATTACTCAGATGTTCACAGAAAGAGCATCTGAGATGTCCAAGTATGGCTAAAACAAACTCCCCTTTAAATTTGAATATATGCTCTTAAACATTCTTTTTTGCCTTCCATGCTCCTCTTCCTAATCACCTACAATTTCTCATGTATAATGCAGCTTTGATGTGTAATGCCAGTGTATTGTACATCCCATACTTACAGTAAGGTCCATATAAGAATAATTACAAAATGCTGGCACGTAATGGAGGGTAATAGGATTGTACCTTGAAAATTAGGTGGCATTCCCTGTAACTGTCCCAGACTTCAATGTAACAAACTTCTAAAACCCACAAAGAATCTGGTGCCTACAACTGCACATCCTACTTAAACCATCAACTTCAGGAGACGTTAGAAACTTAAAGCCACTAAGAGGAGGCTGTCTACAGTTCTGTTAGAACTTAATACAAAAATGATGTAAATGTCAATTTGCACAGTTTGTCAAAAGACCTGGTACTGAAGTCAGTGTGTGAACACCAACTTTGGTGATCTTTGACTGATAATATGTATTTAGTCATGTAATTGTGTATGTATTTTACGCAGAATTATATTGCTTGGGAGTTAACAAATACGGTCAGATGACCAGGAGTCAATAGAACAAGGAGACATACTATGTATTTTATATATCCTAATATATGTAATTGACCTGCTGTTTTATGCAACTGATAGGAAGCAGTGCACCTACATGTGCATAAAGGGCAGTAGATTTATCACTTGAAATTAACCCTTCAAGTGGTTTTTATTGTAATATCAGGAAAGTAGAATTTTTTTATCTTGCCTTATTGAAATCATCTGGACATGTGCTACCTAATTAAATGGCCGTAGATGGCTGGTGGACTTCCTGCGAGGAAAAGGGCTGATCAGATATGTACAGACCCTGTAAATAGAAATGAAACACATAACAATATTCATAATACAATGCGGTCAGATCTTCAGCCAGTGTGAGATGACTGAGCACCAATCATATCACTGGGGCTACCCTCATTTATATCAGCAGAGGATCTGGCCCATGATTTCTAAGGTGGACGCTCGCTTATTTGGAACTAGTTACCCAGATATGAACAGTGTTCAGCATGCTCTAAAAGAATAGCAGCAAGGTCACCATTTACCTTTCTCTCCTTGTCAGTGAAATAAGCATCCGCACGTTATTACGAATGGGATGTCGGGTAGGTCTACACTGCAGTTGTGGAGTGTGATTGCAGCTTGTGTAGACATCCCTGAACTAGTTTGAATCTACCTAGCTTGGGTACGGGAGCTATGGCAGTGGGCAAGTAATTACCCAGGGTTCTGGGTGGACTTGTTTAGACTGCCCTGAAATGTGCACTGCCGCAGAGTCACTGTTCTGGGACCCAAGCTAGCGAGATTAAAGCTAGCTGAGGTATATCTCTACACAAGCTGCAATCCCACTGACTACAGTCTAGACATATGGAGTTTTGCCCTCCATCCATCCCCTGTCCCAGTTTAAGGCAGTGCTAGAGTGCTGTAAATTTCTGCCTTGCCAAACACTAACTCTCCAAATGCACAAGGCTTTAAGCTCCTAACTCCATTTTGCATTGCAATGCACAGCTGAGCTATACCCACACTCCGGGTAAGAAATGAGGAACACTACAGACTGATAGGACTTGATACTCTTCACTTCCAGTGACTTAAACCAGGAAAAAACTCAATTTAAGGATATGTCCACACTGAAGTCACAGTGTGAGTGCAGCATGTGTAGACATACTGGAACTAACTCGGTTTCCGGAGCAGTGAAGCCGCAGCAGCTCATGCTTCAGAGCAAGCTCCACAAGCCCACCCAGAACCCTGAATAATTACTTGCCCACTTCCACTGCTCCTATGTCAAAGTACCGTTGAGTTTCAGTGAGACTCTGCACTTCACTGTGGAGTGAAGCAATATATAAATACCTGTACAAAGATGAGACATAATGCTTTTGTTTTGCATCATTTGGCATTCTTAAAATCAAACTTTGAATACTTTTACTCAGTAACTCCTTGTGTTGTTTCGGTCTACAATGGGAGGAATCTCTCTCTCCCTACTTCATTCGGTCTATCTTCCACAAGAGGCTGTCCAGTGTCCTTGTCACCATAGGATCTGACCGCATTCTAGTCATGCATTAGGCCACATGAGCAACGTGTCACAAGCATTTCATTCTCTCTGTCTCGCATCCTCTCACCAAGGGAGAGTTGGATGTGTAGCGTAGTGTTTAGCTTTAAAATGGACACGCTGCTCTGTGTCCTCCCCTGAGGTAAGATGGACTCACAGAAAAGTAGAGACCTGTCTGCAAAAAAGTCATTTTGCATGACATTTTTTCATAAGGCTGGAGGCACGTGGTCAAAATGAAGTGGCCCAGGCATCCCTGAAAACAACGGTCCCAAAATAAACCAACCCTGTTATGCCAATCATCTCAAGGCATTTTCCCTCTTTGGTTATTTTTTCTCCTTGTACAAGGTCTCCTTAAGTCAATTTACAAATTTGGGGATGGTTCTGCCCCCCCACCCCACATCTTTCAGAGGTTTGAGCTGGAGCCTGTGTTGCCAAAAATGAGTTTGGAACAACAACTTCCTATGCCCTTTTCAAGCAACTAATAGCTTTTTAAAATAATCACTTCAGCATTGTTATTTTCTGATAACTCGCCCCTCCTCTCTTTCCTCCCTGCTACCTGGAGGATAGCAGTGAATCGGGTTTCAAACAGAGGAAGAAATACATAGAAGGCCAAAATGAAGATAGTGAGATTGTGAGGAGTCCTGGCAGGAGGACAGACAGAAGATACTGGGGAAATGTGGTGTCTGGCAATGAGATAACGTAGTCTTGTGGTTTCTGCGATCAGATTGGTTTTGATGAATGACCAGCTTATTTGGTTGTGTCGTTTGTATCCAAATAGGTCCCAGTTAGATAGTGACTGCAGGTCTGCCCTTCGCTTCTATAGCCCACTATGAATTTTCAGGCAGAAAAAGCAGCAATTAGCATAGTCCACAAAAGCTTTTTATGGAGAGAGTGGTTTTGCATCGCAAACATTTTTTCTTCTGTTGCAAACAAACAAACAAACAAAGCCTCTTGCTATTATTGATGCTAAAGTGAACAAAAGAAAATGATGCCGTCTTTGTGAACAACTTTCAGTCCTTTTGAAAGAGGGTAAACTTTAATATATAATAATCTCCTCTGACAATTAGGTAGTGGGCCAGATTCCCCACTCCACATATCTATGCAGTTTACACCAGCTGAGGATCTGGCCCCATGAATCCAAATTTATTCATTGGAGGTCAGTCTTGACCTGTCAAACATTCACATTCCTACATTAACTTATTTTGCTTTCACATCCCCCGTCCAGATTGACAGGTTGCCTAGGAACCTGGTTATTTAATCAGCACTCCCAATCTAACGCAGCCCACAGAGCTAAAAATGTTTTGTACCAGTTTCCCAGTTCTCTTCTACACATTTTTCCACAAAGGGGAGAAATGAAATTATACATTTGGTGCCAGATCTGAAGCATGTGTACAGTGGCAACATGCTCTCCTTCCTGCTGGCTCACTTTTACTTAAGACCAAACAATATTCTCCCTTCAGCTACGCCATGAAACACACAGAAGTTAATGGGTGAATGTAGCTCCAAGTACAGCAGAGCTTCACTGGTTTGTACCTGATGAGGATCTGCCCCAAAGATCTAAGACAGACAAATAGTAATAGACGAGGAAAATGCTGAAGAGCTTTATCATATCAGTTGTAGTATTTTTAAAGTCTTCCCCAGACAATCCCTACCCATCCTTTCACTGGTTTCAGAGTAGCAGCCGTGTTAGTCTGTATTCGCAAAAAGAAAAGGAGTACTTGTGGCACCTTAAAGACTAACAAATTTATTAGATGCATCCGATGAAGTGAGCTGTAGCTCACGAAAGCTTATGCTCTAATAAATTTGTTAGTCTTTAAGGTGCCACAAGTACTCCTTTTCCATCCTTTCACTGTGTCTTGTTGGTCTTCATTCTGTTTCCCCAGACTGCCCCTCTTATCTCTCCTGCTCTGCATATGTTGTAACTGTGGAATTACATGGATATTTTTTATGGTTTCAGCAGGAGTTTCTCGTGCCCTCAGGTGAATTCCACACATCATTTTTCATATTCTTGAATTCTGGCCACAGGCCTCCGGGTGCCAATATAAATGTCTGATTTTTGCTTTCTAATTGCAATGAGGGTCCATTTCTGATTTGCGAGTGGTTGGGAGGGGAAGGGGAACAAACTGTAATCCAGATGCAAACTGCAAGCATTGCACATTTTTATATAACTTTGTAAGTATTGCCCTGGGGTCCTATTGACTAGGGTAGGATATTTTAAAAACATCCCTCCAGCACACATGCGAAGGAGAGAAAAGATCTCCAGAGAGTTGTCCACTGACAGTAAAACCCACAGAAGGATCGTGACAGTTAACTAGAACTGAGTGAAAAAATGCAAAGATTCGAGTTGACCGGCATAGTTCACAAATTTGTGTCAATTTCACCTAATTGTGTTGGTAAAAAAAACCCCACATTTTGTTCTGACATTTTTGAAACACAACGCTTGACTTTTTGATTTTAAATGATTGTTTTGAAAGTATCTTTAAAAAAAATATTGAGGAGACAAAAGCTCAGGAATGAAAGACTATGTTTTGTGTTTGGTCAAATTAAATGTTTTGTGTGATCCAGAATTAATTTTTGTCTTTTTTTTCAAATTGCCAGCAAACTAAAGAATCCAGTATTTTCACAGCTCTCCTGTGAATTTCTATATCCAGCCTCAACCATAGTAGGTCTCTTTTGCCGTTCTTCCCCAAAAGCTACAGTGGTATCCTGCTCCTGTACATCACTCTTGCTCTATTCCGGACAATCGAACGAGTCCGGTTCCCGCTGGGAAGAGCAGCTCACTTCCCCCTGGCCCTCTCCTGGTTCCTTTGGGGTACAGTTCTCCAGCCCTGGAGATGTTAGTGAGTAAATTCCTCTGGGGCTCCTCCTGTCTTCAGCCCTTTCCAACCCCTGGCTCCAGCTTACAGAGAGTAGGCAGCACCCTATGCTGCTCCTCCTGCCTTCAGCCCTCTCCAGTCATCCAACCCTGGCTTGGACACCAGCCAGTAACTCCTCTTGCAGCTCTCCTGCCTTCTCCCAGGAACCACCTTCTACTTCCTCATGGTACCTGCTCCACTGCCTCTGATCTCTGGCAGCTCTCACCTGCCCTTCCTGACTGAATCAGTCTGCTCTGACTTTCTGGGTCTCCCCCTCACTGGGCCTCTCTCTTCTCAAGATCTCTCCCAGCAGGTTCGCCCCTGCCTCCCATCCCAGAGGATTCCCAGAGAACTTCCTGCTTCTGACCTGTCTCCCTATTCCCATGGAGCCAGCAGGGAGAGCCCCACGTCTACTCTCTGCCACTCTCCTCAGTGATTCCCAAGCCTGCTTTCCTGCACTAGGTCTCTGTATCAATGGATCTCTTTCCTTCCCTGTTCCAGGCCCTGGTGCCCTCTTTAAAACCCTCTTAATTGGCCAAATTGGAGTGTACTGGTAAGGCACAGAAGCATGTGACACAACCCTTGCCTCAAGGAGTTCACAAGCTAGATTACAAAGTGACTGGTGGGTGAATGAGCAGCAAATGAGCAGAGGACGGGAATTAACAACAAAAACAGTAAACAAAAAATGCTGAGTTGGATTGATTTTTATGTTGAATCGCCAAGATCTTCAATCCTGGATCAGCTAGGGCAGGATCACAGGCTCACGTGGAACCCCACTGAAGGACTAAATCCTCAGCACAGCACAAAGTCTGACTATAAATGGCCTATGTTCTGGGGAAGCAAAGATCCAGAAAGGAGAACTCTCCCCACCCTACAGCTGCAGAGGAATAGAAGAAGTGCCACAGTAGCCTAAGGGTTCTAGATTCCCTCACATTGTGCCATAGTCAACAATCCACCCACACAACCCAGTTGCCCTGCATGTGTACCTGCTAGCATGCAGTGCATCTGTGCAGAGCTCTCTGCATCTTCCGGCACAGCAGAATTGCACCAGATGTTCTACTATATTTTTGTATGTGCAGTCCTAGGATCTGACCCTGCACCCACTGAAGTCAATCGCAACACTCCCATAGTGTTGGGTCAGAGAGGAGTGGCAAGATTTGGGCCGAAGTGCGCTCTGACACAGAATATATCTCGAGAAACCATCCATGAATCCAAACAGTAACCAGACAAATGTCTAATGTGAGGAAACCTGTCGATGACAACAGAACTGCCCCCAGGTTTATAAACAGAAGTCTCCACTAATCCTTCGTTGACTGAAACCAATGGCAACAAAAAAAGGCCCTGATTCAGCATTAATGACATGAGAAGTGACACCGGATAAAAACGATCCAATCGTGTGGTCCTTAGCAAAGCTGTTATCTAAAGACATGGGGGGGGGCTTGAATCTGTTCGTAGCTTTACTCTTTTGTGCTTTTCTGGCTGTCTTGTTTGGGTGTTGCCTGACCTTCTGTTTAATTACAAGGGGAAAAGGGGTGTTTTGGCTGAAATCATAGAGGAAAAGTCTATGTGTAGTCTACACGCATGCTATTTATTGTGTCAAGAGACACCATGTACAGATGAAAAAATTTTCAAATGCAATGAGGGGCAATCGGCACCACTTGCTGCATTAAGCTGAGCCTTCCAGCTGGCTCCAGAAGTAACCAAATCTCAGTCATTGCTGTGACAGCTGGTTACATTTGGGATATTCAGCATTCTGCTGCAGGGAGCAGGGCAGGAACAGCTCCTGTTCAGAACAAGGGGGCTTGTTCTGGACGATACTGTGAACATACACTTAGCTCTGAAGCAGAATGAACATTTAATCATGGATTTTGGTGTGGCATTGGCTCCTTGAATGCAGTTCTCACTTGCAAGCATCTTTTTGTGTGGTGTCAAATGCATTTTCTGTTTCTAAATTGTTCTTAGCACTGTCTCCCATACTTTATAGTGTTGGCTATTTTTTTCCTAGAGATGGGAATTTCAGAGTTCTGAGTCCAAAATTACTTCATTTCATAGAATGGACTGGAAGGGACCTCAAGAGGTCATGTAGTCCAATCCCTTGCACTCATGGTAGGACTAAGGATAAGTCTATGCTACCACTTAAGTCAATGTAACTTATGTTGCTTAGGAGTGTGAAAAGGCCACTCCCCTGAGTGACGCAAGTTACAGAGACCTAAGCGCTGTCTACACTGGCATTATGGTGGTGGGAGATGGCAACATGCAGGGAGGGGACCCTACAGCACCATGTGACCAAGTGGGGCCAGCAAACCCTGGCAAAAATCTGGCTTCACCTCTCCGGGGAGGGAGGATCTCAGGGCTTTAGCCCCACAGAATGAGCCTGCTGCAGCTGAGGGCTTCAGTCCTGCTCCTGCAGAAGCCCAAAGCCCCAGCAGTCACCTCCCACAGGGCTGGAGCCCCAAGTCCCATCAAGTGCGCCCCAGCTCTTGAACTTCTGAAGATTGTCATATGCGGCTTGGAGAGTCAGTAAGTTTGGCCACCCCAGCTATATAGGCTAATGCTCTTGGTGGTGGAGGTCTTCAGTTCAGTCCCTATTGACCAAGGTGGTGACCATCACACATGCATCTCACCTTGGTTTTGAAAGTTAGGCTCAATTTGCAAATAAAAATATTGCTGTTCCATGGCAACCATGTTGGGTGTCCCTTGCATTAGCGCTCCCTTCCACCTACAAAACCAAAATGTAACGTTATAAATGTACCTTCCCATTCCCTTCTGCTACACTGTTCACTCTAAGTGTGTGGGAAAGAATGTTGTTATGTTCTCTGGATCCGTCTGCTGTAAGTCACATTAGATTTCTGCTTCTCCTTCTCCTGTCTGCCTTATCCATGTCCATTCCCCTGGCCTTGCTTTATCTATTTTTGTCATGTCACCTGCCCTCTGATCTCCATTTCTTGGAAAGAAGGTATTTCCCCACCAGGCTTTGCCCAGCATGTAAGTCTCTTAGTCCCTGATCCTGCAAGGAATTCTTTGTGTGTGTGTGTGTGTGTGTGTGTGTGTGTGTGTGTGTGTGCGGGGGATACCAATGAAATCAGGGGGAGCATTACACAAGTGCAAGGTTTCACTCGCATGAATTTGATTGTGAAGTGAGTTCTGGCTTCCTGGGACAAGGTACATAGGTGTGTAAGGGGTTCCTGCTGGTCACATGGGTGACCTAGGAGGAGTTCTAAGGAAAGGGGTAACAAGGAATATTATGCTACTGTAGCGGAACTGGTGGCATCTTCTCTCCTCCCAGCTGGCTGAAGTTGGAAAGGCTCATGAGGTTGTTAGCTGGTATTCTGAGTATATCCATTCGTGTTTGGAAATAATGCAAGCCCCGAAGACAAGGATGGGAAGTGACCTACAGCTGGGACTTCATTTGGTGTATCCGCTCATCGGGTTATAGTGCCTCGGCCATTTCTCTGACCGAAGCAAGGGCTTCTCATTAGAACTGGGAGATGCACAATAAGAGTGGCTTGTAGAAAACTAGCTCTGAAGTCAAAAAGGAGCACAGATTTTTTTTATTTGTGTCTCTTGTATATATATTTTAAAGGTAGAGTTGAGGAGCATACTTGTTTGCTTTTCCTTTAAGCTGATAATAATCATTCAAAAACAGTGAAAATTCATCACACTCGCACATGTTCTGTCCAACTTTTAAGTCTGGATTTCAGCATGACGATGACTTTGGATAATAATTTTCTATTTCTACTGGATTGTTCCTGTTTGCCCATGGTACTTATATAGGAATACCACAATCAAATGACCTTGGTTGTTGTTGTTCCAGGTAAAATGGTGCACAAATCTGCTCATTGAAAACATCTGATATCCTCTTCCTGCTTCCCCCAGCAAGCCACCATCAGCATTGCAAAGCTGCTCCAATACCACAGCTGGGAACACCAGGCTGGCATAGAATCGACACAGCTGGCTTCTACTCCATTCTTTTCTTCCCCCCTCCCAAGATAGGGGCCATGTCAGGGGTAGGCAGGGCACATGGCAGAATCGCCTTCCAGTGCACTGATTTCCCAGTTACTCTATTGTCTCTGTGCCAGCTGTCCTTGGGATCTGGGGCATGCAAAGGTGGACAAGAGCCACTTCGTACCCCTATGCCTGGATCTTTGCCAAATGCAGCTCTGCTTCGCCTGCTGACCTGTGCCTCAATCCCTATGTACCCCATCATTTTATTTCCTCTCCATTCACTTATAATGTCTGCAGTGCACTTTTCCACATTCATCCTGCCTCCCGCTCTGCCAGTCTCCTCTGATGCCCCCTGCTTGTTCTCTGGTTGTTCTTAGACAACACACTTCCAGAAATCATTGGAAACTGGTACCAATCCAGTGCCCTGATCTTCAAATCCTTCAGCTCTCCTGAGCGAGGGCTGCTGACTGTGCCCAATACAGGGTGGTTTTAGCATATGAGCAGATGGCCTACTGGACAGGAACACCTGATCCTGACCTGGATCCAAATATGCAGAGATAAAAGGCAGGTGTGTTGCCCATAGTGCCACCTAGCCAGTTGGAGCTTATTTAGCAAGCATTTGATGAAGAAACAGAAGTTTCTGCTCCCCTGTGGCAGGGCTTTGGCACAAGAACAAAGCAATCTTTTTTAGCTGGCTTTCTTTTCCCCAAAGGAAAAAGGATGGAAATAATGTTTAGGTAACACTTGGGTATTGTACATACATTTGATGAGAGGACAATTAATATCCAGACTCTTTCAAAAAGGCAATTGCTGCTTTAGCTTATAAATCACTGGATAGGTAGAGAACGGTCATCTATTAATGTGGCATTTGCAAATGACTGCTTATTGTTTGCGTCCTGGTGGTGTAATTCTATCTGGCCTGAACTTTCCATACAGATTGCATACCTCTGTGGTTATGTATTTGTCTCTATGAGGCTGCCAAATACATACAGTGCAGCATGTGCAATCTGACCTCTACCACAGGCTATACAATTGTGGTTTCAAATCTACTCCCAGAGTTAGCATGTCCAACAATAGTGCTTCCAAGAAAGATCTTGCCACGCTCGATATGCCGATTGGACACAATGGAAAGGACATTTTGGCTTAGCCATCTGGCATAAATGTACTTGTGCTGCTGGTAGTGTATGTTTAGACTGTAGTCAACTGGAAATGGGAGTAGAAGGGCCCCTATATTGTATTTCGGTAACTCTCATTACACCTGACATCTCGTGATTCTATGTGATAAAGATTTCAGGCTTGAGATGAGTGCAGGTTAATTCTAGATGTGGAGAAAGTAAATAAGGCAGTGTTATTCCCTCCTTCTCATAATACAAGAACTAGGGGTTAATAGGGATGCAAATAACATTTTAAAAAAGTAAACCTTTAAACTATTAAAATTGTACTGGTTACATGTTTAACCATTAGCCTTCACTGCCACTCCATGGGGCCGGAACTCACCTACCACCCTGCGGAGTTTAAACGTTCACCGGAATACTTTACCGATAAGACTGATACTTATCGGTTAACTGGTTAACATTTTACACCCTTAGGGGTCACCGAATGAAATTAATAGGCAGCAGGTTTAAAACAAACAAAAGGAAGTATTTCTGCACACAACGCACAGTCAACCTGTGGAACTCTGTGCCAGAGGATGTTGTGAAGACCAAGACTATAACAGGGTTCAAAAAAGAACTAGAGAAGTTTATGGAGGATAGGTCCATCAATGGCTATTAGCCAGGTTGGGCAGGAATGGTGTCCCTAGCCTCTGTTCGCCAGAAGCTGGAAATGGGCGACAGGGGATGGATCACTGGATGATTACCTGTTCTGTTCATTCCCTCTGGGGCACCTGGCATTGGCCACTGTCAGAAGACAGGATACTGGGCTAGATGGACGTCTGGTCTGACCCAGTATGGCTGTTCTTGTGTAGATGCTACATGGGCTACATTATATATCCCAGCAGCACTGAAATCTGCTGATTGCTAACTTGTTGTCACTTACAATATGATTCAACATAAAAAGGCCAATCCTGCAAATCTTTCCTCCCATAGGTAGACCTATTGAAGTCAATGGGACTAATCTTGTGATCAAGGACTTACAGAATCAAGGTGTGATCCTGTTTCAAAAAGAGCTTACAAAATGGAACTAATACTAACTGAATGAAACCAAGCTATTTGCTAACAATGACTCTCCCTACCCCTACACACCTTCTTATCGATAGAAGAAGCAGCTGCTTCTGGACTTGACCTAGAATTGAAAACTTGCGCACTACACAACTGATTTCTGGTTTCTTTATGAAAGTGGCGTATCCATACTACCTAGTGAAAAGGGAAACCTTTCCAAATGTACCCTAACAATCCTGCCTAGATTACATTCTGCTTATGAGTAAGGCCAGGATTTCGTCATGGATATTTTTAGTAAAAGTCAGGGACAGGTCACAGGCAATGAACAAAAATTCACAGAAGCTCTGATCTGTCCCTGACTTTCACTAAAAACAGCCCTGACAAAATGCAGAGGGAGGAGGGTCCAGCACCCTGCCCTGCTGGGGAGCTGGGGGGGTATATCCCCCATCTCCTGTGGGGGGAGCTGTGGGGCATGTTGGGGCTGGGAGGTGGTGGGCAGGACAGCTGGGTGCTGCAGGGGGTCCCCTGCTGCTGCACCCCTGGAGGTGCAGAAAGTCATGGAATCCGTGACTTTCCTGACCTCCGTGACATACTCGTAGCCTTACTTATGAGCAATAGTAATACCATCCTTATTGCAAATGTGCAAAACCAACCATTGTATGCAAGGGCCACATAAAACTGGGATTGGAGTTCCAGATAAGAAATCTAGAGGGCAGATCTATCTAATCTAACCAGGCACTTGCACCACATTCATCCTTTTCTTGTCTGAGCACTTCAGAGTTACATAGGCAGAACCTGACCGATCCTACAATCATATCTGTGTAGTGGGATTCCTGGGTTCATGTGGAGGCCAGCTCGCTTCCAAGGCAGTCTGCCTGGCTGGAGGAGTTCATCCACATGGATCTGGCAGCAGGATTCGGGGTCACACATGGGATTTGAGCCCTATATGTTGATTAACATTTACATCCATTTGTGACTATTCTATTTCTACATGTGTGCACCTCCCATTAACGTTCTCCCCATTAGGTGCCTACTTGATCCCCATAGCATTTGAGTTTCACAGCCTTTACTCTATTTATCCTCACAAGACCCCTTTGAGGTAGGGAAGTGCTATTATCCCCATTGTACAGATGAGAGAACAGAGTCTAAGGGTAACATTTTCAAAAATGGCTCAAGTGCCTGAGGATCTTATGTCCTACTTGCTTTCAGGCTCTTAGGGCCAGCTCTTAAAGGTATTTTTGCACCTAAATATAACCATAGGTGCCTAGTGGGATTTTCACTAAAGGGAGTTAGGTGCCTAGGGGTTTTTGAAAATACTACTAGATGCTTATCTGCCTCTGTAGGCTACTGACTACCTTTTAAAATGCAGCTCTAAGTCACTTTTGAAAATGAGACTTGGGCTCCTAAGTCACATACGTACTTTGGAAAATGATGCTCTACGTAACTTGCAGAAGGTTGCACAGTCTAAAGCAGGGAATGGAGCCCAAGACTCCCATATTCCAGGCTACCATGCTGGACCATCCTCCTCTCTCGGGAGTTAAGCATCTCAATATAAGAAGGAGGAAAAGCATTTTTAGTTTTATGACCCACTTTTACTATAAACTATCTTGCTAACATAATGTTCCAGTTCTAGACACTACTTAACTTCCAGAAAGGCCACTGGTAAAATACTGATCTGAAGAATAAATAACTAACTGGGGAGTGATTCCAGACTTTCAACTACACCGAACCCATCTTGAGCATGTTACATCACATAATTAAGCATCTGTAAATGTGGAAATGTTGCCATATTATTACAAAACTTCTGTAAATATTAATTAAGTATTCCAACAACATTGTTTCCTCACATCAAATATGAGGAACTGCTGTTACTAACTCTCTGCTTTGGACTACGATTACTTATGAATGTTTAAGGGGAAAAATGTGCTGTGTTTTAAGGCCCAAATGTAATTTTTATGGTGTCTCTTTCCTATGATATTTCCCTTAATAGGCTTCTTTGCTCTCCGTAATATTTTAAAGAGGAGCCTCTATTTCAATAAAAGATCCCAACTTTGAGGAAGTCCAGAATCAAATGTGGACATAAAATCTAAACTGGTCGCTCCTTCTCAAAGAGCCAGAAACCAGTTACTCCTAAACTCTGGGGATGTTCAGCTCTGGATCCTGCATTTACAGCTTGGACCAATGTGTCAAGTCCCAAAAGTGCTGCTGTCATCAGCATCGTGTGTTGTAACTTGATACAGGATATTGTCATCACTTAGGCACTATGGTCCAGTGCCTTAGCTATGATCAAGCTGGGCTCACTGCTGCTCAGGAAGGGGCAGCAAAAGAATCATGCCCCAGCCAGGCTGGTCACCCCAGTGCACATTAGCACAACCTGAAGGCTGCTACCAAGATTGAGCTGCTGCCTCTGGCCCCCAGGCGCCACAGAGGTAGCTGGGGATTGCCAGAGTATCAGGCTGCCATGGCCAAGTCCACTTTTCCCTGGCTACATCGGGAGCTCTGATGGGTGGGGGTAGGGGGGCAGCGGAGCTGCTATGATGGTTCTGTGTTCCTATTTCACAAGGCAAAGTCAGGAGAGGAACGCAGGCAAGTGGAAAGCCTTTGCCGTTTGCTGTGTTATGAAACAGAGAATAATGTCACATGCTTACATTTCTGCTTCTGTTTTTCATATGATCATTAAAAGAGGCTGTCTCTTGGCCACCATGTTTGAAATTCTTCATCTCTTGCAAACCACCAGAATTCTTTCCTTGTGCCTTTCACATCTGCATTTTTCTTGCACCCAAAGTACGTATCTATATCTAATCCATGCAGTAGATTCACAAGGAAAGGAGGCACGTGCGCTCACAAATTTTTTAAAAAAAAGATGAAGCAGTTTAAATGTTACTAACAGGGTAGGGGAAATGTACAAACCTCAACATTTGTTAGGTAAATTTTAGAGCATGAATTTAACATTTGAATTATTCTGATTGTTTTATGACACAATTATCCTGCCTCCTGCGATATTTTTGAAAATTAAAGTGAGCTAGTAATTATCCTTTAACTAATACTAAAGCAGGGTTTAATGGCTCGCATGCACTGTATGCTTCACAGCATGACTGCGGTTAGTTTTGCTTTGCTGTTGATTATGGTCTAGCTCAGTGTGTCGGTAAGTATCGGAAATCAGCGATAAATCTTTCTTAACATAGCTAAGTGGGTGAGACAGACCTGGGCCAAGTGCTGTGCAAACTGCACAAATGAGTTTGTTATTCACAGCATGAAAGGACGTCGATGGATCCTTTAGGATCTCAAGTATCCTGTGATTCATCGTACAATTATGACAGAATAATTTCTCTGCCATAAACAGAAATTTTAATATCTTAAGAACAGACTTAAATTTTGCCATAATGTACAATCCTGAAATTCATACTCTCTCCCACCCCCAGAGATAAGGGAAGTTTTGGTTGAGTAATGGCTGCAAGCCGCTCTATCTTTACTCATGGGAGTAGCCCCATTGCCTACAGAATCAAGCCTTTCTGCTCCTAGAAACTTCAGTGTTCTCCCACATACTGTTGTGTATTTACGGGTAGGCCCATACTTTGCCCTTTGGTATGTCAGCACAACTCCCATAAATATCAGCCAGGGACTTGAAGTCAATGAGAGTAGCATGCATGCATGTTTCCAATGCAGTCAGGCCCTATGCGAAGCCATTAGCATTAAGAGGGTGCTTTGTGTAATCTGACACAAAGACCTCATTTCCATTGCTAAATTTTATGACAATGAAATACGCAGCTTACTGCAGCACATTAAAACTGTCGTCTTCAGGCGAGATCTTCCAAACAGCTCAGCAAAACAGAAAATCTGCCCATTGGTGTCACAAGAGGAGCTTTTGGGTGAGGAGTATCTTTCAAAAATCTCCCCTCTACCCCAGGCTGTATTTGCCCCGTTAGTGAGTGCAGAATTTGGCCCTTCTTTTATTTAACTGTATAAATATACTCCTTACAAATGACAGTTGCATAATAAATTTTGGTTAAATGAGATTAAACCTTAAATTTTTTCACTGAACTCCGGATAATTGCTGAATAATATGCATGTATTATCATGGCTCACACTCAAAGGGTCTTTAATTATTTTTTTGGCATCTGAGGAAAGGAAAAGAAGTGCCCAGCTAATAGAGAACATGTAATCAGTCTGTGTTTGTTTTAGTGCATCCTGGATTTGTGGAAGATACTGACAAGAGATGTTGCCTGGGGTATATTGACCTTTGTGCACAGAAAGAAGTTACAGCTCACCAGACTAATAGTGTAAAACAAGAGAGCTGCTTGTCTTTAGATTATGACCCGGTCACTTAAAGCATGTGGGAAAAATGTGTTCAGATAAAGGCTACAAAATTGTTAACACTTTTAATTATGTTTAGATTATAGACCATTATACTGCTAGCAGAGCCTAAGTTATTGAAAATCTTATCAGCTGCCATTCAGTGAATAGCCTAGCTAATAATGCACTTGGTGGAGTCTCTTCATGTATTCATTCATGGTGTTTGTCCATCCATGCAGCCCTAGGAGTATTCTTTTGAAGCATCAGTCTGATCTTAATCCTGACCAACAATAGCTGTTTTATTCAAGTTATTCTTTATCACATAGTACTTAAAGAAATTATTTCCTTGCAATAATTTTCAGAGACGGTGTATGTAGATGAAGAGTGAGGTTTTTTTTTTAAATAGTCATTCTGGGTTCCATCCATTCATCGATTACATTTTTTAAAGCAGCTAAAATTGCAGTGATGTGGAATTTTCTTACAATATCATTGTCTGATAATTTTTTTAAAAAAAAATTTAAAATCTTTTGTGTGAAGGCAACAAATGGAGAATGGGAGAAGTATACATAATTTAAATATACTCTCAACATCAGGTGAGAAACTAAGCACTTAGTGTAAAGTTATTGAAATTAAAAGGGAAAATGAAAGATGTTCACTTCTTGTGTATAGGCGATTGCTCTTTTATTCAAGTGAACAATGGCTAATATTGCAAAACATCAAGGCTAACCAGAGAGAGATGTGTAATGAAACACTTAACACATCCAGGTCTAACCATAATACCCTATGGAATTCAATTAACTTGGTATCTACAAAGTTTGAGTCAGAGGTTTGGTTTGGTACCCAAAGAAATGATCTGGGGAAAAAAATCACGGCCTGGAGCAGCAGGAAGTTTTTTGTTTTGCCTGCATTAGCATTCAGCATCCTTGCCCACTGTATGGAGAGAACTAAATCCCTGTGAACTGAGAAGGGGAGACCAAGATGGAATGAAAAGGAACTAGGAGAAAAGAGAGGGACTCTTGCAACTGTGCTGTAGACTCTTGTGGAAAATGCTCCATATCTACAAGAAAAGGACCAGCTGTGCACAGATAGAGCTCTATATACCTGGCAAATGCTTGTTTGTTATCTTTGTTACCTAGCTGTACCCAGATACTTTGGGGGAAGGTCAAGGGGGGGTCCACCCCAGACAATGTTCAGAACAAGAAGCAACGACCAGTCATCTGGTAATGAAGTTACTTCTAGAACTAGTTAGAAAAGGTTTTCTCCCTCCCCCAGGGACATTTTTTTGGCTTTTTATAACCCCCCACCCAACTAAAATCTGAAAATTTCAGTTGCCAAAACTCAAAGTTTTCTACGAATTTTTTTCAGTTTTGGTTTTCTAGTGAAAACTGGAAATGTTCAAGGAAAGCAGATACTTTCCACCCAAAAAAAAAATGTTTTTAGTCAAAAATCTAACTTTTCATTGGAGGGAAAAGTTTCACTGTGAAATTCTGGACCAGCCTTGGCTATTTCCCAGGAGACATGGTGCCTCTTTTAAATATTGTCCAACACTATTTGTGGCAATTCAAGGAAATGGCATCCTCAGCTGATATTTTTTTTTCTTCTTGCAGGGGCTGTATGCAGAAAACGGGAGGCAGAATGGATGAACTGAAGTAACAGTGGAGTACCAGGGCAGAATAGCGCCCTGTGAAAATAAATGCAAGCACAGACATACACACAAAAACACACACACGATCCTTGCTCTTGATGATCACAACTCCAGCAGTCTACTCCATACTTAACTTGCATTATAAGGACACAACCAAAGTCTATGAATTTGCAGGTGCCTGGCAAGTGGCTTACTCTGGCACAAAAATTGGCCAGTGTACATCTCCTAAGAACATCAGAATGGCCATACTGCATCAGACCCAATGGTCCATAGACCCAGTATCTTGTCTTCTGTCAATGGCTGGTGCCAGATGCTTCAGAGGTAATGAACAGAACAGAGAAATTATCGAGTCATTCATCCGCTGTCAGCCAGTCCCAGCTTTTGGCAGTTAGAAACTTAGGGACGCATAGAGCGTGGGGTTGCATCCCTGACCATCTTGGCTAATAGCCTCTGATGGACCTATCCTCTGGGCATTTATCTAATTCTTCTTTGAACCCAGTTATGTCTTTGGCCTTCACAACATCCCCTGGCAATGAGTTCCACAGGTTGACTGAGCATTGTGTGAAGAAGGATTTCCTTATATTTGTTTTAAATCTGCTGCCTATTAATTTCATTGGGTGCCCCTCGTGCTTGTATTATGTGAACGGGTAAATAACACTTCCTTATTCACTTTTTCCACTCCATTCACGATTTCATAGACCTCTGTCATATTCCCCCCCATGCTCACCCCATCTCTTTTCTAAATTGAAAAGTCCCAGTCTCTTTAATCTCTTCTCATATGGAAGTTGTTCCATACCCCTAATCATATTTGTTGCCCTTTTCTGTACTTTTTCAAATTCCTTTTTGAGATGAGATGACCAGAACTGCACGCAGGATTCAAGGTTTGGGTGTACCAGGGATTTATATAGTGGCATTATGATATTTTCTGTCTTATTATCTATTCCTTTTCTAATGGTTCCTAACATTCTATTAGCTTTTTTGACTCCTGCTGCACATTGAGCAAATATTTCAGAGAACTATCCACAATGACTCCAAGAGCTTTTTTTGAGTGGTAACAGCTAATTTAGACCCCCCCCCCCATCATTTTGTATGTAGAGTGGGATTATGTTTTCCAATGGGCATTACGTTGGATTTATCAACACTGAATTTCATCTGTCATTTTGTTGCCTATTCACCCAGTTTAGTGAGATTCCTTTGTAATTCTTTGTAGTCCTATTTGGACTTAACTCTCTTGAGTAATTTTGTGTCTCCTAGGTTTTGTGTGTCTTGCCTGAATACAAAAGCATCACATTCCACATTCTCTTGAGGTGGACACAGTCATGCATTTGATATGGCTCATCTTATTTAACTGTTTAAATATTAAGATCTGTAAAGTGATAGAGCACAATAGCCCTTCCAACAAATACCTAGCAGTATCCCAGTCCAGCCCCCAGTCATTGGCCATATAGACCCCACTGTATAAATATGGCCCAACCCTTCAAATCTAAGTCACTAGGTGCAGGCAATTTCTGCAGCATCGGGCCTCTACAAAGTTCTTTTGTTTGCTACAGAACTATAGCTTACAGATGGGTCTATGGTTGGCTTGCTTTTAAAAGGGTACAGCACCACCATCTCCAGTGGAGTTATGCCTCCTTACAGCAGCTCTGAATGTTTCATGATGGGCCTAGTCATGATTGGAGCCAGAGTGCTCATTACCATGCAGAATTGAGCCCAATGACCTATTCAACTGCTGACTCAACCATAATTCTGATAGATGTCATTGGAGCCAATGAGAATTTTGACTTTGTAAGGAGGTCAGGACAAAGCCCCCAGTATTATGGGTTGGGAAAATTTCTGAATTATTTTTCATAGTCCACGCTTGTAAGGTCTTTATCAGAGAATATTCTCTTTCCTTTGTGAGCATAAAAGATTAATACAAATGTGTGTCTAAGGAGTACAGATTGCTTTTCCAATGACAATTAAACCACCGGGGCACTTAATCTTGTAGATTACACATGCACAGTTAATCATGTGGATTACAAAGATACAGATATTTAATGAATAATGTAATTGGAAAAGTTTTGTTGGAATGTGGCTATTTAAATGACTTTCTACTGCAAATACTGGGCCAACTTTGTCTCCTGAGGTAAGATCTCTTCTAGGATTAATGCATCCCATAGTCTTATTGAACAGATTGACTTCAGCCTTTATGCAATTAACTAGAACATGAAATAGTGACAAATAGATGTTTCTCTCTCAAATACAATTAATTCTGTTTCATTTTCTCTTATCTTTTCATAGATTTATTTCTCTGAAATGGAAGAACCGCTGGAGAGAGAAAGCACATGGAATGTGGGGACAAAACTATTCTCAACATGAGAAGATTTGGAGGAAAATATTTTTCCATGGGGTAAGAGGGTAAATCAACATTGCTTTAATAATCTCTCCCTCCCTCAACCAAATCTGTACTTTAAGGAAAAAATCTTTTAAAAATGTATATTTTTCTGGTCTCATTTCACCCATGGTGAGAGGACTGTCATTTTCATGTCACCAGAGCTGGGTTGACTTTCGCTCTTTTTTTTTAATCTGAAGAATATAATCAATTTACCACATCTTCAAATACATTCTTGATTTGCAGAATAATTTTAGTAAAAAAATTTGTGCATGATCAGGTTGTTGTGAGTATTTTTCAAAATGTGAACAGACTGTTTTCAGTTGGTCACATGTTATGTTTTTGTTCTGACTGGGGCCCCACCATGTCTCTTCAGAACAATCAAGCTTAACTTTGACTACAATGGGACTTAAAAACATGCTTAATTTTAAGTACTTGCTTAAGTATTTCCCCAAATAGGACTGGATTTAAGCACATGCTGTAATGCTTTTCTGAACTGGGGCCTGGATAAAGATAAGTCTTAAAATTAGAGCCCTAATCCTGAAAATATGTAACTTTACTCATGTGTCTAGTGCCACTTATTACAATGGGACTTCTGACATGAGCAGAATTAAATATATGTATAAGTGTTTGTGGGAACAGGGCTTAGAATTTCAAGTGCTCTACTCAAATTTTGACAGGTTTCAGAGTAGCAGCCGTGTTAGTCTGTATTCGCAAAAAGAAAAGGAGTACTTGTGGCACCTTAGAGACTAACAAATTTATTAGAGCATCATGAAGTGAGCTGTAGCTCACGAAAGCTTATGCTCTAATAAATTTGTTAGTCTCTAAGGTGCCACAAGTACTCCTTTTCTTTTTACTCAAATTTTATACATGTAAACTTTGCCTTTCATTAGTATTCTCCCATGTTCATTTAAAAGACTGTGCTTCTGTGACATTAATAGCAAGAACGTTTGTATGTAATATATTCAGAAAACTACACAGTTGAAAAATGGACTCATTTAAAAGCTAGAATAAGTATTCACAGGAAAACACCATAAAGCTGGGTGAATACTGGCAGATTATTTCTGTTTCAACACATTTGTAATAAAAAACTATTTTGGTGGGGTAGGGGGAATAGTGTTAACTCACTCTTTTTGGATAAGATATTAACTACGTAGACTGTTTCTTTATTGATTTTGGCATGTTGATTTCTACTTAATACCCACAATGCTTAATTAAATTAGTTATGCTGCTAGCAGGTAGAGTAACAACTGATTAAGATATTTCTGAAATATTTCTCTTCAGTTGTATAACTAAGTCATAAATATTTACATTGCAGTTATCAGTAAAATATATTTTTCTGAAAGTACCAATAACAACTCAATCCCTTAATTAAGATATAAAACAGCTGTTTGGTGGCACTTCCAGAAACATTTCTCTTTGACTGATAACCTGAAGAGCAGATAATTTACTTTAGGCACTTTTAAATAATTCTCAAATTTTTTGGAAAGACGTTTTAAATATGAATCTTATATAAATGCAAATCAGTACTTGCGGTAGTTTTTCCCCAAGATTATAAATGTTGTTGTTTGTTCGCACGGTCTCAGACTTGTGAATGATTATAATAATGAATGACTTATTATTAGGAGTAACATTTTAAAATGTGTATTGGGGTAGCACCTAAAGGACTCATTCAAGTTAGGCCTCATTGTGCTCATTGCTGTACAAATACATTGTAACATTTATGGTTGGTCATTTTATAGAACTTTTCACTAAATTCTGTATCCTTTTTTATATCGGCTTGGTACCTGTCAAGAGTTGGAATGGTCAATTAACTGACCATTGTTTGTGCTTATAACATTTCTAATGGCTGCTGGTATAAACCCTGGAAACCACTTAGTAATTCTTTAACAGTAGTTAATGACCAGTCTCTTAGCTGAGAGCTCAGAGCAAAGCAGGTTAAACTCTTCTGAACTGATTGTTAATCCCAAACCAAGAGATCGATGCTACCATGAACTTCATTCAGCAATTAAAAAATGCAGTGAGATTGGGAATGGTGGGAAAATATGGTCCTTCCATAATTGCCCATGTGCAGTAGTTGTCTATAGTTTGAAAACAAGCAGACTCCAAGTCAAAGCCCCTTTTGCGATTCTAAGTGAATTCTGGTGGAAATTTCTTCTCAGAGACATTGCCGACTGGGGACATTCCTATAGTAACACTAATAATTTTTTTCTACTGCAAGGCAAAATTACATATGCTACTTACATTTTTTCATTTGTAAGTTTAAAAGACAAGCCCTCAGCTAGTGTAAACTGGCTTGGATTCTTAGGACTTCTCCCAGGAACTTCTGCTTGGGCTAGGTTTTTTTAAAAAAGGTGGACATGAGGGTGGAGGGAGACTTGCTCTTGTGACTATCAGTCTGGATCAGGCCCTAAATGGGTGGAAGCCATGAATGAGTCTTTATTATGGTTGGTTGGAAATTTTCTATCCAAATTGTGGACGGAAAATTGAGTTTTTGATTAAACAACATTTTTTTGTGAAAACTACCTCCTTTCTTTGGAACCCCTTGATATTTTGTGTGATTTTTTAAAAGCCTGAAAACTGAAATATTTCCATTCAAAATGGCATCACTATGCATCATGGGAGGTATAGTTCAGGTGCCTAATACAGTAGAACCTCAGAGTTACAAACGCCAGAGTTATGAACTGACCGGTCAACTACACACCTCATTTGGAACCAGAAGTATGCAATCAGACAGCAGCAGCAACCCCCCACCCCCAAAAAATAAAAAAATAAAAGACAAAAATAAATAAAGTAAATACAGTACAGTACTGTGTTAAATGTAAACTTAAAAAAAAAGATTTGACAAGGTAAGGAAACTGTTTCTGTGGTTGTTTCATTTAAATTAAGATGGTTAAGAGCAGCATTTTTCTTCTGCATAGTAAAGCTTCAACACTGTATTAAGTCAATGTTCAGCTGTAAATTTTTGAATGAACAACCGGAATGTTTTTGTTCAGCATTACGAACAACCTCCAGTCCTGATGTGTTGGTAACTCTGAGGTTCTACTGTAGTCGGATTTTCCTTTGCAACGCAGGTGCTCTGGCCAGATAGTTCCCAGGACTCATTGTGGCATGGTTCTCCTATTCACAACCTCTGCTGGCTAGTTTTGGATCAAAATATTTCTTTTCCAAAATTTGCTGAAAGGGTGATTTTTTTTTAAACCCATCTATTTTCTGACTATCTCTAGATTTAATGCTGCAAGGATTTCTGCTCAGCAGTTCTTTGGCTGTTGAAGAGAGCATGCTGCTTAGAGCAGCTTCTCCCAGGCTCACTCTAATATACCCCTTCAAAACCAATGAGCCTCATGTACATGTTGGTAATCTGGAAAGTCTTTCTTGGGCACACAGGTTCAATGGGGAGCGGGACATGTGACTCTAGACACCCTTTCTACCTTATGTTCCTCTCATTTACTCCCCAATGCTATGTGTGACTTCAACACAAAAGAATCTAGGCTAAGAGGCAATATATCTTTAAATGTATTTTGTTTTTACTTGCGGTTATATGAAACATTATTTGCTTTTTTGGATTTATGTTAGCCTAAATTTAATTTTCAGTTACCCATCTGGCAAATGAATTTACTTGGTCTGGATATCTATTAAGGAAAAGATCTTAATTTCAACTCTTAAGCAGAGTGCTTAGTTTGATTAGGAGCAATGTTTCCCCATTAACTGCTTTACTTTGGACTATTAGACATAGTTGTACCACAGCCAAGCGCTTCCATGCAGCATCAGGAATTTACTTCGTACATGTGTTCACTCCTCCCTGTGGGATTACCTTTCTCCTAAAATCTAGCCTGGAGAGAAACTTATTACTAAAATGACCTTGGCATTCTGTATAATATTTCCTTAATTTATACTTCTTGGGTTCTTTTGGAATTCAGCTCCAGTGGAGTTGTGTCCAAAACTGTGAGCAAAACCTAACTTTATAGCCACAGAGCTTTTGCATAAAAATCACAATTTACAGAGTTAGCAATTTAAGCAATTATTGGATGTATGCCATGATACAGAAGAGAAATTGGTTATCAACTCACTTTGTGTATTCAGATCTTTATTACTCTGTTGGTGAGTGTTGATACTATAGAAAGAGGGAAGTTTTTTAAGCTTGGAAATGAATTTGTAATCATGGTTGGTCAAAACATCAAAAAAATGCTGGATACATACATATATATATATTGACCATTAAAAAAAATCAGTGCAGTCGTCAGGCTTTATTATGTGATAATAAATAATTTTCTCCAGAGTAAATAGTGATTGTTATGGAATCATAGTCAACTATCAAAGCAGAGCTTTTTTAATGCTTGGGGTGAAATCCTGGACTTATTGCAGTCAATGGCAAAATACCTATTGTCTTCACTATAGCTGTGTTCTTCAAAAGACACAGGTTATTATAGTGGAACTTCACTAATGATACTAGAGTCAGTGGGAGTCTTCAATGAAATTTGGTTCGGGCCCAGGAAGATGCAAAAATGTTTTCAAATTAGCAAGTGAGGAGCCGGCCAAAGGGAGCTGTGGGGGCGGCACTTGCAGACACAGGCAGTGCAGGGAAACCCGCTGTCCCCCTCCCCCTCCCAGGGGCTGCAGAGATGTGCCAGCAGCCAGCTGCTTCCCAGAGTAGCATGGGACCAGGACAGGCGGGCATCCTGCCTGAGCTCCACTGCGACACCGACCGGGAGCCACCTCTGGTAAGCGTCTCCCAGCCGAGCCTGCACCTCACACCCCCTCCTGCACCCCAATCTCCTGCACCAGCCCAGAGCCCTGCACCAAACTCCCTCCCAGAGCCCACACCCCTCACCCACTTCTACACCCCAACCCCTTGCCCCAGCCCGGTTAAAGTGAGTGAGGGTGGGGGAGAGCAAGTGGCGAGGGACGGGGGAATGGAGCGAGCAGGGCAGGGCCTCAGGGAAGGGGATGGGCCTCAGGGAAGGGGTAGGGTAGATCCTGCATTGATCTTAAATTCAAAAAGTGATATTGTGCGTAAAAAGGTTGGAGATCCTGATAGATTATTTTTATCTTATGTTTAAAATCCTCCCTTAGAAGACTATTCCTGTGCTTAATTAACCTTTACACTTAAGTTAGATATTGGGAAAAACTTTCTAAATCTCCCTTGCTGCAGATTAAGCCCATTACTTCTTGTTCCACCTTCAGTGGTCATGGGGAACAACGGATCACCATCTTCTTTATAACAGCCCTTAACCTATTTGAAGACTATTATCAGCTCCCCCCTCAGTCTTCTTTACTCAAGACTAAACCTGACCTTTAACTTTTCCTCATAGCTTAGGTTTTCTAAATCTTTTATCATTTTTTGTTGCTCTATCTTGGACTCTTTTCAATTTGTCCAAATTTTTCTTAAAATGGCACCCAGAATTGGACACCGTATCCAGTTGAGGCCTCTCCAGTGCTGAGAAGGGCAGGATAATTACCTCCTGTGTCTTACATACGACACCCCTGTTAATACACCCCAGAATGACATCAGTCTTTTTACCAACTGCATCACATTGTTGGCTCATATTCAATGTGTGAACCACTATAACCCTAGGTCATTTTCAACAGTCCTACCTCCTAGCCAATTGTTCCCCATTTTGTATTTGTACATTTGATTTTTTTTCTTCCTAAGTGAAGTATTTTGTACTTGTCTTTATTGCGTTTAATCTTGTTGATTTCAGACCAATTCTCCAATGTATCAAGGTCATTTTGAACTTGAATCCTGTTCTCCAAAGTGCTTGTGACACTTCCCAGTGGGGTGTTATCCACAAGTGTTATAAGCATAATCTCCACTCCATCATCCAAGTCACTAATGAAAATATTGAATGGGACCAGACTCAGGACTGACCCCAGTGGGACCCCACTACAGACGTCCTCCCAATTTGACAGTGAATCATTGATAACTAATCTTTCAGTGCAGTCTTTCAACCATTTATGTGCTCCCTTTATAGTAATTTCACCTAGACTAGATTTTGCTAGATTGTTTAACAATATCATGTGGGACTGTGTCAAAAGCCTTACTAAAATCAAGATATAGGACACCTACAATTTCCACCCACCCACTAGGCCAGTAACCCTGTCAAAGAAGAAAATTATTGGCATGATTTGTTCTTGACTCACCTCAGTCCCTGGAAAAATCATGGAGCAGGTCCTCAAGGAATCCATTTTGAAGCACCTGGAGGAGAGGAAGGTGATCAGGAACAGTCAACATAGATTTACCAAGGGCAAGTATCAGGGGGTAGCCTTGTTAGTCTGTATCCACAAAAACAACAAGGAGTCTGGTGGCACCTTAAAGACTAACAGATTTATTTGAGCATAAGCTTTCATGGGTAAAAACCCTGAAGAAGTGGGGGTTTTACCCATGAAAGCTTATGCTGAAATAAATCTGTTAGTCTTTAAGGTGCCACTGGCCTCCTTGTTGTTTTTGTTACCAAGGGCAAGTCATGCCTGATCAACCTGATTGCCTTCTATGATGATGGATATGGGGAAAGCGATGGATGTGATACACCTTGATTTTAGCAAAGCTTTTGATATGGCCTCCCACAGTATTCTTGCCAGCAAGTTAAAGAAGTACAGATTGGATGAATGGACTATCAGGTGGATAGAAATCTGGCTAGGTCATCGCGCTCAATGGGTAGTGATCAACGGCTCAATGTCTAGTTGGCAGCCGGTATGAAGCGGAGTGCCCCAGGGGTCGGTCCTGGGGCCGGTTTTGTTCAACATCTTCATTAATGATCTGGATGATGGGATGGATTGTACCCTCATCAAGTTCACAAATGACACTAAACTGGGCGGAGAGGTAGGTAAGAGATAGGGTCCAGAGTGATCTAGACAAATTGGAGGATTGGGCCAAAAGAAATCTGATGAGGTTCAACAAGGACAATGAGGCCTGCGCTTAGGATGGAAGAATCCCATGCACTGCTACAGGCTGGGGACCAACTGGCTAAGCGGCAGTTCTGCAGAAAAGGACCTGGGGATTACAGTGGACGAGAAGCTGGATATGAGTCAACAGTGTGCCCTTGTTGCCAAGAAGGCCAATGGCATATTGGACTGCGTTAGTAGGAGCATTACCAGCAGATCATGGGAAGTGCTTATTCTTATTCTTCAAATAAAGTGCTTATTCGGCACTGGTTAGTCCACATCTGGAGTATTGCATCCAGCGTTGGACCCCTTACTACAGAAGGGATGTGGACAAATTGGAGAGAGTCCAGCGGAGGGCAACAAAAATGATTAGTGGGTTGGGGCACATGACTTATGAGGAAAAGCTGAGGGAACTGGGCTTATTTAGTCTGTGATTATTTAATTATTTAGAACTTTGTTTGCCTGTGTGTGTTGGGGGACAAATTTGTGCCCATACAGATAGAAAATACATGTTTCCATTTTGATATTACATACATTTTGCATGAACAAATGTGACTACATACATGTGTACGTGCCTTTATTAGTCCTCCGCCTTCAGAAAACATGGCCATGAGTGCACATCACTAATTTTATTTCATCTTTTGCACTGGGAAGGAATTTTATATTCATTTCATATATTCTCATTCACTGCACTGATTACATAAGCTTCCCCTATAACTTAGAGAACTTCTTCTCCTCTCCCCAACTCTGTCACTGCAATTCATGTAGTTTAAGTATCAGCTAGTCTACTATCAGCAAGAAGTAGATGCTTGGGGTTTCAGTGTATCGTTGAGGACTGAATGACAAGACAACAAGAAGACAAAGAGTGCACTTAGGAAAAAAAATGGAGACAATTTAACCTCCAGATTTATCTTCCTATAGCTGCCGCCTCTAAGAACAGCTATGGATGACAAGACTAATAACAAGAATCTGTGATCCCATTGTCTTTCAACAGAGAGTCTATTCTATTGCATTATTCACAGCCCAGGCGCCAGTTGAAGGAAGAGAAACACCTGGGATTCAAGCATTGAAAAACCCATTTAAAGGGGAAATACATGCTCAGATGGTAAAAGGTCATGGAAAAAGAGCTAGGGAAGCAGCTGAAGCTAGTAGTGGGGAGGCGCAGACATAACTGGAAACAATACTATCCTAGAGCCATGGGCCATGCGAGAAACCATCCCATTTGTTGTCACCCCGTAGTGTAGTAGTATCAGGCTAGATCAGGGGTTCTCAAACTTCATTGCACTGCAGCCCCCTTCTGACAAAATTATTACATGACCCCAGGAGGGGGGACCGAAGCCCGAGCCTGCCTGAGCTTCGCCGCCCTGGGTAGGGGTTCCAAAGCTGAATCCCAAGGGGTTTCAGCCCTGGGTGAGGGGCCTGTAACCTGAAACCCACTGCCCAGGCCTGAAGTCCCTGGGCTTCGGCCCCGGGCCCTAGCAAGTCTAAACCATCCCTAGTGACCCCATTAAAATGGAGTCGTGACCCACTTTGGGGTCCCGACCCACAGTTTGAGAACCGTTGATCTAGATGGCCTCCGAATGCCTCTCACCTAGATATAGAGCAGGCAACGTGAAAGTGAGGGGACTGAAAAGAGCAACAGTCAATTTTTATTGCAGCCCTGATGTGTTGTGCAAGGTGAAATGAAACAATAGCCCTGAGAGAGAGCCACCGCTGGCCAGCCACTCCACAGAGCAGGACCAATGCAGAGCTGATCTGCAGATGTGAGCAAACCAATCGGGAATCTGAGGAAAGCAGCTGATTCATATTAACATGTTCCATGTCCGGCTTCTCCGCCCCTAAAAAAGGCCATCCCCGGCTTCATAAAAGTCTCACACTGAGGTTAACGCACAGCGCTGGGCAAAATTTTCCAGACAAAGCCTTTTCCAGTGAAAAATGAGGATTTGGTGACACCAAAATGTTTTGCAAGTTCACGTTGGTTTTTCTGAATTGTTCGTTTTGGGGGAGGGAGTGAAAAGGCAAAACCTTTAGATTTTTTGTGTGTGTTTGAAATGACTTTTCATCTTGAACATTCCTTAATTTTTTAAAAGCAAAAACTTTTAAAAATAGTCAACATTTATGAAAGGTTTCATTGGACCTGAAGGGAAGTTTTTCCAGAATCATCAGTGAATTTAAGAGTCTGATCTTCACACAGCGCTACTAATGCCTTCTCTTTTGATAGCTGAGCTGTCATATTAACATCACCATGGATATTTGTTCAAATGAGCCATTAAAGTCCATCTCACCAACCTGAGCGTATCACCTAGTTTGCCAGCTCTGCCCTACCCAATCCAGCTTCTAGAAAATGTGCAATTTTTGGTATCAAAAGACTTTGAACAACAACAACAACAACAACAACAAAAAGCATTGCTCATCAGCTGCAACTGATAAAACAACCATTTGTCGTGACATTTAACTCCAAGTATCTAAACCCTGGATTCATGCTGTACTGCGGTACTAATATGGAATCAGCACCCTCCGAGACCTGTGTACTTGGAAGCACACGAAGCCTAAATTTGGCAAGAAGACCACCACCTTTCTGGGCTGAAATCTGTAGCAAACTAAAGAGCTGCATCTGTATGAGGTTCGGACAGAAAATAAGGGGTTTCCCCCCCAATTCAACTACATGTTATAGTTTGTGATACTTAAGCCCGTATTTCCAAAAGACCTCAGCAAATGGCTAGAATTTCCAGGAGCATTCGTTTCATACATTCCTGTGTCTTTGCCTTTCCGTACCTTTTTAGGTTGCTGCCAAATGCTCCAGTTTCTGGAGGGTTGGGTGCTGACTTGCCACACAAGTAAGGCTCCCTAGAGCCTCTCTGCCCTCTCCTCTGCTTCGAGCTGGCGAGAGGAGATGAGAGGTTCTTCCACATCTGCTGAGAAGTCATCAGGGACAACAGTGGCAAGGTAGGAGATGGGGAACAGCGAACTGCGGTGGAAGGTTGGAGCTAACAAGTGGGAGTTAGAAGTGGTCATGAGGGGAGAGTAGCCACGTACTGGCTGCAATGTCCTGTGGTGAAGGAAAGGCCAGACAAGCTCCCTTTTATTTAAATGGATTTCATAGCACTAATAGTGGTGGGAGCACCTGGATATAAAAGTGAGCTACACGGGCAATTATTTCCCCCCTTTATTTTTGTGTAGCAGCTGTGCGCTGTGTCTGCTTTCTGGGACTGCCCTGTCAATATTTCCTGAGCAGCTGGTGAAACAAAGCTACTAATTAATAGTGTAGCAAGGCAGTCAGTTCCCTCCACAGTCCATCTATCATGCAGTGCCCCTTTCTGATTTTTTTCCACATATGAGACTCACCTATCCCGGCCAGGACTATGTTGAGGTTCCCAGTTCCATCCCTAAACTTAACTCTTTTGGCCTTCAGTGCAATAGACAGTGGAAATCAAATGAGAACGTATTCTTATACTTTAAAATATGTGAAAACTCATGGTCCCTGATCTTAAATTGTATTAGACTAGTTCTGCTGGACCGCTGCATGAGCCTATGCTTCTGAAAGGCTGCATGGACTCGGGGTCAAACGCCCATCTGAGGAGACTTGATGTTTAATGTACAGTTATCAGGATCAAAGTGGTATGTGGAGTAGTTGTTGAAAGTCCATCTTCCAGGAAAGTCTGGGATGCAGCTACTTTATTAGCTGTGATGACTTTTGATATCTCAAGAGGCTAACCCTTCACACCTGACAGGGAAGACTGTCTCCTGAAAAAGTAGAGACAGTTTATCTTGATAAATAACTTGGATACAACACAAAGGCCATTTGCTGGCTACGTACCTGCAATTGTCTGCAGTCAAAAAGGGGTAAGACTAAATTTTGAGTGGGTCTGTCTGTAACCTGATTATGTGCTGCTGATAAAGTCGTAATCAAAGAACTAAAACTCTTTTGAAGTTCAAAGGAACTCTGTGTTCATACAGATATGTACAATGGATCTGATTATGGCAAATGATCGGAAGGTGTCTCATAATGGCAAATATAACTTGGGTAACACACAATGGGTCAAAGTCTAGGAATGACAGGACTTAATGCTACTTCAGAGTGCCGTGGGTTGGAAAAATAGATAATTGGTTCACTCAAGACAATTTCCCCTCCATTGATCAAAAACTTTCTAAAACTGAGTTTAAGATTCGACGGGGTGAGACGGATACTGTCCTAGGAATAAGACAAATGCTTTATGTCATGACACCACGCTGATTTCTATCAAGGCAGGAAAGGTTCTCTTTATATTTTTTGGTAACAATTTTTCTTTACAAATTTGGCCCAGGCCAGAAAGAACCCTACTCTGTATTTTCATTAGGCTTCATGTTGCATGGTTTTAACTTTGTCCTACTAGACATAAATATGAGTATTTGTAAGTTCTCAATGACCAACTGGCTTTCCTTAGAAGGCACACGCTGACCAAAATCGTAACCCTGTCTGTCTCTTGAGAGGAGCAGACAGAGGGAGCTGTTATCATAGACCACAAAGTTCAAGGAGTCCTTGCCTTAAGATGAAGGCAAGACTGATGATTGCATGCCAAGGTCAGTACTGACAGGGCATGCGGGCGTGGATGACAGTATTTGCAATGGCTATACAAGAACTTAAACAGGCTGGTACCAAAATGCCACACAGCTTAAAGACAATGAATTATGGTTTTGAGAACTATTTTTGAAGCCCAAATTATGGCTAGGATGCACTAGAATGGAGAGATCTCACTTGGAAACCATCTGTCAAGGATACCTGCTCAGGGGACAGCTATGATGTGATTATAAGGCCTTGGGGAGCACATGGAGAGGAGCAAAGTATGAAGTCTGTTGGGGAGGAGATTTTCTCCTCCTTCATGTTTTCCACAGTGGGGCCCTGACCCTGCTCGGAGCTACTGTAATAATGATAGCAGCCCAAGCGAGAGGGTCACTTGGTGTCATGGGCCTATGGTCAAGAGACCCTAGTAGAGGTGTACTAGGGGAGGGAGGGGCACAAGCTTCACTATTCCAAAGCAGCTTTCCATCACCCCCAGTACCTAGTGAAATCATTATGCCTTTCAAAGAAAGTTCCTCCAGGAACTGCCGCAGTCCCTCCCCAGCCCAGCATGACATAATCTTACTCCTAATGTAGGGTATTCTTTCTCTCTCTCTCTTTCTTTTCCCTCCCTTCAATGCCAGGGAGTGAGGATTCCAAATCACAGCTAGAAAAGTCGCTTTCCAGTACACTTTGTGCTGTGTCAGAACGTTCGGTTGTTGTTCTTCCTCTGTCAGATTTGCTTGATGGCATTTGAAAAACTGCAATGAGAGGAAGGAACTAATAATCTCCCAAGTTATGAAATTCTGGTTCTGGAATGATTCAACCTAAGGTAAATGTCTGGGGGGATGTTTTTCATTAAAAAGGTGGGCAAGCTAGAACATACTGATCGTTGTGATTCCCTATGCAGTGACTACAGAATGGTCTACACATCTTTGTAAAATGATGATAGCTGACTGAATCCCAAACCCCAGCTATATGCTGTCTTTGGATACATGCGCTGTGGAAAAGGCAATATGATGACTGTACATCATCCTAGTCTTCACATGCCTCTGGGTGGCAGGACATATTGGGCCCAGTCTTGTCCTCAGTCTAGCTAGGGGAATTATCTGGCCATCATCACTACAGTATTTGAGTGCCTCACAATCTGTAATGTATTTAGCCTCACAAAATCCCTATGAGGCAGGACAGTGTTCTTATCCCCATTTTACAGATGGGAAAACTGAAGCACACAGAGGCTAAGTGACTTGTCAAAAGTCACACAAGAAGTCTGTGATGAAGCAAGGAATTGAACCCAAGTCTCTGTCTAGATCCCTAACCATTGTATCATCCTTCCTCTCAATGTCAAGTTGCAGGAGAAGTAGAATCTTAATAGCTGACTCTCCCCTAGCTCCAATTTTAATATATTCTTATGTAACCGAAGACTGTATCATAATGCATATGAAGAAAGGGGCCAAATTAAGGTTACACAGGCAACCTTGATTCAGGCATATCCTTACATTTGAGTGCTTGACTTTGCAATCTTGATGTACTTTCACAGAAGAATCACAATACTTTTAACAAAAAGAAAAGGAGGACTTGTGGCACCTTAGAGACTAACAAATTTTTTAGAGCATAAGCTTTCGTGAGCTACAGCTCACTTCATTGGATGTAAAATGCATCCAATGAAGTGAGCTGTAGCTCACGAAAGCTTATGCTCTAATAAATTTGTTAGTCTCTAAGGTGCCACAAGTACTCCTTTTCTTTTTGCGAATACAGACTAACACGGCTGCTACTCTGAAACCTGTCAGAATACTTTTAACATTTTTTTAAGTAATAGCGGTGCTGATTTCAGCAGTTTATTTTGATAAGAACAGGAACCATCTCTTTTGATTAACAAAATTGCAAAGAAGAGGAATGATATTGCAAAATTTAAGTCAGACAGTCTGCCAAAGCGAATGCACTACCTCAGCTAGGCAGGCTTCCAGTGCTGAATGATTTAAAGTTTAAATGACACATGCAAATATATTTTCAATATTCATTTTGGAATGGTTTTCTAATCATCCGGCTGCTTTTTTCCCCCTTTCTGCATGTAAACCTGGCATGATTCAAAAAGAGAAGAAAATTGTCAGGGATGTGTGTGTGACAGATTGCTAAGAGCAAACACATCAGTCAAACAACTGTGATCAGATACTAGGGACATGTTCTTGCTTCTAAGAACATAAACACAGAAAGCAATAGAAAAAGTTCAGGTGTATGAATGTTTGAAATATCAAAACACGGTTGAGATTAGTACAGATGTGAGACTAGCTACTGGTTGAATCCAAACCGCATGCATAATGTGATTGGGTCTGCAAGCCACTCACACGGCCAACTAAGCACATTGCAAACACACATTGAGGTAAGAGAAGAATTTGGTAGAAGAGAAGCACCCCTGAAAATGTTTAAAACTTGGGGCAAACTTGCCCTTATGGCACTCTCTATGAGCCAATGTTTGCATGGGCCAAGTTCCACACACAACTCCACTGGAGTCTCTGGGACCTGTCAGCACACATCTTGGTATAAAACTGTCCCTATAACTCTAGGATTTCACATATAGGGTCATTGAAGCCATAAGGGTATATTTTTCAAAGGCATGACTAGGAGTTAGGCATCCAACTTGTATAGATTTTTTTTTTCCAATGAGAATTGGGCAACTAATAACTCTTTGCCTTGGAAAATCTCCCCCAGTATAAACTCCAATGGGATCAGGATTTGGCACTTAGGTTTCTTTTTCCTACATCCAGCTGAAGAACAAATTACACAAGGCTTCCTGAGGCAACTGTCAATCATGTTCTGTATTCCAGCCAGCAGGAGGTACTGTAAGAAGCTGTGTGCATTGGGTTAAAAAAGGATTGAGGCTAAAATATTTGATCTGCTTGCTGGACCTGAAGGTCAGAGTTGCAGAAAACCACTCTTAAGAATGGTTTGTTTGCCAAATGCTGACAGATGACTGTCCCTTTCCTCAACAACTAAACTCTTGTTTAGCTTTATTTCAAATGTTTACATTTCTGCTGTGATTGCAATAAAAGACCTTTTCTTGCAGCAGCCAACCATCCAAGCACAAGAAAGGCCCCTATAAAACTGGTCTCTAATCTGTGCTTGTAAAATTCTTTCTTTGAGAGAGGCCACACTAGCCATCCTGTGTTTTGCTTTTGGAAGGAAGTTAAACACACAGCATTTTAAATTATTTACTTTACAGTTAGATCATCAGGAGGAACAAGCTGACCAGTAGCAAAACCAAAATGGTTAAAATGAATGCCCTGGACTTTGTGACCAAAATTAAGATTTATCTTTAATGTCCTGAGGCTGATTGTAATGCAGCTGTATTGGCAACAGCTTCCAATCACTGCAAGCCAGGACCAGTTGTCTTTGGTTCCCTATTATATACAGGGCTATTTGCTGTAACAGGAAACTGTTACTAATTCACTGGCATATTGAGTCCGCTGTGTGGGCTTGGACCACATTGTATGTTACCAGGCACAGTGCTTCCTCTTTCTCTTTCTTAGTGTCTTGCCATCCTCCCCTTATTGAGTTATATTCTGTGGTCTGGCGGCCTGACCACCTCCCCAGCCCAGTATTAGCATTGAAGAATGTAGCATCCATTTTAGTCCATAGTCTCCATTTGGCTCCTTCCATTCATTTTTTTAAACAAACCCCTTCGGGATCTGTGTGCCTGGCCCAGAATTTTCAGGGGATCACTCCAGTCTACATGAGTATGACATCCTCCATGCTTGTCCCTTCTGTAGGAAAGCCAAGGTTTGGAAGCACCGCTGACTTCTGCATGTTCATTTTCCTTTTCCATCTGCCCTTCTGAGGAATGAGGTGAACTAGCTCTGTGGTGAGAGAGATCTGAAATATAGCCTGGAGAGGGGAGTGGCTGAGGAAAGCTTGTTCTTTTGTTTAGCACATGTAACTATGGCCTTTAGGGCTGGTGCCCCCCCCGCCCCCAACCTACTCCCCCGCCCCATCTAATTTATTATCCACAATACTGAGAGGTCCTTGCTGAGATAGGGACACCATTTGCTGCTACTCACTACACAGACATGTAGTAAGTTCCTGGTGCAGCTGAGAAAGGGAGGACAAAAGTGGCGTTAAGCTGTCATTACACCCACTCAATCCTGGGGCTTCAAGGTGCTACAATGGCCCTGAGGTCCAGCTTGGAGCGGCCTGGGAGCTATACCATGTGGAGATTCCCTCAGGAAGGGGAAACTCTACACAGTAGGAACAGTGCAGCATTGCTACATAGGCGAGGACGGTTTAGGCTAATGTCCTTGGGATATGGCTATGCTACAAGCACTACAGCTGCAGTGCTTCAGACACTCGCTAGAGCGACAGAAGGAGTTTTTCTGTTGCCTGTCGTAAATCCCTCCCCCTCGAGAAGTGGTAGCGAGGTTGACTGAAGAATTTTTCCATCAACCTAGTGGTGTCTATATCAGGGCCAGCTTAACTACGTCTCTCCAAGGTGTGAATTTTTCATGCCTCCGAGTGACGTAGTTGGGTCAACCTCAGTTTCAGGTGTAGACCGGGTCTTGAAGATGACACACTTGGACCTCATTTAGGAACAGCCATCTGGAGATGGTACCTCCCATATCTTGTTTCCAAGCCCCTGAGTCTCCCACTTGTTCACTCTTATTTAGGCCTAGATTCCATTACGTGTACTCAGCCTGAGTAGCTCCTCCACCCAGTGAAGTCAGTGAAGTGCAGTGTTACTCAACATGAGCAGATTCTGGACCTGCGATTATTCAGAATGATTTCTGGAAACACACACATTCTAGGTATACTTGGTCCTGTCTCCGTGTGTGGGGGGTGGACTAGCTGACTTCCTGAGGTCCCTTCCAGCCCTAACATTCTATGACTAATAGAGACTTAATGGGTCAGTCTTGTTCCCCCGAATATATTTGCTTAGATTCATTTTAAAGGAATTAAAGTCTTCCGTACCCACTTATAAAACAAGCATATTCAGTATTGCCAAACACAGGATACCACCTGAGATTCACAGAGAGGGAGCTTTCTAACGATACTTTCTCCAGTGGCGGTGGAGTTAAGATCTTTTTTAATGCTATGGCAACAGAAGGAGGACACATGAACTCTTCTAGTTGGCATCTTTTAAAACCTAACAGTGCTGACTTTCAAAAAGAAAAAGATTTGGGGTGAGGGCATGAGTAGCATGAGAGCACGACCATGGCGTGCCTTTCAGAACCCCCCACCCCGACTTCTGCGCTCTGCATTTGAAACTCCCAGCACTTTGCAAGAGCTCCCATTGTATTCCAGCACAGCAGCATTATTGAATTTTACCTCTTTTCTCCGACCTCAGAAGGGGGATGGGGGGTAAGAAAAACCTCTATACTCCTTCTCCCCCACTGCTGTAGACTAAATCATGTGTGAGGGATTAAGGAAGAGCTTGGCACAGTATTTTAGCTCTGCTCTTGCTATGGAAGCCATTGAGGACTGGTGCTGGCACAGAAAGAAGAGAGACTGTTTAACAGTTGGGCTTTTTTATCAAGGACGCTACTATAGGACAGCAAGGGTGGGATGAGGAGTAAAGAAAATGATCCTTAATCAAGGTTAGGGTGATCAGATGTCCCAATTTTATAGGGACAGTCCCAATTTTTGGGTCTTTTTCTTACATAGGCTCCTATTACCTCCCCACGCCCTGTCCTGATTTTTCACATTTGCTATCTGGTCACCCTAATCCAGGTAGTTCTTGACACCAATGGCCAGGCCACGTCTCCTTGCTGGAGTCCCAGTTTCCAAGATTCATCGTAAGATTTTTATGCTGTTCTTATAAGAAATGGGCCATTTTTGGAATGGAAAATGTTAAAGGAGCCTGTCTACTATGGGGCAATATTAATCCTTCTTACATGCAGATTATTTGCAAGGAAACCTTCTCTCTGATCTGGATTCCCTCCTCTACACATTTTGTGGGGAGGTCTCATCTCCCTATCTCGGTCTTTTTTCCTTTAAAATCCTTACTCCTATTGGTACTGTCACCAGTCCCCTGACTCAGCGCCTCCGAAAACTCTGCCTTTTGTTGTGGATGCACTGAAAACTCTGCCTTTTGTTGTGGATGCACTGCGAAGTTCATGCTTTGAGGGAAGGTGATACTTCCTAAAGTGCTCATTTAGCATAGCTGCAGGGAGGCAGACTAACTGTCCTGAGAGTGTTTATTAAACTGCCCTGGCAAGAAAGAGAATCACAGAATTGTTCATGTATTATGATCCACATCTGTCAGGTACCCATCACTGTAGTAGCTGAAGAGACTGTAGAGAGCCTAGATTAAGGCAGAAATAACCCATGGGTAGGCAGATGAAAATACATGATCCTGATTCTACTCCTTCTGTGGTTTTAACAGCCCCAATGAGGATACTGGCAGTATCTTAGATGGTACGGGAAAGCCAGTGCAATATCAGAATCTTGTTGTTTTATTGCTTCTATAAGCGCTGTGCTCCTGGTTAGAAGCTATGTATAGGCTGGGAGCACAGGGAACAGAAATGAGGCCATGTGACTGGAGCGAATGAGTGCACGGGATGTCTTTGTAAATGCGGAATTGATAACCTTGATTTCCGCAGCTCTTGAGGAGGAAAGGTGGTCCTGGCTCTGGAGTGGGAGTCAGGTGACATGAGTTCAGTTCCTGGCCTTGCCGCCAGGACTGGATTAGAGAATTTTGGGGCCCAGTTCACTGTGGAAATTGGGGAGCCCCCATCTCCCCTGGGGTGGGAATCCTGTGGGATCTTGACCCCAGAAGGGGGATTTCAGTTGGGGGGCAGTTACAGAAGAAGCCCACCCCCTCACCCCCGGTGCTTAATTTATAATGAAAGAGGTGCTCAAGCTCAGAGGTGCAGGGGCTATGAACTGCCAAGCCTAGAGGTGCTGGACTCGTTCAATTTTGGTCCCAGCACCCTGTCATAATGAGGGTGCCCTGCATGGTGGTGTGACCCCTTGCACCATGGTCCAGGTTACAATGTCCAGTGAAGGGAGCCCAGACCCGAACAACAGGAGCCACTTCAACTGGGCCAGGACTTTTTTGTGGTGAACATGGAACAGTGCCACAAAACCCAAGACAATTGGGATTTATAGAGTCAGATCCTGCCCCTGAGTGGGACTGAGGGCCCTGAAGAGGGTTGGGGTTGGAAAGTGAATCTGCCCCACACTCACTGCCCAGTGGCTCCTGGCCCAGCTCCGGCCATTGGCTCTCACCACAGTATGTAGATGAGGTAAAACCTCAGTGTGCCACCTTCCATGCCACTCAAATTTGGCCCAGCCACCCTTCCATCATGATGGGTCAAACCTGGTTGGGCCCTGAGCTTGGTAGGAGGCCCTGTGCCAGTACACACTAGTTAATCCGGGCCTGTCTGTCATAGATTTCTTGGGAGAATATGGGAATAAGGTGTTTGAATACCTCACACTGAGAGGTAAGATCTTAATAATGATATAAAGTTCCCACCATTCTACAAAAGTTTCCCATCATTCATCAGAGTAAAGAGCAGCCTTCGTATATGCTTCTTTGGAATTTCAGATGCTTGACACATGATATTTCCTGTATGGAAAAATGGCCTGCTCTGTATAAATAGCATAACAAGGTAACCATTGCACTCAGTATGACAACCAAGAAAAAATACTGAGAGATCAATTTAAACATTGAGATGGATTCAGAAGACAATGCTGACTTTGTGACACAATCAGATGAAACTCGTCACACAAGACCCTAGCAACGGCAGGAGAGGAAATAATAGTCTCTATCACACACAGATCAGCTAGCCTGGCCATGTTCTTTTTATTTATTCTATGTACTGGCTAATGACAATACGTCTTTTGTTCTTACACCTGCTGGAGAAAGGAAATGAGTTGATGACGGAGTTTTAGTGGCTTTCCATGGGGCAAATGGGTCACATTTCTTTTCCCCAGTTTATTGCCGTACATCCGGTTTCATACATGTGCTTTTCAGCCCAAGATACACAGGCTGTTCAGAGCCTTGTGTTATCGTATTTTAAAGGACAATAAAGCAACTCATGAAAATCCCCACCACGGTGAAATAAGAGGGAAGACATTGCCAGTTGTAAAACAAGCATCTGTTTAAAGTGAATTCGATTATTTGTGGCATTGCAGGTTTGTGCTGCAGAAATGCATCACGTGTGATTGCAGCAGCACTAAATCTCCTTTGCTTTGGCCTAACGTTTGTGTTTATAATGGCTATGCAAACCATAAAAATGCATGGCCGGGTATCATTCCCTGCTCCGATCGCAATCCCGCTGTTCCATTATCCCTGTTTTATCCCTTCTCTCTCTCTGAGGGTTACTGCACTGATTGGACACCGCTGCTATTCATCTGCAGTCATCTTCATGCTGACACCAAAAGAATGAATGATGAGATGAAGCTCTTGTAGCACAGCTAACAAGTCTTCCTTTGGGAGAATTTAGCAGAATCTGATATTAGAGGCAATTCACAAAACTGGCCTGGAGGGACTAAGCATGGGAAAACCCAGAGACAGTCAGCAAGGGCCTTTCCTCTGGGAAACGCCCCATCTTGGGAATCAACCCACTCCTATGATCCCCGGGTGTGAGTCCTACCACCTCCACAGCATTCTCTTCTCTGGCTCCTAAGCTGCAAGAGAAAGGTAAGCCCCTTATTCACTGAAATTTATGAAGTGAGGCAATGAAGATAAGCAGACAGTTGCGTAGCAGATCCCTTCACGTTTCAGGCTGTGCTGACCATGAAAATTCTATCGCTCATTCCACTTCAAACCAGAGCGTACCAAACACTGTTAAAGGTCTTACCTAGAACAGCCCTCCTTTGGTGGGGCAATGGCTAGATAACCTGATAGGCCTTTCCTATCTCTAACAACCCTGTTACCATGTGCAGTGGCATAAACATGCTGAGGTTTGTGTGGCCACGAGTTCAACATGCAGCTTTTGGCTTTAAAAACTAAAACAAAAGTGTGAGCGTTACAGTCCGGTTTACAATATGCCATAGGGGTTGTACTCCCTGGTGAAAATGCCACAGAGACCATCTATTCCTTCTTACCCATCCCATTTCCTTCTGTACCAGTGACTGACAGCTCACGTCCTTCTACATAGAAAATCCCAACTACAGAGGACATTTGCAAAGATGAATTAGTATTGCCATATTAAAAAAGCCTGGCTCCTGATTTGAAAGCCGATGAGCATGTTGGAATGGTGCTGAATACGTAATATAAACGATAGGTTGTGACAATTTTTCTTACGTGACCTAACTCGCTCTCCCCATTTACTTTTGGTTGTATGGCAAGTGTTGCAGCCAGCAGCCATACTTCATATGAAGGATATATTTAGAAAGAGTTGACAGAAGGTTACTATATGAGATAAGCACATTACAGACATGAGAAATGCTAGAGATGGTTTGAAACAAATCAGTAGAAAGTGTTATAGATGGTTATAAACCATAGTAACAAGTAACCTGTTGAACTTTCTAACAATTGATTAACCACCTAATAAACACTTACTCACCCTTCATAAACAGTATTAAAGGTACATTTATAAAGTGCGACTGAGCCAGCTACTGAAAGGCTAACACATTGTTGGTGTGTTTTCTGGATTTTTATTTCTTTTTGTGGGTCCTCCAAGAAGGTTAGGAATTGTGGTCCCCAAATGCTCTCTGTTTAGAAAAATGTCAGAAGTCTGACTTTACCTCCAAAGCAAATCAATGGAAAGTCCTGAATTTTCCCTGTTAGGAACAACTATTTCAAGGATTTGAATCCAGTATCTCTCTTACCTACAGGGATGGTCCATTTTGTGTGTTGTTCAGTCCACTGCACTGTACTAATATGTTGCATTTCTATTATTGTCAACCAAAGATCTCAAAGACTTTTACCAAAATTAATGAACTTTTCTATGTTACAGATGGGGAAACAAAAGCCTGGAGACTTGCCAAAGGTCTGATAAGAAGTACAGGACAAAGAGCTGAATAGAACCCAGCCATCTTAATTACCAGGCCCTTGCTTTAATCAGTAGACTACCCTTCCTTGATCTTTCTAATCTGAGCCCTGCTCTACTTTAGTTGCTCACAGTCAGCTAAATAACCAAAGCCATCATTCTTGCTTGCTGATCATAGGAAAAGTACTTTTAGGAGTGACATTTGGACCTCAATGAATCAACACGTCCTTTCCAGACGTGTCTTGCTTTACATACAGCATTCATCAGAACCTTATGACCAAAAGTGGCACCATACTGCTCTATAGAGAGCCACCCTAAGTTAGTTACCAACTAGATCAGATTCCACTCAGTTCTAGCTGGTTGGAAAATATTAAATATTTTCTGTGGAAAAACATGAAAAAGAAAAGAAAAATGTTCACTTTTCATGGACATCTTCTGCAGAAATGTTTAGATTTGATGTTTTTAAAAAGTTTCTTTTGCGGCTGAAAAAAAGTCTCAATTAAATATTTCAAATCAACTCTAGTTACCACAATATTTTGAAAGAGGGCCTAGAACCACAGGTACCAGGATAACTGGGTACAATAAATTGAAAGAATTGAGTGCAGTCCCTAATGTAAGAATGTTCTGGGGTTTTGTGTGTGGCTGTTTGTGTGTATGGTTTTAGAGCTGACCCTTAACATTTTAACCTTTGACTTGTATTTTCACTTTTTATTTAAAGGGAAAGATCTCCATGGAACCATGTGAGACACAACCGTGTAATACATGGGTTGCTGACACAATGGAGAACAGCTGTCCTGTCTATTGTATCAATGCAGTGGCCATTGCTTCATGGATTATTATCACAGATCATCGAAGGGGCTGTTACAGGTTTGGAATCTATTGGGCCATTGTGGATTTGGGGAACTTTAACTTGAAGATAGTTGACACTACAGAGTGCAACAGATCCCTCAGTCATGTCAATTGCAGGATTCTTGTAAAGGGAACACTTCCTCCTGACAAAATCCCTCATCCCAGAGAACACAAACCAGTGTGTATGACTATAAAAAGTAACAATGGTCAAAGTTTAAAGATTCAGTTATCTGAGACGTATTCCCCAAATTCTCTGGTCTGGAAATCTTGTGGGAACTGACTGGTAAGCTTTCCAGCTAAAGCAGAGCTGTGGGAGAAACTGGCACAAAATGAGCGGCACCATGGACCCTGTTGTTGCGACACTTCTGCATCTGACGGGTTCCACTGGATTACTTGCATATAACATTTTGCACCTAGGTATTGGCAGGATCATGGGCCAATGGGCCTGTTTTTGATGGCTGGAGCTTCTGCTTTTTGTATCATTTTTTTTAGCAGTGAAAGATTTCAAAGCTGCGAATGGAATCTGGATCTCCCCGCCTCTCTCAGCATGGTGATAGGCCCAGGGCCGATGCTACCGTCCTGCAAAGATTCTGCAGTAGTTGTTCGAGGCCCTCTTTCAAAATATTGATCCATGACTGAGTACACAGTTGGTCACATGATGTACTTCTGATTGGCTGAATCTATGCCGGGCACTCAAGAAAGTCACCTGCCATATCCAGAGGGTTGGATATGTTATGTGTTTCTCACTGAGCCAACTGGAAGAAAAGTACTGTGTCTTTCCCAGGAACTGAGCCTGGGTTTCTACTTGCAACTGCTCAGAATGTTGTATGGGGCTTGACTCTGCCCACAGAGCCTGATCACTCAGCAGCAGCAAGGAGGGCCTCTGTGGGAGGCACATTTACCTGCTGTCCCTTCCCACCTACATACCCCACCCCCTCAAAAAGATCATCCTGGAATAATGTGAGGGGGGCATTACACCTACACCAAGTCAAGAGATGAGCGCAGTAGAAAATTGAGCGCTAGCTCAAAATGTCCACTTTGTGTTAAGCAAAGGGCTATGGAGTGTCTATGATGGAATTCCTATGAGACAGGTCGGCTAAGAAGGTCAGCATTTTTAAGAAGAAGTCGAGTTTAGAGGAAAAAGTATATGCACAGTTGCACACACATCAAACAGCATCTTTAGGAGTGGCAGATAAGCTGGTCAGTTTCCAACCAGGATCCAAAGTATTGATTCTTATGGCAGATCTCTATATCCATACAAAGCCCCATTTAGGTCATTGTAGGATCAGAACCACATTATAGGACCAAGGCCTGACCGATTTTGTTTTAATTAAAAAAAAATGTACTTGAAATCAATTGCCCAGAGCAACTAGATAAAATTGTGCTTACATAAAACAGAGATTTTTTACAGTCAAACAGGAGATGTTTACTATTCAGTCTAAGTACTTATTTACCTCATAAATAACCATTTTCCAATCTTAATTTTTTCGCCTTACATTTGTTTGCTTTAGACTGATTTACTTATATGTCCCAGGGAATGTACATATTTTAGAGTAACACAGAACAAATGATGTATTGAGTGTATTTGCCACGGCTTTTGAAAATCATCCCAGTGTCCAAAGACTGCTTAAAAAAAGTTTTATTCCTCTTAAACGCTCTCTGCTTGCTGCTGCTAAATGTCATCTGCAAAGCCAGGAAGTCCTACCCTGCCAAATATGCAGGATCCAAGCCAGCAGGATTAAATCCAAATAATATTTGATCCAGCTTTTGAATTTGTGACCCAGAACTCAGGGAAGTATCTAATGGAGTGGCAAATACAGATGGTACATATGAAGCTTTCTGGGTAACTTCTAGTTTGACATGTGAAATGTTTTGTGTCACTTAAAATATATAAGTTTTTTTGGCACTGATTATTTGGTGAAGTACAGATTGATACAACAGAGAAAAAAGCTGTGAGAATAAGAACTCAGTGCAAGTTAGTTAGGCTTTATACAGCTTTCCAGACTTGTGAGTATAAATGTCAGTGTTCTATAATGTGGACATGAGAGACTTCCTCAATGCAACCCCAAATCATGTGAAACTTGTGTGGTTTGGAGTCTTCTGGCAAACTCAAAGCTGCTCATGTCCCAGTTTGGGAAGATCAGTCATGGAGGCGGCAAGTCTGTTTGCAGGCTCAGGGCCATAAAGGCAAAACTGGACCTAGCCTGTGGTAAATCTGAAGTTAAACCCAGCCGTTTGGGGAGTGCGTTGGTGACTGCTGTGGGTCAAAACCAGAATCAAAGGTTGCATGATTAGTCCCGTTCAGACTAAAACAACCCCCAGGGTTGCAGGGCACTGTGGCAGGATAGAATCAACGGCTGACAAAATTGATTGCTGCTAAATTAACAATAATCACTTGTGTTGCTAAAGCGCTTCGTCTGGCGGCCGGAGGCTGCTGCACAAAAATAAAATGGAACCAGACTGTTACAAAGGGTGACAAAAAAAGTAAACACATACATTGCACCCATCCTGGCACAGAATGGGGAGGAGGAGGAATCAGGAAAAAGGGCTGTCTGTACATGCCTAGCAGGAGGTGGATATTAACAAACACCAGCATTAAGCACCTTGTCCGGAACTGGCTGTGATGCCGTGTTCCTCCCATAAACAAAGCTTCCATTGAAGATGATGGAAGTTGGTCTATATAGATCAGACCTTCAGAAGTGTTCAGTACTTAGCAGCTCCCATTATTACATAAATATTGCCATATCAGATCAGCTACTGGGTCCTTTCGTCTAGTATCCAATCTCTTATTGGTCTGTACCAGATGTTTCAGAGGAAAGTGTAAGAACCCTGCAGTAGATTAGTTTTCATCCTTATCTCGAATAATGATTGGCTTAAGCTTTGAAGCATGAGATTTAGCACCCCTGCTATTTTCAGTACGAGCTGCTGGGAAGTAAGCTGTCTTGGAAATCTGGCCCTATCCAACCACAATTGGCCTGTCCAATGGGCTACATTTTCAAAAGTGACTTATGTTTTTGGGTGCCCAATTTGAAACACCTGACAGGGCCCTGATTTTCAGAAAGTGCTGAGTACCCGCCCTCTGAAAATCAGGACTTTTTGAAAGTGTTTCCAGTTGGGCCTCCAAAACCACGAATCACATCTGAAAATGTAGGCCATAGGGGTCAATCTAAAGCCCGGTGAAATCATTCAGTCTTTCCTTTAACTTAGCCAATGAGACAAACCACAGAATGCAGTAATTTCCTGGTATTATTCTCACTTCATTTCTAACTAATTATTTTTAACCCTAGAAACTGTCCAAAAGTAGGAGGTCAAAATACCAACTTCTCTTTAACCAAAAGCTTCTTATTCTGGTGTCTGTAGCCTCTGTTTGCTGGAAGCTGGGAATGAGAGACAGGGGATGGATCACTTGATGATTACCTGTTCAGTTCATTCCCTCTGGGGCACCTGGCACTGGCCACTGTTGGAAGACAGGATACTGGACTATATGGACCTTTGGTCATAGAATCATAGAATATCAGGGTTGGAAGGGACCTCAGGAGGTCATCTAGTCCAACCCCCTGCTCAAAGAAGGACCAATCCCCAACTAAATCATCTCAACCAGGGCTTTGCCAAGCCTTACCTTAAAAACCTGTAAGGAAGGAGATTCCACCACCTCCCTAGGTAACCCATTCCAGTGCTTTGCCACCTTCCTAGTGAAAACGTTTTTTCCTAATATCCAGTCTAAAACCTCCCCCACTGCAACTTGAGACCATTACTCCTCATTCTGTCATCTGGTACCACTGAGAACAGCCTAGATCCATCCTGTTTGGAACCCCTTTCAGGTAGTTGAAAGCAGCTATCAAATCCCCCCCTCATTCTTCTCTTCCGCAGACTAAACAATCCCAGTTCCCTCAGCCTCTCCTCATAAGTCATGTAGTCCAGCCCTCTAATCATTTTTGTTGCCCTCCGCTGGACTCTTTCCAATTTCTCCACATCTTTCTTGTAGTGTGGGGCCCAAAACTGGACACAGTACTCCAGATGAGCCTCACCAATGCTGAATAGAGGGGAATGATCACGTCCCTCGATCTCCTGGCACTGCTCCTAAATATACAGCCCAAAATGCTGTTAGCCTTTTTGGAACAAGGGCACACTGTTGACTCATATCCAGCTTCTCATCCACTGTAACCCGTGCAGAACTGCTGCCTAGCCACTCCGTCCCTAGTCTGTAGCAGTGCATGGGATTCTTCTGTCCTAAGTGCAGGACTCTGCACTTGTCCTTGTTGAATCTCATCAGATTTCTTTTGGTCTGACCCAGTAGGACCATTCTTATGTTCTTCTTCAATGGTTAGCTGGACAGTTGGTCATCGCAATCGTTTGATATTTGGTCCGTTCCTTTGCAGCCACAAGGGCTTGTCCAACATCAGAACAGTCTTGATGAACCCATGTAATAGGGCGGCTGCCTCCAACCCGTGACTGGTGTTATTTTATCACAGATAGAATCATAGAATCATAGAATCATAGAATAGAATCATAGAATATCAGGGTTGGAAGGGACCCCAGAAGGTCATCTAGTCCAACCCCCTGCTCAAAGCAGGACCAAGTCCCAGTTAAATCATCCCAGCTAGGGCTTTGTCAAGCCTGACCTTAAAAACCTCTAAGGAAGGAGATTCTACCACCTCCCTAGGTAACGCATTCCAGTGTTTCACCACCCTCTTAGTGAAAAAGTTTTTCCTAATATCCAATCTAAACCTCCCCCATTGCAACTTGAGACCATTACTCCTCGTTCTGTCATCTGCTACCATTGAGAACAGTCTAGAGCCATCCTCTTTGAAACCCCCTTTCAGGTAGTTGAAAGCAGCTATCAAATCCCCCTCATTCTTCTCTTCTGCAGACTAAACAATCCCAGCTCCCTCAGCCTCTCCTCATAAGTCATGTGCTCTAGACCCCTAATCATTTTTGTTGCCCTTCGTTGTACTCTTTCCAATTTATCCACATCCTTCCTGTAGTGTGGGGCCCAAAACTGGACACAGTACTCCAGATGAGGCCTCACCAGTGTCGAATAGAGGGGAACGATCACGTCCCTCGATCTGCTCGCTATGCCCCTACTTATACAACCCAAAATGCCATTGGCCTTCTTGGCAACAAGGGCACACTGCTGACTCATATCCAGCTTCTCGTCCACTGTCACCCCTAGGTCCTTTTCCGCAGAACTGCTGCCGAGCCATTCGGTCCCTAGTCTGTAGCGGTGCATTGGATTCTTCCATCCTAAGTGCAGGACCCTGCATTTATCCTTATTGAACCTCATTAGATTTCTTTTGGCCCAATCCTCCAATTTGTCTAGGTCCTTCTGTATCCTATCCCTCCCCTCCAGCGTATCTACCACTCCCAGTTTAGTATCATCCGCAAATTTGCTGAGAGTGCAATCCACACCATCCTCCAGATCATTTGAAGATATGAACAAAACGGGCCCCAGGACCGACCCCTGGGGCACTCCACTTGACACCGGCTGCCAACTAGACATGGAGCCATTGATCACTACCCGTTGAGCCCGACAATCTAGCCAGCTTTCTACCCACCTTATAGTGCATTCATCCAGCCCATACTTCCTTAACTTGCTGACAAGAATGCTGTGGGAGACCGTGTCAAAAGCTTTGCTAAAGTCAAGAAACAATACATCCACTGCGTTCCCTTCATCCACAGAACCAGTAATCTCATCATAAAAGGCGATTAGAGTCAGGCATGACCTTCCCTTGGTGAATCCATGCTGACTGTTCCTGATCACTTTCCTCTCCTCTAAGTGCTTCAGGATTGATTCTTTGAGGACCTGCTCCATGATTTTTCCAGGGACTGAGGTTAGGCTGACCGGCCTGTAGTTCCCAGGATCCTCCTTCTTCCCTTTTTTAAAGATGGGCACTACATTAGCCTTTTTCCAGTCATCCGGGACTTCCCCGTTCGCCACGAGTTTTCAAAGATAATGGCCAAGGGCTCTGCAATCACAGCCGCCAATTCCTTCAGCACTCTCGGATGCAATTCGTCCGGCCCCATGGACTTGTGCACGTCCAGCTTTTCTAAATAGTCCCTAACCACCTCTATCTCTACAGAGGGCTGGCCATCTCTTCCCCATTTTGTGTTGCCCAGCACAGCAGTCTGGGAGCTGACCTTGTTAGTGAAAACAGAGGCAAAAAAATTGAGTACATTAGCTTTTTCCACATCCTCTGTCACTAGCTTGCCTCTCTCATTCAGTAAGGGGCCCACACTTTCCTTGGCTTTCTTCTTGTTGCCAACATACCTGAAGAAACCCTTCTTGTTACTCTTGACATCTCTTGCTAGCTGCAGCTCCAGGTGCGATTTGGCCCTGATATCTTTCCTACATGCCCGAGCAATATTTTTATACTCTTCCCTGGTCATATGTCCAAGCTTCCACTTCTTGTAAGCTTCTTTTTTTATGTTTAAGATCCGCTAGGATTTCACCATTAAAGATGTTATCAGACACCCGGAGAATGGCATTCACCGGAACGTCTTGTAGCATCCTCGCGACATGTTCGAAAAGTGTAAGACGCCGTCTGTGGACAATGGCCCCCGTAGTCTATAGATCGGAGTGACCGTAAACATCTGCATTACAAATGAAGTCATTCCATTTTATGTCCAATATACGTCATTGGCATTTTCTATGGAAACCCTCCAGCTTTGCCCAGACTGACTGGCACATGCCCAAGTTTCGCAACTGTAAAACAGTGTGGAGAGGCTACAGCTGGCTGAATAATATTTGTTTGAATAACTTGTATTTGACAAACTTCACAATACTGTAGTCTAGTCTAAGAATATAGATTATTTTAAAATCTCCTCCCACCCCCGATCAGTAAGGTGGATGCATTTTGATGAAAAAGTCCAGCATTAGTTCAAGGGCGTAGAGTAAAAGCAGTAGCTACGAAGGGTCAGATTGCAATTCTCTTGCTTACATAGGTGGACAATTTGACTGCAGGGGACTCCTCAGGCATGTAAGTGCTAACTGGCATGAGTAAGGGGTTCACAGCCTGATGCATGGAATATATGGATTTCCTGGAGCTGGGTGGCACCTTCTGTGTCAGATGTGCACAAAGAACTATGAAACAATACATGTCCCTATTTGGTTATTCAACCACGGGCAGTGAGAGAAAGAGAGACTATGTTGTGGACGCTGCTGCCTTGCTGGAAGGTCAGGCTGCCTCTCTGTGGACTGGAAAGCAGAGCGGTCCTATTTGGTAGCCCTCTGAAGAGAGGCCATATGCTATCCCCTGAATTCCCTGGGAGGCATGGAGAGAAACTCTTTCCTTCTAGCTATCCAATGGTGAATATGATGTGGCTGCAGACCCAGGAGTGGTGCAATGGGTTGGGGGGGGCTTTCTGGGGGGGTTCATGTTCTGAAAGAATAGGCGGGGCTGGTTCCTTGCTAGCTGGGTGCGTAAACCAACTGCTGCTTGGACTGTACAGCAGTGCAGACTGGGCAGAGCCAGTCTGGAAGCAGGGCTTGCAGCAGAGCCAGTCTCTGGGCAACCTAAGGAGCACAGCTGACCTGTCGTCAGCCACCTGGTTGGCTACACTGCCTAATTGGTTGGCAGAGTCAGCAGGCCAGCTCTTAAGTCCAACAGCAGCAGGTCACCATGGCTTGTTCCCAGCCTTGCTCCAGCCTTGCCCCTACCTTGCCTCACTCCAGGTAACCGGGTGCTGACACTCGGCTCTGATTCCTGACTTGGGCTTTGGTATCTGGTCTCTGACTCCGGGCTCTTGATTTCTGCTCCAACCAGTAGGCATGTCTGCCTGCATCCCAGCCACTGACAGAGACACAGATTTCTCTGTGTATCCTTGGTTGTGCTGTTCTCCGCTGTCTCAAGGCCTTGCTATATGATAGCACAAGACTTGACAGCCTGCATAAGGTTTCTGAAGCTGATCAGCCTGGAAGAAGCCAAACCACTTTTTTCAGCTTTGCCAAGTCAGCCCTTCTTCTTCAGAAAGGCAGCCAAGGTGGATGTTTTTGCTTTCCTCACTTGACGAAGGCCTTCAAATTTACAACACTTTGGAACGCTGTATAGTAGTGTAATGCGACATCTCCTTTCATATAACTACTGCATTCATTCATTCATTCATTCATTCTCCACCCAAACAGAAACCTGGCAGTGACTTCCTCACTGCAGTATTTTTGGATCAGTTATTATATCTGTTGTCAGTCCAGGAAATGTCAGCTTTCATCTGGCCTCACTTTTACATGTAACTTTAAAAAAAAAAACCAGCAATTTTTTTTGGTGTATATAACAAATTGATATATCCTCTACTGATGTCAGTGATCACCAAGCCACCAGCTTCATCACCAGGCACTTTCCTAGCTTTCACCACTGCTTTCAGCACAGCAGATGCCATGTTAATTGCCAGCAAAGACAGCAAGACATAGCTTGAAAAGGAAAGGGCCAGTGCCTGGATTTCTTAGATTCATAGATACTAAGGTCAGAAGGGACCATTCTGATCATCTAGTCCAACCTCCTGCACAGCGCAGGCCACAGAATCTCACCCACCCACTCCTATGAAAAACCTCAACCATGTCTGAGCTATTGAAGTCCTTAAATCATGGTTCAAAGACTTCAAGGAGCAGAGAAGTCTCCCTCAAGTCAACCATGCCCCATGCTACAGAGGAAGGCGAAAAACCTCCAGGACCTCTCCAATCTGCCCTGGAGGAAAATTCCTTCCCGACCCCAATATGGCGATCAGCTAAACCCTGAGCATATGGGCAAGATTCACCAGCCAGATACTACAGAAAATTCTTTCCTGGGTAACTCAGATCCCATCCATCTAATATCCCATCTCAGGGGATTTGGCCTATTTACCCAGAATATTTAAAGATCAATTACTTACCAAAATCCCATTATCCCATCATACCATCTCCTCCATAAACTTATCAAGTAGAATCTTAAAACCAGATACCAAAACCTTTTGCTCCCACTGCTTCCCTTGGAAGGCTATTCCAAAACTTCACTCCTCTGATGGTTAAAAACCTTCATCTGATTTCAAGTCTAAACTTCCTGGTGGCCAGTTTATACCCATTTGTTCTTGTGTCCACATTGGTGCTGAGCTGAAATAATTCCTCTCCCTCTCCTGTATTTATCCCTCTGATATATTTATAGAGAGCAATCATATCTCCCCTCAACCTTCTTTTAGTTAGGCTAAACAAGCCAAGCTCCTTAAGTCTCCTTTCATAAGACAAGTTTTCCATTCCTCGGATCATCCTAGTAGCCCTTCTCTGTACCTGCTCCAGTTTGAATTCATCCTTTTTAAACATGGGAGACCAGAACTGCACACAGTATTCTAGGTGAGGTCTCACCAGTGCCTTGTATAATGGTACTAAAACCTCCTTATCCCTACTGGAAATGCCTCTCCTGATGCATCCCAAAACCGCATTAGCTTTTTTCACAGCCATATCACATTGGCAACTCATAGTCATCCTATGATCAACCAATACTCCAAGGTCCTTCTCCTCTTCCATTACTTCTAATTGATGCGTCCCCAACTTATAACTAAAATTCTTGTTATTAATCCCTAAATGCATAACCTTACACTTCTCACTATTAAATTTCATCCTATTACTATTACTCCAGTTTACAAGGTCATCCAGATCCTCCTGTATAATATCCCGATCCTTCTCCGAATTGGCAATACCTCCCAGCTTTGTATCATCTGCAAACTTTATTAGCACACTCCCACTTTTTGTGCAAAGGTCAGTAATAAAAAGATTAAATAAGATTGGTCCCAAAACCGATCCTTGAGGAACTCCACTGGTAACCTCCCTCCAACATGACAGTTCGCCTTTCAGTAGGAGCCGTTGCAGTCTCCCCTTTAACCAATTCCTTATCCACCTTTTGATGTTCATATTGATCCCCATCTTCTCCGATTTAACTAATAATTCCCCATATGGCACGGCATCAAATGCCTTACTGAAATCTAGGTAAGTTAGATCCACTGCATTTCCTTTATCTAAAAAATCTGTTACCTTTTCAAAAAAGGAGATTAGGTTGGTTTGGCACGATCTACCTTTTATAAAACCATGTTGTATTTTGTCCCATTTACCATTGACTTCAATGTCCTTAACTAATTTCTCCTTCAAAATTTTTTCCAGGACCTTGCATACTACAGATGTCAAACTAACTGGCCTGTAGTTTTCTTGCTGTGTTCTTCATTCAACTTTATGATTCTGCGGCTCTCGTTCTCCTACAGTCTCTTGTCTATGCTAACATTAGTGAGCTTGTGTCTGGGAAATAAGAGTTAAGTGGGGTTGCTACTTAATTAAATTTTTCTTTTGTATTTAATGTTCTCTCTTAACCAGGCTAGGGTGACCAGATGTCCTGATTTTATAGTGACAGTCGCGGTTTTTGGGTCTTTTTCTTATATAGGCTCCTATTACCCCCCACCCCATCCCGATTTTTCACATTTGCTGTGTGGTCACCTTAACCCAGGCTATAAACAGGAACACAACAATTGCCATACTGGCTCATAACCGAGCCTGGTATTTCATTTCTTACAGTGGTTGGTACATTAAGCTTCAGAGGAAAGTGCAAGAAATCCTGAATGGACAATTAGGAATAATCTCTCCAGAGGGGAAGAGTCTTTCTAACCCCCTATCAATTAGTGGATTGGTTTATTAAACTTGAGGATCTGTATCTCTGTATCTGTATTTTTTTTTTAAATCTTGCCTAAAATGTCTCTGGAGGATGCTCTCATTCTCCTAATTTTTCCCCCATGAAACCTACTTCTCTCTTAGCCTCCACAGGTTCTTGTGACAGGAAATCCCACAGAGTAAAAACAAAGGATCATTTAAAAACTGTATTTCTTGACTGGATAGGAAAGGACTCATTGGTAGCAGCATCTTTCTGCAAAGTCTGATGTGTTAGGTAGCCAATAAAAATATAAAGACAGCATCAACCAATGCCGAATTAGATTCAAAATATTAGCTACGTTGTCTTAAAGTGAAGAGGCATTTTCTTTGCAGTCACCAATATTGAATTAATGCCAAATCCCCGAGTTATGCTGGTGGCTTTTCCATTCACTTGAAGTATGTACTTGGTCAAACCACTTGGTAAAATTCTCAAAAGTACTTTAGTGATTTAGGGGCTTAGGTACTATTTGACTTTCAATAATTACACCCAATAGTTTAAAATACAAACTAAAAGAGGCATGTCCAGGCAGAAAGAAACACCGCTTCAGTTCAGGGGACAGATAACTTCTTCAGCCACAATGAATGTTAGGGCCCTTCCACAAACACAAAACATTCAATTGCCGGTAAAACTCAACCTACTTGGCCTAAAAGTAACTCTGTTTGGGTTTCTTTTCCTTTCAGGGCATAGGTTCCCCCTCTGCCCCCCCTGAGACTCTGACAGATGAGAGCAGTTTTAGGTTTTGGCTGTGACTAGATAGAGTCCCATCCATGGAGGCTACTAAGGGAACACGTTGAATCTCCCGAACCACAAGCCCCTGTTAGCCTTGCTCACTTTGTAGGCTGCACCCAGCAGCTCTTAGGCTCATCAGCAGAACAGGGCTTCTGTCACTGTCCCCTGCCATTCGCACCACCAGGGACCCAAGTCCATGGTGTGAGGCAGGCCCCCTGTGTAGACTTAACTTCAAGACACCACAATATTTTGCAGACTTTTATGTTAACAGGAACAGAGATTTCAATGTGTGTCTTTCTTCTCTTTGTGATTATTTATGCACTTCTGGTTTATTTTCAGCCTCTGTTTATATATTTCCAATTTTGTACTATTTTCATTATTGATGTGCTAAAAATAAGTATTTCCCAAAAGAACATTGTGGAAACATGATTCTTCAGTTCAAATATCTTCCTCTACGTCTTCATCTGGCTGCTGATGACAAGACTAAGATGTTGAACAACTTGATGAGGCTTCCAAAGATGATTACACTGTCTTTTCCTTCATCTCAATGTAAATCTGGAGAATGGTGGGTTGCCTCTTACAAGAGGTATGAAAATCTTATTTATTTCATTACCCAATAGACAACCTTCAGAACTTTCTGCTCATAATAATCACTTTAAATACAAAAGAAAATTGGTGCAAGAGAAGAAATTCTAGCAAGTATTCTCTTGCCAAATACAATGCTATGCAAGTGTATTTCAGATATGGGATACAGGTTGGTATACAAACAAAACATATACTTACAAGATATTTCGGGTATAGTGCAATGTTGTCGTCATCCTAGAACCCAAAAATGGAGCGTGTTTTCTACATCAGGTCTGGGCCCAGAATTGTCTTCTGATGACTATTGCTAACACCACATGTCTCTAGCAGATGCCAGGCTGGTTAGATGGTGGGACCAGAGATGTGAGTCTGTTTTTCTAGCTCTAAGAGAGCACTAGACTTTTGTTAGTGAACATATGCCTAAAAGTGTTAACACTTAGCTACCCTTTCAGCTTTTTGAAACTCTCTCATGTAACTTTGCACATGAACATATTTGGAGCGTTGGTTTAATAGCCTTTAGGATATGGATTACAGGACCTGATCCTACTCATGCAAATGCTTAATCGCATCTGTGCAAGCAATCCCGTCCTCCCAATGATACTACTCACTTGTGCAAAGTTAGTCATTTGCAAGACGGGGGCCCAAGTTCCAAAGAAACAGTAATCCAATGGGCTGCAGGGATCTACCATTTGTGGCGATGCCTAATAACATGAGGACAGTGGTTATGATGATTCTCCATTAGTACGGATCTGTTGGAAAATATTTCATGTGACCATAGGTCATACAAAAGATAAAATCAATAAGTACTCTTGTGGTTTTGGTATTTATTTTACCCATATTACTGTGGTATCTGAGCACTTCACAATCTTGAATATATTTATCTTGCCCTCACCCCATGAGGAATGGAGTTACTACTATCCCCATCTTACAGATGGAGAAATAGATGCATGGAGCCTGAAGGCCAGATTTTCAAAGTTATTTAGGTGCTTAAAGACATAGCAAGGTGCCTAGTGGGATTTTCACAAACACCTAAGTGCCTAATGAACTCCAATTGACTCGAGTGGGAGTGAAGCACCCCAGCATTTTAAAAATCCCACTAGGTGCCTATCTGTATCTTCAGGCACCAAAATACCTTTGAAAATCTTTGCCTAGCTGACTTACCTAATGCTACACAGAGAGTCTGCAGCAGAGCAAGGAATATAATTTTTTTTCTAAGTACCAAGCTCAGGCCCTAATCACCAGATCATCCTTCTTCTGAGTGTTCAGTTGTGGATCTGGTAACAAATGGTAACATCTTAGCCATGGGCAGAATTATTTATTGAGGAAACTTTCAGATTGCTCTGTACCAGGAATCAAAAAGTAAGAAAAGAGAGGCCTGTTAAAATACCTGGTCCACCTCCCCTGCCAAAGCAATATTATTCCTGAAAGCACCAACCAGTATGAAAACATTTGAAATGCAAGTGATAGATTCTCCAAGAACCTTCTCATTTGCAAATTAATATTTCTAAACACCAAATGGGAGTGTATTTACTTGTTTATCTTTCCAGGAAACCCTCCTCTATTTCTTTCAGGAACTCAGCTGTGACTATCTACTTTGCAAGATGAATTTTTTTTTTTTTTTTTTTTTTGCTAAAAGCAGGAACTGATCTTTAAAACCTTTATTAAAAAACAATTTATATTTTTGCAGTGAAGTATTCAGCCTAACCGACACATTACCATTCACTTCACTGAAGAAACCATTTCCCTCTGCAGCTGCTCTCTCTGGTGGGACTGATTCAAAGTCAAGTGAAGTCAATAGGAGCCTTTCCATTGACTTCAATGGCCTTTGGATTGATCACAATATCTCTTTTTAGTGATAATCCATTGGTCAGTGTATGTTACAGATTCACACACACAAACACACACACACTGCACCCGATCCACAGAGGATATGACTCTGTTGTAGCCCATGTTAGCAAGCTGTAGCTGCTCGTTGTAGAACCAGTGCTCAATGTGTCAACATTGGAACAAGGCGGCTCTGATGTTTGCTCATATGTGAAGTGAGTCCAGATTCCAGCAACCAGGAGCCTTATTCATCACTGTCCTGAAGCCCCTTTGAGATCACAAGGGGGTCACAGGGCAGATATATGGGCCCTGTGATGGGGTGTTTACCCCACATCAGCCCCTGAAGTTGTTAAGGTGGCTAGGTGGGCCAATTAATCTAAGCTGCACTTGGAGAAGGAGCCAGGGAGCAATGAGGGCTAATTAAAGGATGACATTTACCTGGACAGAAACAGGCAGAGCTTCTAAAAGCCAGGTAGTTGGGGGCAGAAAGGAGCTGCAGGAAGGAGGTCAGCAGTCACTCTCTCTGAGGCTAGGGAATACCCAGAGGAGGATGGAGAGGAGCCTGACAGGAAATGTAGGAAGCAGTCCAGGGAAACAGCAGCAAGAGGTGGGACAGTGTCGACATTGGCTGCTGGTTGTAGGGTCCCTGGGCTGGATATTGGAGAAGAAGACAGGTCCAGGTTCCCTTACCAGCCATTGGGGAAGTAGCACCATTGAGGGGAAGTGAATTGAAAGGCTGTCCAGAACGGTTGGTCTAGAGAGACTTTGGTACATGCCACCCTGGAAGGGGAAAACTACAGTGACCTGGCCGGAGGGTCAAGCCACGAAGAGGGAACAGTCAAGTCCTCAGAGAGAGATGGAGTGAGCACCTGCCGGAAGGGGTGTCAGACTGGCAGAGCTAAACTCCAGCTGTGGCCACAAGGAGGAGTTCCAGCAGTGAGTAGAGCACCCTGTGTTGGGCCCCCATAGGGAATAATCCTGCTTCAGGGAGCTTCTGCACTGCCTTGGCAGCAGCCCCAGGTGCAAAAGGGGTTTTGGAGTGGAGAGGGTTTTTGGAAAGGACACATGTCTAGACAGTGTCCAACCCTGCAGCAGTAGGAGGAGATATGACAAGGAAAAATCAAACCAATCTGAGCAAAGTTAAAATAGAGGCTGAACATTGGCAAACATTTCCTAGCGGTGAGATTACGAGGCTGGGGTGTATCCTGTCCAGGGGAATACTGGAAGGTCCATCACCTGAGTCATTGCAATTAGATTGGACAAAACACTCCAGGATACACTCAAGGCAATAATCCCGCACTGGTAGGGCATGCGCTGGATGACTTCACAGATGCTTCCTATCTCTGGGTTCTGTGCTAGCTGTACCATGAAACACAGAAACGTTTGATTTTCCCTTACTCTCTTGTCTGTTCTGCCGTCATCCAGCCTCCTGTTTGCTTCTGTTCTCTCTTCTGTTTCTGTGCCCCGCCCACTGTTTGAATGCTTCCTTGCTTCTCTTCTCTCACTGAGCAGGGAAGTTTCCCTTTAGGAAAGGGCACAGAAGTTCCTGTCTTCCGGACTAGGCTGCTTCTGTTACTATTAATGTTGCACTATATTATCTAATCGCTGCTGCTCAGATTTCTGCCTCATGGTGCAGAGCGAGCTGTCCTGAAAATACCCTCCTAATCCTTGATCGGCAGCTTTCCCTGTATTTCATGGGAGGCTTTATGGAGAACTTCAAGGGGCAGCTCGTGGGTTATTTCCATATCAGCACACAATAGCCGTGAACTAGCATTTTTTATGCTAATCCCTGTACTCTGATTGGTTTGCCAATTTCACTGTATTTGGATATTATTTTCAATAGGCTGCCATGCAGAAAACAGTCTCCAGAGCATTTTGGCGCATCCGAGACATTGCTCCCTGCAGGCCTGGTCCTCCAAGGAGCTGTGCCAGGGCCCTCAGATGCCACAGACATGCCTAGTGATTGAGCATGTTTTCCAGGAGACGCAGAGCACTCGGCACAATCAGGCCACAGCTGTGAAAAGCAAACAAGTGACACGGTGCCAGAATAAACCACGGTTATCTTTTTAGGGCTGTTGGGAGGGGTAAAGGTCCCTCCCCATAACAGTGCTGGACTTCCCCTCTAGAGCCACCCAGTGCTGGTCTGCCACTTCACTGACTGGTGAGAGCGATGCCAGGCAGTCTCTGTGCATCTGCTGGGACTCAGTTTACCTCTGTAGCGTAGCAGCCACCCACTCCACGATACTTTAATCCATGCCACGATTGAGGGAGATGCTGTATTTTGACAATAGATAGCACAGGCCATTTTAGAGAGCTAGAGTGAGGAGGAGAAAGTCTCTCGCTCTCTCTCTAGGTAGTAACCTTGATGAAGAATCTGATTTAGATTCATGACAACTGAATTCTCCAGCCCCGAAGTGAGTGACCCAGCTTGTATTCCCTGGCATTGGCAGGGTTGGCCCCAGACATTTTTTATGCTTTTTTACAACTATGGAGTGAATGTGGGACATCCTGGTAATGAGTATTCAAGATACCCCTGCTCTGAGGGGCTCTGATGGTCCATTTCCATAGGGATAACCCGCACTTCATTCCCAGGTTCTCATTCACTGGCCAGCGAAGAGGGCTGGAAGTACTATCTCCAGCGGGAAGGAGAGTGATTCGGGGATGGAGTTAACCTCCTCCTATCATGATTCACACGCTTGAGAGTCAGCAGGGACTGGGCATCAGGAGTTTTGGGTTCCAGTCCTGATTCCCCCACTGAGCTGCTGTGCGACTTTGGCACAATCACTTCCCTTCTCTGGGCCTGTTTCCCCTCCTGCCCTTTATCGATCTTGTCAATCTCTTAAGGAGAGGGACTGTCTCTTACTAGTCATTTGTGCTGGGGGATCTGAGTTCTGCAGTAGCCCCCGCTGGACTAGAGTATAAATAGTATTCTAGTAACTAGACTATAAATACAACTTCCACAGTACCAAACCAATGAGACAGCAGTGGCACAGGAGTACTTGTGGCACCTTAGAGACTAACAAATTTATTAGAGCATAAGCTTTCGTGAGCTACAGCTCACTTCATCTTATGCTCTAATAAATTTGTTAGTCTCTAAGGTGCCACAAGTACTCCTTTTCTTTTTGCGAATACAGACTAACACGGCTGCTACTCTGAAAGCAGTGGCACAGTATCATTTGCTTGAGAAAAAAGATAAAGGCAACCCAGAATGACAGACGAGGTAAAACTCAACCCTTCTTAAAAGTGGAAAAGGAGAAGGAAAAAAAAAAGAGAAAACGGTGAATTCTCTGTCTTGATGTGCCAAAAAACACGTGCACTTTCTTTTTCTTTCTTTGGAGGTTACCTTTATTGCCAGACACTCTCAAATAAATCTATGGTACATGTGAAGTGATTAGGGTAAGGGTGAGAAGAGCCTGTGAGGTTTGTTGATATGAGGGAAACTCAGGCGGATATTCAGCTAATGTAGAACGGGACTGGTAATATGTGAAACCAAGCCAGAACTCAGGTGTGCTCTCCTCTTATGCCACACAGAATGGACGGAGGAATCCCATGCACCGCTACAGGCTGGGGACCGACTGGCAAAGTGGCAGTTCTGCAGAAAAGGACCTGGGGATTACAGTGGACGAGAAGTTGGATATGAGTCAACAGTGTGCCCTTGTTGCGAAGAAGGCCAACGGCATATTGGGCTGCATTAGGAGGAGCATTGCCAGCAGATTGAGGGAAATGATTATTCCCCTCTATTCAGCACTGGTGAGGCCTCATCTGGAGTATTGTGTCCAGTTTTGGGTCCCACACTACAGAAAGGATGTGGACAAATTGGAGAGCATGCAGCGGAGGGCAACAAAAATGATCAGGTGGGGGCACATGATTTACGAGGAGAGGCTGAGGGAACTGGGGTTATTTAGTCTGCAGAAGAGAAGAGTGAGCAGGGATTGATAGCAGACTTCAGCTACCTGAAGGGGGGTTCCAAAGAGGATGGAGCTCAGCTGTTCTCAGTGGTAGCAGATGACAGAACAAGGAGCAATGGTCTCAAGTTGCAGTGGAGGGAGGTCTAGTTTGGATATTAGGAAACACTATTTCACTAGGAGGGTGGAGTACTTGTACTCTGAAACTAGGAGGGTGGTGAGGCACTGGAATGTGTTACCTAGGGAGGTGGTAGAATCTCCATCTTTAGAGGTTTTTAAGGCCCAGCTTGACAAAGCCCTGGCTGGGATGATTTAGTTGGTGTTGGTCCTGCTTTGAGCAGGTGTTTGGACTAAATGACCTCCTGATGTCTCTTCTAACCCTAATCTTCTATGATCTGAAATGCAACAGGAATCTAAATGAAATATGGTGTGTATGTGGAATGGGGGTAGGGTGGGCAGGCTGATTAGCAGGAGAACAGGGATGAATTTAAGGCATAAATACAAACTGTTTGAAAAACCAGTAAAAATGAAATTTTTTTAAAACGTTTCCTACCTTTTAATTTTTAATTTTGAAAAATTTCAACTAGCTCTATAATATTTGAGTAAAATGTCCAATTTCATTGCTGAAATTCAAATTTTTGAAGAAAAAGCTAATAGACAAATCAAAATCTGAAAAATTTCTACCAGCTCTGGCAATATTCTAGAGCTGACCACTGATTTCCTCATAGGAGAAATGTAATTCAAATGTCACATGATGGTGAAAAAAATCTAGTGTTGCCAGATTTTAACTGGGGGCAGGGAAGGACGTACAGGTTGAAGAAAGGCCATGGCTAGTTTTCCTTGTGATACCTCTCTTAAAACAACACAAACCCTCAATCCGATGTTGATGCAATGTTAAGGTTATCAATTGAAAGACAAAAGTCAGGAAATGAGAAAGGCTGAGGTTCACTTAAGAAAATGAATTTACTCAGTTGGGTATATTTTTTGATCGCACATTAGAGTGTTTAAAGGAGGTTTGAAGGATGTGCAATGTGAAAGTTAACATTACTGTGAGAATCTAAACCCTTTTCATTTGATGAGTCTCTCTCTACCTTGTATTATTTTTAACTTTAGTGTTGCACTTTAACCTAGATTTTTAAAACGTTAATTCATTCTTTAAAAGGCATCTAAAACCAAGACAATAGTATTAACTTGGGATTGGGGGAAAGGCACAGGGACAACCTTAGCCCTATGTAGCTATATAGCTCCCTATGTCATATAGAACCTGCTAGCTCGAATACCAGCCCCAATGTTCCCCCACTGTCATGATTTTTTGCAAGTTCCATTATATTTCCAGTTTTTCTTAAAGCCCCAGCTCTTGGAGTCATGTGACTGTATGATTCACAGATTCTAAGGCCAGATGGGACCTTAGATCATCTACTCTGCCCTCCTGTATAACACAGACCATAAAAATCCCCCCAAATAATTCCTAGAGCAGATCTTTTAGAAAAACATTCAATCTTGATTTAAAATAGTCAAACATGGACAATCTACCACGACCCTTAGTGAATTGTTCCAATAGTTAATTAATCTCCCTGTTAAAAATATATCCCATATTTACAGTCTGAATTTGTCTAGCTTCAACTTGCAGCCATTGGATCATGCGTAAGGCAAAGATTTAGTCATGGGTATTTTTAGTAAAAGTCATGGACAATAAACAAAAAATCATGGCCTGTGACTTGTCCATGACTTTTACTATATAAATACCCCTGACTAAAACTTAGCAGCTCCTGGGGCCCCAGGCGCTGCTGCTCTGGGGGGCCCCAGGACACAGCTGCTGTGGGGACCTGGGGGCTAATGGCTAGCCCCTGCACTGACTATGGTGGCTGACTGCCCCCAGTCACCCCTGCTCCAAGGCCCTGGGGACCGCTGCTCGGGCTCTTCCTGGGGCCAGCCACTCCAGGACCATGGCTTGGGTGCTTTCCCTGGGCCAGCCACCAGAGCATCAGCCGCTACAGCTGGCCCCGGGGCAGCTCCTAGAACTGCTGCTCAGGTTCTCCCTGGGGCTGCCCCTGGGACCACTGTTCAGGCACTCCCTGGGTCCACCCGCCCCAGGACCACCTGACCAGTGTCTGATGCGGCTCGCCCCAGGGCCACTCTAGCAGCTCCTGGTGTGGCTGGCCCCAGGACCAGCTGCTCTGGCGGTCCTGGGGTCAGCCGCACCAGCCACTGCAGCTGCAAAAGTCACGGAGATCGCAGAAAGTCACAGAGTCTGTGACTTCCGTGACCTCAGTGACAGAATCGCAGCCTTAATCAGGCACTACCCTTCTCTGCTAGATTGAAGAGCCCATTATTAAATATTTGTTCCCCAGGTAGGTACTTATTGACTGTAATCAAGTTGCTCCTTAACTAGCTCTTGAAGCTAAATCGATTAATCTCCTTAAATCTATCACTGTAAGGAATGCTTTTTTAAACTTTTAATCATGGTCATGGCCCCTCTCTGAACCCTCTCCAATGTATCAAAAATCCTTCTTGAATTGTGGACAACAGCACTGGTTGCAACAGTGCCATATACGGAGGTAAAATAACCTCTCTACTCCTACTCGAGATTCCCCTATTTATGCTTCCCAGGATTGCATTAACTTTTTTGGCCACAGAGTCACACTGGGAGATCATGTTCCGCTGATTATCCACTACAACCCCCAAATCTTTTTCAGAGTCATTGCTCCTCAGGCTAGTCCCCCATCCAGCAAGTATGGCCTACATTCTTTATGCCTAAATGTATGCAATTACATTTCACCGTGTTAAAAAGCCTATTGTTTGCTTGCGCCCAGTTGATGAAGCAATCCAGATTGCTCTGAATCAGTGACCCGTCATCTTCATTCTTTACCACTTTCTCAATTTGTGTCATCTGCAAACTTTATCAGTGATTTCATGGTTTCTTCCAGCCAGGTCATATGAGAATCTCAGCGTGCATTTGGTTAGAGAAGTTTCTGGTCCTCACAATTGTGAAAAGTTTGAAACCATGAACCCTAATGACTCAAAATCCCAAAGGCAAATGAAAAGAATCCAACATTATTTTGTAAATCCCATGATTTTAATGGCACTGTCTTGGTTTCTGGGGGGCTAACTCATGAACACTTGGAGTTGGCGATTCTGCATCCTTGATTCTCCTTCCACGGTCCTGTCTGGCTCTGGTGGCATCATGGGACTACAAGTGTAAGGGAGGACTAGTCGTGAATCTTTGTAGGATTGGCTTCTAAAATGGCAATTGCAGCTGGTGAGTTCAGACACAGAATGGCCCCAATTCAGCAAAGAGCTTAAGCAGTGATTGCAACGGAACCTCAGCAGATGCAAGTTCTTCGCTGAATCTTGTATTTGGATTTTACTCTTTTATAAAACAAGGCCTGCTGGTGTGTAACAAAGCAAACCTAAACGCTATGCATACAGAGGCAGCAAAACTTAGAGGGGAAAAAAAAAGAAAGACAATCCCCTGCTTCTACAGTTCATGCTGTTCTTCTAAACTATTTATAAATAGGTCTACTGTAGCCAGTGTTTGCATTTGGACTGCTTCTCTGTTCCAGTTCTCAAGGCTTCTCTAAGAGCTGAAAGTACAAGGCAGCTTGACTCCCCCCCAGTTTTGAACTAAGGAAGGGTAGGGAGCTAACCCTGCAGTCACCAACCAATTAAAATAGAACTCCTGCAAATTAATACATGTTCACAAGCTACACATGATGCCAGTTGGGTTCCCCTAATAAATTGCAACTGGGGCAGGAAACTGAGCCCTCTCTTTGGCCTGCCTCTCAATCCTCTTCTCCTCTCATTTTTATTAACTCGACAACAGCCCTAATTTCCTGTGTCCTTTTAAAAAAATCACTGTCTGTGCACATCATTTGAGATTCGTGCAATGCTGTGGCCTGTTAAACAATGCAAACCACACACTTTGTCCTACACTTGCCGAGAACCGCCTGGATTGGTTTTTGAGCTGATCTCATGATTATGCTCCCTACAGTCTACATCCAAATAATACATGGTTCCATTTTTCCTCTAGTAAATCCATTACAGAAAGTAACAACCTAGTCAGTGAAGGATTTTTTTCTGATTAATAGATATTCAGATATCAGAATGGTTTGACTTCATCAAGACTTACAATGTTTTTGACTTTTTTTTTTTTAAATTCTAGAAAATATTCCCTCTCCTGCCTTTGAATTAATGTTTCAATAGCCTTCTTTTGGCCAAGAGTGCAATCAAATATAGGTAATTAGTATCTACAGCCGTGGGGGGGGAGAGAACAGTTTAAAAATCATATTAATATATTAAACATTTTAAACCCTCTTAATGGGATTCTGCAGTCTTTAATCACACAGAGAAAAGTGAATAGACCAATTTAAGCTGTCTTTGAGTGTGATGTCATTCTGTCTCTGCATGGGGCAAATGAGCCACAGATAAACACCTTCCAAAAGCCTTTAGGCAAAAGGAGATAATCCTTCATGTACACATGCATGGTTCTTAGTGTCAAAACTTCTTCCTGGAGTTTGCATAGGAGGGCTGGTCAATTTATCAAGCAGAGAATTTCTGAAAGGTTTGAAATAGACAACCGGAAAGTGTGGGTTTAAGTCAGGATGAGCAGAACTTAAACTGTCAAACCAAAATACTAATTTTTATTGATTAGTACTGTCTGAAACTCCTGAATGCACAGAACTGGGCTGGAAACATTGATTTAAAATAGTGTCATGAAAAAGAATGTTTCCACTTCTATCACTAACACTACTCAGTTAGTAATGATAATACTAATACTAGCTCTTATATATCGCTTTTCATGAATAGATCTCAAAGCACTTAACAGAGAATGTCAATATTAAGACCGCAAGGATTTTAAAGATCTAGGCACTGATTCTCTGGTCCAGTTGAACTATACTTGAGTACCAAGGTAATCTTAAGTTTCTTAATGACAGGTTTCAGAGTAGCAGCCATGTTAGTCTGTATTCACAAAAAGAAAAGAAAAGGAGTACTTGTGGCACCTTAGAGACTAACAAATTTATTTGAGCATAAGCTTTCGTAAGCTACAGCTCACCCATGGCAGACAAACCGCAATTTACCATGTTTTTTCCCCCATTGTTACTCAGTGTTCTGTGACTGCTCAATTTCTAAAAGTGGTGAGTAGTGTTGTTTTCAGTCTCACTAGTTATAATCCGATGATTATAAAAGATGCAGACATTAAAGGGCAGCTGTATGTTCACTAAAACTACCCATAACAATGTTTGAATACAACTATTTTGTAGGTTTCAGAGTAGCAGCCGTGTTAGTCTGTATTCGCAAAAAGAAAAGGAGTACTTGTGGCACCTTAGAGACTAACACATTTATTTGAGCATAAGCTTTCGTGAGCTATGAAGTGAGCTTTAGCTCACGAAAGCTTATGCTCTAATAAATTTGTTAGTCTCTAAGGTGCCACAAGTACTCCTTTTCTTTTAACTATTTTGTAGTGTGCTTTTTAATTTTGAGAAAAGCAATATATTATTTTAAAGCACTGGGATTTTAAAAATAAACTTTCTACCAATGTGCTTATTATACAGTCTAACCATAAACACACTCCTAACATCCTGAAAGGATTAATTTGCTTTTGTATTTCATCTATTTAGATGGATTAAAAGTTTGTTTAAATATCACATTTTAAACAAGTGATCACTAGTGATTATTTTGTTAGCTTTACTTCCTTAAACCAATTTTAGACTGAAGTCATTGTTAATCTATGCCCTTGATGTTTTGTCTCCAGGACTGAATTATATCAGTATTGTGGAAGAAGGAATAAATAAGTGAATTTCTCTGGTACTTTTGCCTGTATGGGCTACTAAAACTGTAGGGTATTTTAGAGGGTTTTTTTTAATAAGCTCATAATTCCAAAATACCTCCTCCTTGGCCCTACTGGAATTCTGCAATAAAGAAACAAGAGAGAGGTCCAACTGGCACAAATGTGAGAAGTGGTGGAAAAGAGTAAGCACCCACCTTTTCAGGAGCATTAGGAGGCATGTCAGTTGGGTCCCATGTCAGAAAGAATGAGTCAGGGATGTATTTCATGCTGTACAGTACGCATGTGAATTAGATGGCTTAGAACCATTCCTTACACCTTCCCAAGGAAGGGAAAGATTTTGAGAATATCTTCCATGCATCAAGGCTTCTGAACTACAGGATTGTATCCGCAAAAAGAAAAGGAGGACTTGTGGCACCTTAGAGACTAACAAATTTATTTGAGCATAAGCTTTCGTGAGCTACAGATCACTTCATCGGATGCATTCAGTGGAAACCTTCATCAGATGCATTCCATGGAATGCATCCGATGAAGTGAGCTGTAGCTCACGAAAGCTTATGCTCAAATAAATTTGTTAGTCTCTAAGGTGCCACAAGTACTCCTTTTCTTTTTGTGAACTACAGGATGTGGAAGAACCAATTCCAGCACCATTTACAGTATTGCTATGTCTTAAACACAGCATGCATTTCTTGCTCTTGTTCCCTTTCAAAACAAGCTGTAGATTCTCTTTGGAGTGGTCTCTGAAGCTGACATTTTATTCAATTATCCAGTTATATGAACTGGTCTACTCCAACAGCCAGATTTTCCAAAGAATTCCAGCCACAATTCCAGCCAGAATTTCAAGAACTCATCAGGCGCCAAAAAAAGTGGTCAGATTCTCCAAAAGAGCTCAGCATATTACAGATATATGGGAGTCCTGAACAATCGGCTTTGCTTTGGATGGTTCACAGCTGTATTGTGGGGAAGATAAAGTCCGTGGGCCAAATTCTCCTCCTGAAAGACCCCTATCCACGGTTTGGGCATGCAGAATTGGCTTGGCAGGGGATTGATGTAGTCAAAGACATTGACAGTGCTTCTGCAGAATGTACATGTGCCAGCGCTGAAAGCTTGCGAAGAGCTCGTGTGGTGACATTAAGTGCCACAGGCTGTTAGCTAGTGTGGGAATTAAGGCCTGATCTAAAGCTCACTGAAAAGCAACAGAAGGACTCAGTGGGCTTTGAATCAAGCCCATAGAGAGCTAAGAGTTACCATGCTTGGAGAACTACTGAGATCTCAGACTGAGCATAGCAAGCTAAGGAGAGATTACTTTTTGATTCACTACAATGTCCTAACATACTGCAAAAAAAAAAAAAAAAAAAAAAAGACACCTTTTTACTATACTTCTCAACATATGCTTAAGAATATACATTAGCTACCCATCTTTCTCTGCTTCCCTCTACGCTGAACTCTTTGTCTGTGTGGACGGCTTCAGTAACGGGAAATTTAAACCTTCTGTTTACATCTATAAACAAGATAAGGTACAAATTGCTGCAATACAAACTTCCTCCCACTGGCCTTTCATTGACCTCAGCCATAAACCAAAGGGAACCTCCCTTTTTTTAATATAACTGAAGTAGACTCCAGTCTCCATCCCTAAACAGCAGCTGCCAAATAAGCTTGCTGAATTGTGTGTGGCTGTTTTGTCACTGCTGTGCCACAAGCACAGGGCCGGAACCACCAGATTCATTGCACTTAGCATAGCAAGAGGCCCCTACGTTAATAAATGGCAGTGGTAGCCCAACCTGCGTGGTCCTGAAGACACTTTACGCTGTAAAGTGAGGCTGATTAAAGACCCTCACATTAGAGGAAAATTTAGTATTTCGTGTTATCATGTCACTGGTCAAAAAGCATTTCTACCATACGGCTGAAAAGGAAATTAGGTACTTTTAAAGTATTTGTGTAACAAATGATGATGGATAACTAATGACAGGATTGTGGTATGCCTTCTGTTTTTTATATCCATGTTTTTCCCCCTCGCTGAAGATCATTTTTGTCAGATCAGGTGTACTGGCTGCAAACTACATGTTTTTAGCAGGCTGTAAAATAAGCAGAAGTACAATTGGATCAAAGAGAGATCCATGTACCTTACATGGTTTTTGATAGAAGCAGAAGGAAATGCTTACTCTGATCTATGAAAGCGACAGCGTAGGTCCCCCTAGAGCAGAGGTGGCAAACTATGGCCTGGGAGCCACATCCAGCCCACAGGACCCTCCAGCCCGGCCCTTGAGCTCCTGGGCCAGGAGGCTAGCCCCCAGCCCCTCCCCTGCTGTTCCTCCCCCCACACAGCCTCAGCTCGCTGTGCCGCCGGGGCAATGCTCTGGGCGGTGAGGCGGCAAGCTCCTGCCGGGCAGCACAGCTGCAGAGCCGGGGCCTGACCCAGTGCTCTGTGCTGCGTGGGGGTGTGGCTGATTCCAGCCGGGTGGCACAGATGCCTGTCCTGGTGCTCTGGGCAGCCTGGCTGTAGCGCCGCCAGCCACCGGTGCTCCAGGCAGTGCGGTAAGGGGGCAGGGGAGTTTGGGATGGTGGACTGGGGTTGGGTCAGTCAGAGGGGGGAACAGGGTGTTGAATGGGGGCAGCAGTCCCAGGGGGTAGTCACGAAGGAGGGGGGGGTTGGATGGGGCACTGGGGGGCAATTGGGGGCAGAGGTACCAAGGGCGGTCAGGGAGAAGGGGTTGTTGGATGGGGCAGGGGTCCCGGGGTGGGGCAGTCAGGAATGAGAGGAGGGGTTGGACAGGGCGGGGAGGTCCAGGGGCGGTCAGGGGACAGGAAGGAGTGGATGGGGCAGGGTCCTAAGGGGCCATCAGGGGAGGGGAAGGGGGGTTGGATGGGGCAGGAGTCTTGGGGAGGGGGGCGCCATCGGGGCACAGCCTCCCCTAACCGGCCCTCCATACAATTTTGGAAACCCGATGTGGCCTTCAGGCCAAAAAGTTTGCCCGCCCCTGACCTAGAGAAACAGCTCTCTGCTAACCTGAGCATTGGATGCAAAGGGAAAACGAGTACCTGTTTTGACTGTGGCCTAAAGGAACATCTGGATAGAAGGTACAGGAAACAAGGTGTCAGAGAATGAAGTGAGGATGGTGTCAGTGACAAAAATTCCAAAAGCTCTGTCCTTCACAGTCTTTGCTGTAGTGATAGCTGTATGCAACCCGGGCTCTCACAGGGTATCATTTGCTACAAGACAATCAGCCTGATAATTCTGCTCCATGAACAGTGATCTGGAGACAGACGATCACTACGACTCAATCCAGAGCATGGCTTTTGATTTGTCAAATGGTCCTTCTGTCAATGGCACGTATCTGGGATCTCAACGGGGAAGACTTGTGCAAATACAGGAATCATCTATGCCTTGGTGTAACTTCTAGCTGGACAGTCCACTCTGCCTCTTGGAGCTACCTGTGCACCATAAAGAGGAGCTGATAGGCAACCCTTTCTCCCTGAAAAAAATCCTAGTAGATCATTCAATGCTTCCCTTAAAGCTTGATACCGCCCACTGTGCTGCAAATGATAACGCCTCCGCTTTTTTTAATGGCACCGTGATGTTTAGAAAGGGTGAATAATCCAGAATAAACAATGGCTAATGCTCTCACGCAGCAGAGTCCAGCCCGAGGGCCAAACATCTTTTAAAAGGTCAAGGGGTTGCAATCAATACCTTAACTATTTCTCAAAGCTCAGGCAGAGCCAGTCAAGTTCCAACGTTGGTCTCCCTGGAGCTCCCATAGCCTGGCAGGGAAGCAAGGAAGGAAGGAGGGAGCTCCTCTCCCTTGCTCTCCTTGGTGATGCACCAGGTGGCCTGCAGGTGAACTGCTGGAACAGAGAAGGGAGAGTAGTTGTTTGGAGGGCCCAGCTGCAGGGGGAGGCAGGTGGGGAAGCAGCGACCCCTCTAGCAATGAGGCTGATTCAAACACTTCCCCTTTTTTAAATCCTGCTCCTGGAGCCCATTTTTCAGTCACCACATGCAAACGTTTGTAATACAGTTGCCCTTGAGGGCACGGGTGGGACACTGCTATTCTAAACTGCAGGTATGGTAGCGGGTTGTTTAAAATTATATTCTTATGGCCTTATAGGCGATCAGACTAATTCACAAAATGGAATAAGGTATTTAAATAAAAAAAAGATGACCAGGATCCTTATTAGAGAGCGATCCCAATGTCACCTTTTCTCTTGCTGAACTCTGTTCAGCATTGAGCTGTTGGCTATTTAATCTCTGCTTCTTTATTAAGTTACTCGCATTGCAGTTGCGCCTAGGAGCCCTGGACCTGTACCCCACTGTGCTAGGCATTGTATAAACACCGAGCATGTTCTGAGGTAACCTCCTAACGGAGAGGTGAGCTGATCCCAGTAGCTGGCCACAACTCTTCAACCTGGGTGAAGCAGCTGCCAGAGTTGTGCATGATTGGGGGATGTGGCTACCTGGACCAATATCACCCTTCTCCAGTTGGGAGTTTGGACTGCAGAGGGGACTGGCGGCCAGGAGCTGCTTCTTATAGCAGGCCCTCATTGCTGTGTTATGAAATGTCTTAGAAATAATGTAGTAATTAAATACAAGCTCTCCATGCCTTGATAAGTGCAACGCATGACCATCTGTTTAGTTCTAAGTAACCCTTCATCAGATGACAGCATACCCGTTCTGCAGGGAATATAAAATAGTGCTACATGATAGCTATTTGGGGCAGAGACTTTTTCCTGGGTTTGTACAGCATCTAGCATGATGGTCCGGGCCCACAACTGGGGTTCCCAGTGATAATGCACTAAAATAATTAACAACAACACTATATCAGCCTTGTCCAGTAAGTCAACTGATCTATTAACTTCAGAGTAATTTACAAGAGTTATGGTGTCTTCACTCTGGCATCTTTTGGATTATTCTTTTTTAATTTTTCAAAAGCAAAGATCATTGCTTCCTTTGCCTTCACTTCACTGTGGCCAATTCTTGGGACTTTGTCATGAATCTCAGATGTTGAGGTGTTGTTTTTGTTAGTTGTTTGTTTTTAAGTAAAGTCCCAGTTCCTGGATTAAAGTGATTATGAGCAGCTCTTTATTGCCCTGAGCCCCTGCCCGCATCCAAACTCCCTCCCAGAGCCCATATCCCCTCTCGTGCCTCAACCCCATGCCCTGCACCCCCTCCCATACCTTGGCCCCCTGTTGGCCCTCCGCCAACCGGACTATAAACCAGAATTTCAATGAAGATCAGAAATGCTGGTTTATAGAGTTTTCTGGCTGGTGAAGTGCTGGATAAAACAGCTTTTACTGTACTACTTTATGCAATGAATAATTCATCTGTGGAACAAACTGTTTCCCGAACAGAATCCTACATCAAACTGTCATGTTAGTCTTCATATATCAGTATGTAATTATAAAACTGTAGGAGGAATATCATGCTAGCCATTCTCTGTTAGGAGAAGGGAAGGAAAAACTCCTCTTTGGCCATTTATTTTTAGAAAACCACCTGAAGGTGTGTGTTTACTTGCTAGCTCTCATTTTTAGATTAAATCAGAACTGACGATACTGATAAATTTTTTCCTCAGAAGAAATAGACTATTATAAATATAAACTCCCTAGGTCCTTTTAAGCATGGCAACAGAACGGTCTTCTGTTAAATATTCTTCCAAAGCCATCTGGTATCCTATTTTCATGGCCAAGTATTTGGTAACTTTATTGCTCTAAAAGAAGATTATGCTTCCAATATTTGACCCTGGTTCTCCAGGCTACTCACTCAGACAGACAGACTGACATGTCTCAGCAAACTCCACCTCAGACTGTGGGCTAGTGAAGTGAGTCTGTGTTAGTGCTTCTCCACCACTTTCAACCCAGACCCCAAAATGCCAGTTGGGGTTCCTTGCTGATCTCAGTCCCGCAGGCTTTGCAGGAGAGCTGCAGTCAGAAGCTATGGCTGGTTAAGGTTGGGGGGTGTGGTCCATTTCTACCTCCACCCCTCTCTGCTCCACAGGGAGGTGCTGGTTCAAGCTTCAGTGCCCCAGCTGCTTCCCCAGGAGCAGTGTGCACATATAAGGCATGAGAAGAAGGAGGGAACAGAAGCAGCTGGAGAGGGAGAGAGAAAACTTCCATTTCACCTGTGCAATTTTCCTGGTTTTGTTTTTCTTAACTGAGGCAGTCCTGCCCTCATCACCCACCTGCCAGTTGCATCCTGCCATCTGAGGAACACTGGCCCGTTGCTACTGGGGATGAGGGAGGTGTCCAGCTGTAGTTCCTCATACTTAGTTTGAGGAGAAAATCTTAGGAGAATTACTGCTGGTCGGTGCTGCTGTCAGAGGAAGTGTGTGAACCACTGAGGTGGTACCAGCTCACTCAGTTTCACTGTCCCACCAGAAGGCTCCAATTCCCAGGAGGTTCCAGCTACTCTCACCTCTTCTTCCTATCTTAAACCCTGCTTCAAGCAAGCATACCTCTTAGGCAAAGCACTTACATAAGTGCTTAAGTCCCACTGAAGCCAATGGGATGTAAGCTTACAGTGCCTTGCTGAACAGGGTGGGACTTAAGCGCGTGCATAAATGTTTTTCTGAACCAGGGCCTTACAGAGGAAATGTGCTTTACTGCCACTGCTTTGGCCATCAAGAAGATGCTCCAGACTGGGAGTGCCATGTGCTTCTGCAAGGTTGCCATGTGCCAGAAACTGGCTTTGATACAGATGCATTCAGGCCATGGTAGTTATGCAGTTCAGGTAGGTCTTAGACATGGTGGAGCTCGTGTTCGAATTTCCCCCTCAAAGTCCATTTGTGGTCCTTAGCTACTTGGCCTGCCTTTTAAACATGCGGCTTGATTGTGATGAACTCTAGAGGATGCAACCATCTTGGAGAGAGATGGTTCTTTCAAGCCACTGACCACGTTGGATTTCATTACCCGGGTTCTATTCGCTTGTCTAGGGGAATATTAATAAACCTCCTATGGTGCATAAAATATCAACAGGAAGGCATGCGAAGGCCCTGATCCCACTGCCACTGATTTTCCAGTGGAAACTGGATTGAGCCTAAGCATTTACCCTTATTTAGCCATTAGTTGTTTTCTGATCGTTTTATAATCAGTGCAGATTTATAACACTCTGTATGTATTACAATATGGCAAAAGATTTCCTGAAGGAAGATTTTAACGCAATTGAGTAAAATGTGACCCCCTTCTTCAAGTCATGTATGGCATACAAAGAGACTAGTTTGTGGAAGAAGAGGTTTTTGCATGCGTGCTGTATCTTGGTTTTGATTTAAAAACAAAACAAAACCTGACTAGCTGTTTCCATTTTATAATCACTGGGGAAGGCCTAGTATTCAGGAAAAGCCTGAAAATGTCACTCAAATAAAAATGTAATGGTTTAATCATACTTGTCACTGACATTGCTTTGTATGTTCAATTCTGCATATGGATGTGAATGTGGGGCGCTGTATTCCAGTACAATGATCACAGGACTGGGTTATGGCACCATTTTATTGCATGGCCTTGGGCAAGTCAATTGACTGACTTAATTTCCCCATCTGTAAGACGACGATAATACACGTAATATCTGCCTCACAGGACTGTTGTGAGAATTAGTTTATTTGAACATCAATTAAGTAATACTATAAAAGCATATGGCTATAGGGCGGTGGTTTTCAACCTTTTTTTCATTTCTGGACCCCTAAAAAAATTCAAATGGAGGTTCAGACCCCTTTGGAAATCATAGATATAGTCTGTGGACCCTTCCCGGGATCTGCAGACTACATGTTGAAAACTACTGCTCTGGGGCGGAAACGCTCTGTACCTGGGTCAATTTCAACGTGCATAAGTTGCCTTCTGGTGTGAAAATAAGGAACATCTGCTATATTTACTCTTAATTTGACAGTATTTTTTGAAAAGGTACCTGGAATGCAGATTGGTGCATAATATCAAAAAATCGATAGAAATGTGTTCAGATTCTGCTCAATTTACAGCATGTTAAATACACACTATAAATTAATGCAATGTTTAGTTTGAGGTTTTAATTGCCCAAGAGTCAGAAAATGCAGCATTAAGTGTCCCAGGGCAACCTTAATTCTGTCCCATTTCACAGCTGCATTAAAATAGAGTCTGTATGTGCTTTCCACTCCTGAGCTCTGTAATGTAATTGCAAGTTACAGCAGCTATGTCAAACTAAGTACAAACTTTCTGAGAACACAACTAAAGGAGGCATAAGCAAAATAATTAAAATACTGAAAATGTACCTCAAAGCTAACCTTCAAAAGTGAGGAATAGGCCAGCACTGGACCTGCAAAATTAATGATGTTAAGGGCCTAAAGAGACTATTAGGATCATCTCACCTGACCTTCAGCAGAATTCAGGCCGGAGAACCTCACTCAATTTCTGCATCAAGCTTATAACGGTTGATCCTGCCTCTCCCACTCTCACCCCCAGCTTATTAGTATCAAGCAATCCTTTAGGCTCCATGAGATATACAAGCTTCTGCTGAGGGAAAACCTGGAGGCATTAAACAAGGTGGCACAGATTGTTCCTGATTGTTTGCAAGGGGGAGGGTGTAGGAGGAACTTCCTTTCTGATCCCTCATGTTCCAGGAAAAGCAGGGACTGCTCCTTCCATATCCCCCCGGGGTGGTGGTATAAAATAGCCCCTACTAGGAGACGGGTGGAACCAAACTATCACCCTCTTCTATCAGCCCATGCAGCTATCTCATTGTGTAGGTTGCGTCATCTGTCTTTGTTTGGGGCGTGTGCTTCTGCTATCAGAGGCACAATTCTTGCTGCTAAGAAGAATGGTCTAGACAGAGAATAAAGCTCTGGACTAGTGTTCAGGAGACATGGGTTTGATTTCCAGCTCAGCTACAGCCTTCCTGTGTGACCTTGGGCAAGTCATTTAACCTTTCTGTGTCTTGGTTCCCCATCTGTAAAATGAATTTTATACTTCCCAGCCTCAGGCAGGTATTGAGGATAAAATCCATTAATGACTGAGCTGCTCAAAAACTACAGCAATTTGAGCCATTTAAGTGCCTAGATTGATAGCTCTTCTTGAACCAGCATAGCAGCACACCACACCGGGCACAGGTTAGTCCATTATGTGAGCGAAAGTTTGTAGAACAATGAATTGAATGGAGAATGGCTCCTGCAGAGGAGTTAGATCACAAATTGAAATCCTTTAACCAGTGCACCATCAAAAGCTTTTGCTTGGCAGAGAAATGAAGAGAAGCTTGAAAATTAAGTGCATGCAAGAATCTGCAGGTGTTCAGCTTCCTGGCCAGGTTGAAAGGCTCAGATGCTGTAGGATTTTAAATAAAGGCTCTGGCACAATGACTGAAAATACTCTTTGGAAGGATAACTGTTTTTGCATGGAGAAGTTACTGAATTCAGAGAAAAGGGAGCACTGGGGCAATATCTTTGCTAAGACTTTGGAGGACAGATGAGATAGAGAGAATTTAAGATCTGCTATGAAACAAGTAAGCTGGTTAAGGGAATGAGAGCCTCCATTCCTGGATTTAAATCTGGCCCGGAGAGGAAGGGAAAAACCTGGTTATCTTGTGGCACCAAGGATCTACCATCAAAGGAAAACATTTTACCTTGTGGATAAGAGTTTGGGCAAGCAACTGTTGAGGCAGATAAAAAAAGACAATGCCGATACAGACAAGCAGGACAGCAAAGAACCGAGAGATTAAAGTGACTTAGGATCACAGTCACCCCACATAGAAAGATAAGACCAGTAAAGATAGTGAAATAGAGTTATAAGCTAGAGGCAAGTTTGTATCCCCGAGAGTATTGTACTTAAACCTACATTTGTTCCCTGAGATACTGTACTGTCTGTTTCAGAGTAGCAGCCGTGTTAGTCTGTATTCGCAAAATAGAAAAGGAGTACTTGTGGCACCTTAGAGACTAACAAATTTATTTGAGCATAAGCTTTCGTGAGCTACAGCATCCGATGAAGTGAGCTGTAGCTCACGAAAGCTTACGCTCAAATAAATTTGTTAGTCTCTAAGGTGCCACAAGTACTCCTTTTCTTTTTTGTACTGTCTGTGTGTTGTGATTAAGTGCCCTTTCTCTCCCTAAATCAAGCATTACAGCTTGATTTTTTTTGGCCATATTATGTAGGCAAAATTCCACTTGTCACTTTGACAGGATTTTTGCTTGGGTAGGTTTGGGCCTTAGTTATTCTTTGGGTGTCAAGACTTTGCACGCTGTAAGTAGTAACAGATCCTCCCTGATAGGAAGTGTTTTGCTGAGTTTGTATTGATAGCTTAGTTCCTTCAGATGTTGCGTATCTATTCACTATACTAAAATTTTCCTGCTGTATTTCCCAGTCCCCAGCAGTAACTATTCAGAATGGTGAACCATATAAGACTATTTGTACATTATCCAAAATGCCAATAAAAATACATTTTAAATAGGCAAATACCCACATCTCCCAGAATGAGAGATGAACTTTAATACCATTCTGCATCTGATTGTATAAGTGCTTAAGCACCGAACACAGATCATCATGGGATGATTAACATGTATTGTTTGAACTTTAGTGTTAAATTATTTCACTTTTTCAAATAAATGAAATTGAAAAATTAAATTTAATTCAAAATAATTTATCATCATGGGAGGCATTTCTTGCCTTGAACAGGAAGGGGACTGGAATGGATTAGAACAGCAGTTCTGCAAGACTCTGATTTTTAATACTGTTGCTAGAATGTGTGTTCAAATTTTGTCCCTTTGAAATTGTATCCTACAATTTCTAAACTGAAAGTATAAAGTAAAGGATTATAAAATTCTCCAAGGAGCAAATAATTTGCTTTAGTAATGTATGATACAATATTGATTTTTAGCTCCTTTTTTCAGTCCCTTATTTATTCCTCTTTCCAGTTTTCCTGTCTCCTGCTCAGGTTCTGCAGTAAGTGGTGGCTTATTAATATCTATTTCAGGAGTGGTTGGCTGAGGTTCTTTGGCCTGCAATGTGCAGGAGATCAGCGTTGATGATCATGGTGGTCCCTTCTGGCCTGAAAAGTCTATGGATCTGTTTATATATGTGTCATAAATATAAAGGGAAGGGTAACCACCTTTCTGTATACAGTGCTATAAAATCCCTCCTGGCCAGAGGCAAAACCCTTTCACCTGTAAAGAGTTAAGAGTCTAAGGTAACCTTGATGGCACCTGACCCAAAATGACCAATGAGGGGACAAGATACTTTCAAATCTAGGGGAGGGGGGAGGCAAAAGGGTTCTGTCTGTCTGTCTGATGCTTTTGCCGGAAACAGATCAGGAATGCAGCCTTACAACTCCTGTAAAGTTAGTAAGTAATCTAGCTAGAAAATGCGTTAGATTTTGTTTGTTTGTTTGTTTAATGGCTGGTAAAATAAATTGTGCTGGAGGGAATGTATATTCCTGTTTTTGTGTCTTATTGTAACTTAAGGTTTTGCCTAGAGGGATTCTAATTGAATCTAATTACCCTGTAAGGTATTTACCATCCTGATTTTATAGAGGTGATTCTTTTACCTTTTCTTTAGTTAAAATTCTTCTTTTAAGAACCTGATTGATTTTTCATTGTTTTTAAGATCCAAGGGTTTGGGTCTGTGTTCACCTGTACCAATTGGTGAGGATTCTTAACAAGCCTTCCCCAGGAAAGGGGGTGTAGGGCTTGGGGGGATATTTTGGGGAAAGACATCTCCAAGTGGTCTCTTTCCCTGTTCTTTGTTTAAAACGCTTGGTGGTGGCAGCATACTGTTCAAGGACAAGGCAAAGTTTGTACCTTGGGGAAGTTTTTAACCTAAACTGGTAAGAATAAGCTTAGGGGGTCTTTCATGCAGGTCCCCACATCTGTACCCTAGAGTTCAGAGTGGGGAAGGAACCCTGACAATATGACTTCACCTTTTCCTCTTAATTTTCAAAGCCTAGATCCTACCATCTCTGCTCCTGTCCCTCCTATAGGTTAAGGCTGAGAGGATGGATGGTTGTGTTATTAAATAATCTGGACCGGGATTTAGGAAATGTGAGTTCTATTCCCAGCTCTCTGCCATGGATGGCATGACTTGGGCCATATCATTAAGGGCTTGTCTGCGTGGCGACTTATCACACAGCAAGCTACAGTGTGAATCTACAGCCGCTAGTTTGTCATGCACTAACTGGCCGTGTGGACCCTGCTAGTTCTGCAGTAGGGTTTGACATACTATTGACAGTAATACGGAAAGTTTAGTACACGGTAGCAGGGTCCACACAGCCAGTTAGTGCCCTGGAGATTCACATGCTGGCTTGCTGTGCACTGAGTTTCTGTATAGACAAACCCTAGGGGGCCTCCGTGCCCCAGTTTCCCACATGTAACATGGAAATAATATTGTTTTTCTCCCACTCCTGTGTCTTGTTTATGTAGACTGTAAACTCTGAGCTAGGAACTCTCTCTTACTGTGTGTTGTATAGCAGTGTTACTCAACAACCGGTCCAGGGACTGGCACCAGTCCCTGAGATCTCCCTGACAGAGTTTAGAAAGACAGCAAGCTGGTCTCTGGTATCCAAAAGGTTGAGAAACAGTATTTTATAGCAACTAGCCCCAAGGGGTCTTGAACCACTACTGTAATACAGATAATAGTGGCTACAGACCCAATCTCTGATTAAAGCACTAACAGAACTGTACTCAGCAGGGCACTGCTATGGTCTCTCCCCTTTCGAGCTACGCCAAGCACCTCTTCTATTTCACCAACAGCTGCTGGTCCTGTGAGAGTGGTTACCTCACCCACCTTGTCTCTCTCGCATCCTAGCACCAACTCTGCTATCAGCCTACATCCTCACGGCAACATGGGCAGGTTTCTAGCCCAAGTGAAAGCAACACCCAGGTTTCAGCCTGTAGCTCAAACTGGGCCAGCTAACTTGGGATGAAAGCACCAATAAACTCAGGGCCTAGGGTGACCAGATAGCACGTGTGAAAAATCGGGACAGGGGATGGGAGGTAATAGGCGCCTATATAAGATAAAGCCCCAAAAATCAGGACTGTCCCTATGAAATTGGGACATCTGGTCACCCTATCGAGGCAGGTGGGAGAGCCAAGGGCAATATCCAGTGAAGACATACCCTTTGTTATCTGCCCAGGTAGCACTTCCCTTTGTCCCAAGCTGCTGGCCAAGAGTATTGGCCTGACAAAATACCAAGAAAATATATTGTCACTCACCAGCATGGCGGTTTCCTACAATCACAGAGGGAATTCAGGAAACTCACACGGTGACTGTAACAGGCTGGCCGTGTTTGCCTGACACACCCCACTGGGTTAGCTGTGAAAGGGTTAAGCAGGTTTTGCTGACTCACTGATTGAGGAGACAGGGCCTGCAGGGAAGCCTCAAGCTGGGACTCCAGGTAGTGCAGTTTTCAGATTTCCTTTTGGTCATAGTCCAGCCCCAGGCGGGGTGACTTTTCAGGCCTCCACAAGTGCGTGGTCCAGTGTGGGGACTCTGCCCCCTTGCAGTGACCCACTTTTGCTAAAAGCCAGACGAGAACGCGCACAAACCGTGGTTTTGCATGGAATGCCAAGTGGGCCCAGCAGCTTGAAGTTATTTCAGAATGGTCTGGTCTCTTTCCTATTCTGAGGGTTTATTTTAACTTGTTTGTACATGCACAATCAATTAACTGTGGGTACATCCAGATGCATATTGTGTAGGCAATTTACAGAAAGAGGAGCAAATAAGGCAAGGATGCAAGACTGAGGCAATTCAATTCATGGAGGAACACTCCCGTGCAGCTATTCTGACAAAGGTCTGCGTTTTGCTAGCCTGCTATGCCACCAACAATGAAACGAACTGCAGAAAGAATCGTTGTCTTCTAACACCAAACAAGGAACTTTATTAGAACAACAACATTATCCCTAAAGCCATTCTTCACTGTAGACCTGCCTAGAACATTTCCCAGCCAAGGGACAATTTGTTGGTCTTCACATTCATGATGTAAAGTCAGATGACTTTTGCTCCAAGTTCACAGAGAGTAAAATAGTTTAAAAGTGCTAGAGAGATCATAAGTAACTTGCCTTTCATTTGATTAGAAGCCTTTAAATCTGACAGTATCTTTCCCCTTCCTGAAAACAGGAAAAACAAAATTAAAGGGATCACCTCAATTTAAATTTGGAGCTCAATTTAAACTAGATTTTTATATAAAGTTATAGATTTTTAAAACCAATGGAAATATTTTGAATTTAAAAAAAAGAGTCACTGTAATATCTGGCACTGCTGGAAATTAAATGGACTACACACAAACCTGGGACACATCACTGATTTCAATTATCCTAACTCTGAGAAATGCACAAGAAAAACAAACCGCATCAAAAGTGGCAAGTTAATTGAATTTTAACATTCTTGTACTTCAATGAACAAAGTAAAGCAATGAGTTTGTTTCCAAGGTATGGTCGTTGACACTCTCATTTTGCTGTTTTTATTTCTTTTAAAGGGAGAGGCGCTTATTCTCACTCCTTCAAATGCAGTTAAATGCAGGGTTTCTTTTTCAGATGAACTATTAATCCCTGGTGGGATGAACTGATACAAGCCTATAAGAGCTGCAGATATTTTTTTCAGAAATCCAAAGTAACTAGGTGTAGAAGAACAAATAAGATTCAAGGAATCATTAGATTCCCTTGATCAGCTTTAAGTTGGGGGGGGGGGGGAGTGCACAACAGGGAACAAAGTACAGTGGTAGAGTTTAGTTCACAATGTGATTCTTGCTGCAGCCTTGAGTTTATTGCAAATCTCTCTCCCTCCTCCCAGGGCAAGGAGTCCTGGCCTAGGTACTGAATCGGACAAGGTCTTTTCTCCTGGAAAACCAGAATCAAAAGCTTCCTTGGAAGGGAAGAAAGTGACATGGAAAGAAAGCAGGGAGGAGCCCTCCTTTCCCAGAGGCGGGCTCTGGGCATTTGCTTTGCCGGAGACCGCCCCCCTCCGGTCTCCTGAACTGGTTCCCAAGAACTCCGAGGGCACCAGCTAGAAGGGAGGGGGGGGGGGGAGAGAGGGAAAAGCAGCCCACCAAAAGTGCAGCAGGCTCTTCCCTGTTCCTTCCCGAGCCCCTCTCGCTGCACTATGCTGGTGTATCCGATCCCCCGTGCGCGATTATTCCTCTTGCTGCTGCTAATCCTCTCTCCGCTGGCAGTTGTGCTCGCAGCAGAGCCCAGGGTGAACAAATCGGATGCGAGCGGTCCCCGCTTTTAATAAAGTGAAGTTGGGGGGTGGGGGGGGGGGGGAAGAGCTCGGAAGTTTTTCTTTTTCCGAGAAGGAGCCGGGGTGGGGGTGGGGGGGGTGGAATTAAAAGGGGAGGGGAGGGGGAAGGCTGCTCTCTGCTAAGGCACCACCATGCAGCTAGTGTTGTGGGCACTGGGATTAGGAGCACTCTTTCTACAGGACGTCTTCAAAGGAGCCACCACAGCAGCGAGGAAGCAGAAGCTGCATCCAAGACAAGGTAAGAAAGATGCTTTGGGCACCCAGAGCTCATTCAGGGGAAGTTTCCAGTTCTTTGGGCTGTTTCGTAGATCTCATTTTAACATGGGGGGGGGGGAGGTTCTACAACTCTGCAGTATCACGTTCGTTGATTTCTCTTTGCTTGTCATCAGTTACAAGAACTTTACCAAGTTGTGCACCGTTCTCGGGCTGTGAAAACACGGTGCACGGGGGGGGGGGCGGGGGGTGCAGAAGCAGCTGGACATGGGCTTGTTCTTTTCCTTGAAGCCTTTCTGAAGCTCCTCATAGCCTGAGGTTAGAAGCCCATTTAAAGTGGAGGAAAGGTGCAGGGTTTGGGCAATTGGCACTGGCAGTCCCTGGTGGGTTTATAGAAGAGGATTCTTCTGATGCTGCTGGAGGCAGGGACTGTCCTGTTTTTGGTGTGTGTTTGTACACTCCGCGGGGGTCCTGGTCTAGGGTTAAAGTCTTTAGGTGCTCCTGCCATGCAAATACTTCACCATCAGTGCCTGTTGCAGGCAACCTAGTGGTGCATTGATTGGTTTTGTAAGTATAGCTACCTCTATCCTCCCCCCCCCCACTCCAGAAAGTCAGGCCTTGCTGCTTTCATCCAAGATAAGGGTGTGTGAAAAAGCCATGCCCTGCCTGACCTGACCGAGAGCGATTCTTTACAGGGCATGTGTCTGTGTTACTCTTTGCAGCTCAACTGTTGGAGAAACGACGCGAGTTCGAGATCGTCACTCCCACCCGTGTGAACGAATTCGGAGCCCCCTTTCCCACGCACGTACACTTCAAAAGAAAGAGACGAAGTATTAACTCTGACCCTTGGGTCACTGACGCTTTCTCCTCCTCGGCACACTACAGGCTTTCCGCCTTTGGGGAGCAGTTTCTACTCAACCTCACGGCCCATTCTGGATTTATTGCGCCACTTTTCACGGTCAGCCTCCTGGGAGAGCCGGGGGTTAATCAGACCAAGTTTTACACCCAGGAGGCCAGCGACGTTAAGCACTGCTTTTATAGAGGACATGTGAATACCCAGCCCCAGCACACGGCAGTCATCAGCCTGTGTTCAGGGATGGTAAGTGGCTTCCCCTCCGCCTTCCTTCTTCGCCGCGTCTGGGGACTTTCCAGGTCCGAGCTTGGCCTCTTAAATCCTTATCTCCCAGGTGTTTGTGTTTACACGAACCACCTCGATGCGGAGTCCTCTGCGCCTTTAAAAACTTGCCATGGTTTGCCTCCTGTTGCTACCCAGCTTCTCTGGCTTAAAGAGGAGTAAAACTCCGCTCCATAAGGAAGTTTTTTTTGGGGGGGGGGGGGGGAAATGGCCAGGAGCTCACTGATTGTAACGTGCCCCCGCTTCCCCCCAAGCCGGGGCTCTCCCCTTCCAGGGGCTGGGTCTCCGGTTGCAAAGGAGCAATGGCAGTAACTGAAGGCCCCCGAGTGACAGCGGGGTCCTCCCTGCGGGATGTGAAGCCGGAGCCTCTCCCGGGGCTGCGGGGAGGGGCTGCCCTGTTTTCTGTGAAGGTCACCGGGGGCAGGGACTTTTTCACACGCCGGTGTCCAGGAGCGGAAGCGAGGAGGGGGGGGGGGGGGTCACCCCGGGGGCTGCTCACAACACGAGCGGGTGCCTCCTGACCGGACGCCAGCAGCATTTAAGGTGGAGCAAGGCACCCGGGGTGAGGGTGGGGGAGGACCCCGTTCTGTGCCCCCCGCCATCACGCCTCGAGTTAAACCCCCGCAACTCCGCCTGCAGACCAGGCCTCTCTAGTCCGCTTCGCTTGTCAGCCGAGGGGCGAGCCGGCCTGACTCCAGCTGTCTTGCAGGAGTTGCAAAGGTCTGGCCTTTAGCTCTGCCCCGTGAGTCGAGCTGGGGGGGCTCGCAACCAGGGGCAATTAAGCGACGTCTGCCCCGACGTGGAGGGGAGGGCTGGGGGGCGCTGGATCACTGGTGCGGCACCCCCCCCCCCCCCGGCAAAGCTTGCAGGTGCTGTGGGGTGGGCGGGGGTGTCTCCAAACTGCCACTGCTTTCTACACCCGACCCCTTCAGTCACCCAGTGCGGGAGGGGGGCTTCGGGGGCCAGTCCGGCAAGCTCTGCTCCCCCCCCCCAAATTCAGTGGGAAAGAAGAGACACCCCAAACCTCCAGAGCAGGCAGCCGGGATCCAGAATACTCACCAGGGCGGCCGAGCTGCGCTGCCTGCTGCTGCTGGGGAGTCCCATGGCAGGCCCCCCCCGCCCTTTCCCAGGGGCAGTGCGCTCCCGGCAGCGTGCCCCGTGTTGTGGTGCTGAGCCTTGGGGGGCGGAGGCGAAGGAGCCGGGGCGGGAGCCGCCGGGAAGCCCAGCAGCAGCAGTTAGTGCCCTGCCTGCAGGACGGGGCCTGGGGGTGTTTGCACCCTCCCCCCCCCCCGGGCACGCCGCTCCCCAGATTGAGATGGGGGGCGGAATGCCATTCCCCTAAACCCCACCAGCCGAGCGGGCTGCCTTACGCGCCCTCCCTCCCGTCCCGGGGACGACCTTAAGGAGGGGCAAGACTCTTTGCCAGCCCCCAAGCCGGATTTAAGGAGGCCGGAGGAGATGTCAAGACGCCGTCTCCGTCCTCCCAGCCCCAGCTTGGGGGGAAGGCGCTGGGGGGGGGGGGAGAAGGAGCCAACACAAACAGCTGTGCAGGAAGCTTGCAAGGGAGGGGGGCTTGTCTGGCTGCTGTCATAGACTATCAGGGTTGGAAGGGACCTCAGGAGGTCATCTAGTCCAACCCCCTGCTCAAAGCAGGGCCAATCCCCAATTTTTGCGCCACATCCCTTAATGGCCCCCTCAAGGGTTGAACTCACAACCCCGGGTTTAGCAAGCTAATGCTCAAAACCACTGAGCTATTCCTCCCACCCCCGCGAGGTGGGGCTCGTTCCCTGGGAGCTGGGCTAAGCCAGGGATGGAGGCGGCTCAGGGAGCATAGGGCAGGGGCCATGCAGACATTCTGGGTACAGTGCTCTCAACTTGCCTGGTGGGGGGGAGCTTAGCCATGAGTAGGGAGCCCTGTCCAAGGATGATCCTGATCCATCCTTGCTGTGGGGGGCGGGGGGTGACCCGTGGGAGAATGGCCAAGGCAGGAGTTTGTCCAAAGCTCTCGGGCACTGTGCTGATACCTTCCATCTCCTGGGCAGCCTCCACCAACAGCCTTCCCAGTTAAAGGGGTTCCCCAGGGAGAATGGGGTGCAGCTGCTGCCTGCCCCCTTTTGGTCCCGGACCGGCTGCCGCTAGCACAGCTGTCCCCGGAGAGGCAGGTGGATGCGCTTTGCAGAAGGCCAGGGTGCGTGTGTTTTGTGTGGCTGGCAGTTGATGCTCAGAACTGGGATTGTGCTCAGTTCGCTTGTAGTACCTGCCTCTTGGCAGGAGCTCAGACTAGCTGACCCTTGAATCCCTTCTAGACTTATGGTTCTACAGTTCTACCTTTTTGTCTGATGGTGTACTTTTGCCTGGGAGTGGCATTCCCCATGGCCTGCTCCACAGTCATGTGGGCTAGAAGCTTTGATATCCTGTCATGGGCAGTATCTTCACCAGGTGAGTTCCTTCAAGCTACTGGATGCCATGCTCAGCTTGTCTCTGCTCAGAGTTGTTCTTGGCATATTTTATGTATGAGAAACAGAGAGGGCAGAACATAATAGGGCCCACCTCTGCCCAAAGATGCACTCCAGCATCTCCCATTGAGATCAGGAGTAATTTTGCAAACATCTCTCAAGGAAGAACTGGATCTAATATGTGTCCTCTCTTCACACAGGGCTGAAGTCTACTCCTGGTGAGTAGTAACTTACACCATGAATAATCTCCCAGGTTTTAATGGGAATAAAGTGTACAGAATAAAGTGCTACTCAGTGTAGCAGAATTGGGCCCATAGCTTTCAGCCACCGCAGGTGTAGGAGTTGCTTGCCAGTCTGAACATGGTTAGAAAGTGTAAATGCCCTAGAAACTTCTGCATGTTACCATGTCCATTTTATATGTAGGCCTAGTCTCTAGCATGTTCCCACTGGAAGTTGACCACCTGTCTCTCTCTTCACTCTCAGCTAGGCACATTCAGGTCTCATGATGGGGACTATTTTGTAGAGCCGCTGCTGTCGCCTGATGAACAAGAGTATGAAGAAGAGCACAATAAGCCACACGTGGTCTACAGACACAGTGCACCTCAAAAAGACTCACCAAGGGAAAGGCACACTTGTGATACTTCAGGTATTCGTTTGACTACTCCCCATACAGTAACTTCCATGATTCTGCATTGCTGAATTATAAACCATTTACCGTGATATGGGAGAGGATATTGGCACTGTTTGGGCTAGAAGTAATTGTGGACGTGCAGCAAAGGGGCTATTGTGAATGTCTAGGTGTGGTGCTCTTTGCTTTGGGGATCATTTGCTGCTATTGTTCAGGTGAGGTACATCTTGTCTTTGACTTTTAACTTCAGAAGGTCAACCTGAGGCCAAATTCTACCACTTCCATTGCCACCGTTGGTCCCAGTCATGCCTACTCTGAGGTAAAGTAGTCATCTCTGAGCTCTTGTGCACCTCTCTTAAACGGTTTCTTTGTCTGTACCACTATACTTTTCTTCCCTCCTAACCATAAGCTCCAAAATACACAAATTTTCCTGCACTTCAACTGAAACTCATTTGTGCTTTCAACTTGCATCATCTTGCTTGCTATAATTCCTTCCATCATGGTCTTTCTAGGCCCCATCTCTCCTTACCGAATTGGTCCAAAATGCAATGACTAGTCTCTTCTCCCAACCATTCCTCTTACTTGGCAGAGGTTACTTAATGTTCTCACTAATTAATTTCTTCTTGGGTCTCCTGTTTTCTCCCCATGTTCGGGCGCCACTCCTTGGTGTACTAAATCTACAGATGCCTCTTGTATGGTATATTGCAACCTAAACACTGTGGGCATGAATCTGCCAATCGTACTCGAGCTGAGTGGTATGGTTACTCTTCAAGTAGGTGGGGTTACTCACGGAGTAAAGGTATGATTTGATGCGAGTAAGAGCAGCGGAATCTGGCCGCTTGTATGCACTAGCGTGTACACAGTGAAAATCTGCTTTGGGCTGTTTTGTGATGCATTTGTATTGTATTAGTGCTCTACAGAATTTACATTGTGTTTTACACTTGTGGCTCGTTGAGGGAGAGAGGATGTAGGCAGTGGTTTTGCCATTCAAAGGTAAGTCGATATAGTTATAGCTGGTATGTGACAGAGTAATTCAAGGAGATGTCCCAAGGCACTGATCAAAGACCAAGATAGGTTTAATGGTAACGGAAGCATGGTGGTACACACACGTGTACACACGTTGGGGGGGATAATGGTACATCTCACAAGGCTTTTATTGTTTGTTCTTCCAAGGGTTGCTGCTGGACTATGCCACTCTGGTTTCTCTCTTCCAGCTGTTTCTGCTCCCTTCTTTGAGATCAGATGCAGGAGACTCAGAACAGTTGGAAAGAAACATGGAATCTGGCACAATTCACCAGTAACCCTTGGAGGAATGGACCGCAGATCATGGAACCCATTGAATCAAAGGTAGACAGAAAGGCCCTGAAAACAATTTAGGGTCTTTCCCTTTGTGCAGTGATCATAAATAGTTCAGCCTTTTGACACATCTAATAGTTTCAGGCCAGGTGTTCATGCTACACTAGCTTTTGCAAGAAATCAACCCGCTGTGTTATTCTGCTTAATTATCCAGGTCTTTTTCTGTCCACTGCTAATTTGCTGTGCTTCCCCTTTTCCTTTGCTGATTGTTCTTTATTGCTCCGCACAGTCTGGAAAAAGAGAAGCCCAATAAGTTAAAGCTCTGTCCAAATAATAAGGTTCAAAGGACCCAAAATCGGCAGCATGTTTCTGCCCGTCCCCCATTTCTGGTTCAACAGTTTTTAAGTGAATCTTGTGCTGGTGACAGGTGCTGTTTGTTAACTCTGGATGTTGAAATAGCAGTGCAAGCACAGCCATATGCACTTCCCTCCACTGGCTCACCCATATTCTTCCACCGCCATCACCTCTAGAGGCAAGAGAGTAGCTCAGATGGCTTCAGGGAAAATGTGAAGCCCAGCAACATTTCTCAAGTTTATCTTTAGGAGTCAGTTTGGAGCCACCTTTGGGCAAACTGCCTGGTTCACATAAGCCAGGGGAAAAGGAAATGATCTCATTAGAATTTATGAGCTCAGTTGCATTGTACCTGAGATCTGTAGATGACATTAAATTTATACTGTGGCTGCAGCCAACATGTGAAAAGTCCATTTGTGCTGCAAGTTAATGGGGAAACCGGAAATCCGCCCAAAGCGGAAATTCAACCCCAGGAAAGACTTAGACCCCAAACCTGCAATGAGCATTGTGTGGGCAGACCCCTCTGCAGGACTGTGGCTTTGTCAAATCTCTCTCTTTTAGAGGCTGTTGTGCCCAGAAACAATTTCCTCCCCCCAGGCAAGCTGAGGGCACTGTACCCAGAATGTCTGCATGGCCCCTGCTATATGCTCCCTGAGCCACCTCCATCCCTGGCTTAGCCCAGCTCCAAGTGTGTTCTTAGCATAAGGAAGTAGTTGTAGACATCCGTCAGTGTCTGCGAAAAGTTTTTCCCCCTGAGGTATGATTGATGGATAAAGTAGGGGCTTTCATTTCCAGTGATCTCCATGAAGCATTTATCATTACTATTATTAGTTTTCACTTGATCGGATCAGCTAGGGAATGCAGGCATATTTGTCTTTTGGTTCTGCTACATTTTAATTAGCAGTTTCTTATACAGTAGCTGCGTTTTATGCTTTTTAGATAAATACAATATAGGCTCTTGTGACCACATGACGTAACTTTTCTGCCATACAGGTTAATGGACTAATGATGTGTGTTATAATAAACTATTGCCAGGGCTTTGCTGTTCAGTATAGCGAGCTGTTGTAGTTATGCTGAGGTCCTGGGTTATGATGCTGTTAATAGCAGCTTCTCTTTGTTCTTTCACTGTTGGCCTGTCCCATATCCTTCTCTCTGTGTCTTGCCAGAGTAGTTTGGGGAGTTAAGAGGAGGACTTCGTACCCTCGCTAACCCTTCCTTTCCTTCGGCCATCACAATAGAGTCCCAGAGTTTAAGGTGATCTAGTCTGACCTCCTGTATATCACAGGCCAGCAACACCTCCCAGCACATGCACGCTAAACCCCAAAGCCAGAATGAGACCGAAGTATCACAGCTTTCAGGAGACTAGACTTTTGCCAGAGAATAGGAGGCACCAGTGTCCAACACACCCACAATGTCAGGGAAATGATTAAATGAGATCTACCCAGATAATCCTGGCAAGTGACCCGCACCAACACGCTGCAGGGGAAAGTGAAAAACCCCCAAAGTCACTGCCAAGCTGACCTGGGGAAAAATGTCTTCCTGACCCACATTTGTTGATCAATTAGACTCTGAGCATCTGAGCAAGGACCAATCAGCAAAGCCCCTGAGAGAGAGAATGCTTGATGCCAGCTCAGAGCCCATTCCACCCAATATGTCATCTCCCTCTGTGGCCATTCCTGATGCTTCAGAGGAAGCAGTTAAAAACATGTACACTACGGGAAAACATCCCTTCCTGACCCCTGCAGGTGACTGGCTGAAACCCTGAAGCATGAGCTTTCAGAGCATAAAACATAAACTGCAAGGGAGCCCCAGGGCTACCTCCTACCATCACAAGCAACCCTGTCTTACAGTCGCACTCATATATTTTTGTCCAGCTCTCTATTAAAACTAATAAAGTTGGTTGCCCCCAAAACTCCTATCGGGAGGCTTCCAGAACCTCGCTCCTCTGATGGTTAGAAACCTTCTTCTGATTTCCAGCCTGAATTTGTTCATGGCCCATTTATATCCATTTTTTCTTGTGCCAAGCTGTCCTTTAGCTTAAGTAGCCCTTCACCCTCCCTGGTATTTACCCTCTCCCTTCCCCCACCCCCATGTATTTATAGAGAGCAATCCTATCCTCTCTGATTTTTTTTTTTTTTTTTTTTTTGCTAAACAAGCCAAGTTCTTCCACTTTCCTCCCCTAAGATTAGGCCCGCCATTCCCCTGATCATTCTACAGGCTCTTTGCTGTGCCTGTTCCCGTTTAAATTCATCTTTCTTGAACATGGGGTGACCTGCTGACGTGATTCCTCCACTGATTTATACCCACACAGGCTCTGGCACAATAACTAACTAGCTAGACTTGCTTGAACAGCATTTAAAAAATGAAGACTTGGCCAGGGTGGATTTGAAATACCACTAGGGGGCGCTGCTTAGACACGCTGCCTGCGGTAGCCCTGCTCGCTCTCCTGGCTTCATGCCAGCAGAGTGTTCCCACAAAACTCTCCCCTAGGTCCTGATTAGCGAGGTGGAGATTGAGAGCTTAAAAAAATGTAATTTTAATCCAGAAAGGAGACTGCCCATTGAAGGCAGAGAGCTGAGCTTCCTGAGTTCAATGGAGGGAGGGTCTGTCGCTGCTGTCGAAAGGAATGAGAATCAGTATTATAATCACTTGAGAGATCGTCCAGTGGACTTGATGATAACTGTACGCTCACCTGTGTACACTCGCAGGTCCTAAGGAGAAGGAGTTCTGTAGATTCATAGATTTCGTGGTCAGAGAGGAGCACACTATGACTGACTAGTCCATGACACAGGCCGGGAAACCTTACCCATAATTTCTGCATCAAGTCCACAACTTCTGGTTGAACTAGAGCATATTGTTTAGAAAAACATCCAGCCTTCAGTTAGTCCAGCTATGGGTATTACTTCACAGTCAGTATCTAAATAAACCACTTCGGTTCATCTCTCATTCCATTCCCAGAGAGGGTTGGATGAATGTGACTTCTAACATATTCATTTTTTTCCAAACACACCTGTATGCTTGTTCACATCACACAAACTAATTAGTTGTGCTTATGTCTGTGGCTTTCCCCTTCCAGCCTACTACCTCTATTGAAATTTTTAATTTCATAGAATATCAGGGTTGGAAGGGACCTCAGGAGGTCATCTAGTCCAACCCCCTGACCAAGCCCCAATTTTTTTGCCCCAGATCCCTAAATGGCCCCCTCAAGGATTGAGTTCACAACCCTGGGTTTAGCAGGCCAATGCTCCAACCACTGAGCTATCCCTCTCCCCTTCCCTGTATGATTTATTGCTTTCAGAAAGTGAGGGTTAGGAAGCCAACCCCTTCTGTGCTGTAGGGTTCTTTATTTCTCTCCGGTGTTTTCTTTTCATCTTTGTCTGGTTCTTGCTGCTTACCTTTCTTTCCTTCTCTCTCTTATATCTCTCCTGAGGTGTGTTTTTGGTCAGTTTTGGTTAATTTATTTCTGATCTTTTGCTAGTATTATCTATTCATGCTCCAGGTCTTTTACGGCTTGTCTGGAGCTTTTTGTTATAATTCTACCTTTCTGTTGTGTTTTGTTTTCTCCATATTGTTCTTGCTTATTATTTAGTCCCAATTTGTCCATTTCTTACAGCTTTTACTACAAACCCCTTGCAAAAGTTATATTTTGAACTAGCTGTTTCTGTTCTTTCCTCCTTCGCATCCCAATTGTGTTCTGATATCTGTCCTCTTACCACCTGACCTTTCATTATGCTTTTTCTGTTTTCTTTCCAGCTTCACATTTAAAAAACAAAAAAACTTTAGCACAGACTCTCCCGGCTACACCTCGATTTTCCTTCAGTTTGGCATAACAGACTCAGGCTGTGGCTGAAATAGATAAGAAGCTATTTCTCATTTGTAGGAATAAGGATCAAATGTGAGCACTGGCTGCTCACCCCACTTTCATTGCTAGGATAATAGGCCCCTCCCACTCATTTGCCTTGGGATTAGGAAATAGCTGCACTGGGTTTTGGATGGCAGTCGCAAGTCATGTTGAGGGCTAGTCCTGTAATGACATTTGTTAAAGCAGAAGCATCCACCAGGGCAAAACTCTCAGATGAAACAGCAGCACTCACCTCATTGGTGCGACATTGATAACATGATCAGAGTCCTCCCCATCTTGAAAAAGAGCCAGGAAAAGGCTGCTCTGCTATTCATATTATGGTGGTAAGAAATGAGAGCAGTTCTCCCACAGCTCAGGGCTCCTCTGTCCTGCACTAACCTGAGAACAGGCAGAACTTGCTACAGCAGGGCCCCCTGCAGACACGGATTGATAAGAGGAGGAGAGAAAATACTGATATGTTGCAACCTTTTCTGCTCAATTTCCACAACCCTACAAGTCCCCAAGTGCACCAATGCTCGTTAGGAGCCGCTCTCGACCATAGAATGTTCTAGTGCCCCCTGAAAGTGAACGCAAAAGTGTCACAAATGTGAAGTCCCAAATTCTGACCCGCGTATTTCGACTTAACATTCTAAATTCCTGCTTGGCTGTTTAGCTACAGTGATTCAGCAATCAGAAACGTCACCACTTGACTTGGATAGCTAACTCCCAGAGCACCAAAAAATAAACAAAAACGTTCCGAAGACATTCGCTAGCTCTAGCATTTGAAAACTTCTCATTTGAAAAAGGTGAAATCCAAAGTAGCTGTGAATTATTTGCTCATCTCTTCAATAGAGAGGCAGCTTTTGCTGCAGCCATGCCGAGTGTCGTCATTATCTCCTAGGACACTGACGCTTCCCAGACTTCTGGCCAGATGAATGCCTGCAGTTCCCAAAGGTGAAGGCTGTTGAATGTACGGTTATCACATTGATATCGCATAGCTCTGTTGGGTTCAATCACTTTACACCATAAGTGTTTCTATACCCTAGTCCATAGAAGTAACCTATTACTGTGTTGACCTAATATTATGTGGATTCTTTTTTTCCTTGAAAAATGTGTCCTTTTTTTGATGATGCCTCAAGAATCATGGTACAAAATACGTCTTGCCGTGCAGCTGACACACATGACACTGAAATAATCAGTAACATGTCACTGATTCTCAGATACATTAATGAGTAATTTGTAATACATTACACTTTCAAAGTAGCTTTTAACAGTCTGTCCTGCTGAACATAACACTGGAGAGTCACCGTAGCCTCCTGGGCCATTTGTACTCTGACCTCCGCTACCAGATTGCTGTTAAAATTAAGCCTTGGTTAATTTTGGACCTGATCCTAGATGATGCTAAGCACCTGTAATGTGCTGAGCACCCTCCATTCCCATCATCCATTCTGTTGTAATCTCTCTCCCTGAGATTACTGGTAGCGCTCACTTGATATGGGCAGGAGTAGCTACACTCAAGGCATTCCCATGGGCCTGTGACTGCCCCTCCTGAGTTTGCTGGAGCCTGGGTTTCTAAAGTTTATGGGCCTGCTGCAAAGCCCATATTTCCTCACAAGCATATAGGGAGTCTGGGGTCCCATAGGTGAGGGGCTCAAACTGAGGGATGACTAGGTGGGGGCCCTGTTATAGGAGAGGGTAGAGGATCTTCCGTTTCCTTTGTGTAGGAGAAACTGTAAACCGGTGTTTGTGCGATGGGAAACTGGGATCACAATATTTGATTGTAAGATTTTTATGATGGGGTGTGTTCAACTTTAGGATGTGCCTCAGGCTGTGGCTAGCCACCAGATACATTGAAAAGGTGTGTGTGAAAGAGAAAATTAATCTTGTATGCCATTGAAATATCTTTAAATAGACACCTGATTTAGGTTAATGAGATTATATGTGACTTGTTAGAGTCCAAATCTCCCCTTTCCCAGGATCCTCTACCCCTGCCTCCATATCTCAGGATTATGTCTCTTCCCACAGGATCTTTCCTCATCCCAACTTTACTCATCCCTCTCAACCCCACTCATCCCTGAGGAATCATTCCCATCTCTGCTTCTGTGTTTCTAGCTTGCAGTATTGTTGTAAGTCTCACAATATTGGCTCTGTGTTTAAAGCCCCGGCTCCTGGAGTCATGTGACTAGGTGGCAATCTCAGCTTTCCTTTCTTACAGAAGTAAGCTTCTGGCCCTTGTGGCTGTGAAGAAAAGCCTGACGTGAACCCAGAAGGCAAATAAAAACATACCTCCCAATGGTTCTAGTGGCTAAAGCAGGGTGCAGTGTCATTCAAATTTGGCCCAGCTGCCCCTCCATAGGCAGAAAAAGAGGGGCAGCTGAACCAAACCTGAGTGGTGCTGTGACCCCATTCACCAGGTTGCAATACCACTGGGTTTGGGAGCCCTCTCAAATGGGGGTCTGGTGCAACCTGCCCCGTTTTCACAATGCCCCCGCCCAGGTGGCCTGAATGCCGGAAACGTTCCCAGCTTCAACTGTGACAAGGGCCACATGAGGGTAAAAGAGGGACAGTTCCGAGAAACTCTGGACTGTTGGGAGGTCTATAAAAAGACTCCAACCTTTATTATTTTTAAGCCAACCCCCTGACTGTGTAGGGCCTGACTCATGAGTTTTGGCAGGAGTGCCCCTATAATCCCAGACACTCTCCATTTGCCTGCTGATTGCAACCTCCTGCTGCCCCGCACTCAGACAGACGTTGGGCCCCTGGGAGCCTAGATTGCTGGAGCCACCCTACTACTGCAAGCTGCCCTCTGTGTCCCTGAGCAGGCACGTGGCTTCTTCTCTGCTCAGCCCACCCACTGCTGCCTCCTTGTGGCTCGAGATTGGAATGACAGCTCAGCCGAGCAAGACCCGGACGGGCAGCATGGCAGAGCTTCAACCCACCAGGAAGGGCAGGAAAAGGTGCCTGTATCAGGAAGAGGAGAAATTCGGGGAGGATGGGCCCTTCCTCATGCTCCCAGTGGAAATGCAAAGGAACCAGTTGGTTAATAGCAGGGCCAAGTGAGGGGGAACGAAGAGGGGTCGTGGAATAGTAGAATGGCATCTGTGCAGCTTAATTTTACTAGGCAGGTGGAGACAATTTCTGGAGGGGAGGGAAGCAGCTGAGGGAACAGCCTGAGGCTGCATCATAGTGCAGCTCAACAATTGCGTCTCTGCTGGTGGGCCGGGTTGGGCTTGGAGGAGGCAGCTGGGCCCACTGGGCACTGCTCTGTACCTCAGCTGGGTGGGCACCAGGCTGCTCTCAGGAGCCAGCTGGGCTGAGCTCCCTCCTTTGCCTGCCCACTGGCTCCGAGTGCTGAGCTGGCCCAGGTGAGGGGCCTGAGCTGGCTCCCCCGGAAAGATTGAGCCCAGTCCACCTTCCCCTCCCATGAATGAGGTTCCAGTAGGAGAGAGGAGAAGTGTGGGAGGTGACTCAGACCTGGGGGTCTGGTGAGGAGAGGAGGGGGGCACAGCCTGGAGAGGAGAGGAGCTGATGGGGATATAGGCACAAGGGTCTTTGGAAGGGATGTGGGCTTGAGGGAGGGGCTTGAGAGAAGATACAAGACATTTGGAAAAGGGAAAGATAGAGGGGAGGGATGTGGTGTAGAGCCTTTTAGTTGGGGAGAGGGATGTCAGCAAATTTGCCCTGTCAGGGGTGGGGGGGGATTTTTGGCAATTGTGAAGGTCTATATGCCCCCCGCACCTCCCGGTTTAGCTGGCAGTTAGCCCACCGCCTGCAGCAATCCGCTTGAGTGCGTAAGAATTCATAGCATGGGAATCAAGCGTCGTAGACGGGAAGGTGTAACATTTGCAGAAGCGGTATTAAATGTTATTGTGCTTTGAGTTGTTAACATGCTTGATATGTTTCAAGAAGAAAACCCAGGATTCGGGACCAGCAGGGCAACTGTCCGTAGAGGCGGCTGCTTCTGGGTTGGATGTTTCTGATGGTCAGAATATTGCACTGCTTGGTCTTGCCACCCAGCAAAATATATAGGTACAGAGACTGAAAAATTCCAAGTGGGGCAAAAGTAGCCACCCCCATTAACAAGGAGATGAACTTGGGCCGTGAAGTCTTAGTCCTGTACCCAGAATCTCAATAAACAGCACAGTTCGATATTTCAGTATGAAACGACTTTTTGTTTCAAAATCCTTGCGTATGTTATAAAAAAGGTGAAATCGAAACAAAGTTGTTGTTTTTTCCAGAATTTTTGCTTTTGTGGAGAATTTAGAAAGTTTCTGGTTTTGTTCCTAATCGGAATAAAGACAAATGCTGAAATCTCCAAGTCCTTTGTGAAATGGGATTTCCGTCCTCCGCCCAGCTTTAACATGCCTGTGAATGGTGTGCTGTATTATATGGTTTTGCTGTATGACACTTTTGTCTGCGCATAGGCTATAAGTTAAATCTGTACATTTTTAGCGAATCCTTTTGCTGTTAAAGACTCTAGATCTAATTTAGCTCTATACGCTGCTAAGCAAGCTCAGATTGACTTGTATTTGAACTTTCTTTGGTTTGCCGTGCAAGTAGTAATCAGGCAATTATCATTTTGGTCTCATATGTATGAACGAACGTAGAATATGTTATTTTTCATATTGTATTCTTGTTTGGGTTTGATTATTCATTTACCATTTCATTTTTGTTCTTCACTCCCACCCCCCAGTCTACAAATGCTGCTTTCTATATCCTACTTTAGCAATTTACAATTCTCTGGGTCCATAGTCATGGAAGTAGAGTTAACATCCTGTGGAGTTAACATTAATTCTGCCTTTAGGCTTGATTGTCAGAATATGCTACCAAGCAAGCCACTCACCTCCCCCCTTATTTCACTCCTCCATCTCCGGCTGTCATCCTAGCAGCGTAACAAACTTCCATCACCAAAACTAAATTCTGCTCTTGGTTACGTTGGTGTAAATCTGGAATAAATCCATTGAGTACAGTAACTCCAGATTTACACTGCTGTGTAACAGAAAGAGAATTTGCCTTGATGTTATTAAAAGGGAAAGATCTGAGTTTGTCTTCTGTGACAGTTCAGTGAATGCCCATCATTTGAATAAGATACGATTTTTTAGTTTGCTTAATCCAAATACAGAAAACACTGTATTTTCTAGACCGCGCCTGTAAATACAGCTATTATTCTGTCACCATGCATGTGATTTCTCAGTGGGCTGCGGGAGATCCAAAAGGAAATCTTCAAAAATTACAGTAAAAAAAAGTGTCCATGTTTCTTGAAATCTGGGGTGGATGGATAGCTAGATCAGGGGGTTAATAATGGAGTATAGCCTCTTCCATCTATAGGTGGCTGGTTTAGATGCCTCCTAAGATGGCAGTTGCCGATGCTTGTGTTTGTGATATGAAAGGCTGGGTCTCCCTCTAATTCTGGTATCCACATCACAGAAACCTCAATCAAAAATTCATCCCCTGTTAGCAGCCTCAGAGAGGCAAAGGAATCTGCTGGCATGGAATCTGAACTGTTCCTCTCACTCCTAGCAGTGGCCCCATGAGGTCAGGATTGAGGCGCATTCACAATATTGCAAAGCTTGTGTTATTGCTCCCCACCTGTGTACTGTACCTGTGTACTGGGCAGAGACAGGAATTTTGTTCTCATTAGTACCTTTCATGACCTTCAGTGAAAAGACTCTCTGAAATAATTAGATGTTTTTAAAGGGAGGTAAATAAAAAGAGGATACAAGGGCTGTTTAAAACACTGCTGTGTTGTTTTGAAGTTCACTGTAAGGGTCTATTCTCCTTTTGTTGCATAATTGTCACTGGTAGTAATTGGAGTTACAGCTCCTATTGAGAGTTAGAACAACAGGGTTCAGAGTAGCAGCCGTGTTAGTCTGTATTCGCAAAAATAAAAGGAGTACTTGTGGCACCTTAGAGACTAACACATTTATTTGAGCTAGTCTCTAAGGTGCCACAAGTACTCTTTTTCTTTTAACAACAGGGTTGGATTCTATAGCCTGTACTCCCAGGTGTGTTTCCAGTGTTTTTACTGGGACTTCATGCGAGTGTGGGTAGCATGATCAGCCCTGTATATTGAAACCAAACCACATATACAAAGCCATTCTGCAAGGGTGAATTGCCTGTAGCTCTCCCTAACAACTTCAGTTCCAGGGAGTCGGGTCACAAGGTGTTTAACCGCCTTGAGGGAACTCAGTTAAATTTTGCTCAGCTTTATGAAAGTGTGCAATAATTAACTTCCTAACTATAGCTTTAGCATCTGCTTCGCTGGGTCAGAGACTTTATAGACTAACTACCAAATAGTAAGTCTTAAGTGCTAAAACACCTGGTTTATGTATTCAAATTGCATTTGATAATAAGTTAGTTTAAAAGTACTTTTTTTTTTTTTTAAACCTGGGAGGGAATTTTAATACTGTTAGCTAAGAAGCTGCTTCCCTTCCCCCTTCCCACTCCAGCTTTCATGAACTTGAACTGGAATTGCTTTCATTGTCACATGCCTTATTTAATTGTGCAAAATGCTTTCTAGTCCCAAGGGCAAGTTAATGTGGAAGTGGAAAGGATTAGAGCCATTAGGGACAAGTGATCACTCTTTTAATTTTTGATTTTAGCATAACAATAGTTACTACTTCAAAAGCAATCCCGGGGTCTACTCCTGTCACCCTTACTAATGCAATCAGTCGCAGTACTCCTATAGGGCCTGATTCTCCATTGCCTTTGGGACTGGTCCAAAGTCCATTAAGTTCAATGGAAAGAGTCCCATTGACTTAATTTCAATGGTCTTTGAATCAACCTTTGGCCAAACTGAGTGCAGAGTAAATGTAAAATGCTACCAGACCAGGATGGTAGCATTTTACTTCCAATTTGCACCACTATCAATGACTGCACAATGTACAAGGCCCATGTCATTTGCTTGTGTGAATGAAATTTACAGGATTGGGTCTTTATATTCTTCTGTTGGCTTCATTTCTTCCTTCCTGTTGCAAATGAAAATTAATTGTTAGAGTTTAGATCCATCAAGTGCTGTACTGGGTGGTTGCTAAATTAAAGTAATCATTAAAAACAGAAAAGGAGTACTTGTGGCACCTTAGAGACTAACAAATTTATTTGAGCATAAGCTTTCGTGAGCTACAGCTCACTTCATCGGATACATTCAGTGGAAAATACAGTGGGGAGATTTATATCAGAAACAGACGTGGTTTAAAGAGCCAATGTTAGGAAATTGTTAGACTAGTTCTTTGACCACGTTTAAATGAATATCAACTGTTGAAGCTGTACAAAGGATAGCTTCGTTCATTCTTGAATTATTAATCTAGTGGTGGCTTGGCTTTAAATGCCAGGCACTTGAAAATCCATCTCATCATTGGGACTTGGATTTTATTGTGAATAAGCCAATGTCTTGTTCCTTAAACCCATCTAATTACTGTCATGTGTACGTAAGTGCTTTCCAGTCATTGCAAGGAATTGAGAGATTGCCAAACAAATATTTTGCTTCCTGTTCTCTGTTGATATATCAACTGTGGTAGACAAATGCAAAACATTACACTCTTCCTATAGCTCAAAATATAAGAGTTTTTCATTGCTTTCTGTGTTATCAGAGTAAGCTTGCCATGGTTAAGTTACATTTTGCAGAGTTGGTTCCAGGGTATTAGAGAGACAAGATGGGTAAGGTAATATCCTTTATTGTACCCACACTGTTAATTTATGGTGTTCTGGGTGATGTCTGAGTTTTTCACTTCTGCTTAATTAGCCTGCAGTATGTAGATCTATTCAAGAGGTATGCAACATTTCTATCCTTTGGTGACCATCTTAATGGTGACAAGGTAGATATCAACAGCTTTAGGCCCGTATGGCATTCTCAATCTGCATGCACAATTGCTGTTGGAAGTTTTATGCGTGGCTTGAGAGCAGTATATTACAGTTAGTATTTCTTTTTTTTTTCTTTTTTTCTTATACAAAGTGTCCCATTTCTGGCTGGGTTAAGATAACAGCTCATTGTTGTCAAAGTACATGAGTGGTTTTAAATCAGTTGCTGTCCTGCCAGACTGTGCTTATTTTGTTGGGCCAGGTCTATACTATAAACATATGTCAGTATAATTATGTTGCTCAGGGGTAGTTCACTGACCTTTGAGTAAGGGGTAGTTACACTGACTTTCTGATTAAGAAAAAGCAGAAAGCCTACAAGGAGTGGAAAATGGGAGGGATCAGCAAGGAAAGCTACCTTGTAAATTGGAGTAATAGTAATAGGATGAAATTTAATAGTGAAAAGTGCAAGGTCAGAACATGTAGGGATAAAATGAGAAAGACCAAAAGCCATGTAGAGTTGGACCTTGCAAAGGGAATTAAAACCAATCGTAAAAGGTTCTATAGTCATATAAATAAGAATAAAACAAAGAAAGAAGAAGTGGGACCGCTAAACACTGAGGATGGAGTGGAGGTTAAGAATAATCTAGGCATGGCCCAATATCTAAACAAATACTTTGCCTCAGTCTTTAATGAGGAGCTTAGGGATAATGGTAGGATGACAAATGGTAATGAGGATATGGAGGTAGATATTACCACATCTGAGATAGAAGTTAAACTCGAACAGCTTCTGGGACTAAATCAGGGGCCCAGATAATCTTCATCCAAGAATATTAAAGGAATTGGCACATGAAATTGCAAGCCCATTAGCAAGAATTTTTAATGAATCTGTAAACTCAGGGGTTCTACCATATGACTGGAGAATTGCTAACAAAGTTCCCATTTTTAAGAAAGGAAAAAAAAAGTGATCCGGGTAACTACAGGCCTGTTAGTTTGACATCTGTAGTATGGAAGGTCTTGGAAAAAATTTTGAAGGAGAAAGTAGTTAGGGACATTGAGGTCAATGGTAATTGGGACAAAATATAATATGGTTTTACAAAAGGTAGATCATGCCAAACCAACCTGATCTCCTTCTTTGAGAAGGTAACAGATTTTTTAGACAAAGGAAATGCAGTGTATCTAATTTACCTAGATTTCAGTAAGGCATTTAATACAGTTCCACATGGGGAATTATTAGCTCATAATTATGAGCTGGCAATGTGATATGGCCATGAAAAAGCTAATGCGGTCTTGGGATGCATCAGGCAAGATATTTCCAGTAGAGATAAGGAAGTGTTAGTACCGTTATACAAGGCGCTGGTGAGACTGGAATATTGTGTGCAGTTCTGGTCTCCCATGTTTAAGAAGGATGAATTCAAACTGGAACAGGTACAGAGAAGGGCTACTAGGATGATCTGAGGAATGGAAAACCTGTCTTATGAAACAAAAAGAAAAGGAGTACTTGTGGCACCTTAGAGACTAACAAATTTATTTGAACATAAGCTTTCGTGAGCTACATCCAATGAAGTGAGCTGTAGCTCATGAAAGCTTACGCTCAAATTTGTTAGTCTCTAGGGTGCCACAAGTACTCCTTTTCTTTTTGCGGATACAGACTAACACGGCTGTTACTCTGAAACCTGTCTTATGAAAGGAGACTCATAGAGCTTGGCTTGTTTAGCCTAACCAAAAGAAGGCTGTGGGAGATATGATTGCTCTCTCTAAATATATCAGAGGGATAAATACTGGAGAGGTAGAGAAATTATTTAAGCTCTGTACCAGTGTGGACACAAGAACAAATGGATATAAACTGGCCATCAGGAAGTTTAGACTTGAAATTAGACGAAGGTTTCTAACCATCAGAGGAGTGAAGTTCTGGAGCAGCCTTCCAAGGTGTACAAAAGACATATCTGGCTTCAGGACTAAGCTTGATAAATTTATGGAGGGGATGGTATGATGGGATAGCCTAATTTTGGCAATTAATTGATCTTTGACTATAAGCGGTAAATATGCCCAATGGCCTGTGATGGGATGTTAGATGGGGTGGGATCTGAGTTACTACAGAGAATTCTTTCCTTTATGTCTGGCTGGTGGGTCTTGCCCACATGCCCAGGGTTTAGCTGATTGCCATATTTGGGGCTGGGAAGGAATTTTTCTCCAGGGCAGATTGGCAGAGGCCCTGGGGGTTTTTCGCCTTTCTCTGTAGCATGGGACATGGGTCGCTTTCTGGAGGATTTTCTGACTTTGAAGTCTTTAAACCACGATTTGAGGACTTCAGTAGTTCAGACATAGGTCAGGGGTTTGTTACAGGAGTGGGTGGGTGAGATTCTGTGGCCTGCGTTGTGCCAGAGGTCACACTAGACGATCATAATGGTCCCTTCTGACCTTAAAGTCTATGATTCTATGAACCCCCCAATGCAGACAGCACTATGTCGATGGAAGGACTTTTCCAATCAACATAGCTAACGCCTCTTGTGTAGGTGGATTAGCTATGCTGATGGGAGAAACTCTCTTGTTGGCATAGTAACATCTTCACTAAGCACCACAGCTGGGCAGCTGCAGCACTGTGTGTGAAGACAAGTCCTCAGTAACGAGATTGGAATACCCAGTGTGTAAATATGACTGACCGGTGCTTTTCTGGTGCGCCTATAGAGAGAGACATGGAAGGATCAGCAGTATAGCCGTAAATGTCAGTAAACAACGATTTCACCAAACACACACACACACCAATGACAAAATGTTTCCATTGATAATAGAAATTTACAGATCGGTAAAGCAATTAAAATGCTGCTTGAGAAAGTATGAGAGATTGATTTTAAGGCTATTTACTGTGTGTATTTGACAATTTGTGTTTGAACAGATATAAAGCTCTAACTTTTTGAATCTCAGCCTCCTCTATCATTAAATAATTTGTCTGACCCCTTGCCCCATATGCTCCTGCAACTGTGAATGCTTAAAATAGATAAAAATAAAACAAATCCTTACAACCCATAATTTTGCACAATTGTGAACATTTAAATTGATATAAATAAAAAAGCTTTAAAATCAGTATTGATATTTTCCATCCAAATTATAAAAATGAACTCTTCCAACCGTCCCCTGCCCTCTATATAGTCTCACAAATACAACTGCCCTACTCACTTACTTCTAAGCTTGCATCTTCTAATAACAAGAATAAGGCAGCAAGTACCAAACTTCCCTATCCCCTTAACTGTAACTCATTGTTATATTAAAAAAAATTACTTAACATAAAACTTAACTTAACACAGAACATAAAAATGGCCCGACTGGGTCAGACCAAGGGTCCATCTAGTCCAGTATCCTGTTTTCCGCCAGTGCCAGGTGACCCAGAGGGAATGAGCAGAACAGATAATCATCAAGTGATCCATCCCCTGTCACTTCTTCTCCTTCTTGGATCTAAGGTCCTTGCAGAACCGTAACACAGAAATGCTGCAGACCAGTAAGGTCCAGCTAACCTGTAAAATCACAGGAAACCATATTGTGAACCAACTCACACATTCAGTCTGGGTTACACCTGTCAGTGCTGTCTTCTCCCTGCAGGGCTGGGCAAACTTTTTGGCCCGAGGGCCACATCTGGGAATAGAAATTGTATGGCGGGATAGGGTGCGGGGGGGGAGAGGGGAGGGATCTGACTGGGGATGAGAAGTTTGGACTGTAGGAGGATGCTTCAGGCTGGGACCGAGGGGTTCGGAGAGCAGGAGGGGGATCATGGCTGGGGCAGGGGGTTGGGGTAAAGGGTGAGGCTCAGGAGTGCAGCTCTGGGAGGTGCTTACCTCAAGCAGCTCCCAGAAGCAGCGGCATGTCACTTCTCCAGCTCCTGCACAGCCAGGTGGCTCTGCATGCTGCTCAGTCCACAGGCACCGCCCTTGCAGCTCCCATTGGCCATGGTTCCTGGCCAATGGGAGCTGGGGGGATGGGTAGCGCTTGGGAGGGGACCATGTGCAGAAGGGAGCACCCTGGCTGCCCATACATGTAGAAGTCGGAGGGGGGCCATGCCACTGCTTCCGGGAGCCACGTGAAGAGACCCCTGACTCTGCTTCCCAGCTGGAGCATTGGAGTGGGGCAAGCCCCAGACCCTGCTCCGGAACGGGAACTCGAGGGCCTGATTAAAACGGCTGGCGGGCCAGATCTGGCCCACAGGCTGTAGTTTGCCCACCCCTGATCCAACTGCTGCTCAACTTGGCTGCCAGTTTTGTAACCCTGGCAAGAAAATTCACTGCTGATTAGCCCAGAGCTTCCAACTCTAAGGGGTATGTGTGTACCTGCAGGAATGTCTGTCCTTAATGCAAGCTTCCAAACTGGTTTCAGAACAGCTGGAGAGCATGGTTAACAACTTCCTGCACTCCCTCGAGGATGCCCAAATAGCAATTATTCGTTTGCAGTCCGTCAAGCCTGTATACTGCTCCCTAGGCTGGGAATGTTTCCATATCAATTCACAGCAAGTAGAAACAGCTGCAGCAATTACAGCTGTAAGGTTTTTGGCTGAAACCTAGAAAAGAAAAGGGGATTACGTATAGGTATAGTTGGCCATTCTTAGCAGATGAGGGTGGCATGTAACCAGGATTCATCACCGAATTTGGTGCGTTAGTTGGATCATTAGTTTCCCTGGCCTGGGCCAGGTACTGACAGGCAGTGCGACATGAACGCTGATCCATCTCCCCTGCTTCTGCACTGATTTATACTGGTGTAAATCAGGGGTGTGCCAGTGCTGCCTGTGAATTTATTTTAGCATGAGAGCAGAATCGTGCCCAGTTTAACAGCACTGCTTAGTGCAGGATAACTAGAGTAACCCAGTTATATATGGTTTCAGAGTAGCAGCCGTGTTAGTCTGCATCCAATGAAGTGAGCTGTAGCTCACGAAAGCTTATGCTCTAATAAATTTGTTAGTCTCTAAGGTGCCACAAGTACTCCTTTTCTTTTTGCCAGTTATATATGAATGCTATGGGTTTTTTCAGGCTTCTTATTCAAATAGCTGTTATGTGCGGATTGTTAGCTGTCATAAGGTAGTCCACACCAAACATAAGGAAAGGTGGTTGGAGTTCATATGGGTTACGGTAGGTAGCATTTAATTTTAGAATGTTGTATATTGACATGGAGGAGGCAAATTAACAGTTCTCAGTTGAACAGTCATTGGGCCATACACTCAGCTGGCTGCTGCTATTTATTAACATTTTAAAATCGGTGCTTTGGAAATTATTACTAAAACATCTGAAAAGGAAACTGCACATGTCAAATAGCCAAGAAGTTCCCTATCGTTGAAATCTTGTTTGCACTCTAAGCGTTCCTTTGTTCCCTAATATTCTGCTTCCTGTACCCTTCTCAGTGGGTCAGATAAGGAATTTGGATATTTTTCATCAGCATGATGAAATTAAGGAAAGCTGCAAAGACTAAGAGGTCTGTAGGCCGTTAGATGAACAGTGCTGATTTGGCTTTATGTTACTTAGCAGGACTGAGCTGTTTTTCTTGGATGAATCACATTCAATTAGCTACTTCCTCTGATGAGCTGATTAAAACTTAAGTGGCATCAAATACCAGTGATTTTGCTCTTACACTTAAATAATGCTTAATTACGTACTAATCAGAGGGGGAATCTTAATTGTACATGTTCCATATGTGTTTTTTGCACATGCACCCGCCTCACTCTGTCATCTTCGTATCAGCTTTTAACATACTTTCCAGGTCCTTTTTATGTTTTGCCTAATTGAATATCAAAAGCAGTATATGTGAAACTTCCTGTGTTCTATTCTTTAGTCAGTGGCAGCTGTGTTATTAGATGACCTTTACCATTTTGGTGGCACGGAATAATAAGAGGGGAAAAAAAATATTTGAAGCACAGCCATGCTATTGTTACAGGCAGAAATGAATCATATGTAATTGCTTCACTCATTGGGGCCCAAATCTGGCAGTCCTTATTCCATCCTTCAATTGTGCCAGAGTAAGAGAGGCAGGATTTAGCCCTTAATCTCTTATGTGGGTTAATAGCTACATTGGACACACATGGAATCTATATGCAGACAGAACAGTTAAAATTCCTGGATACAAATATAACAACATTAGCTGATTTTTGAATTCTTCCTACATACAGGATAACTCTGGTCCTGTTCCAGCAACACATTTAAACACATCTTACTTTTAGCATCATTGACTTCAATAGGACTACTCATGTCTTTAAAGTTAAGAACATATTTAAGTGCTTTGCTAAACTGTGGCTTTCCATGCAATCCTTGTTTTGCATAGCTACTTAGAACAAATCTGAATGAGTGTAGAAGACAGGCTACTAGCTGTTGTATGAACTGAAGTGTGTTCCTAACATGAAAATCATGTGGTTTTGAATGTATTCAATCAGGAATCCATCTTTTTTTAAACCACAGGGCATGAAAATAGTCACAAAAAGAGCAAGAGGAAAAACCGGAGAAGACAATGGCAAGAAAGTAGTCTGTTATCGGATGTGGCGGTATTAAAACATAGCATAGCAGGAAATCAATTTTCTACTTATAACAAGAAGACTGAGAACACAAGTGATGACAAGACACACCGAAGAACAAAGCGATTCCTCTCCTATCCTCGATTTGTGGAAGTCATGGTGGTGGCAGACAGTAGAATGGTTGCCTACCATGGAGTTAATCTGCAACACTATATCTTAACATTAATGTCAATAGTAAGTATCAAAATAGAGGAAGACTTTACTCACCCCATCCCAAGATGGTGCGATACTCATAGCTTGTGTACATCAAGTAGTGCACTAAAGTCAGGATTAGGTAAAGATGGAATGTGGTTCAGATCGACAAAACTTCAGTCATGTCTCGAAAATGTCGGAACCCACAAGAGACTCTTCCAGTCCCATTGGAGGGGTTCTTCATCCCTGGGTCCACCACATAAATTAACTATTCCTGGGGCTCACTCCTTCAGTTCCTCAAGTCTCCAGCAGTGGGGTTACCACAGGCTAGTGCTACTGTCCTTGGGATCTAGTCTCCTTCCCACTCAGGCCCATGTGACATACAAGCTGAATGGGAATCTTGCTGCATGTGGCTTCCCAGCATACACAGTCAGGAGCGTAGATCCCCTCCCCCTTTCTACATGCTAGGATTTAGAGATTGAGTTGTTACCCAATTTTCTTTGCTGCTTAAAGCTCATGAAGAGTAGTAGTATCAGTTGACTTTCCATTATGGTGCTAGGAGTCCCAGTGGCAAGTCTTGCCTTGGTTGCAGCGGTAGGGTGGTTGTACTGGCATCTTCCTTAGCTTTCTCACCCCAAGCTTTCACTCTCAAGGGCAAGTGTAATGCTGACAGACCCCGGTCATCGGTGGGCGGGATCGAACCTGGGTCCTGGAGTTTAGTGCATGAGCCTCTATCACATAAGCTAAAAGCCAATTGGCTGTTAGCTAAGGCTGTAGAGCAAACTCATTAATCTCTCTCTCTAAGTGGTCTCGGTGCCACTAGATGGGACAGAACACCACACCCAGAAGGTGTGTGGATTACACAGGCTCAATGGTTCCAAATGCCACTGGATCTTTGTGCTGAGCTCACTGATCAGCTATGAGCTTTCTGTTCCTGCCAAGTGCTAATCTCTACCCTCAGCACTGAAGCAGAGAGCCGTGTGAGCTGATGCTATGGGTAGCATATTCTGGATTACTGAACTCCACGTTCCCTAAATCAGATGCGCACTGGAGTCCAGATCCTGTGGCTCAAAAGACACTACCACTATCTGTCAGTAGAGGAGATTGATAGTAAGAGCATGTTTAGGGTCAGTATTTACTTAGTGCCCTTGTTTCTCAGAACAAAGGCTTTTTTTCAACATAGCAACAGGTTTCCTCTTGCTGCCTAATGTTCAGTGACTCTCTTCTTTGGTGCATGGGACATTGAACAGCGTGGAAATGCATTTGATAGTCACTTGGGTAATTTATGCTGTGCTTTCCAGAGATGAGCTTTCAAAAAAAATCATCAATTTTAAGTTCCCCCAAAGACTTACAGACAGCGATATAGAAAATAGAATGTTGTTAGAAAGGTCCTTTGAGAAGGGGGATACGAGTCTCTAGATGACTATGCCAAAAGCTGCAGTTATTTTGGATACAGACCTCCCATTTATTTAAAAGCGCTAGTAAATATCCGATGGAAAACATTCCTGGACCAGCCCTAAGCAGTGACTAGATCCATTTGGATTTTTCCATCTCTGATTTCTGTGGGTCAAATTCTATTCTCATTACCTCCCATCAACCACCGCCACCCCAAATGTTATCCATGGAAAAGTAGAGTATAATATAGATAAAAACACACTTAAGTGTAAGGCTTAGCAAAAAATGTACAAAGGTTATCTGGTGAAAATCTCTGCACACCCTCCTGGTCTCCCCGCAAAATGTACAAACTTCATAAAGTATTATTTACAGGAAGAGAATGGCCAAGTGTGACTAGTGATTTTGGGTGTCCAATTTGAGACTTATTTAGAAGGGCTGGATTTTCAGAGAGCAGGCACTTAATGTTTAAGTCATCTTGAGTTGGGCACCCCAGAAATTGAAGCATTTGAAATCACTAGTCGCTTTTGAAAATCTTAGCTAGCGATAGTTGCAGATGTGTATCTGAGGACAGAATGTGGCCTTGTAATTGGGTGATGATATATGTGTGCAAAACTGAAGATTGGGTCCAGAAGAAAATTTTGTGATTCTGGCACACAAGGTTTTCCTTTTAATTTTAAAACAATGCTCAAGGTGTTGCTAAATCTCTCAAGGTTTTGCGCTGAGATGATGATCATGATTAGATCATTTAGCTAAAATTCTACAACAAAACCTAGTGAGAGAGTGAAGAGCTGCCACTTTCCACTTGTTCAGAGAACAGAAGACAAATTTGTATTGCTTTAATTCTTTGTTTGAAGCTAGCATTAACTCTGAACATTTCTCTTTGATGCAGGTAGCCTCTATCTATAAAGATCCAAGTATTGGAAATTTAATTAATATTGTTATTGTGAAATTAGTCGTGATACATAATGAACAGGTAATGAAAGTATTTTTTCCTCTTTGCATTTGCCACAGGGAGTGAGCACTGAGATAAATAACTAAAATACACATTTTTGTATATATATTTTTTATGGCTAGGATGGTCCTTCAATATCTTATAATGCCCAGACAACATTAAAAAACTTTTGCCAATGGCAGCATTCTCAGAACCACCCTGAAGAAAACAATCTACCCAAACATGATACTGCTGTACTTGTTACCAGGTATATTAAGTTTTCTCATTAATAATGTAGCCATTTGAGTATCACAGTTGGAAATGATTAATTTATAATGCATGTGATTGTCAGAAATAATTGATTTGGGGTAGCGCAGTAATGGCAATAAGTGTTTGGATTGCAACTGTGGAAATAGTGTAGCAATGGAAAGAAGTGTGGTAAATATTTATCCCTCTGTTAAATGCAACTTAGAATGATTGTAGTATCCAGGACCTGATCCTAATGCCATTGAAGGAAATTGGTTAAACTCTATTTGACTTAAATAGGCAATTGAATCAGATCTCTTGTTCAGTTCACTGACAGCTTGTGTGACAAAACCAGTTTGAGAATGTCAGCTGGAGAACCAAGAATTGCTTTTGAATTATTTTTTTTATTTTTGCATTTGTACTGTAACTTGCGTGTACATGAAAATTAAAAGCGTCAAGTCTGTTCTGCTTTCAGACAGGATATTTGTAGAGCTCACGACAAATGTGATACATTAGGTAAGCTTAATCTATTTTTTTTGTTTGTTTTACTCCTTTGAGGTCACAATGTTAATATGTGCTTAACTCTGAGCAATATTTCTTTTTTTATAATGCACCATTTTGTTCTGCCCTTGCCTTTCTAGGTCTGGCTGAACTGGGCACTGTTTGTGATCCGTACAGAAGCTGCTCAATTAGCGAAGATAACGGACTAAGTACTGCTTTTACGATCGCGCATGAACTTGGCCATGTGTATGTTTTATGTAGATAAGTTTACATTTAAATAGCCAAAGATGTATGCTAAGTGGAATTGATGCATAGCTGAGCCTAAGAAATGAGTAGGTAGGAGATACAAGGACAAGGAGGTGAAACAGCAGGCAGCATCTGGATGGCGGCTGAAGATGCTCCCTAGCACTCAGTGGTAGCAGCATGGAGTGGCAAAGGGAAGGCCCAGCCCAGGGGGAGCACAGAATGGGTGGGATGGTGTGTCAGAGAAAGCCCCCAGCTGTGAGCAGCAATTGAGTAGGGGAGAAAAGAATGCTGCCCTTCTCATCCCCCTGCCCAAATCAAATGAACACATATCCCCTCTCAGGCCTAGCTCACCTCTAAATGCCGAGGGTGGGAGTCAGTAGTAGGGTGTCTCCAAGCAGATCCAAGGTCTCGATGGCCTATGGAGCTGGCACATTTTATGTCGTAGTGCATGCTCCGCTCACCTTGCACGCACTCATGCTCGTCACGAGGCTGCGATGGTGTGTGCTGGAAGAGCTAAGAGTAAACATGGGCAAACCTCTCCCCTTCTGCCACCTAGCCTCAGGGCTCCTGCCACTGCATGTTGCTCAGCCTGTCTACCCTACCCTTGCGGGTAACTTTACTGAAGTTAGTGGAGTAGTTATGCCAGAGCATGAATTTAGTGTGGCATTCGACTGAGACAGCTTCCACCAAGGCAGTGCTCATGTGGATGAGCATGACCAACTGTGAAGCTAGGATTCCCAATGCACCCACATCCAGTTGAGCCCCCAATTGATCGTTGAAGGTAGGGACGAAAAATATGTGCTTTGTCTTGCAAGTGCAGGTTGTGTCATCGATCTGATGGCTACATCACCAATTAAAATAACATACTGTGTTTTAGAATAGAGACTTCAGAGGTGGGATTAGTGAGTTCTAATAAACAGGCTTAAAGCGTTTTTCATTTGGGCAGTGTATATTTAAGGGCAGTTGTATTTTTTGAATTTGATATCCTGATGAAAATCCCCAAGGTTTGGCCTTCCTCACCCCTAACTTGCAGCAGTTTACTTCACAAGCTTCATCCAAAGGAGGTGGTCCTGAAACGGAGTGCCTCTATGTGGGAGGCAGAGGGAAGAGTTGGCTCACTGGACGAAATCTTAATGGAAATAGAAACTCATCAGCCTTCAAATTTGGATCACTTCAAGTCATTTCCCATCTTCCACTTCAAATAGCAAAGCAGCTTAAGATGCTCTCTCTCTGTTACATTTTTGCAGCATTCTTCAATCGAGTGTGTGCTGCAAATATCACATGGGTTTATGTTGATATTGATTCTTGATGGCATTCTGTAAACCTACCAGATAAAATATAAGTTTATCCCTGGTGTGACTCCACGTAGGCAACGACATCAGTGGCAAACTTGGTCCTAGATGTCTAAAACTACAGTTCAGTTTCATTAGAAACTTTCCGCTACTAGGCTATTGAATTCTCAGGGCTAAACTATACTAGGGACTTCAGCCATCCATGGCTGCAGACCCCTAGAGTAGACACACAACACTGCTGTAAAATACGATTTGCATCAGTGCTGATTACTCTGCTTGGAACTGGGTATTCTGCACTGATGCAGATCGCGATTTGTGTTAGCTGGATCTCTCTGCACTAGGGGTTTTCACTGGTGCAGCCCTGCTGGTGACTGCCACCAATAGCCGTTCCCAGTACAGACAGTGCCTCAGTTTCAAACTTTGTAAGTCCAAAACGATGCCCATGTTTCATAACTTCACCACAGCTTGTGGAAGGCTGGGATTTACAAAGGAGCCGAAGAGAGTTAGGTGTCAAATTCTTATCGACTTTCAAATTCCCAGCCAAAGTCTTTGACTGTTTAGATTGGCTGGGGAAAATTTGTCACTGGCATAATCTTGGGCCCAATCCTGTGAGGTCCAGAATGCCTGCAGAATCACGGCTATAGGTAGCAAGACAGAAAACTACATCTGAAATTTACCCAAAGTGTCTGGCTTCAGAATACCTCGAGTACACACGTTGCCACTTAGAGTTCTGATGTTGAAAGGTTTTGTGTACTCTGGCTGCAAATGGCTACAAACCCCAAGAATCCAATAATGTTCCAAAGCAGTTATTGTGTATTATTCCAAATATTTTGGCTAATTTTATTTTTATCTGTAATATTTACCGGCAGTTTCAAAATTAGACAAAATGTTTTATATACCCTATTTCTGCTGTAGTACGATTTACTTGGTCTTTAATGTGCACTTCATTAGACTTGTTTTGCTTTTTGTAGATTTAACATGCCACATGATGACAATAATAAGTGCAAAGAAGATGGAGGGAAAAATCAACAACATGTCATGGCACCAACACTCAACTTCTACACCAACCCTTGGATGTGGTCAAAATGTAGTAGGAAATACATTACTGAGTTTCTAGAGTAAGACATTATATATGTGATGGTGGTGGTGTTATACAGATAGCCTCCCTAATTTGTTACACTGAAAACAAAGGGTGCTTCATTTGGAAAGGAGCTGAAATGGGGTGTGTGTGTGTGTCGTTTACATAGTGTAGAAATGCAACTTCTGAGATTAAGTCCCTGCCAGTTCGGTCTCATGATTAACTGGCAAGGAATTGCTTCTGTATGGGGAAGGCTAAGTCTTGGCCCACATGGAAGTCACTTTTAAGTAACTCGTCATCTCCGCTAACCTGAGCAGCGAGTTTCCCAAGCTTTGTGACCCAGATACTGAGTTGTGTCTTAGGAGCACTGGTACAGCTAGGAAGGCAGTTGCTAAAGTCCATGAAATCCACCTCTGCAAGCCTTGGAGCTGACCTGGAGCCAACCTGGACCATGGAATAAATTAGAGAGGCCCTCAGGTTGCTCTAGCTTACACTGACTGCTCATTCTGGCATCAGAGAATGACCAGGATGAAGGGGGAAAGGGGAGCTTGGCCATGCATCCTTTCCTCTGGCCATACTCCCTATGTGGGCAGCTGGGACGGGGTTAGTATAGCAGCTGTTACAGTGGCACTGCACCTCTTTAGGATCCCCCTATGCAAAAGGAGCTTTCTGATAGCTTACTGAGGCAGCGTCAACCTGTCAGAATGGCACAAAGTTGCCTTACCGTGGCCCAGGATCTGTGCTCACCATGTCAGTCGAAAGTGCAGAGTTCTTCTGAAGTACAATGAAAAGTTTTTTATAGGCCTGTCCTCTTCTCCTATTGGTTTGATGGGAGCAGGTGAAGGCCCAATGTTGTGTATAGTCAGATCTGAAAGCTTGTATCCCTCGAGTGGGCTCTTACACTGTTTGTGTAGCGGGACTATTCAATATTTCCTCTGTTTGCACTCAGTCTTGGTACCCAAAGCAATGTGCTGTATTTCTCAGCAGCTGAAGTAGTGTATGTTAAACATGACAACCCAATAACAAGGGAGAAAGGATGGTCTTGTGGGTTAAGGCCCAGGCTGGGAGGAAGGCAATCTGGGTTCTTTTCACAGGTCTGTTTATAAACGGGGACCTGGTGCATACCATGTAAGCAGGCTATGCCCCTGAGCAGCCCTGTGTGTAAAATGGGTAACAGTCATATTTCGCTACAGTGCAGGAGTCTTTGGGGACTAATTTGTTAACCTTTTTGTGGCACACAGGTACTGCATTGATACAAACATTAAAAAGAAATGAGCTCTGGCCCGACAAATCACTATTTAACCCTGTTGTTCTTCTGTTTTATTGAAGCACTGGTTATGGGGAGTGTTTACTAGACGAGCCTGTATCAAGGACTTACACTTTGCCTCAACGACTCCCAGGAGTAATTTATGATGTTAATAAACAATGCGAGTTAATTTTTGGACCAGGCTCTCAAGTCTGCCCATACATGGTAAGTGCTCTTCCACTTCTTTGTTTTGCTTGCAACGTGCAAGAGGAATAAAGCTTTGCTGGGTTAGTCCCCTTACAATATATTTTGGTATCCAGGTTGTTAATTTTTGTCAGTGGCAAAAGGCATTGCCATAACAACCGCTACCCTAGGCCATCAGCAGGGTTTGACTCCAGGGCCTCTGAAGCACAAATCTCTACCACTTTCGCTGAAGGACCGCACCCAGGATCTTCAGGAGTGACTAGCGATTTTGAGAGTCTCAGTCTGGAGGGGTCCCACTTGAGACACTTGAAAGAGGCTTGATTTTCAGAGGGTGGGTGCTCATCACTTCCAAGGTATATCCAGTTGGGCACCTAGCCATGAAGGTGAATACCCACCCCAAAATAACTAGTCCCTTTAGAAAATCCAGGCCCCATATGATTAGCTGGGAGCTATAATGTGCAGCTGTCCTCTGTGGACCAGCCACAGAGGGGCTATTTAACATATGACTGCCCTGGAGAGAGAAGCCCTCTGTCCACTGAACAGAAGCATATCACAATAGTCCTCACTCTGCCCTGCAGCATGCCTCGCTCCTGTTCTACCTTTAAAAGGCAAAAACATTGTCCACTGCTGTTTGCTGAGACTCGCTACCCATTAGGGTACCAATTAGCGCCAATTCCAGTGGCTATTTTTGTGTTCCATTTCGCACAGCTGACTGAAATGTTACTAGAGGGGAACAGCTTATGATCACCACTAACTTAGGTTCGATTGGAACTGGTAGCAGGAGACGGGGGGATTTTTCACGATCGTGGTCATGATTTTGGTTCCAATACGCACACGCAAGGCCTATGTTTTATTAAAATCACCTGTTGACAGAAATTTTCCAATCAGCTCTACTGGTAACTTGATTTCAGGTGGGCTCCATGCAGGCAAAGAAGTTTGCCCACACTCATCCAGGTTCAGGACTGATATATCTTCGTGCTAAAAGGCTCCATGTACCCTGAGCTATTCAGTACTTTCCCTCCCAGTCCTGTTTTATATTGCACACATTCGTTGTGTAAATGATGGCAATTCTAGTGTGAAATGTCATGTGATCAACCGTGTGCGTCACACTTGAGCTGGGCATTACTTAATACTATGATCATTTAAATAAATGAAGCAGATGCAGTGCCGACGACTCTGGTGCATTAACGTTGATGGAGCTCACAAAGGATGTCGTACTCAACACACACCTTGGGCTGATGGGACAGAGTGTGAACCCGGAAAGGTCTGTAATACCTGATGTTTCATCCCCTTGTAGATAAAAATGGTGTTAAAAGGCTCATAGTGTATATATCAATTAAAAGTCTTTTTTCCCCCTGAAGTTCAGTTGTATGGAGTGCAATTTACAACTGAAATTCACCCCAGGCTAATTCTATATAGCTTTGATGGAGGCACAGTGTAATCGTGCTGGCTTGTGATGTAGGAGGTAATGTTCCTTGTCAGTGCTGGTGGTGTATGATGTCAAAATGATAGAGTCTCTCTAACTTGGAATTAATGTAGTAATGTGTCCTCTGCAAATACCTCTAAATTGTTCCTTATATAATGTGGTTAAAATTTCCTGTTTGCCATTATTATGTTTTATGAAATGCATTCTGCTTTTCGAAAAGCTAATTGTACTTTATGGAATTACTTAAGCAAACTCTGAGAGGTTTTCCTGTCCTATTCATTGGAAGTTTAATATATGCAGTTGGTAATTAGTATGTTTAAAATTGGCTCCTTGTTTGGAAAACTTCAGAGTAGAATATAAAGCTGGTCAAAATGTTTCATTTGACAGTTTCTTTAACCATTTTTTCACCAGAAATGGAAATGTCTGTGGGTAATGTCTGATTTCAACAAAATGTTTCACTTTGTAGTCTAAAGTTTTTAGTGTTCATGTGCCAAAACCTGGGGTGGGAGTAGTTTATGGCATTTTAGTTTTTCCAGGAGAATCCAACCATTTTGAAGAAAAATTTCAACCAAAACTTTTTAGTTTTTATCAGAATTTTTTGTAAGAACAAAAAACATTTCCCAAGCAGCTGTATGTTTGATGGTTTTCAAGGACTTGCGTCTTAAAAATTTACGTTTGTAACCCTCTGGCTAACAATGGTTATAGTTAGGGTGACCAGATGTCCCGTTTTTAAAGGGACAGTTCTGGTTTTTGGGACTTTTTCTTATATAGGCCCCTATTACCCCCCCCCCCCCCCCCAACCCCCGTCCCATTTTTTCACAGTTACTATCTGGTCACCCTAGTTATAGTTGTCATTGCCTTGGAAGACTTGCTGTCTCTAATACTGTCTAATACAGGGATCAGCAACCTTTGGCATGCAGCCCATCAGGGAAATCCGCTGGCGGGACAGGCCGGTTTGTTTACCTGCAGCTTCCACAGGTTCAGCCTTTGTAGCTCCCACTGACCATGGTTCACCGAGGGATGTGCAGGCCACCACTTCCCGCAGCCCACATTGGCCTGGAATAGCAAGCTGCGATCGGCCGAACCTGCAGATGCTGCAGGTAAACAAATCGTCCCTGCCCGCCAGTGGATTTCCCTGAAGGGCCGTGTGTCAAAGGTTGCCGATCCCTGGTCTAATACATATGTTCTTTTAAATGCATTTTAATTCAAATGTATTTAGGCAATATTTGACCCATATACTTTCATAAAAGAAATAGATTATTAAATTTTCTGCATTTCTGAAACCTTTCTAGTCAACATGTTTTGCTAAATGATGATTCAAGACAATGGGCATAATGTATCATTGTACTTTTCTTTCTGATGGAAGAGTACAGACACAGAAATTGTATGTCTTCTCATGCATCCATGCAGGGGACGGTGTCATGGGAATATCCTTGAAATTCCCATTTTTATACTGCTCTTTGGAGCTGTGGGGGCCTGGGCTCAGTCTACCGCTCTAACCGATTTTAATCACTTTTCCATGAGGGTTCCCCCTTGTTCAGAGAGTCGACCTAAGGCCTGTGCGTCATGGCGATCAATTTGAACCCAATTCTGATGACGTAAGTGGAACTTCAGTGGTGTGTAGACCTTGTGGTGGCCCACTGCATAAGGGTGAATTTCACCCTTTAAAAGGCATCCAGGCTTGAACTTGAAAAAACTACTGTGTGTAGTTCCTATCCCAATGAGTTGCATTTCAGCGACTTCATTCGGTATTGCTCTCAATACAAGCCTAATAGATAATTCCTTACTACTTTGTGTGTGTATAAGATGTGCTACTGAGTGTGTCTGTATTGCAGTGTAGTAAATAAAGAAGCTGTACTGCATTCAGACATGGTAAGAATTAATGACAGGTAAATTAAAGTTAATATCTCCCATTGACTTCAGTGGGACTGCTCAAAGTTGCAGGGGAAGGGGAGCATTAATCACAATAGTAACTATTTTCATGGTCAGTCCTGGTGAAAATCATGAGAAATCACAAGTCCCATAATGCAGAATCTGGAAGTAGCCCAGTCATATACAAGGTGAGCAGGGAGAAAGGCATCTAAGTACCTTTGTAGATCTGGGCCTAAGTCTCACTTTTAGGCCCCACTCTGATCCACAAAACTCATGCTCAGCTGCCGCCCCGTCCTTTAGGGGCCTCAACTTACTTTCATCCAAGTTTTCAGGGTAGATCTTCCTTGGACCCCGAGGTTTCTGCCTCTGGTCATGCACATGGCTGCTTCTCTCCAGGTGCCAGGATGGATGCCTATTTTCCGCCCAAGTCCCAGTGCAATCCACAAAGCATGATGCAGTAGGCAGAGGACTACCTGTCTCATCCATGGGGCCCAATCCAGTAGGGCTCCCTGCTCAGAGTTAACCTACTGGATTGGGTCCCATTCAAAATCGAGGTGGTGATGACAGTGATAGTGCTTCATCTGATTTTTTTTTAGTCTAATGGTTAGAGCACTTACCTGGGTTGTGAGAGACCTGGGTTCAATTCCCCTCTCAGACAGAGGGGAAGAAAAGATTTGAACGGGGGTCTCCCACCTCTCGGGAGCGTGCTCTAACCACTAAGCTATGGGATAGTCTGATGTGGGGCTCTCTCATCAAGTTGTGGCATTGTATATAAACACTGGAGATTGGACTGTGGGTCCAGCTTACTGCTTTCCAGCTGGGTGCCCGAACCACGTGGCTTTAGAATCATCCTGTCTCCTTGTGTTTATTGGGATTAAAAAATTCAAAACAAAATCCAGAAATTATAGTCACATTCCTAATGAATCACAGATGCAAAAAGAGACCATCCAAACCTCCTCAGCCCAAAATACGTGCCTGAAAATGAAATCAAGTCAGTGTCTCCCCCCTTCCCTCCAGCTCATGCCCTCCCACGTTCCTCCAATCACATTTTTTTTTCCCTCCGCACTAGCCAGCTACTGAATAGCAGCGCAAACTGTGGGAATCAGCCTTTCAGGTGTGACTTCCAGGCCCAAGACCGGCCTAACCGCCGCTCTGCCACAGTGGCATAAAACCACTGCATTCACAACTCCCGTACACAGCAAATGCCTGTTCTTCCTCATGGAGGCAGATGCTGAGGCCTCTGGTGTCTGGGAAAAAGTCTTAACAGCCATTGTCCATAAGTCTGGCCATGCATTGGGGGGAAACCCTCTGTTCTGAAGCCAGCAAATCCTTGCTGGGCAGATTCTGTCTGTCTGCCTCTCCCTCCCTCCCAGGGACTCTTTCACTATTTAGCCACAGTGGAACAACTTCAACAGGAGAGACTGAGGGAGTCCCTCCCACCCCCATCTATCCCGTAGCACTCCCCTGGGAGACCCTTATTCAAATCCTTTCTTCTCTTCTGCCTGAGGGGGGAATTGAACCTGGGGTTTCCGCATCCCAGGTGAGTGCTCTAACCAGTGGGCATCACCGCCGCTGCTTTGTGTACAGCGAGGCACCTAACTCATTCTTGCAAGGAACAACTGTGGCGCCTGACTGTCCAGGAGAAGGGTTCCCGGCTGTGGATCACTAGCATTGATAAGCCCAGATCAGACTTAGGTGCCTATCCCCATAAGGCAGTGGAGTTTGGGATACACCCCTCTCCTCAGCATCTCCCATTGGCAGGTCCCTACCTAGCATGCTGGCTTTTTGCAGATCACACTCTAAGGCACCTATCTTTCCCCATTCATTGAATAGGGAGTCTGGCTATGTGGGTCGAATTGTTGTTCCTGTGATTTTTCTAAGCACCTAAAAATTAGGTGTCATGACTCTGAGCATCACAATGCCTTAGTCACTTTGTGGATGTGGGCCAAAGGGCCTTACAGAAAAGGGGGAGGAGGGAGCATCTCTGAATTTTGGTCTGATTTACCCTTCCAAAGTTTAGATCAGCATAAAAATCCTCCACTGTATTTTGCTGCATCTTGCAAAACACTGATGTACAAAATCTGGAGTTAATTTCTTTGGAATGAGTAGCTATTTTTGTACTAAGCTATGATGTGGCCAGCAGCCCTGCATGTTCAGTAATGCTTGGCCTCAAGTCGCCTTGTTTAAAGTCTGTTATATATGGGTTGGCAGAGAAAATAAAGTGCCATTTTTTTTAATGGAAATATCTTTGGAAACCAAAGAGTCCAAACAGAGATAAAACAACTCAGATATCTTATCCCCCACCTTAAATCTTATTCCTAAATCAAAGCTCTCTATGTAACAGAGGAGTATTAACTTACATATTTTGAATATGAGAGCACTGAAGTTGACACCAAATTAAATCAAGTAATAATCCAACCTCAGGTTTTGGCCTTTGCTAGATGAATACTTGTGGTGATCATTTACTTTTGTTTCACAGCATCACTGCTTCACTGATTTTAAAATAAGCGATTGTGTTCCCAATGCAAAAAAAGAGGCTTATAAACTTAGGTCTATATCTCTTGCGGTTTTAGAGTCTATTTCAAAAATTGCAAAAAGCATAGAATTACAGCTGTGGTTGCTTTTTTTTTTTTTTGCAACCGGTAGAGGCATAATCATGATTTTTGGTTTCTTGGTTAGGGCAGTAGTTAGTCATATAGGTTATGCATGCGTGAAGTCTTGGAACACTTGTCTGGCCCCTGCCTATCTAGTCAGTAGCAAGTCAACTGATGCATGGATTGGGTGAATTATCTAGGAGTCTCTTGGAGAGACAAAGGAAAGTAGACTCTGTTATAATGCCTCCTTCCACCATCACGCCCTCCCTTGAATTTATGTCTGTGTAAATTATTTTGAAGTTGGTCCAGACATTAATTAGTGGATTAACAACAGCACTTCCACTCATTCCATAAGACAGAGGCCCATAGGAAAGAAAGCTCTGGCAGACACTGTATGTTTTTCTGTTTTAATTCATGTGTTTCCAAAACATAAAAATAATATTTAAACATCAATGTAAAACAAACAAAAAAAGCCATGAAACTTACACAACTTGAATATTCACAGTATGTTTCCAACACAACTCTATTTCCTTAATTTAATCTTGCTGTTTATTAAAGTGGAACATCTTTCTCTTTCTTTCCTTAATGATGTGCTATTTATGACCACAAATCCTGAAATTGTGAACATAATCAATAGTGTAACTTCCTGGCAGAGTTCCGTGTCCTTAGCCATCAGATGGGAAGCTTATAAGTCATGTCAAGCTCTGTTAGTTGCCTACATTCGTCAGTTATTCAGTCTGCGTCATTGGTGCCAAGCCTGTGTGTGGCTGGATCTTTCACTGCCGAAATCAACATTTCTGCAGGAAGTCTCTCCTCTGGGACAGCGTGCCATCTTGATGCCACGTGTCTCTTTACTTTGGTGACAGCTGCTGACCCTTTGTGCCTCTGAAAACAACCCAAGATAGGGCCCCATCCTGCAGTGCTTAAACCCTGGAAACTTCAGTGGCGGTGATGTATGAGTCAGACGGCAGGGTTGGGCCGACAGTGGAGAAATAGATGTCGTAGGACTTTTTAATAAAACAGGCTGTACTGCGACAGGCTCTTATTAAACAATATGGCCCTTGGTAACCAAGTCTGCACAGGAAGGCAAACTGCAGCAGGAGGGCATGCTGTAGACCAGAGGACATGCTCGCCTTCAAATGAATCCAGCAAATAGACCCCATCCCAAATAGTAAGCAGCTAGCCAAACACACCTGGGACCAACTTGCTTCATTAGCAAGTGGCAGGCAGGCAGAGCTGTAGGAAAGAGATCTCTGTTAAATGTGCTGAGGGGGCCAGTGTTTATATAGGTTTAGTGTGGTAGCAGCTGGCCCTGGCTTGCGTTTCTGAGACCCTGGTGCCATACTAAACTAGCTCCTTCCTGAAACTTGACTATATTTCTCCAGTTCCACTCCTTATCCCACACAGCAAGCCAGTGTGTGTATGCAATGTTCTTGCTAACCGAGAAAGATTTGGTCATGCGTTTTTGCAGCGCATGGTGTGGGATGTGTATGTGCAGGTGAGAGAGAAGATCATACTGTGATTCATCCGGCTCCTATTTATTGTCCTCACATGGATGGAAGTAGATTGACATGCCTGGGCGGTACAGTGGGGACCCTGAGCCTTCAGACACCTGCTGGCCATTGGAATGAGACATTAATAGTTTGTTTTCTTGGCTGCCAGAGTAACCTGACCCAGCACCATCAGCAGGTTTTGAACCCAGGAACTCTCCTGTTTTAAAAGCATGAATCTCTCCTATTTAAACTCAAGGTGTAGGAGCCTAAGAATGCTTGCCTCTGATATTTTGTAGCATAGAGAACTCCTGCTGGCATTCCTGTTCCATCAGAGGAGGGAAACTGATTGCAGGGAGGATGGAGGAGTTGAGAAGATGAAGTTTGCTCTCTCTAATTCAATGATGCTTCTCCTGTTGTGGTTTTTTGTTTTTGTTTTTTTGGTTCTGACACGGTGTCGTTCAGGATGAATAAAACCTGGCTGGGGCAGTGAGAGGGGAAACCTCTTGTCAGATTTTTTCTCGAGATTGCACAGAGCTTTTCCATGGAGTTTTGACTGGATAATTCTGCAGAAATTGTTGAAACTCCCCACGGATTCTCTGTGGCCATAATGATCAGTCACGAATTAAATATGAAACGAAAGAGGCCCGTGTGCCAGAGAAACCTGGGTACATCAGCAAATTCTGACTCCATTACCATGGAGACCATTCCGTTTCGGTTTCTTTTCGTGCCAGTCCAGCCTCAGCAGTAATCTAGCAATGTTTGTTGACACAGCATTCATTTGATGAATGGTTTGTGATTTGTCTAAATATTTGAGCAGTGCTACTTTAGTTACGGGCGTGGCAGCATTTTCATTGCAAGGTCTGTTTTATGATAGGCTTACGATTCCCCGGTTTAAAGGCCCAATCCAACTACCATTGATTTTTAATGGGAGTTGAGTTGGGCCCTATATTTTCTTTAGGTTTAACATTGGATTTCACAGATGGGCAGAGCACAGAACAGGGAGGCGAGAATTCCTGGGCTCTGTAACCAGCTCTATGGGCTTGTGCAAAGAGCTTTCTTGCCTCGCTTTCCTCATCCACAAGCTAACTGGATTGAGGCGGGATGTTCAGGTGAATTTGCTGGCCAGCGTTAGCCAGGAGGTTGGATTAAATCGTCACAACAGTCTGAGAAAAGGGAGTGGTCACATTGCTTTTGCTACCTCATGGGGCTGTTTATGAAGATTCATGAGTTACTGTTTGCAAAATATTTATGTAAACTGTTCGTTTTTCTGTCATTAAACTCTCAATCCAGGTATGATCATTTTTGTTATACGCATACAGTCTTTATTCCTGCGTAATTATTACCTAATAGCCCTAGTCATGGATTGTGCTAGGCACTGCGCAGACAGCGAACAAACAACAATAGGTTTCAATAGGTTTTTGCTTCAGTAAAGTGCTCAGATTGTGCCTGAAATGTGTTATAAAACTAATCAGCCATTTTTAAAGGGCAACAAAAATTGCATCGTAGTGAGTTTGACCACCATTCCTTGCTGTCTGAGATTTGCAGAGTGTTTTACACACAAGCATTCATGGAAAACAGGAGCCATCTGTTAGGGTGAAACCTCGTGCTGATCCCTTTATAAATGCCCAGAAACAGGGACTGTCACTTTCTGAGAAGAATTTTGTGCAAAATCCTTGAGTTTCAAGAAGCTGTCGCGATGTTGGAGGAATAGCCGTACACGTTGCAGTGGCGCTGAAAAATCCATGGATCTCAAATGAAGTTGATGGAGGGCGTTTGATTTATTTTTGGCCCCAAAGCAGTTAAGCACCTGCGGGAATCCCGTTGATTTCCCACGACTAGGGATTGACTGCTGAACCAGAATCACATTTAACACTACTGCCAATAAAGTGGAAATTTTTTTTAAACGTTCAAATACTTTAAGCACTCCCGATTAAGAAATGCATCCATCAGGCTATTAGCTTGTAATCCTTCAAACACTTATGAATGTGAATTGGTTTACACAGGTAACTGGGGGCTTGTCTACACCTACCAGGGGTTCGACACGCGGTGATCAATGCATCGGCGGTCAATTTAGTGGGTCTATTGAAGGCCTGCTAAATTGACCGCCGATCGCTCTCCCGTTGACTCATATACTCCACCTGAACAAGACGTGCAAGGGAGCGTTTCCAGTCGACATAGCGTAGTGTGGAGCCCGCGGTAAGTAGATATAAGTATGTCAACTTCAGCTACATTATTCACGTAGCTGAAGTTGCATAACTTAGATTGATCTGCCCCCATAGTGTAGACAAGGTCTAGGACTACTTAGTTGCATAAAGCTACTCACATAGTAAGTATTTTCAGGATCAGAGCCCTATTTCATCCCACTCTTCTTGCGTGTTGGAACCTATGTGATATGCATCCGTTATTCACAAACCCCTTCAGTACTCCAAGGCAACAGGATGCGTTGCGGGCAAACTGGTAGCCTTAGCTTTGGTTTCCTTTCCCATCTCCCACACGGTAGGCTCTGGAGTATTGTTTTTAATGTGAAAATAGGATGTAGCAAATAGCCACGTTTATAGATTTTAAGTCCAGAAGGGATCATTAGGGTCACTGTGTGGGGGCTTGCATAGCACGGGCTGTAGAATTTGATCCAGAATTTGATCTGCGAGGGAGCATTTATTGAGCCCAGTAAATTGTGGTAGGATTAGACAGAGCATGTCTTTTGGAAAGACATCCAGTCTGCAATGAACAGCACCAATTGTGAGAGGAATTTATCACTTCCCTGGGCGAGTTATGTCAGTGGTTAATTACCCTCCATGTTAAAAAGCACAAAAGGGTCCTGGTCCCCAAGCAGGGCTTCTAGGGGCTATGGGAACATAAAATTCACTAGGGGTGAAATCCTGGCCCCCTTGAAGTTTCACCATGGAATTCAGGGGATTTGACCCTATGATTCTCAGGCCTTGTCCACACTAGAGAGGGTTTGCCATGCCTCTATACTCTACCAGCCAACCCTCCTAATGAAGGCATGGCTTAGACCGGCAAAAGATGTGCTTTATACCAGTTCCCTGGACAAAATATGCTGCTCCCACAAAAGACTTTTTTTTGCCAGTATAACTGCATCTGCTCTAGGGCTTTTGTTGGCACAGCTGCGTGGGTTGGGGGGAGTAATTTTGTTTTTCACACTCAGACCTGATGTAACTATGCCAACAAAACTTTTACATGAAAATCAGGCCTGGGGAAGTAAAGTGAGGTGGAAAAAGTGTTCTGTGGGTGGAGAAACCCCACTTGTTTTTATTTACCATTTTTATTGCCCTACTTTTCTTACGTTTTCCCTTCCCTTTATTCTGGCAGTTTCTACAGTTCAGGGGACTTTTCTTTCTTTATATTCCTGCTCTTCTGTCTCTTTTTACTGACACATTGTGGCTCTTATCTGATTTTCTGGCTACAGGCTAAGTAGCTTTTTTTCAAAAGCCGTCACTCCTAGTGTTGCTTTACAGTTCAGGATCAGTAAACGGGGTATTTTGCGGCTGGGGTAGCTGTTATCCGTTTCTCTATAAATCACTCTTCTGGCCTCTGCAATCTGTCTGGTCTTCACCTTTTAAGGATGCAAAAGTTTTGAACCTGCTGCTTCACCTTAATCTCATGCAGAGCAGTATAATGCCAAGTGACCTGCTCTTATTGTTACTGAAGTCAGAAAAATGCGTAAGCATGTGTCTCTAAGGTTACAGCTAAGCATGTAGTGGTTTCCTGAGTTGGGACCTGTGAGTTTCATTCTTGATTTCAATGAGGGCACGTTCAGGCACCGGGAATTTTAAGCACTCTAGCATTTAAAAATGTTTTCTCAAGTTTTTGAGCCAGTGTGATGAACAGTAAGTGCAGGCTTTTTTTGGAAAATGTTCCTCTCCTTGTGAATGTAACTTTTGAGAAAAGGCAGGCAAATGAACATGGGCTGAAGACCGAAGGGGAAATTGGATTGCTAACTTCTAAAATGTCAATATTCTGTAATGGAAAAGAGTCGTTCTGTGATGCTCTCTTTTGCATACAGCACTGCAAGTATGGCGTGTGTGTCCCCAAGGAGCGAGAGGCACCGGTAACAGATGGAGCGTGGGGATCGTGGAGTCCCTTTGGAAGCTGTTCAAGAACCTGCGGTGGTGGCATAAAAACTGCGGTTCGAGAATGCAACAGACCTGAGTGAGTACAATAGCACTGAAAAACCTACTAGTTTGACTGCTTGAGCGGTGACACTGATGCTGGATTGGGGGCCCAAACTGACCAAAATATTGACTGGGCCACCCAGATCTAAATATTTTAAGAGAGATGGTGGGCGGCTTGAAAGCATTGGCCTGACTCTGCTCCAGATGACTCAGAGTTTTAAGATACCAACCAAATGTCCACCTAGAACTACTGTATGAATCAAGTTCCTTCCACAAACGCTTCATTAAGCCCTTTTATGCTTTTACATGTGAACTGGCGCAGATTAGACAAGCTCTGTGGAAATCTGTACCCTGGGGGTTTTTTTTGGTTTTTTTTTTTTTAAAAAAAGCATTTAAAGATGTTTATCATAAACATGTCAAGCAAATTCATGTGCCCTTTGAAATCACAGGGAATTTTGCCATTGACTTCAATAGGATCAATACCTGACCTGTAGAATGTTAGCAGCTGGTTTGAAAACAATCCGTTTAACGCAGTGACTGGGCTGATTTCTGCCTTACTGCCTGCACTTAGTCATTGTGAGTGTTGAGGAGAGGAAGGGATCATTTGGGGCTCTGATTTGGGGTGGGCAGGAGAGTATGTTCTCCTGAGTTTGGCTGAAAACTGGAATTTAAAAAGGCAAAGTAAGAGTCGAGTGAGCACTTCAAGTCAGGAATCATTCTACTTTCTTGCCGGTAGTGTCAGAAAGGTTATTGCCAAGGAAACTGGCATTAGCAATGGGTCTGTGTCAGGTTTTGCATCAGCTCTTTGAAGTCTGTGGTAGATGAGCGTTAATTGAGGAAGGGAGGTTTTAGACCAAGGACACTGGTGTTAGAGTGATACCTGGAGATTGCTCCGTTTTCATGAGCAAATGTCACAGTAAAGGAAAGCCTGAGGGCAAGGGAATTGGACATCGGCTAGCTTGTTAAAATAATGCTGAGCACAACGCCAGAAACACAAACATCAGAGCGTCCTCACTCCTGACGGCCTCCGCCAGTTTTGCAACAACTGAGCAATGCAGAAACTAGGTGGCTCTTCACAGATAAAATATAATTCCATGTGTGCAAAGGATGTTCAAAGTAGCCATTCAGCCAAACACTCAGACCTTTCTGGTAAACTACATTCCTGGTGGGATGGAGCACTAGGCAGCTGGATGGATAGATTCTCTGGTAAGAAGTCTCCTGGACCTCAAAGCCTAGCCTCATCAATGCTACCGCCTTCTGCAATTCAGAAGTTAAATTGTGTGTATTTGCAAACGTTGTAGGCTTGCATTTTCAAAAGTACCAAAATGAGTTAGGCCAGTGGTTCTCAAAGCCGGTCCACCGCTTGTTCAGGGAAAGCCCCTGCCACGCTGGACCAGTTTGTTTACCTGCCGCATCCACAGATTCGGCTGATCATGGCTCCCACTGGCCGCGGTTCGTCGCTCCAGGCCAATGGGGGCTGTGGGAAGCGGTGCGGGCCAAGGACATGCTGGCCGCCCTTCACGCAGCCTCCAGTGGCCTGGAATGGTGAACCGCAGCCAGTGGGAGCCGTGATCAGCCGAACCTGCGGATGCGGCAGGTAAACAAACTGGTCCGGCGTGGCAGGGGCTTTCCCTGAACAAGTGGCGGACTGGCTTTGAGAACCACTGAGTTAGGCGACAGCGCCCATTGAAAACCAGTGGGGGCTGGGTGCTTAACAATCTAATGCACTTTTAAAAATACCACCCATAGTGCAGCCAGTTGTGCTTATTTTCCTGGATTTCTTTCGAGAGCATTATAACTGGCATTGTCCTCCCCTTGAACCCACCATGAAGTCTCCACAGATTTGGTTTTGTTTTTTTTTTTTTGTCTTAGGCTGGCCCACATAGGTTTTACAGTGACTTTGTTTTGCCATTTAAATTTGATATCATGATGGATGTGGGCTGCAAGGACCTACATTCTCCTCGTGAGATTTTTGTGATGTGCAAGTGAGTGAGACAAGTGAATAAGGTTAGAAAGAACCTCTGCATAACCTCTCACCCTCATTTTAAAACTCACATTCTCCCCCCCTTTTCAAAATGTTCTTTTCTAAAATATCAACTGGCGCTAGTCTAGCTGAAAAGCAGTTTTATTCCTAAATGTTTTGACTGTGTTCAAACACCCTATAAAAACAACAACAGACAACTCAAGTTTCTGAAGTCGGATCCAAATTACTTTTTATTTGCCCTTATATATTAAAAAAAGACTTCACATTTGTAAACAGATTTTTTTTTATATGAGCATGCAGGTTGGCACCTTGAATGCCAGTGAAATGGTCTGTTATACTAACTGTGTGAAGAGCCTCTCAAGTCCAACATTTAAAATGGAAAAAGCCCACTAACTCTTAGTTGGAGTACTGCTACTGCCTCTGTCTATAATATGTTCTGACACCTACATGGTTGAGCACTTTGTAGAACAGTAGGAAGCTGTAAGCCTACGACAGGCAAGCAGACTGTCTTTTGACATGCACTCAGAGGAATGTATTAGCTGACCAGCCCAGACCCTTCACCTGGGAAATCCAAGCTGGATAGTAAAGCTAAAGCCCACTGCTGCAGCATATCACAGACAGTATCTGCATTGCTGGCACGATGTGTCAAAGGCACAGTTGCAGTAACGGCAGAAGAAAGCATAGCTCTTAGGACATCAGCACAGGGAGCCCCATTTGCAGGAAAGGCTGTTTGAATCTCAGCGTCATCCCTGTCTGTGGTATTAGTCAGATCTGCATTTCTGGTATGTCACAGGAGTAGCTACGTGTGTTGAAAACTGGCTGAGTTTGACATGTAAGCATATCTACAAATAAATGTGCCGAGCCGCTTAACTGCTAAGCTGCTGGCAATACAGTTAGCTCGTAATAGAGCTACAGATTAAAACTCTTCTGAGCCTTTCCCCATTGAAATGTGTTCAGTCTTTTTTTGGTAAAGGGGTGGTCAGATCGGGTTTTCAAAAGGTGGCCTCTGTTGGCGTGCATGCCATCTGTTTCCAAATTTCTGTGTAGTCTCACTTGAGTACAAAAGCTCCACTCCACACACCCGCACAAACCCCATCATTAGCCTGCACAAGTGATTGGGTGCACAGAGTTTTGTGCATTGAACTGCATGCAGGTGGAGACCGGGTTCATACCCATCGGGAAGACCCGGCCCTTGTGGGTCAGGTTTTGATGCATGTAAAATGGAAGTCTAGCCCTGTAGTGAAATATTTGGTCAGGAAGATGGCATGCTGGCAACATTTAGCTTGAAACATGCAAAGCTAAAAAGATCAGTCCCGTTAGTGCAAAACATTGTGGGTGTTTCTGTATATTGCCTCTGTTTGTGTGCCTGTTTGCAAATGCAATGATCTTGACGCATATCATAGAATTTGCACGCTCAGAACCCCTTTTGTGTATGCCCCATCAAGTGTTGCACATGTAAATTATGTCACTTGTGCCCACAAAGGTGTTGCACATGCATAAGTGCACTTCGTATAATAACTCGGGACAGTGGGGTTGTGTCCAGCTCTCCTGAAGCAGAACGTAATCACGCTGATGCCTTGAGAGGTAAGTGTGAAAAATAATAAAGCTTAGCATTTACATAGGGTGTATTATATAGTCAAAACAAGTCAGTGTGGGAGCACGGAGGAGAGCCCAGGTCTGTCTCCTAGTGTGATTTGATAGGCCATGTACTGAAATGGAAGGATCTTTGAATCTCTAGCAGGGATTTAGCTGGGTGTGGGTGGGTGTGTGGAACAGGGTTGGGAGGGGAATATTGCTAGACTGGAGAAACAGTCCACAACAGAAGTTACCTGATAGTACAGATGTTTCAGAAATGGTAGGGTTACTCATAGAATGAGCAGGTTTGTATGCATGAATTACTTCATTTTCCATCATCTGCCACTTGTTGATGGCTGTCCATAAAAAGTATTCCACCATGATGGTTGAGAATGGCACATGTTATTGGTGAAAATCCATGTCTGAAAATTATTTTATATGAAGCTGATTTTCTTTTCAGTGTCAGGGTCAGCCATCTCAGTTTTACCAGGCTCTGTTAAAGTTTTTCAAGTGTGTCTCAAAAATTATCAGAGTGGTTTGGGGCTAGTTTGAAAAAAAAAAAAAAATCAATGTAAGTGTGTTTAAGCCTCAAATACTAGCAGAAGGGAAATTTAATAGCAAAGTTATGAAGCTGACAGATCATGGCAAGTTTTAGCACTCTTTGGTTTATGGTAGGTTCTTGTATGCAGTATATTATCTCTAATCTCAAATATCATGTCTAGAAAATGTAATTGCATAAAAAGGTCTAATTGTATGGCGGATGGGGGGGAGTGTTGAAGTGGTTAGTATTATATATGACAAGAATCTTGCATGTTCTTGTTTACTACCTTAATATGAAAAAACACATCTTCTGTTAATGGTATCTGTGTATAATGGGAGCATTATGCTTTAAAGTGTCACAGTTGCAATGTATTTCTCTCTTTAAAACATACACCGGTAGAGGTTTTCATAATTTAAGGCCATCACGAAATTGTAGTACTGCCTTTGCAATGTAAATGGAAAATATTTTCAAACTGAAACTAATTCTTGTGCCATAAGAATCCTGTGAAACTTACAATGGATTATTTTTGGTTTAAGAAGATCTGTAATGTTCACCTAAGAATGAAAACTCTCAGCGCTAATAATTAAACTATTATTCTGATCTATGTTCTCCTGTAATCTCAAGTGTTACTGATTGAAGGTTGGAAGCAAATTTGATATGCTGCTGGGATCAGCACAAAAAAGTTTATATTTTGTATGCTTGTAAAACCATGACCGTCGAAGCTGAAATTCCTGACAGTTTTTTTAAATTAAAATAATAATTTTGACTAAAAATGACATCAAAAATTTGTAATTCAGAAAATGTTGACCTGTTCTAGTTCAAATTCACGTTCCCAGATGACATTCGGTGGTGTCAAGTCATGTTGCCTGGGTTTGTGGTGGAGTTTGCTGTAGCATGTTGGATTACTCAGATGCCCAAATGCCTCTTGTGCATGGCGGGTACTTGTTTACAAGAACTAGAGCTCTGCTCTTATTTCCTGGTTTAAGATCAATGTGTCCAATCCTATATGAATCTAAATTCTGGCAACTCCATTGATGTCAATTACATAAGTAGAGGATCTGTCCCAGTTCTGAATATTTCCTATTTCTCTTTCCAAAGAATTATGCTGTAAGAGGGTCAATATGGCCTTGTCTAACTGCCTGCATTGAGGGTTAGGTTCTGCCCACCACTCTCTCTCTGGCCAATTAGCTGAGCCAGCGTGGGAGTGGGAAGTGAGAAAGTGTCACTGGTGCTCGTAGCCAGCAGTAGATGAAACTCCTTGGAAGCAGGGCAGAGAGGATACTTCCGCAGAAATGTGTTTTCGGGCCTGTCTATATGTACTGCTTTAGCTAAAGGGTTGATTTTAAATTGACTTACTTATCCCAGTGCAAAAGGCTGGGTGAACACTATATTACATTGACATAAACTGAAGTTCTATTGATTGAGCTTCAGGTGATTAGGAACAGAGTTAAGCCAAGCCAAACCAAAATAAGACGACTTTAACCTGAACTAAGAGCGTCTGCACTGCGTTTTTCACTGGTTTAAATAAATGGCCAAGTAGCCAAGGCCGCAGAGTCACAAGACTGCTCTTGGCATGAGTAGAGCTTATGCATCACCCTTTTCAGAGAACTGTGCTGAAAGCCAGAATCTCGTTCTCTCTGTCTAGAGAAGAATTAAGCAATCTACATTACGGCCACCTTCATTTCATTGAGGAGAGGCAATCATTGACAGGCAAAGCGGTGCCTTTTTAGCTACCGATGCATTGTATTTCTTTTGTGGTCGTTGGCTGAGATGAAATGTCTGCCTGCCCGATCTATCTACAAATACATACATGTGTTAACAATGGTAGGTAGAGATGGGTAGAACGACCATAATCTCTTCTCCAGTGACCCAGGGTAGGGAATGGTGTGTCTGATGTGTGTGAGTCTTTTCACTGGAGAGTGAGTCAGTGGGTGAGCCCAATCTGCAGAGCTCCTGTTTTTCTCCTGGAATCATTAGGCTGCTGGAGTGCTGAGACAACTGCTTGTCATGCTGATCAATGTTGTCTCATTGTTGCCTTATATTTCCCTGTCAGCCTGTCTATAGCCATGTGTGTGTTGTCTCTCATCTAATCCTTAGATTTGTGTGGGCACCGTCTTTGTTCTTCTGTGTGTGTACAGGCTCCAAGGACAGCAGAGTCCTGGTCTATGCCTTGGGCTCCTAGGCACTCCAGTAATACAAATAAATAATAATAATGCTCTGGTATTGACTCATTTTAAAAGGGAGCGTGCAAGTGAATAATCAGTAGTAACGAGGCAGTGTTGACTGGGAGGCACTGGATTGGGAGGCAGGTCCCACTTGGTTTCCATTTCTGCTCTGCCAGTGACCTGTTAAGAAGGTGCATTTGCCTTTACCTGCCTCAGTTTCCCTATCTGTATAATAGATATTACTGGGGCTGCCTCCTCTGATGAAGTATTTTGAGATCTACAGAAGGAAAACGCTATATATGAGCTAAATATTATTGCTATAAATGTGGGAAAGTGTATGTTTGGTGGTTGGCTGCATGTTGTCATGCTAGTCATTGAAGATCGTCTGACATTTTCACAATTTATTTTTGTTTCACTTTCTTGTATTATGGCTCATTAGGGAAATCTCAGAATGTATTTGAATTTGGAAAGTTTCCCTTGCAATTTGTTTTGTTCAGAGGCATACTGAATGGAAAGCAGATGCTACTGTCATTTTAGGGGGAGGTTTTTTTTGAGGCAGAAATGGAAGTTAGGCACCAAACTCCAGCCCACAGTCAATCTCCCATTTATATTTTTACGGATTTCCCCCTGAGATTGTGTAAAACTGCCCTCTACAGGATAGAACATTTCAGCTCCATCCACCATTTATCTATTTGGAATGTTCTTGCCCTCTTATGGGCTGGTCTAAAAAGAGTGTATTAAATGCAAAGAGTTGGGTTAATGGAGACTCGTGGTTGATATTTTCCATGCCCAAAAGTTATGAGGAAAGTTAACTCGGCCCCTGTGTGCGCACGGACTGTTCTGTACAACTTTTGGTTTCTGGATACTATTTTTCAGGAGACACCTAAACTGGCTCCTCCCAGATTTAATTTAAAGTGTCATATCTTTCCTTCAGTAACACCACAAAATAAAGGAGAGCTGCAGTTATGTTTGATTGTGTTATCAAACAAATAAACCCTCTTTTGAATGTGTGATCTAGCAGTTCTACTCTTAAATCTAATTTTTCACCTTTTGGAGCTTTAATTTTAAATTGGCTGTAGATAGTGGCTAGAACAAACTGCTGGTGGATTAGACACTGGGCCAATGGGGCCCGTGCCTAGGGGCCCCAAAAACTGGGCACCCCCGTGGCTGACCTGCTTTGCCCATGGCACTCCTGGCGAGGAGCAGGGCCTGGGCGCTTGCCCAGCTCCACCCACCTGGCGCTCCTGCCAGGGAGTGGGGGAAGTCCCCGTGCTCTGACCTTGTTCCCCGATAGGAGTGCGGGAGGAGGCAGAGCGGGGATTGCAGGTGGAAGGGGTGTGGAGGGGCCCCCACTTGCTCTGGCCCAGGACCCACAAAAGCTTAATCTGCCAATGGGCTCTTTCCAAGGTCATGTTGTTTTGTTGTTGTTTATTTGTATCATCCTGGTGCCTAGGAGTCCCATTCATGCAACAGGACCCCGTTGTGCTAGGCACTGTGCAAACACAGAGAAAAATGGTCCCTGCCCCAAAGAGCCGACAATTTTAAATGTAAGACAAGTGACAACAAGTGGGTAGAATGGGTAGACTGGGAGCACAAGGAGATGACACGAAATATTGGTCAGCATTGTTCTGGTTAAAAGATTTGTAATTGGTTAAAACTGTATTGGTAACTGGTTAAAAGGTAGGAATAAATGAGAGGTTTACAGAACAGAGAGAAATAAATAGTGGTGTCCCCCGGGGATCTGTATTGGGACCTGTGTTGTTCAACTTATTCATAAATGATCTGGAAAGAGGGGTAAACAGTGAGGTGGCAAAATTTGCAGATGATACAAAACTACTCAAGACTACTCAAAGCAGACAGCGAAGAGCTACAAAAGGATCTTTCAAAACTGGGTGACAGGGCAACAAAATGGCAGATGAAATTCAGTGTTTACAAATGCAAAGTAATGCCTGTTGGAAAACATAATCCTAACTATATATATAAAATGATGGGGTCTATATTATCTGTTACCACTCAATAAAGAGATGTTGGAATCATTGTGAATAGTTCTCTGAAAACATCCACTCAATGTGCAGCCACAGTCAAAAAAGCAAACAGAATGTTGGTTCTCATTAGGAATGGGATAGATAATGAGTCAGAAAATATCATATTGCCTTTATATAAGTCCCTGGTAGGCCCACATCTTGAATACTTCGTGCAGATCTGGTTGCCCCATCTCAAAAAAGATATACTGGAGTTGGAAAAGGCACAGAAAAGAGCAAGAAAAATGATCAGTGGAATGGAACAGCTTCTGTGTGAAGAGAGATTAATTAAGGGACTTTTCAGCTTGGAAAAGAGATGACTGCGGGGGAAGGTTATGATGGAGATCTGTAAAATCACTGGTGTGGAGAATGTAAATAAGGATGTGTTATTTACTCCTCATCACACAAGAACTAGAGGTCGCCAAATGAAATTAATCAGCAACAGGTTTAAAACAAACAAAAAGAATTATTTCTTCACACAATGCACAGTCAACCTATGGAACTCTTTTTGCCAGAGGATGTTGTGAAGGCCAAGACTATAACAGGGTTCAAAAAAGAACTAGATAAGTTCCTGGAGGATAGATCTACCAATGGCTATTACCCACGATAGGCAGGGATGGTGTCCCTAGCCTTTGTTTGCCAGAGGCTGGGAATGGGTGATGGGATGGATCACTTGGTGATTACCTGTTCTGTTCATTCCCTCTGGGGCACCTGGCATTGGCCACTGTTGGCAGACAGGACACTGGGCTAGCTGGACCTTTGGTCTGACCCAGTAAGGCTGTTCTTATGTCCTATCCATTGTCAAGTTTTCTGTAGGCATCACAGCAAAAGAGTTTTAAGTGGGATTTGAGGAAGAACACTGCAGATATCTATAGAGATGTGAGGGGGCAGCATAAAAGAAAACATGAAGGTGCTTGCTTGAAAATTTAACAAGCAGGTGATCGGGGCCAGTTCTAGGAGTGGACAAGCAGGATGATTGCCCTGGGGGCCAACTTCCAGAGGGCACTGTACAGTTGTGCCACTGACCCTTTTTCCCTTTGGGGAGGGGGTGCTAAAAACATGCTCTGTCCTGACCAGCCATTCTCCTGCCGATGATGAAGGGTGGCAGTTGTAACAATTTTTTTTAAAACTGGACGATGGCATGTCTGGAAGGCGTGCTGCATCCTTTTCCATGCTCAATCCTCAAAAGTGGCCAGATGGAATTTTACCAGAGTTTCTGGAACAATTAACCTTTGAGCTGACAATAAGCACCATACATTTCATCACAAAGGGTACTTCCTAGGTCTGAAAATGAGTTCCTGTCCTGAAAATGCTTTCTGATCAGTACCTCTGCTGTCAGAATGGGAGCGGTCATTCTCTCATTACTGCTGACAGCTGCTGGCAGGTCTCCTTTGGTTCATGGAGAAGAGACGAGTGGTTTTGGGGCGGCAGGTTGTGAGTAGAGCTGGTCAAAAGCTGTTTGCCGGAATGATTTCCTGATGGGAAGTGCCCTTTCTGTGGGGAAAATTTCAGTTTTGTGGGAAAAAAATGATTTTTTCCCCCATCAGGAAAGTCAAAATGACAGCTGCCCACCTGGAAGACTCTTCTCAATTTCAGTTGCAGAAAGTGAAATTGACAAGAGGAGCCTAGACTTTAACCCATGTGAAGAAGCTGTTACTTGGCTGTGCAAGGTAAATGGTGGTGGTGGTGTTTTAGTTCCTCACTATCAGAATCAACAAGGGCTCTTAGGCTCTACAGTAATATAAACAATAATTGTCACAGCAAGATGCTCTAGGCCATCAATGGTTATAAAGCTCTTACGGTTATGAGATTCGGGTACATCTTTCTAGGGATTGTCCCATCTTTATTTGTAGATTCTCACAACATAAAATTTAAAATTACTACAGCAGAGGGGGAATTTATTCCTCCGGGGAATCTTTCTCTCTGCCTACTCTCCCCATCATAATCTATGTTCCTCGGAAGAGGGTGGCGTCTGCCATGCTAATGAGACAATTCCCTTAAAGATATACACACACTGGATTCATTAGCTAGTCCGCTTGCAGTAGCGTGCTAAAAATAGCAGTATGGCCATGACTGCATGGGCGGTGGCTCAGCGTAGCTGCCCAAGTACAATCTCTCCTGACCCCCTGAGCTGTCATCCATGCAGTCTTCTGCCAAGCGCCATCCCAACTGCTGTACGGAAACAAATGACCCTGGACTTTGGTTTTTTTTGGGTGTTCTGAGGATTGTTAAGCATCCCGCCCTGATTCGCTTGCCTATTGATTTTTTTTTTTTTTTTTTTTTTTTTTTTTAACCTCTGCAATTCCCAGCTTTCATTTGTAACCGGAAGTAGGTGAATGGAAATCTCACAAGAGAGCATCGTTTCACTAGATTTTCAGTTCAAAGTAGTTCTGAACTTGTTTGAGGTTTCCCCTTTGCAGCTCCATATTCAGGCCTGCATTCCAGCCCACTTTGAGCTGTGTCCTATTGTGGATCTGGATCTATCTGCCTTTCAGGTATCCCACTAGTCAGTTGAGAAGTGACAAATTATCAGGGCTTTGTGATGAGCTGTAGGGTGCAGCTCACTCTACATCACTCCTTCTCCCCTTCGCCCCATCTTTATTTTCCCTTGTCGTCTTATTTCTTAACCTCTTCCACTTACTGCTTGCAGTAGTTAGCTGTCACTTTGAGATCTTTCTTAAAGAAATGCAAGAACAAAATATAGGGTCTTCATCACCAGTAACAGAAGAGAAGTGCTGTAAATAATAAATGTCTTGAACTAGTTAGAGGAATGTGATTGTGGGACTGGTCGCTAGTAGCATAGCATTGATCCAAGGCTCATTAAAGTCAGTGGAGAAACTCCTGTTTCATCAGTAGGCTTTGAATCAGGCCCATCGTGCGCAACCATGGGAGCGATCCAAAGAAGTTTAAGCTTCTTCCTTTACCCTTGTGAGTGCAGAACAGCCGTCATTGTGTAATGAGGTGGAGGGTGGCAGCAGAGACCAAAGTCATCTTCCCTTTTGGAAGGCTGGGGAAGGCTTGTGGATGGCTGCAGGCTCTGGTTGCTGTGTTATGGAATCTCTGAATAAAAGAATAATGTAACTGTTAAATACAAGCTCTCCACGTCATAATAAGAACACCACACCTGGTACCCGGCCTGGGGTTCAAACCCAGGAAGAGTAACATACATGCTCACGTGCAATTGAGGCAGCATATACAGTCCCTGGGAAAGGAAAATGCGTAGCATTCTGACCACTTTCCTGGCTGCTGCAGGAATGAGCCTGATGGGTTTCATAGCCTCCAGTCTCATTTGGAAGAGCATCTTTCATGAGATGGGAGAGCGAGGTTGAGAGGCTCGGAGATGAAAAGTACCAAAACTTAATATATTAGGGAGAGAGAGAGAGAACTCAAAAAGAGGTGCTGTTGATACATTGCATCTTAGGCTTGTGGTTGATCATTGCATCTTAGAACTAAAGTGATTTTTTTTTCCAGGCCCAAGAATGGTGGGAAATATTGCGTGGGTCGTCGAATGAAATTTAAATCCTGCAACACTGAACCATGCTCTAAACTAAAGAAAGACTTCCGAGATGAGCAATGCGCTGACTTTGATGGGAAGCATTTTAACATTAACGGTCTACCTCCTAATGTGCGTTGGGTTCCTAAATACAGTGGAAGTGAGTATGTCAGGAAATTAACGTCAGCCTCCTTGCAATGGCTGCATAAGGGAATAGAATTAAAATAACGTGACCTCTCACTTTTCCAGTTTTGATGAAAGATCGGTGCAAGTTGTTCTGTAGGGTAGCAGGAAACACAGCCTACTATCAGCTCAGGGACCGAGTTGTTGATGGCACCCCTTGTGGCCCAGACACAAATGACATCTGTGTGCAAGGACTTTGTCGGGTAAATATTTCTTTCTGCTGTTTAACTAGATTGTTTTCTTGTTTCTATTGAAAAGATCCGTTCTCGATCCCACTTCCACATTCTGGGCTTCACTGGTGCTAGTGTGGATTCTTCCCGAGGCAAATAAAAGAAGTCCTGCTGTCATGGTCATATGCCCTGTAACTGGAATTTTCAGAAAGCTTAGAGCACACAACTAGACCTGGATTTTCCAGAGACCTCAGCAACTATTTTTGCACCTTAATAAGTGACCAGTTTTTCAAAAGAGCTCAGCACTATGCTCTTTGAAAATCTGTCCGTAAGTGTTTCAGTTTCTGGGTGCTGAGCACTCTTGAAATCCGAGCCCAATTTTGGGTGGGGAGCACATGAAAAATCTAGCTCTGTGCTCTTTTGAAAGTCTGACCCTGCCGGAATTTATTTTCCCCCTTCGCAATTATTTTAATGCTATTCTCCTCTATCTGAAAACAGCCTATTCCAGAGTGACTTCCCAAACTGAGGTTCCCTTGTACACACGGCAATCTCTAAACTGGATAACATTGCCATCTTTTTCTTCTTCTCCCAGCGGTACAATCACAGGCACAAGTACACAATCCCTTGATGTTAAGCCTTGTTTGGGAGTGAAGGGCACTAGCATGCACTGGAACCCACTGTTAATAATAGTGAAGTAGGATACAATAAACTGTCTGTTATGAAAAGAGATCCCAAATTGTTGTAATGTTACAGTGTGCAAATTCCACGTTTGATTATAATGAGTCCTTGCTTTTTGGGGACCCTCTGCTTAGAAACAGCTTCAGTGTAAGATGGTTATAATGTAAATTAACTAAACATGTGGAAAAGGGGAAAAATTAGTTTGGCGGTGGTCTTTGTAAACAGATGATTAATATCATTTAATTAGGAGATTTGTAAGTTCTGTCCTATTTAATATTTGTTCAGTCTAGTTTTTAACTTTTTCTCTTAAAGCAAGCTGGCTGTGATCATGTGCTAAATTCCAAGGCAAGAAGAGACAAATGTGGCATTTGTGGTGGTGATAATTCTTCATGCAAAACTATTGCAGGCACATTTAATACAGTGCATTATGGTAAGACTCTGTCACCAAAATACTTTATAGAGAAAAATGCAAGCCTATAAAAGCATTAACCACATACAGTCTAGAAAAACACTCGTGTAAACTGCAAAATCCCTCTAGCTGTGGTATATTCTGTTCTGTAACTATTTATGCTACCCTCAAATGAAACATTTGGTTTGTGTAATGCCTGATCATTTAACATTTTTAAAGATTTTTCCCTCCTCCCATAAAAAAAGTAAATGGGATTGCTGAGGAATAGTCTTGACCTTTTGCTCAATCTTTTAGGCTATAACACTGTGGTACACATACCCGCTGGTGCTACAAATATTGATGTACGGCAGCACAGTTACTCAGGGAAACCCGAAGATGATAACTACCTTGGTAAGTTTAATGCCCATTAGAATGTAGAGAGACATGCTATTTATACCACCCTTTCTCAGCTAAGGAATATTTAGATTTCACAGTCAAAAATATGTACAGTATATCTTCCAAATGGACTAGCCTTAATTTTGCTTCATCTATCTGTGTGTCTGGCTACTTATAAGGTCCTTCTTGCTGTAGTACATGAGAGGCTAACACATTTTAATTACTTTATCCTTACAATGCCCCTATGAGATCAGGAAGTAGTAGTATTCCCATTCCACAGGTAGGAAGTAAGGGAGGTTAAGTAATTCGCCCAGGGCCACTCAGGAAGTCTGTGACCCCGCTTGGAATTGAGCTCTGATTTCCGGAGTCCCAGAGCAGGTACACAGATCCCTTCATAAGCTATGTTTGCTGGAGTATAAAGACAGAGACATTTACAAGGTTTTAATGGAAATTCTATACATATTTTTAGGTAATGTAACCAAAATGTATATTATTTACTATTCCACTGGAAGATAACAAGCCTGATCCTCATTTCACAACTTCCCCTTTACTCCTGCCAGAGCAGTGTAAACAAGAATCAGGTCCCAAGCATCTCGGTTTTATTTAAACCGATATGTTATAATGGTAACTCAACCTTTAGCTATTGCGCACACACGACAGCAAGATTCTGACCCCCTAGTTCACACTGAGCAGTAACTTGCTCCTGAAATAGTACGGCTTGAGTGAGGATGGCAAGGATGGCAGAATCCAGTGCTATGGAAATTCACCTATGGGTGAATTTGATACTGGGGCAGATGCCCAGTGAGGCCTGTCTTCCACTTCAGTCCTGCTGTCTCCCCCCGAGTAGGGTTCATGCTGGCCCTTTGCACAGCCGTGAATTTCATCCTGAGAGGGGTGAAATCCTGGCCACATTGAAGTCCAGGAAGTTTTGCCCCTGATTTGTAGAGTGCTCATACTGTGACTCTGTTTCTCTTCCTTTGCACACATCCTTTTGTTTGGGTTGGTCAGCAGCATTGTGGTTCCTTCGCATTTATCTAGATCTCTGTTTGGACAATAGGTGTCATCTTGTTTTCCAAAGGTGGAATAATCAGCTTGTCAAAACAGGCTGGTTTTGTTGTTAGGTTGTTTTTTATTTTAATAGATTTTAAAAAAATAACTGAATGAATGTGTGTGTGTGTGTATTGGCTTTAATGATTAGGGTTATTTTAAATGTTGTCTTCACTTGGGGTGAAATTCATCCCTGTGCAGAGGGCCAGCATGTAACCCGTGCAGCGCTTATGTTCCACTTACACCCTCAAAGTAGGCCATAAATGATGGACGGGCCTTGTGTATAGGAGTTCATTTCACCCCTGGATTTTTTTTGAAGTATCTCTACTTAGGCCTCAATTTAGTATGGGGGAGATTATCCCTTGTCCTAACACAGATGCTCAAGGGAAGAACGGGGTGTAAGGAACACCCCCAACATGGCAGAGGCTCTGTGCCCCATAAGTGAGTGGGCGGAGCCACCCTTTCCCTACAAGTGAGTGGGCAGAGTCATGCCAAGCAGAGCTGGCCAGGCCTGAAGGGGGAAGTGAGCTAAAAGGAAGAGGAGACTCAGGAGAGGCGGTGACTTTCTGAGTCGCGCGTCCTGTCCAGGAGGCCCAAGAGGGCTCAAGCTAGCCTGATATGCTAAATAAAATTAATGGCCTGATGGTGTTCTGAATGGTTTACGATGTAGAAAATATTTCCTTTGTGGTGATTAGAGAATCTTGCCAATGAGAATACAGTGCAGGGAAAGGAAATACAAAATCAAGTGAATCCTTTGGGCCCTGCTCCTGACAGTTGATCCATGCAAGTGGACCCCTGTGCCCCAGTAGGGTCCAACTGTATGGATTTGATTCCAGGATTGGGGCCATTCAAGGTATTTTACCCTTGTATATATATTGCCGTTAATTTGTGGCTTGTCTATTATTAATGCATGTTTATAAGTGTCTAATTAAGCAAAACTGGATTAATATGTAAGCTTTGTTACCAAGAGAACCGTAAAACTTTCCAAACACTTTCTGTCTTTCTCCAGAGGGAGAGATTCCTCCCTATTCTTCTCTTTCCTAGAAAAATAATCTTCCATGTATATAGTTCCCTGCTGTGTATTCAGAACAGTCTACCCCGTCCAAGCCCCTGCGCCCAGAATAACCTTTCAGTTCTTCCTGGAGGGCTTTAATCTTCTTGAAAAGCATGAAGTCAAATCTTCTTTAATGTTACACATAGAGTATAGGGTCTAGGCCAGTTGTGATTTCTTTAACTGAATATTGCTGGGAAAGCATCTCTTTCTATTAGGCCTGAATAAAACAAGTCAAAAGTGTGCATGTGTACATTAATTTCGCAGTTCACTGAGTGTGAAATCTTAGGCCCTGGATATTGTGAACCTTGTAGTAGTTGCATAACAATCTAGGAGGAATTTGATGTCATCAAGTCTGGGACGTCTAAACGGTCTCCCCTATTGTTGTAGGAGGGTGCAATAAATGGATTGGATTCCTTTAATGTGTTTTAGTGCTGGTTAATAGTGTTAAGTCACAGTAGGAAGAATTTGGTTGGGGCTGAACCCTGCATTTTGAGGCTTTCCTTTGGCCATGTACGTGCTAGCTGCTGAGCAATCTTTTGCTTTATTCTCTCTCCTACTTATGTTTCAACCACACCTTCCATGTTTTGGTGGTAGCTTTAGGTTTTACAGTAGAGAGCCTTTGTAGTAATGTAGCTGTGATGGGTGAAATGGTGGGGAAACTAACTTAGGAAATTAGCTACATAATCGCATTAGTGTGAAGTTGTTCAACAGACTGCTGTTTGCAGGAACCTGTTCCTTTTAGAAAGCAGTTAGTTAGGCTTTAAGCCGTCAGTGCTTTTGCACTGCTTTTGCAAGATCTGGAATAAAACAAAAAAAGATGATGCTGGCTGAACTCCATTGGAAGGTGAAATCCAGGCAGCTCAGTTAGATGGCGTGTACCCTACCTATGCTCCTGAATGCGGGATGAAAAGGTTCTACAGCCTGACAACCTTTCCAGCGAACAACCTTGCCCAGCCCATCTTTATCTGTGTAATTCTGGTGTTGCAATATTTGGGATGCAGTTTACATGCACTATTTAAAGCACATCTTTGCCACCCCACCTGTGCCCTGTGTTGAGTAGCAACCCCCAGCAATCTGCTTTTCTTCTAATAAGGCCTGGGGCCAGCTTAGGGTCTGCCTACACTGCAGCTGGAAGATGTGATTTCCAGCGCAGCCAGGCATACCCACGCTAGGTCTGCTTGTGCTCACATTCTAAACCTCACAGTCTAACCATGGCAGCAGGAAGGGCTGCTTGCCCTGCGTATGAACCTAGGGTCTCTGTTGGGACTGCACTCAGCATGGCTAGCCCCTCTCGTTGCTCATGCCTCTTGCTCGGAGCAAGGATGGGTTTGTCCACTTGAGCTGGAAATTCCACCTTCCCTGAAGGGTTTGTCTACACTGCACACCACTGGCAGTGGCCTGTCGGGTCCGTGTAGCTACACGGCACAGGAAAAAGCCTCCTCCCTGTGGTGTGGAGCGACCCGCGACAGTGAAGGGCTCTGGCATGGCGGAAGCCATGGGGATAAGGCTTGGGTAGCTCGCTGCAGCTTCCCACTGCCAGAGCTGTTCCCCACTGCTGGAGCCTTTCCCCCACCCCGGGGAGCTGCCGGAGCCTTTCCCTGCTGCCTCCCCACTGGCGGAGTCTTTCCCTGTGGTGTGGAAAGTTGCCAGCAGTTCCGTATGCCTAGGAAAGGCTCAGCTACAAATAGCAGTGTAGATGGGGAAGGCCCTGCATGGGCGTGTAGACACCCGGGCAGGGTAGGTCGCTGAGGAGTCTCTATTCATGCTCGGGGGGGTGTGCAGTGTCTCTGTTCTACGTGCCACCATAAGGGGTGTGCAGTGTACACGGCCCCATGGTCTCCCAGGGCGGAGCTGTGGCACACCAGAATAAGCAGAAGTGCTCCTCAACTGCAGGCACAGCAGTTGTATTGTCACTGCCCCTGTCCTCAAGCCCCTCTTCCTTGAGAGAACCAACGGGTTTTACTGGAGGAGGCTCTACCACAGGGTGGGCAAACTATGGCCCAGGGGCCACATCCGGCCCTTCAGACCTTTTAATCCAGCCCTCAAGCTCCCGCTGGGCAGTGGGGTCAACGGTTTGCCCCGCTGCACGCATTCCATGGCTCCGCGCGGCTCCCAGAAGCAGCGCCATGTCCCCTGTCCAACTCCTATACGTAGGGGCAGCCAGGGGACTCTGCGCGCTGCCCCTGTCCCAAGCACCACCCCCTCAGTCTCCCATTGGCCAGGAACCATGGCCAATGGGAGCTGCAGGGGCGGCACCTGCAGACGGGTGCAGCGTGTGCCTGGCTACACCTCCGCGTAGGAACCAGAGGGGGGACATGCCACTGCTTCCGGGAACTGCTTGAGGTAAGCACTCACCAGAACCTGCACCCCTGACCCCCTCCCGTGCCCCAACCCCCTGCCCTAGCACTGATCCCCCTCCTGCTCCCTGAGCCCCTCGGTTCCAGCCCAGAACACCCCCCTGCACCCCCAACCCTTCATCCCCAGCCCCATCCCAGAGCCTGCACCCCCAGCTGAAGCCCTCACACCCCTCCTGCACCCCAACCCCCTGCCCTAGTCCAGAGCCCCCTCCCACACCCCAACCCCCAATTTCGTGAGCATTCATGGCCCACCATACAATTTCCATACCCAGATGTGGCCCTCGGGCCAAAAAGTTTGCCCACCCCGATTTACAAGATCACCTTTTAAATAATTCATAGGTTCCAAGTCCAGCAGGGACCATTGTGATTGAATCTGACCTCCTGTGTAACACAGGCCAGAGAACTGCTCCCAAATAATTCCTAGCGCAGACGTTTCAGAAAAGCATCTGTGATGGTTTGTCACCCACAGGGGTGCAGACAGGTTGTCCCCCTCAGGGAGACCGCTGCACCCCTCTAACCACCCGGATTATCTGGCCCTTTTCTCACACTGCTTTGCTGGAGAGACACAGCCAGCCTCACTAGGCCCTGTTATCACCCAATAGGACAGAAGGTGGCACCACACACCCAAACTGAGCTACCTCAGTGCTGTACCTAACACACTCAGACAGACAGAGGATTTCCCAGCTCCCCAGGTTTGCACCACCCTCACTGGAGCATAAACCCAAAATTAGACCGTCTTGCACGGCACAGGGATCTGTACAATGTAAGCTCATTAATAACGTTCGCCTTACCCTCGATGTGGTAAAGATATGCAATAGCCTTTGCTCCCAGAGCAGGGCTTTTTCCCCAGACACTTCACTCAAAGGCAAACTGGTTTAGACAAAGAAAAAGAATGTATTAACTACAAAAGATAGATTTTAAGTGATAGCAAACAAATCAAAGCAGATTGCCTTCATCTCTTAACGGATCTTGTGGTCATTGGGTGGTTTGCTTGAGGTCTGCTGTGCCAGCTGTCTGTGCAGGGTTGGGGCTGCGGCAAACAGAGGGAACGCACACATGTGCTGCCAAATATCTATCAACATCTAATCATACATCCAAGCTTGATTAAAAATCAGAGACACTATCATGGGATTGAGTGTCCCCGAGCCTGAGATCCTCTCAATGCAGGAGGCTGTCAGGAAGCAGTAGCTATTCCCCCAGCCCCTCCGTAAGTTAGGACAACCGAGGGCTCTTCTCACAGAGGGAGGCTCCTTTTGTCAGTCCCAGCCTGGGACCAGAAAAGACCTGTCCTGCTGATTGCTCCCCATCCCCTCCTTTGGAAACTGCAGCAACTCCCCACTTCCAAAAACAACTTATTTTTCAGGGTTCAAAATAAGGATTTTTAACCCAAAAAAAGGCTCAAAAGCTACAAAATTGTATCACTGCCTCAACTTGCCTGACCCTGCTGCCTGGCTGCTGGGCTCCACAGTGGGGCAATGTCTCCAGCCTAGGGGCCTGATCCCGTCATATGCGGAGTCTCCCTCTGCTTCCACTGACTTCAAGCATGGCATTTCCAAAACTGTATGGGCAAGCTCCTCAACCGCTGGAAATCAGGGAGGGAAATCACTGAAGCCAATACTGCTACACCAGCAGAGGGTCTGGCCCCATAATTTTAAAATGTGTATATATGGGACCTCAAATTAAGTGCATGAGTTACTTACGTGAGTGTGGGGTTTGTTTGTTTTTACCTCTTTTTGTGCAGCATTATCAAACAGCCATGGAGTCTTCATCTTAAATGGGGACTTTGTTGTCAGCATGTTTAAAAGGGAAATCAAAGTTGGGAATGCTGTGATCGAATACAGTGGCTCAGACAATACAATTGAAAGGATTAATTCTACGGAGCGCATTGAGCAAGAAATCGTTGTTCAGGTAAAGTGTACTTTCTTCACGCAAACGCACCTTCGCTGGGTTTTATTTGAGTGAAAATAGTGCAGATATTGACTGTTCTTAGTTTATCCATGTGTGTCTTTGTTTTCCCCAGATTCTATCAGTGGGTAATTTATATAACCCTGATGTTCGATACACATTCAATATCCCCATTGAAGGCAAACCTCAGCAGTATTACTGGAACATCTATGGCCCGTGGCAAGCCTGCAGTAAACTTTGCCAAGGTATGTGCTTTGGAGTATTTTAAATCAGTCACAGCATTTTCTGGACTTTGGTGGTGGTAACAAATGCAGTTACACTTGCTTTCTCTGAACTTCTTATATCATATGAGTTTGATCATTTCCGTGAACTTTAGTAGTGGAATGATCTATGCTGCCTTATGACAGTTGATAATGTTTAGCACTTTTCTGGTGCTTCTCATCTTCAAAGTGCTTCATAAACATTCACTCACTGAGCCTCACAACAACCTTATGAGGTAGGGAAGTGTTGCAATGGGGAAACTGAGGCACAGAGTTTCCTTCTCATTCCCAGAGCTGCAACGGGAGTCAATGTCAGAGCTGGGGTTAACATTCAGGAGCATCTGTCTCTGTACCTCTATATACCTCTAGATGGGTGACAGGGGATGGATCACTTGATTACCTGTTCTCTTCATTCCCTCTGAAACACCTGGCATTGGCCACTGTCAGAAGACAGGATACTGGGCTAGATGGACATTTGGTCTGACCCAGTAAGGCTGTTCTTTATGTTGTGATACACTACCTCTCTCCATTCACTAGTAGTACTAACATCCATCTCAATAAGCTGGATCCTTTTTTGAGTTCATGATGCAGATTTCACCTCTGTACTAGATTCCCTAGATTTGCAGAGCACAATTTGAATTTTTTTAAGAAGCTATTTTGAAAACAGAAAAAGAGAGAATAGATTGGATCACTTTCCTGTATGTGTTTAAAAATGTATTTTTTCCTATTTAGGGGAACGAAAAAGGAAACCCATTTGTGCCAGAGAATCTGATCAACTCATGGTGTCAGATCAAAGATGTGATCGAATTCCCCAACCTGATCCAGTAACTGAGCCTTGTAGCACAGAATGTGAATTAAGGTGCACTCTACTCAGTCATGTATATACATTACATCATATATTTATTGCCTAGTCTTCTTTCCTTTCACTGCCTTTTGTGGTTCCTTATTTCTCAGTGACCTACACTAGCTGAAGCAGATAATAACATTGCTTTCATAGACTTCTGCAGAGTAGAATTCTGCCACTGTCAGCCAAGAGTTAATGGTGCCCACTGGCTTCCTTGTAGCAGGGACACGTTTTGCTCTCTTCACTTCAGCTTGCCTTTCTATGGTGAAAGAAGCACTAACTGTAAGGGTCACATCCTTTATTTGATGCTGCAAAATGTAGAAACATGAAACAAATGCCTGTGATTCCTATCCTGACGTGATCGACAAGGCTGGGAACTGCATGGCGGTCTTGTCTGTCCAGGAGAAGCAGTCTGCAAACTTTAAAAAACAAACAAAAGTAGGCCCAAATCCAGCAAAGCAACTTAAGCAAGTGCTTAACTTTAAGCGTGCGAGTCACCCTACTGGAGTCAGCGGGAGTACTCTTGAGCTGTACCTTAGCATGCGCTGAAGTGTTTTGCTGGATGAGGGCCTTAGCCAAACAGCAGCCTATGATGATTACAGTATGGCGAAAGATTTTTTTTTGGTGGGGGGGGAACCTGTTTTTAAAAGAACCATTATTTCTAGACCTGTTTTAACTTTTCATAGAATTATAGAAGATTAGGGTTGGAAGAGACCTCAGGAGGTCATCTAGTCCAACCCCCTGCCCAAAGCAGGACCAACCCCAACTAAATAATCCCAGCAGGGCTTTGTCAAACCCTTAAAAACCTCTAAGGATGGAGGTTCTACCACTAAATTGTGAACTTTTGAACTAAAGTGTGGGCCGGGGGGGGTTAAATGGCTGCTGCTGAGCCAGTTGAGTTTTTAATCTAGATTCCATCTGAGAATGTGATGGTCCTCTCAGATCGTCACTGTAACAGCTGAAAGGTTACTCATTTACCATTGCACAGCTTGGAAGCTCCAGAGGCGGGAACTGTAAAAGTTAGGAACTCAATAACAGATTTGAGACTGACCTGTAAATCAGGAGCTACTGATTCCAGATCTTTATTTTATTTTCCTAGCTACTCTCCTGGAGTTCGGCCTTGTGGCCAAGTTGAGGAGCTCTGCATTTTCTATACAGGAGTCTCTAATCTGGGCTCTGATCTGATGCCTGTTGAAGTCAATGGGACTCATTCCAATGACTTCAGTGGACATTAATTAGTTCCCTAATTAGGGACCTCATTGTGCAAGGTGCTTGGGCGAGGTGCTGAATGCCCTCAAGTACCAAGTGGGCTGTCAGGACCTCATGTAATCAAGCTCCATTCATAGTGTCATATCCTGCCAGTCTGCAATTGTAGTGAAGTAACCAAAAGCACTTCCTCCAGGGACGGGGACAACCGGTGAAGAGGCAGTTATACAGGCAGACCAGTTTAGCAGTCCTTGCCTGGAAAAATGGTGTCTGCATTGGAGGATCTTTCGGGTGGGGGCTTGGATAAAACCCAGAAGAGTGTGTGTATGCGTAGAGGATGGGAGTGTGGATTGGAGGTGTTTAAGAGGAGTGTGGAGAACACCCTCAAAAGAGTATGAAAGGCTAACTTCTGCTCCCAGATATGCATGTGCATCTCTGCAAAGGCAAGATTCTACCCAACAGCTATGGAAAAATGTTCCATGCCTTGGGGCCTAGTGCCTCTCTGACACATGGGCAATATGCCTGTGTAGATTGCATTAATGGCAATTACTTGCATGTATCCTAAGTCCATTGATGGGAGAATAAACACAACTGCTCATGACCAAGTATGAAAGTAAGCCTTTAAGACTAAACATGCAGTTAATTATTATTATTATTGGGCTGGGGCCCATTGTGCTAGGATCTGTATAATGGCACATTAAGAGACTAACCTTGCCCCAAAGAGTTTGCAAGAAAATGCAAAGGCAACAAGAAGGCTGGGAAACAAAGGTGAAGGGTTTCCCCAGGGTCCCCTAGCAGATCAGTGGCAGAGCCAAGAATAGAACGCAGAGCTCCAATTTCCCAGTCCATTGGCCTGTCGATGGGACCGTGCTTTTTCTGCCACCCGTCCAGCACCCTGTGATATAATTTAAGATTTATATCTAGTCCTAATATTGGAAAACATGTTAGTCCCCAGATTCTGGAGTGAGGAATCCCAATAGTGTGAATTAAATTCACCCGTCACCTGCACAGATCTATTCTATGAGGCGGGTATGGAAAGATTGGAAAGCACATCTGGACCACTGAGCACCCACAGCTCCAGCTAAAGTCCATAGGAAATGCGAAAAATCAGGCCTCTGGTGCCTGATGAAAACAGCACCATGTATGTGGACATAAATTTAATTCAGCCACATGGAAAAAATCCAGGGTCAGCAGCAGCCACTTCTCTCCAGCTTGGGGACTGCATGGAGGTGATTCTGGACTATTCTGGAGAGAATGCCACACACACTGCATGCTTGCCTTCTTGCCATTTCAGTCTTAAAGGAGGATGTCTAATCTCCTAGCTTCAGGGTAGGAAAGGTGACTAAAGCATGAGGAGGTGGCTGTAGATAGGAAAGTGTGTTCAAGAATTGAAAGATGGACGAAAGCCCTGAGGTTCTCAGTTGAATGGCCTTCATTTTTGCATCGCTGCTTGCGGGCAACAGAAGTCCCCCTGGCAAACGTCAGGACCAGAGTCCCACCAGCTGAGAGCAAGTGCTTTTTAATCCCTGATATAACGTTTTCTTTGCATCATCTATCTTGTACCGGTGCACAAATCACTCAGTTCGACTTCAGAGGGCTGAAAGTTTTGTTAAAGCCTTCTGTTCCATGGAATTACATTTGACGTATGCTTTATGTCCCATACAATTTAATACATTTGATGCCATGATTTTTTTAAAGCTTTTGGTTTTCTGAGGGTGAGGCATAGTCTAGCGGACTGAACACAGACCTAGAAGCCAGGAACCCCAGAATTCTAATCCTTGCTCTGCCACTGACTCTCTCTGTGACCTTGGGTAGGTCACTTAAACTCATTACCTTGGTTTCCCCATCCATAAAAAGGGGCCGATTAATGCATATGTACATCCCAAGAATGATGCAAGGAGTAATTAGCTAATGTTTTAGACAGCACTTTGAAGATGCAAAGCTTTGGGTGGTGTTGGAATGAGTTACAAATCTGCATAATTAAAATATGTACATTCCTTATTTATATAACATGATACTAACTGCGTAGGATACTAAAAAGCAGTAACCCTTTCTGCTTCCACTTTCCCCTCAAAACCACGTGTGTTCCCATGCTCTTCCAGGCTTTCTGTTTTAGATAGTGTAAAACTGGCAGAGTTACTGATGGTGGTTTTTTGGGGGGGTTTTTTGTGTGCCCAGGTGGCATATTGCTAGAAAGAGCGAGTGCACTGCGCAGTGTGGGCTGGGATACCGAACACTAGAGGTCTACTGCACAAAGTACAGTAGGTCGGAAGGGAAGACAGAGAAAGTCGACGATCGATTCTGCAGTGGCCAAACCAAGCCAAATACTAGGGAAAAATGCTTTGGAGACTGTAACGTAGGAGGATGGCGGTATTCAGCCTGGTCTGATGTAAGTATGTCACCTGAGTGGTGACATTTGCCTTATTTCAGGTGAAAATCTACAGCCTGTGTATTCTTGGCAGCTCTCAGTCAAATGTTTGAGGGAGGGGGGCAGACACTTGGTCAGTCTAACCTAGTAATAAAAGTTGATTTGGAAAGTGTCCTGCTGTTGTGGCTGAGCTGTTCAACTATGTGCTGCTGTTGCTTTGAAGCCGCCTACTGGAATAGTGTATTACATGTACTCTACAGTCAGTCAGTCCTGCATGGATCCGTCATCAGGAGGAGCTAGTCTGTGAAACTGGTAGCTATACATAGCACATGGAACTGGGAAACAGTGACGTTTATGCTGATTTTTCAGCATGTTCTCTGAGTCCAAAGCTGCCCAGTAACGCATCCACCATTGCTTTCTGCATTCCTCCGATGTCTGTAAGACAGATCTTGACTGTTCTCTGCACGCACGACTGCTAGCACCATCAGTAAGAGTTTGTGTGTGGCCTTAGCATGCAGACTGAATTAAAGACAAGATTTTGTTTCATGACTGCAATATAAATAGCTTTACTTTTTAAAATACTATGCAGCCTGATTTTCATTTACACTGAGGCCCCTTTACACTGTTTTGGCATTGACACATCTTGAGGCCACGTAAAGTGCCCGAGTGGTGTAATGGCACCTTGTATAAATGGTAGAGGATGTAAATCAATGATTGGTATTAAGAAGTTAAACCACTGCTATTTACCGTTTCTTATAATACAAGTACAAAGAGACACCAGTTGAATGAAATCGAAAGGCAACAAATTTAAAACTAATAACGGAATTCTTTTTTTGGCACAACCCATAATGAAACCTGTGGAACTCATTGCCACAAGATATTATTGTGCTTAGTAAGATTATATATATATATAAAATATGTATTTAAAAGGGATACAAACCTTTGTACTTCTGGTCAAAACCAGCCATCAGCTGCCTGGGATTAGGAAGAAATTTACCCCATGGGGGTGCTTTTGTACAGTTGTTCTTTATGGGGTTTCTTGCATCTCCTTCTGAAGCATCTCGTCCAGGTTACAGGACTAGATAGACTATTGGCCTGGCCCAGAGCACAATTCCCATGTGTGTTTACTGAGTTTCTCTTTCAGTGCTCTAAAAGTTGTGGTGGTGGCACAAGGAGACGACGAGCCATCTGCGTTAACACCCTCAATGATGTTCTGGACGACAGTAAATGCAGCCGGCAGGAGAAGCTCGTTGTACAGCGCTGTAGTGACTTCTTGTGTCCACAGTGGAAAACAGGGGATTGGTCAGAAGTAAGTGTCCACTCTTTTAAAACCAAAAAGCTGATCTCTTTCACGCACAGGTGTTGGGCCAATAAAAGATATGACCTCACCCACCTTGTGTGTCATATCCTGGGACCGACCCAGCTACAGCAACACTGCACTTAGTAGTCAGCCTACATTGATGTGCCTGTCTGTACCTATGACTAATGCATGGCTACAAAAGACAGATTCTTTCCCTTAGAGGGGGCACATTGGAGCCCCTGGGTTCTGCTGTGAGAAAGGAGTGAAAGATGTCACACAGAGGCCTATGCCCCATGGGCGTAGCAGCACTCTGCTCTGTTGGGGCTCTCTTCACCCCTGCACACAAGAAAAGTGGGACCCAGGATAGCGGGAGGAGTGGAGAAGCAGCGTCCTTGGCCCTAAGCCTCTAGATCCACTGACCTTTTTCTCTCTTGAAAGCATGTGCCTTCGATAGGGAAATGAGTCATTACTTCAACTCCAGGGGTGCTCTGTAGCCTTTGACAGGGGGCTCACGGAGAAGGGAATTCCTGCCCCCTAGCTCCACTAGTGCAAACCCCAGCAGTTCGTCAAAACAAGGCTCACTTCTCCAGGGCTCATGTTATTTCAGAGGTCAAAGAAAATGAGATGATGGAGGAAAACTCCTTCAGTGAGTGGACTTTGGTCCAGCTCTGGCTCCTAAGAACATGAGCCGTGTAATGGGAAGAGGGAGTGTCAGCCTCTGGAGTTGTGATGCCTTTGGAAAGCTTGGGCTGGCCGGAACGTGGAAAGAGGAGCACTTTGCTACATCTTTGCAGAGATGTTGCCAGCAGTCCTGTCTCCTAGTGCTTGGGTGTGGCCTTCCAGACTCCTCAGTCCCTGGAGACAAATCATGGCTGCCTTCTGCACTGGATTGGTTTGGAGGCAAGGGCGCCTGCACCCTTTCTCCCCGGCACACCTCCCATTTTGGCTACAGCATCCGTAATTTGCTCCTTTGATTTCTGGCACTTCTTCAGAAGTTCTAGGGAGCCAACATCACAAATAACAAGGATGTTAGCAATACACAGGAAAGTTACACCACTGTAAAGCTGAGCTAGCCCCACGGAAGTTAGTGGAGTTACACCAGGTTTACACCAGAATCCAGCCCAGTAAATCCTGTATGAGTTGCACTGTACATTACGTTGATTTACCCAAAAAGGGTGATTGATAATAATCCTGATTTTTCTCCATGTTCTTTGACTTGATGTTATTTTCAACTCTCACTGTATGTTTGTTTTTGACCCTCATAGTTCTCTTTAAGCTCCAGTCAGTGCTATGAACCAACTCCTCTTAGTTAAACACACACCTCTAAGCAAACAATTGTTTGGTGGCGGCTTCTGGTCTGATTTTAATATCACGGGCAGATTCTCAACTGGTGTCCATCACCATAGTTCCATTGACACCAGCTAAGGATCTCACCCCGAGTCTGTGGTTTGCTCCTTGCAGTGCTTGGTAACTTGTGGGAAAGGGCACAAACATCGCCAGACTTGGTGCCAGTTTGGAGAAGATCGATTAAATGACAGGTTTTGTGATCCGGAGAGTAAGCCCGATTCTGTGCAGACCTGTCAGCAGCAGGAATGTGCGGCGTGGCAAGTAGGACCCTGGGGACAGGTAATGTAAGAGACTCTGTTTCCTTCTGCTCCTGGTATGAATGGTCCGTTGTTGTAAAGCTGGCAGCAGTAGCAGGACCATGCTAAATTTCATTTGTGTTTATAACAGATTGGCAAAGATTTTCAAAAATGGGTTTCCAAGCTTAGACTACGAAGTCCATATTTAGGCACCTAAATAATAGCAATACCCACTCTGATGCAGTGCTTGGCATCTCAAAGCACTTTACAAAGGAGGTTAGTATCATTACACTCATTTTACAGATGGAGAAACTGAGGCACAGAGGGGTGACGTGACTTGCCCAAGGTCATCCAACAGCTGAGCTGGAACTGGTGCCCAGATTCCCAAGCCAGTGCTTTATCCACTAGGAAATATTACCTCCTTTTAATAATAAGTGGCCTGATTTTCCTAAGTGCAGCACCCACTGACTTTCCGCAACCCTTTTTTCAAAATCTTGCCTTCGTTTTTGTTGTATGTTTCATATTAATTTTCACAGAGGGAAAATAAGCAATCTGTGCTAATTTCTTCCAGAGGATTCTGCCTTCTTGATTTCCACCACAGCTGTAACTTTTATGATTTAGTTATGAAAAATAATAATAATTAGCTGGACCATACAAATTACTGATCGGCACAATGCCTTTCATTCATGATCATGATATGTTACTGGAAGTTTGCACAGACTGCATGCAAAGCAATGTGACAGGGATTATACTAAATTCATATCCCACAGAATGGGAAATCATTTAAACACTCATACATCCATATTTGAAGATGATAAATGAAGCATGCAGGATTCCGACAGAAGCAGTGAATTAAGTTTGACCTCCTTTTAAGTTGAAATGACCGAAGTAGAAGAAAATGGCTTTTTTTTACTTTTGGTGGCTGTTATGAAAGAAATGATGCTCTTCAAATACACTACCCCTGCTTAATACTTTCCAGGTCAAATCTTTATTCAGTCATGTGCACGTCTGTCTTGTTTTTTTCCCCCCTCCCAGTGCACAATGACATGTGGGCAGGGCTACCAAATGAGAGCAGTGAAATGTGTTGTCGGTGCCTATGTATCAGTAGTGGATGACAATGAGTGTAATGCTGCTACACGACCGACGGACACACAGGTAAATGTTACACTTCTCTTCATCTCTTGTTCCCATCCATGCATTGCCTCTTGGAGGAGTGATAAAATAAGCACGCCTTTCCTCTTTATTAATTGTTCCTGGCTTAGTAAATCAATACCAAGATCTGCTCTTTTGAAGATCCCTGGGCCAGATTCTCAGCTGGTGCAAATCAATGTAGCTTTACTGACTTTCAGTGGAACTATGGTAATTTATACCAGCTGAGGGCGTAAGGTCTATTCTGCAATTAGACACCTGCGGCTGGCCTGTGCCAGCTGACATGGCTCACAGGGCTTGGGCTGTGGGGCTCTTTAATTGAGGTGTAGACGTTTGGGGACCCTTCCATCTCGCAGGGTCCTAGAGCCCGAGCTCCAGCTTGAGCCCAAATGTCTACACCACAGTTAAACAGCCTGTGAGACTGAGTCAGCTGGCCTGGACCAGCCCCGGGATTTTAATTGCAGTGGAGATGGACCCTTGGTGGCCAACTTGAGTGTTTTGGGCAGATCTCAGACAAGAGCAGCAGAGCTTGTAGACCAGGCCTCTCTGTTAGCAAACCTGGCAGTGGGCAGGGTGCTCCAGTGTGCATTTTTGCCAGATCTGGTGAGGATTTAACATATACGTATGCCGTGAAATGGATCTGTACAGCCTTGTTGTAGTTGTCACATGCTCTGTTTTTGATGTCGAAGCCACAGTGAGCTTCCTATTGTCAGTTCTATACCATGGAACATGTCTAGGGTGACCAGACGTCCCGTTTTTAAACCCTCCTGCAGCTATCCTGGCTTTTTATTGAAAACGGGCAAATTGTCCCATATTTTCTGTCTCCCCCACATCAGTACTGGCAGGTCCTGCTGCTGGCTGGATCCTTTCTCGCCAGCTGCCCGCCCGCCCACCTACCAGTGGTGAGTGCGGAGTTGGGCGGGGGGGGTCCAGGGGCCAACGATAGGGATGGGTGTGCAAGGCTGGTGATGAGGCAAAGTTGCATTGCCGTCAGCACGGCCCCCCACTGCATGCTGGCTCTTGGCCAGCAGTGCCCTGTCCCCAGTCCCTGGCTGCAAACTGAGGTGGCTGGTGAGTGTGGGCAGGCTACGTGTCACCCATAGGGACAATAACTCGAAGAAGAAGGAGCAGTTACTTACCTGTAAGGAACAGGAGGGTTTTTTTGAGATGTTTTGTCCCTATGCTCCACTACCCACCCTCCTTCTCTTCTGCTTTGCTGTCCTTGCCTCTGGGCTCCATGAATAGAAAACGGAGCAGCGGAGGGTCTTCTCCTCCCTGCATACCCTCCTACCAGATCACTAGGATGCATAGGGCATTGATGACAAAAACCATCTCCAATCAAGAGCATGCAGATGCACACACATATCCTGACATGGAGCTCCCACAGGACAAAGCATCTTGAAGAACTCCAGTTACTCTATACATAAATAATCTGCCCATGCTTTACAAACAGCATCACAGAGTCACGCTACCTATAAATGAAGGAATTTTAGATCTGGCAAAAGATCTTTGGGTTACTCCTGTCTCGGTTGCCGCTACTTCACAGTGTGCTGATCATAGATATCCAGTACTGTCCAAGCGTTTAGATTATTTTTATACTCCTCCACCTCTATCTTCACTTGTTACTGCTGAAAATGCAAAATCAAAACAAATAGGAAAGTCAACACCCAAAGAAAGAGAATCAAGGAGGCTAGACATCTTTGGATGGAAAAATGATTCCTCGTTGTTTACAAGTTAGGATAGCTAATAATCAAGCCATGCTGTCTAAATAAGATACTCTTCAATGGGACATTCAGTCTGATTTTAAGAACAAGATACCTGTAGAAATCACAAATGAATTTAGATCAATCTGTGAAGAAGGTCACTCAATTGCTAAAACCTCACTGCAGGTTGCATTGGACGCTGCTTATACTGGTGTCTGTTCAATGGCTGCAGCTATTACTATGAAATGTGCATCACAGTTGTCTGCATCAGTTTTGCCTAAGGAAGTACAGGCAACCATTGAAGATTTTCCATTCAATGGACAGTTTTTTAGTACTATAATGGATGAGTGTCTTCACGCATTGAAAGGCTCAAGATCCACTATTAGATCACTGAGTTTATACCCCTTAATATTTAGAAGGAAGCAATTTTGTCCTCACCCTTCTTCCTCAAGGTATCGGAACACTACACCTTTCTGATACTTTTATCAACCGAGATCGTCTCGCCAATCCTAGATGAGATTGAGCTAGCAAAAGAAGAGAGCTGGTCCATCATCCTCTTTGCTAACATCACAATCAGGAAAGATGCAAAAGCATCAGATTTGATGCCACAGTCAATGATCTTGGACTAATCTACAAGGATCTATACCTTTTCCTCCCTCGCTTGGTTCCCATCTGTCTTTTTTGTGCCAGGAGGGTTGGATTACAGTGGATTCTTCATGTCTTGAGGATGGTTACACCATTCAGTTTCAATCTCTGCCTCCCACCTGTATAGTTCCTTTTTAGTAACTAGTCTCATGAGAGCACTATGCATCAAGAGGGAGATGACATAATCAATCTTGGAGTGACAGAATGGGTACCTCAAAAATTTGTGGGAAAGGGCTTATATCCCCCTTATTTCCTCATACCAAAAAAGAAAAGAGGTTGTCATCTGATCCTGTATCTCAGAAATTATTACAAATACATTTGATGCACCAAATTTGGTATGGTAACTCTCGCTTCAATTATTCCCACTTTATATCCTATGGATTTGTTCATGACCCTGACTTTATAGGAAGCTTACTTCCATGTGTTGATAAATCCTGCACAGAAGAAACATCTACAATTTGTAGTTTTAGGTGTAGGCTTTCCTTCCTTTTCCATTAATTCCAAAGATGTTAAGGAAGGTAAGACAAGAGGCAGCTCGGATTATACTGATGGCTCCTGCCTGACCTCACCAGTTCTGGCTCTCAGAACTCCTGATGCTGCCTACTCATCAGTTTATCATGCTTCCAATTGAGAAGGATAGAATCACAGTCTAGTCCTACATCCAAATCCAGCTTCTCTGTGTATCACAGTGTGGATGTGTATCTGGATGCAATTAGATAGGGAAAGTTCTGCAGAGGTACAGAATACAGTATCTTACTTCAGAGGCGGAAAGTATGTGCTAAAATTATGTAATTTGCAAAACGGAAGCATTTTTCATCATGGGCAATATGTAAGGTCACATGCCATCTCCTTGTTCTGATCCAATTATTTTGAGTTATTTATTACATTTAATACACTTGGGAGACTCTGTTTCAGTCAAGGTACGTTTGGCAGCAATTTCAGCATTTCATCTGCCAATAGAAGGGGGTTCAGTTTTCAGTCATTGATCAGTGAATAGATTTCTAGATCACAGTTGGGGAAACTGAGGCATAGGGAGGTAAAGTGACTTGCCTAAGGTTACTCAGCAGGCCAGTGGGAGATGCAGGGATCAAACCCAGGACTCCTGAGTACCAGTTCAGTGCTCTGTCTTCTTGGCCACACTGCTTTGTGAAAGCCTGATTGAAAGAGGCATAAGACATTGACCAGACAGTTCCCTATTTGGAACATTGACCAGACAGTTCCCTATTTTCCTTGAGGAAAGTTAAAAATTCATCTCATTCTTTCCAAAACCAGCATGACTTATGTTAAGTACATTTGCTCCAGGTCCAATTTTTTTCCTGTGATTTAAAAACTTAGTTTGGCTGGTATTTTTCAGTAGTGCTTAAGGGTGTTAGGAGCCCAACTGCCATTGAAAATTATTAGGGGCTGGAATGCCTATTGCCTTCTTGGTGACAATCTCTACTCTTGTCCTTCAAACTCCTTTCTTTGGAAGTTCATCATCATAAATGCAGCTGACATATGATTGTGAGGATACTGGCAAACCAAAAGCTAGGTGCAATTCTGCTGTCAGTTCCCCTCTTCCCCCCGCCCCCCACAATGTATTGATTTCAAATTTTGCAGATCTGTCATGAGGACCTGAGAGCAGAACCTGCCTCTATTAAAGTGAAGAGTCTGTAAATAGTGGATTGTAGGGCAAAGTATATTTTTCCTTCTTTCTTAACCACATTGTAGAGATTACTTACCTGGAGCATCTGCGAATCAATAATCCAATATTTTTCATTTTCTCTTACACATTTGTTTGGTAGGACTGTGAAATAGCAACGTGTCCTCTCCATCCAGCTGCTCCAGAAACGAAAAGATCTATGTCCAGTGTTCACAGGACACAATGGAGATTTGGATCTTGGACACCCGTAAGTGTGTGGTCACTGGCTACATTTTATAAGATGACATATTTTTCATTATCGTTGGTTTGATTTTTATCCCAAAGTCTGTGCAGTTGCACAACAGGAGATGACTTCTCACTAAACTACTTGTTGATCTTTCCTAGTGCTCGATGACATGTGGGAAAGGTACCAGGATGAGATATGTCAGCTGTCGTGATGATCAGGGCTCAGTGGCTGATGAAGCTGCCTGTTTTCATCTCCCTAAACCTTCAGCGACAGAAGTGTGCTCCGTAACGCCGTGCGGACAATGGAAAGCCCTGGAGTGGAGTTCTGTAAGCAAATCCAGTTCTTACCACAGTATAATCTATATGGCCTGTTCCTGCAATTTATTTCATATATTTCTCATGTACTCTGTCATCCAGTGCACTTCTGAGGTAAAAGGCAAGGAAGTTGAGATGTTTCAACTTCTTTTTATTAGCAAGTGGTTTCATTTTAAAAAACATCTCTCCAGGCTGGAAATGAAAGTATCTTCTTTTCCACTTGTCAATGCAGTGTTCAGTGACGTGTGGCCAAGGTAAGGCAACGCGGCAGGTGGTCTGCTTGAATTACAGCGACCAGGTAGTCGATGGAAGTGAATGCGATCCAGATGATCTCCCGGCAACGGACCAGGATTGTTCTGTGTCTTCCTGTCAGAACACCCATGACTATGGCAGGCCAATCTACCCTTTCCCATACCCGGAGCATCAGCCGAAATCCCACCCGGGGGGGAACCCAAACCAGAATACTGGCCCCGTGCACATACCAGGAGACAACCAATGGAGAATCGGCCCATGGGGTGCTGTAAGTGTCAATTTATTCACTTCAGGTCAAACTATGAACCTTGTGTTCCTTTTGCCCCTGCACAGATGTGCAACAAGGTACCACTTCACTCCCCTGCACTCACTACCCATATGACTCAAGCCTCTGTGTATTCCTCTGCCCATGGATCTTTCACTCTGCTCCTCCAAAGCACCAGAAGGCATGGCAGAGCAAGTAATCTGTGCTGGGCATAGGGCTGGCAGCATTACTTCCCTTGAGACAAAGGACTAACTAGAGACCAGATGGTGCCTTTGAGTCATCGTGTGGTTCCTGGTCTTCTCCTGGGGCAGCTCAGCTCTGCTCCTTGCTAAGGGCTAGCGACCAATCACAATTGAGACTTTCTTATTTTTTTCTAAACAAAACCTGTGAACACAGAGTTGAAACAGTGCATTGCTAAGGTCCCACTTCAGCAAGGTGATGAGGTGTGGGAGGAATTTTAAATATCCGAGTGAAGTCAATGGAATTGCTCAGGCGCTTAAAGTTATGCCCATGCATAATTCCTTTGCTGAGTTGGGGCCTAAAGCATCAGGGTGGATTTAATGTTTGTAAAAACAGGCTTTTCTGCTTGATTTACGTAGACTGCAAAGCACAGGTGCCAGCTTCCTCATTTCACGGGGGGGGCTCTGCCCCCACTCCAAGCCATCCCCCAAGGCCCAGCCCCACCTCTTCCCGCCCCGCCCCCAAGTGTGCCTGCCCTCGCTCTACCCCTTCCCCCCTAGTGCCTCCTGCACATCACTGAACAATTGATTCGTGGCGGGAGGCGCTGGGAGGGAGGGGGAGTAGCTGATCGGCGGGGCTCCAGCCCTGGAGCACCCACAGAGTCGGCGCCTATGCTGCAAAGGTAAAAGGGCGTTATTTAGGCTAATGCCATAGACCTGACATTTGTCTATTAACTCTAGCTCCTTTGGCGAGAGGTGGGGGTTTTGCTTCCTGTTGCGCAAGTGCACTCCCATAGCTGTGTGTTCTGATGGTCCTTCGGGAGAGCCAGTGAAAGCTAAGCCCAAACTGGACTTGGTGGCATCATGGGTGATTGTGTTTTGCAGTGCTCTAGTACGTGCGCTGGGGGATTCCAGCGGCGGGTTGTGGTGTGCCAGGATGAAAATGGATACACTGCAAGTAACTGTGATGAGAAAGCAAAACCTGTTGAGCAGAGATCGTGTGAATCTGGCCCTTGTCCTCAATGGGCTTATGGCAGCTGGGGAGAGGTGAGAACCAAGTTAACCTTTTCCTGTCTCTATAAAGACGTACGCCAAGGTTTTCAGTTGTGGGGCGGGGCGGGGAGTTGAAAAATGGAAATAAAAAATACTGCCAATGGTTCGCAAAATGTTTCGTTTACTGAAAAGCAAGTTCTTGGGAACTGAAACAGTTCTGTAAAGTATCTGGTAATGTTTTCAATTAAGCACGTCGCAGAAACATTTCCAGACAATGACAGATTTTGAAAACTCTATTTTAAAAAGGCCATTTTTTTTGAGAGAAAAGCTACTCATTTGAATTATGTCAACCTGCTATGGTGAGTTTAGTGTCCAGCTTCAGACATCTTCAAAAGCACTTGGCTGATATTTAGTGCTTTCTAAAAGTTGGTCTCATTTAATGTGTCTTATTTTGAGTACCCAAAAATAGTGGGCCCCAAAACCTCTGGTCCCTTCTGAAATTTAAAAAAATACCAACACCCTCTTCTGGGGCTTGTCTCGCCCCACCCTGAAGTCAGTGGAAGGACTCTCGTTGATTTCAGTGGAGGTTGGCTCAGACAATGCTCAATATGTAAATTACTAATATTATAACTACTCTGTTCTCTGTTGATTTCCTTTCTCTAGTGCACAAAGTCATGTGGTGCAGGAACAAGAACGAGGCTTGTGGTGTGCCAGCGTCCTAATGGTGAAAGGTTTCCAGATCTGAGCTGTGAAATTCTTGACAAACCACCAGACCGTGAGCAGTGCAATATGCAGGACTGTCCTAGAGATGTTTCCTGGAATTCTGGTCCTTGGAGCTCGGTATGACCATAACATATTTATCTTTGTGACTCTTTTTATAAATGTTCCATAACAACAAATCTAAGATGCTTAAAGCCAAGGTGTTAATATTTTGTGTCATAAAACTGCACTTAAAGAAGATTATTTACAATATACTCAGAGTGACACATTCAGGAAGGGCTTACATTAGCAAAGTAAACTCCTTTAATTTAAAAAGCACTTTCTGCTAGATAACCAACTTTGTACGTTTTATTACATTGCAAGCACCATGCATTACGAGTCTTGGTTATGACTGAGTTCTTTGCATGCAAATTAAAACCTAGCATTTTAAGCAGTATATTTAAATTTAAATGAAAGTTTTGATTATATTTTATATTAATATTTTATTGTGCACTTATTATTGCACATGCTGCATTTTCTCTGCAAAAAAAAATATAGTTATGGGAGGATTTTGGTGCTAAGTTGCCCTCATTCGCAAGTATATGTGTTTATAAGTGTGTATGTATTAGTTTATAAATATATACACACCCATACAGAAAACACATGCACATTCCTACTTTAGTATAATGCATATATACATGTATATGTATTTCTATATATATACATGTATGTTTATATATAATGTACTTTATTCTCAGCTGTGAATCATATAGTGCAACTGATGAGGGGTCAGGCTTAAAGTGGTTTTAAGCTACCCTTGCATATTTCTCTGATCCTTGGTCCGATCCCCAACCACTGCTCTAAATTACACTAGCTGCCCGTGTGGGACTGTTATGGCAGCCAGGGATCAACAGGAAGAAGGGACGCCCCCTTACTTTAGGTCACCTTTCCTCTCCAACCACTGGGAGGGGAGTGGGATAGGAGTGGTTATGCTGGCTCTGTGCCACTGGGATGATTCTCCTGCACTGGGGTGATCCGCCCACGGCTCCCGCTGTGCAAAGTGGCTCTAATGCAGGGGATGATCTGGACCATTATATAGCGTCCTATAGTTTAAAACTCTACCCTGCCCAGCCTAGGATCCGTCTGCTCTGCAAGGTGAACTCCACAAAATAATACTGACTTCCTGTATAAAAGGCCCTCTCCACCTGAGGACAGGTGGAATTCTAGTGCTCCTGGCTGGTTGCTAACAGGTGCTCTTACACCGAAGTGAGTGTGGGACTTGGGACACTGGCTAGATAAAATGAAAAGCATTGATGTGACCATTTTAAAATGACATGCAAACACGTGTCAAAATGTATTGTATATTTTGTTAAACATAGCTGAAGGTTTTTTAAAGGTGATTTGACTTGAAAGCACTTTATAAAAAAATGAGGCCTTTTTGTAATATATTGACTTCCTTAAACACTATGGTTTTAAAGTCACATTGCTGGAGTTTAATGTCATTGTAGTTTCTATGGATGCTTTTGGAAACATTTCTATTTTTTTTCATACCTCAGTGAATTATGTGATAGCCATAACATTGCTGACTAGTATTTATACGGTGCTTCATCATTACAAGGGACAGTGATCGGAAATATTTAATTTGAGGTGCTAATGTATCACTTTTATACGGATAGTTGGTGCTGACTGAACGAGCTGAGCACTACTCAATCCCCGATGCAGTTGTTTTCTCCCACAACTACGTACTGAAAATTGCTGCTAACTTCTATTTCATGTGCTTGAATGTTTGCAAGACCCAAACAAGATGGCTAGCCTGTTCTGTTGGTTTTTGGTGTAATCCAGCATTTGGCATTATCACCACGTCTTTTCGGGAACAGATCATAGGGCTGTACAGAGCTCTGGCGTAACTATCGATTTCAGTGGGGTTGTGCCCACTTACACCACAGCTGAATCTGCCCCCCCAGTATTTGATAGACAGGGCTCTATCCTGCATTCCTTCCCCAGCCAAACCTCCCATTGATGTTAGGTGTTGACGAGCTGGGTCAGATGTGCAGCATCAATCTTGCAGCACTGGGGTGCACACAGTAGTAAACTGTGTTCTTAGTCTTATGTTAATTAATGTTTGCTCTAACTCTTCAGTGGAGAATCTTGTGACCAGAGTATTCAGTAGTAGCATCACCCACTCCTACCGTCCTTTCTCTTGCAAAATTCCCGCTGGAGAAAGATTTTTCAGAGCTGAGCCACTATTATTGCCGTATAGGGTCTTGATTTTTCATGTGAAGTATCTTATCTGTTGTTTGCCCAAGCTCTGCCGTAAGTGACTCTAGAGCTGTATTTGAGGACCTGTGGGCTCAACAAAGAACCAAAGTTTTGTCTTTCCTGAAAAATATAATAAATACATACGTATCCCTCGTTTTCATATTACCATGCGCTACTACACTAGGTAGTAGGGGAGAGTCCAACTTTTTTTTATTGTATCACCTCACTTGCTTCTAGTTCTGACATTTATTGCAGACATCATTCTGTAGCTGTTCAGACTTCATCTGTTCAGATGGAGTGTCACTACCATATTTTTGGTCACTTTTGAAACAAGAGTATAGTATTAGCTGAAACTTTTCAGCAGTATGGATTTGTGTATTTATGTAATAAAGTGTATTTATTTTTCCAGTATTGTTATTTAATTTTATATAAATATTGCATACATTTACAATGTTTAATGTTAACATCAAACAGTGAAAATTAAAGACAAGTAGAATGTAATCATAAATGAATTTGTATAATGATTTCTTGAGTCGTATGCTAAACTACAATAATACACTTAATGCTATAAAATGGCAAGCCTTTCTGAATAGGTAATGTAAGATTATCTTCCGTCAATGGTTTTTTAAAAATCATTGTTATTATTATTAAGGAAATCAGTCATTCATACTAAGTAATATGAACTATATTTAGAAAGAGATACATTTAGTTACTTTTGAAATAATGCTATTGCTCTAAAACCTCTCACTGTGACTATGAAGTACAGATGTGTCCTTTCGTGCAAGTATTTAATTGGATAGTGTTCTTGCATGATTGACTGAAATGTATTATATAAAACATCAGAACTTAGACTGTTCATTTTATTAATAGTTAGTCCTGCAGCCCTTACTTGGGAAAATTCTGTAGTGACATTTTATGAAATCAAAGTGGGGGAGTTTTATCTCACCTAAACATTTCAGGATTTAGCCCAGAGATTTTTTATTTTTTTTTAAAGCTGTGTGCAAAATCATACCATTGTCATATGACATGGCTGGTGTAAATGCACCAAGCATTACCTTTGTATTGGACATTCCAGGGGAATAAAAGAATCACAAAACCATGTGGTACCTTTCAAACTCCTTGTTTATTCAAGAACATTTAGTGTTCAAACCCTGGGGGAATCATAATCCATCTGATAGACCTGCTTTTAGGACACTTGCATATAAAGACTGTTACTGGGGATAATTAATACTTTCTTAAAATTCAGGTGCATAATTAAGTTGGCTGACAAAGAACAACTTTTTATGTACATGCAAATGGTGAAAGGGAACATTCGCAAACTTTTAAAAACTAGGTTGCCAAGAATCAATACACTCAGAACCTTGAATCCATTTATCCAAAAACTGTCTGGATGAAATCCTGATCCAATTGAAGTCCATGGGAGTTTCTCCTCTGATTTCAATGGGATCAGAATTTTGCCCTCCTGAGTATAGAATCCCCACTGAAGCTGATGCGAGTTTCTTATGCAGAGGTCTTGGCGAATTGGGCACTAGAGTTGTGAAAGCCAGCTCTCTGAAAGAGTAAGCAAATCATAGGGTACCTACTAGTAATATCTCTGTATTTATTGAGATGGGTCTCTTATACCCTCACGGCATGAGTATTGTACTCAGTGATTTTAATGGGGGTTATGTCAAATACTTGCAGGAAAGACATTCTGCCATTGGATCCACATGGGTGATCAATCTGGGCCTTGAGTCCTATAACTGCATTTGCAGAACAACATCTGGTAGGCTGTGTACAGTTTATCAAAAGCCTTCCAATAATCTAGACTTCGGTTTGCTAAATAACGGGGCTACAACAACACTGCAAACAATCCTGTTATAACTGAGTACTTCCAACTAATGGCATACAGTGATTAGAGGGCAAATAATCAGGGTATATGTTTTCTCAAGGAAATAAATTATTGCACTAGAGTGTACCCTAATAGATAGCACAGCTGTACATTGATATATCTGTATAATGAAGAAATTACTTATCACAGGCTTCACAACCTGCTCCCTTCTCTTCTGATTAGAAAACACAAAGGGTAAAATGAAGCAGTTATTTTACCCAGTGCCATCCCCTTGGTTTCAGTTGCGACAGTCACGGAGCTGCCTGGCAGAGGGATATAAATCAGTGTTGAATTTGGCTCGTGAACTGTATTTGAGAGAACTCTAGAACCGTGTTATCATTTTCAACATGATCTGCTGTGTGATTTTTGCAAGCAGGCCTCCTTGATTATCAATCATTATTATCACAAGACTTTAGCCAATAGAAATGTTCGAAAGGGATTTAAGGCCAGATTCAAAAAAGTGTTTAGGTGCCTAGTGGGATTTTCCAAAAAGCCTCTAGGCACCTAAAACTCATTAATTTCAGCTGATGATAGGTGACGAGATGTTTTTGGGCATCCAAATAGATGCCCTACTTTTGAAAATGAGACTTAGGTACTGCAATGCTGTGTGCAGCATCACCTAAATACCCTTAAAAATCTGGGCTTATGGGCATGTGTCCGCTACACCATAAGCTGATCTCTGGTACTGCGGTGACTGATGTCCACACTACCCTCCTCCAGTCGGTACTGCACATCCTCACCAGAAGCGCTTCCACCAACTGAAGAGCAGCAGTAGGGGGGTGGGCAGGCGGGTGCTGAGAGCCCTCCGCACAGCTTCCTTCCAGGAACTCAGCTTTCCTCCCTTCCCCACCCCGCCGCCGGCTCTCAGTTCCCTGTTCCCAGCTGGGAGGGGGGGACAGCCACCTGAGCTTCTTGGCTCCTTGAGTGGGGAGACTCTGGGCAGCAGCCTGGCTGGGAATGGGGAGACGGGGCAGCCAGGCTCTAGCTGTCTGGCTTTTTTATCAAGGTCATGGCTCCAGCAAGGCACCGTGAAATAAGCAAGCCAGCCAACAGTTGATGCAAGTAACACAGTGTCTGCACAGACACTGCTGGCCCTAACTACACCCATATAAAGCCTAAGCCACTCCTGGAGGTGGAGTTATTATGACGGTGTAGTAGGGCAGTTACATTGGCAGGACAAGGCTGTAGTGTGTACGCTGACATAATTAGGTTGCCTTACGTCAACCTAACTGTGTAGTGTAGACCAAGCCTGTGTAACATTTCTGTTCCCTATCAAATATTTTTTCTGGGCTTCCATTGTGCCTGGACACAGCCACTCCCAATCTTCTTCAACTGTTGTCTTTTCTGTTGTTTCCTCCTAAACAAATCTCAGCAGAAGATTCCTTCCTATCTTCTAACCTCATACTTAATATCATCCTCCCCTACAAGTTTCCATTTTTTGGAGCTGACTTGTGTCTTCTGCTTCCTTACCTAGTGTCTTCTGCCATGATTCACCATCTAGGTCAGCCCAGGCATCTGTCAGCACATTGCTCTATATGTATGATGACTGGAAGATCAAGAAGCACAAATCCAACCTTTACAAAAAGCACAGAAGCCCAAGCATTTTGCAGCTACAGGTTAGGGTCGTTTATTGATTCAGTGAGATTTATGGTAGGGATTAGGTAGGTTATTTTGTGTCCTACAAGTGTGTCCCAGAGAAAGTTGCCTGATCACAAAAATATTAAATGTTTTCATATTCCAGTAAGACCACCTCAGAGTACTCTCAGGTGTCCCTAGCATTTCATTTCAAGATCAAATTGGAGTAACTTAAATAGACAGAACACACAGGGGTTTCCTCCAGATATGGTCAACTTGGTGCTGCTTAAGGAATAGTCCTATATGCAGGGGTGAACGTAAGTCTAGGGACTTACCGGTATGGGGCTGGGCTGGGGCTTGCTCTGGCCCCCGGAAGGAGCGGGGCCTCAGGCGGAAGGGGCAAGGCTGGGGGAGGTCAGAGCCAGCCCCGGCCCACCCTGTACCGGCAAGTGCCTCCTTGCCCCTCCCCGGGTTAACAGCAGCAGCCGGGGACTCTGGCAGTGGTTTAAAGGGCCCTGGGTGGTAGCGGTGGATGGAGCCCTGGGCCCTTTAAATCGTCCCCGAAGCCCTGCTGCCTCTTTCCTAGGGCTCCGGCCACGGGGTTCCGGCCGCCACTACCGCCCCGGAGCCTGCCGGAGCCCTGGGAAAGCGGCGGCGGGGCTCTGGGGATGATTTAAAGGGACCAGGGCTCCATCCGCCGCTACTGCCCAGGGCCCTTTAAATTGCCGCCCCAGCCCCGCCATCACTACCCCAGGGCTCTGGCAGCAATTTAAAGGGCCAGGGGCTCCAGCTGCTTCTGGGAGCTGCAGGCCCTTTAAATTGCACCTGGGGAAGCTGATCCACCCCGGTACAGCGCACCGGCTCTTGCCAGTATGCCGTACCGGGGCGTACTGGCTTACTTTCACCTCTGCCTATATGTCAATGGCTATTAGCCAGGATGGGCAGGAATCCCTAGCCTTTGTTTGCCAGAAGCTGGGAATGATCAACAGGGGATGGATCACGTGATGATGACCTGTTCTGTTCATTCCCTCTGGGGCCTCTGGCATTGGCTGTTGTCGGAAGACAGGACACTGGGCTAGATGGACCTTTGGTCTGACCCAGTATGGCCGTTCTTGTGTTATGTTATTTGTACTGTGATAGTGCCCAAAAGCTCCAACCTGGGTTTGGGCCTACTTGTGCTAGGTGCTGTACACACATCTAAGGTCTGATCCAAATTTCAGTGAAGTCAGTGGAAGTCTTTCCACTGATAACAGCAGCCTTTGAATCAGGCTTGTATGAAGGGACAGTCCTTGCCCAGAGGAACCATCTCGTTCAGAATATGTTAGGCCCATTCACCTCCTTTTTGTTGCTGCTCCCATAACAACCATGAGAGAGCACAGTTGCTTTCAGATTGTTGTGCCTATTTTTGCTTCTTTGTGTAGTGCGTTCCCTGAATGTCAGTTGACAGCACTGCAAACTAGAAGATCTTTAAGTAGCCTCAATTAAACATGACAACTTAAAATAAAAAAAGCTGTTGTATTGGCTTGGCACAGCTGGATGGTTTGATGTCCATATGGATTGGGGGAAGAGATGGCTTTATTTTAATGCAGACATTTAAGAGAAACAGTTCCCCTTATTCCTCTCCATACACATGCTTGCCTCGGGCATTGTGCCTCCAGAGCTGCAAGTGCTTAGCCCTCCCCAGCAGGAATGAGGCACCTTACTGCCATGAGCGCAACACCCCGTCAAGTCTGGTCACTTACACGCTGCAGTGCTGGGTATAATAGTCATGATGATTATGATAAAAGGTGTGTTGCCACTGAGAGAGCTTTGAGCACTGGTTCTGGTGTGGAGCCACTGGTTCTGGCATGGAGATTGAGGCTCTGAAATGGTCACTTGCTGTAATCTGGAGATAGTTCTTTATGGCCAGTGGGCAAGTTTGTGATTTGCTCTGCAGTGCCGCACAGGGGAAAGCATCCCTTCATATCCCACACATCACTGCTCTCCGCCTGGAAGAGAGGGAGAAAGCATGTTCAACAGGCTACATGTGCCCCGTATTAAAGCAGGTGGGGAGAGGCACAGAGCAAGAAGCGCCTCTCGTACTCCTGCCAAAGTGTGAGGCTCTGACAGCCTGCACAGTTGCGCCAGCGCAGCGGGGGAAGTAATTTGTTACAGTCCCACACCAGCAGTAAACTACTGTCTTGGCTTCTTGGAGAAAGGGGGGAAGCTAGGTGGGAAATGTGACTCTAAGTCACAAGTCCATCCCTGAGCTGCTCCTGGGGCCAGGCAGGTGCTTGCCACTCTGAGTAAAGTCATGTAACCACAGCCCTGGGGCGGGGCTCAAGCCTTCTCCCTGTTGCTTAGGGCAGCTTCTCCCCTCTTTCCTTAGGGGCATGGGTTCTTTATTTTGGCACCTGGTGCCTCCACCCAAGGTGACTCCTCTCTGTGCCAGGGACCCAGGGGGTGCTGTCCCTTGGGAAAACATTTAACACCATGTACTATACTAGGAATGTAGGGATAAAACAACACAACAATAAGGGGACTTTATGAGGCCCAGGGCACAGAATATAAGGGGTAAGGAAAGAATAGGAGTAACTAGAATAATAAAATAGCAACAATACCTGAAACGCTCCACCTGCCAGCACTTCCTATGCGCCCAATCCCTCCTAGCACCTGCCTGGGCAGCATGTGAGTGGAGAATCAGTTGTTTACTGAGGGATGCAGCACTGTAATTGTTGGCCAGCTTACAACTCATATGCAAAATAAACAGACATGGGATTTCTTACAAGGCCTTCGCCCCAAAGAGGGTAGGATTGTCCTGAGGCTCCCTAGTCCGGAGTCCCAGGGAAAATGAAGCTGGCTCTTGGTAGCCTAACCTGGAATCTCTCCTCATCCTCCTGGGTTGCTGGTCTCTTCTGGGCTGTCACCCGTTGGTGACCCAGTAACCACCACCAGAGTTCAACATTTCCCTCTGGGTAGGAACGGGAAGTTTCCTGGGGACCTCCCAGGGCTGGGATGCTTGTTCTGTCTCTGCTTCATACCAACGACAACCCAACCCTTTGTATCTGAGCTCTGGCTAATGTTGATTCTGGTAGTAGCTTCAAGCTTGTTCTGTCGCCAGCCTGTATGCTAGGTAGTCTCAGAAATGGAGTCCTGAGTCTCTATGGCTATTGCTGCTATAGTCCAAGCACGATTCCTTTAGAGGATTAGAGTAATATGCCAGGAACAACTAATTCCAGAGGGGGTTACAGTCACAATATGGCCCTATACAAACTAAGCATTAGTTATTATATCGTTTAGCATCTCACAGACATGTACAGTTTAGGCCCCCAGTTCAGTAAAACAATTAATGCATGTGCTTAACTTTACACATGTGCTTAGGGGCCCATTAACTTCAGTAGAAGTCAGGCACATGCTTAATTGCTGACCTGAATAAGGGTTGAATTTTGCAATTAAGAATCCAAAAGTAGGAAGTGGTAGCTGGACCAGAATTACCGTGATGCTCTGTTGTAGGGATTAGTTTACCTTTCAATTTGTGAAGTTTTGTGGACATATGTGTTTTTGGAGGCACTATTTTCGTGTTCTTTTTCAATGTATATTTTCTAGATTTAAACAAATAAACTTGGAAAATTCCCAGAAGGAAAAAACATCAGGAACTGAAAGTTAAAGTGGTTACAGTAAATCTAACTCTTAGGCACAAACTGGTTTAATGCATAATAAATGACCGTTGTTTTTCATCCCAAAATCATGATATAGTGTTTGTTTGATTTTATCTGGAATGGAGAGTCTGAGCAGTTGAAAGTACTTAGAATGTTGAAGTTAATTGCATACCATTATTTGAATATGGATAAAATTACTCATTTTATCACTAGTTCACTTATTAACTCTTCTTTAGTATCCCCTCTTCCCATGAGCTGGACGTTTGCTGGTCTCTCCAGCACATTGGCATGAACTTTATCAAAAGGATATTTAGCAATTGTGCTGGCAAATGCTGATGGTTCATTAAGTGATTTCAGAGGGCGAGGTACTCACTTCAGCATATTTGTTGTACTGGTGGGCTCACCTGTAGGTACATAGGAAACTGACATCAAAAAGAGCTAATCCTCATTCCACCCGGCGGGAGGAAACAAACCAGTAATGGTTGCCATTTATCTGCAAGGTTACATTTGTCTCCCAAAGCACTGAATTCCTGTACAGCAATTGAACAGTGTGCCCAAAGGCAGGAAACAGTGAAGGGCAGTAACACGGCAATGGAATGTCCATGGATGAGATGAAGAACGCTAGCTGGATCCCTGGGCTATGATTTGAAGCCTGCACATATTTTTTTCCCACATTGCAAATTTATACGTAAATATCCTAGGCTACAATAGTAGTTGTTTCCTCATTGCTGAAGTATTAGAAATAGTAATAGATTTGTTCTTTAGAAAGAAGAATATGCTATTTTCATAGACTCTGAGCATGTAGGCCTTTACCATAAATATAATACACATCGTGACTGTTCGGTTGTTAAGGAAATAGTGTTGTAAACCTAGTTGCAAAGACACTTAAGGAACTCTATTCATGTTTTTTATTTTTTGTACTATCTCATCGGTAAGGCAAGTGGGTTAGCTGCATGCGTGATTTCCTTGATACTAAGCTCCACACGTTAGCCTCTGGACAGTACATGATGGATGATGTATTTGAATATAGAATCATAACAAGATATTGTTCTGTTTTTTGTTTTTCTACCAAATCCCTGTAGCAAGTAATTTTGTCTGTCTTGCCTATTTAGATTGTCAGTTCTTCCGGATGGGGCTCTCTCTTACTATGTGCTTGTACAGAACCTATCATAACAAAACCATATTCTTAGTTGGGGCCTTTAGGCACTACCATTATACAAGTACTTAATCATTATAAAAGTGTGATGTCAGTTAAATTAGGCCACCCTCTGCTTTAATTGATCCCATCTTAGTTCCTTAGCATGTCAATCATGCTTCCCTGGACACAGAGACTCCTTTACACTTTCATACACCAACTTGCTCATGTAACCTAGATGTCACTTTGTCCTGGAGGATGAAGGAAGGAAGGAAAACATGCATGCCTCATGTTGGTGGAAAATATGTCAGTAGCAAATGCACTGGGGAAATGGTTCTGGTAATGCTGCCTGCATCACTGCAACCCAAGGTCCTTACGAGGTATTATTTTTTGAAGTTAAGTAGCTTGGACCATGGGACACATGGGAAAATTCTGCATGTAGTGATACATATGCAGCAGTGTGGTCTTCAGAAGCTGGCACATCACTACGCAGAATATAATGACAGTGCAGAACAGAGAGCCCAGGACAATCATGGAAGGAAATATGGGCCGTTACAAACGTGACCTGGATGCTGCAGGGAGAAAGATGGGTACATGACTTTTTCCTGTCTTGTGGTGTTACTCAGAGCTCCCTGTTGCCCACGGATACGCGCAATTGGGGCCTGATCCAAAGTGTGAAGAAGTCGCTGGGAATCTTTCCACTGAACTCAGTGGGCTTTGGCTCAGGTCTTTGAAGAGTTAGCACAACCTTCCTGCCAAAGAGTTGCTTGACCAAGGGCCATCTCTCCGGGTAGGACTACACTGGGCACAAAGGGTCCATCTACACTGCACAATAAAACCCCCATATCAGCGAGTCTCAGACCACAGATCAATCCCCTTGGCTGGGTTTCGGAGTGCAGGCTCCAGCCTGAGCTGGAACATCTACCCTGCTATTTTTAGCCCCATAGTGTGAGCCCAAGTCTATGGGATCGGGGCTCGTGGACTCAATGTTTCCAACCATGCACTTGAGCATCCACACTGCATTATAAACCTGGGTTTATGGCTATTGGATCCGGTGTCAGAGCCATGCCAACGTATCCATACACAGACCTTCTGACTCGCATCTGCGGTTTGAGCTGTGTCCACACTGCCAAATGGCAGGGCTTGGCTGGCTCTGACCAACTCCCTTAGTAGGGTACTGAGTGTTTGACCCAAGGCAGACTGATTTGTGTGTGGACAGAAGAGGAGCTTGGGCTCAAACCTGAGTCAGAGCCCGGGCTTAGTGTGCAGTGCAGACATACCCTGAAGGGCCAGTAAAATGGGCTACATACACATCCACCTCTGTTGTACAAATTACATAGTATTCACTTAAGGCAAAATTTTCCACAGCAGTCACTAATTAGGTGCCTCAGATTATGGGTTCCTGTCTTTACACACTTAGAGAACGTCTCCATTGCAGTTGGAGACGTAATTTCCAGGTCCGGTAGATGTACACGCGTTAGCTCTGATCGGGCTAGCATGGTAAAAATAGCAGCATAGCTGCGAGGGTGCAGGTGGCTGCTTGAGATAGCCACCTGAGTACAATCCCTTCTAAGACCGGTACTTATGGGTCAGCTAGCCCATGCCACTACCCACTGCCATCAATCCACCGCTATTTTAGCAGACTTCCTCGAGCAGAGCTAGCATGCGTACGTCTACCCATGCTGGAAATAGCCAGATACCGCAACTGGAGATGTCCCGCTGTGGCATAGATGTGTCCAAAGGCCTTGATTTTCAGCGATTCTGAGAACCCACTGCTCCATTTGAAGTCAATGATATATTTTTTTTCAGGAGGACTTATCACTAGGGTTTTGTCGAAAAATTTGAGGAGGAGAACAGGGGTGCTGGAACAATTTTTAAAGTGGGGGTGCTGAGAGCCACTGAACCAAACTATAACCCTTGTATATAATGGAAACCACTTTGGGCCAGGAGGTACGGCAACACCCACAACACTCATCATTCCAGCACCTATGGAGGAGGAGGGGAAATTGTGAAAATTCCATCCATTTTTTGGCCATGATTTTGTCATTGAAATTAAAAACTGATTCAAAAATTCAAATGCCAGAAAATGTCAACCTGCTCTACTGATCATACTTCTGACCCATAGATAGGATGGCAGAAGTCCAAAGAAGCCAAATAGTCCATTGTAAAATCACCTTTCATGTGGCCAAAAACCCAAACATGATACAACACTGTTGTGTCCGTGACGGTAACTTTCCTTATGGAAACATAGGCAAGTTCTGCCCAGTTGACCCTCAAGAAAACCAATGACTTCAGTGGAGGTAGAATTTGGTCCAAAGTGTTCTCTAGCACATGTCTACAAACTATTAGTTTTAAAAAATGTGTTCTTCTGTACCAGGCATGTGCATTTTCTTTCACAAATATATTAATTTTATCCAATTCAAGAAAAATCCCAGTGTCCATTTACTTTTCACTTCCCTCCTTTCTCTTACAGTGTCTGTGGAAAGGAAAGTATTACCATGCGTATCGCTGGGGGTAGGGTGACCAGACAGCAAGTGTAAAAAATCGGGACAGGGTGGGGGGTAATAGGTGCCTATATAAGAAAAAGCCCCCAAAATCAGGACTGTCCCTATAAAATCAGGACATCTGGTCACCCTAGCTGGGGGGGATTTGGTGGACTCTGGTGCCATGGAGTGATTTTTGTTTGCCCTGCTTCAGTAGCTCTGTCTCTTCAGTATAAAGATTACTCTCCCCATTTTACTTGTAAATAGCTAACATGGCTTTTAGCCTGTTCCCAGAGACGGACACCAGAAGTAGAGATGCACTAGTAGCATTGCACCATGAGTTCCACAAATGTGGTGAAGTCGTTCTGTATGAAAACTAGGGCCCTAATTAAGCAAGGGACTAGACCCACTGATGTCAATGGGAAAACTCGTGTATTTAAAGTTAGGCAGGTGCTTACATGTCTTGCTGAATCAGGGCCTATGAAGTTAGCAAGTCCTTGTACAACCACCACTTTTGGAGGTTGTTTTGGTGTTGCTGAATGCCATGTAAAGACTTCAATATTTTTTTTAAATCCATGTAGTCCAATAAACAGTCAGCTGGCCAGAATTTATCCATGCTAATCTTGCTAATGTATATGCATAAGTCTTAACATATCTTGCCATATCATGCTGAAAATGGGAATGGCGCTGTGTGCTTCACAGGGCCACATTTGCAGAGCACCAGCAGTATCTGTGAGTGGATCTGTTTGCATGCATCAATGCAGAAGTGAAGTGCAGTAGCTACTTGATTGCATGATCTGGTTACAGCTGCATTTAAGGAGGCCCACTGAATTTCAATAGCTTAGTGTCTAATGTAAAATGAGACTAAGTTGTATGAAGGAGAAACATTAACCTCCTTAATTTTTCTTTTTTGTTTCGTCTATCATATGTTTCAGCTAAGATTTTTAGATAGGACGAATGAGTGTTTACTTTTAGTATGATCCTAAAAGTGTGGAAATGTAAACCTTCATGAATGGGTTTTAATTGCCTTTTAAAAGTTGCACATTGCAAAATCTGATAAAAATGTGTTTAGCTTGATTTTTCCCTCCCTTCTTCAAGTAACTGATTATAATTATCTTTAGGAAGCCCTTTTGTTGCAGCTTGCATTCATTACATTTAACACTTCCCAAATTGTAAGGCTGCTGCACAGTATCTGTAAAAATGACCTTGACAGCACTCTATACAATTTTGTTACTCTGAAGAATTAGCCATATTCTTGGTGGGGAGTTAGCAGTTCTGCCCTGTAGTTATAGCCAGTTGTCCATTTTCAAAATACAGATAGCGTAAAATATGCACATTATAAGGGTCAGTTCTTGCGCTGGTATCATCCACATGTATCCAGTTGCAGACGTTGGTCCTAACTGATCATAATTTGTGTAAATCTTTTATAACCTAACTGGTCTTTGTGGGTATATATTCCGTTCTTTTCAGGTATTAAGCCAGTCAGAAATCTTGGAAACTCTTGCAGACTTTCCATTTTTTAAGAGCCTTAATGAAGAAGGAGGCATCTTATCTTCCAAATTTTATACGTAGGAAATGCAGTGAGGAATAAGCTGATGCAATTCACACATACTTGGTAACAATAAAATAATCTTCATAATTCTTGAAGTCTGAAATAGAAAGCAAATTTCTGTAAAAATGAAAATACCAGCACCTGGACAATGGAACAGAACGTTGCATCTCGGGAAATGTTTTGCTTCACATTCGGAGTTGCAGCTTCACTGACCTTGACAGGAACAACTAATAAGGATATTTATTAATTTAAGTAGTACCTTTTAGGATTGTTATTTTTAAATAGACACAGTTCCAAGACTCTAAGTGCCCTCCTCTAATTAATCACACAAAAAAATATAAGTAAATTAAAACTATGCAACCAGGACATTGATTCTAAGCTTTTCTGGGAAAAGATTTTTTTATTCTCTGTATAAAGCAGAAGGCGTGATTATAATGCTGTGCACATGTTTAAGAATAATGATAACAATAAACAATAGAAATGTTTCACTATACCCTTAGTGTAGTGGACACAGTTTATTTTTAAAGTAATAAGAGTTTTCTACATTTATTTTCTCAACCGCAGCATTGCAGCAACCTGCTTAAGTATGAGAAGCAGAAAGCTGAAACTGACAGCTAACAAAAATGAATTGACTAGAAATCAGCCTACAGAATGCTTTGCCAGATAACACCACAGTTTCATCAGTTTGTGCTGATAAGATCCAAGTTACATTCCCTAGCTGGCAGTGCATTAAGCCTGTTTGGAGTGGATTGGGATTTTGTTGCTATTCTGAAGCACCTCTCTAGCTCAGGCTAGCGCATGTACGTGCAAGACAGAGGATCTTTGCCACGTGGGGCTTTGGAGAGTGGTAGGGAGTAAAGGTTTGGGGCAGTTCTAAAAGACCCAAGAAAAACTTCCCTTGAACTTCTAAGTTCTCTGTCCATATATGTATAAAACTTTCATATAGCTACCAATCTCGCCAGGTGTTGAGTGCCTGCTACTTCAAGGGAGTGACTCCATTTTATGCTGGTGCAACCTAGAGCCCAGTTTGGCTTGTAGGGCCTTCTGCAGTCCTCAGTCAGTGTCTAATATCAGTGGCAGTTGCCTATGCAGACTAATCGCAGTAGCTCAAATTGACTTTCTGGGCTATTCTTTCTCTCAGACAAATGGGAATTCTCCATCTAATGTGAGCTCCAAAGTACATGAAAAACCCCATGTTGTCAACTTTCTGGAGTCTTTCTACTCTCTTAACCCCAGCCATAGCTAATGGAAGTTTTGCATGTGTCTAGACTGCAAGATCCCTGTTGAATTTTGTTGTTGTTTCCTTTGTTATGCCAGACATTCTGCCCGGTTTATAAGGTGTTAGGGTAGAATTTTCAAAAGTACTTCAGTGGGAACAGAGTTAGACTAACTGAGCATATCTGAGAGTACAACCCCTATGTCCAGAAACCCAATTAGCATAAGACCATCCATCCAATACCTCTGCTACAGATTTAGGGCCAGATTCAAAGGCAATTTTGGTTAGTAGCAATCTCTTTATTGACTTAAATGAGCTTTGGATTAGGCTGTTATTCCATAAAAAGAAAGTCTCAATTCCTCCCTTTCCCCATTACTTTGAAGTACTTTCTACAAACAAAACCAAGAAAAGAGGAAGTGTTTTCATCTGTACACTTCACAGGATTTAAAGAAGGCAAGGTCAAAGCTTACCTCACCATGGAGCTGTTACTGACATAAATTGTAAGCAGACCGTGTTGTTTCCAGCTATAAAAGAATTCTAAATTCTGTTAATTACATGCAAAGTTCTTCCGGTGTTAGAAATAAAAGATGAGTCAGGGTGCACCACCCTGGTGTGTACTTCCATAAATCACATACAGTAAAAGTGAAGCACATCCTTAAGCTTTTTTTCTGCATCACATATGCTTAAAAATAGTGCCCCCAATAACACTGGAAATACCTGAAAAGAATTTTAAAAACATCACAATGTGTGCTCTTGGCAAAGGGATTTTCAGTCCCCAGAGTCTTAGTTGCATTTGATTGTTCATCCTACTATCATTCCTTTAAGAGTAAAAGAGTTTACAATTCACATGTACATGAAAGCAAATACGGCTTAGATAGAAAAATGTTTATGCACCGCTGTCTATTTTTCATTTATGTTCTTGAAAGGGAGAACAGAAGAATGTTTGGTACCAGACAACATCATCTTGAAAATATCCCAACTATATTCAAGCATTAGCAAAATTAGTTAAATGTGCATAGACTCATAGACTTTAAGGTCAGAATGCAACTATGTGCATGTAAATGTATGTGAAACTCGCCTAGCGACATCAAGTTTAAGGCCAGAAGGGGCCATCAGATCATATCAGGTATATCACAGGCCACCCACGCACTAAACCCAATAACCAAAATGAGACCAAAGTATTACAGCCCACAGGAGACTGAACTATTGTGCTACAGACAGGGAAATTGCAGCAAGGGAGGTTTAGGTTGGACATTAAGAAAATCTTCCTAACTGTCAGGGTGGTTAAGCACTGGAATAAATTGCCCAGGGAGGTTGTGGAATCTCCATCGTTGGAGATTTTTAAGAGCAGGTAAGACAAACACCAGTCAGGAGTGGACTAGATAATACTTAGTCCTGCCATGAGTTCAGGGGACTGGACTAGATGACCTTTCCAGGTCCTTTCCAGTCCTATGATTCTAACTCTTTTCCCATGTACAGCATAGGTCTTAGAGTCACATATTCTGGATATTCTTCCTTGTACTGTGAATGAATTGCATATGTGACCCAACTGACGTGGGATTTCATCCTGTAAGGTGTTGACCTACTATGAGAGCACTCAGCATCTCACAGGATTGGACCCTGAATCTCTCTGTACATCAATCTGTAAAATGAGGATAAAAATACTTACCACTGGCACCGTACCTAGCCGTACCACAGTTCTTGTAAGACAGAATATTTGTCAAATACTTTCAGCTCCTTGGAAAGGTGCTATGCATGAGCATTGTTATTAGTGTCTCTATGTAATAAATGGGAGGAAAATATATAGATTAAAGATGTACATTTCTCCGTTGACTGGGGAAAAGTACTAATCAAGTCAAGGGATTTATTTGATTTTTCACTGTTATGTTTAAGAGCCATGTCTGCCACCATTCCAGGTGCAGAATGTGTAATGAAGATAGTGGAAATTTGTATTAAATAATCAATGGCAGGATTTAGTCCAAAGACGGTAACCAAAGGAAAATGTTAGCCGGCATATGGTTTTAACAATATTTGAGACTTTCTTAATCTTTGCTGCCCAGACACAATTTATTTTTTAATTACATTTGCTTTGGAGTTAAGCTGTTTGAACATTTTTCACAAAAACCACTGAGTTTCCAATGAAAAATACCATGGGATTTTTTTAACCAACTCTGGCAAAAAAGCAAGACAAAATTTTGGAAAAAATTCTGACCTTATTTTTTTTTTCTGCTGATGTCTGAAATTTTGTCAAGATTGTGAATTTCCATAATTTTAAGACATCCCTGTGTTGGAGGAAGAAACTGTGTTTTCTCTCCGTTTTTTTAATGTGAAGCTAAGCTATTATTTGGCCACCTGGAAACTGCAGTATACTTCCACAAAACTCTTAGGAAAACTTAAAGGCCCTCCCCTAACTGAAAATACATGTGTTTTTCTCCTGGGTGGCACAGTGGATTGACTCATCCAGAGGAAAGTTCAGCCTACTCAGATCCCACCTCTGTAGCAAAGCATGGCTGAGGTGCTAGGGGTTGAATGAGGTAGCCTAGCTATGGTCACTGTGTAGGTTGGTTCATCTTCTCTGCTCTTTGGGGGCTCCATAGTAGACTGTATAACTTTACAGTTGAGATGGTGCTTGGCTCCCCCTTTCCCAATCACGCACAAGGGCTTCCTCCCACCCGATTGCTCAAATACATGAACATTTGAATACCTGACCTCGTAGGTTCAGTTCCCAGTGGGGTCAACTTAGTTATTTAGCTTTCCAAGGGAGATTGTTCACCATGCCATTTTTGATATAGGAATGGTGGGAGGGTGTCTTCTAGGGGAGATGCTAAAAACCAAGGTCCTGGACATCGTGTTAACAATAAATATCCCATGGCTCGTTTTGTATGAGTAAGGATTAAAGCTAATAGCTTTGGCCAGATTTTCCATTCCCCCATTTCAAATTTGCTGTGCACTGTCCATTCGATTTCAAGGGGAGTCATGTTTCAGGGGTATTCTGTTTACACAGTACCAGTTTCTGCAGTTTTTCCCGTGTTGAGTAACACTCAGCTGAAGTCAATGAGATGAGCATCGGTGACTACTACACAATCTGTATGAGTATTTCAAAAATCCGCTCCGTGGATTGCACAGCAGTTTGCGATCCTTTGAGATGAAAGGAACTATAGATCAGACATAAGGAATAAGAAGTGAACAGCCAGCTGGCCACCCTAACAAATAATTTACAAAGTAATGGGCTGGGCCTGAGGCACGGAGTTCAAATATGGATCTCAACTCCTTCAAAACCAGGTCAAAACCAGGGTGTTTAGCTTCAGGGTTTTGACATAACACGTTATAGAGTCTGGGGCCAGGCACGTGGTTTGGATCTGGACTTCCCCATACTTTGCATCTGCATGATCTACTGGTTAAGAATTAGATAAGTTCATGGAGGTTAGGTCCATCAATGGTTATTAGCCAAGTTGATCAGGAATGCAACCCCACGCTCTGGGTGTCCCTAAGCCTCTAACTGCCAGAAGCTGGGAGTGGATGATGGGAGATGGATCACTTGGTAATTGCTCTGTTCTGTTCATTCCTTCTGAAGCATCTGGCATTGGCCGCTGTCAGAAGACAGGACATTGGGCTAAATGGACCATTGGACTGACCCAGTATGGCCAGTTCCTAGCTCCTGTGTGTCTTTGGGCAAATCATTTAGGCTCTGCTTCAGGGAAGAATCCCTATCCAGGGCAGCACTTAAACATGTGCTTAAGGGCTTTCCTGATTTGGGACCTAAAATACCTCCTTGTCTCAGTTTTTACTTTTTGCTTATGTGCTGTCTCCTCTACTCCCCACTTTTGTCTGGTCTATTTAGTTTGTAAGCCTTTCAGAGCAGGAACTCTCTCTGATGGCTAGTCAGCACAGTGTCCTACACAATTGAGCCCTACTGCTGTAATTAAAATAATAATAGATGGGGGTTGGCTCTGGCCAATTTCTACACCTAATGTAACCTCTAAGCTCCTACATGTACAATCCTTGTCTTTTTATTTACCAGCTGGGGGTGAGGGGAAACTTTTGGCTTGGTTTATTTCTTAGTAAAAGCACTGATAAGAGTCATCAAAAGGAAGGAAGAATCCTAAGGTCTATTTGACATTATTTATCTCCATCTTCTTGCATTCATTCCGTTCTAAAACAAAAACAGGAGAACGGTTATACATGAGAGATTGCAGAAACTCGTGTTTGTATTGAAGGACTAAATCCGTATGTTTGTGATATAACATGCAATGACTTGCCTAATGTGTAATGAAGAAATTGAAATTGAATCTCTCAGTGAATCATGCTGAGTAGAGGTTTGTTCTACAAGAAACTGTCATATTAAATTCTTGTCGTGATTCCAGACCTCTTTTGAGTCCTAAATCTTTTGGAGGAGAATAATCTGAAATCAAAGCGAAGTTGCTTATGGTTGGCATGCCAGAAGTGGTCACATTTGAAAAAGTTCAATGAACCTGCAGAGAGAGGTTGAAATTAGTTGCTTCACTACAAAGCGTACAGCTCACCTACCTGCTGATTTGCTTTTTGCTTGATTCTTATGCTCTGTCTTCTCTGCTTCTTCTGAGTCGGTTTCAAAAAGTATACTCTGAAGTGGGAGCTTGTCCCGATTTCAGTATTTATTTAATAAAATAAAATCAGTCTACCTGTTTAGTACAACATTTAAAACAAACATAGCTTTAGAATGTGGCATTCAGAAGGTTATGGGATTTGTTTCTCCACTGCCCTGCTCCTTATTGGAGGTTGTTTTAATATGTGCAAAGTGGGAGTAATATGTTGCTTTTCTGATTTATCCGCCTTTTACTCTTGCTTGGCACATGAGTCAATGGCTACCCAAAAGGGACTCTGTCACTTTAAGTTTTTTAGTGGTAGAATGTATCACCCTAAAGGCCAGATTCTCCGCTGCTGAAATTGACTTGGTTCTTTGAAGTCACTGGAGTCATGCTGACTTATATCAGCCAAGATTCTAGCCTGCTGAATGCCATTTCTATCCCATTCCTTTAAGGTTTGTTGTTGGTATTTTCGCTTAGAAGGCTTTTTACAAGCCAAGAATAAGATGCAATACATGATACAAATGAGGAGATTTCTCATGGGCTAAATTCTGTCCTCTGTTATGACCCCTCATCATTAATGGTACCATCATGAGACGGAGGGCATAATTTTTGGCCTTTTTACGTTGAGAATAAATACCCTGTTAGGTATTGGATGTATGTAACAATGTAGCCCTAACTGCATTAAACTGTCTCCTTGCTTTCCATTTCCAGTGTTCTGCTTCTTGTGGAGCGGGGACATAAACACCGAAATGTGGTACTTGCTTGTCAAAGGAAGGAAACACGCTTAGAGAATGATTATTGCAAGCCACCTTGCTAAACCAAACGTGCAAGGAAGTGCAGAGGGGGCAGATGTCCCGAAGTGGAAAACAGGAGACTGGGGACAGGTGAGATGCAACATTTTACCCTCTTGCACCATTAGATAGTCCTTAACTATTGAATTGTTTGCAAGCGTAATTTCAATCCTTTGCAATAAAGTATAAATGTTCTGGGTGACGTGCTCAGCTCGGGTAGATTGGCATCGCTCCAGATAAGCCTCTGGAGCTGCACTATCTACATCTACCTCTCTCATTACAAAATCAGATGCTTAGTGCATAGGCTGGAGGAAAGTAGGAAAGTCTGGATTTTTCAAATATGCTGTTTGCTGAGAGCATAACTTTCATCCATTTTGATTCTTTATTTACATTGCTTTTCCCATATTAAACTCTTGAGAAATATTTCAGACATGAAAATATCAGTTTGCTTTTCTCATCCTTTTTTTCGCTAACACTGAGAGTGGAATTTGATTATTGAAACTAAAATGTAATATTTTCTATAACACCAAATTGCACCTTTAATCTATTTCATCAGATTTATATTTACGTCTGAATCTCCATTTCGCATGGACCTTAATGATGTGCTAATCAGTCAAATTATTGAAGATCCATAAGTAAATGATTTTTAACTTCGACATTCACAATCTTCTTTGCTTTCTATATGAAACCCTAAGATTCTTGCTGTTTGCATCCTTCCTTAAAGATAAAACATGATACATCTGTACATGCATTTGTATAGACAAATATTAATATTAGTACATATATTTTTATCAAATATCAAATATTAAATTTAAAAAGCATTAAATCCATCATTATTTTCAGACTTGGATTTTTTATTCTCCTCTTAGAATAAGTAGAATATATGCTGTACATATTTGTGTTTCTTCTTGAAGAATGGGGTAATCATATATTCATCATACACATTTAGTTGTTTTAGGCCCTGATCCTCCAAAAAAAATACACAAGTAGTTAATGTTAAGCACCTGAGCAGCCCTATTGAACTCAATGGGACTCCTCCCAGATTTAAAGTTAAGCACAGTGCCTTATTGTTTGCAGTACTGAGGCCTTAATTTGTCCAAGAACCTACAAGAATAAAGAATCACATGACCATTAAAATGTCTCATCATATCAGATCTGCACTTTATTTAAAGTGACTGCTCCTGAAAGCAATTTTTGCAGCTAATAAAAATCAATGTACCAACACAACAGTCTGTTGATTGCTTAAAAACATGCTAATTTTAATTGATAAAGATAAATGTTTAAAATTCAAAACATTCTGCTTCATGATAGGATTCAGTTTCATACAATTTGAGAAAGAAGCTCAGCTTAATGAGACTATGAGGTGATTTATGGCCTAAAGTAATCTGTTATGACAAGGCAATTAAAGAATATTTGTATTCTTTATATACTAGAGAGCATTGCCAGTGTGATCAGCTGAGGATCTGGCCCTAAAAATTAGCTATGAAAGCAAAGATGAAAATGCATCATATAACAGCAAATAGATCATTTAAAAATAATGATGTTATGATACTGTTTCCCTTATATTCTGTCTGTAACACAGAGCCAGTCATCATATAGTAAATTGGAAGAGTTTGTTTACGTTTGATATAATAAAACTGGAACAGGTAGAAGTCTTGAATAATGTCATGCCATAGTGGCATGCATGTCACACTTCTAGAAGTGCCTTTTATGCTAAATACTTTTGGAAGCATACAAGTGATTTGTTTATAAACTGCTGCACAACAGCGATTAAAATGCTTTCTCTGTATGATAAATCCTGAAGCTTGCTAAATAAAAGCATAACTGGTCAACTGAAGTCAGCTTGGCCAGATCCCACACTGGTGTAAATCAATGTAGCTCATGGCCACCGGTTGCAGTTTATAATGATTTACACCAACTGAAGCCCGGGGCCAGAGTTTTTCAAACATCAGCTCTCTATTTGGGCTCCAAGAGGTCACTAGAATGGTTAGAATGAGTTAGGAAATTGATTTCTGAACTAGACAGCAAAAAGTAAAGCTATGCGTTCTGTAATACTTAACACAATTCTAATGTGTCTGGATTCTAAAACAGAAGAAATTAACAATCGCATTCTGGATCCAGTGCCTACTGAGGTCAGTTCAGTTGTTGATTTCAATGGGTTTTGGAGTAGGATCTTAGAGATACAGGATACAGCCCCAGGCATGGTGGCAGGAAAGTATCTGGAGCGCATATGCAGATTGCTCATTGGCTTCACTGGGTTTGACAACCATGGGGAGTTTGGCCTGAATTAGAACTGCAGGATAAGGTCCTCAATTAATACAAATATGGGCAAAACTACAGCCAGCTATATACGCCTTTTTCCAAGGAGAGTGACATTTAGTAGCAGGCCAGTTCAAGGCCTGGGCACCATTCCCACTCCATGTTAAACTGAGAGGAGAGAGCTGGTGCCATCCTTCCACACCATTGGTGAAATGGGCTATGTGCTGTTTGAAATCTTAGCTATGAACAGTTTGGATACCACCAAAGAAGCATTCTGTTGTTTCGTAGATCTTAACAACTGTAAAAATAAGTACGGTGCTACGTTACCATGAAATTGTCTCTTTCTGTAGTGGGTAAACCAGCAATAGACTGTGTGAGATGTAAGACAGAGTTTTAAAATACACATACATTTTCTTGTCACCACACGCTCACAGTTGTGTTGTGTGTGCCGTGGCTGTTTCCTTTTCCTTTAGTAATGGTACGTGAATGATTAATAATGAATACTAGCCAGCCACGAAGTATAAGAGAGTGCTCCAGTCCTGTATGTTTTCTATTATCTGGACTGGCTTGTATTTAATTTCTGGCAATTCTTTCTAGATAATTATAAATCCTCCTTCCTAGAGCAAAACATTTTTTAATTTATGCATTCATCTGAAAAGGTTTCTCTTCAAGTAATGAATGGACTTGTGTTTTTAACTGATAAAATGCCCTGAGATGGGGGGAGGGATAGCTCAGTGATTTGAGCATTGGCCTGCTAACCCAGGGTTGTGAGTTCAATCCTGAGGGGGTCATTTAGGGATCTGGGGCAAAAAATTGGAGATTGGTCCATGCTTTGAGCAGGGGTTGGACTAGATGACCTCCTGGGTCCCTTCCAGCCCTGATATTCTATGATTCTATGACAGCTTATGCCAGATATGTCTACGGCTTATGTCTCAAAAGTGTAAATCAGCACCAGTATCTTTAAGCATAAAAATAACAATACTTATTCTGTAGTCTGAAAATTGTCTGTTTGTTTATGTAGATTCAGGTTGAAACTTGGCCATATATTTTTCTCGTGATAAACTTGTAATGTGAGTTAATATGTTCCATTTTTACTGTTGTGTTTTTCTGTAGCCAGTGCAGAATTTGTGCTAAACTACATCGAGGTCTATGGTGAAAAAAGTGGCAGGTTTGTTCTGTCCCACATAGATGATAAATATATGAGTATAGTAACAGTACGCCCTGATCCTTACATGAACAGGGGGAGGACTGTAGTATCAGGTTTATTATGCTTTTGGGGCCAGATATCCAGTAGGTGTAAATCAGAGTTGCTCTTCTCAGATCAACAGAGGTGAGTTAATTGATTTGATAAAGTAAAACAGTGATCACTATTAAAAATATACTATATGGCAGAGTGAAAAGGAGTACTTGTGGCACCTTAGAGACTAACAAATTTATTAGAGCATAAGCTTTCATGAGCTACAGCTCACTTCATTGGATGCATCGGATGAGCTGTAGCTCACGAAAGCTTATGCTCTAATAAATTTGTTAGTCTCTAAGGTGCCACAAGTACTCATTTTCTTTTTGCAAATACAGACTAACACGGCTGCTACTCTGAAACCTATAGGGCAGAGTCTCTGTCTAAATGGGCATTATAATAGTGTCTCATTCTATTATTAGGACTCAGCTGTAAATCCTACCTGTACTCTGACAAATATGTAAACGTTATAAATAGAGAGTGAGAAGGCTGCATACTGATTAGGGGCTTGATCCAAAGCAGACTGAAGTCAGTGGAATGACTCCTATTGACTTCAATCACCTTTGGATCTGGATGCTAGGTGCGGTAACACTTTTGAAAGAATTCTAGGCCATAAACTGGCAACTTCCTTGTTTTCAGAACCTCATAGATGACAGTGCTCTGATTTGTAAGAAAAATTATGTCTATCCAATATTAATGTTCTAACAGCGGCAGTAGTTACTCTTCTGTTATCAATTAAGCCAAAGTAGTAGTTTTGGAGCCTAGTATAGCGGGGATCTCAGGAGTGAAATCCTGGCCCCCTTCAAGTTGATGAAAAAATTCCCACTCCAAAAGATTTTTCCTGACTTAAGCTCACAAATGGGGTGTGATCCTAGCTCCACTGAATTAAGCAGGGGTTTTTCTCTTGACTTCAATTGACCCAGGATTTCATTCCAGGTGAGCTCCTAAATTAGCCAAAATCTTTTCCTGGGGGCTGGTGTCCATGGCTTAAAAGCCCCTGTCTGGTCCTTGGGAGCACTATAGCTTTACATATAGTAAACTGGAGTACAGTTATTACAGCTTTACATACAATAAACTCCCATTACTAAAATAAGACATCACTGTCCTTTTTAGCTAACTATATTGTATAACATTTTCCTGTTCAATTCAGTATCAAATGCAGGATCAGACCCTTCTAGGACAGAGCTGCAATTTTAACCCCTTCTGTCAATATCACAACATTCTTGCAAATGTGTGTTTTGTAGGTGATAAACTTGGGCAAAAGTTATTTAAAAATGTACTAAGCATCCGGGTGGATGTGTTTCTCCGACTGTGTTTCCACTATTCAGATCACTTTCTCTTGGGGAATGTTTCAGATAAACTGTGTTATTAATCACAATAGAACCACTACAGCATATGGGATGTATTTGCATCACCAATCATAGGAATCTAACTATGCTACACTACTTTTCCAAGTTATACAAACCAGCCTTTCATAAATATTTATAACCAGGAGAATGTTCACAGTCAGGGGTGGTTGTTTTTAGTCTCCTTTGCTTTATGATGTGTTCAGATACTAAAGGAAATGCTGCATTAAAGAAGAATACTTTTTAAAGTTTTGGAAGAGGATTCCTTGCACATTAGAAATAGTTTAATTCCATTACATAATAAGGCTTACTTTCATGGTATTATAAACTTTTTTTGTCAGTAGCTCATATATTAATTAGGTCTTTTCTACTAATGTTTAATTAAACAAAACATTAATCATAATATCTACATTTCAACCATTTCTCTTAAACACACTTCTGTCTAATCTTTACTAATCTTGTTCCACATTTACAAACTATATATTAGAACCTAACAATAAAAAATCCATAGAGCAGTGAAGTTAAGTATCAGTTAATCATCATATATTGTGGGATGTTAGCAGAAAGTATTTTTGTATGGAAAAAAAATTAAGCTATTGAAAACAGTGAGCTGTAGCTATCAGTATTCAAAAATCTGAAAAACGTATTTTGCTCATTATTAAAATCAGGCTTATATTATATGACTAGAAGTGGATAAAAATGTGCTTATGCCATAATGAAGCTAGCGTGTGAAAGTAAAGGAACTAATTTACAAAAATAGTTCTGTTTGTGGGGATATGCAGTATGTAATCATTTGCTATGGTGTATATGTAAATTAAAAGCAAGTCCAGAAGTTGTGTACCTACAAATCTTCATTGCTTCAGTTCTTATGCTATATAATTTGTGCTTCCTTTTCATTACAGGCTGATCAGTCTACTGAACGATGTTTCTGTAAAGTTTGATTTATTTATTTAAACTATTGAACTGAGTGTGCAAGGAGTAACATACAATTCCTGCTGACTCTAGCATCTTGTGATTTTTTTTTTAACAATGCTGCTATCCTTAGAGATTTTTTCAGTATAAATCTTATAGGTGAAACCCAGACTCCGCTGAAGTTAATGGCAAAACTCCCATTGACTTCACTGGAGCCAGGACTTCACCCTATGTGTTCAGATTCTCTGCAAAATGTTTTCTTTTTACATGGAGAAGAATTTTCTGCATCAAAAAGAGTCAGAGTTTTAAATGTCTAGGTGCTATTGCTTGCTTGCTCAGACGAATGTTAAATGTGTTTACAGAACTCAAAGCAGAGCTCCCTTCCTCGTCTGAAATCAGAGAGGTTCACTACAGCAACAGAGAGTTTCACAAGGAAAATAAGGAAAGCTGCAACTTACTTCTTTGTTGTCCCTCTTTAGTGCTCCGTGTCCTGTGGACGAGGAGTTCAGCAGAGAAATGTGTATTGCCACCCGGGCACTCAGAAACCAGCCAGGGAGACCGACTGTTACCAATTCACAAGACCAGTCTCTGAACAGGAATGCCACATTGCTGAATGTCCCAGTTACAGCTGGGAAATGGAGGAATGGCAAGCTGTAAGTAGAAAGGGCCCGTAATGGGCAGCTTCAGCGGTATTCAAAGCATACCAAAGTAAGACCTTCTTCCTGACGTTTACCAGGATCACATTACTCGTTCTGTGAAGTGTGAACTACAGAGAGACTTAGGAGATGGCTGGCTTGTTCAAAAGATTGTTGTCAGATGGCCAGGGTTTACACTAAGCAGGGTTTGAGCTTGTCTTGATACAGATGGAGGGTGTATTTGTGTGTTTGCGTCTGTATGTGTGTGCACGCATTTAAATTTAAAACTTTAGATTGCCAAAAAAAGACAAGAAAATATGTCAAAGAAAGTCTGGTGTAAATTAAATAGTGATGTGTGCAGATTGGGCCAATTTTTTAGAAAGTGCCAAAGAAAGCACTGGAGCGTAAGAAGATGCATAGTACAGGTTTATATGTGCATGCTGCAGAATGTTTTGGTAGGACCTGCACAAAGCCAGTATTTTTCACATTTTGCTGACACTGCACCCGATTCCGCTCCACCTTTCCCGTTCATTACTAGCTGCCTTTGGGCGCGAGTCTGCCATCCGTACACACGTAGGAGTAGTAACTTGGTAAGTACGGTTGATTGAGCTAAGTTTTACTATTTGCAAAGCTGTAGGAAGCTGTGGAAGCTGTGCATTTAAAAAGTAACCTCCCACACTACATCATCATCTGTGTGCCTTTGGGATACTTGTCCAAACTCCCTCCACCCCACATAACTCTCCCCATCCAACATGAGATTTCTCCTCCTTACTCCACCAGTCCACCACCTTTGAAACATACCTAGATTCAAGCTGCAGTCAGATCTCTTGCACTGTGTTCACTTACTGTGACCAGTGTGTGTGTAACCCATACCCTCCTGGGTGTGGTGTTGTGTCCCATAGAGTGGCACCAAGACCACTTAGAGAGAGATTAATGAGTCTGCTCTACTGCCTTATGCTTTTAGCTCATGCAGTAGAGGCTCATGCACTAAATTCCAGAGGTCCCAGGTTCTATCAGGCTCGCCAACGACCAGGGTCTGTTCGTATCAGGCATCATTAGAATTTCAGCGTTACTTGCGGTAAACCTACTAAACTGTGTCTAAGTGGGATGATGATAGTTATCACAGAGATTATGACATACTGCTGGACCCCGTGAATATAGCAAGGGCAAATGAGGATGAAGCCAGAAGCCTGATCAAGGCCAGCAGGGAAGCTATGGATTCTTACTGTCTACCAAAGCCTCCAAGTGGATGTAGGCTCCACTTTTCAGCTGTCTAAATCCTGCATTTGGATATTCAGGTTGCTGATTTGATTATCTAAATGCAGGATTTTTATGCCTCTTAGGCCATCCGCATTCAGAATTTAGACTTCTAATGAACCAAAATGAAGGACACAAAGACAATTAATGTAGGAAGCTTAATATGATGCCAAATTATTTTTCTGAAGATAAATATGTTTGTCTATAAACCCCAGTTCACAAAACTTACACTAGAAATGAGAACACAGAGTTGCATTCTAACACAATTAAAACACATAACTTGCTAACATTACTTTTCTGCTGTAGTTACCCCAAAGTGGTATAATGGTGAATGGGAGGGGAGAGGCCTGGCTCCCAAAAGAATCCCTGTATTACACAATAGGCCAGGAGATGAAAAAGGGTGAGCGTAGGACTGTTTGAAATTTTTCAGCTGGATTGTCCAAAAAATGATATTTTTGAAAAAAAATCTGACAACCTGCTGACTTTTTTGAAATGTTTCATTTATTAGAGATATTTTTGGTGATTTCTAGCAAAATGAAAATTACAGGTCTGTTTCAAACACTGCAAAATGGAAACAGCTTTAAAATTTGTCAATATTTAATTATGGGGTTTTTTTAAATGCCATCCCGTACTCATTGAGAACCCTTGAGCTGGATATTTCACAGTAAGCAACGGCCAACAGACATTTCTGAGCATAGTGAGGTTCAAGTTCAGGGTTTTATTCTGCTGCTTTTGTGAGGAGAATTGCTTTGCATCCTCATGTGTAACAGACCTTTCATGAATCTCCTCTTCAGTCCAAATGGCAACCTGCTTAATGTGCCTTTTGCTCTGCCTCCTGCTGCAGGCACATAACATTTATTGATATCAGTGGGGGGTTGGTGTGCATTAAGGACCTATTGAAATCAATGGCAAAGCTCCCAATGACTTTAATGGTGCAGGATCAGAGTCTATGTCATGAACCTATGTACACTGTGGTTCGTAATGAAGGCTGCAATGTGTGGATTCCATCCCATAAGGAAAGCAGAATAATCATTAAGTGATCTAGGGCCTGGTTTTAATTTACACTAAGGCCCCTTTACAGTGCTTTTGCAATGCAAAAGGGTCTTAAAGCAGGAATAAATTCTTTAAGGCCTGTTTACGCTGCCAGAGGGGGTCCTCAATTTAAATGAGAATCTGGTCCCTTCTATTCAGAATGCAAAGGACAATCTAGCGCTGCCCGTTTACTATATTCACCTGCTCAGAATATTGGTATGCTCAGAAACTTCCATTTTCTTTATTATTGTGCTGTGGTTATATACAAGAAATAAGAAAAAAAAATTCTGAAATTTCTGATGAAACAAAAAGCATTTCAGTCCTGCAAAGGCTGTGGAATGTTTCACCTGCAGCAAGAAAATTCAAGGTTAAAGCAGCAGCTCCATTCTGCCTTTTTATTTGTTCCTTCTCTACTAGCTCATCCTTGATTCAGTACAGTACAATACGCTCACTCATTGCAGCCAAGAGTATAACGGATTACTGTATATATCTCACAGCCCTGTGGTACTCGGCCTTATGGACTATGTTACAGACAAATTTAACCAACTTCGTTCCATTAGCTGTGCTATAATCTTAATGTTTGAAAGCTGTAATGATGTTAGATTCATATGTGGGGGCAGCTGAGGAATGATTCCAAGACTACTAGAAACACTGGGGATCAGATCTGTAGCTGGTGTAAAGTGACATAGGTCCATTGACTTGAACGGAGCTACACCAGTTTACAGCTGCTGAAGATCTGGCCCTGCAGTTACAAGACTGAGGAGGTAAGAAACAGAGGCAGAACAGAATAGACTATGAGCTGTTTGCCTCAGACAGAAGTGCGTTAGCATGAAAGAAATTTGCAAAAGGCTAAGCTGCTGTCCCAAACAACACATCCTCTTCTACAGAGGACATTAAACCCATTCAGCTAATGAATGTGCAAGCGGGAAGCAAAGTAGCTCACCAACCAGCATGCCGTTTTAGTACTTACCAAACAACATAATTCGCCCTTAAAGGAACTTCTCCAACCTGGCGTCCTCTCTCTCTCATTTTTGCAGCTGGAGAGAATGACCCGCTCCTCTTCCCCCCACTTTTGTGGGAGGCGGATGTTCACATTGGTTTCTTAAAGGGCTCCCCACCGGACTGTGTGCACTCTGGAGTTCTCAAGCATGTGACACATTGGATTCCAAGGAAGCTGTAGGGATAGAGGGGGGAGAGAAAATTCTCCTTGCCCAAGAAGAATCACTAATTGAAACCCATAGCGGACGTTGCCCATTTTGAATTTGTCACTTTGTATCTTGACAGGTTTCAGAGTAGCAGCCATGTTAGTCTGTATTCGCAAAAAGAAAAGGAGTACTTGTGGCACTTTAGAGACTAACAAATTTATTTGAGCATAAGCTTTCGTGAGTTACAGCTCACTTCATCGGATGCATGAAGTGAGCTGTAACTCACGAAAGCTTATGCTCAAATAAATTTGTTAGTCTCTAAGGTGCCACAAGTACTCCTTTTCTTTTCACTTTGTATCTGTTTCCAAGTGCTTCTCTTGGAGTAGTTTTCATTTTGTCAGATGTATGGTTAAAGCGAAATCACCTCCTTGCCAGCTATAAATACAGCGTTATTCATAGGGCTGTGGCACGGATTGCTTTAATATGCTGTGAACAAGGAATGCAGTGAACCCAAATTGACACTTATGGCATGACCTAAAATAACGTTACAGCACCGTTCGCTTTTTGATTTCATTTTTTAAAGGGGGTTTGTCAAGCATTGTTTAAAGTCTTCCTTTTTGTAAAACGCCACTCTAGTCTTGCCAATGAAAAGCCATAGGGAGCATCCTGGACACCCTCTCCTGTTATAGCCGTTAATTAACTCTTCTAGCTTCTTGCAGCACTGAGGATCCTGAGGTTGCTGGGTTGAGTGGGCAGGTGCTCTATGGTGTTGGTGGCCTCTGATGTAGGGGAGACAAGCTGCCGATGTGGGGGGGGGCAAAGTGGGAAATTGCCCAGGGGCCCAGGCCATTTAAAGGGCCCTGGAGACCTGCTGCTGCAGTAGCGGTGGTTGGGAGCCCCAGGCCTTTTTAAATCGCCCGGGCGGACCACAGGGCTCCTAGGCACATACATGGCCAGCACCGAGTTTCCACTCTGTGGGGGGGGGGGGGCGCTCTGCCCTGGCCCCGCCCCCGCTCCACCCCTTCCCCCAAGGCCCTGCCCCTGCCCAGTTCCACCTGCTGCGCCCTCACTCCTCCCCCCCCCAGTGCCTCCAGATGCTGAGAAACAGCTGACCCATGGGAGACGTTGGGGGGGAGGGGGAGGCGCTGAGCAGCAGGGCCCATCAGCAGGCAGGAGGCGCTGGGGGGATGGGGAAGTTCTGGTTGTGGGGCTGCCAGTGGGGGTGCTCCAGCTCCCACCATTTTTTCCCCTGGGTGCTCCAGCCCCCGAGCACCCATGGAGTTGGCACCTAAAAACCGGTGGCGGCGAAGGCAGCCGGGCAGGCAGGTGGAAGCCCCGGCCGTGCCAGAAGAGTGCGCCCAGCGCACCAGCCAGTGCAAGCGCAGCACCACCGAAATGTCAGGCGGACCGCGCCCACGGCTTGTGCGAGTGTGCACCAGCCGCCACACGTGGTCCAGCTCCGCGCCAATCTGGTGACGTCCGGCCAGGCCAGCAGCGTGGGGCTCGGCTCCAGCCCGCCCTGCATGAATCAAAGCTCAGCCATCCCTTTCTAAGGGGCTCGTTGACTGTTCTGCCCTGTCGGCAGGCCTGGGGGAGATCACGCTCTGTGTTCCCTTCTGGCCTTCTACTCAGTGATTCCATGAGACGAGTGTCAATAGAAAAGGCCCTGTTAATTCCAAGGACGAAATGGGGGAGGGACCAAAAGGAAAAGCACAACATTGATAGGGAAAGAATGTGTACATTCACCCTTATGCGAGAATGCTGCAAAAGAATGGAAGTTAAAAAAAAATACAAAATTGTGTATTTCTGGCATTTGTTACTTCAGGGGAAATCTTTCAGTCCTGACTTAGGCAGAATGCCCATTGAAAATTGTCAAAACAAAATATTCTGATTTTGTTTTTTTACTTTTTTTGTTTTGTTTGCTTGCTTGACTTGAATTCACAAAATGCTTCAGTTGACCTAAAGCTGCATTTGGGGTGGGAGGGAGTGAGGGAGGGAGAGGTGGAAAAAAAGTTAAAATTTTTGGCCAGCTCTATTCATGAGCTTAAAGTTAAGCACCTGCTTAAGTATCTTGCTAAATCAGAGCCTAAATAGACAAGACAGAAGAAAGGTGGGAGATGCCTTAGACGTGCTTCCCCTTCCTCTTTGCCCAGGTCTTTTGCCCTTTAAGGTACATGGCAAGGTTCCTCATTTTACAGATGAGCAACTGAGGCACCAAGAGATGAAGTGATTTGCCCAGGGTCACTCATGGAATCTGTGGCAGAGCCAGGAACTGGAATCTCATTTCCTGGGTCTCAGTCCATGTATCTTAACTGCAAGACCCTCTTTCCTCCCTAGTTAAAAATTAATAACTCACTATGGCAATATACTGTCACTGTGTCTGCCCGTCACTTTGTCTTTTCCCCATTGCATCTAAGGGCAAACTGGAAGTCACGTTTGAGGATTCTTCTGCCTCTTGGACAATGTGACCATCTGAATTTTTTCTAGTATATATTTCATCTTCCACTACCTGTTGCTTGTGGTATTATTGCTTGGCTTATATGAAATTTCTCTTCATTAATTGGGACTGGCATCCGTCTAGTTTAAAAATCATAGAACTTATTCCTTCTCCCGGTTTCTGCAGAAACTCCCTAATTAGAATGGAACACTGCAGTTAAGGTACATGCTGCATTGGAAAGGTGACAATTAATGCTTTCTGTTGACTCTGCTTAGGGAATCTCGTAACCCACTTTTAAATGTAATTTAAAGGAGTTCTCTACTTATACCCTATGAGGCGATACCTAAGAAGGGCAAATATAGCACATTTGGTTTGCTCTCCTGGGAAATCACAGTCAAGCAAATTATTCTGTCCCCCTTAGGAATGCTACATTTCAGTTCAGACTTAAGGGAAATTTCCACTCTAGGGACTTACAAGAGAGTAAATAAGGTTGAAAAAGCACATGCAGCCAGTGGGGTCTCTTGCCAGGCTGCAGATTTTTTAATATTGACTCTTGCCCAAGAGCTGCTAAATTACTCCTCCAAAATAAATGCTGCTGAGCGGGGGTGTTTGCAGGTTTGCATGATTGCTATTTACTAACTATTGATGTTGAGCCTTAACTTGCATTTCCTGTGAGCCCTGTGCACCCGAAGGGCTATGCTGCTCAGAACCACAGCACTTCTAGTTATTGACGTTTTATTTCGGCTTTCTCAAGAAATCATTTGCAGTCTGGGTTCTGACAGCTAATTAAAAACAAAAGGCTCTGGTAGTACTGCCTTTCACCTAGGGCAGTGGTTCTCACACTAGGACCGCCGCTTGTTCAAGGAAAGCCCCTGGCAGGCTGGGCCGGTTTGTTTACCTGCCACGTCCGCAGGTTCGGCCGATCGCGGCTCCCACTGGCCGCAGTTCGCCGCTCCAGGCCAATGGGGGCTGCCGGAAGGGCGGCCAGCACATCCCCCGGCCTGCGCCACTTCCCACAGCCCTCATCGGCCTGGAGCGGCGAACCGTGGCCAGTGGGAGCCACGATCGGCCGAACCTGCGGACACGGCAGGTAAACAAACCAGCCCGGCCTGCCAGGGGCTTTCCTTGAACAAGTGGCGGCCCTAGTTTGAGGACCACTGACCTAGGTGTACTCGGTAGATCTCACTCGTCATAGGAAAGCCATGACTGGTTCAGAGATCTTGAAAATGATGTACAAATGGTGAAGCTAACTGATGAAACCCTAGGTAACTTCACATGTAGGTGTGTGTGTGTGTGTGTGTGTGTGCGCGCATGTGTGCAATCTGATTGGATATTATGTCCTTTGCTTAGAAGAAGACAATTCCTGCACATTATATCCAATGATAATTTTCAAGAAATGGTCTGGTAACGACTCCAGGTAGCTGAATGCTTTGCTGCGCCTGATAATTTTTTATTTTGACTTTTCTGTTGTCGATGGCTCTGACCCTTCCGTGCTTTCGGTAGAATGCACTTTGAGAAGAGAACCTATTTGTGTGAGTGCAGGAAGGAGCCATGCCCTAGTTTAGCACGGCCTTGTGAGCTCAGTGTTTCTCCACTAATAGAGGACAAGGAGACAAGTCCCGTTTGCCTCCTGTCACTGCAGAAGGTTTAAAAAGCATTTGTTGGGCTTGGCTGAAGTATCCTGCTCTTAGTAATGTGCATTGTAGCAACGGTGGTTAAACCAGATTGAAGCAGTAGGGGGACCTCTCAAGGCTGCAGTCAAGGAGAGAGGGGAGCCTGCTTTACTCAAGTCAAGTTGAGCAGGGGAGCTCTCCTGCTTTTAGCCTGGGCTGGGGATCTGCGCTTTCCCCTTACTTTAACCTTTAATCTGAGTTACGTGTTTGATCTTCCAGCCCTTACTCATGGGAGTAGTGCCACAGAGAGGGCTGAATGATTGGGCCTTAACGTGTCTGGAAAGGCTCTTTCAGGAGCAGTGGTGAACCTCTCCATCCATTGGTCAAGGTATTTTCAGAGCCCAGCCGAAGGTGGGTAAAGCATGTACCCAGGACCTGTTCGCCTAGCGTGTTTTGGCTGATGAAGAGCTCCCGTTCTGCTCTCTGTCACCCTCCCACAATCCAAGCAGCCTCAGTAGGGCTGCTTTTTCTTCACCAGTGCTTGGGAAATCAGGGGCGACCTTCCCTTTGAAATGCGGGCCTTGCTACAGTGATCCACACCTGTGTCCCCTCGAGGCGAGATGGCTGCTGTGCACTCCGCAAGCGGGTGACCCCTCCCTGTCTTTTGGGAACCTAAATTAGGGCAGAAGGCTACTTGCTCCATCAGACAGTGAATGCTCTGTGCTGATGCTCCAAGGTCTGCACCGGCTTCCAGTCAGATTCTAAGTGGAGTCTAAAATGTTGGTTTTGACCCATGAAGCTCTCCGTGGTTTGGGCCCAGGCTGTGAGAGAGAGAGAGAGAGAGAGAGAGAGAGAGAGCTGCTTCAGCGGACAGACCCCAAGTTTAAAAGAAAGGGGCCTACTGGCAGGCTCCCTGCCCTCTGAAAGTCTCACTTCCCCCTACTTTTTGCCAAACAAAGCCCAAGTCTGTTGAGCTTTGGGGTATGTTGCAAGGGACATCTGATTTCATGGGCCTTGCAGAAAGGGTTGAGTTGGTTGGTTGTAGGGTAGAAGATGAAGGCTGGTCCAGAGGTTAGGGCTCTTGTCTAGTGGGGACCTGGGGTCAAGTCCTTGCTTTGCCACAGACTTTGAGCAAGTTGCATAGTCTATGTGTGCCTCAGTTCCTCTTCTGTAAAATGGGGGTGGTAGCACTGCCCTGTCTCACAAGGATGTGGGAAGGATAAATGTATTCATGATTGTGAAGCGCTGAAATATTGTTGCAAAGGGTGCCAGATGTGTACCATACGTAACTAGCTTATTATTCGAAATGAGCTATCATTGGAGAACCTTTCTTCCAGAGTCATCCTCTGGGCTCCCGTCTTTTGTGTGGGGGAGAAATTATTTTTTATTTTTTAATATTGGTGATAGATGCTTTTAATAAATCTAAATACATAAATCCCACTTCACTTCAGTTCTCAACATCTTTTCCGATTTACATGGTGTCGGAGGTGCCCAGGATTCTTTGTCACTCCTTCTGGTTCACGGCACAGGTTACAGGCATGCACATAGTTTGGGGAGGGCCATGGGGGAGCATTACTCCCCCAAACTGCAAGTCTCAGGAAGGTGCAGAATTTGCCCCCCCACACACAGCCCCATTGGGCAGTATGTAGAATTGTCTCCCCAAATATAGAAGTCAATCTATCCCTATGATTATAGGCCCTGGAGTTCAAGTCCTCTTCTCTTCAGTTTTCTCTTGGCAGAGTCTTTCCATTGTATCCTCTGTCTTCCATTGTAGTCCCTTTCCTTTGCCGGTCATTCTTCTCCCATTCTTATCACATGTCTAGCCCTCCTCAAATGTGCATTCTCCAGCCAATCCATCAGCGAGAGTCCCAGGTTCATCTTCCCCCTAATTTTTCCATGCACATTCTGTCTGCCTTCTCTTACCTTACCTTACCTGCCTCAGTATATCGTTGGCTAAATCTAAATACATAAACCCACACTGAATTCTTCTGTCGGGATTGCGCACGGTAGCCCAGGACAAATTGGATCCACCAGCAGTTAAAAACTAATCAGTGCCGCCCTATTGACTCTTGCCAACTCTTGTTACATCAGGCTGCGAGCAGCCCCTGAACAATTCCTAGTCTCAAAATAAGGATGGCCAATAAGGAAGCAAAAACATTTTTTACATTAATTTGATATAAAATAGGCAGTTAGAAAGACAATAAAGGCAGGTAGGGTCCAGTGAGTGGGTAGAGCACTGGACTGGGAATCCAAAAACCTATATTATATACCCATCTCTTTCACTGACTAGTTGTGTGACCTTTTGAAAGTCATTCAAGCTCTTTGTGCCTCTGTTTTCCTTTCCACCCTTTGTCTTGCCTATGTAGTAGGGATGCCAACCCTCCAGGATTGGCCTGGAGTCTCTAGGAATTAAAGATGAATATTTCATTAAAAATGATGTCATGTGGTGAAATCTCCAGGAATACGTCCAACCAAAATTGGCAACCCTACTATGTAGCTGTTTGCTTGTCAAGACATGGGCTCTTTCTCTTTGAGTTTGTGCAGTGCCGAGCACAGTGGGGCCTTGACCTCAGTTGTGGCTGCTAGTCGCTACCTCTAATAGAAGTAACTAATAATAGAAAGCAACAGCAATCATAAGTACCATTAGTTTATCATTTGTACTGGGGAAATGTTTTTGCATCACTATGTGAATTAAAATGAAGTTCTGGGACACCTGTGCTGACCTCTCTCATTTATTGGCAGTGCATGAAAACGTGTGGGGAAGGGTCCCGGTACCGGAAAGTTGTGTGCGTGAATCAGAATAACCAGGAGGAGGACAGCGTGAATTGTGATGTCAGCAAGCGCCCCCCTGATAGGGAAAGCTGCAGTTTACCGCCTTGCGAGTACATTTGGATTACGGGGGAATGGTCCGAGGTGAGCACCATAGGGACTCTACCGCAGCGCTCTGCGGCGACTGTCGTTCTGCTGATTGGACTGTGAGCCTCAACATCATTAGTCTGATCAGGTCTGAATGTACCCTCTGAACAGCAAGAGCCAAACCCTTAGCTGGAGCAAATCAATGGAGTTCCTTTGACTTGGATGGACCGATGCTGATTTGCACCAAGCTGAGGATGTGATCAAAAAACTCAAGTCTTTCCATACAGAAGCACCATCCCCTTGCCCCCTCCCCCCAAGAAAAGAAAAGGGTTGATGTGCTGGAGCAGTAATTAGTGCTTGCAGCATGGTGCTGGATACTTTTAATTATTAGTTTTCTTTCTGTGTGGTTTCTCTGTGGGAGAGAGGAACAAAAGAAAGGATATTAAAAAGTAAAGATCAGTTTCCAATACAGTCTTGTCCACCTACCGTACAGTGTATACTAAATATGTTTTTATTCCCTTGGTACAAATAACATAAGTGAACACAGTCCAACCACGGCCTCCTGTTTGCACAATTCCACTAGAAATGGATTCTTAGCTGGTGGGAATCTCTATAACTCCATTGAGTTCAGTGGAGCTACACCGATTTCATCAGCCTAGAATCTGGCCTTCGAAGATCAGCTTAATTACCAGATTCTTCTCTTAATCTTGCATATCGTAGCATTTGAGGGCCCAATCCTGCTCGCTTTCCTGACCCCAGCAGTCTCACTGGCACTCAAAGGGCTACTCATATGAGTAAAACGAGCAGGATTTGTCACCTAAAATGTGCAGGAGGCAGCATGCCAAGGAAAATTGTCTACTTCCCTTTGGAGCCAGAGCTTCACCGCAGAAGGAAACAGACTAATCGCAGATTGTTTCTTTCTGCGTCAAGTGAAGGAGTACTTTCCACTTAAAAGAGCAACAGAGGAAACTGACAAGGCTGCTGCTGACACAGCAGAGATGAGAGAGAGGGGCAAAGAAAGACTAAAAGGTGGGGTGGGGAGGAGCCCAAGAAAATACAGGGGAGAGAAATACAGAGAGAGAGAGAGATTTTTGGGAGGACCAGCCCATGACCCAGCATTCCTCAGGTGCCATGTGGTTTTTCTGGAAAAATGTTCCTTCAAATATGAGAGAATCTACCAAAATATCTGCTTCGGTAGCCTACTGTGGGTCCAATCCTGCAAACACTTATGCACATGCTTACATTTAGCCATTGCCGTGGGGCTACTCACATGCGTAAAGTTGCATGTGTGCATGTTTGCAGAATCGGGGCCTATGCTCTCGCACAGATCAACAATGTGTTCACCCCAGCTGCTGGTTAATTCCTAGGCTATAAAGGGGAAGCTACTTTTTTTTTTTTTTAATTGCAGACAAAACATCGTCCCTCCTCCTGTAGCCTCCTAGCATATCTTCGTTCCAGTGGTACAGGGCACGCGTTTACCCCCCGCCTTTTCTGAAAATCCTGTAGAACAACAAAGATGCACAGCAGTGTTTTACTGATCACAGAGGACCACATGCTGCTGCCCTTACTCGTGAAGAGAAATGCCGCATGGCACAAGGAGTCCCACCGACATCAGTGGACTCATACACGCAGATTGATAGCAGCTGAGGATCTGTCCCAATGATACTACTTGTGAACTGAGCTACCATTCAGAGGGAGTAAGGGGTGAAGGGGCAGACTGTGACCCACATCTAAATTTAGCACTTGGTTTTGTAGGTTGCGAATGGCCACTACAATAATCAGCAGCCACTTAAGTACTGTACTTTAAGGCATACCGGTCATTTATTGATCATTCTGAGCACAAGCATATAGAATCCCTCCTCCATAACTGGCATAAGAATACAAACTAGCCTTTCTTTTTCCCTGTTTGTCAAAGAGACACTACAAGCGCCCATGCGCAATGTTAACCAAACTCCTTCATTTTTCCCAGTGCTCTGTGACCTGCGGCAAGGGCTATAAGCAAAGGTTGGTCTCGTGCAGTGAAATTTACACCGAGAAGGACCATTACGAGTACGGTTATCAGAATATAGACAACTGTCCTGGCACCCAGCCACCAAATGTCCGCACATGCTACCTCGGGGAATGTCCAGTTTTGGCAACATGGCGAGTTGGCAACTGGGGAAGTGTAAGTTTAATGTTGTGTTGTGGTGCCTGGGAGAGAGGCAGTATTAACAAGGGGCAAGAAAGGTTGAAGTTGAGCTGGTGGGTCAAAACATTGGCCCAAAATTGATGCATTGGGTAACACACATTCAGGCAATGGTAGCCTTAGCCTTTGAGACTGTTCCCAAGGGTCCCACACCCAGCAGTCAAACAGCTGACACTCCAATGGTCACAGCACTGTTGCTGAAGCCAGGTGACTGATAACTCCAGTCACAGAACCATCAATGCTTCTCTGATCCTTATGGCCCTTCCTTTCTGCTCTCCCCTTCTGTTTTAGCAAGATTGCATGACACAGATCTCTTCCTCCCAGCTCCCCTCCGTGCTCGGCTTGTCTTACTCATGCCTTCCCAGGTAGCTTGTACATCCCAGCAGCCTTTGCACAGATGGGCAAAAAAGAGGAAGTGATTTTTTTGCCTGGGATCTAGAAAAAGCGATGGTTGGCCATGTGTTTTGGAATGAAATTCACTCACATGGATGTTCAAGGCTTAATATGTGAATAATTGATATGCCAAAATTTGGACAAATTTTGAGCATCAACACACAAAGAATTACACTTTCCTTCCCCCCCTTACTTCAAGTGCTGTGACAGAGCAGTGAAAAGAAACTAGCCTTTCAGTGTAACATTATTATAGTGCCAAACCTTTTCTGGATCCTAAACCACCAGCTCAGATTTTAGTGAAAAGATGACAGTTCACTTTTTTGAAGACTTTTGCTATTCTTTGAAACGTTGTTTCCCCAGTGGCTTTGATTCATTAACACATCTCGGGCATTTAAGGATATGTATCAAATCTTTATGAGGTTATGAGGATTGAGTCAAGCAAAACAGTGTGAAATTTGTCTGAGTTAATAGCACTTCTTTTGGGAGTTGCACACACTTCAGAAAGTAAAAATTTGGCTGTTGGTTTGCCCTGTTGTCCTTACCAAACATTGTAAACCACCATGGCTTTGTCAGCCTTTGATTTTCAAAATAATATAGTGTGGAAATAATTCTCAGCTTTGTTCAAATCCTGGGCCCTGTTCTGCTCCCATAGAAATGTTATGGTTCAGGGACTGATGCAGAGTGATCACTGTGACTCAGGGACAGGCATAAATGGATAATTTATGATTGGCTTTAACATGTGAAGAATGTCTTGGCCTTCTTACTGTGCACTAGATAGGAATAAATTTTCAACAGGAAATAGTGATTCTGGCTGCCCATCCTGAGACACCATAAATGGGCCTGATTTTTAGAACTTAATGGGAGCGCTGGTCCTTTTAAGGTGTCTCCGGTTGGGCACCCATACATGGAGAGCATCCAAAATCACTCTTCGCTTTTGAAAATTCAGGCCTAGAGCTGCACAAAATGGAATGGCTTCCGTTTGCAGGATCTGGTGTAAACACTTCCTTTGGTTTCAGTCCTTACCCCTGAGATTCCTTTTGAGTTTGGGTTGCAAAGAGAGCCCAGGTGTAGCCACCATTTCATCTGATCTCTTGCATGGTTTGGATATGAAATCATAAATGAACCCATGTTTGTTCAAAGGGGCCTTTCTGTGACCCGGAGCTGAGCTTCACATTCGTAAGCAGAGACTTGCTTGGATTCTGACTCCCTAATGAATGTTTCTCTGTCGTGCATCCCTGCTGGTGTGAAACAATGTCAATCCACTGGATTGGGCAAGTGGAATGAGCAACCACTGGGACTCTTTGCTTGAGCATATGGTTCACTTGAACCATTTCTGCCCCAATCCAGCAAAGCACTTTAAGGCTGGTGAGTAGTCCTACTGAAAACTGTGGGACTCTTTGTATGTCTATAGTTCAACGTGTGCTCACATGCTATGCTGGTTTGGGGCCTTGGCAATCTGATCTTGACCAACCGTCTGTGTTTTACCGGCCTAGCACCATAAGCATCAGTAATGGCACAGTACTTATAGTGCTTTATTTTATAGTGCTCGGTGACTTGTGGCATTGGAGTGATGCACCGGTCAGTGCAATGCTTGACCAATGATGACCAGGCGAGCGCTTTGTGCCATGCTGATTTAAAACCCGAAGAGAGGAGGACATGTCACAACATCTATGATTGTAAGTCTACGGATTGGTGCTTTTCACTTACAGTGGAGCCAGAGAGGCACCGAGCGCCTGCAGCTCCCATTGACTTCCGTGAGGGCCGCAGTCCTCGGCACTTCCCGCATCAGGCCCTTGATTCAGCAAAGCGCTGAACATGTGTATGATTTCACTGGAACCACTCCCATGCTTAAAGTTAAGCATATGTTTAGATGCTTCACAGGCTCAGGGTCTAAGCGCTCCCAGAAGGAATGGTGATCTACAGTGACAACTTGACTACAACTATTTCAGTGTCATTTCAGGTGAATTACCAAGCAGCTGCCAAGATGTTAAAAGACTCAAAGGTGTCATTGAAGATGGTGAATATTACCTGAAAGTGAAAGGAAGGATATTAAAGGTGTGTTTCGGCAATCTATTCTGCATTTCTTGAAGCTGCAAGATTATCTTGTGTGTACTCCTCACTTCCACCATTGCATTTCCCACCATGCTTTTTACAGTCAGTGTCTGACAAAATTATGATCTCTCTCACTCTCAGATATATTGTGCTGGGATGCAGACTGGCAGCCCAGAGGAGTATGTGACTCTTGTCAGTGGGTATGCGGAGAATTTCTCTGAAGTGTACGGCTACAGGTAAGCAATCTCTTGGTTCTGAGCTTCATGCCGCTTTGTTTTTCGTGGCAATATTTTCCTGTCATGAGTAGAAAGGGTTTTCTTTTGATTCAGATTACATAACCCGACTGAATGTCCGTATAACGGGAGCAGACGAGAAGACTGCCAGTGTAGGAAAGATTACACAGCAGCTGGGTTTTCTGCCTTCAGCAAAGTCAGGCTGGACCTGAACACAATGCAGATAATAAGTGAGTAAAAAACAGGGTCTCTCTTAACCAAATGGAGCTGTAAGGACAGACAAAGAGAGGGAATTCAGTGTGCCATGTTCTTGGGCTGTCTTGTGAAAGACCTTCTTTCATTTTATACCCGATCACCTCAAATCATTCAACTGTAGAGCTCATCAGGTCTTTCCCCTGAAAAGCAGTTTAGGTGCACTAGGAATGATTAAACTATATCACCTTAAGACAGGAAAGAAAAAACACAGAATAATGACTGTTTTCTCATTCCTTTGAATTATCTGTTACCTTGCTGTGAACTCAGCCTAGTTTATGCGTTGATTTGTTGATATTTTTATATTAAATTGGAATCGAATTGCAAATATAACCCTGGAGAACCTGGCCCTGCGTCTCTCTCTCACTCACACATGCCATTAGCTGCAATTGCAGGATAGGGTCCTGGGGATTCAGAGATGCTCATCCCTGCATGGAGCACCCCAGTATATAACTCCCAGTAGTGCAGTTGGAACTGAACTCTGCACTCTTTAAGGGCCTGAGCCAATAGCCATTAAAGTCAATAGGAGGATTTCCCTTGACTTCTGTAGGCAATGAACCAACCCTAGGGAACCAATCTTACTCCTGTTGAAGGCGATGGGAGCTGTGCTATTGATTTCAGTGGGAGGAGATGGGACATATAAATCCTATGTCTGCCATGCCCATGGATGCTGGGGGTGCATGTCTGATGGCCCACTGAGATTGACTCCACACACCTACATCTAAGGGTGGAATTTGGCTGGGTATCAGTTTTCAGTAAATATTTTAAAAATACAACAGTATTTTTAATAAATAAATAATAATAAATAATAATAAATACAATAGTATTAGTACTGGCATTAGGGGAGCAAAGATTGCAGATTTTTAAAATGGACGGATAAACCAATCTCACGTGATTGCTATCACTTCCTTTGCAAATTGCTAGGCACCCTGGCAATATCCCCGCCATGTGAGCTATAGAATCTAGGAGGTTCCAATTTTCAAAAGAGCCTAAGGGGATGAGACACCCCAGTCCCATCGAAATACAAAAGGAAATGGCCATTTAATCTCCATAGACTCCTCTGAAAATCCCAGTCTGATTTGTTGTACGTTATTTTAAATCAATCAGCTGGAATTTTTCACTAAGCCCTTCTAACTTTGAAATAACAGTTTTGTTCTGTTCCACTGCCATGTTTTGTTTAAGGGAAAATATACATTTTGGATATTCATATGTTTTGTGTTACTGGTGGGTTCAGATTACTGGGAAATTTTCTGCTGTGAGAATATAACCAAAACCATTATGTCCATGTTAGTTGTTTTTTCTACACAATCAAATTCATCAAGGTATTTGAAGACATGCACAACTTTCAATATGTGAGGAACCCCATTCGGTTCAGTGCGTTACTCGTGTGCAGAATGTTACACGTGTTCTTAAGCATCCTGCTGAACTGGGGTTTTACTGCTGCAACGCCAAGAGAAAAGATCTTGCTGAACTCACTAGAAAAATGTATAAAAGCAAATTGCCCAGATGTACTGATTAGCAAATAACGTGTTCAAATTTCTCTCTCCCCATCTGCCCTCTCTGTGCTGCTCACCAAATAATTTTCTCAGCAACTGATTTACAGTTTGCACGGACACATGATGGTCGACCTGTTCCTTATGCCACTGCGGGGGACTGCTACAGTGCGGCCAAATGCCCACAGGTATTTGACAATAACATTTCTTAGGGACTGGCTCCATTTATTATGTTCAGACTTTATATTAATTACTCTTGATCACATCAGCCCAGCTCCAACAACTGTCACATTCTCATCTCAGCAGTCTGAAACTTTCTTTTGTCTGTACAAAGTGTACTTTCTGTTCCACAAACAGCCATTGGATTATTGGGAGACAACCAGCGGGGTTCAAAAAGAAACATTCCATAAAGCCAGGCCTGATCCAATAGCCCAGCACAGGGAGAGAGAATTGACAATAAAGGGGAAACGAGTAAAAAAAAAAAAAAAAAAAAAGATTGGGGAGGTTTTGCCTGATTCAGTTTGCACTGGTGGGATTTATCAATCTTGGATACTTACCTGGCCCCTGACAGTAGTATCTATGCATCTTGCTTTCTTTAATGCATTTATCCTCACAGCACCCTTGTGAGATAGGGCAGTACTATTACCCCCACTTTTCAGATGGGGCACAAAGAGACTAAGTGACTTGCCCAGGAAGTCTGTGGCAAACAAGGGAATTGAACCTGGATCTCCCAAATCCCTGGCTAGCACCTTAAGCTCTGAACCATTCTTCTGCTAGGTTGAGCTATTAGATCAGTGGTTGTCAACCTTTTTCATTTGCGGACCCGTAATAAATTTTGGATGGAGGTGCGGACCCCTTTGGAAATCTTAGCCATAGTCTACAGACCCCCAGGGGTGCACAGACCACAGGTTGAAAATCTCTGTTCTCTGTAACAACAACCTTTTGCAGACCTCTTAGACATAGTCTGTCGACCCCCAGGGTTGAAAACCACTGTATGAGACAGTCAGAGATGTGTGATGTAGCGGAATTGCAGGGGTGGGTCTGGGGTGGAGTAGCAGATCTGTGAATCATCAGCATAACAATGATGCTTCATGCTGTTAGAGTGGCTGAGGGCACACAGGCTGACTGTACAAAGAAAAAAGGGGAGAGCCAAGCAGGGAACCTCAAGGGACTTTTGCATCGGTGAGGGAGATGCACTAAAGGAGTGGGTGGAGACAAGGATGGAGATCAAGATAGTACAGTCACAGAGTGCTAAGGCGCAGAGAAAGAGGACAACTTTACTAGCCAGGCCAAGAAGAATGCAACCAAAGAGGGAGTGTGACTGGAAAGGGGACAGAGCCAAACAGTAGGAGGTCAAGGAGAAGGAAGTCAAGTGAGCAGGAACAGGGATCATGCACTTGAGAAGCCAAGAGGCAAAATGGAGGATGGAGATGGGGTTGTCATGAGGCTTGCAGGAAGGTTTTCGGAGGATGGAGGGAATGTGGCGTATCTGAAGGCTAAGGGGAGAGTGGTTAAAGAGCACGGAGAGCGGATGGTAGAGGAAGCTTGACAGTTGGAAGGGAATGGGGCATTTAGGAGAGAGGAGCAAGAGAGACATCTCAAGTTGGAGATCAGGTTGAAGGAGACCGTGTTGGGAAAGGTGTGTGAAGAGAAAGATTGAGGCAAGTGAAAGGCTGTGGAGAGAGTCCTCCTCAGATAACACACATGTTCCCACAGAAAATGCAAACAAGAGGAAGCTGAGAGTCAGAAGCAGAAGGGGGCCAGCTGGGGCTGTGGGCACAGGTGCAGCCAGTGAGCAGTAGAGCAGTTTGGCAAGGAAGATGGTGGCGCTGAAGGCAGAATCAATCAGTCTACTGAAGTCTGTGTGATCTCCTGATCTCCGTGGCAGGGGAGCGGTGCGCTGGTGTTGGGGCACACACAGCAGAGGGAGAGGATGGCGAAGGGGCCAAGTGTGGAGATGTTTTGCAGCCTGCAGAGGAAAGAGAGGGAAGGACAGGCCCAGTGAGCTGGAGAAGTTTGGTTGTGACCAATATGCACATTTGGAAATGCTCTAGCATGCAGGGGGTGCTGGAACGGGGGGTCAGGGGGTCATGGCTCTCCCACTTTTTACCTATCGACGGGAAGGGGAGGGTGGAGAGGAGCAAGTGGGGGGCAAGATCTTAGGGATAAGGGGTGGTGCAAGGATGGGGGAAGGGTCGGGGTGGGGCGGGACCTCAGGAGGGCAAGAGCAATGCGAAGGCGGAGCTTCCGTTTGGGCACTGGTAGACCCCCCCATACTTTTAGGGACCTTCTGCCACTCCTGCTAGCGTGTAGTAGCTTCACCCTGACGTATGGAGTGCTATACTGAAATACAATGCGTCAGGAGAAGGCCTTATTTAGCCTTCTAGGTGTCATCTGCTTCCAGCACAACCAGCGTATAACACTGTTGAATTCTGGAGTAAGAATAACGAGTGATCGGTTCTGAGAGTAAGAACTTGTTTCTCAACCTTCGTCATAGTGGGAGGGTCAGGGAGCGAGGGTTAGTGAATAAGGAGTCCAGGAAGTTGACGGAAGAAGAGAGGTCTCTCCATTTCCTTGCCTTCCAAGCTGATGTCTTTCTGTACAGCACCATGTCTCAGGGATTGACTTGTTACTTCAGGAACATTCATGAATGTTGATTTCTCTCCTCCTAAGTAGATATTTGGCATTTAATGTACTCGCTACCTCGGGAAATTCACATTCCCGAGGTAGCGAGTACATTGAGCACAGCTAGCCGCGATCTGCCTTTTCCTAGCAGAGCAGCCATCTTGGACACCAGGTCAGGCTGAGATAACAGCCAGCAGATTCATGGACTTTGTGTTAGGTGGAAAGGGGTATTTCAAAGCGCAAAGTCAAGTGGGTGTTTGCTAATGGGAGTTATGCATAGGCATCAAGTGTAGACTTACCCCTTCATTTTTTGAGCATTTTTTGCTTCTGGAAATAAAAGGGGAGTTAACTTAAGGACATATCTAAAAACCACACAAAACAGAGTTTTGATTTTGATTTAAGTTGGGATGGGGGAGAAGATAGAACAAAATAAGGACATGGATGCCCTCTGCAGGTGAAAAGGGAGAAAAAAAAGCTCTGAAGTGAGGCTGAGTTGGATGCCGTTCTGTTCCATATTCCAGGAGCTGACGAAGCAGCTTGCCATGGGAAGGCCAAGAATGCCCTCAGCTGGCCAGTGGTGGGAAAGCAGCCCTCTCCTTTGAAGCCCCAAATGAAAAGAAATTCTTAATCTGAGTCATGCTGTGATTTGTACAATATGTGCTAATCACTCTCAGGGCTTGGAAAAATTGAAAACATTGCCGGCGAGATCTTGTTAGAAAAATGACACCGTGGCATGTTGTTACAGAAGCGTGCTTGCAACATGAAGAATAACATAATTTAAATATGGCTCAGGGGTTATGTGGGGTCTCAGGTCCCTTGTGCATCCCTCTCAGAGCGCTTTTCGATTGACCCATTTCAGAAGGTATGTCTTTGTGATAATTGATGTGTTTTTATGTTTTTAGGGTCGCTTTAGCATTGATCTTTACGGAACAGGCCTTTCACTAACAGAAACAGCAAAATGGATCTCGCAAGGGAATTACGCGGTGTCGGAAATTCAAAAATCCCCAGTAAGAGAATGAGCGTATTAATTCTGAATCTGGTTATACCTACTAATGGGAGGTACCTAATTACTGTGTGCCGCATTATCTTGCATAGAATCGTTCTTCTAACAGCATATCATAATGAAATCTAATGTAGGCATTAGATATGTGAAGCATAGCCCATAACTTTGTGTGTGTGTGTTGGAGGAGGACAGGTGTAGTAAACTTAACTTGATTTGAATTATTGCAATTAATTAATGGGTCTGTTTAACCGTGAAGCTAAAATCACTGAACATTGTGGTGCAGACGCATCTTTAGTTAGCAGGATGGACCACATTCTGTGACCCTGCCTCAGGAAGAGTTCTTGCTGGGAGCTTTGCCTGAGTAAGGGCTGCAAAATTTGACCTCATCAGCCTTTTCTATCTATAATGTCTAATTTCATGACCAAGAGCAATCCATAAAACCAATAATGGGGGTGTGGCCATTATTATTTGCTTGCAGTAGCTTTTAGAGGCTCCAGCCAGGAATCAGGATCCCATTTCACTAGGCACTGTACACAAATATAATGAAGAAGACAGTCCCTGCCCCCAAACAGCTTAACTCTTTTGTCTGCTAGAGCAGTTAATCTTAAAGACTCACTTAGTCAATGTTTGTCCATCTGTGTGAGTAGATATTAGGGTTAGATGCTGGCTTATCCGGTAAGTATTAGATGCTGGTTGTGACAGACATGGCAATTTCCTGCAATATGCTTGGAAAACCTTACTGAATTAAGTTTAAGTATCTTTGGAGTCCAATATATTAAATTCTGAGATTCTGCATTTTTGTGGGCTGGGGTGATCAAGGGGCTATATAGAACAATGCGGCAGACAAGAATGATCTTTTGGGACAATATGCATTACGTGGAATTCCTGGGGAATCTCTGGGAGGAGATGAATACAGATGCCATCTGCTGGTTAGCCAAAACACAACCTTTTGAAGCCAGGCCTGGAGGAAGGGATTGTTGTCTGCTCATTACCTGTTTCCAAATGTTGGTGATCAAAGGCCGAAGCTGAAAAAAGAAACAGGCTGATCTGCGCTGTTGGTGTGTTGTTCTGAGCTGAGGCTGTTATGAACTTGTAACCACAAAAAAACCCATTGGGGAGGTTTGAGGGACTAACTCCGATCAGAGCCCTTGTTAGAGTTGGAGAGTGATCTCTGGTCAGCTTATTAGCATGTGCGTATGCAGGGAACTGTGCTGTCTGGAAAAACCCCAGTCAGGAGGGGGAGAGAGGGGTCTCCACCCAAGAGAGGTGATGGCCAAAGAGCCTGGAGCCTAAAGTAGGTGCCCATGGGGGACCACAGAGGTGGAAATACAGGTGCAGTTGCCCTGAAGTGTGATGAAGGAAAGAGGAGAAAGGCAGAAGGGGTGGCAGACAGTTGGAGAAGAGGGTGTCAGGGTATGAGGTGAGAAGAGAGGGGGGGGAAAAGTGAGAAAAGATAAAGACTGAAGCTAGCAGAGAGGAAGAGAAGAACCAAGCAAGAGAGTCATTCTTGGGCTGTAATGTCTTCAGGCTGCGTCCTCTTAGAGGTCATGGCTAAGGTTTTCAGAGGAGCCTCAGCGGGTTTCAAGGGGAACTGGACATCTGACTCCCATAGGCGTCTTTCAAACTTCCAGCCAGCACCCTGAATAAGAACGTGAGGACCAGCTCAGGCAAGGGGGTGTGTTCTGCCTTCTGCTCACGGCAGATTGCCGCTTTATACTTGGGGCTTCATCCAGCCAGGTGCTGAGCGGTCCAGCAAAGCATTTCAGGATGAGAGCAATCTCATTGAAATCAAAGTTATGTGCCTGGCAGGATCTGGGCCACAGTGCTCAACATCTCATTGGATGGAGCCCTTCATGGCTTGCACAGACACGGTGTGAATTGCTTGCAGCATGTGGTCAATGGGAGGTGAGGGGACAGCAGCATTCCAATGCAAGACTGTCCCTCATCCATGTGGATATTCACCTCTCACATCCACCCTTCTAGATATTGATCATGTTTTGAACTCTGAGAATCAATGCTAACTTTTGGAAGTGATTTTGTTCTTTATGTCCAGAGTCTGGTATTATCCAGACATCAGTGCCTCAGAGAGCGCCCATCTACAACCCATGTCACCATAAGCATTTCACATTTATACCTTGCATTACTTTCCTGCTCTATGGCTTGGTTATTATTTTACTGTTGCTCCGTGGCCCAAGCGGCTAGCCAGTTATCGAGGTTTTGCAGGATTGCTTCCGTTAGGAGAGATGGAAGATACAAGTCAGGTATATTCTTTGCTGCAATACTATTTATTTACAAAGTATGTGCACAACCTCCTGTTTCCCTGAACACAGTAAGAACAAACAACAGCAGGCAGTTACCTTGCTTCCAAGCTTGCCTCTCCAGGCAGTCATGTGTCCCAAGGAACTCTCTCTCTGCTCTCTTTATCAGGGTCATGCTCACCACTGCTTTTCTCACAGTCTGTTCACTTCACATGCACATACGTGGCATGTCAAACAAGCCCTTGGCCCTGTGTTTGCAATCAGTCCCAAAGAAACCCTTCTTATTTCCCTCAGTTAGTTCTTGCTCAGACTTGTCGTGCACCCCAATGCCTTGGGCAGTGGCTTCTACTGTTTTAGCTCTCACTATATAAAAGGAGATTAATTGCTTCTTCCAGTTGCCATTTAACCAGGTCTCATGATTAAAGCTCTGCCTGATGGCAGCCATTCCCACCATCCAGTATAACATCATTTATTATTTGTATTGTGATCGTGCCTAGAAGCCATGCTTATGGCCCAGGACCATATTGTGTGAGGTGCCGTCCAAACTCAGATGCTTTTTGATAAGGATAATGCCACTGGTGTCTGAGCTGGTGCTTTCTTCTGGTGTTAGTCAGTCTGGACTCTCATAACAATGACTTGTTTCTTTCTCAACCTTTTTATCTCACTTTGCTAAAGATTATATTTTGGTGGGATGCGGGAGAGGGTTTGGATTCGGCAGTCAGTTTTGTGCCTGATTATGGACTAGGGTCAGAGCCCATCAATAGGGGTGGTGAGGCCCTGTACTGCCCCAGGGCTAGTACCAGGTGGAAGAATACCTCCCTGAACTCCCCCAGCACAAGGGGCACTTGCAGCCACTACCATGCCCCCCCTTCCTGTGCACCAGTCCCTCTCCGCTGACCAGTGCATGGAGTGTGGTGGGGAAACAGGCGTAGCTTTTCCTCTTCTCTGCCCCTTCTGGTTCCTCTGAGGGCACTGAGCGCTCCTAGACTAATGGGAACAAAGCAATCTCTGCTCTCACCTTAGTGCAGGGGAGTCCAGCCATGGCCCTGTCCTCTTCTCCTGCATCCCTTTGCCTCTCTCTCCTCTCTTTCCTTGCAAGGTTAGCAAATCTGTCTGGTCCTTTGGGGGGCAGCTCAGTGCTAGGGGAAGCGCCTTGTGCTGTACCCCACTCTGCACCCCTGTCGGGGCCCAGTAGAATCCAGCCTTAGATTGGTGTTTGTCAGTTTCAGGGTTCTCTGTTTCCCTTGCGACTAGAGAACATCACTGGTACCTAATACTGGAGAGGAACAGCTGCTTCTGCTCCACTTTAGCTGCCAGGGCGCTCAGGATGCAAAGCCCTGGGTCCGAGTCATGGCCAGGACAGATCTATTCAGCTCCCCTTCAGGAAGGAGAAGCTTCAGCAGCAAACCTCCAGCAGTCGAGTTAGGTGCAGGGAGACGCAAATGAGGCAATTAGAGTTGGAAGAATTAAAAAAGACCCTGAGGCACATGGCTTAGTTTGATTACCCTTTTGGCAATCTGCCTGGCATACTTCTTGGGGTGTAAGTGCCAGAGCAAACCAAAGAAGAGAAGAAATATCAATCAGAGATGAGAGCGGTCTGCTACAATCACAGATCAATTGCACCAAGCGCAGGAGAGAGTTCATACACTGCAGTTTACAAATAAGTGCTCTGTGCAGGCTTGCACTGCACTTAAGTCCAATTTTCAGGTAATTTAATTCCCCTCCGAAGAGTGTCTGTCTGTGGAAATGACCAACGGGGGGATGGGGGGGAAGCATGCTCTGTAGACAATAGGCGGCGGAGAGCACCAGATTAAAATCTCAGTTACTCTGGTGTCAGTCCATTGAATCTGATGGGGTTACACTGGTTTAACTGAGATCAGATGCAGGCCTAACGTCTTCTCATTCTTATCTGTCTTTCATCATCTATCAGTGGTCTACAGCAGGGATAGTCAATATGTGGACTGCGGGTCAAATCTGGACTGCCAGACACTTGTGAATGGACCCAGAAATCTTTTTTTATTTACTTGAGGTGGTGGGTGGTTATTGGTGGGGTTATTTGTTTTTTTTTCTTATTTTCCTCTGAAGTCTGGATCTTGACCAAGAAATTTGGACCTTGACAAGGGATAGTTGTCTGCCCCTGGTCTACAGCATAGAAAGGCTGGCGAACGATGTACGAATCTGGGAGAATAGCAGCCAGATCTAGTGAACTCCATGTTCCCACAGCATCACTTTTTGTCACACCTGGGGCTGCTGAGCCACACCAGGCTTTTTCCCCACAAATAAACACTTGGATGTAGTGTCGGCAAATATCTTTCTTTGCCTTTCACATGCTCGGTAACGGTTGAGGTGCAGTTTCTTTCCAGCTGTCTTGTTTCTCCTGTCTAATCTGTGATCCTGTCCAAGGGGAGGAGATGAGTAATTCACTCATGAGAAAGTTCTCTCTGTTGTGGGCAAGTTAGAGAAAGCTCAGGCCTAGAGGACTTTCCAGCAAATGGCCTCTTCCTTGGATGTCATTTCTTTTGGCAGTTCACAAGCACTCTACTTTCTCTGCATTCAAATGGGCCAGCATCTGACCTATTAGCCATAAATGTAATTACATTTGCATCAAAGGAAAAAATACTTGTTAATTTATACATCGTTATAGATTTTGGGGAGGAATTTTTTCCCTTCCAATAAACTTTTTCAGTTTTATTATTCAAACACTCACAAACTCGGGTATCTGGAAATGGCGGCATTTGATTTTCTCTGGTGTGACATGGTTTTGAGACATCATTTCTGATTTTTCCCACAGGATGGTACCAAAGTAATAGGGAAATGTGGTGGTTACTGTGGAAAGTGCACTCCATCATCTGGAACAGGCCTCGAGGTTCAAGTGTTATAGCAATGGTAGGTTCCTCTTGTTTTTGGTGCTAAGGGAAATCGTTCCAGGAATGTATTGCTAAAGAAAAACACTCCTGAGTCCTATTGTCAAACCAGATTTAGGCACTTAGAATTCTGTCAGCTTGGGACTTAGGTATTTTTTAAAATGTTACCCTGAGTGCCTAAGTCTCTTTTGAAAATGAAACTTGGGCTTTGGGCTTCTAAGTCACTCAAGTGCTTTTGAAAATGTTACCCAGTATTTAAACTCTACTGGTATTAAAATTTTACTTGTATATAATTCCTTTAGTTCCAAAGGGATTATCAAACAACCACATAAATTCATATGGCTTCACAGATACTCAGCCACCATTGGGATGGAGAGGACTGCCAGCTGGCACATAGAACACTAGGCAGGGAATTGCTTTATGTCCTAGACACCAGGACAAACCACTCCACTTGAAGAAAATACCAGAGATCATATGGACCAAATTTTCAGAGAAGGTCCACATGCAAAAAGGCATGTTCATTTGTGGACCTACATGTATGCCTGCATTTTCCATGATTGTACACACATTTACTGAAATTACATGTGCAGAATGGGGATTTAGACATCTAAATATTAATTTGCACGTGCAGCAATTACACATGCAGTCATGGTAAGTGCAATGGTAAATCACATATGTCCAGTCTTCAGTGTTCAAATTGCCCAATGAAAATTTAGTCCCCCATTTCCATGTAGGCTGGGCCTCTTTTTTTAAGATGTTGTCCAAAAGACCCCACGCTGGAGATGGGTTGATTTTTACTCAGAAGTACAAAGAGTTGTGCTCCCTCCATTCTCAGCTGGAGTACAGCCCCTTAGACCGTAGCCAGCAGGAGTCAGTTAGAGCCCCTCCTCTAACTTACACCAGGCCCTCAGGCTGAGCAGCTACACCTTAGAATCAAGGATCCAGTTACACTTACGGTTGTGGTTCCTTGATAGCTTCTCCCATCCCAGGCTGAGTGGATCACAGCATAAACCGCTTGATTCTGCGCCATTAAACTTCATGGGAATTTGTCGATTTTCTTGAATGGGAGCAGGGTCAAGCTCAGGGAAACAACATTGAGACTGACTGTACACACAGAACTGTCATATGCAAACTGAAAGAGGTGGAGAAACAGGTTTTCTCTGCTCTTTTCAGCTCTTGCAACCTTAGGTGCTACCTGTAACAATAGCAGATATAACACTTTCACATGGATATTTGATTTTCGAGTTGGCATCCTCAAGCTGTCTGGCTCCAAGTCCTTTTCTGATATAAAAAGTCAATATTTCAAAAGCAAAGATAACCATCTTACTAAACCATGTAACTTGTTTGTATATTTCAGGTTTTCTGAAAGCAGGGAGATGAGATGGATGAAGGATAGTGTTGCAATACCTCTGCCTTCTACTTTTTTACGTGTGTGTGTGTGTGTGTGTGTGTGTGTGTGTGTGTGTGTGTGTATATATATATTGTATATTCTTAATGATGTAAAGTATAATATTTATGGCTGGAATTATTTATTTTGATTTAATATTTTTGTACGTAAAATGTTTATATTAAGGCTGCTTTTGCTGTTTTTTGTGTTAAACCTTGCAGTCAAACCACTGCATTTTACGTACTCTACATTATATGTAGCATTATGACAAAAGTGATACTTCATTGTCACTGTACTCAATTGTTTACTTTCAATCAGTAATTTTTCTTCTTGTTACAGGCTGCTTTGGCCTTTCAAGGTGCTACACATTTGCGTAGGGGTATTTTTGGCATTTCAATACAATCTTTTTATAAGGAAAATAGAGCAGGTTGCAGGTTTTGGGCTTATTTTTTTACTTATTAGGAAGACAGCACTAAGGGAACAAATTAAAAATGAATACAGTGTTTGCTGTGTTATCAGTCATTATCTTTTAGGTATATTTTTAATTTCATATGACCTCTGTGGCCAGTGCTATCAGTCGCTGGTTTGGTGCTACCACAATGTATTTATTAATTCTCTGTAGCTTTAGACAGTTAGATACAGTACCATGATAGATAAAAGGGGAAATGGATGGATGAGCCAATTAAGATAAACTAAGGTCTAACCCAAACCTTAGGATCTCACCCTGCTAATGGGTCCAAAACTTGAAACCCATTTTTAAGGCTCGCAAAACCTTGGTTACATTTTTAAAATTAATATAGTCCAATTGCATCTGCTGTGGAACTTCCATCTGGAAATGGGGTGCTGGATTTGTCCAAGACCGTGTGATTGGGCCATATGTTCCCATGTGTGTATGCTGAAAAGCATAGCAAAATCTGCCTCAAAATTGTAAGAAGCCAAACCTGCCTACTTCACATTATGCTTTTGGGAGTGGGGTCTGTAGAAATGTGAGAAGGGTCATGGAACAGCCAGGACACCCTGGAAAAACATCCAAACTTACCTGACAATGCATAAGTTACTATTCTAGACTAAACTAACTCAGTATCAGCAGACATCTGCAATGCTTCAGTGGATTTCTATACATACAGGGCCATCTGCAAACAAGAGGGGACGAGTAAGCTTCATCTCAGACTTACAAGGTGCTTCAGTCAGATCACTTTGTACGTGCAAACGCCCGGCCCCTCTTACACACGCTGGTTAATGTATATTAGTGCATTGCTTTGCTCTTCCCCAGCAAAGCATCTGTAATCTTTGCGTTTCTTCCATCCATGCACAACTGATTCTGTAGTCCTTGTTCAAGAATAGCTCCCACTGGAGTCAAAGTTTGGCTGAGTGAGGACTGCAGAAGGGGTCTTTATCTGTATGTCACCAGCCTTGCTGCCTATTACATATAGACCATCTACTCAGAACTCTGCAGTACGTCTGTGGTGGTGACTTGGCAAGACTATTTTTGTAGAAGATGACTCTGCCCTTTAGTTCTTTCTCTACAGTTTTACTACACATGGGAACATATTACCCATTCTCACTATATTTTTGGTGTGATCAGAAGCCAGGAATTCTCAGGAACAGTATGGGAGGGAACATCATGGGACTTTCATCAATGTGGGAAACCAAAGAGTTTATCCAAAAAATTGGATAAATACCTATCCTTTTGGGTGCACATACTTACCAAACCTAACCTCAGAACCTTTTGAGCTCCTGTTAACCTGCATTATACTTCAGCCATCACTAAGGAGAGCAAATGTAATCAGTTTGTTGAAACCTATAGTATCGATAAACTACAATCATAGAAATGTAGGGCTGGAAGGGACCTCAGTAGGTCATCTAGTCCACTCCCCTGCAATAAGGCAGGACTAATTGTTATCTAGACTATCCCTGGCTGGGATTGTCTAATCTGTTCATGATCATGTCCACTGATTTATAATCCATGCCTTTGCTAGGCTATCATTAGCATCTTTATTCTGCCATCTAAACTTGGTCTATTTTAGAATGAAAATTGCTATCCAGATCCCCAGTGGGTATAAATTGACATAGCACTATTAAAGTCAACAAGGTTATGCTAATTTCCACCACTCAGAAACTCTGGCCTTTGCCTACTTTGTCAAATGTTGCCTAAGAATTCATACATTTAATGTTTGGATCCAAAAAGAAGATACATTATCCCATATGCATTTTGCATTTTATATTTCACCAAGTTGTAGGATATGGTCCTACGACAGGCAGACGAATAGTTTATCACCAACCTGGGTTGTATGTTTATGAGTAATGGTAATAAAATGACACCCACAATATTTTTTGAGAAAATGCCAAAAATACCATTTCAAAGTATGTTTTATTAAAAAAAAAAAAACCACCAAACAGGGTGAGGGGGAAGAAAAAGAGTAGCTATGAAATCATGATTTGGTGATTACTACTCATCATTAATGCTTCTGTCCTGTAGGGAAAAAGGGAAAATTGCACTAACTTTAGGAGAAAAACCAATGGTGCTCAATTAATGCTTAGACAGTGCAGGCTGATTTAGTTTCTGTAATGAAGTGAATGAGTATTTATAAAAAAGAAATAATATTTAGACCTGTACGCATTCCTTTCTACCATGTAGTTTAATAACCACTGGCAACAGAGGCAAGAGAAAGCTAAAATTATGAAATAAAATGTAAGGGAATTATTTATAGTTGCTTATCTTTAGAATCACTGATAGATTTAAATAAGTTAGAAAAAAAGGTGGGGACCACTGAGATATTCGTTCTTGTGAAGTAAATATAATTATATTTTTTGCTGTACCATTGCCATTATTTTTCTAAAAATTGTTTTTTTTTTCCAAGCACTTTCCTGTACAAGGTTATTTTTTCTTTTCTTACCACCAAAAGGAAATGAAAAGATCTGTAGCATATGCATTTGTGGTCTCTTTTTGCCATCATCGCGGCTCATTACATGTGCGCTATTGTAGAGACCAAATAATTTGTACACAAGGGAATAATTCATTGCTGATCAAAGTGAATGTTACACTAACATCTCTTTTTCCAAGCTTTTGATTGCTGGAGTTCTTCAGTGCAAAGGAATGAAAGAAACATAGGAGACATAATACCACATTATCAAAAGTTTCAAAAGGTAGGAATAAGATGAAATATTATGGGCCATATCCTCAGCTGGTGGAAATAGAGTAGTAGCTCCAATGAGGCCCATGCTGATTTAAAGAGTTAATCAAAAATGGATGTCTTTTGGAAGGAGGGATGGTCCAGGGGTTAGGACACTACACTGGGATTTGGGAGAACTGGGTTCAAGTTTCTGCTCTGCCACAAACTCCCTGTGCCACCTTGGGTCAGTCACTTAGCTTTTCGGTGCCTCAGATTGTGTCTCTGTAGAATGGGGATAATAGTACTGCCCTGCCTCACAGGGGTGTTGTGAGGATCAATCTAATAAGGGTCAGGAGGGGCTCAGATAGTGGATGATATATATGTACCTTATATAGAATTATGAAAAGCTAGATGAATATTAAATATGTAAGGAAGTCTGAACACAAGCTAAAATTGGGTTCAAGGCAGGGAGATTTCAAAAAAACATCCTACAGGAGCGTTACCAAACAATGATCTATTCCACCGAGAATACTGTATTTTAGGGTTTGTCTATATGATGCGTTAGTCTGCACCAGAGGCGTGTATGTTTTAGTCTGCACAAGTGTGTCATGTACTAACTGGCCCATGTGAGCCCTGCTGGCATGTGCGAAAAATTCCCTAGTGCGCGTTAACGTAGAACTGTTTGAAACGGGACTATGTTAACATGCAGTAGGAAACTTTGAATACACGCCAGCAGGGTCCACGCAGGCCAGTGTGCAACCTGTTAGTGCAGACTAAAATTTACACCCTTCTGATGGGACTAATGCTCTATGTAGACAAGCACTAATAGATTCCCCAACTTGCCTGAAACTGGTGGGTATGCACTTGGCACAGCTAAGCCATGCCTCTGCTGCCACTGGTAGCGTGCTCTTGGGGGAATTCTGCACCACTGCCTGTGCGCAGAATTCATGTCTCCCACAGATTTCTTTGCTTCCCTGCAGAAAAATGACTTCTGATGGGAAAGTAAAGGGAAGCTGCAAGAGCAGTCATGCACCTCTCCCTGGCAGCACAGGCAGGTTGGCTCGGGTGCCCGGAGCAGCTGGTAGAGACTTAAATCACCACCGGGAGGGGGTGAGCTGGGCAATCATGCAAGCTATTGCACTAAGCTCAGCATGGAGGAGGAGGGCTTCAGGGTGTTTCTGAGGAGGTAAGCCTGGGGAAGGCTCTCTCCCCTCAGGCAGAGCAGAATGAAGCAGCCTGCCCGCTTTGTGAATTGTTCCCATTGTTTTTGTGATTTCCCACAGGAGTATAAAACAGGTGCAAAAGTTTTAAGGCTCCTTCACGTTGCCAGAGGGGTGTAAAGGGCAGTGTGACCTTATAAATGCTTATGGTGCTTTCATGATTAGAACAGGTCTAAATATTTGGACTGAAACAATTTCCTATCAAAATGTGCTACATGAACTGTTTGCTACTGACCTTTCTGGAGATGGTCAGTAGCCAATACAAATTGTGTGTTTGAGTCCCCAGCCCTCACTTGCTCTTCAGTTACCTATGATGTAACACTGAGCATATGGCTGCATATATTTGTTGACTAATAACTAGAAATAAAGGGTCAAACCTAGCTCCATTACTATTAGGCAAGGGGGTTTGTGGATTTCTTCCAATGCTCCCCACTGTCATTCTCCATCCATTGTATTGTAGTTTAAATAAACTACCTAAATAATTGAAACAAGAGTGATTATATTACGTTATTTGGACAAATAAAATATGCAGAATTTTGCAGAAATTTAAAATATTGTGTGTAGAATTTTTAATTTTTGGTGCAGAATTCCCCAGGAGTATGCTAGCTGTGCTACCACAGCTATGCTGCTATTTATACTTGCAAGGTAGCATATGTACACACAAGCAGAGGCCCGAGCGCCGAACTCATCCTGTTGATGTAGCCATAGGTGCAGCGTACCATTCAGTGTGCTTAATTTGTGCCAGGGCTGAGCCTTAGCACTTCTAGGCTTGGCAGTTCATAGCCCTGGCACTTGTGGGCTTGCTGCATCAGTTATGAAAGTAAAAAAAAAAAGGCACATAACCCAAGACAATTCCAACAGAAAACCTCTATCAAATACTCGGGTGAACAAGAGTGAAATACATTTCTGGGTCTACCTATTTGTTTAGATGCTTCTGGTGCAGTCCATGACAAGGGATTGGAAGTGTTAAAATCACCCAGACAGTTCAGTGCCATGCGTATTGCCCCTCATGCTTTTTACTGCATCACTTATTTTTTCCATAAGTTCTCCAAAGTGATGGGCTTGTGAGCTGAGTTTTGTTATCAGTAGCCACCATTAAGTAACCCCATTAAGACAGCAGAGTAGGCCTGAGGGCTGAATTTGGCATATTGGTTTCAGAACTGGAATGCCAGCGTGCTTCAGTGGTTGGCTGGATGGGGGCTGCGGTGCTCAGCACCTTGCAGGATCAAGCTCTTGCTTCTGGACTGTCCCATCTCTTGCAGAGTCATCTTGAGAGGAGTTTGGGTTGGGAGCTGGTTGACATGTGGTGGCAGGGGATAAGAGTGAAACAAAGCTTACTTAGACTGTAAGGTTTCAGAGTAGCAGTTGTGTTAGTCTGTATTCGCAAAAAGAAAAGGAGTACTTGTGGCACCTTAGAGACTAACAAATTTATTAGAGCATAAGCTTTTGTGAGCTCATGCATCCGATGAAGTGAGCTGTAGCTCACAAAAGCTTATGCTCTAATAAATTTGTTAGTCTCTAAGGTGCCACAAGTACTGTAAGGAGAGTGATCACTTAAGATAAGCCATCACCAGCAGCGGGGGGGGAAAGGAGAAAAACCTTTCATGGTGACAAGCAAGGTAGGCTATTTCCAGCAGTTAACAAGAATATCTGAATTCCACCATGATTTCAACAATTTCCATCCCACCATCAACCTCAGCCTGGACCAGTCCACACAAGAGATCCACTTCCTGGACACTACGGTGCTAATACGCGATGGTCACAGAAACACCACCCTATATCGGAAACCTACTGACCGCTATTCCTACCTACATGCCTCTAGCTTTCATCCAGATCATACCACACGATCCATTGTCTACAGCCAAGCTCTACGATATAACCACATTTGCTCCAACCCCTCAGACAGAGACAAACACCTACAAGATCTCTATCATGCATTCCTACAACTACAATATCCACCTGCTGAAGTGAAGAAACAGATTGACAGAGCCAGAAGAGTACCCAGAAGTCACCTACTACAGGACAGGCCCAACAAAGAAAAGAACAGAACGCCACTAGCCATCACCTTCAGCCCCCAACTAAAACCTCTCCAACGCATCATCAAGGATCTACAACCTATCCTCAAGGACGACCCATCACTCTCACAGATCTTGGGAGACAGGCCAGTCCTTGCCTACAGACAGCCCCCCAATCTGAAGCAAATACTCACCAGCAACCACACACCACACAACAGAACCACTAACCAGGAACCTATCCTTGCAACAAAGCCTGTTGCCAACTCTGTCCACATATCTATTCAGGGGATACCATCATAGGGCCTAATCACATCAGCCACACTATCAGAGGCTCGTTCACCTGCGCATCTACCAATGTGATATATGCCATCATGTGCCAGCAATGCCCCTCTGCCATGTACATTGATCAAACTGGACAGTCTCTACGTAAAAGAATAAATGGACACAAATCAGACGCCAAGAATTATAACATTCAAAAACCAGTTGGAGAACACTTCAATCTCTCCGGTCACTCGATTACAGACCTGCGGGTGGCTATCCTTCAACAAAAAAGCTTCAAAAACAGACTCCAATGAGAGACTGCTGAATTGGAATTAATTTGCAAACTGGATATTAATTTAGGCTTGAATAGAGACTGGGAATGGATGAGTCATTACACAAAGTACAACTATTTCCCCATGTTATTTCTCCCCCCCACTCCACCCCACCCCCCACTGTTCCTCAAATATTCTTGTTAACTGCTGGAAATAGCCTACCTTGCTTGTCACCATGAAAGGTTTTCCTCCTTTCCCCCCCCTGCTGCTGGTGATGGCTTATCTTAAGTGATCACTCTCCTTACAGTGTGTATGATAAACCCATTGTTTCATGTTCTCTGTGTGTGTATATTAATCTCCCCTCTGTTTTTTCCACCAAATGCATCCGATGAAGTGAGCTGTAGCTCACGAAAGCTTATGCTTAATAAATTTGTTAGTCTCTAAGGTGCCACAAGTACTCCTTTTCTTTAGACTGTAAGGTCTGTGAAACAGGCACTGTCTTTTAGTTATATGTTTGCACAGCATCTGGCACCATGGGGACTTGGTTCATGACTCGTGCTCCAGGATGCTATGATAATGCAAATTACTACTAATAATAATTAATCACAGAGCTGCCTTTGATGGGGTGGATGTACCCAGACCCTTTCATCAGCAAGGGGAAGAAAGGGTTAAAAGACTCTGCAAAGAAAAGGAAAAGCCCTGCCACAAAAGGCTGGGTGCAAACTGCCTTCACAGAGGAGGGAGGAGCCATTGCCATTTACTTCAATGGAGCCATGGAGACACCTAGAGGAAGTACCATCCCAGTTGAAGTCGATTGGAGTTTTGCCATTGATTTCAATGGGGCCAGGATTTCACCCCCAAATCTTAAACCGCCCAAAATCATCTGTGATCTGCTATCACAGAATTGGAGCACAGCTAAAAATTTGTCGACAAGCAGGATGTCTCCTGCATGACTTCCAAACCCGTGTGTTCAACCTAAATATTTCATCCATGCCAGGGTTTCATTGATCTCTTGTGTAAAAGAGCTATTTTGCGTCTCTTCACATCCTGCAGGAATGCTTTTTTTCTCCTGCTTTTAAATGAGAGGAGTATATTCTATAGAGCAGGGAAATCACTGCTTAGAATCCTGTGGTCAGGTGTGCGGTGCACACTTTGGACAATTGGAGAGAGGTCAAAGAGTTGCAAGAGTGATTTGAGGTTGGGTAGAGATATGCTATAGGGCAAGACTTAAGAAGCCAAACCTATTAAGCTTATTAATATTATTATTTATATTTATTATAGTAGTATCTAAGGGACAATCAAGAGTGGGGCCCCATTGTGCTAGGCCCTGTGCAGACACAGTAACACACTGTTCCCGCCCTGAAGAATCTAGCTGGCCTCTTTGCAATTTTATCCCAAGGCCAGAGGGAGCAGAGGGAAAGCACCTCCCGGGTCCTACTGCCTCCAGATTGTGTGGGTGTTGTGGGGGGCTCACAGCAGTTTAGTGGGAGGAAAGGCTTTATCTGGGCCCCAACTTCCCCCCTCCACCCAATGCAGCCGTCCCTGCTTTGGCTGCTTCTGCCCCTACCAGCTGGAATCTCTGGCTGGGAGGAGATATCTGACTTAGGAAGGCCCTTTTATCTAACAGACAAAGGCATAGCATTCAAACTGGAAATACAATGACTTGTTAGTGAAGAAAAGGAGTACTTGTGGCACCTTAGAGACTAACAAATTTATTAGAGCATAAGCTTTCGTGAGCTACAGCTCACTTCATCGGATGCATCCGATGAATGCATCCGATGAAGTGAGCTGTAGCTCACGAAAGCTTATGCTCTAATAAATTTGTTAGTCTCTAAGGTGCCACAAGTACTCCTTTTCTTTTTGCGAATACAGACTAACACGGCTGCTACTCTGAAACTTGTTAGTGAAGGTAATTAACACTTGGGACAACTCCCCAAGGGACGTAGTAAATTCTCCATCAGTTGGAGTTGTTACATCAAGACTGAATGTCTGTCTAAAAGGCAGGGGTGGTGCCAGCCTCTTCCTGGTGGGGGAGAAGGGGGGGCTGAGGTGGGCCTTAGCCCCCCCTTACCATGAAGCTGAGCCCCTCATGGCACTCAGGGAGCAGCAACCACAGGGAGCAGGGCCCAGGAGCCTGGGCTGGAGTGGGTCAGCCCAGGCTGCTGTGGGGAGCCCCACACCCTCCACCTGACCTGGACGGTGTGCCCTGGTAGGTCGGGACATGGGCGAGGGGCTGCTCTCGGGCACCCCTGCCTGGGCTTACTTCTCTGTTGCTACTGGAACTGGGCACATGACCAGCAGCTGCTGCTCTCTCTGCTATGCCTTTAGAGTTGGGCAGCCAGAGATCAGCAGCTGCTACGGGGGGGCTAAGGCAAATTTTGGGGTGGCTATAGCCCCCACAAGAGTCTCTCCAGAGCTGCCCCGGCTAAAAGATGCACTCTTGTCCATCCAAATGTTGTTAGATTCAAGAGTGTTTACCTAGGTGGTATGGGACAATGAGTCTCTCCATTGCAGAAATTCCTAGGTGAGATTCTCCGGCCTGTGCTACGCAGGAACTCAAACTAGAGCAACGGCACCTGTATTTCCCTCTTGTGGTCTAGCAAGGGCACCCACTCGCAGGCTACCCGGCCATCATCTCTCTTGGGCAGAGAGACGTGTCTCCCTGCAACCTGACTGGGTATTTCCAGGCTGCACAGCTCCTGGCCTATACTGTGATAACCCCAATAAGGTAATCTACCTCAGCAGGCCTGCTTTGCCTTCTGTATAGTTACCACGTAGCCGTTTCTAAGCAAGCACTTTTATTCTTAAGGGAAAAGCATTACAGAGAAAACAGATGGATAACAATAAAAGAACCTACACAAATGCCAGTATGTTTTTCCGACATCACCCCAGCGTCAACAAGGGCTCTGGCAGCTGACAATCCTTCAAACCCCACTGAGTGTTTTTTCCTGTGGTTACAAGCTCAAAACTGCCTTGGGTCAGAACAACCACACCCATGAATCTGTGAGGCCCTGCTCTACACCTGAAATTTAGGCCAATCTGGCTATGTTGCTTAAAGTTGGGAAAAACTCCCCCCCACACCTCCGCCCGAGAGGTTTAGTTAACCCAGCCAAAGCCCTGGTGTAGACAGCACTAGGTTGACAGAAGAATTCTTCTGTCAACCTAGCTACCACATCTAAGAGAGGCGGATTTACTGCAGTGATGGAAGAACCTCTCCTGTTCTGTGGCTGTAGCAAGTGTCTACACTACAGCGCTACAGCCGTGTAGCTGAAGCACTGAAGCTGTGCCACTAGCCTCTCAAAGGGAGACTTGCCCTCAGTCACTTCTTTATACTGTTTGGGTCTTTGATCCCTCCTCACGTAACAGGTGGTCAGCAGACAAAAGGGCCCCTCCTCAGGGTGATACTTCAAAGGGCTCAGTCCAGAGGTGGGAAATTTGCATTTCCACACTCCCTTCCAAGCATTTCCTAGGAAACCCACTTAACTCTAAAAGCTTATAACTTCCCAGAGTTTACATTAGTTTGCTCTCCTCCCTAGAGATGTTGCATACAATCCCAAAACTACACAAATATTTGCCTTTTTAATAAAGAACGCCTACGATACTGCAACTTAATTCAGTAAGGTTTAATTTAATTCAATGAGGCTGGTCCAGGCTACTGCAGGAAATTGTAATAAATGTCACAACCATAACAAGAAAAGGAGTACTTGTGGCACCTTAGAGACTAACAAATTTATTAGAGCATAAGCTTTCGTGAGCTACAGCTCACTTCATTGGATGCATTTGGTGGAAAAAACAGAGGAGAGATTTATATACACACACAGAGAACATGAAACAATGGGTTTATCATACACACTGTAAGGAGAGTGATCACTTAAGATAAGCCATCACCAGCAGCAGGGGGGGGAAGGAGGAAAACCTTTCATGGTGACAAGCAAGGTAGGCTAATTCCAGCAGTTAACAAGAATATCAGAGGTTCAGTGGGGGGTGGGGTGGGGGGGAGAAATAACATGGGGAAATAGTTTTACTTTGTGTAATGACTCATCCATTCCCAGTCTCTATTCAAGCCTAAGTTAATTGTATCCAGTTTGCAAATTAATTCCAATTCAGTAGTCTCTCGTTGGAGTCTGTTTTTGAAGCTTTTTTGTTGAAGGATAGCCACTCTTAGGTCTGTAATCGAGTGACCAGAGAGATTGAAGTGTTCTCCAACTGGTTTTTGAATGTTATCATTCTTGACGTCTGATTTGTGTCCATTTATTCTTTTACGTAGAGACTGTCCAGTTTGACCAATGTACATGGCAGAGGGGCATTGCTGGCACATGATGGCACATCTCACATTGGTAGATGCGCAGGTGAAGGAGCCTCTGATAGTGTGGCTGATGTGATTAGGCCCTATGATGGTATCCCCTGAATAGATATGTGGACAGAGTTGGCAACGGGCTTTGTTGCAAGGATAGGTTCCTCTGAAAATGGCCCTATTTTTCCTGAGAGTGACAAGGTGGGTGAGGTAATATATTTTATTGGACTAACTTCTGCATTTTTGCAGTTTATTCATCTTAGAGCTAATTTTAAACTGTGGTATGTCCATAGCATCGTCAGTTGAAAAATTTCCAACAACATTTTTCCATCAGAAATGTCGTTTTGTTGAATTGAAACTTTCTGCAGGAACATGTTGATTTTGTTGAAATGTCATGTAAAAGGAGTTGAAATGAGGTATTGTGATAAGGGCATGTTGACCTTGTAGGGATGAAATATTTCACTTTTTCATTTTGAAATGATTTTGTTTCTAAATTGTTTGCAGTGTTGTAGTAGCTGTCTTGGTCCCAAGGTATTAGAGAGACAAGGTGGGTGAGGTAATATCTTTTATTGGACCAACTTGTGTTGGTGAAAGAGACCAGATTTCGAGCTACACAGAGAAGGAGAGCTTTGTGTAGCTCAAAAGCTTGTCCCTTTCACCAGCAAAAGTTGGTCCAATAAAAGATATTACCTCAACCACCTTGTCTCTTGTTTTAGAAATCTATTTCATTTCAGATTACATAATAAATTATCAAATACAATTTTAAAAAGTCAAAATCAGAAAACATACACTGTGAATTTATCGAAACAACATTTTGCTTGGCCTGAAATGAAATTTTGCAGGAAATTTCCAATTTCATTGGTTTCAAATTTCAAAATTGCAGAAGTTTCCGTGAAACAGAAGTTCTGGTTCCCACACAGCTTGGCTTGGAAGTATCATTTCTAAAACGTTTGGACATACAATAGAATGAATGTGCACAAGATTTCTTTCCAGATTACATCTTAAAAGACAAAAGAAATCGTATATAAGCATGTACCAAATCTGTTTAAATGTTTACCTCTCTCTAATGTAAAAATTGATTCTTGTATCCAGTAGCTGTTCCTTTAAGACAAAATCTAGATGGGGTGCAGTGCACATATGGACGCATTGATTAGGCAAGTGGCAAGCTAGGACTTAAGATTGTCCATTTTCACCATTAAGGTCCTGGTGTTAGCCAGGCACTTATGCATGTGCCTAACCTTCAGCATGTGAAGTCTATTCACTTGCTCAAGTCCATGCCTGGCTTTAAGTACCTTGCTGAATCAGAGCCTACAACGATATCCAACTGCAGCTAATTAGCGGTTTGTGTATAAAAGTATTCATCTTTGACAAGAAAGCTATGGACAAATCCCAGATATCTAAAGAGTAGTCTCTGAGTGCAAAGTCCTTGTGTGTGTGTGTCTGTGGGTAGGGTTACATATGTATTCTTCCTTAAATAAAAATGGTTACTTGGGTCCATTCATATGTTGATCATTTTCATCATCCTTCTATAATCTTTAACTACACTTCTGATGAACAATTAAATTAATCAGGTTTTTGCCTCCATAGTCCCATATTAATCCAGGCTTGCTAGCTGCTGACCTTCTTTGGAGCGGTTCGCTGTTGGGTTTTTTCGCACTACACAGAAGGGAATATTTTAAGTAAAACTCATTAATTGTGGTGTAGCAGAGAATGATGGTTGACTTCATGGGAACACATTGCCAATCAAACAGCAAGAACTAACCTGTGCCAATGTTCTCTATTTTGCAAGGATGTCTGAGGGGGAAAACCTTAGTAATTGCACAGATTCGTCACCAACGTTTCTCAGTACTGGAGACTGTCCCGGTCTCCAGAAATACTTTTAAATGCAGAAACACATAGTGCAGATTACACCTTTGAATGGTAAAAGTAAGTACGCTGGTGTAACAATTTGGGGACAATTTACAAATACTGTATGAGATTTTGAATTTTCTGTATGCGACACTTGAATTAGTGGAGGTGGGAGTGAATTTTCATAGATCCCAAGGCCAGAAGTAACCTCTGTGATCATCTCATCTGACCTCCTATAGAACATAGGACAGCGAACTGCCCCAGAATAAGTCCTAGAGCAGATCTTTCGAAAAACATCCAAACTTGATTTAAAAATTGCCAGTGATGGAGAATCCACAATCAATTGTTCCACTGGTTAATTACTCTCACTGGGGGTGGGGATAAGGGGTTGGGCCTCCTTCTTTTAGGGACTATCTCAGTTCTGTCTTGTGGCCCCCTTACTTCCCACTACTGCTTAAATTAAAGCAATCCACTTTTTCCCATAATTTAAGCACTGTCTTTACCAAGCTGGTTTCAGAGTAGCAGCCGTGTTAGTCTGTATTCGCAAAAAAGAAAAGGGGTACTTGTGGCACCTTAGAGACCTACAAATTTATTTGAGCAAAAGCTTTTGTGAGCTACAGCTCACTTCATCGGATGCAAATGCATTCGCATCCGATGAAGTGAGCTGTAGCTCGCGAAAGCTTATGCTCAAATAAATTTGTTAGTCTCTAAGGTGCCACAAGTACTCCTTTTCTTTTTTACCAAGCTGCAAATTCTCTCTTGTCCTTTCACCTCTGTGTTGGGCTGAAATTCCAAGAGGTGGTGATACAGGGCTGACACCAGAGGGCCGTTGTATTGGATTGCTCCTCTAGTCAAATACAAACAACCTAGAGACTATGCTGGCTCACACCAAAGAGAAACAGTTTGTCAGGGGAGAGCTAGCCCAGCAGTGAAGTCACCTGGTCGGGGTGTGTGATACCTGAGGAAGGTGATCTGGAGTCACCTGACCAAGGTTATAAAATGGAAGGCTTCTCTATTTGAGATCTTTTGTCATTTTTGCCAGCTCAAAGTAGAGGCATGAAGCTGTGGGGGACCCTGCCTACCTGAACTCAGATGGTCCAAAGGGAAGGGTGAGGTAGAATGGGGGTCACTGTGTGCAGAGTGTTTGTTGTTTTCTAAATGATCTGGTCTCTGTTGTGCTTTAGGTCTTAAGGAAAGAGCAATGGTGCTTTAGAATCCTGTGCAAAGTCTGTCTCTGTGTGTGTGCACGCACTCCAGCTATCTTACAGCCCTTGAAGAGTTGATCTGTAGACCCACATGGCTAGAGTTCTGGGAGTGGGTGTGTTTAAGCAATGGGGAAATCTGGGAGTCAGCATTGGTACCAGGGTTGAGGTTGTTGGACTGTGAAGGTCTCAGTTGTCAGGATGGAAAGCACGCTAGAGGTCCCGCACCCCAAAAGTGTGCTGAGAGATCCCAAGGCAGAGGCAGTGCTTGGATTTGGAAGCTAAAAGCACATGGATTCAGCATTTGGATCTCGTCACAGCAGTCTGGTGAGTGCCCAGGAGTTAAAGAGTGATTAATCAGTTATGGTGTGTGTATATATATATAATCCACTGGTGAGTGTGTTTTACAGACTTCCCTCTGTGGCCAATCCAGAGGATCTGAGTCTTTTATAGCCCCAGCTAGAGAGCTTTAGCTCAAGCTGTGGCAGTTCATGCTTTTCGGGAGCACCCTGCTTCATTCCAAGATGGTGGCCATCATATATGCATGTCATGTCTCTTGTACTACAGTCTTCACGTTGTGCCAGACCTTTATAGCCTGGGTCAGAATTTCAACGTTTGGAGCATGCAACTGAGCACATTCATTTGCACTTACCTGGCTTCCATGCATATCTACCCATTGTGGCCATTCAACCAGGTATGGTTGTGCATTTGAAATATATAGCTGCATGTACACAGCTACATGGGACAGACTTTGAAAATATGGCCCTATGTGACATAAATTCAGATGCAAATGAAATGTTGCTGTTTCAGCTGAACTTGCAAACGCTTAACTGAACTCACAAGTAATAAGCCAAGTGCGCTATGCTCCAAATTCTCTGCCTGTGTAAATGGGTGCAAATCCATTGGCTTCAATATGCCAGCAGAGAAGAAGAAAGTAAATTGGAACTTTTCTCTACAACAATAGAGACTACAGTGTCCTTTTTCTACAATGGGTTCAGCTCCCACGGAGCCTCTTGGTGTTACTATAACACAATTAATATATCTGCCACTACATCCACAATATTTCCCATGTATGTGACTTCCCCCAACTCCACCTCCAGGGAAAGTCTTAGCTTTGCCTTCATTCCCTCCTGCCTGGTGTGCTGACTCTTCCTTCTTCATGGATTTCCCCGTATATCATATCTCTGTAAACACAAAAATCGTACAGAACAATAAAAGCTGTACAGGAGCAAGCCATGTCATGACACACCATACTGCTGGCTTCCAAGCCAAGTAACTTTTCCTTTTCCAACTAAGATGAAAATTTAGCTCACTAGTTTTTGATACCTTCCTTTGAAACGACACTCACATTTGTAAACTCTGCTAACCAAATTGTACCAGTCCCTTTCAACCATCTTAGAAAAGTGCTTCCAACAACCCCTATCAGTGTCCATGGATTTGTGCCGTGTAATAGAAAACAAACTATAGGTTTTTCCAGAGCTAGTTCATTTCCATGGTTGCTGGCATAACTGAAATTAATAAGAATGCATGCTAGCACAGTGGAGGGCCTCTTAATTATGTGACCTTGCTAGGCTGATAATTGCCTTCTCCTTAATGAGTTTATTCCCGTACTGAGGAAGATGTGTGACATAAATTGGGGCACTTTTGATTTCATGATTTGGTTTTTTATTTGACAGAATGAGTTTTCCATGTCTTTTATACATGGTCTAGTGCAGTGCTTCTCAACCAGGGGTACGTGTACTCCTGAGGGTATGCAGAAGTCTTCCAGGGGATACGTCAACTCATCTAGATACTTGCCTACTTTTACAACAGGCTATATAAAAAGCATTAGCAAAGTCAGTAAAAACTAAAATTTCATACAGACAATGACTTGTTTATACTGCTCTCTTTATTATAGGAATGTTTCTTAACCTGGGGGGGAGGCATGATTTATTTTATAATGATATGGTAAAAATGAGAAAGCAAGCAATTAGTCAGTACTAGTATGTGGTATCATTTGTATATTGTTATGTCTGATTTTATAAGCAAGTAGTTTTTAAGTGAGGTAACATTTGGGGTATGCAAGACAAATCAGCCTCCTGAAAGGGTATAGTAGTCTGGAAAGGATGAGAACCACTGGTCTAGTGGATAAGACACCGGCGTGAAAGTCAGGGCTAGTCCTACAAATGCCTCTGAATTCCTGTATGATCTGTGTAAGTCACTTGAGTTGTGTAAGTCTCTTTCCCCTCCCACCCTTTGGCTGGCTCATCAAGTTAGACTGTAAAGTCTTTGGGGAAGAGAGTGTCTCTTGCTATGTGTATATACAGCACCTAGCACATTGGGGCCTCTACGTGCTAATGTAATGTAATTATAATAACCAGGATCTAATGACTATTGCATTACAAACTTATTCTTTGAACTGTATGTTTAGGCTTACTGGTTAATAGGTTTCAATTCACAGCCCAGAAAAGACCAACTTCCAAACTAACCCACCTTTGATTCTTTATATTTTTCATTTCTGAATATAGGTGACCTAAACATATCCCAATTGTCCCTCACAAATTATAGATTGAAAACCCGGCAATGCACTGCACATCAACAAAATATAGAATAATAGAATATCAGGATTGGAAAGGACCTCAGGAGGTCATCTCATCCAACCCCCTGCTCAAAGCAGGGCCAATCCCCAATTTTTGCCCCAGATCCCTAAATAGCCCCCTCAAGGATTGAACTCACAACCCTGGGTTTAGCAGGCCAATACTCAAACCACTGAGTTATCCCTCCCCCCAATATATAAATATAGGCCTAGAGCTTCCAAACTGGGTGCCTGAAGTTAGACCAGAGGCCCTTATTTAAGCACCTTAGTGTGCCGGTTCCCCAAGGGGTCCCACTCTTCCTTCATGGTAGGCCATGCAGCCTTATGCCTCCATGACCGAGCCCCTGGCTTCAGCACTCCTCCATGCCATGAGCTCAGCCCAGCGAATCCAATTGAAATAGACGCCTGCTTAGAGACTGCGCTCTTCGGGGACTGATTCACTGCAGCAGGTGTTTACAATGACAATAGGCAGTGTGTGCAAAACAGTAGGATTGCTTAGTCAACTGTAACACAAGGTCGGAAGTCCTTTGGTTAGCACAGAGGAATCAACATTAAGACGTAGGCCATCTGGCCACCCCATAGCGCTCCACCAGCCAGCATTTCAGGTTCTGTCTCTTTTCTGACTTCTTTGGCAGTCCCCAGGCAACCTCTTTATCCTCTGCTTGTCACCTCTCAGTCCTTTGTTCTGGAGCTGGTCTCTGGACAGCTTCCCAGCAGAGAGGTCAGGGGGAAACTTTCTTCCTTTGGATTCTTGTTTCCTAGGTGTTAATGTTCTGGTCACTGAGGCCAGCTGTTGTCTCTTTTCTGCATTGATACCGGTTGTTTTCAGAAGGTTCCATCTGGTTCCTTAATGACTCATTCATTGCAGCCAGACAGCCAGGCGACACCCACCTCTTATGTCCTGCACTGCCCCCCAAAGCAGACTTAACTCTTGAATCCCCCACTGGATGGCAATTCAAATTATATAGGGAAACTGAGGCACAAGTAGGATTCACAAAACTATGACAAAAAATTTCCACTTTGTCACATGTATAAAAGGAAGAAAGGTTTCTGAAATACAGCTGTTGCTTAGAGTAACGTATTACCTTCTGTTAGCCCACATTTTCCAAAAAACCAGGGAGAACAGTCTGTATGCTAAGTACATTTGGTTACTGCCTTGAAAAACATACTGTGTTTTATTCCTAATAGGCAGGTGGTGGGGGAAGGGGGAGAACAGCTAAGAGGATTTTTTTTTAAAAATGGACCTTTCCACCTGTGGGACTGCAATGCACGCTTAATTTGAGACACTGAATAAAGTGACTTTGGCTCTTCCATTGCACTCCCAAGTGAACATCAGAATAACTCTGCTCTAAATAGTTTAATGTCGTTCCTCTCACCTTTGCTTTCATCTCTATGGATTTCCCCAAATCTCAGATCTTTCTGCTTCAGTTAAGATCCAAAACGAAGGTAGTATAGGAGGAGACTGACGAGTAAGTAGTCCTGCTAGGTCACACTAGAGGTCACTGCAGGGAAGGGAGAGAATTGTGTATACTGCATTTCCTTTCATTATTCCCAACATATGGCTAGAGAAGGCCCCTTTTCTGACCCATCTCTGTACGTTTATTTAACCTTTGCTTTAAATCTCTAATTAAAACAAATGCATCGAATAACATAACCCACAAAGAAACATATGCAAAATTTAGCTATATTCACAATACCCTATTCTTTATGGCAGAGGAATGCAATTCTCAGAGGAGCTGTTCCCTGTTAGTCATTTCCGCTAATTAGTGAATAATAGCTTAAAAGGACAAGGAAATGTAAAAACAAGTGGTGGGTATTTATGTGGGAGGTGAGGTACCAGCAAAGTGGTAAACAGGATGCAGTCAGACTGAGTGCACCGTGGATGCTAAGCTATACAAGGACTTCTGTGAGTTGGTGCCAGAGGGCACTGAAGATTTTATTTAATGTAGGTATATTATGGGATCTGTTCAGAGGGGCCATGCAAATCCTTGGGATGGGGGTGTAGTTTTTCTGGTTTCACTTGGCTCTAACCTGCATAGAGTGTGTTTGTCTCCACATAGTAAAAACTGGCTGGTAGGTTTTCTTACACTCTGTTGTGAAGTTGACTCCCAAATACTATTTATGGTGAAACTGAAGATACCCTGTGAAATTAACAATAGATGACTATAAATCTTAGTCAGTTACTTAGCAACTAGCCCACTAAAATGCAAAGGTTAAAAGGAGGGGGCTTATTTAGAAATACCTTGGTGTGTACATAATGCCCAGTTTTACATTTCTGGGTGGAAGGACAAAGAAAATTCATGTGATCATTACAAATTATTGTATCGATCAAGGTGGGGAACTGCTGTAAAATTATTCAAAGCGGTTTCAATCCAAATACCCCAGCAATGTGACACAAGTGGGAAAGCAACGCTCATGTGTTAGTCAGAGGGCTGTGATAATGAGCACAATAAGCATCTATGGCATTCTACGTAAAGGATGGAACACAGAGTGCTCTCGGTGACTCTCTCTAGGCTTACTTTGCTGTTGTTTCAGACACTCAAAGTGTGTGTGTCACTGAATAACTGTGTATTGAATATTCCACATACATTTTACCAGGATGAGAATGCTAATGGACTATGCAGCAGAAAAGCTACACAGTGCAATAAATAAATACATGAAAGTAAATGAAGCAATATGGCATGATTCATCTTGTTTTGAGTTGCTGTTCTGCCTGGCACAGCTTGAAATTCCCCATCCTTGTCTTGATGCATAATCATCACTATTTTCAATAACCGAAAGGTCTTCTGGCCAGAGTGTAAGCATCACATTGTCTCTCTAATAAAGGACCCAAGTGAGGGTGCATTTAGCCACAAAGAAAAGGTTTGGTGAATAAGCAGAAGACAATGCTGTAAAACAGATCCCTGTTTTATAGCCCAGTCCGTCAGCGGTATGGCATTTAGGGACACTTACTTGCTTTTCTAACTCTCTTTTTGTTATTGAAAGGGCTTAGACAATACCAACCAGAGGGTTATTATCAATGAGATAGTAGATGGCTGCAGAATTAATAAAGAGCTGTAATTCACCTGAGCTGAAGCTCTCCGTGTCAAGAGCCACAAGAGGGCTGACTGAGCAATATATGAACAGCAGCAGCTGGGCCCACCATTGACTCCAGCATCATTTGTGATGTAAACTATTGTCGAGGGGGTCAGATCTTTTGCTGGCGTAAACCAGTGTTGCTCCAGTGAGTACAAAGGGGTTATGATGATTTTTACTCTAGCTGAGGATCTGGTCCGCTGCCTTGTAATTTATCCCTGGCGGCAGCTGATGTTAAAATGTTCTCTAGAAAGGCCACATTCTGCTTGTCTTGCTCATGCAATGTATTTGACTTCAGTGGGGCTGCTGGCAGGAATTAGGACAGGAATTAGCTCTGCACAGCACCTGGGGACAAGTATTGGAAAAGCTGGGTGAATAAAACTAGAAATTTTCCAGGAACATTTGTCTAAATTTGAAGGGTTATAGTCTATATTTTACAAGTATGGTATGGGCTGGGCAGCAGAAGGGAATTAGGAACCTCCCATTCCTTGCATTGCCCTGTAAAGGCAGGGCCAGTCTTATGGGTGGGCAACCGCCCAGATCACTATGGTCGGACACCATGATCTAAACAGGCATGGAGCGGGGTGAGCCTGGGGTGCGAGGCCACAGAAGGGTGTTTGGAGCAATGGTGGGGAGGCAGCAGGGCCCAGGGGTGCAGTAAGAGCCTGGGGGAATGAGGGAATGAGTGCAGGGCTGTGGGGAGCCCAGGGAGGCAGCAGGAACCGGGGGTACCAAAATACAAGTTCACCCAGGGCGCCATTTCTCCTAAGACTGGCCCTCAAAGGTCAGACAGAATTCCAGTGCCCGCCTGAGGGGAGTTCAGAGATGGCACTCTAGCTATTCCCCTGTGTTGCCAGCTGTCCTAAAAGGGGACTGGAAAGGCACTGTAGTAAGCAGAGCCATGGTTCTGCCTGCATCCCTCCCACACATCCCTCCCTGAACAGCGTCCGTACGGGTGTAATGTCGTGCATGCTCCACCAGAACCCGGGGGGCAATGTGTCTGAGGCTGTGAAACATGGCTCAACGCTGAGCCAAAGTCCGTGCACAATCGAGCCCCAAACAAATTAGTTGTTAACCCCCTCCCCCGCCCCGGTGTGTGTGTGTGTGTGTGTGTGTGTGTGTGTCTGCTTTCCAAGCACCTTCACGCCATTGACTTTTGCTGCCAGAAATGTTTGCAGAGACAGAATTTTAAATTTGCTCTGCAAAACTTCATGGAAGAAGTGTGCTCGGCCTGTCAGGGAATAAGAACAATACCCCATGACATATCTGACCAATCAGAATTAAGTAACATTTCATAAATTGCTCAGTCCATAGGAGAAAAAAACTCCTGAATAAATTCCAGTTTACCCTTGGTAAAGCTGGTAAGTTATAGTGCATACTGCAGTATTTGTACACAGAAGTAATGTTTGCAGTGTAACTGGAAGCCACCCAGCCTGGTAATTGAAGTTTAGGCAGCAACTGTCCTCAACCTTCCCTGGAGCTCATTGATTGTATGCACCAGGTACAATAGAGAAGGGGTCAAATGAACATTCCTTCCACTTTACTCATCCCAGCAGGTTGAAACATCAAAAGGAAGCAAGAGCTCTAATCGCTACGGAAAAGAAAAACGGCATTAGATTTAAAAATGAGAAGGGCAGTAATTAGAATTGACAGCTTTGCACAGGGCTGGTGGAGTGATGTGGGGCAAAATGCGTTGAACAATTTAAATAACAAAAAAGTCAACAATTTGTCAAATATATTGCCTCTGACAAATATTATCCTACCAGCTCTGTTTCTGAGCCTATTGCTGGAGGTGTCTGTCTCGCCAAAAAATAATACCACATCTGAATTTCATTGCCTTCTGCAGAATAACCCACAGAAGGATGACACTTCTGTAAATAGCTCCAGCGCATTTCCCTCTGGAAGGAGGGTGTTTATGGGGGCATGGGATGGCAGGGGTGGTGGCCTTCTAATTACATGGAGGCTTGGGAACATGTGGGGATAAACAGCCAGAAAAATCAGTTCTGCTCCCTGGTTTCACCCCCACAAAACCATGGCAGGATGGGAGCTGTGCATCACCCCCGCTTTCAAAGTGGTAGAAACCATGCCCTGAGAAGTGTTAACTCCCAGTGGATTTCCTTGGGGGCAGGTTTGATGAGGGGCTGCCTCCTGGTTCCCTCTTCCTCCCAAAATGCATAGCGCTCCCAAACTGCAATGATCTCACAGATGTTCTCCTGGCTCGTCTCTCAATTTATGAGGCCCTTTAGCACTGAAGTATCTGAGCATCTCACCAACATTAATGAATGCCTCCTCAAAGGAGGGCTTTGAGGTAAGGAAGGCTGGCCACCTCCATTCTCTTGATGGGAAACGGAGGCAAACCGATTAAATGACTTGCCCAGGCTCACACAGGAACATTGTGGCAAAGCCAAGAATCAAACTCAGATTTTAATTTCTAGATGTTCCCACCCCCATACCCTCCAAGCTAATTTTTCATGCCCAAGGGGTGCAAGCTCCACTTTTTGGGACATGCTGTTGTAAATCTTCATACTATACACTTTCCTCCTTTTTCTTATAAGCTTTGAGCTACAAAATATATAATGTTTGAAGCACCACCATTGGCATCTGAGTTAGCACCCAGTGAAATGAACAAGGCAGTGCACAGACTCTCTGCAAAGGCAAGCAGACACCTCTGCACTGGCTACACTCAGGTCACATTTGGAAGCTTTTCTTTGCAACCGTAACAGTTAGAGACTGACTTTATCTTAATGAACGCTGAGAGCAGTGAACAATTAAAAGGTAGGTTCATGCCCCCTTCCTATGGCCTCAGGGGGAAGGCCCCAGAGGATGGGAAATATTACCCTAGTGCAAATGGAAGTAGCCATAATGTGATTTTTGTTGCAGAAAGGGAGCTGGCAATATAGCCATGAATGTAACATACAATCTATATTTCTCTAACTCCTTTCATCTTAGGAGCCCAAAATGCTTGGGAAACACTACTGTATGTTGTAGTGTAGCCGTGCTGGTCCCAGGATATTAGAGAGACAAGGTGTGTGAGGATATCTTTTATTAGCCCAACATCTGTTGGTGAGAGAGACCAGCTTTTGAGCTTACACAGAGTTCTTCTTTAGGTCTCACTAACACTAATCATTTAAGACCATGTGAGGAAAGTAGGGATAAATGTCCCCTCTTTACAGGTGGGAAAAAAGAAGGCCAGAAAAGTTGCATCACTTGCCCATTGTTGCACAAGAAGTCAGTGACAGTACCCAGTAAAAAAAACCCAGGATTTCTGGATCCCAGTCTTGTGCTCGGATTATGATGGGCCTGATCCTTGTGTGGTGCAGAGAACCCACTGAAGGTACTAGGAGTTGAGGGGGCTCAGCAGTTTGTAAGAACAAGCTCAGTGTACTGGGTCAGTTGAAGAATCCAGCTTTGTAGAATGCCCCAGCTGTCGACCTTATTAGACTTACTAGTGGAGTTCCACTGGTTATGAATTTGGTCTGTAAGCAGGTCATTAGGACCATGGGGCAGGTTCTCTGTTCTGTTCAACTCCCTTTCATAGAACCATAGACATGTCGGGCTGGAAGGGACAGCAAGAGGGCATCTAGTCCAGCCCCATGCACTGAGGCAGGACCAAGTTAACCTAGACCAGACCTGACAGATGTTTGTCCGACCTGTTCATTTAAACCTCCTAACCCTAACTCTGTGCTTAACTACCTTTACAGTTTTAAAGTTTTTCCAAATATCTAACCTAAACCTCCCTAACTGAAGACTAAGCCCATTACTTCTTGCCCTACCTTCAGTGGACATGGAGAACAATTGATCACCACACTTACAAAACATACGTGCAGGCTGTTATCAGGTCCCCACTCAGTCTTCTTTGCTCCAGACTAAACATGCCCAGTTTTTGTAACCTTTCCTCAGAGGCCAGGTTTTCTAAACCTTTGATAACTTTTGATGCTCTCCTCCTTAGCAACTGCATCACATTGTTGGCTCACATTCAATTCATGATTCACTAGAACCCCAAATACTCGTTTCAGCAGCATTACTGCCTAGCCAGTTACTCCCCAGTTTGTAGCAGTGCGTTTGATTTTTCCTTCCTAGGTGAAGTACTTTGCACTTGTCTTTACTGAAGTTCATCTTATTGAATTCAGACCAATTTTCTAATTTGCCAAGGTCGTTTTGAGTTCTAAACCAGTCCTCCAATGTGCTTTGTGCCACACAGGCACTGTAAAGGCTGGGGAAGCCACCCACAAGTCCCCAGCGGGGATTTGCCGGTCACAGAGGACTCTGCAGCAACCTTGTACACCTCCATCCTGGTAGCCCCCAGTGCAGCGGGCGTGTTGGTGGCAGGAAGGGGTGTGCTGGCTGGGAAGGGAGCACACCTTCAGCACAGTGTGCTCTGATGATCTCCAACTGACACAGGGATCTTTAGGGATCATAACAAGCTGGGACAAGTTAGAGCAGTCTCTGGGCTGGGGCTAGAACAGAAGATCACAGAGCTGTCGTTGCTTCCCTGTTCAGCTGTCCCAGTGAGGTGCAGCAGAGAATCTGGACCCACACCCTTTTAAATTAAGAGTGAACTTCACAATTTTTAAAAAACTGAACCATCTGTAGCAATTCCTGCCATATGCTCCCAGAAACTGAGCCAAGCGGGACAGCCTGTACATTAGGACTAAATTCGCCCTTGCTTAAGCGGAACCAACTTCACTGATTTCAGTACAGCTACGCCAGCAGGGAATTTAGCCCTAGAAGTCTGGATTACTTTAAAAGAAATGTTTTAAACCTACTGCACGTGTCCTGACCAACCAGACTATTGAGGGCACTCAAACCTTATTGCAAAAGCAATTAAACCAAAAATGATTGGCAGGTAACCTGGAAAGCATCTCCCATAGCACATTGATTCTGGTTTTAAATCATTTTTCTGGTGCTGATTTTCTTTTGGCAGGTTTAAATTGACATTTGAGGTATTCTGTACAGTACCTCATACAGGGCACCAAAATGCCATAAAGCTAGGGCCTGGTCTTGCAAGGTCCTCGTGCCATGAAATCCCCCTGACTTTGCCTAGAGATAAGAGTGCTCATTACTATGTTATTTACCACATCCCATTTTTAATTATTATTTGTACCATAGTATCAACTGGAAGCTTATGCAGAGATCAGAGCCCCATTGTACATTCACATATTCAAAAGACAGGCTCTTCCCCCCAAACAACATACATAAGTCACATGTGTACATAAGTCACCTCCCACAACTAACAGGGTGAGAAAAAATCCAGGAGGACAAAGAGAAAGAGGGAGAAAGCCAGAAAACAATGACTAAGGGAGAGAGGAAGGTTGGGGAATGGGAAGTAGCAGGGCAAAGGAAGCGTAGAAGAGGAGACAGGGAACGGGGTGGTCAACATTTTCCATTGAAATGTAATTTTGTGCAAAAATTTTGTTTTTGAGAAAAATGTTTTGGCTTTTCCATAACTTCTACAGAAACTTTTAGGGTAAATGTTGTTCAGTTACTGCGCTTGGAAAACCAACCATTTGACCTGGAAAACTGAACATTTTAACTCAAACTAATACATAAAAAAACAGGAAATAAGGTTTTCCGTGTCATTTCCTTCACCAAAACCTCAACAAATGCTCACTGGACATTTGGACCAACATTAAAAATGATTTTTATTTTACAATTCCAGCAAAAAAGTTCCATTTTTTATTGAAAACTATGAAATTGATCAACAGATAATGCATCCGATGAAGTGAGCTTTAGCTCATGAAAGCTTATGCTCAAATAAATTTGTTAGTCTCTAAGGTGCCGTAAGTACTCCTTTTCTTTTTGACTAACTCTGAGACAGGCATCCCAAAGTGAGCAAGATAGGCAGAGAAGAGAACAAACACGAAGGAAAGGAGGGAGATGAGATGACATTGTGAGGGACAAGAAATGCTAGGGTGAACCTATGAAATAATAATGGAGATGCTGCTCCATCATCTGGGCTGGAGATCAGCTCCTCCTGATTCTCTGTCTCTAAGCATTTCTATAGAACCTCGTTTTATGAAATGTTCTTGCCCTACAATGTTCTCTGTGTTTTGTTCTGTATTGTGCCAGATAGCAAAGGCCTTAGGGCAGGTGCTGGTATTTGGTCCGTTGCACCTATTTGATTACACTGTATAAGAATAAGAATAGGTTAATAAATATGCTGTTGACTCTTAAACTTAATGAAGACATGCTGTAGTTCACTAACAACTGGAACTGTGAGGACAGCGTAAAATAAATTGAATAACATAGCAAGGGCTATGTTACTGAGTGCATAATTTATTCTCATATTGAATTTAATAAAATACTCACTTAAAAAGCCAACAACTTTAACGGAAGCTGCTGAAATTTCCACTGGAATAGTGTAGACTAGAGGGGCCTTGTTGCAGGGATTAGGTCCAGCTCGCAGCTCAGCACACCCACTTGACAAAGGTCTGAGAAGCTGCAGGGAAGTGAGCTGGATGAGCGGGCAGGGCATTGCCGTGAGATGGACAGACGAGGTGGGGGAGCCGGTAGGGGCAGTGGCAGGAGGGAGCAGGGGCAGAGGAGGGGGAGTTATAAGGGGGCAGACATAGGTGTTGGAACTAGAGGTGCTGCTGCACTCCCTGGTGTGAAATAGCAATAACAACCCAAATACATGGTTTCTGCCTTCAGCCCACTATAACAATTGTTCCAGCACCGCTGAGGGAGCTGGAAGGAATGGACAGGGGCAGGGAAGGGGGAGTTGGAATGGGGCAGGTGAGGGGCAATGGCAGGAGCAGGTAGGGCAGTGGAACTGGGCCAGGAGGGATCAGGAAGGGAGTGGGGCAGGGATGGAGTTGTGAGGGGTAGGGGCGGGGTGAGCGGGAGGGGCAGGTGAGGGGTGGGGCGGGAGGGGGCGGGGTCAGCGGGAGGGGCAGTGAGGGGTCGGGGCGGGAGGGGGCGGGGTCAGCGGGAGGGGCAGTGAGGGGTCGGGGCGGGAGGGGTGAGGGGTGGGGCGGGAGGGGGCGGGGTCAGCGGGAGGGGCGGTGAGGGGTCGGGGCGGGAGGGGGCGGGGTGAGCGGGAGGGGCAGGTGAGGGGTGAGGGCGGGAGTGGGTCAGGACAGGGAGCGGAGGGGTAGTGGAAGGGGGCAGGGCGGGGCGGGGCGGGAGAGCCGGGGGGCGGGGCGGGGTGAGTGGAAGGGGCAGGGCGGGGCGGGGCGGGGCGGGAGAGCCGGGGGGCGGGGCGGGGTGAGCGGGAGGGGCAGTGAGGGGTGGGGGCGGGAGTGGGTCAGGACAGGGAGCGGAGGGGCAGGGCGGGGCGGGAGCCGGGGGGCGGGGCGGGGTGAGTGGAAGGGGCGGGGCGGGGCGGGGCGGGAGAGCCGGGGGCGGGGCGGGGTGAGCGGGAGGGGCAGTGAGGGGTGGGGGCGGGAGTGGGTCAGGACAGGGAGCGGAGGGGCAGGGCGGGGCGGGAGCCGGGGGGCGGGGCGGGGTGAGTGGAAGGGGCGGGGCGGGGCGGGGCGGGAGAGCCGGGGGCGGGGCGGGTGAGCGGGAGGGGCAGTGAGGGGTGGGGGCGGGAGTGGGTCAGGACAGGGAGCGGAGGGCAGGGCGGGGCGGGAGCCGGGGGGCGGGGCGGGGTGAGTGGAAGGGGCGGGGCGGGGCGGGGCGGGAGAGCCGGGGGGCGGGGCGGGGTGAGCGGGAGGGGCAGTGAGGGGTGGGGGCGGGAGTGGGTCAGGACAGGGAGCGGAGGGGTAGTGGAAGGGGCAGGGCAGGGCGGGGCGGGGCGGGGCGCTGGCTCGCCGGGCTGCGGGCGCCGGGCTGTGCCGGCCGCGCTCTCTCGCACGCGGGCGGCGGGCGGCGGGGAGCAGCCGCCCCGGGGGCCGGGCGCGGCCATGTTCAGCCGGGGCTCTCGGAAGCGGCTCTCCGGCAGATCGGTGAGTGCGCCCTGCCCGCGCCCCCGGCCGCCTCCCCGGGGTCCGCTGCGGCCGGGGCTCGGGGACCGGCACCTGCTGGCCCCGGGGCAGCCGCCCTCCTTGGCCCCCGCGCCCGGGCGAGGTGCGGGCTGCGGCGAGCCCGGGCCGCCCCCCGATGCGGCCCCTCCGGAGTCCGCCCCCGCTAGGCGCGCTGCAGGTGCCGCCGAAGGAGGCCCCCAGGCCCCGGCCCCCAGGCCCCGGCTCGCCTTTGTCCGGGGCGAGCCGCCCGGCCCGCTCCTCTCACCGGGCTCCTACCGCACCCGCCTGCTTCAGTGTCACCTGGGCGGGAGCAGCGCGCTCCCACCGGAGCCCGGGCCCGCGTCGGGGCAGGTGGGGCGGAAAGACTCGGGTTTAGGCTCGGAGGGGGAAACACGTTGCTTCGCTTTCTTGTTTGTTCTTTTTCAAGCTGACTGCCTCGGGCGAGCCAGAGAGAGGGCAGCCTTGCAACGCATGTGGTGACCAGTGCCCGGGCTTTGCGTTGCATAAATGGAGGTAGGACCCCCTGGGTGTTTCGGTGGCCTAGTTAACTGAAACAGCGGCAGGCCACCGAGCTCATGAAAGGCATGCAAACGGGGGGAGTGGGGCGCTGAATTTCCTCATTTTGTTTCCCACCTGAAGGATCAAAGAGGAGAGGCAGCAGCGGGTGCTCCAGTCAGCGCGGCTTGTGGCCCTGGGAGATCCCTTTCCCATGTGTGAACAGCCGTGCTTAGCTCAGTGTCCCGTGGCTGGGGTTCCCTTCTCCTCTCATTGAGACAGGGCTTCAGAACTTCCACAGCTTTCAGAGTAGCAGCCCTGTATTCGCAAAAAGAAAAGGAGGACTTGTGGCACCTTAGAGACTAACACATTTATTAGAGCATAAGCTTTCCTGAGCTACAGCTCACTGCATCGGATGCATTTGGTGGAAAAAACAGAGGGGAGATTGATACACACACACAAAACATGAAACAATGGGTTTATCATACACACTGTAAGGAGAAAGAAAAGGAGGACTTGTGGCACCTTAGAGACTAACAAATTTATTAGAGCATAAGCTTTCGTGAGCTATAGCTCACTGCATCTGTAAGGAGAGTTTCAGAGTAGCAGCCGTGTTGGTCTGTATTCGCAAAAAGAAAAGGAGGACTTGTAGCACCTTAGAGACTAACACATTTATTAGAGCATAAGCTTTCGTGAGCTAGAGCTCACTTCATGCATCTGATGAAGTGAGCTGTAGCTCACGAAAGCTTATGCTCTAATAAATTTGTTAAACTTTTACAGTTCATCTCCAGTTTGAAAATGCCACGCTGGGGTTTTTTTTTTTCAACGCATATAAATCAGCTGTGAATGTTGAATTGTGACCCTAGCTCCCCTACCTGTCATGTTTGGCGGATTGGTCTTCTTCGTAAGCAGGTTGCTTCCCTCCTGGGGCACAGGTGGATTTGTGATTTTATGCATTGGGGTTGTAAAGCACTGAAATCCATCCTACACCTAGAACAAGAGAAACACCAACATTTCTAAGCACTTCTTCTCCCACCCCTCGCCCCCCCGTGCTAGAATGACTACTTGTTTCTGAACTGCCCACTCAGCTGCCACTGCTTTCTACATGCCCAGCTCATCTTTTTGGCTTCTGCCATCCCCCTGACGGTTGGGTCTCACTCATCAGATTGAACTGCAGACTCAGAATGAGGGACATGAATGACATGATGCTGGAAGTAGCGGGGTTAATTTATTTGACATGAAGGCTGCCTGGAATAAATTGTCTGGGAAGGTTGTGGAATCTCCATCATTGGAGATTTTTAAGAGCAGGTTAGACAAACACCTGTCAGAGATGGTCTAAATAATACTTATTCCTGCCCTGAGTGCAGGGGACTGGACTAGATGACCCCTCAAAGTCCCTTCCACTCCGATTCTGTGATTCTATAGCCTCAGTTTAATCCTGTGTTTATATCCTACTGACAATAGTGAAAGCTAAGTGCTCCAAGATCTGGGTAGGACGGAGGCAAATCTGGGTCCAAACTGAGGCAGGATACTAAACATCAGGCAGGATATTTCCTCTCTTCCACTCCAGCCTTCCCCTTACTGGGCATTTCTCAATGTAGAAATGAGCAGTTATGCCCCACATCCCAATGTCTGTCCTGTACGGCAGGAGGGCTACAGGCAGCCTTTTCCAATGGTGACTGCTCTCCTGGCTGCACGCCCCTTTGGCAGAAGCAGGGTGCGCTTGCTCTTGTTCTCTTGAGGCAGCTGCCGTGTCCTGCTGCTTTTCCCATACTCTGCATCTGCCACATTTGCGTCATAATATATTTGTACAGTCACCCCATGCCTCTTTTTACAAGGGTTATACAAGGCTTTTGTTAGATGTCAAAGGCAACTTCAGATCTCAGGTTTGTGGTACTTGGTATTGTCCCAGAAGCTTGCAAGGTGCTTCATAGTTTCATAGATACTAAGGTCAGAAGGGACCACTCTGATCATCTAGTCCGACCTCCTGCACAGCGCAGGCCACAGAATGTCACCCACCACTCCTATGAAAAACCTCACCCATGTCTGATAATGTCAGAAAGAGGCAGGAAGACCTCATAAATATGTTACATGAAGATGGAGGCACCTCTCAAGGTTACCGTCTCTAACCACCACAAATCACTGTGCGGGATACAGGTTTGGTTTTCATTATGTAACAATCTGCAGCTACTTCTCAACATCTTAGCAGGCCATTTTTTTTCCTAATGTCACAATCTGGTGATGCTGTTTTGCCACCACCAATGGAATTGCATTCATCTCGGTGGATGAATGGTTTACCATCAGCTTGCACTAACATGGCAGCAGCCGCCCTCTCTCAAAATTTCCAAGCCTTACGGAGGGTTTCTGGCAGACTGGGAGTGAGATGGTGTTGGCTCTAAAGGAAAGGCTGCCATATCAGTGGAGGGAGTTATCTCCTGCATCCTAACAGAAGGCCTGATTTTAATCTCTCTTTCACCAGTGTATGTCAGGAGTAAATCCATTGAAAATCAGTGGGCCAGATTCTGACTCCTGCTCCGGCTGCTTTCTAATGCTCTAGCAATGTAAGGCAGTTGGCTACCTTGTTTAACATTGGAGCTTCCGCACTGCCTCTATTCCAGCCAGTGCAGGGATGTTCCCAAGGGCATGGGGTGTGTGGCAATTGCACTGCGCACTCTGGCTGTCCCTGGCTGCTGGAATAAGAAGAACTAGGTAAGTTCAAGGTCAAAAAAAGAACCTGATGAGTACACGGCGGATAGGTCCATCAATGGCTATTAGCTAGGATGGGCAGGGATTGTGTCCCTACCCTCTGTTTGCCAGAAGCTAGGAATGGGCGATATGGGATGGATCACTGTTCTGCTCATTCCCTCTGGGGCACCTGGCATTGGCCACTGCCGGAAGACAGGAGACTGGGCTAGATGGACCTTTGGTCTGACCCAGTCTGGGCATTTTTATATTCTTATGTTAATAGCCCATGTGCATAAGTTAGAACCTCTTTTAGCTGTTTTGTTATACTGGTGACTGTACCAGCTCCTATATAATTATTTTTAATTGCATAAATGTATAAATATATAATCAAATAAAATGAAGCCAGCTAAATTGCCAACTTAAATAAATATATACCGTGGACATAGATTCATTTTTACTTTTGAGAGGTCTGTTCTCCCATTAATGCCTAGGACGTATAAGTAGGCAAATATTAATAACCGTTACTTTTGTAGGTCACACACTCATGGGAGATTAGACCTGCTGAATATGGAAAAAAGTATATTTAACTAGTACTGGGGATGTTCATGAACATATTAAACCGCCGGGTGAAATTGAAAGAAACAATAGTTTTCAAGGGGATGTACGGATTAAGGATACAAGCCCATATCAATTAACCACTAGAGGTTCGTAAGCCTTTTTGTAATCCTTTAACAGTGTACTTTTGCTGATAAATGTAAATTGGACTTGGGCTTCAAAGATGGGAATTTACTGCATACATCAGGGAGAGAGGAATTTATAAGCATGCAGACACTGAAAGTGGAATTCATCCCTGTTGCTGAGGCAAGCTTTGTGTGGCATAGATAATTATGTGGAATTGTGTGTTTTCTGATTAACTGCAGTTTGGGGCATGATCTATATGTCCATGTTAACAAGCAAGCAAAGTTGTGTCCTGTCAGATCGCAGAGATTTTTATGCTTTTATATTCATTGGAAAGTCACTTTTTTCAGGTATGGGGTTGATTTTGATTGATTGAAATGATCATTCTTGGAAGCATATGCATGTTTCCTGTTTGAAGGAAACCATTCAGAAGGCAGAAATAGTTTGGAAGAATATGATTTATTTATGAATAAGACTACCAGGTCTAATTTAGAGGAAGTGAAATAATAATTTAAAAGGAAAGGAGTTTTCAAAAAATCTTGATTTATCATGATGAATGAATTGTTGTAATCGTATCTTTACATTACAATGTCACATTCATGTAAGCTTGTGGATTTTCTCTGTTAATGTGCCAGCATTTTTAATATGTATTTCAATAGATCCAAGTAAGAATAAATCATATGCAACATATTCTTTAAATTTGCACCTTCTATATGCACAATACCCACATGAAGCCCATGGAAGTTTGTACGTCACTGATCCCCCACGTAAATTGAGAATTTGAATTTTCAGTTTGCAGTGATTTAGCAAAAAGAGAAGAAAAACAGAGTATCAGAGTAGCAGCTGTGTTTAGTGTGAATCCGCAAAAAGAAAAGGAGGACTTGTGGCACCTTAGAGACTTATGCGCAAATAAACTTTTTAGTCTCTAAGGTGCCACAAGAAAAATAGAATATTTTATTTAAAAGAATCAAGACTGAATTTAGTCATCACTAGACATCAGTTCTGCACTGCAGTCCTCCAAAGACTACCAAACAGTAGCTACTGTAATCTGCAATTTCCCAGTGGTCTTGAACAGCAAAGTGACTTTTTACTTTAATAACATGATTTTTTTAATTACAGTAGACTGTGAATTAAAGACATAAAAAGACAAATATTTGTGTATGGCCATGTTCCTGAAAATTACCAATAACGTTAGCAACAGATTACTCATTCAGTATTTAATATAGGCTGGTACTTGAAAGGTGGCGTTGTGTGAGAAAGTGAAATCTTATACAATAAAATCTCCACCTCCTTAGGAGTCTGGCTGCTGTTTCCTAATCAGATCTGCATTACATTAAGCTACTTGCCATTCAGCTTGTTAACAAGCTTTGCATTAAATAAAGCTGTCACTGGAGTTGAGTGAATGAATAGCCATTAGAAGTGTCTTGTGCATAATGTCTGGCTGAAGAAAAGCCTGCAAAAGAGGTGGTCAGGGAAGGGAATTTATAGCCTATTCCTAATGCAATTAGTATGAATATGCAAACCTTAAAGGTGACAAATGGGCACCAATCAGGAGAATGGATCATGCTGCTTTTGCCACCCTGAAGTTTTTGATAGTCCTTTCACATGGACATTGGAGAAAGTTATACTTGAAATTGCTTTCAGTACTGCTTTTAAAATATGCTTTTGAATACAATCACGCATACTGCCACATGTTGCCTTATTTTGGTGTATCATCTACAGCCCTGAATTGTTTGTTTCCCCTTTCAGAGAGTCTTTTCACCACCGGTGACCCTCACAACTCAAACACCCCTTTTATTCCCAGCCCCCCCACCTAGTCTTCCTACACACACACACACACACACACAAAACCCCTACTCCAAGCAGAGTTTAAACCTCATAATTTCTCCATGCATATTCATCTTATCATAGGTCTGATCCAGTAAAGAACTCATGGGATCTAATTTAGTTGTTACCAGTCAAGACAGAGATCTTGGCGTCATCATGGATAGTTCTCTGAAAACATCCACTCAGTGTGCATTGGCAGTCAAATAAACCAACAGAATGTTAGGAAACCATTAGAAAAGGGATAGATAATAAGACAGAAAATATCATAATGCCTCTGTATGAATCCATGGTATGCTCACACCTTGACTCCTGCAGGCAGTTCTGGTCACCCCATCTCAAAAAAGAGATATTAGTACTGGTTCAGAAAAGGGAGACAAAAATGCTTAGGGTTATGAAACAGCTTTCATACTAGGAGAGATTCAAAGACTGGGACTGTTCAGGTTGGAAAAGAGACAAAAGAGGCGATACAATACGATGGAGGTCTTTAAAATCATGGTTGGAGAAAGAGAATAGGCAAGTGTTATTTACCTCTTTAAACCGTCATTTACTTTCAAACTAGGGGTCACCCAACAAAATTAATAAGCAACAGCTTTAAAATAAACATAGGGAAATACTTCACACACCGTGCTGTCAACCTATGGAACTCGTTACCAGGAGATGTTGTGAAGGCAAAATTATAACTGGGTTCAAAAATAACTAGATAAGTTCATGGAGGAGAGGTCCATCAGTGACTACTAGCCAAGATAGTCAGGGACACAATCCCATGCTCTGGGTGTCCCTAAGCCTCTGACTGTCAGACTCTGGGAGTGGATGACAGGGGATGACAGGACAGAATTGTCCTGTTTTGTTCATTGCCTCTGAAGCATCTGGCACTGGCCACTGTCATAAAATAGGATACTGGGCTAGATGGACCATGGGTCTAATCCAGTATGACCACTCTTATGTTCTTAAATGGAGAAGTGCTAGAGATGCCATTAAGTCCACTAGAGACTTTGCTTTTGCTATTGATTTTACAAGGAAGGTGCCCAGACACCGTGCTGACAGGTGGCAGTAAAAAACCCTAAAATAGATAGTATTTTTAAAATTAGCCAAACCCTTGCAGAAAATCTTTGTTGCCATAGTTATGCTTCTCATTTGCAATAGCTTTAAATAGCAGTAATAAATGTGCCATAAAAATGATGCTAATGCTTTTAGTTTTTGACTGCCACTGTGAAATCACATTTGTGTTGTTTATTGAATTCTTGTCCCTGTAACGTGCGTCAACGTTTTCCCCCTAAGTCATATTTTGATGGTCAAGAGTTCCGCTTCTCCTCAAGGAGCCTGTTAAAATTGTTTTACAGTCTCCATAACTTTGACTTATGTTTATGTAACAAGTATTGCCCAGTACTTAAAAAGACACTGTAAAGCAGAATCTTTAAAAGAAGGGAAACCATTTGTTTCTCAGTTTGGTAATATTTAACATTAATGAATGAAATCCTGTGGAGAGAGCTGTTGAAAGCATTCACTGCGCTTATAAAGCGTACAATGCCTCAAGGAAAGAGGACCCTAGATTTATATAAAGGTTGCATGATTTAGTACTGGACAGAGTACTGGGTAGGGAGTCAAGACATCTAGTTGCTGTGTGATCTCGGGGAAATCACCTAGTCTCTGTGTGGTGATAGGCCCAATCTTTGTCTGCTTTGTTTAGATGGTAAATTCTTTGTGAGTATGGACTGTCTCTTACTGTGTGTTTGTACAGTGCCTTGTCCTTGATCTCAGCTGAGTCCTCTAGGGCAGTGGCTCTAAACCTTTCCAGACAACTGTACCCCTTTCAGGCGTCTGATTTGTCTTGTGTACCCAAGTTTCACCTCACGAAGAAACTACTTGTTTACTAAATCAGACATAAAGATACAAAAGTGTCACAGCACGTGAGTACTGAAAAATTGTGTACGTTCTCATTTTTACCATAGAATTATAAAATAAATCAATTGGAATATAAATATTGTATAGCATATAGAGCAGTATAAACAAGTCATTGTATGAATTTTTAGTTTGTACTGACTTCGCTAGTGTTTTTTAATGTAGCCTGTTGTAAAACTAGGCAAATATCAAGATGAGGTGATGTACCCATGTACCCCCAGGGGTACATGTACCCCTGATTGAGAACCACTGTCCTAGGGACTAACGTACCATTAATAATTTAATAAAATAACTAGTAATTCTATATTTGTGCATAACCCAAATCTGCATATATTGGAGTCACATTCTTCCCTGGGAATGTACATGTCCCTGGCCAGCTTTTGGTCTTCAGTTTGATTACTGGTGCAGCTTCCAAAGGGCAGAAACAACGTTTTCAGTGTAGCACATGAATGAATAACAGTGAATTCTGAAGCATTTGTCTCTGGTTTCCAAAAAAAAAAAAAGAGAAAGAAAATACAGATTATTGCTTCCATATGTGTTCAGCCTTTTTACACTGCTTGCAATTGTTTCCTTTCATGAATAACGTGCTTTGCATCTCTATCTCCTTTAAAATTCAGATATTCTACACATTCTTGCATTTTTATTTCTACGGCTTTTAGTTTGGAGACCAATGAGCATACCTTACACAATCTTATCCTGTATGAGCTTCTGTTCGTGTCACTTCCATTGCAGTAATTCAAGGCCATTATCTTCAAGTTATCTTCTTCAGTTTTTGTGGTTGGTTGCTGAAATAAACAAAACTGTACCGGTGGGAAGAATATTGAACCTAATGACCATGAATACCCTTCCATTCTCATGTCCAGAAGCCATTCCTTGGAATTGCCATGTGGTCGGGGGTTCTACAGGAGTGAGTAAAAAAGGGTCTATCTCATGGAGAGCTGTTCTACGTGATATTATGTCCTCTGCAGTTAATGTTGAGTCTATCAGCATTAATTTCTGCATGTTCTTGCTCTACACCGTTAAATGCCTTGGAAGCCCAGGCTCTCGGACCCTGCAAGGTGGGAGGCTCCCAGAACTCAGACTGCAACCCAAGCCCGGAAGTCTACACTGCAATTAAACTGTCTCGTAGCCAGAGTCCCATAAGCCTGAGTCAGCTAGCACGGGCCAGCCACAAGTGTCTAATTGCAGTGTAGACATACTATAGATACATTGGTTTCAGAGTAGCAGCCGTGTTAGTCTGTATTCGCAAAAAGAAAAGGAGTACTTGTGGCACCTTAGAGACTAACAAATTTATTAGAGCATAAGCTTTCGTGAGCTACAGCTCACAAGTGAGCTTATGCTCTAATAAATTTGTTAGTCTCTAAGGTGCCACAAGTACTCCTTTTCTTTTTATAGATACATTGGAGTTGCTGCTTTAGCCCATTGACTTTACATCAGGACTTAAATTGTCCCATTGGGGTTAATTTTATCTCCACATACCTGTGAGAATTTATACTTGGTGGTTTCTTTTTTAACTGTGTGTATGTATTATAAAGCCCTGGAAGAAAACTGATGCACTGTCATACAATAAAAATAACGAGGAGTCCTTGTGACACCTTAGAGACTAACAAATTTATCTCTAAGGTGCCACAAGGACTCCTCGTTATTTTTGCCGATACAGACTAACATGGCTACCACTTTAAAACCTGACATACAATAGTAGTCCTGTCCAACTCAAATGACTGACTAAATGTAAATGAATGTATTTTTATTGAACACTATAAAATGCTTCTAAGAAAAACATTTACTTTTAACATACTTTTGTCTTCAGTTATTGTAAAACTGATCCCCTAAAAAGGGGAAAATAACTTTCCTGCCAAAGCTGAAGTTCTTTTTCAGCCTTCTGTTCTGAGACATAAACTAGAAACTAAATTGTGGTGCTATTGAGCGATACAGACAAAAACCCTGATTTAGCAAGATACTTGTGCACACATGTAACTTTAAGCATGTGAGTTCAATGGTCCCATTTACTTACATGTGTTAGGTTAAGCATGTGTAGACGTGTTTGTAGTATTGGGACCTAATTTATTTTATGACTTCTCTCTGTAAGTTTTCATTGGAAAAACCAGTGTTAATATGATTGATCTCTCTATGGTACTTACATGGGCCTCTGTGCACTTCACAATTTTTAATGTGTGTGTCCTTACAGCACCCTGTGAGATAGATTATGCCTCAGGAATCACACCTCTAATACCTATCTCCTGAGTTGTTGAGGGGTAGATGGATTTGAAGGCATCTCACATATTTCCTCATAAGAACCTACCCTTGGTGAAGCAAAGTGGTCTGTAGCAAAGCTCCCTTCTGTAGATCTGTTGCAGTGATATTGTTCTAATTTTCAAGTCAGGTTTCTAATTTGCATAGTAACAATGTGTAGTTGGCTACCTGCTACCATTTATTTCCTGACAGAGCCTGGGCCTGTTATTTATCATCAGCACTTCACGTGCCCCATGGCTCGATGAGAGATTAATCATGGAAGACGCTGAGTACCCTCAGTGGGAGCAATCTCTTGAGAAGCATCCCATGTTTCAGAAGCAGAGAGCCATCCTGGATTGTAAAAAGAAAAGGAGTACTTGTGGCACCTTAGAGACTAACAAATTTATTAGAGCATAAGCTTTCGTGAGCTACAGCTCACTTCATCGGATGCATTGTGGATCCTGGATTGTGGAAGTTAGTACAGCCATTACTGACCAAATATTTGTGTGATCGAATAGATCTTCATTCATTCAGATCACTTCAACATTGGCTGTAGCTGACCCTATTTATTTAAAAGATCATATTCTTATGGTTTGGTTTTCACAGCTGATCCTTTGCTGGAAGGTTTCTTACAGCGACATTTGTAGCCTGCTGAGAAGAGAGGTGTTTTGTCAAGGAAGCTATTCCTCTACGATAGCAGTTTTCAAACTTCATTGCACTGCAACCCTCTTCTGACAACAAAAATTACTACAGCACCCCAGGAAGGGGAGCCCACCCAAGCCCTGCCACCCCGGTAGGGGGTGGGGCGGGGGCAAAACCCTATTGCTCCAGGCTGGGGGGCCAAAGCTGAAGCCCAAGGGCTTCAGCCCCAGGCAAGAGGCCTGTAACCTTCACCTCAACGCCCAGGACTGAAGCCCTCAGGCTTGGACTTTGGCCTTGGGCCTCAGCAGGTCTAAGCCAGTCCTGGCAACCCTATTAAAATGGGGTCACGACCCACAGTTTGAGAACCGCTGCTCTAGAATAGCAGAGTGGTTTTTAAACTAGCAATTCAAGATTCCCCCCAATGAAAAGATTCAGAGTAACACTAGTGGGTTGGTGAGAAAAATACCTAGGTACAGAGAAGAGAAACACAGCTAAAAATTAAAAGGGTGTGCAAAGACGTCTAAAGGACGTGATTTACTGAAACGGTGTTTCTCAGACTGTGGTCCACTGGTGGCCCTCCCAGCACTCGGTGGAGAGCCCTGGAGAGCTGTCAGCCCACATGATGCTGGCAGTTTTTTGTTTCTAGGTGCCACATTGTGCCACAGTCAACTACAAATACATTCAGTATTTCCCCAGTATTATTTTTCACTGGAAATAATGGCTGTAGTTGCCACCAGGACATTATGGAATAACAAATAGGAACGAGAGGGTGTCCGTGACATTGTCAGTGGGAGATGTCCACAAGACAACTTCTCTCTCTATTAAGATATGGTCCACATTGCAAAGATGTTTGAAGGCCTCTGATATAAGAGATTGAAGATTTGATTCTCCTCCCATTTATGCTGCTGCAAATTGGGAATTACTCTCGTGAAGTCACAAGAGATGGGATGTGGCTGGTGTAAAACTGGTGTCACTCATAGTAGAGTTGGATCCTGAGTCTCTCCTGACTGGTAGACGCAGTTGAGATTGTCTCAGGTGTTCTTGCTGCCAATTCCCAGGAGTGAGTTTTCCAGGATAAGGTCTTTTTCCTTAGACTTGAAGGTTCTTCAGTGTGGCACTCACTTCCATAAAAGAAGGATGATCCTGTCATTAAGCCATAGGACTGGTAGTGGGGTGGTCTGGATTCAATTCCAGATCTCTTCTATGATGCTATTCTGGACAATGGGAATAAAAATATTTCCTTTCTCCCACTCTGTTTTCTCTTCACTTTTCAAGCTCTTTGGGAAAGGAAGCACATCTTCTTCGCACATGTGGGTGGGTGTACACACATATACAGTGCCAAGCACAATAAGTCTCTAAGTAATTGTCTGTAATGCTATAATAATTTATAACTTCCTCTAGTATTCTGACAGAGTCCTGGTGTGGTTGTCCTTAAGCTGGTAAGGCGTACACATTTTGTTAGGCTTTTAGTTGGCCTTAATTACACCAGCTTCAGGGCTTGATTGTTGCAGCTGTCATTTGGCTTAGAGGCTTATTGTAGTGCAGCTGTGGTTTATTGCCATCTATGGATGAGTATGTTGTGGTTTTTTTAATTGATTATTTAAATTTTCTTATTCTGTAAATCGACTTTGTGCTTCAGGGTGTGTCTACACCACAAAGGTGGGTGTGATTGCAGTGCATAGTCGAGCCAGCTTTCGTCCAGTTGGCGTGGGTAGCAGTGGTAGTGAGGATGTGGCCCATGCAGGCTTTGGTGCATGCTAGCTGCCCCATTCCAAGTTCTCTGGGGACTGTAAGTACTTGGGTTTTTGGCCTGCTCCGGGTTTTGCACTCTCTTGTCTTCACTGCTATTGTTGCCCATGCTATCTAGATGAAAGCTAGCGGGGGATATGCCTACCCACGCTGCAGTCAGACTTCATTTGTGGCGTAGACCTATTCTGGGAAGCCCTGTGGTCTAGTGGAATCAGCACAGGACTGGGAGCAGGGAACTCATGGATTCTAATTCTACTTGACTCACTGTCAGCCTCCTTGTGCTTTGTGAGCCCAAACGGGAGCCTCTTAGCTGGGTTGGGTTGTGGCTGGTGGGGAGGGGCTCTGGGACCATTGTGGGAGGGAGTGTACATTGGACCCTTTCAAGAGTGTCGTCCCAGGTGTTCTCACTTGGTTTCCCCCTTCCTACCTTCTACTTCTCAGCCCCCTGCAGGGAGAATGCTTCTGGGAACCCCTGGAGCATGGCTGAAACTGGGAAAGCTACAGTGTTGCCCTATATATCTGTTTCCCCGCCCAGTAAAATGGGGATAGTAATATTTCTCTGCGAGATGTTGAGGGGCCTAATGAATGTTTTTGTGCAGTGCTCTAATGTGTAAGGCCCAATCAAAAGGGCTCAGTATTAGTATCATTATCTCCACCATGGGTGGGGATTGTAGCACGAATGGGCATTTACGCTTTAAGAGAGACTTCTACAGCTTCAATAGAGGGCTTAAAGTCTAAGAGAGAAGGGACTATAAAAACCGAAATGTGCTAGTCTAAAAAAAATCACTTTTTTCCTGGCCAGTATTTCACTTTGCAGCCTTTCTTACAGAGTCAGTATTCATTTTCTTAAGACATAAACATTTCTGCAGCCAGATCCTGCTGTAAACCTGTGCAGTATCTATGCTGAGCTCCATCAGCAGAAGTCAGGCTCTTGTCTTTGAGTTGTTCCCCGTTACAGATAATTGTTCTCACTTCTTTCCAGAGATTCTCTTCCCTATTCTACTGTTTATCTTTAAAAATCTTTCCGCATTCTTTCAGTTTTGTAATCCATTAATGGATTACATCAGTGATTCACTGTTTTAATAATCTATTACATTCTAATTGACTACAATCTCCTTAGAGAAATCTTGGTCCTCTAAGTATATGGAAAAGCTTAAGTAACAGCAAATAGCATCAGCTCAGATTTTTGCCTGATGGTCTCATTATAGCTTGTTTATGAATTTCAATTGTACATTTAATTTTTCTGCCATGAATAACCAGGCAGTTATCACACAGGAAATCAGGGTGAAGGTTCTGTAAGCAGTGCACCCGTCATGACGCTGATTTGTGGTCATTAGCTAACATTTAAGGAATTTGTAATGCTATTTGTAATTTGTCTGATTATAAAGAAAACAAATTTCTGGGTAAGCTATACAGGCATGGCTGTTGCTACATAGGCAGTCCTTCCAATTAAGTTTTGGTATGTCTAAGTGTACACTGCATGTGCCTTAAAATGCTTGTTGCTATTTATGGGCCTATTGTACCTTTTTTACACCAATCTAGTCTTCCATTAGTTTCAGTGGAGCTGATCCTCGTTTAGAGCCATGTAAGGGAAATGATCTCTCAGCTGGAAATCACTCACTTTGTTGTTCACTTGTACTCCCATCCGTGCTGCACCGGATGCTTCACTGCATATAGCCAGATTCTGCAAGGCGCCGACCGCCTCCTACGACGGTCCAATCCCTATGTTCAAAGGGAGCTGAGGACATTGTGTAAATTTGGACTCCAAGCCCTCATTCTCATAGAGCTCTGCACCTACATGGAGTTTCACTGAAGTCAGTGGTGCTCTGTCTAGGCACAGAGAGGTCCATTAAAATTGAGCACCAACCAGGATCGGGGCCTAAGAGAGCAGTAACTGCAGAAGATAGGCTGGATCTGCAAAAATCACAGCGCACTCTTGCGTTAAGCAGAAAGAGCCTGGCTATTTCTTCCTCTATGTATGGTTCTTACGCTCCGCAGTGATCTGACTCCAAAGCTTGGTGCTTGAAGTGCTCAGAATCGCTATTATTATTATTACTACTAAGGAGGGTGATGCTTAGCGCTCAGTCATCACGGCAAATATTTCATTCGGTACCAGTTGCCCTTGTGCACATGCTGCTACTGCAATCATAAAAGACATAATGGCTGCTCTTGGAGATAAGGAAGCTATATAAATATAATTACTGAAGTCCCTCTGCCGAGGTGGGGGTGGGAAGCCTGTAGATAGATGAGTCCCTCTGCCTCTATATCTGCAAGGGAAGCTCCTGTGGCACTTTGCTATGCCCTAGAGAAGGGATAAAACTCCACCTAACCAGCATGCTAACCACTCGCCGCAGCACACGTTCCAGCTGGTTGCAGCTTCTGGCATACTAAATTGGAGCTGTTTGGTCACAGCTGTGAGCAATTAGCTACCCAGCCCACCATCACCACCTTTCCTCCTCCTATTTCTTGTCACCAACCCGCTGGAATTCATGAGTGAAAAAAGGGAAGCCCCTAGCAAGTTGGGGAGTGACAATATTAGAGTTAGTGAAATTGCAGTTGCATTAGCCACTGTGGCTAACAGGTTTACAAAGGGCTGTTGTTGCGCTAACTTACCCACAGGAACAAATTCAGCCTCATCATTCACTACTGGGAGTTGCACCCAATTACCCAGAGCTGCCAAGGTCTCAAAAAAACTTAAGTTAATTTCTAAAGCCTTTTCCACAGTAGGCATTTTAGTCCTGGGGTAGTTGAACTAGTGCAAATGTGTACAGATGTGATTTGTACCACTTTAGCTCACCCCTGGATAGGAACCAGGAGAAGTTGCCCAGTGCCCGTTGCACTGTGTTGGTGTTTGTCATGTCTATGTTACGGGCTTGCATCAGTGCAATTATGCTGGTGGCTAAAACCCTCAGTGTAGACCAGACCCAAGCTTCAAGCTTATTTTTCTTTATTTTCCATTTCTTCTTGTAGGTCCCATTTTTTTTAACCAGGACAGGAGCATGTTTTCTAGTTCTGTAGCCAGATATTTCTGAGGCCATACTGATGAAAATGATTTCCATGGCAGCAGTAACCATAGGAAACCTTCTGAATGTGTCTTGTTTGGTTCCTGGCTCCTTTATTTTAACTGTGTACTCTGCAAACAGACAGTGAGTATCACTGGTATTTTGTGCACATTGTAATCGTGCAAAGGGCCAAGAATATTTGCTGTGCCCCTTGGCTGATGAGCATCTCAAGTCTGTCATTCTTTCAAGTGTACCTGATTGTTTTCACACAGTTGCACAGGTTGGGGGTTGGGGAACCAAGATGTGGTGACTAATTCTCTTTAGCTGGCTAGAAGAGCTTTTGTAGGAGGATCTGTTAGAAGAAATGAAGTTTCACAGCTATCGTCTGACTCCTGTGTGCACTCAAAGGGTACAGAGGACATTGTACATTGGATGCTAATTACTCAAGAAAGAAAAGAGAATTGGCTCCCAGTACCTCATTCCCTTTTTCTATCTTTCTCTGTTCTTTCCGATTCTGTTTTAGAAAGATGTTGTGTTTCTGGTACAGCGAGGACATACTATAGAGTAAAACCTCAGAGTTACAAACATCTCGGGAATGGAGGTTGTTCGGAACTCTGAAATGTTTGTAATTCAACAACACATGATGGCGGTTCTTTCAAAAGTTTACAGCTGAACATTGACTTAAAGTACAGCTTTGAAACTTTACTATGTAGAAGAAAAATTCTGCCCCCCCTTTTTTTCAGTAGTTTCCGTTTAACACAATACTATATTGTATTTGCTTTTCTTTTTGGTCTCTGCTGCTGCCTGATTGTGTAATTCCGGTTCCAAATGAGGTGTGTGATTGACTGGTCAGTTTGTAACTCTGGTGTTTGTAACTACTGTAATTATTATTGTGTATTATGTGGTGCCTAGAGCCCACCCAAGAACAGAGCCCTATTGTGCTAGGAGCTGTACAAACACAGAGTAACACAGTCCCTGGAGAGCTGACAGTCATCCAGGATGGGCGAAAGCGATGGAACGTTCACCCTTCAGCAAGGATGGAGACTCTGGGGCAAACCTGATTTAAAGAAAAAAATGTGAAAATGCCATCAACGTGTTTGGTTGAAAATAGACATTCTGTTGAAAGTTTTATCAGGAAATCGAAATAGGGAATGTTTTCACCTGCTTTCTCTGGGACCTAATCAGAGGAGGGGTCCTGTGGGTACTGCTGCATGGAGGAAATTTGAACTGAAAAGCAAATCTAGTGCTGGAAATGAAGTGTTTAAATCAATCCTCATAATGAATTGGAAACCATGGGTGCAAGCGGGAATTAGAGCTAGAGTTAGATAGGTCATTCATGGACAATCGTGGCACTGGAAAAAGTGCAATTGTTTGGAAAAATAAAAAAATACTTAGCCCAGCTCTGGGCATGAACGTTATGGGGAGGGGAACAGGCACTTATGTTTTGGTATCACCGTTAGCCAGGTGAGGAGGATGGGAAGATTCCATTAATGATTAGTAAAATTAAAATTATTCTATACAAGGCAGAAATACAAATCCTTTCACTCCCTCCCGACCCGAAAAATGTATATTATTATTATTATTATTATTATTTTATTATTTATTTGTATTCTGGTAGCACCTAGAGGGCCCAACCATAGCTCAGGACCCCTTATGCTAGATGCTTTGGACACACAGAACAGACAGCCCCTGCTGCAAGGAGCTTACAGTCTCCATAAATATATATTGCCTCAATGACAAGCATACGGGTCTGCTCTTTCCTCCTTCCATTTGCTGTTTCACAAACCACTATTCAGTTTGTACCTTGGCCATTGCAGGGACAGCATTCATGCTGGTAATTCCACACATGGGCTGCTGTGCAGAAGATCGATGTGTGGAGAGAAGCATGCATAAACTAGTCAGACTAGAGAACTCGGTGGGGCTGGAGGAGGGGTCTCACTTGTCGTCATGTTTCCCCGTCATCTCAGTGTACGTTGGCACAAATATTAAGGCACTGTCAGTCATTGCTGCTCCACAGGGGGAAAAAAAACCCCCACAGCTGGACCAGGCTTTTTTTGAGATTTGCGGGGGAAGGGTGAAATTCAACTTCTGCTTCAGCAGGGCAGTTTGACAGTTCATCCTGCTTGCTGCTGCTGAGATGGTGATGATAATTATGTGGAACTGTCGTTTTGCATTTGATGGGAAATTCCACTTTTCCATAGTGTGACTATTACACCCTGGCCCAGTGCCATTCTGTAGGGTCCCGATCTGTTGTAAGTAGACCCAACCGCTGGGTCCCATGTGGTTGTAAACTAACTGGGGTCTGGGCTGAATCTAGCTTGTTTCTAGGATCCACAGGGCACGTTTCCAGGCTCAGCCTTCTGTCTGACATCCTTCCTTGGGAAGTGGCTCTGCAATCCAGCTGCCCTAGACCCTGAAACCAATTGTCAGACCTCCTGAGACCCTCAGTTGCTTACACGTATAACCCTAAAGCTCCAACAAGGATGTGGGCATTCTGGCTTCTCGTTTAACTCCTTTAGGAACAGTGTGTCAGGAGAGCAAGGGTTACAGGCTTAGCAAAGGAATTTCTTAACCATATGTAAGCGGGGGAATAGTCCCCCTCTTGTGGGGAACTTTCCTGGCTTCTGCATGACCCCGGTGAAGTGGGCTAGTGAAAGGATCTGAGTCCTCGCTCCCACTTCCTTTACCCAGTGGCCTCCCTGCCCTTGAGGACTCCCCTTCCACTCTCCTGTCTGGCAGAGTCCTCGTAACCCCAACAAGGCTGGGCCCAGGATTCCTGGGGGGCTCAACCCCCAACCCTGCTGTGGTCACCTAGGACAGGGGCTAGGCTGTCCCCACTCCGGGGTCCTCTCTCTGCACTGGGCACTTCTCTGACCCACTGACCATTACATACAATTTAAAGCAAATGCAAGTTATTTAATCAACCATTAATTTTAAAAAGAATAAGGGGAAATGGGAAAGGTTAAAGGAAACATCACCCCGCTCTGTGGCAGGGAACATCACAGACAGTGTCTCCGGAACATCAGGGCAGTTCACAGTCTGTTCCTTGCAAATCCCAGGCCGCCTTCTCCATCCCAGGCTGTGCTGCAGGGATGCTGTGGGTTGGATGCTTGCTCTGGTGGTGGCTACACGCTCTCAGGCTCTAAGTGGTAGGATCCTTCTTCCCAGTATCACCCCTGCCCTGTCAGGGTTACGATCCAAGCCTGGCCTGCAGAGCCCCTTGGCTGAGGCATCTCCCTGTGCTGGGTCCGCTGCCCAGGGTCCCCCTCGCTCTCCCCAGCTGCTCACCGCACCCAGCTCCCGACTGCTCCAGCCCCAGCTGCACCACTTGGTCTCTGCACGGCTGCTGCTGCTCTGCCTCCAGCTCCCTGGGCTGCTTCTCTGGCCCCTCTGGCTCTGGTTACTGTAGCTCTGCTCCAAGGACAGGTCTGCTCTCTCTGGGCTGCTTTTCTGGCCCCTCTGAATCTGGCCCAGTTCTGCTCCCCAGCTCAGCTCAGGCCCCTGCTTTCTCCTTAGCTCAGCCCCACTCTGTCTGACCCTGGCAATTCCAGCTCACACGGAGGATGGGACCTGATAAGCCTGCTCACCCTATCATTCAGGCTGACCTGGAGCATTGGCCTCTCCCCATTGTTCCTGGGGGCTGTCAGTCTCAGGGTCCTGGTTTCCCATAGACCCTTCCCCTTTTAGTACTGGGAGCTATCAACTAAAACACTCCCACTGAATGTTAGTAAGGGGGCAACAGTCCCCTTACACATAGTCATTTAACTTTTAAAAGCACTTGAGAGTTACAGATCTTTGAAAACTAACAGTCTGATCTGACCACTTCTGTGGGTCCAAAGTCTTGTCGGTTTTTCAGACTGAGCAGATCCCACCCCGCCCTTCCTCTCCTCCCCTGCTTCCCTGTGGCCATGGTCAGACCCCACTCCACAGAGAAGCACTCACCCTGGAATATAGTCTCTGTCTCCTTTTGCCATGTGTCATGTTCGTCCCTTCCCCACTCTGGGCTCCTTTACAGAGAGTCCATTGTTCCATGGGGTTGGGCCAGCAGTTTAGCAACAGTCAAAGTTGATGGCTTCAGATCTGCTCTGAGATGGCTTCCCCAGGAGAGTCTTTCCACAAGGTGTCAAACACCTCTTTGGAGAAAGGCTGCTGACTGAAATACACGGAGTGATAACATTGCATTGGGCCAGGTTAGATGTGAGTTCAGCATGTAACACAAAATGGAGATTACAATACAACATGGAGTTCACAATTTGACCCAGACACATCCCACTCTGTCACAGTGACCGTTCCATGCTACAAGACCAGAGTATGTAGACCCCTGTCTGTAAGGCAATGGGGCAGCCTTCATCAACTCCAGTAGCTGGGATTTCTACGAGGGAGTTGCCCCTAGACCAGGGGTGGGCAAACTTACCATTCTGCTCGGAGCAGCAGGAGCTCTCAGCCCCGCTGTCCTGATGGAACCAGCCCCACCGCCCGTGTGGTGGCTTGGTTGCGGGGAAGGGAGACAGCGGGGAAGGGGCTGGGGGCTAGCTTCCCCGGCCAGGAGCTCAGGGGCTGGGCAGGAGAGTCCCGCGGGCTGGAGTTTTCCCACCTCTGCCCTAGATCTTGTACAGTTTCATATTCGCCTCTATTGAGAGGGTGTCTAGTAATGTGAAGGCCCTTGCTCTGATCCCTTTTTGACTATTGGAATGGAGAAGCAATTAGGGCTGGTCAAAAACTTCCCTCAAAACTTTTTTCTGGAAATATTTAGATTTGAATATTCTACCGCAGTGCCTCATGGGAGTTGTATTTTCTTTGTCTCATATCCTCAGTCTCCTCCAGGAGCCAGGCTAGGGTTGCCAACTTTGGTTGGACAGATTCCTGGAGATTTCAGCATGTGACATCATCTCTAATTCCTGGAGACTCCAGGACAATCCTGGAGGGTTGGCAACCTTAGGCCAGACTCCTTGCCTGGACTGTATCTCTCATGATGCACTGTGGTCAGAGATTACCATGATGTTCCACCTCCCCTGTCCAAGTGGGGGACCATGGTGCATCGGGAGAGGTCTCATCTCTGAGCCCCATCCTATAGAAGAGAATGGGACCACAAAGCACCCAAACTACAACTTCCATGGGGCACTGTGGTGGCATTTCGATACTGAAATATTTTGGGGTTTTGAATTTTCACCAAAAATTTAAATTTTCCATAGAAAGTTTGGACAAAAAAATGATTCTTTTGCTTTTCATCTAAATTTTTTGCAGGAAAAAATTCTAATTTTCTGACTAATGCTATCATGTGCATTTTCCCCAGAAGATTGCATCAGTTGGGAGTGAGGGAATAAGAGAGATCTGGGCATTTTTGGAATGTTTGTGTGAAGAGAATATGGGAGAATGTAGTTGATTTCCTAATTAAATAGATGAGTCCCCTGTTTTGTTATGACAAATTTTAGGTTTGCGTAAACCTGAAAGTCAAAGTAAAACCTGGGTGCTGTGAAACTTCAGCAGACTAAATCTGGCTATGGTTGAGTAGCCATTCACTTCTGTTGTCAGCTATGTACAATAGAAGGGAATCTATAATAGACTCATGAATGCAGGGAAAATGGAGCAATGGGCATAGCTCCTTGGGCCACAGATGGTTGTAATTTTGTGTATACGTACTGTGCTGAACATATCCTTAATTCTTAACAAATCATAAATACCACTAATTGTTTATGGCAATGAACCTATTTGAGCAAAGTGCCATTTGAAGGGCAACGTGTCAGGTTGCAAAGACTGAAGGACTTTTCTTGCCTGTGCTGAAAGGAATCTCTCTTGCCCGTTGTGTTCCATTTCACCAAGTTTATAACTATTGTTTGTCTTCTACATAGAAGGCACATATTAGACGGTGTTTACATCATGTGCCTAGAGATGAAAATTGGCCAGCTTTACCAGACCCCAATAGATTTGAGTCCTAACAACCATGCTTTTGCTTTCTACAGTTTATTTAATCACTGTAGCTCTAAAACCCACAACTATAGAAAAGTCAGGCTTTTGCTTAAAATTCATGACTATTAAAGAACAGGCAATCAGTCGAGAACAATGCGAGACACACAATTGCTTTCTCTTCTCACATGCAGAACTAATTGTAACATTTATAACAAAGCTGCATTCCTGCTGTATTAAATCTGTAATTTGTGCCATAAAGATAATGGGCTGGAACTGTATCTCCTTTAAATGTTAGATTTAAGGAGGGTGGAGAAAGTGAATACAATAAAAGTTAATATTGTTCGTTGCAGTTTGTACAGAGTAGTAATATTGAGCATTTAAGGCTTTAAATAGATGTTTGAATTTGTTTTTGTTGTGGTGATTTTTCTTACTAATACCAGGAATCATGCTGTTCTTGCACAACAAAAATGGTTTCATATTGTCATGTGATGGATTTAGCTTATACCTGTAACATATGTGAAATTCGGCAAAGTATGCAAACGATCTGATTAATTCCGGAATAAAGAAGCCACATTGTTTGCTCTTATTTTCCCTTGTTGTTTTCAGAGATATAAATAAATCATGTCCAAACTGCATATCTCGAAGTTCCAAGAGAGACTGTATTTATTTTCTGCAAAGGTGATGCAACTGTGGCATATGAAAATTGAATATTTGCAAATGTGTGATGGGAGAAATCTCCAGGCATTAGCATTGTGCTCAGCATCTCAATTGCACAACATTTAACTTTATTAAACATTTAATCCAAAGTAAAATTATGAATATTAAAATTGCTCATTGGTTCTTCATTTTAAATAAAGGAGCATTTGTATCAATGTACAGCAGAGGGCACCATATAATGCTTAGCTGAGTATTTTGCTGTTTAATATCTGTATAAAGGGAAAAAACCGCTTGAATCATATTTTTTAGAAATTAATGACAGTGTGGCTGTATATATCATATATTTGGCCACCACTGAAGCTGGTTCAGTAGCTTGTCGTATTGATTAGTGTTCAGCCTGTTGGTACACCGAGCTTCAGGGGTTTATGGCTAAGAAAGATACATTTGAGAGACACAGAGGAGTAATGATGAAAGATGTCAGCATTGTAGAGATATGCCTGAAGGAGTCTTTTCCTACCAGTGGGTATAACTGTGGGCACTATTACAAATCAAAGATTTCTTGAACAGTATATAGGAAATATTAGATTATATGTATTTCACCCAAAAGTGTCAGAAGTGCCTCGCAGCAGAAAAGGGAGACACGGTCCTGGACAAGAAGACCTTACAATCCAATGTCCAGACTTTGCCACCTTTCTCGTGGGGAAAGTGCCATACTCTACCAATACCCCCACTGATTTCAGGGGCACTCCTGGTAGGTAGAATCTTACTTGTGAGTAAGGGTAGCAGGATTGGGCCTTAATTAAGATGTTTACAATCTTGCCACCTTGCTCACATGTGTAGTCACTCTGAAGTCAATGGGCTCTTTCTGTTAGTAAAGTTACTCACACGTGCAAATTCATCAAATCCAAACATGTTAGTTAAGTCCCCAATCCTGCAAAGATCTAGGCAAGTGATTCATTATGCACGCGACTATTCCTGCCGAAGTAAAAATCGAGGCTGTAGGTTGCTTAATAGTGTCATATACAGAAACACCATTTTAAATAGTAAATCCAACACTGACACTGTTTCTCTTGGAACTACTTCTTATATATTAAGTGATTCTTTTAAGGGGGAGGGGGAGGGTGACCAGACAGCAAGTGTGAAAAATCGGGATGGGGGTGGGGGATAATAGGAGTCTATATAAGAAAAAGACCCCAAAATTGGGACTGTCCCTATAAAATCGGGACATCTGGTCACCCTAGGGAGGGGAAAAACCCCTGCTCAAATGTTCTGTATTTCATAGTGTGCATTGTTGAAGAAGTGAGATGTGTTGGCATTTGTTCAGCAAGCAGTTGTACGATTGTGAAAATGCCAAGCCTGTGTTCAATTTAAACTTTAAATTGTTTTACTTCACTATGGCATATTTAAATATTCAATACAGCTGCATTTCTGATATTACACTTTGGCCCACATACTTTAAGGCAGACCCATAGAATTCCATACCGAATTTTAGATTTTGCCATTCATCTAACAAGATTTCAACATTCTCCCTTGGCAGCCAGCCCTTTTCTATTCAAATTGTGCAGAGTCAATGCAGTCTTGAAAGGCTTTACACCAGCAGAGTGCAGAAAGTATGAACATCATCATATAGAACAGGGGATCTGGTAACTATAGCAATAGTCCTTATAGTCAAAGATAACCAAAATTTCAAGCTATGTAAATGTTGTTACTGAATGTCTGTGGACGGTAAAGAACAGTTAGAGAAACATGGAAATGTTGGAGAGATTTTACGGTGGTGCGCACCATTCTCCAGCATAGACAGTATACTTATAAAGTTTGTGGGCGATACCTAGCTGGGAGGGGTTGCAAGTGCTTTGGAGAATAGGATTAAATTCAAAATGATCTGGACAAACTGGAGAAATGGTCTGAAGTTAATAGGATGAAATTCAATAAAGACAAATGCAAAGTACTCCACTTAGGAAGGAACAATCAGTTGTGCACACATAAAATGGGAAATGACTGCCTAGGAAGGAATACTGTGGAATGGGATCTGGGGTCATAGTGGATCACAAGCTAAATATGAGTCAACAGTGTAACACTGTTGCAAAAAAAAAACCCCATCATTGTGGGATGTATTATCAGGAGTGTTGTAAGCAACATGAGAAGTAATTCTTCCGCTCCACTCTTATACAAGTTGAGGCTGATAAAGCCTCAACTGGAGTATTGTGTCCAGTTCTGGGCATCACATTTCAGGAAAGAAGTGCACAAATTGGAGAAAGTCCAGAGAAGAGCAACAAGAATGATTAACGGTCTAGAAAACATGATCTGAGGGAAGATTGAAAAAATTGGGTTTGTTTAGTCTGAAAAGAGAAGACCGGGGAGGGGAGGAGAGATAACAGTTTTCAAGTAGATAAAAGTTTGTTACAAGGAGGAGGGAGAAAAATTGTTCTCCTTAACGTTTGAGGATAGGACAAGAAGCAATGGGCTTAAATTGCAGCAAGGGAGGTTTAGGTTGGACACTAGCCTCCTAACTATCAGGGTGATTAAACACTGGAATAAATTGCCTAGGGAGGTTTTGGAATCTCCATCATTGGAGATATTTAAGAGCAGGTTAGACAAACACCTGTCAGGGATGGTCTAGATAATACTTAGTCCTGGACTAGAGGACCTCTTGAGCTTTTCCAGTCCTATGATTCTATGATAAAAGATCAACTGGAATGACATGGTATCAGAATCATGCAGTTATATTAGTAAGGAGTTAAAAAGCCCTCAGAGTTAGAAGGGATACAAACCTTCAGGCCTTTGGGCTTAAAACAACCTCTGAGTGTGTTAGAAAGAGACTTTCTCCATGTTTCAAATATGGATATTTGACCTTTGAAAATACCTTCTATTCAAAATATTTGAAATAATAACGGTTTAGTAAACCTTGCACAGCACACTCCATGCTGGAACGTCTTTTATATGCTAACATTTATCCTGTTATGGAGGTCTGAGTGGTGTTATGGGAGCAGTCAGGAGATGGTGCTGTTACAGATAGGTCTCTCTCCTTTTTTTTTTTTTTTTTTTTAAGCAAGTTCTTCATCTTAACATGAGCGCTGTTCAGTCTTTTAGGAAATGTTTATTGGGTTAGTTTTGCAAGGCAGCATGTTTTGGGCTGGAGCTGTGGCATAGATAAAGGAATTGCTCTCTGCCTAAATTTTTCTGCCCCGAGTCAGTTCTGGAGGCAGAGTTGCTCCCTGGGAACTGGGTGTTGGTTATTTGCCTGAAATTCCTATAGCAGGTGTGATAGACCCAGGCCAGCTGGGTACAGCAGAGTAGCAGAAGGCAGATATACTGGCCACTGGGTTAACAGTTTTTTTGTTGCCTGAGTGACCAGAGCAAAGGGCTGCTCCAGGCTAATGAGAACACCTGACTCCAATTAACCTGCAAAGAGTCAGGTGAGGCCTGATTTTAAGCTAATGTGACCACCTGACTCTAAATAAGGCCCCTCTGATCATATAAAAGAGGAGGAGGAGCCAGAGGAGACGAAGTGCAGCTGAAGGGATGGTTAATGAAGACACTCTCTAAGTCATGGGTAAGGGTGAAGCAGGAGAACTGTGGGGAAGTGGCCCAGGGAAATGTAGCAACTCTGGCAGTAAAAGGTTGGCTGCCAACAGCTGCTACCTTTAGGGTCCCTGGGCCAGAACCGAGGGTAGAGGGTGGACCTGGGTTTCCCTACAACCCACCACTACAGAAACACTCTTGGGAGGGGAAAACAAGCCCCTGTCAGGACAGGAGGCTAAACTGTTTTGGCATCAGGCCGTAGGAGCAACAGAGACTGTGGGAATTCTCTCACCAACCTCCATTGCTGGCTTATGATGAAAAGGGATCAGTAGACTGTATCCCTGGCCCTAGAGAGAGAAGGGGTACGTGGAGGGTTGCAGTGAGCCTCTGAAGCTAGTACAAACCGCCTGGAAGCGCGGGATCCACAGGGACAAGGTCAGAGCTCTGGCACACAGGGGATTGCTTGCATGCTGTTTGTAACCACATTTGTTCCAGGACTAAGGAATGTAGTCTAAGCCAAGATGAACTGAGAATATACCCTGATTCCATATCACTGATTTCACCTCCAACAGGAGGATGACTTGATAGGCCTTGATGTCTTCTACCACTTACAACAGTATTATCCTGGGAATGGCATAGATAGGAGAAATCCATGCTGAATAGAAAAAATTGTCCATATGTGAACTCAGTAGTGTCTGTATTTTTGTTTGTGTAGCTCTGTGATAGATTTCCTTACCCTAGAAGATGATGTTAGTAGCGTGTAGGAGCCCCAGTCATGGGCCAGGTCCCCATTTTGCTAACTGCTGTACAAACATAGAACAAAAATGCACTCTCTGGTTGTCTCTTCTTCTGCCATTCAGGCTTCCCTGCCATTGTGTGAGCTGCATAAGATGCCACATGTAGCAAAATAAGAGTGCTTCAGAATATTGACTAGTCAAGAGGTTAGGATTTATGATAGTTTCATAGGGGTTTTTTTAGCATTAATGTGTATTTATTAACACATCATTAGAATGACTGTGCTAACGGCAGCCCTGCTTTGTTCTGAAGACTTTCTAATCTAAAGACTCACCTTTGCCAATGACAATAGACATGAAACTACTTAAATACACAGTTAAAATATTTTCTTATATTAATGTGTGGACCTCCATGCAAGATTCCTGTTTAACTATAATCATTTAAAGGACCCTCATGCAAGACATACAAAAGGCTTTTAAAACCTCGCAGCATTAACCAGTCGAGTGCTGCCAAGTGTACTTCATACATGCAAAGAGCCCACATGAATTTCCTCTCTGTGTACCAAATTCACACCTTCAGCACCCCAGTGTCCCTGTGACAGGGTTAAGAAAATGCTGCACTGTTTTCTTTGTGCAACAAAGTCCAGCTATATAGTCTATCACATTTTTTTTCATTACTATGTTTTTATATGTGGCAGCCAAAACCTTTGTAATAGATAATCTTCCTGCCAAGTTTTATCACTTAATTTATTTTAAGCTGATTTTCTGTTCTTTCAGGTTTTTTCTGTATGATCCTGGAACTTGCAAAAAAAAAAACCAAAAAAACTCCAAAGTAGATAAAGGGGCCAACGAAACATTCCCTTGTTGCTCATAGATTCATGGAGCAGACCCTTTACACAATATTGCATAAAGAAAAAAGTGGATTCCATAACCTTAGGGTCATATAATGTACAATTTATCAGGGTGCTGGCAACCGTTATATAATGTTTTTTGTTCTAATTCCTCTTTTCAGTCACTCACGATAACTGTCTACCCTTTTTGTCCTGAAATAGTCCAGGCTTGATAGGAGATCCTGTCCCCACTGAAGTCAATAGGAGTTTTGCCACTGACTGAAGTGAAACCTGGATTTCATCCTTGGTTGTTGCCTGAAGATAATTTATTTTTGACAAATTTGAGTATTTTGGAGCATAATGAGGATTTAAAAAACCTCTCCATGATTTCTAATAAAGAAAACCTCACTACTTTTAAAGCTCTTCAGCAGCAATGACCGGGGGATAGAAAGCTGAAATTCGGCATGAAAATAGCCCTTCCTGGGAAGTGCCTTGGTGTGTTCCAGGGAAAACTACTTTTGATTTGACTGACCCATATTACTTTGACATTTTGAGGACAGTGTATGCACAATACATTTTAGTGAATTCACCACTGCACAGAGGGCAAGCCCAAAAGCCATGCATGATTTAAATCCTACCAAAGCCCTAGTTTAAGATCTTCATTGGGACAAGGCTGAATAGTGCTGTCCCTTCTTCCCGTGTGTGAATTTCACCTAAGATACACAGTTAAGGATGGTCACACTCCCCTTGCATGAATGAAGAGTGTGTGCAACCCTAATCTGGATGTCACCTGACTTCTGAGGTCTTAACCATGAATCCTTAACATTCTCCTAACAAGGATTGTTTTTGTTTGATGGACTGCAGAGGTAATGCTCAGGCTACAGATTGGATTTGAATTTGGTAACTGATACCTGCCATAGGTGCTGGAACTAAGGGTGTGTGTGTGTGCGGGGGTGCTGCCAGACCTCCTGGCTTGAAGTGGATTCTGTTAGATACGGGGTTTGCAGTTTGGTTCAATGGCCCCCTGCCCCCAATAAAAATTGTTCCAGTGCCCCTGCTGCTACCTTTGGTTTTAGACCCTTCCAACTTCAGATCCAGCCTTGAACCAGAACTGAAGACATGGGTTTGGGCCTGAGCGCTTCAAGACCAAAACCACATCCCTGAATTTTGAAGGGGTTCACAGTCAAAGTTTTGGCATTGTCCTACCTCTAAAATATAACATGATGATTGTAGTATAAATATTTTTATTGGGCTGAATTTGGGATGGCCATTACTCACGCATAGTTTCTATAAACTATAATATTAGTATTATAGCTGCAGTCACTGGCACCAATTACATTTCTCTTAGTATTTCTGTAATAGAGCAGTGAATCCAGATGCAAAAAGTCTGTCTGGGCTGAAGCACAGTGTCAGTAAGGGGGACATGACCTGATCTGATTTTTTTTTTTTTTTTGTATCAGATCCTGTTTTAAATAAATCACATTAAACTTACAATTCCAGCAGCTCTCCAAGCTCACTTTGGAGGATGTTTACTTTGGAGCTCAGACTGATTATTCATTCTTAACTCACTCTCTTGTGCTTAGCTAGTGCAAGGGTTTCTGTAGTGGTATAATCTTGCATACAATTATGTGTATCCATCTTGTACTTTGCACACTTCAGTTCCATTAACTTTAATGGGAGTTATAGTAGTATCTTCAGGGGATCTATATCCTCTTAGGTATTGCAGTACTTAAAAACAGCCTGGTGGAACCAAGCCTTAACTCTGAATTTCCATGCTTCTGTCATTTTAAGGCAAACTCTTAACATTTCTTAAGTGGGATAGTTTGTGGCTCTATATATACATGTGTAGCTTACTGAGTTTGACTGACATTCTTACTTTACAAATTGCTACTTTTTGAGTATTGTTTGTTGTTTTGGTTTTTTTTTTTTGGTCAGATATGATTTTTCCCCTCTTCTCTGAATGTAGGGATATCGGACGTCTGCTGATCTCTGTAAGTTTAATATTATGAGTGCTTTGATTTTCATACTGCTCTATCTTTAAGATGATTTTATGCAATTGCCCCAAGGTGCTTGCATGCAAGGGTGCTTTAGAGATGTAAATTTGGTTTGAGAAATGATTCTCACTGTGACTCTCTCTCAGTTCAACACGAATTGGTACTGTAGTTTTAATTAAAGTTGGTGAAGGTTTGGAAACAAGTCGCTATGAACATGAAGAAGATAAGACATAATCACATGCCACCTAATCCCCCCCCCCTTAAGGGTCCATTGCATGTAGGGGAAAAATATAGGAGACTGAGATTGAAAATGATGAGGATTTGGGAGCAAATCTGTCTTTTATAGTTGGAGCTTTCAAACTATTTTACTTCAGGTTTAGGGATTTCATATATATACATACTATAGGTAAATAAAAAAGGACCCAATCCTCAGCTGGTGTAAATCAGCATAGCTCTACTGAAGTAGGTACACACACACACACACACACACACACAGTGGTCTTGCAACGTACGGGACCTCGGAGAAATTAATCATGTCCGGATGTGATGAGAATTAGCTTTTCGTTAATCCATGCTATGGTGCCAAGCTTCTATCAAGGACTTTCCCCAAAGTTGGCAGTTATTTAGACAAAAGCACCTGGTAAATTGTGTTTCTGAGAATAAGAGGGAAGAGAAGTTTTCAGGCAGGCAAGCTTTTAGCACGCTCTTTCAGCGGAGGAGCCAAGCATCCTGTAATTACCTGGTTGTGGAACTGCACTCCAAAATTTCCACTTTAACTGAAAAATTAAAGCAATTTTTGTTTCTCTAATGATTGCTAGAAAACTTTTTTTAAATTCAGGGATTGAGTGTAAATTGGATCTGTTGTTGTCTTCCTGAGTCTGAAGAGAACCTGAAACAAAAGCTCCAAGTGTTATGATCTTCCCTGTTATAGTTTATCCTACAATCCCAAATGCATTCCCAACTGCCAGAAGCCTCAACTGTCCTTCTATTTGATCACCAAAGCCTCTGGTTTTCCCTTGACAACTTCCTTGCTGCAGTTGTGCGTTGTCAGTGCTGCAATCTTTCCCACGTGGCAGACAGAAAATATAGCAATGAATGCTGGGCCTTGTGCTGATTGCATTATTTATTTAGTAAAAAATTTCCAACTTTTTAATTTCAAGGCTACTGTCCGAAGACTGAGGAGTCCCCCATCTGCCACATGAAGGACTAGGGCTCAGTTTACTGCAGAATGCACAGGGTCTTGCACACAGCTTCACTAATACAACACAACAAGAATTGTTTTCTGGGTGGAATAATTATAAGACAACAGCGATAATTGGCTCACCTTTTGTAACTGTTTGAGAATTCAGGAAAGCTCTATGTATATTAGTTTCACAATATGATAAGGGCATGATGTGATCAAAAACAATGAAAAACATATCTAAAGTACTGTTTCTTTATTTATTTAATTTGCCTTTCAAACTGCGTTAACAGCTTAGGAACAATGAGTTCTCCAAAGATTTCTGCATGGGTCCAGGTCATATTTGCTCACATGTTTCCTGTTGATGACCCGATCTTGCAAATGACTCCATTCCAGATCTTTTCACCTGCACAAAGCCCCATTGGGTTGAATGAGGAAAGGTTCAGGCTCCGGGTGGTTGAATGAGGAAAGGTTCAGGCTCCGGGCTATTCATAGGGCCATGGTTTGTCAGTGCTGGTTATGTGAATGACTTTTAAAGGCCAGTGTTTATATGTTATGACAGACCATGTTGTGTCACAAACAGTGGTATTTAACTTTGTGTAGTTCTGGGTTAGAAACCATGCTGTCATGTGGTCTAGCTGGGGGGGGGGGTGGTGGGAGAGGGAATTTAGACTTGTGTGAGTGTGTCAAACAAGAAAGAGAAACAGAGATTCTACTTACAACCCCCCGCCCCCACCCCCGAAAACCGGAGTTCTGTTTTGGTGTTAGCAGTAGAAATGTAGGAGCCATTTGTGAGAGCCTTCATATAATCAGAGATGTGCTGTGCAAGATGTTTCTGAGCACCAGGAAAACTTGAATTGATTTCAGTGCAAATAAGACCATTCGACTTTTTGGATCTGGGGTGAAATCCTAGCCCCATTAAAGTCAATGGCAAAACTTCTGTTGGCTTCAGTTAAGCCAGGATTCCAACCCTGATTCTGTTCAGTTTTGCTATGGTGTAAATCAGGAATAACTCCACTGCAATCGATGCAGTTCCGGAGGTGTCAAATTAGTGGAAGTGTGATTGGAAGCAGACCCTAAGATTTCCAACACTTGGAGCAAGAAAAGTAGCACGAGGAATTTTGCACTTGCTGTTCCCATTGGTAAAGGTGGACTTTGAACAACAAAGGGTTAAATCATCCACTCAATGACAAGGGGAAGAGAACGGCTAAAGAAAAGGGGAAAAGAGGGCTAAACAAATACCTGACAAAAGACTGAAGTGGACCAAATTAAAGCAAAAATGTGTCCGGCTTCCGCACTGCGGAACCTCATGGAAACTAGAAGGGCTTTTTTTAATCTGTCTGTTGAATTGGGCTCAAAGCCAAGTGAAAGAAAACATTTTCCCAACACCAAATGGAAAAACGCAACACAGCTCTCTTAAGTGATCTGTTAAAGGAATAGAGCTGTGAAAAGAATACATTTGCTGTGCACCAAGGTTATGCATTTAACAGATTTTGACTGTACTTGACCTTTGCAACGTGTAGGCAGAGAAATATGTTGCTGAAATTTGAGAAAGTACCGAGTGCTGAAAACAAATATCCAGCATCTCATCAACAATAAAGGATTGAGATTTAGTTAAGAAGAATGTAAAATATCGTTCCATACTAACAAGATCTCCCCTCCCCGCCCCGTCCTTTTTTTCTTTTGCAGATCACTAGCAATTCTGCTCAGGCTTTAAAATAATCCAGGCTAAAAAGTGTGATTGGTGTTTCAGTGATTTTGATTACACCCACGTACTATATTTATTGCCGTTGAAATCGTCTGTTAGCTTGAAACTTGTTTCTTATTTTTTTTGAAAAGCCTACTCTGCACTGTTGCTAAGGAAAAGAAGTTTTTTTTTCATCTGGGCACTGCTTTAATATTGGAAGGCCGATAGCCATGGGAGGGGAGTGTCAGAAAAAAATGATTACACTTTTAGGCCTTTTGGGGAACTTTGCCATATTTACTGATGGTTAATGGATATAATTTTTTCAACATTATGCATGTTGTCTTAGAGGTGCAACTTCCATTATCATTCATGGCAGTTGTTTTTCATCTAGGGCTTGATCCAATGCCTATTAAAGCCATTGGGAAAAAATCTATTCACTTAAGTGGGCTTTGGATCAGGCCCCTTATTCACCAGGGCTATAAGTTTTAACTGTATTCCCTATTTCATTCAGCAGATGTCCCAAGGCATCCATTCCAGAAATTAACAGTACTTCTTTTTTCTCATCTTTTCTAACGCTACTAAGGTTAGTTTCTTACAACTCTGAAAACCAGTTCCCACTCCTTTCAGAAGAGAGACCTGTTTTCTTGAATAATTTCTAATCTAGCGGTTTAAAGGTGTTCCTCTCCACCCTCTCCTTTGTATCATATCTGTTTGAATTGGCATGTATCTTCACTAGGAAAGATAGCTGAATTTATGTTGGGTTTAGCTAATCCATGTTAGCTAAATCCAACAAAAACCTTACTTTTTTTTCCCCCCAGCGTAGATTCAAGCCAACACCTTTAGCTTGATTTCAGCTGCTCAACTTGTAGATTCGACTGCTTCTGTTCCTCAATGACACTTGGTTGTACCATGGATTCCTAGTTTCCAAAGCCAGAAGGGACTATTGTGATAATCTAATGTGACCTCCTGTAGAACACAGGCCAGAGAACTTTCCAAAAATTCCTAGAGAAGAGCTTTCAGAAAAACATCCAACCTTAATTTAAAAATTGTCAGTGTTGGAGAATCTACCGCGACCCTTGGTAAATAGTTCCAATGGTTAATTACTTTCATCATTAAAAATTAATGCTTTTATTTCCAGTCTGAATTTGACTAGCTTCAGCTTCCAGCTATTGGATCATGTTATGCCTTTCTCTGCTAGATTGGAAAGCCCATTATTAAATATGTGTTCCCCAGGTAGATACTTATAGATTGTATGATGTGAGTTTCCAGTTTGCAACTGAGTACTTTAAATCCATGTCAGATTATAAGCAGAGAGAGCCAGAAATGTTGCTTCTAATGAAGGGTTCAGCAATGCTATTAGTTGTATGTGAAGTTTTCTTTTAGCGTCAAAGCAACAAGACAATATAGTTTCTCCTGAGAACTTACTAAAAATTTCTCCTCCTTCTTGATTTAAAAAAAAAAAATTGGTAACTTTTGAAAAAAATATAAGTTCTGTTTTGACCAGGATGGCTATCTTAGAGAGCTTGCACCTCTGTGTATTTACCAAGTGAATTTTGTAAACCTATCAACTACATTATTTTCCCCCACTGGGTTCGTTCAAGGAGTGCCCCAGGAATTCAATAATTATTTAATGTTAGTCTTAAAATGAAAAAACGTTCCTGGCATTGGTGTATGTAACCTGCTAAAACTAGGGGAAAAAATAAAATCTGTTTAGATTGCATGAAGCTAAGGGAATGTATACTGATTCTTCTGATGTAACATTTATAGTCTCACCAGGGATAGTCTCTATGACAGTAAAATAATGTGAGGTTTTTTCATAAAAATACCAGCTTACTCTAAACATTTTGCTTTAACCTTAGAGGGTTAAATATGTAACAGCCTCCTAAAATGCACTTGTGGAGTTTAAAGACTAATCCATTGGTATATACAAGCCCTCAAATTTTTGCACAAATTAAGTTACATATTCAAATTGGGCAGTTAGCAATGCAAACACTTGACGTATGTGTCCAGTTAAAGAGATCATCAGATATTTGAGCTTAAGCTGCTTGTTAGTGTTTCTCATACAAACTATATGACTTTTTTTGATCAATGTACATACCATGATAAATATCACAGTCCTAACTGTGATAAGAGTAAAGGGAAAAGTCATTGGGCTTTGATATGGTGAAGGGCAAAATTAATGAAAACACTGTTTTTAAAATGGCCATCAAAAGTTAAAGGCATCCTTCAGCACAAATACAAAACCATTTCTCTAACTTCTATGTAAATAGCAAGAATACTTTGTATTTAAGAACTTTCATACCAGAGTAAACATAACCAGGCTCTCTTAAAAATAAATTTATATATAAAATATAACTTTAACGTGACATCTGGAAGAGAGACACTTCATGACTGGACCTATGTGCACCCTTCTCCGTGTATAATTGGAAATGGGCTTGCCAACTTTTGTGTCAGGTCACAACTGAAACTTGGGTTTTCAGCTGAATGACTTTTTCCCCCACAAAAGTCTGCTTTCCATACACAGTGTAATTTTGTCAAAAAAACAATGTCCAAAATGGCAATATTTCAATTTGGAAATGTCTCATGAAAGGAGTTTGATTTCCTCCTGTCCCCATTCTCCCCTATGGTCCTGGTTCCCCAGCTAGACTATATCTTCCATGACCAGGGACTCCTGTCATCCACTTTCCAAGAGGAGACTGTGATGTATCACGGGAGATATAGTTAAACCAGCAAGCCCAGCCTATAGAGGAAAAACGAAGCGTGAGGAACCTGAACTACAATGGCTATCAAATAAAAAAAATTGAGTTTTGGGCTGAGTTTTTTCAGCACCTTGACACCAGAGACAGGATGTATATGACTTAAATACTGTTTGGCTGTACCGAACGAGCAGTGAAATCTTTTTATTGGCTTTCAATGCCCAGACCACACCAACAGCTGTAGTGTTGCTATTCTTTTCTTTTTTATTTTTTTATTTCACATAAAACAGAGTTGGCTCCTTGTTGCCATAGAAACCAGCAACCTTAATTATAAGGAGTGTGATTCACTGGATGTAGAAAGCCATAATTCTTATTTCTATTAAAAACAGAGTCGGGTCACAAAAATGACAACCCAGAGCTGGCACGGGATCAATCTTGAGAGCTTCCCATGAGAATAGGGTGTAATTGGATGATACAAATAGCATTGCATGAGAAGAGACCACCCCCTTAGTGTGTGATCAGTGGTGGTGGGCTTCTCTGTGATGTAGCCAATGCTGGCTTCCTTTCGAGCTCTGTCCCTTGTACTGCGGCGTTGCCGTTTCCACATGGATACCCTAAACCAAATCAAACTGATTATGTACTAAGAATGTAGATTTGACTGTTCTATCACTGCATTGTGTATAGCAGCATAGCATAACTTAGTGTGACTGATCGGAGCATTAACCGAGCACAGTTTTAAATATCTTCTTACGAGTTTGGTTCCTGCAAGGAACTCAGAACTCTTAGTAAGGTGAGGGTGCTCGGCACCTTACAAGATTGGGCCCTATAGCAAATCCAGCAAAACAATGAGGCGTGTGCGTAGCTTTAAACACCTGAGCTGCCCCCTTGACTTCAAAGGGGCTATTTATATGCTTGAAGGTGAGCATAGGCTTAAGGGCTTTGATGGATCAGCCTTAGAACTTGCCAAATTTGCAAACAGCCGTTAAGTAGCATTGTGACTAGATCAAAACAGGATGTGAATCAGAACGTAAATAATGCACAGAGGTATGCAGCGTATGCCTAAAGCACACTCAAGTGTCCTCCAAGTTCAACTTTCCAGCTAGTCCTGCCATCTGTTTTCTGATGAGTCTTAACAGAAACCTACAAAATTGGGAAATGTTTATCTTGACCTCTTAGCTTGCTTTCTTCAGGCAATGAGCTGGCCGAGGGTTAAATGACTTTAACTAGTCATGGTGTCAGTCTTCTTTGGGCCAATAAGGTTACCGGGAAGCCAGAGATTTGCACATGGAATTGATTATTTTATTCCTTTTTTAGAATGTGCTTCCTGCAGTGTAAAACATGTCTTGCAAATTCATCTCATAACATGAATATTTAAATCCTCGGCTGGAACCTTAGATTCAGAGGGGAATGTATTAAATAACTACTGAATCCTTAGTTCAATCCCTATTTCAAATATACATATAAGAGAGAGTCGTTTTCTGGTATATCTGTCAAGAAACAAAAGTTGATATTTTAAAATACATTCCATTAAATAATGCACTGTGGGCTTTAATGCAAGGATAATGCCTAGAAAGTTTGCTTTCTGACAGCCTGAAAAGCAAGAAACGTTTAGAAGGCCTATGTAGGCAGCTCTATTGACTATGATAAATTATGCATGATCAGCCCCTTGCAACTAGGAATTTTTCCAATAATAGGTGGAGTTTGTTATGGGGAAGGATTTTATACTCCATCTGGCTATTGGGAACAGTTGGTGCGGTGGTGTTTTGTATGGCACCCAGATGCTACAGCAATGGGCAGTGTTTGAATGTCTCACAATACCCCTTTTGAGAGTAGGAAGTACTATCCCCATTTTACAGATAGGGAACTAAGGCACAGAGAGATTGTGGTTTTCCCAGGACACACAAACCTGTGATGAAGCAGGGAACTGAACGCAGATCTTCCACGTCCCAGTTCAGTGTGTTAACCGCAAGGCAATTTTTTCTGTGTCTTTTCAGGGCTATTGCTGGGACGCAACTGGCAAGTTTGTTTAACAAGGAGTCTCTGAATGAACAACTGAAGGTGACAAATGTTAGTCCCTTATCAGCCCATGCTGTCAAAATGTGGCAAGGATCTTAAAACAAAACAAAATGCACTGCAGGCACATGGACAATTCCAGTGTTATTCTGCAGTTGGCCAAGAATGGGGAACTATAGTTTTTCATAGCTGCACAGAGTTAGCAAGCATAACTTTTTATGGGTGGTTAGTGGTGAAACTAAGAGGGCTATTCATTCTGTCTAACGTCATGTCAAACACTTTGGGGATAGTAATTAGCTGCCGGAAAGCAGTTTGGGAAACAATAATTTTCTCTAGCACTGGAGTGTTCGGCAGCTTTGAATCAGGCTGATGATTTGTGATCGCTTCGCCCCCCCACTTTGGAAAGTGACATGTCATTCCTACAGGTGTTACCTCCAGTACTTGTGCGAGTGAGATTACAGCCCTGAGAAAAGATGCTGCTGGGAGGACATTTCTTAAGAGACATTAACTCTGCAGATGATGGCCTGTTAGTTGTGGCCCAATCAGTGATTATACAGCAAAGTATTTAATCATGTGCATAGCTTTAAGCCTGTGACTAGACCAACCAAAGTCAATGAAATTACTCTCATACTTAACATTAGGCAGGTACTTACATGCCTCGCTGAACTGTGATCTTGGTGACTAATCCTGAATAGGATGTTATCTGGGCCTTTTCTAAACTGGAATAATTTAACAACATTTTACATTCTTTATGAGCTCTGAGTGATTCATCTCTGGCTTGAAGGTTCTTAGTCGTAGTGAACTATATCTACCTCTGCCAGCTGTTACCATGTATGAATTATGATGTTGTGAACAGAATTTATGAAACCACAAATTACCCTTCGTATATTGGAAAATTAAAACAGCACGAGCATTTTTGGGCTACTGCAAAGGTAATATAGTACTTTTTCACTTAGCAAGTAACCCTATGACTGATACAATATTTTTTTTTTTACCTACCCCTCATGTTTGGAATGTGTATATTGGGCATAAGAAAATTATAAAAACCATTAGGCAAGAATAACAGGTTTTTAAATGACAGGTTTCAGAGTAGCAGCCGTGTTAGTCTGTATTCGCAAAAAGAAAAAGGAGTACTTGTGGCACCTTAGAGACTAACACATTTATTTGAGCATAAGCTTTCGTGAGCTACAGCTCACTTCATCGGATGCATCCGATGAAGTGAGCTGTAGCTCACGAAAGCTTATGCTCAAATAAATGTGTTAGTCTCTAAGGTGCCACAAGTACTCCTTTTAGGTTTTTAAATGTATTTTACATGGGTTTCTTAGGCTGAGTTAACCATATGTTAAAATAAACTTCACCAATGGCAGCAGTTCTCGTTTGAGGCTGATTATGTCTGAATAAAATAGCATGTAGGTGGTAAATACAAGCAGATACATTACTGCCCAGAAATCAGCACTGGGATATTTTATATTATATTTATAGACCATATAATGTAGGATACAGGTGACCAAAGTTTGGCTGACTAAGTTTCCTAAGGTGGTCCACTCATCTGTAGCAGGAAGATGATTGTTTTTTTGTTTTTTTTTTTCCTGTGCTACCAGCCCTTGTGTGAGAATTTGTTCTGCTGCTGGTTGTGCTGATCAGCTCACACCTGCAATTCCTAAGCCAACAAAATGGAAGCAGTGGATCTTATGCAAAAGTGGCCTGATCCAAAGCCCACAGAAGTCAATAGTAAGACTCCCATTAGATTTAGCTCGGGCCTACAGGTGGGGTGGAGGGCTCTTGATCTTGAAAAGGAGGAATGTGTTCTGCCAGGTACAATCCGAGTAAGCATGTGGATTTCGGAGCACTTAGAAACATCAGCTGACGAACAGTAAGCTAGTCTCAACCTTAACTATTGGGATGCTACCACACAGCTATAATATGGCCCCTGATTAGCCCTCTGTGAGATCTATGCACCTGCTGCATTAGGGTTGACTCCTGTTGCCACTGAAATCAATGGCATAATCCCATTGTCTTCCATGAAAGCAGAATCAGGCCATTAGTGATCACATTGGCCAGGTTGTGACATCCTCACTGATGCTAAACAGTACCTTGCACTACGAGTCTTCCATTGAAGTCAAAGTTTGTGGAGTTCAGGTACTATTCAGGAAGAGTACAGCAATCTGGGCCATTGGGTGCAATGGCTTGTCTAAGTTAAGAAATTCTAAGTATCCTGTGAATAGGATACATGGCTTAGCTGATCTGTTTGTGTATACACTCCCAAGTGACTTGCTACATCCTTGTAATCTATTGTGCGTCTTTCAACGTAGAAACATTTTTCTCACCAGTTTAAAGCAAGGCAGGTTGTCTGAATAATCCTGATGCATTTTGGGGTGATGGCAGTGAGCCCTACGATAAGGCAGAGGCGCACACAACCATTTTTGTGAATGGCTAATGGTCTAATAGTGTCATTGGGCCTCCCTCTCTTTCACAAGTCACTTTTGTGTCTCCTAAAATCCCCAGAAGCTTGTCTATTTTGAGAGCAGGCAGAGAAATGCAAAACCTCCAGGACTTGATATATAAATCATTCTTTCAACAATCCGCATGCATAGCGTGGAAGTAGTGGTGTTAACTTGGTCCTGAGTGCATGCACTGAGCAGTGTCACTTCCTCTAAAACATTCCACCAGTTCTGCAATGGGAAGGATAGCTTTGAAGCTATGGCCTCAACCTTTTCCTCACATACGCAGGTGCACACACTTCAGATCATATATTTATGAAAACACTTGAGCCATATGCTTCTGTCAGTGTGACTGCAGTAGTGGCTCCCATCTGTTTACTGCCTGAACTACAGAAACTAAATAAATAGGATCAAAAGGTTTGAAATCCTAGTGATGTACACCTGGGAATAGGGGCGGGGGCTGAGAAATAATTACAAGAAACAAATGGCAAGAGCTGATCCACAGTCCAAACATTTAGTCCATATTACAAACCCTCAAACAGATTAGTTTCAGCTAGGGTCATTTCCCCACGCCAGCCTTCATCTGCTGAGAAATCCAATAGCTGCAGAAAGTTAAGTGACAGGATTCTAGTGGGCAGAAGGGAAGACAACTCATTTGCTACTTTTGTGAGGCATTTTGGCAATGTAGTTGGTTTATCTTCGTTTTTGTTCCTCCAACCTTTGCAGCATGACTACAACAGCCTTTTCTCAGCCCTTCCCCAAAACTCCATTGGTTCCCAGCGTTGGTCTCAGTGGGAATTTTGCTCAAGAAAAGACTAGAACATGTCCCATAGTTAGTTCAGCTACAGCAATCTGGAACTGCTCCCTTTATGTTTCGGCAAGTTTGTTCCTTTCCTGCTACTGGTTCAGGATTTTTCATTTCTTGCAGAGTCTGTGAACTATTCACAATGATAGATATATTTCCAAGTGCTCTGCTTCTTGCAGTACACAGGAAGGCATTGCTTCATCAAGTTTAAGGGTAGGGTGTGTGTGTCTGTAATCGCCCTCCCATACCAGACAAGTTTTATTAACACCATTGTAGGACACGGGATCCAAGGCATGGCGAGTAAGCCATGAGGTAGCTGACGTTCCATCTCCCCCAGTATATTGAATTAAGTGTAGTCTTTTTCAAGCCCTTTAACGCACAGTGGTTCATGTTTCCAGATGACAGTTTGAAGGAATTGGACAAAGTCGGTCAGAGCTGGCAGCCTGGAATGTGCTGTAATGGACAGTTAATGCCCTGTGTAATCTCTGACCTGTGTAAACCTGACCCACCCTCCGCTTACTTTACTTTTCTATACATAACTTCCTAAAACTGTGGAATAGACTTTTTTTTTTTAAAGGCAGAATGTGCAAGAAAAAACTAATAGAAGTCAGTTGTAGCCATGGATGTAACTAAAGATTTGGTGGAAACCACATCAAATGGTAACATGAGTCCAGAGATGAGCTTGACTCAGCAATGTTCATATTCCAAACCAATACAAATGGTTGGTTCATGTGTATGTGGATTTCATGGCTACCATTTCATACTGTGTCACTCTGGCCACCTACTAATGCCTCAGAAGGCCAGCGATGCACTTCTAGCCTTTCCCCACCTCCTTTTTTCCTGCTCTTTTCCTTGTCAAAAATGGGGGGGGGAAATATGGGCAAAAACTTAGATGCCCCATGAGGAATATGGAATTCCATCAGTTAAACCTGTGCCTCCTTTTAACTGATGGACTTAGCCCTCGATGGTAAACCCAGGCTTTAGATTTTCACTGCTGTTTTCCACTAACACTGGGCTTTGTCAGTCAGTTGCCTTTTCAAGAGTGATGTCTCATGCTCATCCTCCCTCCTTTAACTAATGCTTGTGCTGTGAGAAAATGAAAATGAGTCAGTGTACTTGTTAGATCTACAATTTTAGTTTGAAGTCAGTGTCCTGACTTCACTGGGATCTTGGAACATGAATGGCTGGGATGGGGAAATGGATATGCCCAGAATTGTTCTGCTTTGGGGATTTTCAGGAGTGTTTGGAACGTGGCTTGTCTTTTCAACCTTGTCATTATTCCTCAGTCCTGTAGAAATGTAGGGTTTGGATCTTCTCTCACTCTGGTATTAAATCAGGAATAAGCTCAGCTGAAACAAATGGTTTATAAAGTGGCATAAGTGTACAGGGAATCAAGTCCCTTGAGTCTTGGATGTCCTGGGCTTTTCAATGTTTTAATAGCCTCTGATTAGAGGATCTCCTGGTTGTTATCTTGGAATCACTCCAAGTCCATTGTAAAGTTTTGTTTTCTGTTCATTTTTTTTTAAGATAAGCGATTGTCACTTTCTGGCAAACCAACATGTGTTCAAATCTGGGATGTAAACGGGGAGCTAACCTTCAGAAAGATCTGAGCTCCTGCAGCCAGAGGGGACTTGAAACCCAAGTGGGGTTTTGACATTTTTTTTGTTTTTAATCTGCATACTTATATGTACAGCTTGTCTATTCATACGTGCTTTTATAAAAACGCCTTCTCCAAGTCTACAGCTCAATCTCAGCCACTTTCTTGGAAGCACAGGTGTGGGGTTTTGTGGTGTCGATCTGCGACATATTTCAAGAGGCAGTGTTGCAAGTACTCTCATAATGGAAGGTAGCCAAAATATTTCTCAGCTGTGTTAGCCCATTCCTGTTGGTTGTATGATACATTCTGTCACTCCAGAATTCTAGTTCTATTTATCTTTACCTCTGATCATTTACTTAACTTTGCGTTTATGTAGGATTTAACTCGAGCAGCTTGTTTTAATTGCTTATACTGCCATGTTGTTGTGCTAAACTCAAGACAGATGGTGCTTAAATACAGACCACACATGGAGACCTGCAACAATTGCTCTGCTGGTCCAGTGGAAGGCAAAAATGACCTGCTTCTCTTTGATAGGAGGGGACCCAATGGAAAATACGAAGGCTGGGAACTGGCAAGAGATTCAGCGGCATCTTTTCTGAACTGAGTGAGGAGCAGCAATTAGTACAAGGAAGAGCAAAATAAAAGGGAATCATGTTGAAAGCGAGTAAGATCCCATTGTGCCCAACTTAATCTATTTATTTGTGCATGTTTCCATAGACACACTCTGGAAAATCACAGAATGTTATTCAGGTGTGTAGAGATATTAAATTCAGCCAGGTAATGCTAGGGGCCTCTGATGAGGTATATAAACCCTGCACTGGGACAGTAAGGGTTAAGGAGCAGTTCTGGGCCGGGGTAACTCTGCCCATGCAGAGCCTTCTGCAGCTGGACCAGGAGTTTAAAAGGGAGCCAGTGCACACAGGAGAGGAGACCAGACCCATCTTGAGAGCTTCTGAGCAAAGGCTCCCCTTGAGTTCCTTCCGTTGCTTTTCCCTGCCAGCTAGAATCATCCTGGTTTCATGGGGCAGGGGATGGATCCATGTCATGTGCTTGTTCAGTGCCTAGTGCAGCGAGGCCCTGATCCATAACTAGAATTACTAGGCACTATTGTCGTTCAAATAATAAGTCGGCTTCAGCCTTATCCAGCGCCATCTCAGGCATCATCCTGGCTCCCGTGTTTGCAAGCTGTCAGAAACAAAAGAAAGCTGTTGGCTCTGACATATCAGAAAAGTGGAGTTAAGTGGCATGACTAAGCTGATATTTCTGCAACCCAAAATACTTCCCTGTCTCCTCAAGTGACCCCCACTTTGAACAAGAGGCCATGACTCAGTGGTGCCCTCAGAGTAGATTAGCAGTTGCCCAGCAACACCCTTTAAGGCTTCTTGGAAATAAAGAAAAGGAGCCACAGAAGAATAACCTTGTCCACTCTTGTCAGGCCCTGTGGGCAAGTCAGTAAACCTGGTGGTTGGTGCTCTGATGAGCTGCTGAGAGATCTAATATAATAGCCTGACCATGTGAAGGTGCACGTGTTGTGCAAAGCTTTTCTTGATGGTTTTATTATCCCTTGCATGGAAATCCTGTTGCAAATGGAAAAAGGAAAACTGAGAGTGACACTGTGTGTATTAAAAAAGTCAGCTATCTTCAGTTCAAATAAATACAGCTATTTCGAGCCTTGCTTATGGCTAGATGACGACTAATGATAAAAGGGAAATTAACAAATGTTCTGGATCTCAGTAACTGGAGTTTAGGACAATTAAAATGTAATTTTAGGATGATTAGCATGTTACATGCTCAATAAAAACTAAAAGAAACCTTGTGGAACAAAAAATCTTAAAGACTAGAGCTGGAATAGAACTATTAGTTCATTTTGTTCAACTTCCTAACAACTGTGTGTTCTCAAATGTTTTGTCTAGCCTAGTTGAAAATGACTCAAGCAGTTTCGTCGTTCAGTCTGGTATTAAATGACTCAAGCCTTCTACCACTTCCCTTGCTTGCTATTCCACAGTCTAATAGATCTCTCTGTTTAGGAAATTATTTCCTGATATTCAATCTAAATTTTCCCCTGGTCAGTTTCATCTTGTGAGTTATGCATTTGTGCCACTCAAAGTAATTAATTTCCATTATTTGTTTGCACTTCTTGAATACTGCAAGGTTAAATGCAGAACATTATCCTATTTCCCCCTCCATATTGTCAAGCAATATATATTCCTAGCATCTAATCTTCCTTCCTATATCCCCCAATAATTTTGTTGTGCTTTTCTGGATTCGTTCTGGTTTAGCATCACCATTCTGAAGTGCCCACAATGCTGGGCGGCTTTCTGAAAATTAGGGTTAGAAAGTGCATTGGTTGCGTTTTGACTAGACACCATTCGAGCATATGAAAAGAAGCTGCTATGCTTTGGATGAGATGTTAAACAAAAGTCTCTTCTGCCTTGTCTCTAGAGGCTGAATAAGTGGAAGTTGAAGATCCCCTAGCATTCCCTGTGAAGTGGAGAGCGATAGCCATTCTGTCATTCTTCACTATAGATTCTAATAGCGATGGGTGAGCTGTTGCTGAGCCTAAAATGGAAGGAGTCTGCATGCATGTGGCTCACTGCAGGACCTGGTCCTTTGTTGCTGTGCTCTTAACACACAGTATTGCTGTGTAATGCAATTTGAGCTGCTTGGAGTATCAATTGCACAATATGAAATGAAATCCCTTTCTAGGTTGTTTACTGTGTAGTTGTCAAAATGCTTTTAAGTAATTTTTTTTTTTTGGAAGCGTTTTATAAGTGTGTTTTCCCTCAAGGACGCTTTTTAAGTGGATTTTCCAAGTCAGCTTATTTTTTATAATTGCATCATGTTTGCTGATTCTGGCTCATGAATTTGTAATAAATGAATGTTGTAACTGCCTTTTGCACTAAGGTGCCACAAGTACTCCTTTTCTTTTTGCGAATACAGACTAACACAGCTGCTACTCTGAAACAGTACAGAGGAATGAATCCAGTCAGCTAACTAGCTGGGGCTCAGACTAAGGCCTGGTGTACATGTAAAATTTAGATCAATAAAGCTACGTCGGTCGGAACATGAAAAACCCACCCATCTGACCAATGTAGTTGTACTGAGCTAACTCCCAGAGGAGAGACAGTTATGTTGATGGACGAGTGTGTCTGTCTGTGTAGCTACCATCACCATCATTTGGTGAGGAGGTCTTCCTACACCGATGGAAAACCCCTTCTGCCAGTATAGGCTTTGTCTGTGCTAAATGGTATGCTCGCATAGTTACAGTGCCGTAGCAATGCTGGTATAGTCGCCATAGAGTGAACCTTGCCTTAGTAACAAAGGAATTCATGGCATGTTTATCCATGGAGTTTCATCAGCCACTGCAGGTGTTGCCCAGAGGCTGGTAGAGAAGGGGTTTAAATTATTTTCTGAGTTCTCAGCCAGTTTGCATAGAAGACAAAAAAGAAGCAAATTGTAATCGGTGTTTAAGTTTTGAAATCTACCCAAATTTCCCATAGGTTGGTTGTCCTCTGCTTTAGTGCTATTGCTGGAATCATTCAGTGTAACTAATTACAGTACCAGCTGGTAAGATTCTTCTTTGAATCTATAAAGTGGGTGTGCTTCTGATCTTTTTAACTCTTCTGTAGAAACCAGTCTAAAAGAAACCAAAACCAAGCCTGGAGAGTCTATATTAGACTTAAGTGGATGTGGGAACCAAGCTCTTATACCTGAGATAGAGAAGAGAGCCTTATTCAGAGGAAGCCTTGTAGTTCATATTTTGTAAAAGTGAGATTTTGTGCCAGTATCAGAAACCTTCAGGAAAAGATCAGATTTTTCTCCTCTCTTTGTAAGACAGACCTTCACTAGCCCAGCTCTGTTTTGAATCTATCTTTCCCGGGCAATAAGGCGGTATTGTCATTTAATGAAAGTGGCCACCAGATATTGTTTTTTCTTTTTAAAAAGACTCCTTTTAGTTAGTAGTTTTCTGACAAATCATTTAAAATCTTTGAAAATGTTGGTAACCAAAGAAACAGTTACGTAAACGAGTAGCACGGTTACCAGTGGGGTTACCAATGTAAATCCCAGATTATCCAGAGTTTTAAAAAAAAAAGTTTCCCTATGAAATGTTTTTAAAAGCACAAACCCACATTTTAATTACCTGCCCAATGATGGGAGGGGAATACTTTTCTTTTCTTTTTTTTTTTTTTTTTTTTTAACAAGGCAACTTATCAGTGACACACATTTGTTGCAGAACTCGGCACTAATATCACATCTTTGCTGTCATTTTACGTGCTATCCTTTGCTGAGAACAGTCTCTGAACAGGTATCTCAGAATCTGAGGCAAAACAGTAAATATTTGCCACTGGGCATTGGCTTTTTCTTTTGGCACTTGACACCTTGCATAGCGTCACCCAGAGCTCTTTGTACTGGGATTTTGCTTCAACATGTGGTCTTTTAAGAATCTAATAGAACTTACATTAGTTCTATTCACGTTGGGGGCTGAAATGGGGTCTGATTTTTCTCCACGTTTTCACTGATATAAGTCCATTGGCCACTGGGGATATTATTTGATTTATATTGGTATAAATGAGATCGGAATCAGGTCTTTTGAATTTTTTCAGTCGTTTGTTTTCACAAAGCACGTGTCAAAATGCATACCAATCCTCAGACAGTTGTCAAAACACATTGTGTTGTCAGATACTAAATTGTATTGATAAGTCAAAAATATGCCAACTTATGTACAATGAATGGTTCGTTATTGTACCAGGAGTGGGTACTGGGAGATAGCAGGCCTAGAACCACCCATAGTGAAAGGTACTCCCCCTTAGTTAGGGGGAGAGGCACCAGAGGCCCCAGGCTGCAACTAAATACTGGCAACAACAAATAAAAAAATGGATGGGAGTGAAGGTCATAGGGTGAAAATCAGAGAACCAGAAGGGAACACCAAGCAGAGAACCACTGACAGTACCCATTACTCCCCATTGCACCACCCAGAGGAGGTGTTTGGAGGTGTGACTGCACAAGGAAATGGAAATAGGCCCCACAGTCACAGAATACCCTCCCCCTCCCCCCCCCCCATAGAACTTCCTCCTCCTGGTATGGTGAATGGCCATCTTGACCAACACTAGAAGAAGGTTGACAAGGCGGTCCCATCAGTGTGTGCTAGGATTGCCAACTTTCTACTCGCACAAAACTGAACACCCTAGTCCCCCCCTTCCCTGAGGCCCCACCCCTCACTCAGGACATTTCCCCCTCCTTCAGTGGCTCACTTCCCCCCCCCCCATTCGCTTTCACTGGGCTGGGGTAGGGGGTTGGATGCGGGAGGGGTGAGGTCTAACTGGGAGTGCAGGCTCTGGGGTAGGTCCAGAAATGAGGGATCCAGGGTGAAGGAGGGAGCTCTGGGCTGGGGAAGGGGATTGGGGTGTGGGTGTGGATGCAGGCTCTGGGGTGAGGGGCTAGGGGTGAAGGGAGGGGGGTCCAGGCTGGGGGTGCAGCTGAGGAATTTGGAGTGCGGGAGGGGGCTGCAGGTTGAGGTAAGGGGTTGCGGTGTGGGAGGGGGTACAGGCTCTGGGCTGTGGGGCCAGAGATGAGGGGCTTGAGGTGCAGGAGGGAGTTCTGGGTTTGGGGGGCTCAGGCTGAGGTAGGGAGTTGGTGCATGGGCTTACCTCAGGCGGCCTCTAGTCAGCGGCACAGTGAGGCTAAGGCAAGCTAGTCCCTACCTGTCCTGGCTTCGTGCTGTGCCCCGGAAGCAGCCAGCAGGTCTGGCCCCTAGGCATGGGGGTTAGGAGGCTCTGTGCGCTACTCTCGCCCTCAGGCACCGCCCCTACAGCTCCCATTGGTTGCAGTTCCCAGCTAATGGGAGTGCAGAGCTGGTGCTCGGGGCAGGGGCAGTGCGTGGAGCTCCCTGGTCCCCCTGCCTAGGAGCCGGACCTGCTGGCTATTTCCGGGGCACAGCATGAAGCCAGGACGGGTAGGGACTAGCCTGTCTTAGCATCACAGCACTGCCAACCGGACTTTTAATGGGCCAGTCGTGGTGCTAACCAGAGCTGTCAGGGTCCCTATTCGACTGGGCGTTCCAGTTGAAAACCGGACACCTGGCAACCCTAGTGTGTGCCAAGATGAGGAGGTGTGAGGAGAAGTGAAGACAGAATATCGGTAAGAGGTTCTGGTGGTTGGTTATTGTAGGGTAGCTCATTAGTAAGGCTATGTTTTAGTCATGGGTATTTTTAGTAAAAGATGTGAACAGGTCATGGGCAGTAAACAAAAATTCATAGCCCATGAGCTGTCCAGAACTTGTATTATATACCCCTGACTAAATCTTGGGTGCTCTGGGCAGGGGCGCAGCTCATGGCCCGGTACCCCACTGGTGCAAGTGGGAGGGCAGGCGGGTGTGCAGCAACGTGTGGCCAGGGACCCCTGCTGCTTATTGGGGGGGGGGGGAGGGGTAGCAGGTGTGGCCCAGGACCCCCCACTGCTGCTGGGGGTGTGGTGGGGGCACGGCAACCTGAGACCCCTGCTGGTGATTGGGGAGCGCAACAGCCTGGGACCCCCGCTGCTGCAGGGTGTGTGCGATGGCCTGAGTCTGCCCCAGCAGTGGCTGGCCCATGGGCTGCCCAAGCTGGTCGGGCAGCCCGCGGGCCAGCCACACTGGCCACTTCAGAAGTCACTGAGATCCCGGAAGTCATGGAATCCGTGACCTCTGACGGACTCGCAGCCTTACTCAGAAGTGCCAAACTGCTGACCTTCTTTGTGGGGAAAATATATATACATTTTTAACTAAAATACATAAATATCTGGACTGTGCAAACGGACAGAAGAAAGAGAAGGTAGGTCAAATGTTAGGCTTGTTAACCTTAACTAGCAAAATCAGAGTCTGCTTATTTAGGGGTGTTCTCTGAAAGGGTTGATCCTGTATCCATTGAAGTTAAGAATGGCAACACTCCAGCTGATTTCATTCAATGCAGGTTTGAGCCCTAAGGGTGTAATCTTCACTGCAGAAGAGTGTTAGCCCAGCCCACCCACTACCATCTGCATAGAAAAACCTCTGCATGGAGGAGCTTTAAGCCTGGGCGAGCTGGCCTGACTGGCTCTGCTTTAACTTGGGTGGAAACCCACCTGCTTGGCAGCGAGGGGACAGTCTAAATCACCCGAGTGCTGATAGTCCTCCAAAGCCTTTCCATAATCACCCCCCGCCCCGCCCCGCCAAAGGGCAGACAAGTTCTCCCATGGTTATTGGGAAAGAATCCTAAAGCATCTCAGCACAAAGAACCATGGGATATGCTCCCAAACACACATGGCCAAGTGCAGAAACAGTGAGGATGCTGTAACATGGGTAGGGCTTTGTAATCGGAATACTTGCACCAGGGCGAGGACAAACCCAGGTGTTCAGCCTGAGGTGCCAGTCACCCGGGTTCACTCCACAATGAAGACGTGGCCTGTATGACTTTCAGTAGTAACTCCAAACCTTGTTGAAAATTGCTTTAAAATTCATTGGCGAGCAGGGAGACTTTCAACAGCACTGTGCACAGTAAACTAATCAGCTTTTTAATAATCTCTCTATCAAGTTTTGGAATGGCGTTTGTCTCCAGTTACCAGTCTCTCCAAAACGTATATACTGCTCTTTGCTACTATAATCTTCTAGCATGATTTGTTAGTAAAGATCTTTCCATGTGGCCTTATTAAATGACCTTTCAGTAATTTTAGGAGCTTAATTGCACTGTGCAAATAACTTTCATATTCTGATAGCTTGATGCATTTATTTAAATCCGTGCACGTTGGATTATTTTTTCCTCATGCTCAGTGATGATTTTGGTTACACTGGGTATATTCATAAATGCATATAGGAATGCCATAAAACTAAAAAATTCCAGGATTCAGACAGAGCATCTGAGCACTAGTCTGTGAATGCATCTTTGCTGTCTAGAGAGTTATCGGATCTGGCAGTTTATACAACAAGGTTTGGTAATGCTCCTTTAATCTCCCCTCATCTGAGTTAAAAAACCTGTTCTACACAGAGCTGCAACCAGCTCTCCCCCGCCAAAAAAAACAACTAACTGAAAATTACAGATCTAAATATTTGCTCAGTGAACATTCAATTCTTAATTACAATTAAGCTGCTACAAATTCTCCTTATAAATTGTTTTTGAAAGAACAAAAGCTACAGCATGAACACAGATATTAAAAATAGCCTTCTACAATTGCAATCTCTGAGTGGTGTGGTCCCATCTGGAAATCATTCATTCAAACATACATCCTATACACAATAGATTGTTGTTTTCCAGTTTAGTATGACTTTTGTTCCCCAGAGCATACATTATATCCAGGCACTGGATCTATTTCTTATCTATATTGTCTCATTAATACTGCACAAACTGGCTTGCAAGGGTACGTCTCTTTTGTGTGGTTGAGTGTCATCCCTTGTAGCAAAAAGAAATGCATGCCAAATGGCTTGGGTTAGTAAACTATACATGCACATTTTTATGTGACTATTGACTATCATCTCCCACTTAGATTTGGACTAAATTTTCTAAAATACTGACCCAATTGATTGCATTTTTAGTCAAAATAGGCTCATGTTGATTAAAATACACACAGAGATTTCCAAGAATGGTGGCTGAAAATGGCTTTGTTAGTCTATGGCAGATGTTCTCAACCAGGGCCCCCTGGGGGTTCGCAAGCAGGCTTCGGGGGTCCGTCAAACAGGGCCAGCATTAGACTCACTGGGGCCCAGGGCGGAAAGCCGAAGCCCCACCGCATGGGTCTGAAGCCCAGGGCCCTGAACCCCGTCACTCGGAGTTGAAGCCAAAGCCTGAGCAATGTAGCTTCGTGGGGGCCCCAGGCAACTGCCCTATTTGCTACCCTCTATCATAGAATCATAGAATATCAGGGTTGGAAGGGACCCCAGAAGGTCATCTAGTCCAACCCCCTGCTCAAAGCAGGACCAAGTCCCAGTTAACTCATCCCAGCCATGGCTTTGTCAAGCCTGACCTTAAAAACCTCTAAGGAAGGAGATTCTACCACCTCTAATGCTGGCCCTGGCTTTTATTTGCAGAAAAACAGTTTTTGTAGCACAGGTGGGCTGTGGAGTTTTTATAGCATGTTGAGGGGGCCTCAGAAAGAAAAAGGTTGAGAACCCCTGGTCTATGGTATCTAATTTTTCATGTTGTCCAACATTCATATTGAAGTTACAGTGTAAGCACGCTCCCTGCAGAGAGCTGAATGGTCAGGCTGTGCTAACAATGGAACATTTTAGTGACACAGACCAAATTCTCAGCTGGTGTACATGAGTGAAGCTCAACTGACTTACACAACGTCCCCAAATTCAAAACAATTTTTTCCCCAAATGGACATGCAACTGATTTCATTTCAAAAGATTTCATTGTGAAGTTTTTCATGGGGGGGGGGGAGATATTTCAAACAAAATAAACGTTGTGCTTTTTTTCAATGCCACCCCCTTCCCAAATAAAATAAAATAAAATTGATCAGCTCGAACGGGAGTCACAAAAAGCAACATTGGTAAAACCATATATCGGCATTTGCCTGATAACTGAATCCCAGTCTCCTTCCCCTTGCTGGGGACTGCTCATGGAAGTAAAATTACTCGCATGCATGAGTGCTTGTAGAATGAGGCTCTTTGTAAACTAACAGGGCAATGACCTTGCATGAAATCTTGGCCCTATTGAAGTCGATGGAAATGTTGCCACTGACTTCAGTGGAGCCAGGATTTCAGCCTTTATCTTTACATTTGTCTGTAAAGTATTGCACACAACCCTAGAGCCATAGAAACAGCAAATCATAGTGGTAACACTAACCAGTTTCCTCTAATCCAAAGCAGACTTTGGTGGTTATTTTGTGATCTGAGCATTGTCATTTCAAGAAAACTCCATAATGAGAACTTTCTGTCCATATTAGTGAAGTTTCCTATATTAACGCTATCTACCTTCCATAGAACCCAGGATATTTACAAATTGGACAGTGTAGTTTAAGCCCTTTAGGGAAATTTTCAGTTTCTATTTAAATCACTTTAGACAATTGTTAGGCAGCTTGTTAAAAGAAACATGAACTGCTTGGGAAAAAATACACACACATTATTGTATATAAATAGCATATAATTTTATCCCTTTGGAGATCTGGAATGTTGCCTTTTGTGTCCTGGATTATTGGATTGCATTCACAATGTCAAATGCTTGTAGCATCTGACAAGGTAAAAGCTTCATGTTCCTGCACTTAAAAAAAACCCAGTAGACTACATAAATGTGGTTGGGATTCCCCTCTTCCCCCAATTTGATGGTGCTTTCACCGCCTTCCTGCTGTGTGGAACATTTGTTTTCTGGGAAGTGATAATATGCTCTTATGCAGGGTTTATTCATGGAGTGGGAATCTTTTAATTGAAATATAAGTTACCAAAAATATCATTGTTCATCTTTTAAAAAAAAAAAAAATAGAATCCACTTCAAAGCCCAGTACTATATAAAGGTTAACATTCTCTACTACAACAACACTGAGAAGGCAAATCTGCTTGAAGGAGTGTAGATAAACTGAAATGTTCTTTCCGGTTTGGTTTTAAAAAGCATTTTGTTGATAGAAATTTTGCTTATCACTGTTCCAGATGAAACATTGATCTAATTAGCAAACAAAGACTATACGGTAAATGCTGTGTTATCCGAAAAGCATTTCGGGGTGCCGGTTCCGCGCAGCGCTCACCTTGGGCAGCTTCTCCCAAGCGGCGACATGTCCCTGCTGCTCCTAGGTGGAGCATGGCCATGGAGGTTCCATGCGCTGTCCCTTCCCCACCCCAAGCACTGGCTTCGCAGCTACCATTGGCCAGGGACTGCAGCCAATGGGAGGCTGCAGGGGCGGTGCCTGTGGGCAGAGGCAGCACATAGAGCCGCTTGGCCGCCCCTCTGCCTAGGAGCAGCAGGGACATGTCACCGCTTGAGGGAAGCTGCCAAAGGTGAGCGCCACCCTGGATCTGGCATCCCAATTCCCCTCCTGCATCCCAACCCTCTGCCCTGAGCCCGCTCCCGCACCCAAACTCCCTACCTCCGCTGGTAAGTATAACTATAACTCTTAGTTAACCAGATTGTTTCCCCCACCATGCTGGATAACAAAGCTTTTACTGTATTTAGTGGTGATTAAGGTTGCAGCATGGCACACCATGTCCATCCAACATCTTAAAAATATGGACATAAATTAAGGAGAAAGATTTATGCATCCCCTTCTACCTTCATATTGCCCAGACTCCTATGCAACATAAGGTTTCTACTTCCATCTCCAGCAGATACCCTTAAGCAATGCATACTCATCCAAATCAGACTCTCACAACCCTCATATTTCATCAGACTTGTACTCAAATGCAAAACCTTAAGCTTGTATAGCAATTACATCAGCAGAGCTGCACAGCTGACTCTCGCATTCCGTGCATTTGGGAAGTTATTTTGCCTTAACACTGCTGAGGTCACTGCCAAGGTTTTGCATTATGTGCCTCATGCCCCCATTCTGTTCTCTGGGCTGGGTACTCCTCCTGAACTATGCCTCCCAGAATGCACTGTGGCCAGGGACTCCCATGATGCACCACTGTTGCCCAGAAACAAGGGAGACCATGGTGCGTTATAGGATTCCAGCCCATACAGGAGAATAGAGACATGAGCATTTGAACTACAACCCCCATGGTGCACTGTGGCACCATTTCCAAATTGAAACTCTTTGTTTTTTAGCTTTATAGGTCAGTATGCCTTTAAACTCCACCTGGAAACCCACAGGCAGCCAGTACATCCTGGAGCAGTGGTTTAATATGGACTGAACAAGTAAGCTACTGCATTATGAGTGTGCTTCCGTTTCTGAATGATTTGAGGCATAGCAATGTGTAGAGCACATCACAGCAGTCTGATCGTCTGGTTACAAAGACTTGAATTGGGGTGGTGATGCCTCCACGTCAGAGAGAAGAAGTCACCGTGTTCCAGCCATACGCAAGTGATAGATGGCCGTTTCAGATACTGCTGAAGATTGACAATCCAGCAATGGTTGAGAATCTAACCAGACTCGCAGATTGCAAACACAAGTAACACACAGAGGAGACACGCCTGTGAGACACACCCTGGTCTGTGAGACCCCTCGCTACCAGCTTCCTTTGGCATAAGGAAGCCTTGTCTGTCAGGCCTGCCATGCATCAGCTCCATAGCTACTGGCCTCGTAAACCCTCCTATTACTCTCTAGGTTAGCAATAGACACATCCCAATGCTTGAGCCCTCTGAGCATCTCCCTGGAGTGTCCAGCCCCTGCTTCACTGGACGCTCAGCGTTCACAGATTCGCTGCTTCCAACGTCGCAGTTCACCCCAGCTTACCGGTTCCACCTCAGATCCCTGCTCTGCTTAACACACACGACCCCTGCCTATGCTCAGAGTGAAATTAAGTATAAGTTTATTTTACAAAGCATAGAGATTCAAGTGATAACCAGGAGAAGTATTGACAACAAATGAGTGCATATGAAATAACGCATTCTGGAGATAATCTCCTTTCTTCTTCAGTATTGCTCACCCAAAATCTTTGCAGCCAGGTGGACTGTGACCCTCCTTATATGAGACAGACGTGCTCTCAGCTTGACCCTAACTGAAGGATCCCATGTGTTCCTTTGCACCCCAAGATATACCAGCCAATCCTTTGTCTTTATTCATAACCAAGACCACCACCCTTTGCTGTTTGTTTCATCTAGTAGATTTCCTTTTGCCATCTCTTCTTTTACCTGAGGCTCAGTATGCACATAGGCATCTCTTGGGAGGCATACAGTGCCCAAATGGCCAGACAGGGAGATGGGTGTCTGTTACCTCCTGCCTCATCTGAGGTTCCCTTTCTGGATCCCTACTGTGTTGGTAGCTTCCCTGCACCCCCAGCTCTGTTTCCCAGTTCAAATTCTGTTCTAACCAGGAGAGGGCTCCATAATCCTGGGAGCTGGCTGCAGAGGCAAGGCCAGGTAACAGGCAGCCTGGTGCTGGCAGGGGGCCAGCAGTAGCAAAAGCAGGAGGATGCAGTGGTCTGGAAGCAGTGGATGTGGGGATGGCTGCACATGTGCAGCAAAGGGGAAGCACAGAGGAGACCCCAGTAAGACTCTTATGGTTACGCCCCCATACATGGGCTGTCCCCAGGGGCTGAGCTAGGAACCATTGGATGGATCTTCCACTGTAACTTAAAATCATCCGTGGCGAGGGCATGAGTACTACTTAATTTCTGGGAGCTCTAGCAAAGCTCCTCATTTACTCAGAACATGTAACTATTTATGGAATCCTACGAGGGCTGCACCTGTGGGGCCTAGTCCTGGGAGTACTTAATTTACCTCTGAGCTCCTGGTACGCAGAGCACACTATCAGTACCAGCCATGTAGAAGGGCCTGGTGCTCCACATGGCTTGCATCAACCAGCATTGTGTCCAGTTGCAGAACTATCGTCTCCTCTTTTTAGATTTTTGCCCTTTTCAGGGGATGAATGCTGCAGCTTGTCCTTTCCTTAGGAGCATAGGAGGGCCAGTGGTCCACCTAGTCCAGGATACACTCAGAGAGCCCAATGCTAGATGCTTGAGAGGAAGGTGTAAGAAACCCTGTAATGGATAACTATGGAATAACCAGCTCACTGGGGAAGTTTTCTTCCTAACCGACATCAACTATTGGTTGGTTTGTACCCTGAAGCATGAGAATTTATAGCCCTTGTAAAAACCAGAAATAATGTTTGTATCCTGTGTAATGTAACTGCACAGATTCTCATTATCCATATAAATGTCTAATCTTTATTAAGCTCTTGACCTCCATGTTTGTAGCGATGACTGATTTGCAGAATGGCACTGTAATAGTTTCCGTATTTTCCTATCCCACTCCTCTGCACTCTAACATTTTTGTTTGCAGTTTCAAATCACAGCTGTGCATGGACCAGGGTTGGGTTGCTGACAAAGATGTCTAGGTCTTTTCCAGAGTGGCCTCAGTGGTTTGTTCTGAATGTGTCTGAACTCTTGCATCTATTACGAGTAGTACATTGATTTGATAAACACAGCTAATCTAGCATGCCTCTATCTTGCCTGCAGGGAGAATGTTGTTGTGTGAACATTTACCTTCACAAGCAGATTCAACTTTGCTAGCTGATCTATTTTCTCAATTCCAAGAACTGAACTGAAATCATCCATTTTATGTATTCTAGCCCACAGGCTATCATAGAAGCACGATAGCAAGATTGTGTGTCTTAGATTGCAGTTGCCTTAACAGAGAGTATCTTCTGATGAATCTTTGGGGACTTTCCTGGGGTTACAGAGGAAATTGTCTGCATTGATTTTAATATTTAATGAAATATTTACAACATGGTGCTACTCAGTAGGATTACCACAAAGGAGCTATAAACCTTGGTATGTCATTTTAACACCAAGTTGAGACACCTGGGATTCTGTAGCTCAATAGTATTTTAATATTGGTTTTAACTGTGATTAAAGCTTTCAGAGAGAGGACATCTTTTTCATCCCTGAATATAACCCTTGTGGCTTTAGAGTCATAGGGCTAGAAGGGACCTCGAGAGGTCATCTAGTCCAGTCTCTTGCACTCATGGCAGTACTAAGTATTATCTAGACCACCCCTGACAGTTTGTCTAATCTGCTCTTAAAAATCTCCAATGATGGAGATTCCACAACCTCCCTAGGCAATTTATTCCAGGGTTTAACCACCCTGACAGTTAGGAAGTTTTTCCTAATGTACAACCTAAACCTCCCTTGCTGCAATTTAAGCCTATTGCTTCTTGTCCTGTCCACAAGGAGAACAATTTTTCTCCCTCTTTTATGTACTTGAAAGCTGTTCTCATGTCCCCCCCCCCTCAGTCTTCTCTTCTCCAGACTAAACAAACCCAGTTTTTTTCAATCCTCCCTCATAGGTCATTTTTTCTAGACCTTTAATCATTTTTGTTGCTCTTCTCTGGACTTTCTCCAATTTGTCCACATCTTTCCTGAAATGTGGCTCCCAGAACTGGACACAATACTCCAGTTGAGGCCAAATCAGCACGGAGTAGAGTGGAAGAATTACTTCTCATGTCTTGCTTACAACACTCCTGCTAATATATCCCAGAAGGATGTTCGCTTTTTTTTTTTTTTTTTTTTTTGCAACAACGTTACACTGTTGACTCCTATTTAGTGGAGCAACTTCAGTGACAAATTTGGCCCATACAGTAAAACACGATGTTGCTTCCATAGAATTATGGAAGTCAGAAAACACACGTCCCCATCTGTGAAGAACGACTCCCTACAGTACATTTTTAGGGGAAAGTCCTGGCCTCACTGAAGTTGATGATAAAATTCCCATTCATTTCAATGGGACCAGAATTTTGCCCTTAATGTTTAGCCTCAACTTATTTTTATTTGTGATTGATTAATTTATTAGTTTTCATAAAGAAACAAAGAGTGAAAAATACAGAAAGATAAATGACTTCCAGCTTGTGTATGGTATCAAATACTGCACATTTGACAGGATATCCAATAAAATTATGCAATTGCACCATTTTACAACTTGTCAAAGCTTCACGGGACAGACCGTACAAAATCAGACAATATTTTACAGAGATAACATAGACTCATAGGACTGGAAGGGACCTCAAGAGGTCATCTAGTCCAGTCCCCTGCACTCATTGCAGGACTAAGTATTATCTAGACCATCCCTGACAGTTTGTCTAATCTGCTCTTAAAAATCTCCAATGATGGAGATTCTGCAACCTCCCTAGGCAATTTATTCCAGTGCTTAATCATCCTGATAGTTAGGAAGTTTTTCCTAATGTCCAACCTAAACCTCCCTTGCTGTAATTTAAGCCCATTGCTTCTCGTCCTATCCTCAGAGGTTAAGAAAAACAATTTTTCTCCCTCCTCCTTGGAACAAGCTTTTACATACTTGAAAACAGTTATCCTGTCCCCTCTTAGTCTTCTCTTTTCCAGACTAATCAAACCAGTTTTTTCAATCTTCCCTCATAGGTCATGTTTTCTAGACCTTTAATCATTTTTTTTTGTTTGTTTTTTGCTCTTCTCTGGACTCTCTCTCCAATTTGTCCACATCCTTCCTGAGATGTGGCTCCCAGAACTGGACACCGTACTCCAGCTGAGGCCGTGTCAGCGCGGAGTAGAGCGGAAGAATTACTTACAACACTCCTGCTAATACATCCCACAATGATGTTCGCTTTTTTTGCAACAGTGTTACACTGTTGACTCATATTTAGCTTGTGATCCACTATGACTCCTTCCCCTCACCCCCGATCACTTTCCGCAATACTCCTTCCTAGGCAGTCATTTCCCATTTTTCAGAGTAGCAGCCGTGTTAGTCTGTATTTGCAAAAAGAAAAGGAGTACTTGTGCATCTGATGAAGTGAGCTGTAGCTCACGAAAGCTTATGCTCTAATAAATTTGTTAGTCTCTAAGGTGCCACAAGTACTCCTTTTCTATTTCCCATTTTGTATGTGTGCAACTGATTGTTCCTTCCTAAATGGAGTACTTTGCATTTGTCCTTATCAAATTTCATCCTATTTACTTCAGACTATTTCTCCAGTTTGTCTAGATCATTTTGCATTTTAATCCTATCCTCCAAGGCACTCGTGACCCCTCCCAGCTTGGTATTGTCCTCAAACTTTATAAGTGACTCTCTATGCCATTATCTAAATCACTGATGAAGATATTGAACAGAACCAGACCCAGAACTGATCCCTGCGGGACACCTCTCATTACATTCTTCCAGCATGATTGTGAATCACTGATAACTGCTCTCTGGGAGTGGTTTTCTAACCTGTTTTGCACCCACCTTATAGTAGCTCCATCTAGGTTGCATTTCCCTAGTTTGTGTATGAGAGGGTTATACGAGACAGTATCAAAAGCTTTACTAAAGTAAAGATATACCACGTCTATCGCTTCCCCCTATCCCCAAGACTTATAACGCTGTCAAAGAAAGCTATCAGGTTGGTTTGACAGGATTTGTTCTTGACAAATCCATGCTGATTGTTAGTTATCACCTTATTATCTTCTAGATGTTTGCAAATTGATTGCTTAATTATTTGCTCCATTATCTTCCTAGGTACAGAAGTTAAGCTGACTGGTCTGTAATTCCTGGGTTATTCTCATATCCCTTTTTATAAATTGGCACTATACTTGCCCTTTTCCAGTCTTCTGGAATCTCTCCTGTCTTCCGTGACTTCTCAAAGATAATTACTAATGGCTCAGGTATCTCCTCAGTCATCTCCTTGAGTATTCTAGGATGCATTTCATCAGGCCCTGGTGACCTGAAGACATCTAACTTGTCCAAGTCACTTTTTAACTTGTTCTTTCCCTATTTTAGCCTCTTCTGATCCTACCTCGTTTTCACTTGCCTTCACTACATTGCACGTCCAATAACCACCAACCTTCCTTGTGAAAACTGAAACAAAAGTCATTAAGCACCTCTGCCATTTCCACATTTTCTGTTATTCTCCCATCATTGAGTAACGGGCCTGTCCTGTCCTTGGTCTTTCTCTTGCTTCTAATGTATTTGTAGAATGTTTTCTTGTTACCCTTTGTCTCTAGCTAGTTTGATCTCATTTTGTGCCTTGGCCTTTCTAATTTTGTCCCTACATACTTGTTGTTTGTTTATATTCATTCTTTGTAATATGACCTAGTTTCCACTTTTTGTAGGACTCTTTTTTTTGATCTTTAGATCATTGAAGAGCTCCTCGTTAAGCCAGGGTGGCTTATTTGCCATACTTCCTATCTTTCCTATGCAATGGAACAGGGTCCTAATTTGTAGAAATTCACATAATTGCTTTCTGTGTTGTTAAGATATTCTTTCTCTGCCAACTCAGACAGGTCCAAATACCACAACTGTCTTGTAGGCCTATGCCTACATTTTTGTAAAATAATGCTCTTTGTAATCATTGAAGATCTCAAGAACCAAAGGCTTTGTGGTATAGTAAGCCTAGCAAAGTAAGTACATAACCTAGGACAGTGGCTCTCAACCTTTCCAGGCTACTGTACCCCTTTCAGGAGGCTGATCTGTCTTGCATACCCCCAAGTTTCACCTCACTTAAAAACTACTTGTTCGAAAAATCAGACCTAAAAATACAAAAGTGTCACAGCACGCTCCCACTGAAAAATGGCTGACTCTTTTTTTTTTTTTTTTTTACCGTATCATTATAAAATAAATCAATTGGAATATAAATATTGTACTTCCATTTCCATGTCTGGTATATAGAGCAGGTCATTATATGAACATTTAGTTTGTACTGACTTCGCTCGTGCTTTTTACGTAGCCTGTTGTAGTACTAGGCAAATCTCTAGATGAGTTGATGGACCCCCGGGAAGGCCTCTGTGTAGCCCCCACCTACGATATAATTTTCAGCTGAGACTTGGTTGCTGAAGCCAAGTGCCAATTTCACTCTTGTGTCCACCTTTTTCCACAGCTGCCTGACTGTTGGACGGTCCTGCAGCATATGCAATAGGCTTCCTTTTTCTTTATTACAGAGCCCACAAACATTGGAGGACAAGGCTTGCATAGCCTCTATGGCATCTGATACATTTTGGATAGAATTGTTTGCTATATCAGGTGTAATAATATGTTCTGCCATTGAGGTTCTTTGAAAAGCTGTGATAACTCCTTTCTGTGCTTTCACAAAGAACTGCAATCAGAAAAGCATACATAGTGGTAGTGGCTTGGGGAGTTTATGAAGCATTTCCAAGGTTCCCAGTAGGTCTGGGGCCTCTGGCAGTAGTAGGGCATCTGGACCAAATTGAAACGGCAGCAAATGTTTTAGTTGTAAGTACTGCCACTCTGCTGAGCGTGGCAGGTCATATTGTTGCTTTACTTTTAGGAAAGAGACAAAGAGCCCCCATCCTTGACTAATTGGGAAATAGCTTAGTCTTGTTTTAAAAGTCCCTAGAGATGTGACTTTAGAACTTTGAGCCTTTGATGGCATAATGAACACAGTTGTTCATACTTGTGTCCATAACTATACCAGGGCATGCAATTATGACTAAAGAATATTGCTGGGAAAAATTAAACAAGAGAAACGATAGACTAAGGAAAACGACCGATATGAATGGTTGCAGTTAGAATTTTGAAGTGAGCGATATGTATAATCAGTAGGCTTGTGTCATGGCAAAGCAATTTCAAATGCAACACTAATACAATGGTTAGTCCTTTGACTTTTTTTAACAATTGTTTATTTGTATTTTTTAAAATTAAACTTTCTTAGAGCTTGTAAGTGCTACTTAGCATCAACCTCTTTGATATGCACAGTAGCAGATACACACATATGTTAAAATCATGCACAAACATATTGCTGATGCAATATTGTGTTGGGGTTTTAGTCTTCCCCAGTTGCATCTGTGGTTTTTGGAAAGCTTGATTTTGTGTCAGGTTTTCCACCCTTGTAGAAGAAACCCCTCCCTCCCCTGTGGTGAAATCTAACTCAATTTCTGTTAAATAACTAGGATCGATTACACTCATTCTTGCTCTGTTGCTGACATGAGCACTCTTGACAATACCAGTAAAACACACATTCTTCACTTTCCACATTAATGAGCCGTCCTGAGTTGCTATATTAAATCCATTTATGCTGTTTTTTATTTTTAGCTACCAAGCAATCCTGTTTAAAAAAAAAAAAAGTAGTAAATGGCTGAGCATAATCATTTTCTCTTGCTCTTTCCTATTAGAAATACTATTTGGGAATTGCAGGTTTCAGAGTAGCAGCCGTGTTAGTCTGTATTCGCAAAAAGAAAAGGAGTACTTGTGGCACCTTAGAGACTAACAAATTTATTAGAGCATAAGCTTTCGTGAGCTACAGCTCACTTCATCGGATGCATTTGGTGGAAAAAACAGAGGAGAGATTTATATACACACACACAGAGAACATGAAACAATGGGTTTATCATACACACTGTAAGGAGAGTGATCACTTAAGATAAGCCATCACCAGCAGCAGGGGGGGGAAAGGAGGAAAACCTTTCATGGTGACAAGCAGGTAGGCTAATTCCAGCAGTTAACAAGAATATCAGAGGAACAGTGGGGGGTGGGGTGGGAGGGAGAAATACCATGGGGAAATAGTTTTACTTTGTGTAATGACTCATCCATTCCCAGTCTCTATTCAAGCCTAAGTTAATTGTATCCAGTTTGCAAATTAATTCCAATTCAGCAGTCTCTCGTTGGAGTCTGTTTTTGAAGCTTTTTTGTTGAAGTATAGCCACTCTTAGGTCTGTGATCGAGTGACCAGAGAGATTGAAGTGTTCTCCAACTGGTTTTTGAATGTTATAATTCTTGACGTCTGATTTGTGTCCATTCATTCTTTTACGTAGAGACTGTCCAGTTTGGCCAATGTACATGGCAGAGGGGCATTGCTGGCACTTGATGGCATATATCACATTGGTAGATGCGCAGGTGAAGGAGCCTCTGATATTGTGGCTGATGTGATTAGGCCCTATGATGGTATCCCCTGAATAGATATGTGGACAGAGTTGGCAACGGGCTTTGTTGCAAGGATAGGTTCCTGGGTTAGTGGTTCTGTTGTGTGGTGTGTGGTTGCTGGTGAGTATTTGCTTCAGATTGGGGGGCTGTCTGTAAGCAAGGACTGGTCTGTCTCCCAAGATCTGAGAGAGCGATGGCTCATCCTTCAGGATAGGTTGTAGATCCTTGATGATGCGTTGGAGAGGTTTTAGTTGGGGGCTGAAGGTGATGGCTAGTGGCGTTCTGTTGTTTTCTTTGTTGGGCCTGTCCTGTAGTAGGTGACTTCTGGGTACTCTTCTGGCTCTGTCAATCTGTTTCTTCACTTCAGCAGGTGGTTATTGTAGTTGTAGGAATGCATGACAGAGACCTTGTAGGTGTTTGTCTCTGTCTGAGGGGTTGGAGCAAATGCGGTTATATCATAGCGCTTGGCTGTAGACAATGGATCGAGTGGTATGATCTGGATGAAAGCTAGAGGCATGTAGGTAGGAATAGCGGTCAGTAGGTTTCCGATATAGGGTGGTGTTTATGTGACCATCGCTTATTAGCACCGTAGTGTCCAGGAAGTGGATCTCTTGTGTGGACTGGTCCAGGCTGAGGCTGATGGTGGGATGGAAATTGTTGAAATCATGGTGGAATTCCTCAAGAGCTTCTTTTCCATGGGTCCAGATGATGAAGATGTCATCAATGTAGTGCAAGTAGAGTAGGGGCATTAGGGGACGAGAGCTGAGGAAGCGTTGTTCTAAGTCAGCCATAAAAATGTTGGCATACTGTGGGGCCATGCGGGTACCCATCGCAGTGCCGCTAATTTGAAGGTATACATTGTCACCAAATGTGAAATAGTTATGCGTCAGGACAAAGTCACAAAGTTCTGCCACCAGGTTAGCCGTGACAGTATCGGGGATACTGTTCCTGACGGCTTGTAGTCCATCTTTGTGTGGAATGTTGGTGTAGAGGCTTCTACATCCATAGTGGCTAGGATGGTGTTTTTAGGAAGATCACCAATGGACTGTAGTTTCCTCAGGAAATCGGTGGTGTCTCGAAGATAGCTGGGAGTGCTGGTAACGAAGGGCCTGAGGAGGGAGTCTACATAGCCAGACAATCCTGCTGTCAGGGTGCCAATGCCTGAGATGATGGGGCGTCCAGGATTTCCAGGTTTATGGATCTTGGGTAGCAGATAGAATACCCCAGGTCGGGGCTCCAGGGGTGTGTCTGTGCGGATTTGTTCTTGTGCTTTTTCAGGGAGTTTCTTGAGCAAATGCTGTAGTTTCTTTTGGTAACTCTCAGTGGGATCAGAGGGTAATGGCTTGTAGAAAGTGGTGTTGGAGAGCTGCCTAGTAGCCTCTTGTTCATACTCCGACCTATTCATGATGACGACAGCACCTCCTTTGTCAGCCTTTTGGATTATGATGTCAGAGTTGTTTCTGAGGCTGTGGATGGCACTGTGTTCTGCATGGCTGAGGTTATGGGGTAAGCGATGCTGCTTTTCCACAATTATGCTCTAATAAATTTGTTCGTCTCTAAGGTGCCACAAGTACTCCTTTTCTATTTGGGAATTGTTCTGCCAATTCTGTATTACTGTGGGAACATTTTCTACAGAACTTTCAGCCAGTGGAAGAGCTTCATATGTGGGGCACTTTGCCAATACTGCCTGTCATTTCTGGTTTAGTATTTGATTCTTCTTACCTATTTTTTTTCTCTTTATTCTTCACAGTGCAGGCATTTCTTACACACCAGTTCATCTGCAAGAATGAGTAATCCCTTCCCCTGCAAGGATTACTGAATGAAATTCTGTTACCTCTATTATGTAGGAGGTCAGACTAAATGTGGCCCCTTCTGGTCTGAAAATCTGACTCTACAAGGTCCTGTTTTTCTAAAAACTGGGACTATTCAAGAAAGCTACACTTCTAATGTCATGTAATACCTTTAATATTTCTGAAAATCCAGTGCCCTTCCCTTTAAAATTGGGTTTGTCAGCTGCTTTTCTTCTTGAAAACCCCACTTCCACCAACACACTTTTGCCAAAATAATTAAATCCTTATTGACTACTTAATCTTATATCAGGGACTGTTCAGAAAGTTCAGAATGCCCATCCCTGAAAGTCAGGCCCCTTTAGGATGTGTGTACTGCAGTCATGGGCTGTGGTTGCAGTTTGAGTAGACAAACTCATGCTAGCTTTAATTTAGCTAGCTCAAGTCCTGGAGTAATGAAGATGCAGCAGCTTGTGTGCTTATGCTTCAGCATGGGCTAGCCCCGTGAGTAATTATCCAAGCTCCTGGGTGGGTTTGTACAGCTAGATTAAAACTATTTTGTTTATATCTACGTGATCTGCAGTTATACCTTGTGATTGCAGTCTAGACGTTGCCCTCAGTTTGGCCACTTAGGAATTGAAGTACCCCCAAATCACCGCTCACTTTCAAAAGACTTGGGTCACAGCATTTGTTTCACCCAAGTAAAATTTCGAATGGGTTTTCATTTTAGGTGACACATCAGGCATTTTAACTTGCCAAGATTCCACTGCAGTGTACGTATCCCTCAGCAACAGGTATCCAGGTAACCATGCCAATGTTGTTCTCCAGCAAGGTGACTGGAACAACTTGTTTCTTCATTTGGCAGGAAGAGCAGTTCAGCAATTGCTGTACAGTTTTCACACTCCTGCTGAAATTGGCATCTGAACAATACAGGTTTCTGGTTCTTGTCACTCAAAGCCAGGCACTTCCAAAGCCGATAAGGCATCAGAGGTTCAGCCACAGATCAAGATAATCTGACCTGTCACAGGTAAATTTGATTTAAACTATTTTTAATTTGTGTTTAACACTGAGATTGTGCCACATAGGATTTTTTATTGGAGGATTTTCAAAATACTTTCCCAAATGATTTCTGTCTTCTGATTTTATTAAATGGTTACAGCATCATAAGTGTATGGAAGACCTCACCAGAAACTCCTTATATTTAAAAGAATAAAATAAGAATCTTGGAATAGTTTACAGCTGTGTGTTGGGTGTTAATACTTTTGTGTTTGCCTAGTTTTAAAAGACAACCATCTTGTTGAGCGATGTGTTTAAATAGAAATATTTACCTTTATAAAGGAATTCTCTCTCTCAAACATCTCTTCTTCCGCTGTCCATTTGTAAACACTCAGTTCCCTCAAAGGACTGGAGAGTTCTCTTGGAGCTCAGATACATTATAACAATAATAATATTGGGCTTCATTCTCCATGACCTTGGGCCATGTGCAGACATTGACCAACCCCAACCCCAGAGTAATTAAAGGTTTCAGAGTAGCAGCCGTATTAGTCTGCATTCACAAAAAGAAAAGGAGTACTTGTGGCACCTTAGAGACTAACACATTTATTTGAGCATGAGCTTTTGTGAGCTACAGCTCACTTCATCGGATACATAAATGCAACCATTTTGATTTGCATTGTATGCCCATTGTACTCTTTCCTTGTCCATGACTACAGTGGTCATAGTCAATAGAGAACAAAGCATGGAATTAATACATCAGGAAACAATGCCAAATTTTTGTATTATTAGATTCATAGATTCATAGATACTAAGGTCAGAAGGGACCATTCTGATCATCTAGTCCGACCTCCTGCACAGCGCAGGCCACAGAAAGTCACCCACCCACTCCTATGAAAAACCTCACCCATGTCTGAGCTATTGAAGTCCTTAAATCATGGTTCAAAACTTCAAGGAGCAGAGAAGCCTCCCTCCAGTCAACCATGCCCCATGCTACAGAGGAAGGCAAAAAAACCTCCAGGGCCTCTCCAATCTGCCCTGGAGGAAAATTCCTTCCCGATCCCAAATATGGCAATCAGCCAAACCCTGAGCACATGGGCAAGATTCACCAGCCAGATACCCAGGAAAGAATTTTCTATAGTAAATCAGATCCCATCCATCTAATAGCCCATCTCAGGGGATTTGGCCTATTTACCCTGAATATTAAAGATCAATTACTTACCAAAATCCCATTATCCCATCATACCATCTCCTCCATAAACTTATCGAGTAGAATCTTAAAACCAGATAGATCTTTTGCCCCCACTGCTTCCCTTGGAAGGTTATTCCAAAACTTCATTCCTCTGATGGTTAAAAACCTTCGTCTGATTTCAAGTCTAAACTTCCTTGTGGCCAGTTTATACCCATTTGTTCTTGTGTCCACATTGGTGCTGAGCTGAAATAATTCCTCTCCCTCTCCTGTATTTATCCCTCTGATATATTTATAGAGAGCAATCATATCTCCCCTCAACCTTCTTTTAGTTAGGCTAAACAAGCCAAGCTCCTTAAGTCTCCTTTCATAAGACAAGTTTTCCATTCCTCGGATCATCCTAGTAGCCCTTCTCTGTACCTGCTCCAGCTTGAATTCATCCTTTTTAAACATGGGAGACCAGAACTGTACACAGTATTCTAGGTGAGGTCTCACCAGTGCCTTGTATAATGGTACTAAAACCTCCTTATCCCTACTGGAAATGCCTCTCCTGATGCATCCCAAAACCGCATTAGCTTTTTTCACAGCCATATCACATTGGCAGCTCATAGTCATCCTATGATCAACCAATACTCCAAGGTCCTTCTCCTCTTCCGTTACCTCTAATTGATGCGTCCCCAACTTATAACTAAAATTCTTGTTATTAATCCCTAAATGCATAACCTTACACTTCTCACTATTAAATTTCATCTTATTACTATTACTCCAGTTTACAAGGTCATCCAGATCCTCCTGTATAATATCCCGATCCTTCTCCGAATTGGCAATACCTCCCAGCTTTGTATCATCTGCAAACTTTATTAGCGCACTCCCACTTCTTGTGCCAAGGTCAGTAATAAAAAGATTAAATAAGATTGGTCCCAAAACCGATCCCTGAGGAACTCCACTGGTAACCTCCCTCAAGCCTGACAGTTCGCCTTTCAGTAGGACCCTTTGCAGTCTCCCCATTAACCAATTCCTTATCCACCTTTTGATGTTCATATTGATCCCCATCTTCTCCAATTTAACTAATAATTCCCCATGTGGCACGGTATCAAACGCCTTACTGAAATCTAGGTAAATTAGATCCACTGCATTTCCTTTATCTAAAAAATCTGTTACTTTTTCAAAAAAGGAGATTAGGTTGGTTTGGCACGATCTACCTTTTGTAAAACCATGTTGTGTTTTGTCCCATTTACCATTGACTTCAATGTCCTTAACTAATTTCTCCTTCAAAATTTTTTCCAGGACCTTGCATACTACAGATGTCAAACTAACTGGCCTGTAGTTACCCGGATCACTTTTTTTTTCCTTTCTTAAAAATAGGAACTATATTAGCAATTCTCCAATCATTCGGTACTACTCCTGAGTTTACAGATGCATTAAAAATTCTTGCTAATGGGCTTGCAATTTCAGGTGCCAATTCCTTTAATATTCTTGGATGAAGATTATCTGGGCCCCCCGATTTAGTCTCATTAAGCTGTTTCAGTTTCGCTTCTACCTCTGATATGGTAATATCTACCTCTATATCCTCCTTCCCATTTGTCATGCTACCATTATCCCCAAGATCCTCTTTAGCCTTATTAAAGACTGAGGCAAAGTATTTGTTTAGATATTGGGCCATGCCTAGATTATCTTTAACCTCCGCTCCATCCTCAGTGTTAAGCGGCCCCACTTCTTCCTTCTTAGTTTTCTTCTTATTTATATGGCTATAGAACCTTTTACTATTGGTTTTAATTCCCTTTGCAAGGTCCAACTCTACTCGACTTTTAGCCTCTCTCACTTTATCCCTACATCTTCTGACCTCAATTAGGTAGCTTTCCTTGCTGATCCCTCCCATCTTCCACTCCCTGTATGCTTTCTGCTTCTTCATAATCATCTCTCTAAGATGCTTGCTCATCCAGCTTGGTCTACAACTCCTTCCTATGAATTTTTTCCCCTTTCTTGGGATACAGGCTTCCGATAGCTTCTGCAGTTTTGATTTAAAGTAATCCCAGGCCTCCTCTACCTTTAGATCCATAAGTTCTTCAGTCCAATCCACTTCCCTAACTAATTTCCTTAATTTTTGAAAGTCAGCCCTTTTGAAATCAAAAACCCTAGTTGCAGATTTATTTTTGTTAATCCTTCCATTTAGTTTGAACTGAATTAGCTCATGATCACTTGAGCCAAGATTGTCCCCTACAACCATTTCTTCTATGAGGTCCTCGCTACTCACCAAAATTAAATCTAAAATGGCATCCCCTCTAGTCGGTTCAGCAACTACTTGATGAAAGAATCTATCAGCTATCACATCTAGGAAAATCTGAGCCCTATTATTATTACTAGCACTGGTCCTCCAGTCTATATCTGGGAAGTTAAAGTCTATTAGCTGATGAACCCGTCTTTTTAAGACCACGTGAGTGTAAAGTCAGAGCAAATTAAGCAAATAAAGCACTAAAAAAGCAAGCAAAGTCGCATGATTCCAAAGGGAGGCCTGGCAGTGGTTAAAATAGAAAATACCTAAAATATGTAAATTAAATAGTTTTCAGCCTTTTTTAAGATGCAGGGGGAGAGAGTTTGTGGTGATTGCTCCAGGAGTATATGACCAATAGTACAGCAAAGTCTGGATTGCCCTTTAATTTCAAAGCACAATGGTACAACCCCTAAAATGTTGATGGAGTCATAGAATGGGCCTTAATTTGGCAAAGCCCTTAAGCACTATCTTACTTGCCATTGGCTGCAATGGGGCTTATGTATTTGCCACAAGTTAAGAATGTGTTTGAAGTTTTACCGACTATGGGGATTGGATGAAAGTTAAGCACATGCGTCAATGCAATAGTGAATCAGGGTCATAGATAATCATAGAATCTCAGGGTTGGAAGGGACCTCAGGAGGTCATCTAGTCCAACCCCCTGCTCAAAGCAGGACCACTCCCCAACTAAATCATCCCAGCCAGGGTTTTGTCAAGCCTGACCTTAATAGCCAAGAGATGACTAATGTCGAGTCAGGTCCCTCGTTATCAGAGAGAGTCTAAAGTCAGCAGAGACTTCTTATCAATCCACCACTTTATAGATAGCCAGAAAGAAACCATTTCACAGGCAAGTGTCATCAAGGGAGGACTTTTGCCTAATCTGTCTTGAGTCAGACACTTTATGATCTTTGCCCAGTGCTGTAAACTGACACTGAGCCAGGCTTTATCACTCACTTTCCCACTTTCAGGTGCCCTAAGCCTCTATAGCTGTGAAGGGGAATTGTGGGGTACTTATAACTTGATTATTTGCATGACGTTGGAGTGGGGCTTTTTTGTCTTCATAGGTGTGGCTAGGAATATTCTGGAGTTTTGACTACAAAGGCTTTTCAGTGAAGATTAATAAAAACTCTACAGAGTTTCCATTTTGGAATTGCATATTTGGAAGCTCTTGTGTAGCCATTCACAGAATCACAGGGTTGGAAGGGACCTCAGAGGTCATCTAGTCCAACCCCTGCTCAAAGCAGGACCAATCCCCAATTTTTGCCCCAGATCCCTAACTGGCCCCTTCAAGGATTTAACTCACAACCCTGGGTTTTATAGCAGGCCAATGCTCAAACCACTGAGCTATCCCTCCCCCAAAGAAACAGGCACCTGCCTAGCAGAGGATGGCTATTCACTATCTGGTCTGCATGCACGAAGATCTTTCACCATGAACACTTTCATATTTGATGATAACCTCTTATAATAACCCGTGTAGCCTTTTTGCAGCAGCTGACCTTTACAGCGGGCTCTGAAGTGATAATAGAGCCAGTGTCCCCATGCAGTCAATGCTCATTTGTTGATGTGGAGATCTGCAGTCTTGGTGTAAAAGATCAAGGAATGCCGTTCTGATTCTTGGCCAAGGTGCATTTTTATTTTATAAGTCTCGGCAGTGGGAGCTGGGAAAATCATTGTCTCTGAAGCATGTGTGTACAGATGGGTGTGTATGGGCCAGATTTTCCAGCCTGGCTAAGCAGTGCTCAGTGCAAGACCAGGAGGAGAAGGGAAAGACAAAGGCAGTGGTAGGTCACATTTACACCTTTCCAGTCTCCCAGGGAAGATAAGCATCTGACCCAGCTGCCATCAGCTACATATCACTGGGGCACAGGGACACCCCGGCCGGCAACCCTTTCCACAGTCATGCCCCTGTGTCCGAGGAGAAGTAGGCTCTGGCTCTGTACGTAGGGGGAATTCTCCATTACCTGGATTTGCAGAGCTTTGAACTGGGAGACACGCGCAGGTCTGTATACGTGTATGCATGAATAGTGTGTGCATAAAATAAAGTTCTACTGGGGCATCACATGTTGAAATAGTGTCTGTCGTTTGTAGGAGAACTGTGAAATTAGAGACTTTGCCACCACTAGACAACTTTGCTCGAGAGCCTGATCTAGTGAGCTGCATAGCACCACTTGCAGGGTGCCTGGTGCCCTCTGCTCTCAGTGACAGCTGAATGCACTCCGCATCAGGCAGGACGAGCTTAGCAGATCTCAGGATCAGATTCTGCAGATTTAAAAAAAATATATATGAAAAAGTGTATAGGACTAGGTCCTGCTAACATTCTGGTTTTGCTTTTAGGAATTCAAAAACTGTTTATATCTTTTTAAAAAAGATATAAAATAATCCCTTTCCCCACCCCCAGCCACCCTCAGATTTAAATGTCTGAGAGTCTCGGCATGGCAGAAGTGTTTCCCATGGGAGTTATTTGGTTAAAACCCCACATGTTTTATCCCGCCCCCTCCCCCAGCTGTTATATTTTAATATTTGACTGTGTCTCCCGAATAAGACTTTGAGCAAAGCTGAATCCGGAGAAGTCACTGCATTTCACGTCGTAACACATCGCTGGAAGATTGCAGCTTTAAACTGTCTGGTTGCAGCACCTTTTAAAACAAACATAATAAGCCTGAAACAATGATACCTACAAATTCTTAAAGGGTATTTTAAGGGTACTTTAATTCTTAAAGGGTCTATTCATCCTATACGACAAAGAATAAGCAGGGTATGGTGGGAGCTGCTTTTTTCTGTCCTGGGGAGGGATTGTTTGTTATTGTTTGGATCAGAACTTCCACTGGATTTAAGTTGGGATTTTTAAAATAGCCTAAGGGAGTTAGGTACCCAAATCACTGGGTGTTCAGTTAAAGCTCCATTGCAAACTCCAGCTTTATATAAACATATATATCTTCAAATAGTAAATAATACAATTGCAGGAAAAGAAATTAAAAAGGAGAAGAAAAGATTTTGGTCAGGCAGGTCTGAGCTTCCTAAATGATTCTTCCATCATTCTTTCAACTGGATGCCAAATGGCTTATAAATTAGTTGAAACATTTTGATTTTCTGAATGTCTTTCACATGTGTGTTTCCAATAGGGAGGGTGCCCATTGGTTAAAAGAGTTCTAAGTGTCTCTCCTTTTCTTCAGTATAAGAATAACAGTATCTGGCAATGGGTTTTGTTTTGTTTTAATACCAGCTAGATTTCTCAGGGAGAGTGACTTCAGAATGACAAGTGAAAATCAACTTTCAACAGTAATGTCTATTTAATCAGTTCGTTTTTTTCTCCCAATATCTAAAGGGGGTTTGTCACTCAAAGAATTTGGGATTAATTGAATCACAAGAATTATGGAAACCTAGATTTGTTGGTATCAATATACTTTATGTAATTTTGTTAATAATCCAGTTAATATCCAAAAACAAAAATCAGGTCTGAATATATGAGGCTGATTTTGAGGACTTGAACTTTTTTTCCTTATTTTAAATCAATCTTTGATATTTAGTTCTGACTCTAAATTATTTTATTCCTACATGTGATGCAAAACATTCTATTGGCTTCCATATGTTACATTTAAGTAATTTAATGTATTTTGGAGGCTGTATAAAGATTTGATGATTGCCTTCTTTTGAAGGTTATATAAAGTGAGAAAGTATGCAATATATTAATAGCTGAATATATTTAGTCTTGATTGAGATAAACCAATAATCTTCTTGTAGACTGGGAGTTAATAGTAATGCATTTTCTCTATTTATATAATCAAGAAAGTGAATATTTCTTCTATCTCTGGTTTCCAGTAAAATGCATGTTAATCGATTTCCTCCTGAGTTGTACAGATATTTATTAGGGAATAATCAGACCATAGCTTTGTTTCATGTAACAAATTACTTAATAATAAATGTAATTGGATTATTTCCCAAAGATCTAGGAAGATTCACTATTCTAACAGAAATATTAAATGACATTGTCCCTTGATAAGTAACCAGGAAGGGAAAACTGAATTGTGGAGTCCATTTTGAATTGTTGAGTACTTTGGTGTATAATGAATGCTGTATAAGAAGGGCGAAGATTGCAGAAATTAACTTTTGCCTTGCAGTTTTGGAAGCTGTGTCTTTTTCTATGTTTGTTCACTGATTCTGGATTTTTCAAAAATATTGCATCAGAAATGCTGCTACCTGGGTATGAAAACTGAGGCATTATAACTGGTAACCTGCTAAATGTATACAGTCTGAGTTCCAATGACGGTTCTATTGACTGTGTGACCCACAACGATTAAGTTTCAATAGGCTTCACTTGTCAGTGTTGCCCTTGTATAATGTTAGAATTATTTTCTGCTAGGTTAGAAGTCGATATTACACATTGATTTCACTCCTGGAGATGAGCTGTATGTTATCAGGGCTCCATATAACAAGGCCTGTTTGGAATGTAAGAGGAACAGCATGAGCCCAATCTAAAATGGTAGAAGCATTGGGTCTATCTCTGAGAGCTCCCACATTTTCACTTACATCCTGCTGTGGGTAGTGGCTGAACTATGACAATTTAACCCTTAATTTACTTGTCTATGAGGGTCAACCCTTTCATTAATGCAAAGCGAATGTAGTGAGGGAAGGCCTAAGTGAAGTGCCTTGGCATTAATGGTTTCATTTTGTGACCACTGGAATTTGACATGATGCAAATGAAGCCACTGTATCTTAAGTGGTTGCTCATATTCTCCTAAGGTTATTGCCAGTGCTCAGCTGACCCTTTAGCTTCCCACATTTTTGCTGCAGATGAATATCTGCATCTTAGGTGGAGTTTGTAAAAGCTGCCTCATGACTGGTGTTTCAAAATGGAGAGTCCAGGGTTTTGATCAGTCTCCAGTGTTAGTGTGGCTAAAGGAATTATGACTAGAGAACAAGCATTCAACACTAACAATCATGTAATACTCTACGGACACAGGAAAGGAGCTGACTGAGACACGTAAGAAAGAGAAGAATGCAACGCAAACAACTGTGTTGATTCTGAATGAGAAGCTGCGCTGGTATACCCTTTCAGAGGGTAGCTGCGAGGTGAAACTGGGATCCGTTTGGAATAGTAGATCCCTAATAATAGATCACTGTCTTGCAAGCATCATTGCCTCTCTTCTGAATGGCTGCTCGCTGCTTTTGATTGTCATGAATTAGATAGTACTGCAGCGTTCCTTGCTGAAGGCAGTTTAATTCACAAAAGTACTTGCAGAAATATTTAGTCCTGCCTCAGTGCAGGGGACAGACTGGATGATCTCACGAGGCCCCTTCCAGACCGCCATTTCTATGATTCTGTAAAAGCCAAGAAAATGCTAAGTTTCCTACCAATTTCAGTACACAGGAGCCTCCGTTTGTGTTCAGTTTTAGAAAAATAAATACACTATGTCCATTGGTCATATATCTGTTACAAGCTGTAAAACAATGTTGACGGATTCTAATCTAACATTTCCTCAAAGAAACTAGAACATTTCAGATTTAAGATGAACTCGTTTAGTTTGGGATACCTTGATAGAGATATCTCCTAACACTGGAGAACTTGAGAATTTTATCTCTCGAACCTCTAAACCAGAGAGAGTTCCACCATTTTTGCTATCAGTATTCCTAGAAGTCTTGCCACAGACACAGCACTTACGCTGTGATGCAATACTCAGAAGGCATCGGCTCATGTGACATAATTCACAAAAGCCCTGTTTTCCAGGGGGCAGCACTTCTAAGAATGACTCTCAAAATGCCCCCCCCCCCCCCCCGATTGCTATGGAGTGACCAGGTTGTAAGTCAGACATACGGGAGCTCTTCAAAACTATGGCAGCACATATTGTTCTTTATCACAGGCTACAGGGCATTATACAGCTGTAGAGATTACAATGGGCCTCGTAATGTTACCCAGTGCAGTGGAACTCATGGTATAAATACTTCCTTCTTCCTGTTCCTTCATGCATTCGGTTGACTCTTCGCGCCTGCCCTATATGGGCACATGTAATGCTGCACCCATGGGTGGGTTGTTATTAGTGGGGATTGAGTCTGGGACTTCTGATTCTGAAAGCATGAACTTCTACGGCCTGAGTTGCATGACCATTTAATAAAATGGGTTTTGGGCCCTAATCCAGCAAAACACTTAAGCATGTGCTTAACTTTAGGCACTTGTAGTCCCACTGAAGCCCCATTCTCTATGAGAAATAAGTTAAAGATGCCTTGATAGAGCAAGAAAGCTTCATAAGGACTTACAATTTCAGGAGGTCGCAATTTCATTGTAACTTTTCCTTTAACTTTGCCCACTGGTCTGTTTATATGTCCATCTCTGTCTGATTCAAAGAGCGTATGAGTCTGTTACCACCTCCAGCTTCAAAGTGCTGGTTCAGGTTGAAATGAAGAGACCCGTGGATTTAGCTCGGGAGGTTTCCAGTGCAGATCTTTGATGTCAGAAGAAATGGTGGCTGCCCCACATGGTCATAAGCCATATGTGAAAGGTCAATGAAATGCGTGAAAATATAGGAAGATACAAGAACCTGAGTGGAATATGGTACTTGATTCTACAAATTCACAGTGCAAAATATCCTAACTTTCCATTGACCTTAATGGTAGCTGAAATGACTCCACACTTTTTAGTTTGGGTCCAAACACTGTAAACACCTCCAGTCTGGTGCCATTTTCCTGGAAATGTGACAAACAGCTGAAAGGCACTGGAGAAATCAGTTTTTATTCAAGGCAGTGCTGGGGTAACGGGCATTAAGATGGTTTCCCGTGCATTGGGAAGCGGCTAGGTCTGTACAAATGCATGCAATTTTATTTTTAAACAAGTACATTAAAAATCAATAATCTCATTAACGTGCCAATTGCAGCTCCTACTGTTCAAGAGTATTTAACTGCTTTCTTCCGCTGTAAGTAGCCATTTGTGTATTCTTCCAGGGGAGCCATAATTAAGGAAAGATGGGAAATGAGGGGAGCCTGTGTAACTGGAAACTGTTGTTATTGACTCAAACAGAAAGCAAAGTCCACATGCTAGTTTTGAAGCATTCCATCTCTGCAGGAGTTCCGCCACTCAAGCGTCCAATGTTGCCAACCCCAAATGCTCAACAATCATCAGGCGGGCCACCCAAAATCAGGAAATGCGCTTAAAAATCAGGAGACTTAGTTTATATATTAAAAAAAAGAGAGAAAAAATATGTGGGTTCTTTTCACTTGCCTTCTCATTTTTGAGCCTGTATGGCTTATGGGTGAAATCCTAGCCCCATTCAAATCAGTGGCATTTGGCCGTATTTTCAAGCTTTTCTCCGTTACCAGGAGGACAAGGAAATTACTTTTTAAAATTAAGATTCTCTCATAATCACAAAAAGAAAAGGAGTACTTGTGGCACCTTAGAGACGAACAAATTTATTTGAGCATAAGCTTTCGTAAGCTACAGTGAGCTGTAGCTCACGAAAGCTTATGCTCAAATACATTTGTTCGTCTCTAAGGTGCCACAAGTACTCCTTTTCTTTTTGCGAATACAGACTAACACGGCTGCTACTCTGAAACCTCTCATAATCACCTAACTCCAGAAGCTGGGGCTTCAAGAGAAACACCAAATATTGCAAGACTCTCACTAAAAGTTTGTGAGCTGGCACTTCTGAGCACTCATTCCACTTTTCTGGGCTTTTCTTTCGCTCTGAGATTACAGGGATAGAGATAATTCCTTTCTATGCGATTTCATTAAGCTACTAGACAGTGCTCTTACATTGTTTTGATCTTATAGCCTGCTTACCCTTATTATGTGTAGGAGAGTGTTGTTTTAAAAAAAAATGAAAGGTTTACTCCTTTCTTCTAATAAGCACCAGTTATCCATTGCAGTAGAAATGGAATTACGGAAGATGTAAGTAATCATTGGGATTATTAAAGCAGAGACCCAGCTACAGTCATTTCAAGTGAAAAATACATATAGGAGCCTGCTATTTACAAAAGATCCAGAATTTCTTTAGGGTTTATTATATACTCACGAAAGGGTTCAGTTGTCTTTAAGGGAAACGCTAACTCTTACGTCTAAGAAATGTGTTTTAAAAAAAGTCTGTGTGTCATTTTTTTAGTTCCCACGTTTCTTTCGTTGTTCCATCTCCCTCTTTTTTATTTTTGTCTTTTTATGATACCATCTTGCTTTTGCATCCACAGTTACACACTAAAAATGGTCTAAAGCTGAGAGTGGTTTATCCTGAAATGGTGAACCGCAGCTGTGCTCTGTGGTGTAGACTATCAAGATAAAAACAGTACATGATTTTAGCTCTCGTAGTGTTTACGTTTGGTGCCAGAGGTACTCAAGCGTTTTCGCAACGTGTGTCTACAGTGCAGGCAGGGTTTCCAAAAAAACAGAGTGCAGTATCTTTTGAAATCTACAGGATCTTGCTTACCCTGCTGGGTTTAATTTTAGAATACAGAGTTTATCTTAAAGGGGAAAAATGTTTTTGGTATGTTACATTCTCTATTTAATCAAATCCAGAAAAAAAAGTTGTTGTGGGCATCGTTCATTAGATTCATCTACATCGGCAAATTTTTGTTTCCCTTTTAGTTTTCTAAAAATCCTGCACGAGTGAAACTTATTTATTGATGGTGCAGATCTGATGTCCCTGAAACTGTTGCCCATGGTGTGGAATGGCAGCAGGGTGTATGGGCAGCCCAGTATGTATTTGTTGTTTGAGGGTGGTTTAATGCTGATAACTGTGTGTTTAATCACTGGGAAAGTGCCTGGATAGAATGAATAGAGCCTATTCCCCTCCACAGCTTCCAAAACTTAAGTCAAGCCCAAACGCACTCCACTCCCAGCTTCTAAAACTCATCTCTCTCTGCCCAGGGTCATGTTCCCTCAACTGCCTTCTGGCTACCACCCCCCAAAGTAACCAGCCCCCCCACTCCTTCACAATCACCCATCCTCCTGGGTGAGAAACCTTCCTGCACCCTTGGCGACAAGTCCCGTCCCCTCCTCCATCCCCCAGAAATCTCCCATGTCCCCCTTGCGTGTTTGCAATCCTGAGTGCTTGTGCTCAAATAAATTTGTTAGTCTCTAAGGTGCCACAAGTACTTCTTTTCTTTTTGGGAATACAGACTAACACAGCTGCTACTCTGAAACCTGAACAAGTCACGTGTGCCTCATGTCCATTAGTGAGAAGAATCCTCCTGGGGCTCATTCCCCAGAGTGGAGCACTGGGACCTGGAATGCTTTGTAGAGCCCCTCAGTCTGCAGAAGCCCACTGCTGCACCTAGGTGCCCACTTCCACTGTTCCCAGTGGGTGCTTGACCATCCCCCCCCCTTCCACCACATCCCTGCCCCTGCCCCACCTCTTCTCCACCTCCTTCCCTCAGTGCGCTGCCTCCCTGCTCCTCCTCCCTCCCTCTTGGAAAGTCCTAAGCCCCGCCAAACAGCTGTGTAGCAGGGGGAAGCGCTGGGAGGTAGGGGGAGGAGCAGGGACGCAGCGCGATGGGTGAGGGGGGGAGGGGAGGGGAGCTTGGCTGCCAGTGGGTGCAGAGTACCCACTAATTTTTCCCCATGGAAAAATGCCTCCAGCCCCGGAGCACCCACAGAGTCAGCGCCTCTGCTGCTGTGCCCCTTCAGAGTGCAGCTCACTCCTACCCCACCCACCCCCCTGGTGGCCAGCCAGCTTCACCATCTAGCATATAAGTGGGGAGGGGCACCCTAGCCCTCCCAAGCCCCTTTTTGGGCACTGAGCATGCCTAGGGAATAGGGATGGGAGGACAGATCAATCCATCCGCACAATGAGTAGGACTGTGCCTGGCCCTGGTCCAGGCCGTGGGTTACGGAAGGCAGGCTGCTTGTGTTCTCCTCCTCCCCGACTGTGCACCCTGATGAGGGGTGGGCAGAGTCTTTGTGAGCATCAGGGGAGAGGATCCTAAACACCAAAGCTGAGTGGCACTTACAGAGAAAAGAACTTACAATCCTCAACAGTATTTTATAAAGGGATACAGCATCTACATAGTTTGGTGTAACAAAGGAGAATGAAATAAAGGGTCCTACAGTATCAATAATGATATTTCTGTATGCAGACTATCAGCCAGCCACTAGGAGTCTTTGTGTGCTATATAGAATTCCAGAGAGGATGGGCTCCCTGGTAAACAAGAGAGACAAAAGGGGAACTCAAGCTCTTTGGAAGCCCGTTAGCTTGTTTTGGGAGGGGTAGCTGCTTTATTTAATACAATGCCTCCTGTTTAAAAAGAGTTGTGATTCCTCATACCATGATGATGATGACATTTGGAGTTGAGTGTATAGAAATACATGTGAATAACTTAAGCATGCTGCTATGATGATATAAGCATCAGCAAACTGTAGTGAGTGCTCATGCAGAATACCCAACCGGCCATTTGCATGGGCAGCTGCAGTAATTGCTCATACAGAGTTTGTGTGTGAAAATCTGGTCCTCGAGTGTGGTGGTTTTTAAAAAAATAAAATAAAATAAAATGGCTTGCTTTGTAAAAGTTGGCCCTGGAGTCTTTCTGTCATGGGCGTGTTTTAATATAATGGTACATGATGGCAGTCAAGTCAGAATTAGAATGCTCAGGAAGAGAATTCCCGTAACTGCTACCGATAGAGCCCAATTAGATTTCATTTCCCTAATTCAAGAAACAATTCCTGTCATTGTAGGGTCCAGTTCAGCCAAAGAAATGGCAGAGGGAGAGAGAAGTAAGGTGTCCTCAATACAAGGAGGTTGAAGGCTCTTATTTTTCATGATTTGACACATTTTAAAAATGTAAATTTCTAGTTCTGTTTGGAAGCGTTTTAGTTGTCTAATTTGCACATCTGTGTATTTGTACTGTTGTATGTTCTTCTGTATGTTAACACGTGCCTTGGAGTGATGCTTCGTGAGCTGCTCTGAAAATACAAAATAAAAAGGGTGGGGTGGCTTGGACTGCGTTGCAAAGTGGAACCGTTCTAGTATGCCTGCACTAAAGGGAAAGAGACAGGCCCCATTGCCCAAATTAATTTATGGTATTTGAAAGCCCCCTCTGAATATGTTGTACACAACACACTCGTGCTGGAAACAGCTGAACAGTTCATCACTGCAATAGCCATTCCATTCCCTGAGAGGGCGTTTTCAGAAACATTCCTTGAGCGATTTAACTAGCTGAACACAGGAGCTTTACAAGCTACGTTCATAAGACTTATGGCTACTTCTTATAGTGCCACCTAGTCAATAGTTTGGGGGTCAGGACTGTAAAGCTGAACAGTTCTAGCAACGAAGCTCTGAACTGTACCTCTGGTCATTATTCCAACCTTCCACTACAATTGCCTATTTTAAGAAATGGAGAGGTCATGTCAAGGCATGTTTCTTCTGTTATTCCAATGCAAATAATGAAACAACTGTGACGGAATGAAAAGAATAAAAAGCACTCTGAGAAAGGGAGTTTAAAAACAATAGGTTGGATAGTCAGCAGGTGTAAATTGCCTAGCACTGTTGACTTCTACAGTTCACACCAGCTGAGGATCTGGCACTAAGGTGAGCAGATGTCCCGATTTTATTGGGACAGTCCTGATTTTTAGGTCTTTTTCTTATATAGGCTCCTATTACCCCCCCACCCCGTCCTGATTTTTCACACCTGCTGTCTGGTCACCCTAATCTGGCCTGTGCTGTTCATCAATGTTATCCATTTTTCACAGTTCAGAACTTTGTTGGAGCTCTTCAGAACATTTGCAAATGGAACAGACTCTTCCAGATACAGTCCTGAGTCTGCTCCCATGGTGTCAATGTCAAAACAGTGTGATTGCAACCTAGACAATGCCCTAGCTCCTACAACCCCACTCTAATTTCAGAGAGTAGAAACTGGCATTTCCCAGTGCTGGGTTTAATTTCATAGCTTGGGAATTACACTAAATAATTGTGCATGTCTGTCGTGGCTTTGACCTTCAGGCCAAGATATGTGGTGTATTCAAATAAATATTGTTAGTTTGAAAACTAAGCTAACCCCTACCAGAAACCAAATAAAATAAGCAATTTAACAGAGCTCTAGATGGCTTCAAAGGAGCTGAGATCTTAAACATTTTTACAAGTCTTTTATGGCTGTCTCAACCACCTTTTATCTTGATCAGTTTTGCCATAGTGACTAATGACGCCTGCTGGCGGGTGCAGAACGGAACATTTGCAGGAGTTCCTGTGGTTACAAGCAGCTATGGTTTTTCATGATTTCAGCAGACGTGTTTCTTTTCTCACTATCCCTCCGCCCCATGCCTCCTGCTCCTGAGGCCAGAGCTGAATTTTCTAAACCAAGTCATCTACTTGATCTGCATGCATAATTTCCATCTGCATAAATGGAAGTGGCACAGACGCACCAAGAGGAGAATGTTCCTCTAATTTCTCTGTGCTCTGGCCTCCCAGAGTGATTGCCTCCAAGGTTTTACAATCAACATCTTGCCCACAACAGAAGAGAGATTTGTCTTCCTGGAGACACTGTGTTGAGGAGCAATGAAGTTTAGAGCACAGTGCTGCCTTCCTGGCTCTCTGAAGCATTTACCAGTACAAAAGCAAGCAGCCAGCATACAGCTGATAAGTGTTGGCAAGAATTTGCTCCCCTAATTGTTCTCCCTTATGCATAGATAATTTTAATATAGTTTCACTTATCAACCCTGCTGTTATTGGAGTTGCAAGGACTGACCTGCTAATCATAACCAAAAATTAATGGAAATTTTCAGTGGTCTCTGAAGTGCTCAGAGAGCAGCTTCAAAGGCAAATCAAAAAGTGAAGCAAGCATATGTTGCCCTTATGGCTGTTGATAAAGTGGCCCAATGTCAGTTACTGAGGTGGTTGGGGCGGGAGGCAAGAAATAAAACTGGAGGAGTGTAAATAAGAGGTTAAGAGCCAGATCTTGGGAGGTGCTGGGCCCTCTCAAGCCCCCATTGAAAACAGGTCAGCAACATGCAGAAACCAGACTCCTGGGTTTAAAAAAAATAAGAAAATTCATACTTTGCAAGAGTATGGTGGTTCTAGAAAGAGAAGCACTTCAGCAAGACAGGCCAAATCAATTCCGTTGTTACCATTCCCATAGACTTTAGGGGCCAGATCCTCACATGATATGAATTGGAACATCACAGTTGAAGTGAAGTGACATCAAAGCATCCACTCAGAGTTACGCTACCTGCGGATATGGCAGGTAATTGCCAAATACCACTGTGAGTTTGTGTAGATACTTCACAAAGCATTTCTCATTCATCTTTTCAGAGGTTTTCTTTAAAATGCCATGGATCCATTTTGACTGTAGAGATAAAATATCTTATCAGTACAGAGGCCCCCAGAGTCTGTAAACATGCTTTTATGTTGGTGAGGCTAAAAGAAAGGACTGATTAGCTTGTCTGAAATATCAAAAACTTGGTTTGCATGTGTCTGAGTGCCTGTACACCCATCTCAAAGAGAGAGAGATTTTTGAACATGATGTTTTTGAATCATAGTTTGGTAAATTGCACTTAAATAGTTCTGTCATGGGCACATTCAAAATGAATTTATAGGTGGACGTTTGGAATACTGGCTAGAAGATAAATAGTTTTATAAAACAGGAATAAATTGCTTATATGTGCAAAATAAAAATGGTTCAATGAACACATTTTCTTTAGCACTAGAAATTGGAAAATAAAATATCATTTAATCCATTCCATATGTGTAGCTGAGGATCTTTTAAAAGCATGTTTATTGGTTTTCAGGCTAATCCAATATTGGTGGGGGGAGAACTGTATGGACAATGAGAAAATGATTTATAGAGCAGTAAAAGAGGTTGGATAGGAAAGTATTCATAATCTGATAAATTCTAGCTTTTGAGTGCTGCTGCCTCCTGGAGAGAAATCACATCCCACAGCCTTCAGGATAACAAATTGATATTGTTGATGTGTTTGAACGTCTCTGGACAAAAAATAACTTTGTTAATTTTGAGCTAACATTGCTCTAACCTATTTCCTCACAGCAACGCAAACATTAAAGAGGAAGAAAACCCTCAAGTAAGGCAACTTTCCCACCCAACCCAATACCAAGCTCCACGAGAGAGCAGCTAGGTTTGTGAGATTCAGCCACATCAACCTACTTGGAAACACATATTTGTAGCTGTGCCTTGTACGTGGTGGATGCAGCGGTGGAATTAGTTGTGGCTCTGATTCTGTGGCTGGCTCTACAGGGTAGAGTAGCATTGGTGTGGCTCCAAATTTCCCCAGCTAGCTGTGCCCCAACAGGTTATAACACCAGCCAAAAGTAGCCAGACAGCAAGAGGGCCCTGGCCATGCCCCCTCCCTCCCTCCATGCCTTCTGCAGGGAAGGGGGCAGAGCTGGCTGTGCCAGCGGAATCCTAAGGTGGGAAGATATGGTGGCTTTCCTGCCACTACCAGTGTTGCAAAGGGGCTGGACTGCAGAAAAGCATCTGGCATTTTCAGTGCAGCAATGCTATCCCCCTCAGTAAATGCATGGGAGAACTGAAAATCACACTGCAGTGCCCCACCTTTGCTCTGGCATACCTTAGGAGACGCGCAAACAAACACACGTCTATGCTGTAGTAACATTGTGGCTTGGGGGGTGGGGCAGCTCAGCTCTACAATACACACCGCTAAACAAAAATCATGCATAAATATTCATGACATCTAGTAAAATCAGCTCCTGTGGATATTCCTAATGTGGGTTTAATGAAATAAGAAGTTGCCAGGCTGGAATTTTAAGTTGCTGTATTGCAGTGTGGAGGGTTTTTTTTTTTTTTTTTTTATCCCTGCTGAGCCTAGACTGTGGTTGCTGGCTCAGGTGATGTTGCTGGCACGTGGAGTGTATCTGGGTAACTGAGAGGCAGAAGAGGAAGGACTGTGCTACCCAATCCCTGAAGGAGATCCTGCCGTGTAAGCAAACTGAGCCAGATACCTGGACCTGAAGCAGATCCTCTTGGACCTTAGCATGCTGCTATGGGCCAGATGAAATGCTATGGGGGACAAGCTGAATAGGTTCTTCAAGTGGAGGAGGAGCACAACCAAAGAGCAGTTTACAAAAAAAGTGGAACAGAATCAGAAGCTGGCAGCTTCTCCTCTAGGCTTCAGGTGATAGACTTTTGTTCTGGGGCTAGGTAAATGGATATAAAACCGTTCTCTTCCATTTGGTTGCAGCTCAGGTCGACAGTGCTTGAAAGACGTTTCCATCCAGTGGAGGGGCAGCTGCTTCTGTTGGTGGGCAGACAGGCTTCCACTTTCGGAGGGCGGAAATGCCACTTGTAAAGAGTGCCTTTCTTGTTGGGAGCCTCAACAAAGAAGCCCAGGACTGAACATGCAAGGAGACCAGACTCCCTCCTTTTTGCACTCTGCTGTGCTCTCGCTAGATGGAGGGAGGACAATGTGTTGAGGGCTGTCCTGCAGTTCTGTTGATTCTGTGGATACTCCTGAAGACATCAGTTTCCATTGCTATCATGTTATGATGAGCACTACAATTCACGTAATTAAAACAACAGCCTCAGTAAAGCCCAGTTGAATGGTATAGCTGAGGGCTGAGTAAAAACGGATTTGGGGATTTTATCAGACACAAGTTGACTCTTATTGGTTGCTCTGAGTAGTCTCCTGAATGAGCAGAATAACCTCCAAACTCCTCCTTAGAACCTATTTAGTCTGTGAAGTCTTCCAGTGTATAGTGATGTACTGGTGGTGTCTGAATTTGTTCTTGTACTTTGACTAGTATCTTATGTATCATATCTAGGTTGTAAACTCCTTGGTAAAGGGACATTTGATTATAAAGTACCAAGCACACCTATTAGCCTTCTATGGTAATAACAGCCTGCCCCAAATTCTGATGCTCTGGAAGATCATTGGTGAAATGTGTTTTTTCTGGGGCTGAAGTTGCTAGATTCTTTTCAACACATTTAATTTTGGCGAGACACATTTAATTTCCTGGCTGCAGGAAAATGGGGTACTTTCAACAGTCAAAAAGAACGAGTTTCTGGACTGTTCCTCAGATGTTCTTGTTAACTGCTGGAAATAGCCTACCTTGCTTGTCACCATGAAAGGTTTTCCTCCTTTCCCCCCCCTGCTGCTGGTGATGGCTCATCTTAAGTGATCACTCTCCTTACAGTTTTCATAGTAGCAGCCGTGTTAGTCTGTATTCGCAAAAAGAAAAGGAGTACTTGTGGCACCTTAGAGACTAACAAATTTATTAGAGCATAAGCTTTCGTGAGCTACAGCTCACTTCATCCGATGAAGTGAGCTGTAGCTCACGAAAGCTTATGCTCTAATAAATTTGTTAGTCTCTAACGTGCCACAAGTACTCCTTTTCTTTCTCCTTACAGTGTGTATGATAAAACCCATTGTTTCACGTTCTCTGTGTGTGTATATCAATCTCCCCACTGTATTTTCCACCAAATGCATCCGATGAAGTGAGCTGTAGCTCACGAAAGCTTATGCTCAAAAAAATTTGTTAGTCTCTAAGGTGCCACAAGTACTCCTTTTCTTTTTGCGAATACAGACTAACACGGCTGCTACTCTGAAACCTGAGATAGTCATGGTTATTCTTTCAAGCATCCTTCTCATGATCTTCCATCCCTTGATTTTTCTCCATCATCGCAAAAATTAATAGAAGTGAAATTTTCTTTCCTACTCTTGCTCCTTGTGATCTCGCTGAAGTTTTAAAGACATACCTTTTTTCTTGCCTGTGTTTTGGTTATTCTGGAACTTTTATTTGGAGTTCCTTTTCTATATTTAGCATGTGTATTTTGCATCTGCAAGGTAATCCTTTGAAATGCAAAACAGTCCATTAAAGTTAATCTGCGAACACCACAGCTAAATGATTTCTCTAGCCTCACTCCTTTGCTCCCATATAGTCTTCATTGGCTTTATCCACATGCCTGTGACAAGCTGGAAAAAACTACTTTAAGGTTGGTTTCTGCAGTCCTTACATCAATTCAATATTCTTGAGTATACACTATAGTTCTGTGGTTTTCAACCTTGTTTCATTTGCAGATCCCTAAAAAAATGTCGAAAGCAGGTGTGGAAAAATTTGGAACCCTTTGGAAAAATTCAACCTGTGGTCTATGGACCCCTACCATAGAAGTCTTAAACTGAAAACTGACTGAACAGAATTCAACTATAAATGTTGCATGTGCTCTGCCCAGCATTTGGTGAGAAAGGGCGCTTAACTGTGGGCTTCTATGGTAATGACACCACTTCCAGGTTTTGACCTGTAGGTGGGGGTATTCGCATACTTCTGATTGATCCGAAAAACAGAATGCCATTTCTGGGATCTGAAACTTTTATTTTCATAGTCAACATTTGCAGATCCCTGAGACATAGTCTGCGGATTCCCAGGGTTCCGGGGATCCCAGATTGAAAACTACCACCATAACTACAACATAACTTCAGATTTATTCCGAATGCATCTAAACTTTTGACTAAATTCTGCAGGTACAATATGTCAGCGGAATCTCTCCAGGTTTACACACCTGTAAAAGATCAAAATTTATCACGTGAGCATAAAAGGCCTGCAACTTCTTCCATGCTGACCTGTTGTTTGGGAATGAACAGAAAGTTTCTAGGTCACTGTGCCTCCTGTAGGAAGTGGCACATGTTGTAGCTCTGCAGTTTATAATTTTATGAATAGCCCCTCGTTTAGTATAAGTATCAAAAGTTATTACCGTGATCAAGCATGTAGATCTGTATGCAGTGAAAAGAATGGAGCCTCTTTTACAACTAGGTTCTATTGAAAAGAACAAATGTGAACAGCATTCGAGTTATTTGCCTGGCATCTTTTATGGCTGATAGTTAACTGTGAGACTCATTATTACTTTTAGAACTACGTGCTGCTTATAACCCTTTTTTCTACTGACGTACAGCCATGAGCTGTGTTGGGCAAAGTAACTTTTTCTTAGCTCTGTTAGTTAAAGCTGTGAGGGATGCTGGCTCCCGAGATCGGAATTTGGTTAGAGGGACAGGGTTGGGTTGTGCCTCCTGATTTTCGCCAATAAGCTAAAACTTCGGTGGGCGTCACTGGAAACCGCCTGAGTGCTTTAACTCCCCAAATGACCTAACTGATTCACAGCTACGAAAAGCAAAGCCTCTCCAAATGGCAGTGTTTTAGTCAGGCTGTGTAAGAACGCTTCTCCACCTCTCGCTGAGTACCCCAGAGGGCCTCAGTAAGTATTTTGCTCTTTGCTTCAGCCACCACACTTTTCTCATTAGGAAGACATTGAAGAGACGTCTCTCTTTTTTTTCTCTCCATCTTTCTCCCTTTCCTTTCTCCTTCCCACTGACACAGTGGTTTTTGTGCACACAAAATAAATGCCTGCTTAGTCGGGGTAAGTAATCGTGTTCAGTTTGTAACATAGGAAAGCATAAGCCAATTTAATCTGACAATAATATTTACACTTGGAAAGTTGTTTTCAGTTGTAATATTCTGTATCCAGCTGTAAACTCAGGGTTGCTTTTGCAATTAGGCAGGAAAACTGAGCTAACTAGCTCAAATGTTGTAGAGAATTTTGGTCTCATTTAATTACTGCTGCTAAATTACAGTTCAGAGACTTGATTTAACTAATACAGGATATTAATAATATCTATACTTCAAGTGGGGTTTTGTTTTATTTCCTTTTTTTACCTAGGGAAGTTGTAAAATTGACAGAACCGTGGCTTTGCACAGCTTCTCTTACCAACTTCAAAACCACTGGTAATTTTTTAGTGCGTTAAGAGTCTAAAATGTAAAACACTGTGGGTTCTGGAGCTTATCTTTAGCTCTTAGTTTCAGAATGTAGCGTATGTCATCTCAGCTGCTGTGGGGATTTGTGTGGAATGACAAAATGCAAATCTTGAACCTTTTGACAGCTGTGTTTAATACAGGCTAAAATGTTGTTTTTAACTCTTGGATGTTGACTTTTTATATTAAAAATATTAGCACAGATTCTAAAGGGAATGTAGACTTTCTCTGATGCAAAGTAAAGCACTTTTTTTCTTTCAAATAAAAGAAAGATTTTTTCAAGTATCTAAGGAAACTTACTTTACTTACTGGCTTTTGAATACTTTTGCAAATAAACAACTAGCAAGTCACATTCACTGGTTAGTCATAAATGACACTTTTGAGTGGAAAAAAGATACTTCTTGCAAATACAAACTAGTATGCCGTCTACAGAATGCCGGTCTACATTAAGTTACTTTGGCTATTTGCTGCTATAGATATGTTTAACATCCTCCTCTTTTTGCATTCGTTTAGCCAGTTTAAATCATTTCAGAGTAGCAGCCGTGTTAGTCTGTATTCGCAAAAAGAAAAGGAGTACTTGTGGCAATTTGTTAGTCTCTAAGGTGCCACAAGTACTCCTTTTTTTTTTTTAAATCATTTGTATGCTTTGGGATTCCTGCTTTCTTCAAGCAGATGTGTTTATCTGCACAACTGGCGGAGTAATTGGAGAAGCAGACATAGTGATCTGTGTATACAGACAGAGCAAATATCCACTTGGGAGGGAGTGGATTAGGACAATTCTTAAAATAATCAGTTGCAAAAACTTGAGAACATAGCGCCAGGCAACTGAAGGTGTCAAGTGAGCTGGAGCAGTGAAAACCTTGTATGTTTCTAATTCTGTTCATCATGTTACAAACGGCCCCTTAGTGGGGATTAAAAAAAAAAGATCCAATATTATGTATCTATAGAGTCAGTGCATATCCTATACCCACAGAACTGCGCATAATCCCATCGTCGGAGCAGTTGGCTGAAGTAAAAAAAGTAAAAGAGAAATGCTATGGCCTGGCTTTCTTGACTTTATTTCTGTTGAGAGAAAGGGAAATAAAATATATTTGCACTAACAAATAGTTGATCCATCCTGGAGCAGAAGACTGTACTTGTTCTTAAGGCAAATTCCTCTGAAAGTGTGAATCATTTACTTTGGATTTTTGTGGTGGAGGCTTGGAGATGATTAAATGTTCTGTCTGCAGGAAATTACCAGGGGATTTGAGTATTTTCCTGAATCAGCCTCAGATGGGACACAGTTTTTGGTGTAATACAAGAAAGTACTGTTACAGGGCAATCTTTCTGTGTTTCGCTGCCTATTGACAGAGCAGGCCTCCCTGAGCCTTTCAAAGCTCTGGTTACGCAAGAGTATTTTTATTACATTACTATTTAAGTAATCGGAGCAACATGCTGATTTCGCTAATGATCTTGATTAAGTTATCATTTATTTCCTTAATTAGCTGCTGGATCTACTTATACCTTCAATGAGTTTATTTTCTTTGCTCTTCTAGTGATTAGAATCTATATGAATTTTTGCAAAGGTGACTCTCTCCTTCTTAGGTAACACTAGAGCTTAAATTGAAGGGCTGTAGCACTACTGAGCCAACACATAACAGTCCTGTTTGACTGTTTATGGCATTTGCATTGCAGGGTTGGGGAGTGGGAAATAAGGACGGCATTGTTAAAGCTGCCTGGGCTACCAGTGAGCGCATCATTCATGAACAGAAAAGGAGTAAAGATGTCAGGGGGAACTGGAAACTGAAAATACAGTCTTGTGTAACAGCCCTGAGCTGCTCCCAGTGAAGCGAAGCAAAATGGCATCTCTTTGGGACTTTATCTTTTGTCAGTGATGATTCAAAACTTCAGAGGATCCCAGTCAGGGAGAGAGTATGACTTTTAGAATGCCTCTCTCCAGAGAAGATGCCTATGTGCTTAAAATATTTCTGTAAGATACTTTGGTGGATTTTAAATAGACCAGAGGGCACAGCGCTGATGGAAGGCTACTTAAATATGCACCCAGACATTTCAAATCTGAGAAGGGGTGACAGCTACCCAGCATTGTTTGATGTGTCACTGAAAAACAGACCAGCCATTTGTATCTGTTGTTGTCAGTTGCTCTCAAACAGAGAGAGGCTTTAACAGAATTAAAAAAGTGTGTTTTAGAAATGGGCATGCTAAATATGTTGATTATATACAATAATGGGAGGGTGGTTGCTGTCTCCAACCCAACCAGGGAAAATATTTTAAAACAATATGCAGTACAAGTAGGCTAGCTGAGGTGTTTGAGCACAGGGCCACGAGAGGGGTGTGTGTAGACATGCACCCTCTGTGGGACAGCTTGGGGAATGGGTTGTGTCCTTAGACCTTCCTAAATTCTCCAGCATGCGGGAGAAATGCTCTGTCTGCACTACCCTTTGAGAAGGTGCATCCTTCTCTTCCCAATGAGCAGGGCCGGCTCTGTGTCTTGTAGGGGCAATCTGTTGACGCGAGGATGGAGTATTCACTGGGCCTTACACAGGATGCAGGGGAGAGAGGAGAAGGTTTTTTGCACCCATTTCCACTCTGCCCATGTGCAAAGGCCAGGGACAACGCAGCCGAAAATGTAGGTACAGATCTTTGTATCGTGTATCTGGTAAAGTGTTGGAGGCTGAGGTGGAAGGGGTGCTGCACTCAGCTTGTGCTAACTGTATTTAGATGATTGCTGTTGGCAAGGGGAAAGTGCATGGGTGGAATGAAGTAATGCATTACTATCACACCGTCCAGTATTGCAGGAGTGCCAGGGAGTTGTCAGAGCTGCTGGTCCAATTCATTAACAGTTTCTTTGGAAATTATACACAGTGTTTAATCTACAAATGCCTTTTTGGGTCCTTTGCTCGGAGGAAGTGCACCCAGCCGAGTCACGGAGCACATACTTTCCAGATAATAAAACACCTTCCCTTCTCCAATTAAGAGCACAGCACTGGGAGTCTTTCCAATGCAGTGCTAGCAGGCGCACACCTCGTGGCTTTTGTAGGAAATCGCAAGTTACTGTCAAATTAGCACATTCAGCTGTGCTCATGGGAAAAACTTTTGATAACATCCTGTGGAAAAACCCACTGAAGATGTACTATGTCTGTAATAATGAATATACCACAGAAGGCATTAGTGTTACTTAGTGCAGGGTCAGTTTTATTTGTGTTCATCTAGTGAGGGAGGGGAAGGGACAGCGGACTCTGACACAAATTTCAGATAGCTATTAATATTGAAACATCTCCTTATTTTAAAAATAGCATCATAGCTGGGGGCCTGTCTGTCACTAAGAAGCGCCAATCAGTATTGGAGCCCCATTGTGGTAGGCACTGTCCATACGCATGCCCCAAAGAGCTTACCGTCTAAATAGACAAAGGAAGGATTAGTATCTCCCTTTTGACAGGTTTCAGAGTAGCAGCCGTGTTAGTCTGTATCCGCAAAAAGAACAGGAGGACTTGTGACACCTTAGAGACTAACAAATTTATTTGAGCATAAGCTTTCATGAGCTACAGCTCACTTCATTTTACAGATGAGGAACACAGAGAGTAAGTGGCTATCTAAGGAAGATTGTGGCAGAGACAGGAACTGAACATAGATCTCCTGGGTCCTAGCCCAGAGCTTTTAACCACAAGACCGTCCTTCCTCTCCTTGTCATCAAGCAAACCAGCATATTTCATAGAGGTATCTGGGAAATTTCTTGCAGCATAACAGCATATACCCCTCTAAGGCTGAACGGATTTTCTGTTTCAAAATGTTGACATTTTGGCTACCAAGGTCTTGACTGACATGTGAGGCCTTTTAACAGGAAATCAGAATTGGTTATGAGATCAGTGATTCTCAACCATGAGAACATGTACCCCGGGGGTACGCAGAGGTTTTCCAGGGAGTACATAACTCGTAGTGATGTTTGCCTAGTTTTACAACAGGCTACATAAAAAGCAGTAGCGGAGTCAGTACAAACTAAAATTTCACACAAACAATGACTTGTTTATACTGCTCTATAGCCTACACACTGAAATGGAAGTACAATATTTATATTTCAATTGATTTATTTTATAATTCTGTGGTAAAAATGAAAGTCAGCTATTTTTCAGGAATACCTGAAATGGGGCATTTTTGTGTTTTTATCTGATTTTGTAAGTGAGTAGTTTTTAAGTGAGCGGAAACTTGGGGGTATGCAAGACAAATCAGCCTCCTGAAAGGAGTACAGGTTGAGAGCCCATGTAGTAGATCACTTGGCTCATCCCTTAGGGCAGAGCTGGGCAAACTACGGCCCACGGGCCACATCCAGCCTGCAGGACCATGCTACCCGGCCCTTGAGCTCCCAGCCAGGGAGGTTAGCCCTCAACCCCTCCCCTGCTGGCTCCCCTCTTCCTCAGTTATGCTACCGTGCGGGCAGTGGGGCTGCAAGCTCCTGCCGCTCTGAGCGGCATGGTAATGGGGTGGTGGCAGCGTGTGTACGGCGGTGAAAGTCTGGGCAGGGGTTCCAGGGGGGCAGTCAGGGGACAGGGAGCGGTTGGATGGGGTGGAGGTTCTAGGGTGGTCAGGGGTTCGGGAACAGGGGGGGTTGGATAGGGCGTGGGAGTCCCGGGGGGCCTGTCGGGGGGTGGGGTGTGGATAGGGGTCGGGGCAGTCAGGGGACAGGGAGGAGGGAGGTTGGATAGGGGGTGGGGTCCTGGGGGGTGGTTAGGGGTGGGGGGTACCGGGAGGGGATAAGGAGCGGGGGGGTTGGATGGGTCGGGGGATCTGAGGGGGGCAGTCAGGGGGCGGGAAGTGGGAGGGGGCAGATAGGGGGTGGGGACCAAACAGTTTGGGGAGGCACATCCTTCCCTACCCAGCCCTCCATACAGTTTCACACCCCAATGTGGCCCTCGGGTCAAAAAGTTTGCCCATGCCTGCCTTAGGGCCTACCATTGGGTTATTCTATGTGGGATATTCTCCGGTACTTTGACATCCTATTTTATCCATGCTATGCAATGGGCCTTCCATTACTAGTCTTGGAGAACATTCAACTCTCTGATACAGTGGTTCCCAAACAGAGGTCCATTTGCTGGTTATCTGTAGAGAGCAGTTGTTGCTCTGTTGTTGGCTCTCTTCACATTAAGATAAATTAGGCAAGTATCTAATGTATTTTTAACCTGACTTGACCATGTAAGCAATTGTGCCTGCCCAAGGGATGTTATTTGATCACCTGTGGTAGGAGAAATGTCCATGAGGTTACATCAAGGGATAGTCCACTCTGTAAATGTTTGAGAATCCCTCTAAATTAATCTCTGCTCAGTATGTGCTTATGCATTCTTCTTCTGTGCCTGGTGCATCGAACTCTGCTCGAGCGCTCATTTAGGAGTCAAAGTCTCTTAGTCCAAGCTGTAGAGGCTCATGTTCTTAGCTCTGAAGATCACTGATGATGTACAAGATGACAGTTCACAGTCCTGACATTAAGCCTAATTTTTTCTGCTCCTAGTTGCATCCCGTTACTCCAAAATAGCCCATTAATACTTCCTCTCCAACCTTGTTAAGTTATGCAGGACTTGCTGAAACGTACCATGTAGAATGAGGCTGATTCCATATTTAAAATGCAAGCCAAAAGAGGCACAAATTGGGACTGTCCCAAGTAAAACAAAACTGAAGGGTTGCTTTGTGACCTTCCGATAAATCTTAACATCTGTGCCAAAAAAGTTATATATTCTGGTTGGATTATCAAGAGTTGTAAAATATGCAGGATTTACTCTGTGCTTTTTTATTTTATTTTTAGCAATGACTAAATTTTAAATATACCACATTCTTCTCTTTCTTAAGGAACTTTAGACCAGAAACATGACAGGTCAGGTTCTCTGGTGCAGAACTCCAATTTCACGCTGGGGTAATACCACCAAAATCAGTGGGGTTACACTGGTGTAACACTGGAGTAATGCAATGGGAAATCAGACCTAGGAGCTCTGCAAGAGTCAGAGTGCTCCATTTGGAAAACGCGCATACGGCTGTCCTAAAAATCCCATGTGTCAGATCTGGAAGTCAATACAAGTTGGTTTCACCAGCTATAGAATACCATATTTTAGTGTTGCCAACTCTCATGATTTTATCACTAACCTTTACATATTTGGTGTTCCTCTTGAAGCCGCAGGTCCTGGAATCAAGTGACCATGTGAGGATCTCAGCTTTCCTTTTTTTAACTAAGCTACCTGCCCTAATAGTTGCAGAGAAATATTTGAAAGCATGAACTCTAAAGGCTCAATATCTAGAAGGCAAATAAAAAGAACCTCTTATTATTATTGATTAATCTCATGATTTTAAGACAATCTCATGATATTGAGATCCTGATTCATGATTTTTGCATGCTTGGGGTTGGCAATACTGCATCTGAAGAATATTTTGTCTATCTTTTGCACCCATTTCTTACCATTTTTGTATGTATACATTTAGTTTCAATGGGAAAAAATTAAGTTGGAGAAAGGGACAGTGAACATGGTTAAAAAATCAACATTTTCCCACAGTTAGCATAGAGCAGCCTCTGAAATTACCTCCCTTTTTTATGCTTCTAGCTCAGATATCACAGTGGAGACACGGAGTTAACGCTGACAGCTTGATTGGAAGTATTGTACTGTAGGTGTAAGATGCTGATGCTGCTGTGTGCCAGGTTGGATTCTCCCATAGTGGGTTTGTTCAATAGAGGTTGTCTAGGTGGGTAAGTGAGCTGTGGTGGTGGGATGTTCTTATTGTTTAAATTTTAGAGGCAGATTATCATATATGAAATGGAGTCCCTGGTGCTCAGTTCTCCCGTCCCTTAGACCCATGCAGTCTCACTGAACTTAATGGAATTGCACAGGTGTACATGAAGCCAGAATTGAATAGAAAGAAAGGATGGGTCTGTGGTTAAGACACTGGGCTGGGCCCCAGGAGTTCTGGATTCAGTTCCTGGCTCTGCCACAGATCTCTGGTAACCTTGGGCAATTCACTTGACCTTTCTGCCTTTCAGTTGCCCACCTTTGAATCGGGAATAATAACGCTGCCTTTCGCACAGACTGTCTGTCTATTTAAATCATAAGCTCTTTGGGGTAGGGACTGTCTCTTGCTATGAGAATGCACTGCAGCTAGCACAATCTGGCCTAGTCTTGTTTGAGGGCTACCAGAAGATAAATAATAATAAATGATAATAATTTGGCCCCAAGGTTTATCCAGAAACTCCTATTGCTGGCTTGTCTCTTCAGCCTTTCTGCACAAACTTTGGATGTAAGGTGGAGCGAGGTAATTGCTATTTGAATTCTGTTACATGACCTGACACTTTGGGTTTGGATTTTCTCCTCCTGCTTTGGACTATGGACTGATGTTTCCAATATTTCATTATATGTCCCTATTTCCAGCTCATACTGTGTTGTGAAGGGATAAAAGTGAAGGAGAAAGGTAGACTTTGGTAATGAGGTTGCTGCTTAATCACATCAGGACTGAAAGGGAGATACCCATTAAATATTTATAGGATTGTATTCATTAACATTTTCGCTGTGCTGGCACTGGACAGCAAAGCTCTCCTGAGAATTCAAACCTGTGTCATGTTGTGAAATAACTGGAAAGAGTTTTAGTCCAGAAAGCTTATGAATTCTTATACTGTTATACTAATATAGACTTTGTACCTTAATCGTACTTTGGATGAACAACAATGGCACTATGTCAGAAGTGTAAATTACCATTATGGGAATGTTTATGATAAATATTTTGGACCTGATTTTCTGACTGGCACCAACTTGGCTTCACATTTTTCAGGCACAATTAGTAGCACTTTGACATCACACTTCCTGATTCATGGACGGGACAGGTAGTTAGGCTGATAAGACTAAATTTGGAAGTGACTAGTGATTTGGGGGTACTTCTGTTTCAGAATGCTCAACTTGGAGACATGTTAAAGGGGCCGGATTTTTCAGAGTTTGTGTTGTCCTTGATTTTGAAAACCATCTTGTTGATCCAAAGCCAATAACCATAATCCATTGTAGATGCAAAATTATGGACAGTATTATTTTGGAGTACTCAATTATGCCCTCAAAATTAGATATGGGGTTAGTGTGGTACAAACACTCTCTTAATGATTTGGCAATTCTTATGAAATCACAAGTTATAAAACATTAAATTACTGTGTGTTAAATCACATTGTACACTTGGAATAGTTAAGCTAGCTAGTGCTTGAAGTATATTTGACTATTTGTGATAGTATAATTAATTTTAGCATACTGGCATGTGTCAATATATATCCCTCAGTAATAAGTGAAAATGCATGAAGCAGTTCAAAACTAATAGAAAGATGAAATATTTCTGAGGAGAGAAAAAAGACTGAGGTTAATATAAACTCATCTTGACAGCGGCTTTGCAGTATTCAGGATAATTTTGGAAACAGAATGCAAGTGTGCTGTTTAATTTGACAGTTGCAGAATGTGAGGTACTTAGAATAAATAGTGAAAAGATATACGGGAAATGTGTGCTTATTATAGCCAAGAAGTTGAAAGACACGATGGGGCTTTGCCACCCCTATGTGTTCCCATTAATTTCAGTTGGATTCTTACCAGAACAGAACTGCAGAGTCAAACGCTGCAAGTAACAGACATGAATATACCTGTAATTTCCAAAGGTCTCATTTATTTTTTCCTGCAGTGCATGAGAAATGAACCTTACAGTTCCCAGTAACATTAATGAAAATTGCATGTCTCATTCTGCTCTCACAGAGCTGAGAATTTCTCACTATGCATCAACATCTGTTGTGTCATGTTTTGTCATTTCATGTAAACTGATGCAGTGTAACACAATGCTTAGACGTGTTTGATTAACCTTCCTTCTATCCTACCGCTGAATAACTGATTCCTAACATTTGTGTGGATCGTTGGCAGCGATGATGGCAGAACACAGAACACTTACTGAATTTGCAAGTTAGTGGATGTCGTTTGTTTGAAATAGTCCGGATTTCTTTTGGATGACTTAGAATTTGTCTAACGATGATCAAAGCTGTAATGCTTTTCCCATCTCGTTTTTCTAAACATGCAGTTTGTCATTCAAATACACATTTATTTTCTTGCGCTAGAACATTAGAGGAATCTTTGTTCTGGCTTCAAATGCAAAGATTTATTTTTTCAGCCTTTCATGTAGAGTTCATTGGCATCGTAATTCCATTATTTCACCACCAGTATACACTCGCTAATGAAACTGTCCTATGCAATGCAGTTTCAGACTAAATATTTCCAGCCTCTTAACCTTATTTTATTATTAATATTTGTATTATAGTAGCACTCAAAGGCCCCCTAAGCACTGTACATACACATAATTAGAGACATTCCCTGCCTCAAGGAGCTTACAGTGTAAATAGACAGACAAAGAGGTAATGGAAAGGAAGTATCATTATCACTATTTTGTGTGTGGCCCAAGGGACTAGGTGATTTGCCCAAAATTACCCAGGAAGGTTGTGACAGAACCTGGAATTGAGCTCTGCTCTCAAGAGTGCCAGTCCAGGGCCTTAACTACATCCTAGTCTACATCCATCATACTCCCTAAAAGTAAACTGTCATTATCCATTGACATTTCCAACTTCTGGGATGAGCAAATGGGGTACAGCTTGCTTTCTGAAAGACCAGCACAGTATTATGTTCATAGATTTCAAGGCTGGAAGGGACCATTGTGATCATTTAGTCTGGCCTCCTTAGAACACAGGCCAGAGAATTGCCCCCCGAAATAATTCCTAGAGCAGATCCTTTAGAAAAACATCTAATCTTGATTTTAAAATTTTCAGTGATGGAGAATCCATGTCCCTTGGTAAACTGTTCCACTGGTTAATTATTCTCCCAGCCTAGTTTATGCAATTTAGATTGCTCTGAATCTGTGACCTGTCCTCTTCGTTATTTACCACGCCCCCAATTTTTGTGTAATTTGAAAACTTTTACCAGTGATGGTTTTATGTTTTCTTCCAGATCATTGACAAAAATGCTAAATAGCATAGGGCCAAGAACTGATCCCTGCGGGACCCCAATGGAAACACACCCACTCAATGATGATTCCCTGTTGACTATTTTATTTTGAGACCTGTCTGTTAGCCGGTTTTTGTTTAAGCATTGGCTACCTTAGATATGAGAGCATGTATCAGAATTTTGTGGCACATGGCACAAATTGGAAGCAAAGTGAAAGGCATGTCAAACATTTGCTCTTTCATCTATGGCCACACCACAACCTGCATGGCCCAGCTGACGAGCAGATGCAATGTGCCTTTCCCTTTGTTGTATGGCTCACACATACTGGAACTCAGCATCTAGTGTAAAGGACCTAACACAAACACTGTACAATCTTAGTGGATACGTGAACTCTTGGCAAAGACTTCTGGGATTGAAGGAATCTTTGGATTCTCTATTGTGATGCCAGTCTGCCAGCTCAGATATAATGGTGGTTTGTGTGAGGTGAAGGACTTTGTGTAAATTCACATTTCAAAAACAGATGGAGGAGACCATTCTGAGTGAAAGTCTGCTCTGTTGTGTAAGTATGACCCGTACTGAAGTCAGTGGAAACTGCATCCATTGTATCAGAGTGGAATACAGTACATAGATTTTGTGGCTAGAAGTTGGCATTATGATGATGTAGCCTGACCTCAGGGCTTAGAATTTCACACACTAATTCCTTAACTTCTTGTTGAACTAGAAGTTTTCTTTTCAGAAAGACAGAATCACAATTCAAGACCAACCGATGGACAATCTACCACTTCCTTCTCCTGTAGGAATTCTCTTCTCCAGGCCCAATTCTTTGGCATCAGTGGAACTGCATAGGTTTAACCGAGGAGGAATCTGACCCTCTTTGATTAGCTACATGAGTTTCATACACATGGCCAGTGTTCAATCTGCAGCTAGCCCCATACTGTAGCATTGTCCAAAAATATATGCTTCAACCTACCACAGTTATGGGTGTAGCTATGAGTTGAATATTTCCAAATTTCTGCAGAGTAGATGGGGAAGCCCTTTTTCACAACCCGCACTACCCAACGCCATTTCCATTTCTAGCAGGGAAGGATTGAAATGAATTCCTTTTTTCCCCTGGTTCTGAGCAGAGATTGGCAGATCTCCTCCAAAACAAAATGTTGCCCCAATTACAGTAAGCACAGGAAGTGCATTTCAACATCAAAGTCTATGTGTAATCTGCTGTGTTGCTGTTAGTTCCATGACCCCATGATGGGATTAATTTCTGTCCCTAAACACCCTCCCCCCCTTCTCAATTATCTTTTTCCAAATTTCCCAAAATAATTAACCCTTATTATAAAGGAATAGCACATTTTTGATAAAAACAATTACATCTGCCTCTGAAACCTGAAACTATCAGATATGCATCTGAGCCTGATTGTGTTTAAGATTTCACCTGTTTGGCCAAGTTTTTTAAAATGAGTTCCAGATCAACTTCCCCTGCTATCAATGGCTATTGGCCAGGATGGGCAGAGATGGTGTCCCTAGCCACTGTTTGCCAGAAGCAGGAAATGGGTGACAGGGGATGAATCACTTGATGATTACCTGTTCTGTTCATTACCTCTGGGGCACCTGCCTTTGGCCACTGTGTGAAGACAGGATATTGGGCTAGATGGGCCATTGGTCTTACCCAGTTCGGCCGTTCTTATGTTCTTACGTTCTTATGTTATCCTCATCACTTACTTTCTGAAGTTGTGATCGGGGGCAAGACAGGAACAAATGTCAGAGTATTACATGGAAATTGTCCGTGCCTGAGTGCCAGCCATACACAGTGCACCCAGCCACTTCAGAAATGAGTGACCAACAATCTCTGTGATGAACAATTTAATAAGACTTTGCACTTTTCTATAGAGCCTTTCATCTGAGATGCTCAAAGCACGTTATGAAGATGAGTAAATAGGATTATCCCCGTTTTGCAAAGGGGAAAACTGAAGCCCAGAGGGGTGAAGTGGCTACTCCAGGATCAAACCAGGTGTCAGTTCACAACTGAGAACAGAGCCCAGGTCCTCTTCATTCTAAACCTCTACTCTAACACTAGGTGATACTTCCTCAGACAAATTCTTTGAGTTCTATAACTGCATGAAGGCTTCTGTAATCTGCAACCTCTGCACGTGTCACTCTAGACCAGAGGTGGGCAAACTACAGCCCGTGGACCACATCCGGCCTGGCCTCTGAACTCCTGGCCAGGGAGGCTAACTCCCGGGCCCTCCCCCGCTGTCCTCCCTCCCCAGCAGCCTCACCTCGCCGCCGGCGCCATGCTCTGGGCTGGGGGGGCTGCAAGCTCCTAGGGCAGGGCAACTGCAGAGCCCAGCCTGACCCAGTCTCTGTGCTGCATGGTGCGTGGCTTCAGTGCCACCAGTGCTCCAGGCAGCACGGTAAGAGGGCAGGGGAGTTCGAGAGGGTGGTCAGGGGACAGGGAGTAGAGGGTGGTAGGTGGGGCAGGAGTCTGGGTGGGCCATCAGGGGACAGGGAACAGGGGGAGTTGGATGGGCCAGGAGTCCTGGGGGGGCCGTCAGGGGGGCGAGAAGCAGCGGGGATCAGATAGGGGTTGGGGGCCGGGCCATGCCTGGCTGTTTGGGGAGGCACAACCTCCCCTAAGGAGCCCTTGATACAATTTTGGAAACCTGATGTGGTCCTCAGGCCAAAAGGTTTGCCCACCCCTGCTCTAGAATAACTGTAAAACCAGCAAAATAGGTTTGTTAGAAATTTAGTGATAAAAGTGCTGCTTGTTTGCAAGCATTGCAGATACTAAGCCGTGGCTAGGTGGCTGTGATTGCTGCTCACTACACTAATTATAATGGTCTTGCTGATACCTTGAGCTCCTCCTGTCCGTCTGTTTTAGCCACCTGTTGTCTATCCTTTTTGAAATAGGCACTGTCTTTTTGTGGTGTGCGTGTAGTGACTAGGACAGTGGGGCCCTAATCTCTAATTTGAGTCTCTTGTCTGCTATTGCAATATAAATAAAGAGATAATAGTTTTCTGCATAGAAGGAATTTTTATAGTTCAAGTATAAGACCTTAAAATAAGGGGGCATCGTGTGAATACCTTAACTATAACATGGCAGAATGTAGTGCCATTGTAAAGCTAATTTGCAGTACCTGTGATTTTTCATTTCAACCCAAATGGGTTGTGTTATTGCTTGGGTTGCAAAGCTGAATCCCGCAAAGAAACAGATTCCTTCTGATCGCCACCTGTTTTTTATTGCTTTTTAGGAAAACGTTTTGTTCATTGTCACAAAGATTTCCCTGTGAAGAACAATCCGTTCTTGAGCAGTCGGCAAATACTTCCTGAGCCACAAAACGGCAAGATCAACAGAATCTCTGGCAGCAGCAATTACTTTTAGAAGGCTGACGAATTTAGTCTGCTAATGTTTGGCAAACATGTTTGTTTCACCCTTTGAAGATAATGCTGCATGCAGCACAGTGGGGTGAGAAAAAATATGAAGACATGGCCTGTGATTTTTCAGCATGCTTAACGAATAATGGCTCATTGCAGCAGTAGTATTAAATAATGACTTTTCCCTTTATGTTAAATACAAGTCGCGATTTTATGCTGGGCAATTTGATTTCACAAACCATTCTTGTGTTTACTGTTAGCTCACTTCGCAATGGTCAATATGCCCTCATGGTCTCAGGGAGAGGGATAATTGCAAAGCGGGATCTTTGAGATCTGGGCCCCAGTTGGAAGTGAGTCAACGAGCAGCTGGCAACACAGCATGTAGCTAATTGGTGCTGCTCAGCCATTCTCTGGCACAGGGCAGAAATACACCAAGACCCTGATCGATTGGCTTCAAGAGAAGTCTTTGCATTGTCTTCAGAGGGCCGTATCTCCTGTATCAGCTAGGGAAGTGAGGGGAGTAGGGAAGAGCAGGCAGAGCGGGTTGTAAAACATTGATCTCATTTTGGTTGTTGGTAGGATTATCAACTTGGCAATATTTAAAAACCAGGCACTCCAGCAGGAGTGCTGGAACCTCCCCTACCCCACCTCTTCCCCTGAGGCCCCCCACTGCCCTGCCTATTCCCCCAATGTCTCACCCCTGCCCCACCTCTTCCCCTGAGGCCCCGCTCCCATCCACTCCTCTTCCCCCTTCCCCCTTCTCATCGCTTCCTGCTTTTCCCCTCCTGCTGCCCAGGACAGGAGGGACTTGCCTGTGGAGCCGGGGCTGGGAGCTGCAGCTACCAGACAAAGGTAGGAGGCGGCCCTGGCTTAGTAGGGGCCGAAGCAAGTGATGACCCAGCGCCTCCCATGCTCACAGTAATCAGACTTTGGGTGTCCGGTCAGGAGATCTGATTGGACACTGTCAGGTCACCTTTTTGACCAGACTTTCCGGTCGAAAACTGGGCACCTGGCCAGCCTAGTTGTTGGGTTTAGGGTTTGGGTGTTGGTGGCCTATGATGGACAGGAGGTCAGACTGGATGATCTAATGACCACATGGGTAACTCTCCAGAGAAGGAGCAAGTGTGGGGAGGAGTGTGTTGAAAGCAGTGTCCAAACTTTTACTGGACTCAGACCCAGTGTAGTCCTACTCCACCCCGAATCATAATCTTCCCTTATTGTGCTGATTACTTTCCCCATAGATCATGATATGAGAAGAGTTTTGTTGTGATTTGTAATATGGAAACTGGTTTAGCAGAGTTTGAAAAGGAATGCGTTTATAATACCAAAGGGATTCTGCTTTCAAACTGAGCAGTTTGATTGACTTCACCTTAGTCCTCTTTGATGTGGATTTGGGATTGATCTGTATTTCAACCATATAGATTTGACAGCTGACATGGTGACTTCTTCGCAGTGGCACATGGGGCTTTTTTAATTATTTTGATGCAGCTGGCTATTGTGTATTGTATTTGGTGGACGTTCCTGGTGTGGTTTTGGGAAAGGCCTATAGATTACGAGGGACTGTCCTTCTCCTATTAAATGTTACAAGGCAGAGACAATTCGCAATTACTTTATTTCAGACAGAATATGTTTTGCCTAATTAGCAGTAAATTATCCATGAAGAAGTTGTTGTTAAAAATATTCCTCTACATAATATCCAAATGGTTGGAAAAGAAGCAAATGAAATAGCTTGCAGACTAGAAAGCATATTATCAAGAAGGCTGTTCAAATTATACACTCAAATTAGTTAATATTGAGCAAAGTATTTTTATCCCGAATTTAATATTCATACCTCTGAGGCAAATAAAACAATGAAATAGTTTGTGCCCCCATATTTTTTTTAAATTCAGCTGTGTAAAATTTCAGTTCTATAAGGTCTTAGAGGGAATATTAAAGCCTTTTAATTTCCATGAGTCAGATGCCATATAAATCACAGTCTGGGTGGTATATTTCATGGGTCACTTGTGGCAGGAGTGGTGAATTTCATGGTTCGTTATAAGCTAGCAAACTCTAATTCAAACACAGAAAGCACATGGAAATCTCAACGTATCATTCTATAAAGCAGTTTATTCCTAAGTATGAAAAAAACTCAAGCTATGATAGCAATGTTATTTCTAATTAAAACAGTGGGGGAAGGAGGAAATAGCAGGCATCAAATGTGATTAGTACACCATACTGGCGTCTATCTGATAGACACCCGAGTTCATTCAGCCTTATTCACAAGCGTGCCCAGAATGCTGGGTTAGGTTGAACAGTTGTCTGCATCACAATGCCACCAAATCCATTGACCTGCTTTGCACATGCTGTAGTTTGACGAGCCCTACCACAGGTTACAGCACATGTAGGTTAGCAGTGAGGTGCATCAGTAAATGGGATAGGAATGCAGGAAAAGCCTTTCAAAACCTGGGCGCCTAAAGTTAGGCATCGAAGTCCGTTTTTAAACCCCTGAATAAGTGACCTGGTTCTTAAAAGTGTTGTGGACTTGGCATCTCCCATGGAAATGCTTGGCACTTTTGAAAATTAGGTCACCTATTTAGGAGCCTAAATAAGGGTTTAGGAACTTAACAGTAGGCACTCATCTTTCTAAACTCTTAGCTGAAGCATAGAGCAGGATGCTTGGATTTAAGCTGTATTCTCTGTCCCTCATTTTCATAATCCCATGCATGCATACATCCCCCACCCCAAAAGGGTATAAAAAGCATAGTGTGAATCCACTCTTATTTATAATCCTGAACAAGCTTTTCATTTTTCCTCCAAAGGGCATTATGTGCGTTATGTGTTTGTTCTTGTACTCATAGACCCTCTCCCAAGGACCTATAGTAACCCCCCAAAAAGTATCTTTTCTTTGTAGTTGTCATTAAACAAGCCGCATACATTTTCCTCATGTGTGTAGGATAAGACTTGAGATGTTCTAAGCTAGTCATTGTTTTTAAGTGCTTGGTTATATGTTTGCTGTGATAGGCAAATACACTGTTTCCATCTAGTAATAGTAACTAGAGTCTGAAACAAACTTTTTTTTTTATTTTGTGAAGGTAAACCCAAAAAAGTCTTTAAAATGTGACACGTTCTCAGTAACGTCAGTGGAAGTGGGATAGAGTCCCTAAGCAAAAATCAGATAGGCACTTTGCATCATGATGACTTATTTTCTTCAAATAAAGCTGGTGAAAAAGCTTTCAAGGAGATTTAACTCTGTGAAAAGATGACTGGTAATAGCACAAATAATAAAAGTGGCTTAAGCTAGTAGGAGGCAAAGAAATATTAGATGAAAAGTTCAAATTCTATTTCTGTTCCTTTCTATATAGGTTCTTGTACTGCATGTGAAGTTCTTGCTGCTGATCTGTAATAACTGATGAATGTTGGATGTGACCTGGTTCTTGAAGAGTTGTTTTAGCTATATTGGGTTGGAATGTTTGCTGTATGCATGTTTTGATTTAGTTCAATTGTAGAGCTGTTGGGAAACTAACAGGAAGGCAATACATTGGCCCTAGATAAGTGACTCCCTGCTAATCATTTTAAGAAGGCTAAGAAAAAATGCCTGAGCTATTAAACTGGGAAGATGCTATTTACAAGCACCAGGTAAGTTACTTTTTTTTGCCAAGGCTGGAAACTAACAGCTCAAGGAAACTAAACCATTAGAAAGGGAAAATGTGGGGAAGGAGGAAGTGGTCAGTGAGCTGTTCATGGTAGAACAGGTTGACACAGAGGGACACCGATAGGTCCTGCAGAGAGAGTCTGAAGCCTTTGAGGATTGCTAATTGCCAGGGGATGGAAAGCCTCAGGGAAGACAGATATGCTTGTAGACTATTCTATTGTTCTAAAAGGCCAGTGCTGTGTTTGGAACAACTTACCCAGGGTGATGGTGGTTGATTCTCTCTTCACTGGCCATTTTCAAATTAAGATTCAGTGTTTTTCTAAAAGACCTGCTCTAGGAATGATTTTGGGGAAGTTCTCTGGCCTGTGTTATACCGGAGGACAGACTAGATGGTCACAGTGTCTCTTCTGGTCTTGGAATCGATGAATTTAGGAATCTACTGTTAAGATTAAACAATACTTTGCTGTAAGAAAGCTCCTGAAGAGCAGATTTGCAGGTGCTGAGCTCCGCGAGGCCTGCTGAGAAGTTCCAGGTGGGACACGGGGGCAGTAGCTCAAGACATAGTGGGAGAATGGTGGGATTCCATCCCAGGACAGGTGAGGGCAAGAGGGCTAACCCCTGAGAGGGGTGCATTCAGTGAGACCAGAGAAAAGTCAAAGGTGCAGCTGGTCCTGTAACCAGGACCTCATTGCCACATCTCCGTGCATTCCAGTCAGTGTAAAATTTTAATAACTGAGAATAAGTGTCATAAAATATCTTCCTCAAGCTTTGCCTTCTGAGCAATCTGAGTGAATTTGGCAACTTGCGGTCAGAATGAAATGTTCAAGTCTAAATTATAGAGGGGCAAAAATAGGGCTTTATGGTGAAAGCTGACTGCCTGGAGAAGAAAAGGGCCTAGGTTTTACTGCATGACTTTATCTATGCAGCAGATCTGAAGAAAAAGGCTAATAAGTGGTTCATGTTGGTTTCAGTGTGGAAATGGGAGCATTATGCTTTAAACAGTGACTTCCACATTCTGTCTCTGACATCAATATCAGCCCCAGTCTACCTCCAAAAGGGGGCAAAAGCTGCATTTTTAGCCTACTGAATCACTGATGCAGATTCTCATTGTCACAGTTCAGGGCAACTGCACCTGTATATCCCCCTCCGTGTTTGTGCAAGGGTACCCATTCTCAGCTTCCAGCTACGCAGCCGATGCCTTTCTGGGTGGAAAGCCACCTCTCTCTCTCTCTCCCTTCTAACCAGGATATTCCCAGACTGCATAGTTCCCTGTCTTCACTGTGCATTTCCCAGCACAGGCGGTCTGCCTACCCAGGCCTGCTTGCTTTCTTTGCAGAGACTTACAACACAGCGACTGCTACCACGCAATTCGATCTCAGTAAGCCTACTTTATTCTTAGGTAAAAAGCATTACAGAGAAAACAAATTAAAACCAATAAAAGAACCTACATGTTTGCTAATAAGCTTACCAGGCATCACCCCATCGTCAGGGGTTCTTTATGGTTACAAGATCATTGGAGCTTCAGCTCAGAAGAAGCACATGGTCTTATGGGTAGGCTAAGTCCTTCCAATGCTCCCCTAAGGACTAGGGCCCTCCATGGCCCAGGTGTCCTGTCTGTGTGCTGGATCAGGAAGAAGGCTGTGAGTCCATTTAAAACCTAGGCTTTTATCCAAAAGTATTTTCTTTGTCTGTTGGAGAATCTAGTTGGAACTAGTCTATGCATCTCTCTCCGGGGAGGGAGGCATCAAAGACTGATACAGAGGAAAGAAATTAGCATCCCCTGTCCCTACTAGAGACTAGTACAAAATTGCACAATTGTATTTTTAATACATTGTACACCTCTCCCTCCCCGAAGTATTAACCTTAATTTGATAAGGTTTGACTTACTTCAGTGAAGTTTTATAAGGGCAGCTCAGGATATGACAGAGTATTGTCAGTCTGACACACTCATGTCACAGAAATTGTGAAAATCAAGACTGTCATCCAGGAAATCTCTTCCTCCTAGATGGATTAGCTACTACCCAGAAGCCTCTGCAGATGCAATCATTGAGCATTAGGGTGGTCACCCATCTGTGCATGCAAGCAGCTCTGCCTGTGTTCAGGTCACAAGAGATATTTGCCAGTCAAGAGTATCTAGTTGGTTTTGCAACCTCCATGGAGGATACTGGGCCCAATCCAATGCCAACTGACGCCAATGGGACTTTCTGTTGACTTCAAGGGGCTTTGGATCAGGGCCGTTATCCTCCCTGGCATTGGGTAAGAGGTGTAACCCAGCTCTAGTAGATTAATTCTAAAAAAGAACTTCAGGAAATTGCACAATCATTCTGTCATCCAGAATGGCCAGAGATTCATCTGTCAGCATGGAGCCTCTCCAAAAGGTGCGCACGTGCAAATGAATGTGCATCATTACTGAAATATTCACACCTTGCTGAGGAGACAGATGGAGACAGTGATCTGGAAGCTATTGTACCATTGTCAAGCACTGAAAATGAGGGCTCTCTCTGCAATCATGGTACTGTCAACAGCAACGGTTTTTTGTTTCATGTGGGGGCATGTGGCAAACACATGAGGAAAACTCCCTGGTTTGCATCACTATATGCTTATGGGAGTCGGTTTTGTTCTTTTGCTGTTTCTTCATATGATCACCATGTTGCTTTTCTTAGCCATGGTATAGTTTGGCCTTTGCTGAGATTCCTGTTTCTCTGAAGGAGAGTCTTATGGCATTGCTCTCATTTCTGTTGTGCAGACTTAATGGACCAAAAATATATGTTTTCTAGTAGCGGAGGCTCGTGCACGTCCAAGCAAAATGTACATGAAAAACTTTTTCTCGCATAGGTTGGGTAAGTCAGTGCAGACAACCTGACATTGAGAACCCATTTGAACACACAGAGGAGCAGAAGGGAGAAAGCGAAAAGAGAGAGAGTTGGGAGAATGTCTCCACAGGAGACAGAGGGACAAATGCATGCCACTGAAAACTGGGTCCGTCGTCTTGCCGTGCTGCAGCACACCTCTGTGGAGTTATACAATAATGCTGACCTTGGCCAATCTAAGTTAGTGGGACTGTGCGCTGTTCTTCAGGAAAGCTAATTGGAATCTTCAGAACAGTCTTTTGCTCTTGGGCCAGTGAACTGCCACCATCCTGTGACGGCCTCCAACATGGAAAGCCACTCGAGCACTCCTGCCTGCTGATTAAGGAGGTATGTTGATGGACTCCAGAAGGCGTCATCTCCTGGCCTTACCCACTGGGGCTGCAGTAAAGGGGACAGAAGATAGATGGAGGAAGATGGGAAGTTCTCAAGGCACAAGCACTGCCCCAAAACACCCCAGTGGGTATGTTTCAAACCAAAATTGTCTAACATGATATTGACCCAGACAACATCAGATAATAAAAACAGCTAGAATGAAATAAATGAAAGCTGTTGCCAGGATACATGTCAAAACAGACTTTCAAGGCGAGTCAGTTTTATTGTAAATTTGTAATTTTATGTAAATAGAAAATTAATTTGTGTAACTGATCAAAGGTTTAGCTCTTTTGGAAAACATCCCACAAGATAAGCAGAAGATTTATGAATTTCCTTCATCGCATGTTTTTGGAGAAAGTTTTATTGACCATGGAAAGCCCCCAAGAAAAATATTTAATTTAAAAAAACACCAGTGTTAAGTTTTATTTAGCTTAAATTAAGATACATGCTTTAATTCAACCTTTGGAGATATTGTTAAAGGGACCATCTTTTCCTCCTAAAATGAGAATACTGTCAAGCTAAAAGAAAGACTGAGGGGGAAAAAACAGACACCACCATTGTTTAAAATCTGACCAAAATACAAAAGCAAAAAATATAATCATGCATAGTTAAGGCTGGAGGCTATGAAGAAGACTTATTACTGTTAAGTGCTCTAAGCGTCTAGCATTAAGGTGATTATAAAAAAAAGAAGATACAGTGGTTGATTGAAATTCAGTCTGTATCTTGCTCCATTGTGTCTCAGCAGTGTACGTGACATGTAAGATCTGCCAGTATCTCAAGCCCGCTGCAGTAGCTTTTATAGCATGATGGGTTAAAAATGGAGTAACGGTATTATACTCCTCATGTGCTGTTTTCTTTTTCTTGTAAGCAGTGAAGAATTGTGATGTGAATGAAAGAGAAATTGATAGCTCTGACTTGAGCCAGCGTGCTCAGACCTACCGCGAGTAAATGCAAGCATCTCCTGTGCAGTCCATCTCTCTGTGCATTTTAAGTGTGAACTGTAATTTGGCTGTTTTAAGGCCCTGATACTGCAAGCTGCTTCATTCAGTTGAACCTGTGGTGGCCATGAAGACTAGCTTTCAAGATGAGGGCCTAACTTTGGTGTTCTAGCTTGTTTTCCTTCCCCACTTTCCCCCCCAAAAAGTTGGGTTAAATAACACACTATAAATTTTTGGGAGTTGAGATTATTTATATTGTCCTCCTGGGGGAATTCTGCACCAAAAATTCTGCTCACGGTATTTTAAAATTCTGCAAATGTGTCAAAATAATACTATATAATGATACCAGTTACTTTTATTTGGGTAATTTTATTTCAAAATACCTGTCAGCAAGTATGACTGTAACAATACAGACACACACAAAAATTCCCCCAGCAATCGGGAGTTAAAGAAACCTACGACAACCCAGTTCCTGCTTCTCTGCCCCACCCAGAGCCTAGCCGGGAGAGGGGGAGCAGACATTCACCCCCTACGCCCCCAGAGCCCATCTGTACCACCCCGGCCCAGACACACAGCCCCTGACCACCAGAGGCCAGCTGCAGGGCCCTCCCCTGCCAAGACACACACCCTCTCCCCCAAGCCCAGCTGAGCCCCAGACATTCTCACCCCTTACTCCCCCACACACCCTCCCTGAGCCCAGCCGCAGCCCAGACACTCACAGACCCTACCCTCTTAGAGCCCAGGGATGCAAAGGGAGAAGAAGCCTGACGCTGGGTCCCGGGCTTGCACAGAGTTTCCTGTGCTCCGCTGCTCCTTCCTTCAGGGTGCGCTGGGAACTGCCGCTGTTGGGAACCCTCCAGTTCCCTCCCCCTCCCTCTGGCCGTGTCTTCTATTTGTGAGCTGGGCTCTGCTGGGTCCAGCGATTCCTAGTGGTGGCCAACATCTCTGCAGCTCATTTTTGTGGGGCGGGGGGGGGAAGGAAATTCTGCCCACCCAACATTAATTTCTGCAAAATTCTGCATTGCGCAGTGGTTCTGAATTGCGCAGGGTCAGAAGGGGGTTGTGATGCAATGAAGTTTGGGAATCCCTGATCTACAGTATTACTAATCTGTTACTAATATAGGGAGAAATTCTTCCCAGTACAGCATTAGGCCTATTTATCACTTAAACTCTATTCTGAGATGTTAATTAGGACTTCAGTGCTTTATAGGCCTTTTGCTGGACCTATGGGTATATTTCACCCATAGCCGATAGGTGTTGAGGGTGCTTAGGGCTTTGCAGGACTGAACATACATTACTGAATAATTTATTAATATATGTAAATAATTATTTCTACACATAAAATTACAGATATGAAAGTAACTGGGTGCAGAGGACATGGAGTACACTGCCCCCCTCATACGGCCTGCTGCCAAACTGCATAATATTTTAAACCTGCAACCAGTGTTACACACTAACATCTAGAAAATCAACCATCCACTTCTCTTGTATTCATGTCTCTGCGTTTCACATCAAAAGTAGCAATTATAACCACAGGAGTAACATGTAAAGCCAGGGATTAACCAACATACAGATAAAAGCCTGAGTCCTAGGCAAACTGAGGCAAAAATATAAAAAGTCCAAATTTTCAGGATACACTGTCACCATCTGAATTTTGTCCCTCCCTCCTCCCACACCCCCATTTACTTTTGCAATTTCTTTAATGCATTCATCCAAAAGGCCAAAACTCCCTCTGGCATTGAAATTGGGAATGTCTGTGACACCCCCCCCCCCCCCGAAAAAAACCCTAGTCTGTCTGAAAAAAGAAGAGTGTATTCATGACCCATGTCTTCCAAATAACTTCTCATGTCCCCAAAACGGTTGACTTCTCCTGACAAAGGGGTATAATCAGGAGGAAATGAGGTCAAAGCACCCTCCTGTTCGATCTCACTGCTCCTTCTTGCAGCTTGTATCAGCTCTTTGCAGTCACCAGTAGACTGGAAGGAAATCAGGAAATCTTTGCCTACTCAGCAGCATTTTCTTTTTAACCTGGGAGGCAAATCCCGTAGTTCAGGCATCCTGGAGAGGGAAGGATCTGATCTCCAGGGCTTTCAGTGGCCACTATTAATGCCAGTTTTGATCCCACTTTATTTGAAAGGCTGCAAGTCTTCATTTTTCTGTTGTTAGCTTTCCCCCCCTCTAACCTAGCTTTCATCATTCCAACCCATGTTAGTTCTAAGTGGGAGGTTTTCTCCTCTGAGGCCATCAGTCCATCTCCGTCTACCGGCTGCTCACTTTTTCTCTCCTTCAGCTGGGGATTTTCATTCCGAGAATCCAGAGGCGTAGTCATGTCTTCATTTCCCTGCACGGTCATATCCAGGAGCTGAGATTATCGTTCAGACCAGCACACTGCTGACTAGTCTGAGGATGTTGATGGCATTTGGAAGTTGCTTCACCGCATTGTTTCTCCTTCGGCTTTCGCCAGCAGCAACCTGTCTCTCTCCAACCTCTGAACCTACCCATCTTAGCTGTCACCTGTGGATGGTCATGCCCTTTTGACCCTAGCAGTTGACAGACTGTACCTGCAAATGGTCAGGAGATTAAAAGAAAGTGACTCATTATGAAAACCACTCATTAACCAACTTGCTGCATTCTTTAGTCCATATTAATGAGGAAATAATACATCCCCTGAGAGTGCTAAAGATCCTTTAGGAAGGAACACGGTGGGTGTAGTGCAGGCAAGGAGTATGCAAAACAAGAGAGTATTTATTTACTAACCATGCTACAGAATGACTTGTGGCTCTGATGAATAAGGCTGGCTGATGATGATGAATCTGTATTACAGTAGCCTCAGCTGAGATCAGGGCCCCCTCCTGCAAACTGTACAAACACACTGGGAGAGATTGTCCCTGCCCTGAAGAACATACAATACAGACAGATGATGGGAAGGAACACAAAGGCACTGAAAAGGGAAGTGACTTGCCCAGCGCCACCCAGCAGTTCAGTGGCTGAGCCAGGACTAGAACCGACAGCTCTGGATTCCCAATCTAATGTCTTATCACTGCACCATGTGCTTCTGCAATGTAAGTTAGTTATTGTGTCATTCTTATGATCAGATGTATCAGATTTTCTGTGCAAACCGCAAAGGGGGGGCGGGACAGAAAAATGACTGTAAAACAACCAATTCTGCATTTTTGTGGGGAGAAAGTGAGCTTTTGTTGTGTGTATCTGAAGTTTGAGAGGCTTATTGTGAGCAAACAAAGGATCCGTGATGGAGTACTGTGACACGAACCACAACAGCAACAAAATAATCCACCATCGCCACCAACAATCACCACCGCAATTGCAAGAAGAATTCCGGCCAGTACATGCTGTTGAACAAATGTATTGTTTTGTAGGTTTAAATCGGGAGCGTTGCTTAGCACTGTGTGTTTAGGGCAAGGTTTTTTTACAACCTGGCGCCCGATATTTGTAGATTCCTCAGCCTGTATCTCCTCTGAAGATACATGCATTGGGAGCTAGATTTTTTTTTTCCCTATCCAAAGGGGGTAATGTCCCTTCTGAAATGTACTGTAAGTAGGTCACTGCTGCTTTTATCTAACAGTCTTTCCTTTTTGCATTCTCTCATTGATGTACCTTCCTCTGATTCTCTGAGCTTCATGTGATCATTGACCAGCTGCAGTTTTACTCTGGCTAAAGAGAGTGCCAGCAATCAAGTTCCAAAGCAGGATTTGCTTCTTTGTGCTGCATATTCACTGAGTGCCATTTAAGGAAGCCTCAGAGGCAGCTCCTAGCCCGTGAGTCATCCGCAAGCGACCGCATTCTTTCTGTAGCAGGCTGCCTTGACAAGCTTGGTCAGCCTCTTTAGAGGATGTTCACTAAATAATTCAGAAAGGCAACTTGATCTGACATCCATCTGGTTTAGGAGCTTGCTGACCTCACTGATGATTACCTGCCACTTCTACCACTCGCCGTGTAGTGTATTATTTTTTGCAGTCTAAAGAATAAACAATGTAACATGAATCCGCATTGATAGACAAAAAAAACAGGAGTACTTGTGGCACCTTAGAGACTAACACATTTATTAGATCGTAAGCTTTCACGGGCTACAGCCCACTTCATCGGATGCACAGAATGGAACATATAGTAAAAAGATAGATCTTTATATATATAGATATATATCTATATATATAGATATATATACACACATATATAGAGAAGGTGGAAGTTGCCATACAAATGTAAGAGGCTAATTAATTAAGTAAATCAGTAATCGGTAAACTAAGCTGTTGAAAAAAGCTTGCATACTTTTAAAATGACAGTTCCCGCAGCTGTGGAAATGAATTTGTACAAATTAGTGACCATTATAATCAGTTTTGCTGCCTTAACAACAGCAAAAAAGGATGTCACATTTCTTTGGCATAATTATTGCCCTTGCACTGCCTAATCTGGGTATGGGATTCGAAGTTCTGATGATAATAATTTATCTTTATTTAATTTCCGAATCCCGTCCCAAAGTTTTTCTCTGAACAAAATGGTAGCTCGGAGCAATAATCTCATCTGAGTGTTGGCAAGATCCATCTCCATAGTTGTAAAAGTCATTCAAGTGACCTTTATGAAACAAGCTCCGTTTGCTTGGCCAGCACCTTTCTCCTTAATGAAACACCCCTTTAAACTGCACAGTTTCAGTCATAGGAAACACAATTTGCCCTCTGGAGTTACTTGAACATGTATGGTGTTTCCACAGGCAGTAGAGCAGTTAATATGAAAGTGATGATTACAAACCCATTGAGCACCTTTCCAGAAGAGAAAAGTACATTTTCGTGAGAAATTTGGAACCAAAACTTGAACAATCTCATCTGGTTTGTCTCAGAATAATAGTACTTCTTGTAAAATAATTATTGTACTTGGAGGATACCTTGTCTCTCAAGTACTGGAGGAGGAAATCTGCCAGGAGTGAGGAGAAATATATGTCCTTCTTTTAGAGTAGCAGCCGTGTTAGTCCTTCTGTGATGCAAAGGTTTCTTCTTCTTAGCTAACCCCTAGGTTAGTTGCATGGCTATAAACATTTGTTTTATGGGGCTATTACATGAGGTCACGACCTGCACCTTCATTGTACCATTGTGTGTCAACTAGTACCTAAAATCTTGGAATTCTGCATGTAATTACTATTTCCAGCAGTATTTGCTTAACAACATAAACAGTCAAACAAATAGGCCACAGAAGTTTGACTTGATGAGTGGCAGGGCTAGAACAGGCTGACTATGGGAGCTAAATTGTCAGCCCCAGCTTCTGATTCTGCACAGCCGCTTTTATGGGAGCAGCTGACGCTGCCTTCAAAACAAAACAAAATGTGGGTGTGACCATTCTGTGCATAATAAAAGACTGTTAGTTCAGGTGGATCATATCTGCTCACTCTACCACCTGATTTGCAATGGAAATGGGAGTGGTTCCTATGCATGAAAAATACCTGCAGGATTAGGGTTACCATATTTCAAGTTCCCAAACAGAGGACATTGCTGGGGGGGAGGGGGAGCTGGGGAGGGAGTACAATTGGGGAGGTGCTGGAGGGAGTATTTGGGGTGCTGGAAGGGTCGGTGTGTACAGGGAGGGGTATTTGGGGGGTGCTGGACGGGGTACCTGCAGCCTCACACTCGAGGTGGGGGGCAGTGTGATGTTCCCTGGCAGGGTGGCTGGCACGGGCCCAGGGCGCAGAGCTAACCTGTCACTGCCTCCCTGCAGGCCACTCCCCTCCCCAGGGTGGGGAGTAGGGGCTTAGCCCTGTCACCCCTCCTGGCCAGGCTCTGAGGCCCCATGGCGGGGCAAGCAGACCGGCCAAGAGGCGCTTGGCAGCTCCGCTTACCTGTCGGGCTGGACCAGGGCAGGCGGGATCCGGCAGCTGCAGGGGAAAGACCAATCCAGATGGAGAGATGGCCCCTTCTGAGCTTCAATGACTGGAGCAGAAAAATCCTCCCAGACGGAGGAGAAAAAAAGAGGTCATGTCCAGAAAAACCCAGATGTACGGTAACCCTAGGATCAGGTGCATGCGTGAGGGTGGATGCATGCAGTTAGGAGCAGAGCTAAAATCTCCTGACAACACTTTGTATGGAGTGCAATGCTCATCACCATGAGTCACTCCATTCAGAAGTGTGTGCATTTAGTGTCCCTGGCTCCTCAATAGTAAATACAGATAAACAACAAGTCTTTTACTCCTCTGTTTAATGAAAATTAGTGTGCACCAGGAGCTCTCATACGAATGGCATTTAATCTGTGAACTGAAGAGTCCCTGACATCTGCTGGGAGAGACAATCCAGGAAGTTTTTGGAGAGTGTTGGGGACATCTTCCTGGTGCAAGTGCTGGAGGAACCAAATAGGGGCTGTGCTCCACTTCACCTGCTGCTCACAAACAGGGAAGAATTGGTAGGGGAAGTAGAACTGGGTGGCAACCTGGGCAGCAGTGACCATGCGATGGTTGAGTTCAAGATCCTGACAAAAGGAAGAAAGGAGAGCAGCAGAATACGGACCCTGGACTTCAGAAAAGCAGACTTTGACTCCCTCAGGGAACTGATGGGCAGGATCCCCTGGGAGGCGAATATGTCGGGGAAAAGAGTCCAGGAGAGCTGGCTCTATTTTAAAGAAATCTTATTGAGGGCATAGGAACAAACCATTCTGATGCGCAGAAAGAATAGCAAATATGGCAGGCAACCAGCTTTGCTGAACAGAGAAATCTTCGGTGGGCTTAAGCACAAAAAGGAAGCTCACAAGAAGTGGAAACTAGGGAGGAGTATAAAAATATTGCTCAAGCATGCAGGGGTGTAATCAGGAAGGCCAAAGCACAATTGGAATTGTAGCTAGCAAGGGATCTGAAGGGTAACAAGTAGGGTTTCTACAGGTATGTTAGCAACAAGAAGAAGGTCAGGGAAAGTGTGGGACCCTTACTGAATGGGGGAGGCAACTTAGTAACAGATGATGTGGGAAAAGCTGCAGTAATCAATGCTTTTTTTGTGGACAAGATCAGCTCCCAGACTGCTGCACTGGGCAACACAATATGGGGAGGAGGTGAGGGGCAGCCCGCAGTGGTGAAAGAACAAGTTAAGGACTATTTTGAAAAGCTGGACATGCACAAGTCCATGGGGCTAGTTTAATGCATCCGAGGGTGCTGAGGGAGTTGGCTGATGTGATTGCAGAGCCATTGGCCATTATCTTTGAAAATTCGTGGCGATTGGGGGAGGTCCCGGATGATTGGAGAAGGGCACTATATTTGCCTATCTTTAAAAAAAGGAGAATCTGGGGAACTACAGACCGGTCAGCCTCACTTCAGTCCCTGGCAAAATCATGGAGCAGGTCCTCAAGGAATCCATTTTGAAGCCCCTGGAGAGGAGGAAGGTGATCAGGAACAGTCAACATGGATTCACCCAGGGCAAGTCATGCCTGACCAACCTGATTGCCTTCTATGATGAGATAACTGGTTCTGTGGATATGGGGAAAGTGGTGGACATGATATAGCTTGACTTTAGCAAAGCTTTTGATACAGTCTCCCACAGTATTCTTGCTAGCAAGTTAAAGAAGTGTGGATTGGATGAATGGACCATAAGGTGGATAGAAAACTGGTTAAGTCATCAGGCTTAACGGATAGTGTTTAATGAGTCGATGTCTAGTTGGCAGCCGGTATCAAGCGGAGTGCCCCGGGGGTTGGTCCTGGGGCTGGTTTTGTTCAACATCTTCATTAATGATCTGGATGATGAGATGGATTGCACTCTTAGCAAGTTTGCAGATGATGCTAAGCTGGGGGGAGAGGTAGATACCCTGGAGGGTAGGGATAGGGTCCAGGATGCCCTAAACAAATTGGAGGATTTGGCCAAAAGAAATCTGATGAGGTTCAACAAGGACAAGTGCAGAGTCCTGCACTGAGGATAAAAGAATTCCATGCACCGCTACAGGCTGGGGACCGACTGGCTAAGCGGCAGTTCAGCAGAAAAGGACCTGGGGAATATAGTGAACGAGAAGCTGGATATGAGTCAATAATGTGTCCTTGTTGCCAAGAAGGCCAATGGCATATTGGACTGCATTAGTAGGAGCATTGCCAGCAGACTGAGGGAAGTGATTATTCCCCTCTATTCAGCACTGGTGAGGCCACATCTGGAGTATTGTATCCAGTTTTGGGCTCCCCACTACAGAAGGGATGTGGACAAATTAGAGAGAGTCCAGCAAAGGGCAATGAAAATTATTAGGGGACTGGGGCACATGACTTATGAGGAGAGGCTGAGGGAACTGGGGTTATTTAGTCTGCAGAAGAGAAGAGTGAGAGGGGATTTGATAGCAGCTTTCAACTACCTAAAGGGGGGCTCCAAAGAGGATGGAGGTCGGCTGTTCTCAGTGGTGGCAGATGACAGAACAAGGAGCAATGGTCTCAAGTTGCAGTGGGGGAGGTTTAGGTTGGATATTAGGAAAAACTATTTCACTAGGAGGTTGGTGAAGCACTGAATTGGGTTACCTAGAGAGGTGGTGGAATCTCCATCCTTAGAGGGTGTTAAGGCCTGACTTGACAAAGCCCTGGCTGGGATGATTTAGTGGTATTAGTCCTGCTTTGAGCAGGGGTAGGTCTAGATGACCTCCTGAGGTCTCTTCCAGCCCTAATCTTCTGTGATTCTATGAAGCCCATTTTTACCTACATGTAATGTGGTTTTAAGAGAATTTCTAAGGAAAATTATTACAGTAAACAAGTATAATTTGTTTCTGCTTTAAATTATCAGTCTGTAAACAAACTTCATTTTGCTCTTTGCCCAGTGGAGTTTTGTCTCATTTACTACATATTTGAATTAACATATCCTGCATTAAAGATAAAATACGTCATTTGGGGGCCTTGGCAGGCAGACTGTTCAGGGCTTTACCAAATGCTTGTGCTATATCCACATTAACCATTCAGGATTGAATTTACAGCCAGCCTGCCTATACAGTGATGAAAGCAGAAACAGACAAAATGTGGCTATTTAGTGGAGGTGTATGTCAGGGGGAGGTTATTTTTTCTCCTAAATACTCTGTTGAATTGTGTAATTTGAGGAGGGGGATGGAAACCTACCCAAATCCCTAGTGTATCCTTAGTAAAGTATTTGATACTGTTATTCTTTAATAGAATTGTATGGAGAACTGTAATAAACAAAGGGTTTCAGTTCCTTGAGTCTTGCTGAGCTGAGCTCAGCAGAGGACCTGGCAGAGGAGGCAAAAGTGGTTTAAAGACAACTTTGTGTTTCTCATCCCCCATTTACATACATACACACCCCTCAGGAGAGCCAGGGGCCAGTTTGGAGCAGCCTCTGGGTTCTGCCTCTGTGAATGCAACTGCAGGATCACAGCCTGATTCCTTGCTCTAGAGCATATAACTTACTATGTAGGGCCATGTGTTTGAACCAGTAATTTATATAAAATGATATTTTCTTTTGAAAAAATTGCTAATTCCATAAATATTTATTTCAGTAAGGTCTGGCCCAAAGCATCTCTCTTGAGGTCAGTGGAGTTATGTTGATTTAGGCCAGCTGAGGGTCTGGCTCTTGGTATATTGAGTATAATCTCACATAATGAAACCAAATTTATATCACATAATAAAATCCATCATTTATGACATTGGAAACTCATTGCTAACTTACTCACCATTGCCAATAGCAAGTGCCCCAAAATCCTGAGTCAGGCCCCCAAAAATCATGAGATTGGTCCAGAAGTAATACATTTTGGATTCTTTATTTGCCTTCTGTTTTTTGCCTATAAGGGCCACAGTTTCAAGCTTTTGTCCTCACATATGAGGGCTAGAAACACATTTTTTTCTAAATTGAACCTCAGATTCTGATGTAATCACATGAATCCAGGAGCTGGGCTTTAAGGAAAACACCAAATATTGTCAGTCTTGTGATGAAAGCCCAAGCGTTGACAACACTGTTTACTCTGTATGGGTTCTCTTCTTTTAAAACCATGGCATGTGATGGGGATGCTCTTTCTCTATTGACTATGTGAGCTTATTCCTGGGGTCCAGAATATGTACCTGGGATATACACAAAAGATGAAAACCACATGACTCTCTGGGCCAGATAAGTACAGATCATAAAATATGCACTAAATAAAATGCCACCTTAATAATAATGTGTATTACTCAGAATATTTAGCCCTGCTGGGGCATATATGCTGTGTCTAAGATCAGTGGGGCATCATAGGAAATTAGTGGAGAATAAAATTAAGAGGGCATTGAAAGTTAGGAGAAAAATAAATTGTTATGAACTATAAAATTGGTCTCTTTAATAGCCTGCTGTAATATTAGATAATGGGGTAGAACAGCTTAAATGGGATGCAGTGACTCAAGTTGGATAGTAAATTGAGATTTGGTCGGCAAAAAATAAGATCATACGTCTAGAAGGATAATTGATCTCTTCAAACAATTCAGTTTTGTTTGTGGGTACCTAGACAACTGTTTGTAATATACACGTGAGCCAGATAAAAGGATTTTCTTGTCTTTTTCTAAACAGCCTGCAGGGATTATTGATTGGTAAGAACAGCCTGATTTACATGTAAATAAATTATAGACACTGGCCAATGACAATATGAACTGTCCAGATGCAATGACTTTGACTTGCTGACATCACTGCTTCATTAGCATGCAGGAGATGAGAGCACTGCAACAGTAAAGATTCAGGCTCCGCTACCAAGCTGGCAATTATTCTCGATGGGCTACATATTTCCTTGTTAATGTCTTGTGCTTTGGAGAGCAAATGGAATATACTCTGGCTGCCTCTAAGGGTCATTTACCAAAGCCAACATTGTGGAGTCTGCTGAAAGCATTTGGATGGCTGGAAGAGGATATGGTAGGGGAAAAGCAAACGACCAAGCTGGAATTCTGAGGAAGGCAATGTAAGCTACAAAGCCCATCCAGACACAGGGCAAAAATCACACTTTTCCCCACTGATGGTTCCCACAGCACATTTTCGTTCAAGCAACAGTGTGTTTTGTGTGTGTCTCTTCTAAAAGGCTTCCACAAAAGCCTGCTGCTCATTTCAAGAAGGCTCCTACCAGAGTATGCCACGCAGTTTTGAGAACGAAAACAAGATGTTTTATCACACTGCAGTGCTGTCTGTGTTCTTGGTAGCAGCATACCCCAGGAAAGTAAACTGTAAAAACTAACATAGCAGAACAATTTAGTGGATTTCCCCCCTCCTTCTCTCCCCTCCTCCCCCCACCACCACCAGCCTGGCATAATCATTGGTGAGAATAGGTAAGAAATGACCTTTTATTAGCAACTTGTATTTTGTTATGTATTTTTAAAGAGAAGCTGAAGCCTGTGCTGGGGGGCAGAGGGGATAGGCACCTATGCTATGTGTGCATATAGTGATGTGATAACTTTGCTGATTTACTGTTATTGGTACCTGTTAGAGAATTTTTTTTAAACCTTGCTGTTCTTGCTGTTTGTGAATGAAAAAGGTTAATTGTTAAATTGAAGTTTACAGCTGCAGGAAGTCAAAGATGCATGCTTCAGCTTCATTAACTGTTTTTCATTTTAAAAATAATTATGAAAGGTTTTAAATAGAAATACATTCTGATCTCTCATTGGTAAATTCAGCTTCAGGAAGTCTGGAATCATTGGGTATTTTAAGCAAATTGTTTACAGTATAGGTTTCTAGATGATGACATTACAATTAGGGTTATTTGTTTTATTATTTTACTGACATAATTTTGAAAACAGTTTTCAAATATTAATCATATTGCACCTTTGTTATACTACCAGAGCACCTACTCTGTAGTTTGAGCTAGCCCTTAAACCAGGAAGTTATATTTTTCTAATGTACTTTTCTTTTAGTGGATTCTTCTTTATATTCCTTTGAGCGACCATATGTGACATAGACGTAACCTGTGACCATGTAAAGATTTTAATCCAGTTACTCTTTGTTTTGTTGCCATGATTCCTGGGCTATACTAAAGACTGATTGAACCTTTATGAACCATTGAGGATTAACGTTGGACAGAATAATGCCAGAGTAATTATTCACACCAGATGCAGTGTCATTCTTTTAGTTTTTAGCTCTGTTGTCTTGTACCTTACCCTGCTCATTTTTATTCAGTGATTATTTTCACCTACTGTGTGAGTGCTTAAATGTCTGACCTCAGTGTGTTCTATGTATAAGGGTACTGACTTGAATCTGTGACGAAGATTTATTCAGTGAACTGTCTGCAGTTAACAAGATTATATTTTGCTTCGTGTTTCAGTCTTCTCCTGTAGTTTGTTTTAAACAACTTTATTGTACTTAACAAAATGAAATGGCTTAGCCTGTTTCCCTCAGACAGTACAGTATTTGCCAGTGTTAGCCAACATTCACAAAAAACATTCTGCTGGTGACGGCATTCACAGATGGGTCAGTAATTCTGGTAAGCCTCAACTTTGAAATAATTACGATATTTCTAAGTGTGTCATTGCTTATAATATTTCTGAGTATTTTGTCCGAGTATTTTGTCCAGGATATGTTAAAAGGGAACCATGTTTACTGCCTACCTGCTACACATCAAAGGCTGTAAATATCCTTTTAAATCAAAAATAGCACCATGGAGACGTCATAGTGAAACAGCTTTAATTTAAAATAGAATCGACAGAGTTCATTATAAAAAATGAAATCTAGAATGTGATGGTACACAAGGGAGGGCCAATGAAATAGCTGTGGAGAGGTCAGTGTTCTGTAAATTTACAAATAAAGGACTGCATATGCTACCAAGGCCACAGTTGTCTGTCTGGAGCTCAGTAAGTGCTGTGTTCACTTAGAAATTAAAGTATAAACCCTGGTAGAATCAAACACTGTGAAGCAATCTTCTCCCTTATTTAGGAGATATAAAGAAATCCTTTGAGACTGGTCTACAGCGCTGTATCTTGCTGAGCTGGAAAGCAACAGAATGGTGTAATTAAAAATGTCAAAAGATAACCTACGGTAGAGTGCAAGCTTTTCAAGGGACACTGATGTTTTAACAACTGAGAGCTCTCTTGGGTAGAGGGCTGCAGAATTAAAACGAGAATGGGTGTTTAGTAAAGGATTTTGCTGAGTCTTCATTATGCAAGTCTGGTTCTCACAGTGCACTTGGAATGATGTTTGTAGAACCCAGACAATGGTGTGTTTGGAGTTGCCATTATGCATTTGAAAGGGTCTGTTCAGTTCATGAAAAGGTTAGGAACTGTATTTGTGCTGCCATAGGGGAAGCTTCAGGAGTGTTGCCAATCACAAGCGTTCAAAACTCATGAGTCAGGCCCCTGAAAAATCATGAGATTGGCTTGAAAATCATGAGATTTAAACAATAATAATACCAATAGTGGGTGAAATCTTGGCTCCATTGAAGTCAGTGGGAATTTTGCCATTGATTTCACCAGGAGTAGGATTCAGGCCATGATTTTCTTGGGAAGTGGGGTGGGGGGTATTTGCCTTCTGGATTTGAGCCTTTCAGGATCACGTTTTCAAGCTTTTCTCCGCAATTTGAGGGCTAAAAGATGGTTGTCATGAAATCACCTGACTCCAGAAGCGGGAACTTTAAGAAAACACTAAATGGTATGAGACTACTGGTAAAATTGTGAGTTGACAACCTGCCTCTGCTATGGTAGTTTTATATATATATTTTTTTTTCCATGAGAAAGGACGGGCCCCCACAAACCATGCGTCTTCTGGACTGGGATTCAGGAAACCTGGGTTCTAGTCTGGTCTCTGCCTCTGGCCTGCTGTGTGACTTTGCATACATCAGTTTGTCTCCCCGTGCCCAAGTTGCCCTACCTGTAAATGAGAGACAGTGATATGTAATGTCCTTTGCAAGTTGTTTTGAGGTCTATGGATGAAAAGTGCTGTGTAAAATCTACATATTTATCATTATTACAAGTTGTTCATCATTATCCAGCATATACTTCATACTTATCATCACAATTTGACTCCTGGGTGTAAGAACAAATCAGAACATTCCTATTCTGAACTCACTCTGCAGTGGTGTACAGGATTGTACAAGGTACGAGGTGCTGCAGAATCAGTTCTTGAGCTTTCGTACATTCATGGGTTTTATTCCAGTAGTGTAGGAGAGGTTGTAAACAAGGCACAAATGGTCCCAGTGCATAAAGGGCTTCCCCAGACTCTGTGCTCCAACTGTTCTTGGCTAGGAGACTGTAATAGCAGAACACAAATTAAGGCAGCCTTGAGGCTGCTCTAATTTGTGTCAGGGACTGTGCAGTCCCCCAGTAAGTTTTAGAATCCAGGGGAGCACAATGGTGGTTTAAAGATAACTTTGCCCCCCAGCCTTCTCTGTTCTAGTGCTCAGTGGAGGAGTAGAGCAGTGAGGGACTCCTGTCTCTTTCATCCTTTGCATGAATTGAAAGGCCTAATTCACAGTGAAGCCAAGCTAACTGGAACATCATTTCACATTGTCAGTTTCAGCCATACACACGTTACCCCCTGAGCAAAAGGTCTCTTAACATTGATTTAAAAGGGGGACAATGTATTTTTTTACCTTTCCATAAAATAAATCACAGGTGAAGAGATTTTACTGAATCTTTTTCTTATTTTTTAATAATAATTTGTGGTCTGAGACCAAGCAAGAAGAATTTCAGCCAGAAAGGGGAATTTTTCAGAGAGTTATCAATACCTCGAAAGGAAGTTATAATTAAGCTTGGCAAAATTCAATTTTTATTTTTATAATGTTGACAACTACTATCAATGTTTCTATTTAAACCTTTTTTTATTTTTACAGATTTAAATTTTCACAGTTGTGCAAAATTATGGGGTTTAAGCATTTTTTTCTCTTTGTATCCATTTAAATTTTCCCAGTTGCAGGAAATATTGAGGGGCATCATAGATGATGAGATTCAAAAGTTAACCCTTAATAACCATTAAAACACAAATTGTCAACATCACATGTCAAAATATACAAAGTAAATATCTGTAAATGCTAATAAGGTCTCAAGCAGCACTTTTCTTTCATTGCCTACCTGTAAACGGCAGTTATTGTCGATGGAAATATTTTTTTCCTTGGTTTGTATGTTTACGACAAAATTGATGTTTCCTAACATTTACCAATAAAAATCATATAGTCGAGTTATAATGAAAGACTTCACATAAGCTCAGCTATAACATAAGCTGCTGTTGCCCCTATAAAAGTCACAGGGAATTAAATCCAGGGAACATGAAGGGTATGTCTTGCATCCCCAAACCAAGGACATTTAAAGTTTACAGTGAAAATACAGCCTGTCACTTGTTGTCATCCTGCTTTGTTTTTCTTAGGAAGAGAAGGACAAGCCATGAAATGCAAATCCTATCTTGAGATGTGCAGCTATGCATGATCTATGGTAGCCACTACAATTATTCATATATTACCGGGATGCTTTTTCCTTCTGTTAGTATTTTAATATATAGATGATGGTGCTTTTCATAAAACTGTAAGGCTAACAGCATAACTTCCCTGTGGTGCACTGCCATTGCTTTGCCATCAAATTCTGGACCTACAACATCCATCACTCCATAGGAGGAGGCACAGAGTGAATGTCGCAGCATGAAGGCAATCTCACCACCCCTGGCTTCTGATGTAGGGAATTAAGGCTTTAGCGCTCCTGCTCACAGATAATGCCCAGCAGCCACACTGGCCCCTTGTCAGTGGCTGGTGCAAGTTAGAACTTCAGGGGCTGGCCTAATGCACAGCTGGCCAAGGACCAGCTGAGTGTAAAGGTTGCTTAGAACATCCTGGTACCCCCATGTCCTAAGCTGCCCCGGATGCTCCTCTGCCATAGTTGATTGTCTTAGAATAAAAGAATCATAGAAGATTAGGGTTGGAAGAGACCTCAGGAGGTCATCTAGTCCAATCCCCTGCTCAAAGTAGGACCAACCCCAACTAAATCATCCCAGCCAGGACTTTGTCAAGCCAGGCCTTAAAAACCTCTCAGGATGGAGATTCCACCACCTCCCTAGGTAACGCATTCCAGTGCTTCACCACCCTTCGTTGAATATTTTTGTTGTGCTGGTACCAGATTTTTGAGCTTGCTTTTCATAATGGCAATCAGTGTGCATGTGTCATGGTGGCCACCAAAGCAAAATGAACCCCACTGTGAAGGGTTACCATTTAAGGCCTCAGCCATGCAAAACTCATTAGAGGACACAGTGGTTGCAATCATAAGATGTCCTCTGGACTTCAGTGGGAGTCCTCATTGTGGTAAGCAACTCCTCATGCGAGTAAACACTCAGCCAAGCAGTGTCTGCAGGAGTCTGTTTGTAACCAACAAGCTGCACGCTGCATGACAATTGTACTGATTGTTACCAGGCTTCAAAATGGTTCCGTGCCACATATTTCACACTGTCCTCTGTCACTCTGCCTGAGCAAACCGAAAAAGCTCGTTCAACTGCCTTCAGCGGTTATTGGGTAATTCAAAAATGATCATGTCTGAATATGTGTGTTTTGAGGGGCTGCAGGGCGGTTTGGCACGGGAAGTGTTTGCCCATTTTCCCCCCTAAATCAAATTCCTTGTTTCATGAACATTCAGTGCTATGAAAACCACAACTTGCTGGCTGCTTTTGCAACTCGAATTTCCTAAAGCAGAGGAGTGGTAGCTTTGCTTCTGCTCCTTCCTTCCGTGGGAAGACTTCAGATACTTTGCAGAAAAATACTCTTGCTCTATACCATTTACAACTCAATTATACAAATGAACTATTGTACATGTTTATTAGCTCTTTGTTCTACTGAGAGATAGTGTCATACTAATGAACAACTGAAGGATGTGTGAAGTCAAAGAAATGTTTTGTACGAAAACAACCTGTTTTGTAGCTGAAGTCTGTGGTCACTTTGGAGCTTCCCAGCAGAGTGGTGGATAAGAGTTGAGAGTTTGGTACAAAATACAGTGTCAGAATGCAGTTGGAAAGGATTGGAATGGGGGATCAGGAGGGATCCAACATTTCTGGTCGGCAGAACTCTGGGTCAATGCATGGTTCAAGCTGGCAGCTCTTCTTTTGATCTTTCACAGGATACTCCGAGGCAGATTATATTGTTCAGCCATTTAAAAATCCTATTTCAGTCTTTGCTCTTTAACAATGCAGCACATATTTTGTACCAGATCACTATAGGAACCACTGCAAAAATGCTTACAAAGACGTACAGAAAGAGTTTGTGCTATTTAGAGAGATCATACAATTCGCTCACTAAAATATTATTCAGGGACCCAAACTGCAACTGTTTAGAGCAAAATAAGCTCTCTGGGCTTTGATGTAGCTGAATTTTAGAGTGGTGAAGTTGGAAGCATCCTGGATTGACACAGGTAAACCTGAAGGTGCATTAGGGCAATGCAACGGCCTTTCATAGACTTGAAATTGATAGCATGCTGGAGTTTGAACACCCAGCCTCGAAGGGTAATTACTCTATTTGATAGAACCAGGAGTAATGGTCTCAAGTTGCAGTGTGGGAGGTTTAGGTTGGATATTAGGAAAAACTTTTTCACTAGGAGGTTTCAGAGTAGCAGCCGAGTTAGTCTGTATTCGCAAAAAGAAAAGGAGTACTTGTGGCACCTCAGAGACTAGCAAATTTATTAGCGCATAAGCTTTCGTGAGCTGTAGCTCACGAAAGCTTATGCTCTAATAAATTTGTTAGTCTCTAAGGTGCCACAAGTACTCCTTTTCTTTTCACTAGGAGGGTGGTGAAGCACTGGATTGCGTTACCTAGGGAAGTGGTAGAATCTCCTTCCTTAGAGGTTTTTAAGGTCAGGCTTGACAAAGCCCTGGCTGGGATAATTTTGTTGTGGATTAGGTCCTGCTTTGAGCAGGGGGTTGGACTAGATGACCTCCTGAGGTCCCTTCCAACCCCGATATTCTATGATTCTATGTCAATATCCAGGGGATGGTTTGCTTTCAGCTCTGGGGATTGAACTGCCAGGTTCAGTTGTGAAACCTGTTGCCATCCACAACTGCAGGGTTAATGCAGCAATATTCAAAATCCCTCTGTCTACAGTGTCAAGAACAACTGCAATGGTAATTCTTGGTAATTGTTTCCACTGGGCAACCTGCCACCGCCCAGCTCCTTTCTTGGCATTTCTGTGTCAGTCCCTGATACTGCAGAATCTTTCATTCCAGAAGGGTACTGAGGAGCAACTTTGTACTTTATGGTGACCACAGTGTGGGATCTGGCCTCAGGTTGGCTATGCTAATCTCTTAAATGCCATACATTGATTTTTGTTTAGCTCTCCTGGTAGGTCTTATTTATGAATCTTCCTCAGTCTCTCTGCCATAAACTGTTGCAACTTTAGACCTCCATATTTGACAGATCATTTCTATGCAGCCAGGCCAGGCTACAGACAGGAAATTTCACTGGGCACAACCCAAAGGGTGGTGTTAGTTTTTTAAAATTACTCAAGTTACTTAAACAAAGACATATGGAGTGAGGTACTAACCCCAGCAGAACATCCCTTACGTTGGTTTATTTAGAGTTTTCTCGGTTGCTCCTGTCAATATCCAGGTGCAATGTTACAAGCACAGGCAATAATAAAATCCGTGTCAAAAAGGACATTAGAACAGAACCAGCTGCAACTCAGAAACCACAGATAGGGCTTGCAGCATGTGCCATATCCAGCACTAATAGATCTACAAAGAGATGTGAGTTCCAAAGCTCAACAACTTTGCCCTCAGCCCTCTCTCATTTAATTGGGGCTAGTAGCTGGAGCATCTGTTAGGGACTAGGATGTAGGTAGTCTGGCCTAGTGGTCAGAGCAGGAGTCAGGTCTAGTGGGTGGAACAAGCATCCAGGGTGAGGAACGAAGCCAAGGGTCAGCCCCAGAGTCAACTGCCAGTTACTAGAGCCAGGGCTCAAGCCAAGAGTCGGAACCAGGAAACAAAGCTAAGGGTCGGAGCAAGGGTCCAAGCCAGAGTCAAGGGTCAGTAGTTGGACACCAGGGTTAGGACTGGTCACTGAGGATTGGAGGCAAGGATCAAGCATGGAGCAGGAGCATGGTGGGAACAGGAGCAAAGGCAGGGATAAGGCAGGAACTGAGCAGGAACAGGGTTGGGAGCAGTAGTCAGGCACAAGCAGGGTCCAATGCAGCCACAACAGGAAACCACCCAGTTACTCAGACAAACTTCCTGTTCCTCCTCCTCGTGGCTTAAATAGTATAGTTGGACCAATTGGTGGAGCCAGGTGATCCTACAATCAGAGCACCCGTGGTTGGGGCTATAGCCCTGGTAGCTTCCCAGGTCATCTGGTTTCAGTAGCCATTGTGTGGATGCCAGGCTGTGGCAGCTGTCTGGGACTTTCTGGCCCGGGTTCAAGACCCGGGATATCACAGCACCTTGGAGGAAGGCAACTACTTTTCAACTGAGGTTGAAAAGGATCCTAAAGGGAGCGGGAAAGAATCCCCTAATTATCCTTCATGTGGGAACAAATGATATGGCTAGATTCTCGCTGGAAAGTATTAAGGGAGATTATGCTAGGCTGGGGAAGACGCTTAAGGAAATTGAGGCTCAGGTGATCTTTAGAGGGATCCTTCCTGTTCCTAGAGAAGGGAAACAAAGGTGTGACAAGATTATGACTGTCAACAGATGGCTTAGGCAGTGGTGCTATAAGGAGGGCTTTGGGATGTATGGCCACTGGGAGGCATTCACGGACAGAGGACAGTTCTCTCGGGATGGACTTCATCTGAGTAGGGAAGGAAATAGACTTCTAGGATCGAGGCTGGCACAACTGATAAAGAGAGCTTTAAACTAGGAATTAGGGGGAGATGGATGGGAGATGTCCAGGAAATCTCTACGCCAGATTTTAGCATTGAGAGGGAAGAAGACGAAGTAAGAAAGGATACAGCTGTGGGTAGGAGAATGTATATAAGGAACGAGGGCAGTGTGGATACTAGTCTAATAGGTTATACTGGCTGTAGAATGACTGTGCCTAACAGGGTACAAAATGTGAGCGAGGCCAAACAGCAAAAATTAAGATGTTTATACACCAATGCGAGGAACCTAGGTAACAAAATGGAGGAACTAGAGCTACTGGTGCAGGAAGTGAAACCAGATATTATAGGGATAACAGAAACATGGTGGAATAGTAGTCATGACTGGAGTACAGGTATTGAAGGGTATGTGCTCTTTAGGAAAGACAGAAACAAAGGTAAAGGGGGTGGAGTAGCATTGTATATCAATGATGAGTTAGAATGTAAAGAAATAAGAAGCGATGCAATGGATAAGACAGAATCCATCTGGGCAAAAATTACATTGGGGAAGAAAACTAGTAAAGCCTCTCCTACGATAGTGCTTGGGGTGTGCTATAGACCTCCGGGATCTAATTTGGATATGGATAGAGTCCTTTTTAATGTCTTTAATAAAGTAAATACTAATGGAAACTGCATGATCATGGGAGACTTTAACTTCCCAGATATTGACTGGAGGACCAGTGCTAGTAATAATAATAGGGCTCAGATTTTCCTAGATGCGATAGCTGATGGATTCCTTCATCAAGTAGTTGCTGAACCGACTAGAGGGGATGCCATTTTAGATTTAATTTTGGTGAGTAGCGAGGACCTCATAGAAGAAATGGTTGTAGGGGACAATCTTGGCTCAAGTGATCATGAGCTAATTCAGTTCAAACTAAATGGAAGGATTAACAAAAATAAATCTGCAACTAGGGTTTTTGATTTCAAAAGGGCTGACTTTCAAAAATTAAGGAAATTAGTTAGGGAAGTGGATTGGACTGAAAAACTTATGGATCTAAAGGTAGAGGAGGCCTGGGATTACTTTAAATCAAAACTGCAGAAGCTATCAGAAGCCTGTATCCCAAGAAAAGGGAAAAAATTCATAGGAAGGAGTTGTAGACCAAGCTGGATGAGCAAGCATCTTAGAGAAGTGATTAAGAAGAAGCAGAAAGCATACAGGGAGTGGAAGATGGGAGGGATTAGCAAGGAAAGCTACCTAATTGAGGTCAGAACATGTAGGGATAAAGTGAGACGGGCTAAAAGTCGAGTAGAGTTGGACCTTGCAAAGGGAATTAAAACCAATAGTAAAAGGTTCTATAGCCATATAAATAAGAAGAAAACTAAGAAGGAAGAAGTGGGGCCGCTTCACACTGAGGATGGAGTGGAGGTTAAAGATAATCTAGGCATGGCCCAATATCTAAACAAATACTTTGCCTCAGTCTTTAATAAGGCTAAAGAGGATCTTGGGGATAATGGTAGCATGACAAATGGGAATGAGGATATAGAGGTAGATATTACCATATCTGAGGTAGAAGCAAAACTGAAACAGCTTAATGGGACTAAATGGGGGGGCCCAGATAATCTTCATCCAAGAATATTAAAGGAATTGGCACCTGAAATTGCAAGCCCATTAGCAAGAATTTTTAATGAATCTGTAAACTCAGGAGTAGTACCGAATGATTGGAGAATTGCTAATATAGTTCCTATTTTTAAGAAAGGGAAAAAAAGTGATCCAGGTAACTACAGGCCAGTTGGTTTGACATCTGTAGTATGCAGGGTCCTGGAAAAAATTTTGAAGGAGAAATTAGTTAAGGACATTGAAGTCAATGGTAAATGGGACAAAATACAACATGTTTTTACAAAAGGTAGATCGTGCCAAACCAACCTAATCTCCTTTTTTGAAAAAGTAACAGATTTTTTAGATAAAGGAAATGCAGTGGATCTAATTTACCTAGATTTCAGTAAGGCATTTGATACCGTACCACATGGGGAATTATTAGTTAAATTGGAGAAGATGGGGATCAATATGAACATCAAAAGGTGGATAAGGAATTGGTTAAAGGGGAGACTGCAACGGGTCCTACTGAAAGGCGAACTGTCAGGTTGGAGGGAGGTTACCAGTGGAGTTCCTCAGGGATTGGTTTTGGGACTAATCTTATTTAATCTTTTTATTACTGACCTTGGCACAAAAAGTGGGAGTGTGCTAATAAAGTTTGCAGATGATACAAAGCTGGGAGGTATTGCCAATTCGGAGAAGGATCGGGATATTATACAGGAGGATGTGGATGAGCTTGTAAACTGGAGTAATAGTAATAGGATGAAATTTAATAGTGAGAAGTGTAAGGTTATGCATTTAGGGATTAATAACAAGAATTTTAGTTATAAGTTGGGGACGCATCAATTAGAAGTAACAGAAGAGGAGAAGGACCTTGGAGTATTGGTTGATCATAGGATGACTATGAGCTGCCAATGTGATATGGCTGTGAAAAAAGCTAATGCGGTTTTGGGATGCATCAGGAGAGGCATTTCCAGTAGGGATAAGGAGGTTTTAGTACCGTTATACAAGGCACTGGTGAGACCTCACCTAGAATATTGTGTGCAGTTCTGGTCTCCCATGTTTAAAAAGGATGAATTCAAACTGGAGCAGGTACAGAGAAGGGCTACTAGGATGATCGGAGGAATGGAAAACTTGTCTTATGAAAGGAGACTTAAGGAGCTTGACTTGTTTAGCCTAACTAAAAGAAGGTTGAGGGGAGATATGATTGCTCTCTATAAATATATCAGAGGGATAAATACAGGAGAGGGAGAGGAATTATTTCAGCTCAGCACCAATGTGGACACAAGAACAAATGGCTATAAACTGGCCACCAGGAAGTTTAGACTTGAAATCAGATGAAGGTTTTTAACCATCAGAGGAGTGAAGTTTTGGAACAACCTTCCAAGGGAAGCAGTGGGGGCAAAAGATCTATCTGGTTTTAAGATTCTACTTGATAAGTTTATGGAGGAGATGGTATGATGGGATAATGGGATTTTGGTAAGTAATTGATCTTTAAATATTCAGGGTAAATAGGCCAAATCCCCTGAGATGGGATATTAGATGGATGGGATCTGAGTTACTATAGAAAATTCTTTCCTGGGTATCTGGCTGGTGAATCTTGCCCATATGCTCAGGGTTTAGCTGATTGCCATATTTGGGGTCGGGAAGGAATTTTCCTCCAGGGCAGATTGGAGAGGCCCTGGAGGTTTTTCGCCTTCCTCTGTAGCATGGGGCATGGTTGACTTGAGGGAGGCTTCTCTGCTCCTTGAAGTCTTTGAACCATGATTTGAGGACTTCAATAGCTCAGACATGGGTGAGGTTTTTCATAGGAGTGGGTGGGTGAGATTCTGTGGCCTGTGCTGTGCAGGAGGTTGGACTAGATGATCAGAATGGTCCCTTCTGACCTTAGTATCTATGAATCTATGAATCTATGAAACTACCGTAGTTTCACACAGGGAGAGAGGCAGCCTCTAAAGCAGAACCATTTAGTGCTCTTCAGTTCAAACCAACACCTTCAACTTCCCTTGAAAATCAAGTGGTAGGCAGTGTAATGTGCTGTCTGCTGAAAGGCTCCATAGCCAGCGGACTGCCGCATTCTATAATTGGCCATGATTTCTGAATAGCTTGAAGGCATAGCCTCCAGGAAGGTTCGTTGTGGTAACCCAATCTCAAGGTGGCAAAGACATAAGTAACCACAGCGAGGGCCACATCAGGAAAAAAAGAATTCAACCTTCGTGCCAACGACTGCTTGCAGCTCTCCTAGCAACTGCTGCTACCAGGATCTGCAGAGAGAGCTGACATGAACATGGATGTTTCTCCCAGCTGTATTATCCACCCCCAACACAACATTTCAGACTTGTCGTAGCCACTTAGTCCTCATCTGTGTCGCAATCATCCATACTGTAGAGCAGCATGGTCTAGGAGTGGGAGTCAGAAAACAGGGTTGCTCTTTCTTGCTCTGTCACTGGTGTGCTGTGTGACCTTGGGGAAGTCACAGTCCTTCTCCGTGCCTCAGTTTCCCCATCTGGAAAAGGAGAGAGTGATGATTAGTCTGCTTTGTAAAATGCTTTGGTTGCAAGTGCTATACAACAGTTAATTATGTTAATTTTTTAGCCTCAGTAAATTATTTCTCCTGGCAGGGTCAGAAGAGATGGACACATGCTGTGGACACCATCCCTCCTAATTCCTGATTAGCTCCCCTAACGGTTCCATAATCGTGTTCAGCAGGAGGGGTAACAGACCTGGACCCTAAGAAACCGTGCCTGAGAAATGTGTGTTGGATCAGGCAGCTTTCCAGTAATCTGACTAGTGTAACATGACTCAGAGTTTCCTGACAGTCAAAATCATTGTCCAATACTGAAAAAGATCATGAACTCATGCATATGTCAAGCAGTCTAGACTCTAAAAAGCACCCCACTATTTTTGCAAAATGTAGTAGATTGGAACTCAGCCATAATTTTTGTTCAGAAACCAGAGAATTGGCTTTAAAGGGATTACAAAATCTCACATATTAATATGCACACAAATGTATGCAGACCCTTTATTACACAGAGGGCACAACCGTCTCTTCGCCTTAAACTATGAATCAAATATGAGCAAAGCCAGTAGCTTGTGCTACGAGTCAGGAAATTGCTGCACGTTCTCCTGGTATTGAAATTTCTGTCTGATACGATTTACTGAATTCAGTCCCACAAGAGACAACAGAGGAAGGAGAAGCAATGCTAGGAATGTTGAGTGTTCCTGATCTGTCCCTTTTCCAGCCTGACTGATGTTAACATCTCTGCCTTGACAATAAATCTTGCCTTGATTGTTGCTGCTGCTTCCATTTTAGACAAGATCAGACTCGTACATTTCATGCATAGGGCGATCCGGTGCGGTAGGATTTACTGAAGGCCGGAGTCAAAATATAGAATGCTTATGCCCTACTGTGTCCACTAGGTGTCAGCCTGCTGCCCCCCACACCTCTCCTCCGCTTTGTGAAGTACAACAGGATTCCACTTGCAGAAATGTAACAAACATCAGGAGGTTGGTGTTCCCCCGTAATGGCTAGAATAGAGGGACCCTGGCTTTTATTCCTGGCTTGGACTGATATTGCCTTAAGCAAGTTGCATGCTTTATCATTCAGGTCTCAGTTTAGCAGTCTGCAGAATGGGTATTGTAATAAGGGTCTGACACACAGGATTGCTGGCAAGGGTTACATGACAAGGGTCGATCTCCATTGACCCCAGCAGCTAATCATGGCACACGTAGGATAATCACAGATCTGTTCACAGGGGTGTCGTGTAGCTTTATTGATTTATGGCTGCAGAATCATTGCAACATGTCATTACGATAATGCAGGAGATAGAAAAACGTGGCTAGCAGGGGCCTGCTTGCAATCATTACACATTCACAGCTGTTCCCTAATTAAAGATGGTAAACAGCACAATACAGGAGTGAAAAAGACCTAAAGAGAGTGGCATGTTCCACAGCTGGGATCTTTGATATTTCATTAAAGGTGACCTGCAAAGAGAAACCTGAGTTAAGGACAGATTTCTATGCTGAAAGCCTCTAGCAATCAGAGGCTGTGTGTTGGAGACAGGAAGGAATCCAATACAGAAATCAATTTTAACTAACATGGTCAAAATTAGTTTCCCCATCTCCAAAACCCTCTAGCTGCCATTTGGTTATTGGACATATCCCAGAATGAATCAGCCTGGTTAGTAGGATCATCTAGCCCATAAATCTGGGCTTACCTCAGTCTTTGTTTTGCAGCTCACATTAATGAAATATCAAAGATACCAGATCTGGGAATACTTCCCTTTTAGACATTTTTCACTCCCAGACTCAGTTGCTCACCATCTCTGTAATAACGCTAATGAAATGAAAGAAGCTACCATTGGAGCTAGTAGTGGTTCAGTGACTATGCAGTAGGCAACCAGAAATGACAAAACTGGTGGATGATGTCTTGAAAATAACTTTGGCCAGGAAATTAAGGTTTTAAACCAGGACAGGGCAGAATAGAAGGTTTTCAGCACAGCAGGAGCTACTAGGGTTGCTGTAATGACAGGCCGGGAAGGGGTTTAAAATCCTGTTGCCCTGAGCTGCATAGAACAGAATTTGGCACAATCAGGTGATTCATTTTCACCACCAGGTTTTTCTCGACATTTGCACCATCCAGGGAGAAGTCATATTGGCAGACTCTAGTGCACGAGTTATGGGGGGTTTTGTAAAGTGGCCTCTTCTTCACATCCCACCTTCAAGCTCACCCCTTTCATGAATTTCTTCTCTGCCCCTCTGTTGTTTGAGTTGCAGGTGCTGCCCTATGCTCATCCAATTAAAAGGCATTGCAGGTTCTTGGGAGCAAAGATCCTGTCTCACCTTATGTTGTATGAAGCACCATGCCTATTTACAATCCTTTTAATAACTCCCTGGTACTGATAAGCACCTTCCACCTATATTATCTTTCTGCTGCTGCTATTAGAACACTGCCCCCAAAGGCTCCAGTGGAGATGGAGGCCTGCCTCATTGTGCTAAATGCTGTACAACCACATAACAAAAGGTCAGAGAAGCCGCTGAGAAACGCAGATGCGCCAGAAACTGGGAACCTGGCTGCAAACCTTGAGCTTGGATCCAGCTCCCAAACTCTGTCAATTGGACCCATCGTTGCTACGAATTCTACTCTTCTTGTTCTCATCAGCTCACTGTTACAATAATCTTCGTGAGACAGCCGAGCCATACAACAATGTGGTGGGGTTAGTGTGGTTTATCAAGAGAGCTTGCACTGAGCCTTTATTCTCCACAGGCAGTCTGAGCTATTCTTGCAGTGCAGTAACTATGAATGTTGATTATTTTTCTGAGAGGTAAGTAGGTCCCCTTTAATTTGAAGCCCACGGGCCAGATTCTATTCAGCTATTCCATTGTGGCCAGTAAGGAGTGTGTTGATGTAACTGAGAATAGAGTTTAGTCCCTTCTCTGCAGAGTGCAGCAGCAGTTATACCAGGAAAACAACAGAAAGACAGATGTTGAAAATAAAATGCATCCATCCTGTAACTTCATCAAATGGATTGTTGACTCCAGGTAGAACAAATTTTTCAATGTGTTTAGGGAAGTTACATCTTGGTACGATGTGAAGTCAATTCAACAAGGGCTTCTTTCCAACAAAATATGAAACCAGGAAATGATATTTACCTCCCTCCTTCCTGGGCCTGCTGCCAGGCAAACAAGTGTGTAGCTCCTTATAGAATAGCAATAGCAAGGCTGTTCTGTAGCTCAAGCTTCAGTAGCCGAGCAGTTAGCATCCTGCTTCCTCTTTTTTCTTTATTCCCCTTTCACAAGCTATTAATATTTTTCAAACCCTGAGATTTCCCCTAGTCTCCTGCATTAGTTGGTCCCACGTCCATTCTTGAATTTGCAGCACTGCCAACACCCATGATTTTATTGCAAGTCTTATGATATTTGGTCTTTTTCTTAAAGCCCCACTTCCTGAAGTCAAGTGTTTCCATGAGGATCTCTGCTATCATTTGAAGAAAAAAAGTTCTAGTCCTCATGGTTGTGCAGAAAAACCTGAAAAGGTTAAATTGAAAGGCTCAAAAAAACCCAAACAGAAAGTAAATAAAAAGAACCCCAAATTATTATTTTTAAAAACTTGCATGATTTCTCAAGTAATCTCATAATTTTGGGGGACCTGACTCATGATTTCTGAATGCTTGAGGTTGGCCATGTTGAACTTGTCTCCCAAAGGCATCTCTGAAATTAAAAAGCATGTTAAAATAGCTACTTATGAGTTTCTAACATCATATAAAGTACCATAGGGCAAGCATTTCCCTAACACAATTTGGCAACCCCCACACTGTCATCAGTGGGGATTGTATGTGTGTATTCCAGGGCAGAATTAGACCCCTACTATTAAAAGACTGACACCAAAAGGCTTGCTTTGGAATGAAGATGAGATTTCTAGAAAGATGCTGAGTGATTGGCTTAATTTTCTTCTCCTTAGCAAATGCACAAACTGTTTTCTCAGACAGCCTGGGGTTCCTCTGCATATGTGGAAAAGTTATGCGCTACCCAGAACTTTAAAGATAAAAGTCTTTCTTAATCAAAACATCACTATTGTTAAGTCAGTGCTGCTGGTTGGACAAAATGAAGTTAATGGGTTTACCCCGCAGTGAAATATGTGGCTATACCTGCTCTGTGTTGCTCTTTATATGGTAATGTATTTGGCATGGTAGCTAAGAACCTTGAGCTTGTCCAGACTCTCATATTCTTACCTCATATGTACAACTGGCTAAAACACCATCTTTGCTACTGTCAATGAGTGTTCCAGTTGCTTTGGTTTGCAAGGACATGGTGTAAGTGATACTGTATACAGAGGTGAGCATTCATGGGGCCAGATTCTGATCAAATAAGAACTAACTCCATTGATGTCAGTGGAATTTACACCAGTGTGAAGTCAGAGTCGGGTCCCTTTTGCCTTTCAAATATAATACTGGCACTGTCTTGTCATGTTCATCATAATTAGATACACCTACAATACATAGGTGTACCTGCTTATTGCACCAATCATTGATATGCCTTTGGCCTCATCAGTCTCACCTCTCAGAGGTAAAGTTTGGAATCTTCACATTTCTATCAGATTTGCATTAAGGGAGATTATTTTTAATTGAATTGGGCTAGAAACTCATAAAACAATGAGAAATATGTCTACCTATATAGAGAACAAATGGGAGCTATACTTTAGTAAAGAAAGGTACCCATAAGGTATTGCATATCGCTGTCATGAAACATCAGATCCCAACATTCATAAAATAAAGTTTTCAAAAATACTATTTTCTCAGCTTTCAATTATATGGTCGCACAGTAAATTGTAATGGGCTATACCAGACCCAAGGGCATTCTATACAAAATGATAGGGCTACAGCCCAGTCTGACTGATCATTGTATACTGGTTGACAAGATGCTAGTGAGTCAGAGACTGGAGAGCGGGGTTGTTTAGGATGGTGTAATGAGAAGAAAGGTAGAAACTTCAGCTCCCTGATGGCAAGATCTTGACATCTGTAAAATCTTCCCAGAGAAGTGACAGAGGTCCCATCCTCTCCGACATTCAACACTGAGATGGACAAAGCCTTAGAAGACTCAGTATCCAGAACAATTCTACATGGCTGAGGAGATGAACTGGATAAGCTATTTAATATTTGCCTCTCCAACTCCTCTGATTATATGAACCATTCTTTATACAGACAGATGTTTTCCTGCTAGGAGATTGCACAGACCCTCAGTAATTGGAAGACCAAACATCCTTCCTTCATAGATTATTTTTAATACACAGACTACAGTGTGAAATGAACAGCATCCCTAAGGGAAGGGACAAATTCATCTAGTGTAGTTGCACCCAGGATAAATTGAGTCCTCTCCGTAAAAGTGAAGGTCTGCGGCCGGGATCCCTTAATGGATGAACATGTATGGTAACAGCAGCGGCGACCATCCTTTTGTTCTGCATTTGTACAGCACTTAGCACAATGGGGTGCGGGTCCAGGACTAGGGCTTCTGAGTGCTCTAGTAATACAAATATCATAATAATAATTAATAACTGAAATTTGTAGGAAGCAAGGCTATGTATGAACAAGCTTCCTGGATTTTTTCCTCACAAGCCGAGTTGTATATAGACATGGTATCAGTGATGTGATGAGATCCAAGCAGGGTAAAGCAAGGATTCTGACTGATCATTTATCTTTTTGTGCTGCCGCTTCTCATTGTTAGACACTTTTTTAAAACAATCATCATCAATGCCCAGTTTACCTCATTTAATAACAACTGAAAACTTTAGTCACGTTCTTGGCAGTTAAGTACCATTCAATATGGTGTCCCTATCGCTGGATGGGGGTGAACATAGATTGGGTTTTTTTTTAATGTTACAATGTTTGTACTTTCAAAAGTCTTGCTGTCCGTACAATGTCACAATTACACGATCCTGTACCTTGTATAAAAGGCGGACCGATCTATGATAGTGTTCTGGTTTCAGGGTGAGCTACTCCAGTTCCTCCGGAATGGATGTGATTAGAAGCCCACAGTGAAAAACAGTCTAAACATTCACACTGGGGCCTGCGCCAACTCCCACTGACGTGTATGGGAGCATTGCTGTTGATCTCAGTGGGAGTAAGATCAGGCCCCTGGTGAGAGGTGACCATGACACGTAAACTGGAAGAAAATAAAATATTAATAGTAGCATCAGAGCCTACTACTAGTAATAACCAATTAGCTGAACAGTGACAATGTTTATGACACGAGCAGTATGGAGAGAGATTGTAAAGCCCATTTCCACTGTGCTTACTTTACTGCTACTTTAATATCTGCTGATTATAATACAAGCTCTTTCCTTTTAACTGCTCTTCTGTTGAGAGACACCTCCAGGAATTCAGACAATGAGAGAGCTGCTATATGTTCTAATTCTCTTCTCTGCCTTCATGATTGTCTTAATTTTGCCCCAATACTGGAGTTTATTTTGTTCGTTCCCAATGCTTTAAATATTGTGTTGTTGGCTGGCTGGAAGAACGTGATTGCTATCCTGATCATTAAATTTTGTAAAACAGAACTAAACCCTGCTAAAATAAATATCAAATTCTGAAATGCTAAGTCTTAGCCTCTAAAAACATTATTTATTCCCACCACATCGTTGCATGTTGAGCTGCTTCTAATCATATCATAAAATGTGATGGAAACAGTTGTGAAACCAACTGCTCTTCTTTTCCACAGTAGCTGATTAATTAAAGTATTCACATGAAATTGTGCCTTGATTACTTTTTAAGGTAACAGCCACAAGCTGTACTGAGCCCCTTTGATGGACTGGATGCAAGCCAGATGCATTCTGTGCATTTGGTCGGTGTGTATTTTAGATCTGATGAAAAGTAGGAAATGGGAAAATCTGGCAGATCTCCCTGGCTTGACTTAATGGAGCCTCTTGACTTTTGCTAGAGTGCATTTTTTGTGTTGTGGAAGGGCTCAGTGGAAATTTAGACTAAAACTGGATCAGAGTGCTAATATTCTTAGCTGTCTTTGAAGCAATGGCTAAAATGAAATAAGGAAGTTTGGGAGAAAAAGGTCACAGAGTCTACCTGTTCCTGCTTTCAGGTTTTCCTTGGCTGTAAATTCTAGCAAAAGGAACCAGCAGTCTGTAAACCCATTCCTTCCCATGTGTTCTGTATTGCTTCATCATTTTCTGAGTAACAGATAGCAGGCTTGAATCTTCCCTCTGCTGCAGTAGTGTAAATCATAGCTGAAGTCAATAGTGCAAGTGAGCACAAAGTCTTGCACATTAAACGTAAAGCACACACTGATAGGCCACGTTACAGAAAAGCATTGTATCTTCCCATACTGCCAATAACAACCCAGTTTATCCCAACTCCACTCCCTCTTCTCCGAATTCCAGTCCCCCTGTGTGAATCATACTGTGATTCATGCTGTGATTGCAGAGCCCTTGGCCATTATCTTTGAAAACTCGTGGCGAACGGGGGAAGTCCCGGATGACTGGAAAAAGGCTAATGTAGTGCCCATCTTTAAAAAAGGGAAGAAGGAGGATCCTGGGAACTACAGGCCGGTCAGCCTCACCTCAGTCCCTGGAAAAATCATGGAGCAGGTCCTCAAAGAATCAATCCTGAAGCACTTAGAGGAGAGGAAAGTGATCAGGAACAGTCAGCATGGATTCACCAAGGGAAGGTCATGCCTGACTAATCTAATCGCCTTTTATGATGAGATTACTGGTTCTGTGGATGAAGGGAAAGCAGTGGATGTATTGTTTCTTGACTTTAGCAAAGCTTTTGACACGGTCTCCCACAGCATTCTTGTCAGCAAGTTAAGGAAGTATGGGCTGGATGAATGCACTATAAGGTGGGTAGAAAGCTGGCTAGATTGTCGGGCTCAACGGGTAGTGATCAATGGCTCCATGTCTAGTTGGCAGCCGGTGTCAAGTGGAGTGCCCCAGGGGTCGGTCCTGGGGCCCGTTTTGTTCAATATCTTCATAAATGATCTGGAGGATGGTGTGGATTGCACTCTCAGCAAATTTGCGGATGATACTAAACTGGGAGGAGTGGTAGATACGCTGGAGGGGAGGGATAGGATACAGAAGGACCTAGACAAATTGGAAGATTGGGCCAAAAGAAATCTAATGAGGTTCAATAAGGATAAGTGCAGGGTCCTGCACTTAGGATGGAAGAATCCAATGCACCGCTACAGACTAGGGACCGAATGGCTCGGCAGCAGTTCTGCGGAAAAGGACCTAGGGGTGACAGTGGACGAGAAGCTGGATATGAGTCAGCAGTGTGCCCTTGTTGCCAAGAAGGCCAATGGCATTTTGGGATGTATAAGTAGGGGCATAGCGAGCAGATCGAGGGACGTGATCGTTCCCCTCTATTCGACATTGGTGAGGCCTCATCTGGAGTACTGTGTCCAGTTTTGGGCCCCACACTACAAGAAGGATGTGGATAAATTGGAAAGAGTACAGCGAAGGGCAACAAAAATGATTAGGGGTCTAGAGCACATGACTTATGAGGAGAGGCTGAGGGAGCTGGGATTGTTTAGTCTGCAGAAGAGAAGAATGAGGAGGGATTTGATAGCTGCTTTCAACTACCTGAAAGGGGGTTTCAAAGAGGATGGCTCTAGACTGTTCTCAATGGTAGCAGATGACAGAACGAGGAGTAATGGTCTCAAGTTGCAATGGGGGAGGTTTAGATTGGATATTAGGAAAAACTTTTTCACTAAGAGGGTGGTGAAACACTGGAATGCGTTACCTAGGGAGGTGGTAGAATCTCCTTCCTTAGAGGTTTTTAAGGTCAGGCTTGACAAAGCCCTGGCTAGGATGATTTAACTGGGACTTGGTCCTGCTTTGAGCAGGGGGTTGGACTAGATGACCTTCTGGGGTCCCTTCCAACCCTGATATTCTATGATTCTATGATACCCAGCAACTTCCCTGGTTACACAGTCTCCCATCACTCCATTCACTGAATGTGATTCATGTCCTTGAAGCAGTTCAGGTAAATGGGGTTGTACTATGTATCTTCTTGGCCTTTCCCTTGCACTTCCTGCTGCTCCCATTCGAGACAATGGAAAATCTCTCTTTGACTTAAATGATGCAAGATCATGCTTACTGAGCTAAAAAAAGGTGATACTTCCAATGAATTAAACTAGTGCATTTCTGAATGGCAACTTTTAGGTTGTTATGTTACTAGTTATTTGAATTGCAGTAGCACCTGTTTGTCTCAGTCAGGGATTGGAGCCCCATTGTGCAAGGTGATGTATAAACGCATATAACATGATTTTTGCCCTAAAGACCTTACAATCTAAGTAATTGAAAGAGAGACTATTGCAGTGGGATTCAGAGATGCATTCCGATGAAGTGAGCTGTAACTCACGAAAGCTTATGCTCAAATAAATTTGTTAGTCTCTAAGGTGCCACAAGTACTCCTTTTCGTTTTGCAGTGGGATTGTGTTTCATAGCATCCTTTAATTTAACATGCTTAGATTATGATATGTTTTATGCCATTTTAAAGCTAATTTATGCTGTTGGAATGGTAAAGGAACTTTTCATTCACATCTTTCCATTTAACCTGACATTTTGCATATTTAATAGTACAAGCCAAGTCCTCAGCTGGTGTCAATCTGAAGTCACTGCAGGTCTGCCAGTGTAAACTAGCTGAGAATCTGTCTCTACACATATTTATTAGCCCTGTGGAAGTTTATTTCTCGGCATAAAGGAGGAAACAATTCTGTCTCCGACTACCTTTAACAATCTGATACAGTCCTTGACTCTCTGGGGTTGTTTAAGCAAGTCTGGACATTTTTTTTTCCCCAGGAAAGACATAAATACTGAATTAGAAAACTGCTCTGGATGAATTGGCTTATTGCCAGGGGCATGCTGCCAATGAGTGTGTGTTTATAGTTTGGGATCTGAGCTTTGCTGATTGGCAGCAATCACTCAGATTGTTTCTTCTTCAAAATGAAACTCACAGTTGGATTTGTTTCTTCACAATTTGCAGGAAGATTTGCCTTCACTGTAAGTGCCCGCAAGAAGAGCACTTTGTAACAGTTATGCCTCTGGAGATGGAGAAGACTGTGACCAAGCTCATGTTTGACTTTCAGAGGAATTCCACATCTGATGATGACTCAGGCTGTGCCTTGGAAGAGTATGCTTGGGTGCCTCCAGGGCTGAAACCAGAACAGGTAAAACCTTTGGTTTAAAATGTACTTTAAAACTCTCCTTTAGAAACAATTAGCCTGATTTTCAGGGGTGTTGAGTGAGAGATGTTTACTTGCAGTATGTTGTTCAGCCACTAGATGTCTCTGTGTGCTGTATAGTGTTCCAGATACTTGTGGCCTAGGTAAACAAGTGAGACAAAGCTGGGACTTGTGCTGTGTGGAACTAGGGTGACCAGCTGTCACGATTTTATAGGGACAGTCCCGGTCTTGGAGGCTTTTTCTTATATAGGCACCTATTATCCCCCACCCCCGTCCCGATTTTTTACACTTCCTATCTGGTCACCCTATGTGGAACCTGCCCTTTTTGGAGCTGTTTTCTCTGCTCCTCTTTAAGAAAAACAGAGTCTATATATCGTGACACATAAGGAACCAAAGTAATTGTGTGACTTCCTGCATTAAGACCAAAGGAACATGCGAATACCCAACACTTCTAAAGATCTGGACAAATGCTCATACTTTCCCCATATGGGTTTGGTTTCTCAGGCATACTATCTATAACTCACTGGGTAAGGTCACTCAAATGACTAAAATGAAGGTTGCATATTTCTAGATAGGAAATTAATAGGGTGGATTTATCCCAGTATGTTATCAGTGTAAAATGTTCATTTATTTCGATTACTTGCAGTTTACTTGATTTGTTTAGCCTTTATGCTGAGCTTTTACATTTTAGACTTAAAGCTTAATTTCCAGAGGAGATTGTGAAATGAGGTTAGCCTTGATAATTGCTATGGTGATCATTTTGAAATCATGTAAGGAGGCTGAAATAGGGTGGGAAGCCTATATTCTTAGTCTTGTATTAGCTGTCTTTAAAAATTCTGTTTTCCCTAGCTTTATTCCGAAAGTCTTTGGCATTTCCTGAAATAGTTTGGCACCCACAGGCTGTAAATATTATCTGTCAGACTGGAGAAAATCCAGTTGCATTTTTCCTTCATGTCTCTGCGAGCATTACAGCAATGCTCAATCCCTGCTTTAAACTCCTTGGCACCTTACATCTATTGCCATCTAGCTGGGCTAGTTCAAATTTAACATTGCTTCCTTTCAGCTTTCACAAGTGAGAGATTTCCTTTGTGCCTTCCCCAAGACTCAGAGGACACACATTTGGAGTCAAAAGAACCCAAATTCCAATACAATGGTGGCACATACTCCAAAAGAACATTGAGGTCAGCCCCTTGTGTGGATGCTTGTTGTATTTCCAAGATGCTTTGACTGCAGGCACATCCTGAGAAATAACGCATGTGCATGGAGCATTGGTTTAGGATCTTTTAAAGCGAGTAATCTAAAAATGCTGCTGGGGATGTCGAAAGTCTGAATTACCACCCAGGTTAATACATTTTAGTCTCTTAGTTTCTAGCTTGTGCTTCTCTCTGAGGTCACTTTGCTCCTTGACATGAACATTAACTTTCTAGTTTCGGTTATCGGTCCACCTTATTTGATCTTCAGGCTAACAAATGTGCAACTCTAGGTCTGGCTGTAATCACCACGGAGATGACACAGACAGAATAAGTACTGTGAACGAACAAAGTCTAGTGCTGTGAATCTAAATTGCTGTTGCTAAGATGGATGCTTAAAGATTTTCTGCTGATCTTAGCCAGGAGCCATTTTGGGACCCATCCTATTTCCGATGGGCCTCTAAGGGGACAGCCTTATGGTCTGACTCATCTATACTGTGGAAAAACTAGGCCAGTACTAGACTTTTCAGGCTCCCTAGGAAAAGCAACAAGTGGGACCCTGGCCTGCTGCCATAATTAAATCCACACACACGATACCTGTTCCTTCCCCCATCCTGCAGTCTCCTGTCTACTCGGCCCTGACTCCCACTTCTGGCCCCAGTCCATCTGTGAAGTTCCAAACCATTAGGCGATTCCCCCTAAATGGATCAGGAGGTGAAGTGAAGCACAATTACCAAGAGGCAGAACTGGGGTTGCTCAGTGAGAAGATTAAGTCTCTGCAGCAACTCACTGGGACTAGAGTCGTACATAATTGCAGCCAGCCACAGGGCTTCCTGGCTGGTAAATCAGGGGTGTGTACATGGTGTGGAGTCCCTGGAAGCACTATGTCTTATGCAACTGCATAGGCCTAAGGCAGCCATTAAACTCGCTATTGGGCCACATTCGGGTCTGGATTCACTTCTGTGAATCTGGAGTGAAATCTACTGAAATATGGATTTGCAGACGGTGACTGTTCCCATGTTTTTTGTTACTTTTCTATAGCACTTCTCTGATGGGCTGCTGGAGGGAGTTTTTCTTCCGTTGTCAACTCTACTAAAACCTCTTTTAAAAAAAAACAGTCTGAGTAGATTAGGAAATAATCCCCTGGAAGACTAGGGCTCTCTTGATATGTGTGGAAGACAGAGCTTCCATCTCAGTAAGACACAATAATTTACTAAGAGCCTTTGAAAGCTATCAGAGGAGGTGGCGGCCAATAGCCATCATTCATGACCAATTAGTTTAAACTACTGCTTCTCTCCATGTTTCCTTTTTAGTTCCTTTTTAGTTCCTGTTTAGTTCCCACAGTAGATCTAAGGTCTACAAGAAAAAAAGTGTTTCCATTTTCCTTTGGCATCCGTAGATGAAATTATGAATGAATATGAGGTCACATCCCCATGTACGACCAATTCAGAAATCCCTGGTCCACAAATACAGTAGCGGGTTTTGACAGCTTCGATATATCATTACAGAATTCTGATGGTCCAAAAAGTCTATAACTAGATGTTTAAGTATAGCTAAAGGAGAGTCAGTGCAGTCAGACAAAAATGGGTTGGCTTCTTGCCCACTTGTTCAAATATGGTCAATTTGAAAATGAGGCATGCTGACCATGTAAGAATCAAGTTGGTAACTTGGCACACATTATTTAACAGTAATAGAAATTTGAGGTCAAGGATTTTATAAATAATGCTATAAGAATTGTGTTGATCAGCTGCATTAAAACCATATTAGCCAAACGATGGTGTTCAATGCATGGGACTACAAAGTCTTGAACAAAATGGCTATTCTTTGGCCTCAGCTGTGGAAAAAGATTGATCTCAGATGACAGGCTCTTAAGTCCCAATTTCAAAAGACTGGAACATTGGCATGGAAGAAATTGCTTCATGGACCTGATCCAAAGCCCATTTGACTTCAATGTATCAAGGCCTCTATGAGCATCTGATTTATAAGATTATCTGAAAATGTCTTTTTTTTCTTGGAAAGGAATTTATCTCTTAGGTAAAGGAAAACACAGATATGCCTGTGAGGCGTATGTGGAATTGCTAGGGACGGACCATTATAGGGAAGGCTCATCCATAGTTCATTACTTTTGTATGTGTTTTGCATCTCAGTATTAAAAAACCAATAGAGACGAGTAAATTGGAATCACAGACCAGCGCTCTCTGCTGACTCAGGAAACATGGGAGACAGTGTCAGGAGCCAAAGTCTTGGCTGGAGCTGGTGCTCTGCTAGCTAAACCTTTGCATAGCTCCCTGCAGGTATATCCGATTAAGGGCATACATTTAAAATTGTAAATGTGTAGTTTATATATTGTTGGACACTATGGGGAAAGAGTGGGAGGGTTGGAGTTCCCAGGGGCTGTGGTTTGCTAGCTAGAGAAATTTAGACCAAGGTTTAACATCCCGAGTTCACTTCTGACTAGGAGGGATTTTTGCGGGTTTATAGCTTGTTACAGGAGCACTTGTTTGCTCTCCCAATGGCTTTTGAAATTCAAAGTGGCATCAGTGATGGTTCCAATTTTTCAGAAATGTTATATAGACTGAGCTACAGAGATATTTAAAAGCCCCGTCAAAGCCAAAAGCTTTACACAGCCTTAATGATGGCATCTGTACTGTGCCTCAATAATATGAGATAAGGGGGTGTGATGGACATGTTCTGTAAGTTGAACAAATAATAGTAGTTAGTGGTCCTCTCTTTCAACTGCCCCCTAACCTCCAACTGGGTTTCCTGTCATTCCCAGACTCAAACCCCCTTTGTATAGCAAAATAATTTGATCTCTTTTGTTGATAGTACAATTGCTCAGGACAAGTCCCTTAAAAGTTATAAAAATATGATCTAAGGTAATATTAATAGTGCGAAGGGTCATGAGACCAATTTCTTCTACAACGAACACTGCAATCTTGGCCTTGAGAGCATTGCAACGTGGTGTGAAATGAGCAGCTGTCACAGAGAATCTATTCAATAGTTAATACATTCAGTGGCTTCTATTCTGTATCTTTGGCTAGATGTATACGAAGGAGGGCTAGTTTATAATACCCTCAAGCTACAGCAGTAGCTATTCTAGCTGTTAAACGGTAGGGCAAAGTACAGCCAAGGGTCTCCTATAGCTTTAGTCAAATTCACAGACATTACCCACTAAATTAAAGTTGTCAACTATTGCAGCTTTGCGTACAGGAGAAGGAAAATGTATTTTTAGATGCTCTGCCTTGCTTTGCTACCTGTGCATTGCTCAGGTAGTGCAAAAGGAACAGACCCCATCCCCTAGCTTGAAGATTGCACATTGTTGGGGTGTTCCCAACAAAGAAAAGGCCAGTATAGCCAGGTCACCCTCGCTACAGCCCCTGATGCAGCGGATGTGTTAGTGGCAGACAATAGAAGTGGCCAGGGCATGCTGTGTTCTGACAGATGTTCCCTCGGGGCCCTTTGCCAGCTGGCACAGGTTAGAGTAGTATCACACTGCTCTAGAGTCATAGATTTGTTTTACTTGGAATACGTTTTATTGTCTCTATAGGTTCATCCTCTAACCTGCTGTGGGGCTATGCTGGGAATCAGGGACCAGTAACTCTGTTCATGGTGCCTGCCTCTCTCTGCTTTGTCGAATGTAATCATAATAAGGCAGAGAATCCGTCCCATCAATTTGGACCTCTTTAGCTGATGGAAATGGCTGGTGCAGCTTGATTTTTGTGGAAGTTCCCTTCCCTGACTTGTACTATCACAGAGTTAATCAGCTTGTTTGTATAAACCATTACATCAGAAACCAGATGCTAATAGTTCTCCATTTATTTTTCTTTTCTTTAAACTTAAATCTGAAGCAGTTTACATGTTTTGAAACTGTAAGTGTACCGGACAGCAGAGGTAAGAAGCAGGGGAATATCAAGGACAAGGAAATTAAAATTGACACATCCCACAGTGTTCAGTCTAATGTTGTACTGGAGCTTTATTTCAGCATGCAACATCCACTACCTTTGCATGTTACAGTGTGGCTCCTAGTGTTATATGCTACTGCAAGTACTGTAAATACGAAAGAATTCTCAGTTGGCGCGCTCCGGTGGATTTCTAAACATGCCAATTACGGTACCTGCAGTAAATGATTATCCCAATTCTTGGTGGCTCCTGGGATTTTAGTGCTGTTAGGAGGGGTTTTGCTGCAGTGAGTTGGTAGATTCCAGCATAAAACAACTGCTAATCATTTTTACAAGTGATCTTAAAGGGTCATTGTAAGGCTACATTGAGGTTTTGTCCCCTTCTCGTCTCCCTTCTAGGCTTTTACAAAAGCTAATGCTAGTAGATATTTTTCCACAATTTCATTCTTTTTCTGTAATGCCAATGAAGTCAGCTTGCTTAAAGAATGTTTGCAAACCAAGCCTTGCAGAGCTCTGCTAGAGCATGAGAAACTGAGTGTGATTGTGAGTAGAACACCATCAAAACTGACTCATCAACCTCTGCCATCAATGCCAAGAGACGTGGAAGAAGTAAAACCAGCGAAAAGTGTTTGGTGTCATTGGTAACAAAGGGATTTTTAACTCTAATTTTTTTCACCTGTCTCTGTCCCTTTACATATGACTGGAAAGACAATAGGAACAATACTGCCAGATAATGATTGATTATGAAACGTGGCAGAATTCTGATTTGCCAACAAGAGTTCTGAGCAATCCCCATAAAAAGAGCCACATCCTCAGCTAGTATAAATTGGCATATTGCAGGGTCCCCATTTGCTCCTAAGCCACCCTCTCTTCAGTCCTTGATTGGGGAGAAAGGGCCTCTGATTTTACAGTAGCTGAGAATCTGGCCCATGATGTACATCCAGACAATTCCGATCTACCTGTGCTTTGCCATGAGACCACCAGAATTTTAAAGCCCCGGTTTCTAAGGGCCCTTGAGGGTGCATGTAGACTTATAGGGTGATGAAGTTCTCATCCCACCTAGGTTTTTCATCTACGATACACCTTACACGAGTACACCTATCTTGTACCGTGAGGCTTAAAATCAAAGACAGAATGATTTCCAGTGCCAGAGGCATGCACACCTTGGTGTTCCTCAATTATAATATGGATTAATGTGGTTTTAAATACTAACAAACATACAAGGATTCTTTTAATATAATTTCTTTCCTGCCAAAGAGATTTATTAATTCTTCCTGCATGATCGCCGCTAGGCTCCATTAGCTAGCCAGATTGTTTGTTTGTGGTTGCTCCCCAATTTTATATGAGTTTTTATTTGTTCTCTGTGTGTTTATCGCTAGGTCCATTCCCACACTTGTTAGCCAAATCTAGTTCACCCCCCTGTGCATGTCCTCTTACCCCCCACATACACACTCTGTCTCTCTGAGCCTGAACAATGGTTCAGCCCAGTATGGAATGTTTAGGGAGGAAATTAAGTGGAGAGATTCCAGAGGCTCACGTCAAAATCCAGTCGTCATGTATTAAACTAGAAAAATAATTGAACTCACAAAATGTTTTGCCTTCCTAGTTTGGATTTAATTATAGTGTCCAGCCCCAGCCCTGAACAGAAATCAGGTAAGGGAAGGGATGGTCTTCTGGTTAAGCCATTGGATCAGGGAGTTGAGATCTCGGTTCAACTCCTGACTCTGTCACAGACTCCCTGTGTGACCGTAAACCAGTCATTTAATCTCTGCTCCTTAGCTCTCCATTTGTAAAAAGGAGGATATAAATACCTCCTTTCTGTCTTGTCTGTTGAGCTTGTTAGCCCTTCAGGCAAGGTCTCTCTCTTACTATGTGTATGCCTAGCACATGGGCCTCGATCTCAGGGAGGGGAACCTAGACATTACTGTAGTACGACTACTACAGATGGTAAATACTAGTCATCTGTCTGTGGTATCTGACTAGCTGTATATGTGTTGACTTAATACAAAGGTTGTTTGTCGAAATATATTGTTTCCCCATAAATATTATATGATACATGAGGGGCCAAATTTTCAGAGAGATTTTAACCCTTCCTCTAAGTTTGCAGATGCTGTAATTTTCATGTATCAAAGTTGTAGAATTCTGTTCCATGGACATGTAAATAAGGGCACATGCAAAATTCTGGAGGTCTTTTTTTTAATTTAGCCCAGTCTGAATCATATAAATATAAACACCAACTACAGCAAGAAACAGTGTTCATTTCTTTAGAGGTATGTCAGTTTTAAACACGCACTATTAAAGTCCATGAACCATCTCGTAAAAATGCTAATAAGCTAGTCTTCAGGGAGAAGTCAGAGTGGGACTAGAACCTGGATCCCTGAGTTTTAAGTGCTCTGCCAGATGAGTTGCCGAAGCAGCTCTGCTAGTTCAAGCCAGAGCAGACTTGTTTAAACTGTTTGCTGCATTCTTCCCACTTAAGCCAATGTTTGTTTTCAAGCTCTCACACAGAGGGTCATGAAATGAGGCCACAAGTGGATTTCACATACACACACATGTACCAGCAGAAATGGCCCCACACCTCATTATGTAAACAGCTCTGCATGCCGACATGATACATTCACTTAGAGTGAGGGTCAGTGAGGAGGGATAAGAATTCCCTATGTTCCCAGATAGGATTGTAGAATCAGGAGCTCTCTGCTGCAAAAGCAAATCCTGCAGCAATGCTAGCTCTCTCATGAGTCCCCTCCTCGTCCCTGATTACTCACAGGTAAGACGTGACTCATCATCCTGCTGTCGCTGGTGGACTTCAATGCATCCTACTCCCTGACTGACTGCTGACATTCATGGATCTTGCACAGAGCCCTGTGCGAGATATAAATACGTGCCTCTCAGTAACTCCTGATTGAACAATATGCTGCAGATCCACACCCAGTTATATACCTAATGCTTTTAGTTTGCATAGGGCTAGATCCTGCAAAGTTCTGAGTGCGCCATGATCCAGGGAAGCACTTGAGCATATGTTTGATTTTAAGCACATGAGTGAAGCTCATCATCAGAAGCAAGCTCCCCACAGACCGGGACACACCAAGTGATACTAGACTCTGCCAGAACAACAGATGCAAAACATGCCGACATAATCTTTCCACTGATACGATGATCAATACCCCCCACAACAGATCTTTCAAGATCCACGGTTCCTATGCATGCCAATCACAACCTGTGGTGTATCTCATCCAGTGCACTAAATGCCCCAACAACAACTATGTCGGTGAAACCAGAAAAACACTATGCTCTCGAATGAACTCACACAGAAAAAATGATAAATGACAAAAACACCCTATTGTCCATGAGTTACCACTTTTCACAAAGCGATCGCTCCATATCTGATCTCTGTCCTTGTCCTCAAAGGAAACCTGCACAACACCTTCAAAAGAGAAGCCTGGGAGCTGTTTAAACCCATGTTCAGTGTAGATATCAACCAAACCCAGATACTTAAGCTTCTTGCACTAATGATCTTGCAGCTTTGGCAACATGCATCACATACTAAGAAAGGCATTAGGGACTGGCTGGGTTGAAGCTGAGATGTTGGAAATACCAACTGTGTAACACACTGCCCATGTGATCACATCTCTTTTAGTTGTGTTGTCCAGACACTACAATATTGTTACTTTCTCACAGCTAAACAAGTTCTCCTGTAGCCCCTGAGTTAGAGAGTTGTGATTTTGGTATTGAAGGCTCGGATATTACAGTAATGAAGACCATGCAGCTATCTGGATGGAAAACAAAGAGGGAGATCAGTATCCCTTTGTTATGTTTTAAGAGCAATAAAGCTTTTAAATATTAAAAAGTTATTTATGTTGTGGAATTGTATTTTGGATAGTTGTTGCTACGATGCTCCCAATGAAACCGAAGCAGAGGAATAGTCTGACCTGTAAAAAGGGCTTTATTTTGGCAATTTGTGTAATCAGATCCCAGACTGACATTTTAATGAGAAATAAGTAAATAAGAGGGTCTCACTGGAATGTGGCTGGAGAAACATGAGAGCGGTTATTTTTTAGAACATCTGATGCAGATTATATTTCTAAACACGCAATCTCAGATTTTCAGATACCATCCAGAGTTTGTCATGGGCAGAAAATAATGGCTGAGCCCCACTTTGCTACAGCAGCTCAAGGCAAAAGGACAGCTGATGCTACTCCCAATTCCTTGCCCATGAAATGTCTTTGTCAAACAATAGCTTGAATCCCTGCAGTGTGTGCAACCTTTTCTTTCGGAAAGAGGTTCTGCATACTTAATCACTAGAAGTAAATAGATTCACCAAAGGAATCTGAAGTTATCATTTATTCAGAGTTTGAAAGTTAAACTTCTAAACTGAGGAATTTAAACTGAAAACACCCCCAGAACTAATAAAACTGGAAAACATACAAGCATTTGTGTATTAATGTAATTATTTCCCTCAATTAATTGAATAGAGTTGGCTCAACTTTAAAGAATTTTTTTCCTAGTTTCATTTTACAAGGATTTTTTTCTCTTGAAGTAGCTGTTAATTTCCAAAATACTTATTAGCTTTTTTGCTAGTAAATGTCTTCTTTAAAATGTATATTGTTTGATCTACTTTTTGAGGTGGATGGGGGAAGATGAGACTCAAATACTTTGGGAAAAGAACGATGAGTATAAAGACCAATATCTTTCATTTTGTCCTGTTTTCCTCACTTGTTTTGTGAATTTGAGAGAGAGAGACCTCCTTAAAATCAAGACTAGACCTGTTGGAGCTACTCCCCTTGCCTTGCCAGTATTCCTGAGTCCCACCCTACAATGCCTTTCTATTCCATTACTGTCAGGTTACAGGTCCAGGTTGTATCTTGGGGTCTGTGACGTGGGTTAACTTTTATTAGGATTTGGCCTGGGATCTTTTAAATTCCTTCACAGTCAATCTAATTCAAATCTGACACAAGTCACAGAGGAGAGATGAACACAGATTAATTCAGAGTGAAATCTAATTTAGCCTCCTCCTCGAGAGACTATGAATTATAACAGTGCTTGCTAAAATAGCTACAGATGAAGGATGTTGTTACAAAGAGAAATAACACAAAACTGAATTTTTATGTTGTATGTGGCAAAAGTACTGAATAATGTCGTAATTAAAAATAATTAACAGTAAAAAAAATTATTTGTGTTACGCTACAAGACGATTCTGTGGTGTAATCAAATCTTATATGCATTTCGGGCCTCCCCCAGAGCTTGCAGAAGTCAGTGGAAAGACTCCCATTCATTTCTGTGGATTTTGAATTAGGTCCTTACGTAGCATCTTCCATCTGTATTTTACACACAATGAATTAAAAGTACAATGATTCACTGTGTGCAGACCAATGACATTATACCCATTTCACAGTTAAGCAGACTGAGACTTGGAAAGAACAAATTTTTCAGACATCTCTACTTCTTTAGGGTACCCATCGTGAATTCTCCTTCATTATTATTAGTATTTATTAGTATTACCTGATGCCTACAAGCCCAAGTTATGGACCTGGACCCCACTGTGCTAGCTCTGTACAAACACAGAACAAATAGACAGTCACTTAGGGCCTGCTTTTCAGAAGTGCTGAATACTCACTGTTCTCATTGACATCACAGATTTGCGGGTGCTTTGCACTAGAGCTGTTTGGAAAATGGGCCAGGGAGAGTCTGTGGATAATTCTGATTTTTTGTCAGAAAGAAAAAAGAAAACAGACAGGTTTTAGGTTTTTCAATTAAAAGTTGAAGTTTTCCACAGAGAGCAGAAGCTTTCCCTGAAAGATTTTTTTTGTTTAATCAAAAATGCCATTTTCTTTCAGAAAAACAAAGTTTTCAACGAGGCTGCTGCACTTCTGAAAATCAGGCCCCAGGTATCTCAGTTTGGCCCCCCCAAATTAATGGATGTTGTTGAAACTCTTCACTTTCGTGTGACAGAACCAAGAATAGAACGCGTGATTCCTGCCTCACAGTCCCTGTAACCATTAAACTAGACTCCCTATCCAGCCATGAATTGATATATAGCACCCATTAAGGGTACAGTAAACAGCTAAACAATAGACTAAACATAGAGAACTGTGACTGCTTCTGAAGTAGGTTAACACCAAGGATTTGTCATATTCCTTGGTATAAACTTTCATTTCCTGGCACATTTGCTCTAAGTTGAAAACCCATTTATTTCCAAACTATTTTTTCCCCCTACCACTGTGTGAATCTTTTGTATGGAGAGAGAATTGCCATCAAAGGTGAGATTCTCTTTCACACACGTGAATTTGTCTCAGACTTGGTGAGACAATGCTTTATGCTCTCCAGCTGCAACCTGGCTGAATCTCGGTGCAGTCTGTCAGGACGAAGCGAGGCCGACATATCGGTAATAGAACTGGGCAAATAACGGATATGTTGGTTCAGTGGCCACACCAGCAAAATCCAGGTTGGGGGGAACTGCTTCAGGTCAATCCAAAATGACCATTTAAAAATGTTTCTCACTGAAATAAAAACAAAAATTTTGTCCAACCCAAAATGAAACATTTTGTTTCATTTTCAGGAATGTTCCCCTCCCCCTCCCCTTTTTTTAAGTTAAATCTAGCTCAATTTCTAAACAAAATATCATTTTGGAATGAAAAGTCAAAGTGTTTTGACTATTTTGATTTTTTGCAGCCAAAACTATTCACCAAATTCAATCCGAATTCACGAACACTTTCGGTCATCCCTCAGCTGCATTTTTCAGGCAATTACGTGGCGCGCACACAAAATATTGCCCAGATCTACTCAATAATTCCTCAGATAAAGGGACTTCAATCTCTGTGTTAAACACTATATGATCTGCAAAAAACTTATGTAGGACAGATACGGACAGCACCTGTTCTACACAGCCATGAACGCTCCATGGCTCACTGATTGTCACAATCCTAGGGAAGAAAATTCAGTCCTGTGCCCACATCATATCGCTGAGGGGTGCATTGGGGAAGGAATCTTTCTTCCTCCAGAGCTGTTCCACAGTTGCTGTTGCAACCTACAATTTTGTATGTGTATTAAGTCCCCACCACTGCAAGGAAAATGGGGGTAGGTGGGATTTGCATAGGAAAGATTGCTAGCTCCGATGCAACTTCTCCTTTGCATTGGGGCATAGAGCTGTACTCCATGTGTGCAGAGTGCCAGAGTCCATCGCCTGCACAACCTTTTCAATGGAGGACCCCCAATGGAACCTCACGTACCAGGTCCACTGTCAGGGCGCCCTCCCTGCCCTTGGAAGCCGGGGAAGGATTTCCCCCTTAATACCTAGCTGGGACCCTTTACTTAAGGCTGGTCTACACTTACTGGTAGATCCGCAGTGCTGCAATCGGTGCAGTGAGTGTCGGTATGGCAGGTCTGGTGAGGACACGCTAAATCGATGGGAGAGTGCTCTCCCATCAATTTGTGTACTCCACCTCCCTGAGAAGCGTAATGGAAGTTGACGGGAGATGCTCTCCCATCGACACAGCGCAGTGAAGCCCCCGCGGTAAGTGGATCTAACTCCGTCGACTTCAGTCACGTTATTCACGTCACTGAAATTGCTTAAGTTAGATCAATTGACTGTGGTAGTGTAGACCAGCCCTTGTATAAATGCACAAGGTAAAAAGCAGCTCCATTTCCTTGCTACAGAAGCCAAAAGCAAATTATATTTTTCCTTTAAAAAAAAAACAGTAGACAAAAGGTATCCAAGGGCTGGATTCTGGCTTGGTTCTTACACACACACACACGCTCACAAAATCAGCAATTATAAGAGCGGTTGTGAGTATCCAGATTTTCCCCAAACTCAGGAAGCTGACATTCCAGAGACCCTCCTGGTGTTCCAGGACAGGACGATATCCATGTGTCTTGGTGTGGAACCCTTGCCATGACCCAATCTTCCCATGGCCTCTATTCATGCTTTCCCCACTTCATTCATTTCTCTTCCAGGCGTTAGTCATTAGCATGGGCGATGTGCAGGGAGGGCAGAATGCAGGTGCTGACCACGGTTAAAGACTCACTCCTGCTATGCTACCTCCTGAGAATCAAGCAAACTTTTTTTTAAAATAACATTAATTGTTCCTTTTCCCCCGACTTGTCTGTGTGTCTCTAACCCATGAGCTCCTTGGGAAAGGGACCATCCCTTCTTGAATGTCTGGAAAGTACCTAGCGCATTGTGGACACTAACAGCATCAAAATATAACAACCACTCTGTTTTTCCATTGTTAGAGTGCACCCATTTGGGGCAAGGACTTGGTCCTTTGGGCAAATACAAGCAAAAACACCAACCAGGGGAAATATGACTGTGCAAAATCCCACATGATGGATCATATGGCGGACCCAAGGCATTACCGGGGAGGAGCGTCAGTACTCATAGGGAACAGACAAATATCTTTGTGAGGACAGTCCCTCCACTGACTCTGCAGATTGACAGATACCACGTGGAAGGCCTGCTGAAGCTGATCTGAATATGACAAAATGTTTCAGGTTCATTTTAGGCAATGCCGCACAGGTCTGGGCCTGCTATTTTTGTTTTATTTTGTTTTGTTTTCCAAATTAATTTGCCTATCCCTACAGAAATATTTTGCTAAATTTATGGGAACTGGCTCCAGCGGGCCTCCTGAGATGCAATGGAAAAATTCCCAGAGGAAATACTAATGGCCGTACACACACATCTTTCTGTCTGATCACCAGAAAACAAACACCTAGTTACCAGATACTGGAGTGCAGACCTGCATTCGATCCATAGCTTCTTTAGCATACAATGTGTGTCTTTGTAAAGAGCTCATTACTTGAGGGACCTGAATGACATAATGTAATTTGGCAGCTAGTCAAGAAGAAATTATTTCTGGACTCCTTCAACTTCAAGGACAAATTGTGCATAAGATCTTCATTTACAACAATCTGAGCCCAGGTGATACATAGCAAAGAGGCTAAGCTATCGGTACAGATACTTGATCGGAAATCAGCAGACCTCAGTAATATGGAGGGTATAGCCCAGCATTTAGATGAAAGGTCTGGCAGTCAGAGCTCCTGCTGGAATGTATAAGTAACTGCTACCAACTAGCTACATGACGCTGGATAAATCAGGTAACATCTGTACGCTTCAGTTAGTACTTCCTAAAGGGGCTGTACCTGGCACAGTGTTGTAAGGCTTAATTGTTTGTAAAGTACTTGGATATCCTTGGATGAAGGATGTTCTATAAATGCAAAGTAAGTATTATTGTGTTTAATATTTGATTTATTATTTTTAAAGAGTTATTTGGAACTTTCCATTTCTTTTTTGGTTTCCACACTAGAAGGTTGTCTATCTGTCTGTTGCACTAGTGAAACGAATTCTGTGCCATCTGTTTGGATCATTGCATATTGCCCAATGGGTTCTTGGGATCCAGCAGTCCATACTGCATGTAAGCCCCTTGCCATCAGCACAGCAAAAATACATATGGAGGCATGTAAAAAACTCACCATCAGTATGAAAGCAATGATGGGAGGACTGGAGATTAGGCTTATTTCAGATAAGGACTCCAGAATAAAAGAGGCTGAGGGAGATTTTCAAAAGCACCTAAGTGACTTGAAAGTTGTTTCAGATTAAGATAGGGTGTGACCTTAAAGTACAGTAGCTATTCCAGAATAACGCCATGTGTGAACGAGCCCTCAGAAGCACAAGCTTCACTGGAGGTCAATCCCTTAGGTATGCTGGCCAGTTTTCCCCCTTAACATGCTATGGCTCCTGCCATCTGCCCTCATTCGGTGATTGGGATGTGGGGTGTCCATAAGAGCTTTAGGGGCTAGAGGAAGGAAGCCACCTGAAGGGTGGAAAAATCTTCCTCAAACCTCTCCTACTCTAAAAATATAAATTGGCCTCAGCTGGCCATGCATTCCACATTCTTCAGTCACCCTTTGGGAAAAGGCCCCCAGGAGAAGAGGTAAGTCGGGCAGCAGCCACTTGAAAGCACCAGTGGGACAGAGAGTTCCAGGGTAAAGGACCCTCTCCCTAATTTCTGTCCTTTTGAAAGATTTTGTTAGCTGGGGCACCGCAGCCCTAGTTGCTGTTGCTGTGGGCTGCCACCGGGGAGAGATACTGTCAGGAAGGTCAGATCCCTTGGTACTTCATAGGCCAAACCCATCTTAAATTCCACAGAGGACCTGGTGGGAAGCCACTGTAGCTTCTATGCTGTCTGAGCGAAGCACTGCTAAATTAGCAGGCGGCCGCATCTTGCTCTCGATTAAATTTCTATGGTATCGTAAAGTAGAGATCCATAGCGGGAGATTAACCTCCAGGTGGCGAAGGCACAAGGAGCTGTGCTGAGATCCGCACTCTTGTAGCCAAGCACAGATTAAAGAGAGCCATCTGGCCCACTGCTGCCAGCAGAGCATCTACCCACCACTGATTCTTTGCAATTTTTAGAGCTGACCAGTGGGCGCGCTCCCTTGGCCAAAGGGGGACAATTTAATTTCTGTCAAACCTTCTGGGTGCTCTTCCCAAGCCTTCAAACATCACCACAGGCCCTGTTGAGTTGAGCCTCAGCCAGCAAGCCCTCACCCAAGCTCCAATATCAGCCAGAGACTGATGAGCTGGAGTTGTGCAAGTATTTCTCTCTCTCTTTCTCTCACTCAATCACACACACACACACACACACACGGGATCTCCTAGGAGGCGGGAACAATCTCCTAGGAGGCGGGCACGTTGCGCTCCACCGTGCTGTACTTTAAATAATTGTTTTAATTATATACTCGGAGACTGGAGAGAAAAACAAGCCTTCCAACAGGTTCTATCTGCTGATTATTTTCACAAATTGTTACAGAAAAAACCTTGAGGGTTTCAGAGTAGGTGGAGGCTGAAGTACCCATTAACACGTTGGGTGCCAGGGAGTAGCATTGTTAACCTCTGTTGCAAAGGCAGGTGCTAACACATTCTCCCGGCCAAGGGAAACATGCTAACAGTATGGACGTTAACAGAGAAAACGGTAAAGAACAACCCCTAAGAGTTAGGTTAGATGTGGAATTCCTGCTATCTCCTCTTTATCTCTCTTTTTAAAAACAAACTGAGTTACTTTGTTTCCATATATAGAAAACCAGATGGTTTAACTTTAAAAGCATTTTTTGTCCATTTGCACCTTTCATTTTTAATGACCACTTGCTCTCCAAGTGTTTTGTTCTATCAGTTGAGGAGAATGTGTCAAAGTCAATCAAGGAATTGTACTGCAGTACCTTCTTTTAACATTTAGGTTCACCAGTACTACAGTTGCCTCCCGGAAGACAAAGTACCCTACGTGAACAGTCCTGGAGAGAAATTGCGTATTAAGCAGCTTTTGCACCAACTGCCGCCGCATGACAATGAGGTGAGTGGTTTAAAAATATCATAATTTAAACATTGCAATATATCATATTTGGTGTTGAGGGGAATGCACCTTTTTGATTTAGCATTGGAGTCATGATTAACCGATTCACTGAAAGAATCTTGCGTATATTACTGCAGCTTTCAGTTGGAGTTTTCTTGATTTCATTTTAAAAAGAACCAATAAACTTTTATGTTTTCTATCATCTATTTTGAATATTGTGCTATGAAAATGGTATGGCCGGGTGACTTTCACTGTCACGTATTGCTGTAAGCTCCCTTATGCAAAACTCCTCCAGAATTTAATAGCCTAACTTTTTAAACCAACCTACAGCATTCAATAGCAAGTATCCAATTCTTTATTACATTTTCTAGGATGGTTTAAAAAACCTGTAGACGGGAGATCTTTCTCTGCATATTTGTAAATAAATTTCTATAGAACATTAATTTCTTGAGATCCTTACTTGTTAAATCCCTATTAAGGTGATAGCTACATTATTCATTTAGAAGCTCTTGTTTTGTTTTTTAAAAGTCAAGTTTTATCTTTAATTTTAATTTTTTTAATTCATCTTCCTAAAATTGGGTGTGTGCAAAACAAAGAAACCTTTCTACACTCAAAGGCAAAAACTTTGTTACAATTGTATTAAGGTTCCAGTTAAATCAACTAGAGCTTGATTTAAAATTAACTCCAGAGTCTATACACAATTCTGTTTTGTCTCACCTAGGGCTTGCAAATGTGTCTAAACAGGGAGTGATTTTGTATTTGCACTGAACAGCTAGAGGACGAGTTAAGATCTGTGATTTTATAGACGTTGAACCTCAACTCTGAGTTTCCAGTCAAAACCATTTACAGCAATGTAAGGTGTATTCAGATAATTATTAAATCCTGTGTTATTTATGAGACAGCAGAAAAGGGCCCCATCTTTTAAATTCTTTTCTTATGAGTGCGGACGTTGAACTAGAATATCTCATGAAGTTCCATTGCGTAAACAATGATCCTCACATTGCTCCTCTGCGAAAGACATGTCCGTAACTTGTTTTATCTAGGTCATATTTTAATGTGCTTGTCTGTGCTTGGCAAGATGCCATATAAATACAATGCAGTATTATCAGAATCAAGGAGAATTCCGAACATAAGTGGGGACAGAGTCAAATTCTTCAGGGCCCAATCCCGTAGGCCTTAAGCTTGAGCAGCTCCCTGAGAATCTGCAGTGCCTGACAATAAATAAATACGTAATTTGCTGTTACAAGTTAGGGCCCTGATCCTGGAATTTTTCTGCAAACAGGGAGGGAGTTAGGCATCCCTTTCCCATTGAAACTCAGTTAATTTGATGACTCTATTCATGTGAGTAAGGAATGTGGGATTGGCCCTGTTACTGCTCATGGCAGTAACATTTCTCCCCAAATACCATAGCCTGATTCCATTGGGTTCAAATTAGAATCAGATTAAATCTGTAAGCACAAAAATAATATTTGAGCTGTGGAAACCTCTCATTCTCTGAACTTTCAGTGAGATTATAACTTTGTTGTTTACATCAACATAGAGTCATAGAGCATAGAGTCTTCATCCCATAGCAAATAATTAGTACCACATCATAAACTTATGAAGAGTGGGTGTCACAGGAGAGCTCGTTGCTGAACCATTACAGGGCTGCTCTAATACTTCCAGCTCTAATACTTTTCCAGCATGAAAAGACTGAAGGAAATAAATGACTGTCCTGTTACTGGATTATAAAGAGCACTCATGGTCTCAGCCTTTCCTTACTTGGGCCAGATCCTCAGCCAGCTGAATCAGCATAACTGCATTTACTCCAGATCACCCCTGCTGAGTCTCAAGCGAGTAGTTCTCACTTGGCGGTAAATCAACCAAGCTTTGAAAATAGTAGGCACAGTTACAACAGGTATGTTTGTGGTTCTGTTCATGGTAAAGCAAAATATCACTGCTTGCCTATTAGGTCCGCTATTGTAATTCACTGGATGAGGAAGAAAAGAGGGAGCTCAAACTCTTCAGCAATCAAAGGAAAAGGGAGAATCTAGGGAGAGGCAATGTTCGACCATTCCCCGTCACCATGACCGGAGCCATTTGCGAACAGGTAAGTGCCAATTACATGTTGTTATTCTGCCCAGTGGCTTCCTTTGATTCACATGGGGCTTTCTACCTCGTGGAAAGCACGGATATACATTAGCTTGGGTTGTTTTGAATGAGAGCAAGCCATTCTGTCCCTATGTCAGGCACTGGGAAGTCTGATCCCCCTGTGCCTATGTAGAGGGAATGCATGCACCTGATACTCACCCACATTCACTGCAATCTCTCTACCTCTGCATCCAAGTTCTCCGGCCAGAAGGCTGAATTTAACCCTTAGGTAACTGGCTAGCTCCCAAGTGGGAACAAGCTGGGTATTTTTAGGGGTTTCCCGGGTCAGGTAGCAGGCAGTGGTGTCAATTTCATGCACAAATCAGTCCGGGCAGGCATCCCAACCCATCCTGCTTCCCTCATGGCTGGAAATACTCCTGATTAATCTCCAGCCTGTACTCCCCACAAGAACCACTCCTGAAACACTGGTTCTTGACCCCAGAACAGGGTTGAGGCAGTTTGATTGAGCTCATGCCCAGAGTGTCAGTGAGGGAACTGGCTGGAAGCCAGAGTGGGAAAACAACAGGGAAGCAGCCCAGTGCGGGAAAGAGGGGAGAGCTGAGGAATAAGCCCAGATCGGTAGGGGAGGTTGGTTTGGGGATATTTAGAGAGCAGGTTGTGGGAAGGGCGACTGCTGGAAGAGGGAGGAACCAGGTGATGGAAGAAGGACGAATGGGGCCCCTGGTGTTCAGTTAAGGAAGCTGTAAGTGAAGGGGAATATTGTTACATCTGACATCTTCAGAAGCATTTGGTTTTGCAGTGCAGTGATAAGTGACAGCTGGCCAAAGCGGTTACTCCATTTGGCTCTTCCATAGAGTTCCCCAAGCAGCAGAAACTCAGCCATGCCAGGAAGGCCATTTCCCCCCTTACAGGCCTAGGGAAGAAATGCGCCCTGAGGGCACCATGCTTGCCCATAGGATCTGACTGGCTAGCCCGTGAAGACAGTGCCACAGAGCTGGGTGCGGCAGAAGATAGCCAGAGTCAAGCCAGCTTTGGGACACAGCAGTACTTGTAACTGACTAGCGTCCCAAGACTTGTTTGTTCTCCAGAGAAACTGTGCAGATTTGCTGCCTTTAGCGTCCAGAGAGAGACAGCTGTAGTGCATAGGGACCTTTCGGGCTGCCCTAAACCGCAGTCTAGGGTCAAAGAGATGGTGACACCAAAACCAGGTTTCATCTGATGGGTCCAAACACTGTCAGCCAGAGGGGGTGGGGGAAAAAGCTCCTGCTTTATCATGTTGTATAAGTCACCTTCTGAAACATGGTTTCAGACTAGCGTCAAACCAAGCTCTCTTCCTGTTTGTTGTTCTTCTGCCAGTGTGGGGGTCAAATCAGTGGAGGCGATATCGCTGTATTTGCCTCCAGAGCAGGCCACGGCGTTTGCTGGCACCCACCCTGCTTCATATGCACGGTCTGTAATGAGCTGCTGGTTGATCTGATCTACTTTTATCAAGAGGGGAAGATTTATTGTGGCAGACACCACGCGGAATGCCTGAAGCCTCGATGTGCCGCATGTGACGAGGTAAGAACAAGCTCCGTTTCGTGTTCGGTGCTTGTGTTATTCTACTTTGGGTTACTACATAGATAATTCTGATCACAGTGACTGGCACTGAGCCACCTCTTCAAAAACTCAGCTCATCCATCCCAAATTTGCCACCGTGGCTACTGGCCCATGGAATATGTAAAACTACTGGACCATGGGAGTCGCCTAGCTTCTAGCAGCACTGTCTGTTTTGCCGTGAGATACTGATTTGGAGCATCCTGTGGCCATTCAAGTCTGCCATTCTCCCAATTACGGCCTGTGCTCAGCCCATTGGCCATGAGACTGGGAGACTCGCCATCCTATCCGATAGGGTCCTGCCTCTCCAACTACCGCCAGAGTTCAGCTGCGGGGAGCCATGTGGGTCAAAATGAAGGGGACCAGCAAATTATTCCTGCAGGAAAGTTGTGCTGCAGGATCCGTTTCGGCAGCACGGGTCCTTGGTCATCTCTGCCCCACGTTGCTTTCATGCTGCCATCAGTCATTTTCACCAGTAAAAGGGAAGGGGAAGACACCACATTTGCATGGAACTCTGTTGATTTTGGGACTTCAATGAGTGATGTCCCCATGAAATGAGGGGCACCAGAGAGACATGAATAATAGGCTTGTTACTCTGAGTGACCATCAGCCACGGGAGAAATTTTAAAGCGGCAACGCAGCCTGGAGATGGCTGAGCCCTAAGTAGAACTTGGTCCGGGAGGGCTATAGAGGGGCTATCAGACTGAATTCTTCAGGTCCCTACAGACCCCAGACCCCAGCTCCTTAGCAATGTCAGTAGTTCCAACTCCCTCTCCAGCCAGCACCGGGTCTCCTAGGACTGGGAGGTGGAGAATGGAGCCGCTGCTCAGGCAGGTAACTTTGGTCTTGAACAATCCATAGGCCAAACCGGACCCAGGTCTCGGCTTCTCCTTAGGGAGATTTGCAAGGGGATTCTCACAGCTGGAGGGCTGTAGAAACCACTGTGTACTCCATGGGGATGACAGGAGAAGCAGAGTCCAGGCCCATGATAAGAGCCTGTGTAGTGCAGGTGAGGGAAGCTTATTTACAGTTCAACAGTTTTTTACAGTTATTTACAGTTCTGTACTGTGGGGGATTGTCAGGAGCTCACCTGTCCTCTGATTAGGCTGTCCACTGAGCAATCCCCTTCTGCCTCCTGGTAGGCCTTGCATGAACAGTATGGTTGTGGAGACTTTTGGATGGAGAGGGCCTCGTGGTACCTGTGTGTTCAAGGTAGCTGAAAGCTGCAAATTTGCATTGACTGCCAACCATTTTCCCTCTTCTATAATGTCATGAGCTTAGCAAATACTGCAGAACATTCCCTGTTCAATTTTTAAAGGACATTCACTTTCCATGAACATCTGTGGGACTGTGTTTTAGTAGCACCAAGGATTGTGGAAATATTCAAAACCTCACAGTGAAGCTGAAATTCTCTTTCCACAATAATTTGCACCAGAAACCTGACTGTCAGCGTTTAAGCTCATCCAGTTGTGGAGCAGAACCAGTAATGTCCAGCTTATAGGACAAGCACAACTATGCAATGCTACTTTGATTTCTGAGCTCAAAACTAACTTTGTGCAAAAATGTGTCTAATGTTAAATAATGAATAAATCTGAGAGAATCGCAATATGTTCGCAGACCAGACAAAACGGGCTGATTCGTAAAGTAAATGACTCGTTATGAATTATTGACTCAGCTCTAACATGGACTGTGATTGGTTACTTATAAAAGGCAAAGATTTTTATGCTCAGACTAAAAATGCTAAACAGAAAAATGATGTCAGGCCTGCTGAGCTACTGGGATTTGGCGGAAGTCAAATCTTGCCTCTAGATAGCTTCTTCCTTTAAAAAAATAATCACCATATTGTGGGATTGCTGATGTTGGGATACTCTGCATACAGAAACTAACATTAAAATAAACTCACACTGCAGTGTTCTGAGTTTTGTGGATAGACCTGCAGCACGTGTGTGTGTGTGTGTATACCTGATATAGCTCAATTTCTACACTAACTGGTAGAGAAAACATATAAGCCATATAAAATTTGGTGGTTTCAGTTTGTTAGGGTTCATGAACATCTTCCCCTTTGGTTTCAAGTTTGCACCCCAGGAGATTTGCACTGGGAGGTTTCAGGTTCAAATCAGCCCAGGGTCATGCTAGCCGAGGTCTAGGTTTACTCACAGGGTCAGGGGCCTTGGAGAACTTTTCAGTAACTTTCCTGTAATGACATACCAAGCGGTGCAATTTCATCCCAGCCATGGATAGTGGTGCCTCCACTGTATGCAGGTCTACCAGCAGAAACCTCACATTTGCAGTGGAGGAGAGAGTGTTCTATATCTTGTGATATGTGGAGTTTGACTCTACATTGTATTGAAATAGACCTTAATAGAAGAGATTAAAGGGATATGAGAAGCAGAACAAATGTACAAAAAAACCTTTGAGGCTGATTCTGGATGTTTCTCAAGTGTCAATCTCAGTTTAAAGGCTGGTGAAGGAAATTGTTCTGGCTTGGAGAGTTATGAAAACTGAAGTGTGGAAAACCATAAGTATTATAAAAATCCTAAATCCCATCTGTGCAAGTGTCCAATAAAAATCCCACTGTATATCCACATCAAGTATAAAGAGCATTGACTTATGTATCCAATTAGATTTGTAATGTTACCAGTAAAAAACAAACTCCTAACCATTGAAATGGCCCTGTTTCTGGTTCTTTTAAGCAGAGTAACTTTTTTTCATGTACTTTTATCCTTGCAAAGTCCTGTTACAAATTCTAATACAAATACCCTGTTCAATTCCCTCTTTATGTCCAAAAATAATCACAAATAATATGAAATAACCACAAAACAAAGCTTCCTATCCACCTGCTCTGCAGAATATACTGTGCTGGCCTAGCCTCTGTCACGGAGGCCAAGTAGCTCACTGCATAGGAGTATTGTTAGAAGTTGAGAGGCCAAGACTTTATTTGTAACTCAGTTGTTCACTCAGTGTAACCTCAAATAACTCAGCTAACTCTGGGCCTCAGTTTCCTCATCAATAAAATGGGGATGCTGATTCTTTCTCATTGTTGGCCATCTGTGGATGAAAAGCATTGTCGGGATGCTACGCATTGCTGCTGCGAATGCTGCCGTCTCGCTCCTCACCCTGATAGGTTATCATTTTTGTTGTGTTTCAGTCACTCTTTATATTAAGGTTCCCTTTATAAATGGTTAATAAATGATTAATAGGGGTTTTAAAAATGGCTAATCAGTTATTAATACAGAGTCCCACAGGTCAAGAAGTTGCTTATTACTTTGACTTCACATCATCCACTGATGTGCTCAGAAGCATCTATAACTCACACTACTCGTTTTGTAACATGTTTATAATATCTATGAGTCATTCATTAACCCCTCAGACACCAGGTACAAATGGAACCTTAATATTAAAAGAGACTCTGTTTGCTCTGTAATTCATGCAGTGATCCTAATTAGTACAGTAAGATCCCGATTAGAGGATCTAATCTTTTTGTTTTCCTGTGAAGTGCTGTGCCTGCCTGCAATATTGTGCTATAAACAAGGTGGATAAAATGTGATCATTTTTTAAAGTAAAAAAGAAAAAACGTTTTTTTATTCAAATTGGATTTTTTATTTGAATTAAATCCAGATTTATTTTTTAAAAATAAACCTATTTAAAATTAAATTTTGAAATTGACAAATTATGTTAAAAGCTAAACATTTTATAATGTATTAAAATCATTTAAATTGAATGTAAAAATAAATATTCAGCAATACATGTTTGCTGCCAAGTTTTAAAGAGTTAAACCACTGAACTGGTGGAAGTCACTGGCTAAGCACCTGGAACCAGAATTTGTCAAAAGGCTAAGTCAGCTTTTGACAGCAGTAGCTGCTTTCAGAAGATGCAAAGAGAATATTTTTTCAGTTCAGTTTATTCCACTAGTTCAGTTCAATGACTAGTTCTTTCAAAGTAAAGAAAACAATTGGGAGTTGAAAGAGCGGGAAAACCTGTTTTCCTCTTCCAATCTCTGGATACAGCCATGGTGTGAGAGGATGAGATCTACAGTTCTAAAACTTTAAAGGGCATGGTGACCAGAAACAATCAGTTCAGCTCACTAACTACAGATATTCTTTACTTTTTCTAAATAAATCAGTTTGTTTGAAAGTAAAAAGCTGTTTTGATCAACAATTTGGTCAACTTTTATTTTCTTATGTATCCAGGGTAGTTTTATTCTTTTTTTTAAAAAAAAATCTGTTTTTGTGCATTTTTAATTGAAGTTGACTTTCCATCCAAATGGAGCTTGGCACAAATCATAAGTACAAAATGAATCATCATCTACTAAATCAGAAATGTATAATTCATCTTTTTTCTAACATAAAAAAGTAAAAGTTAAGCATCTGAATAAAGGTAAATTATGCCAGTGTTTCCCAAATGGTGGGTCCCAGCTCACCAGTGGGTCTTGGGAGGGATCCACATATGGACATGCTCTCTGGGCAGCAGGCAGTGACGTGGGGAACGGGTTCCAGGCAGCAGTGGCTCAGAGGAAGTGTCCAGAGCCAGCAATCACAGTCTCATCGCAGGGGGACAGAGACCGGCTAGGGCTGCAGAAGGGGACAGGGATGGGAAAGCGAGAACCAGAGGGCTGGAGGGAGTTGAGCAGGAGGCTTAGGCTGAGAAGTGGGGGAGCAGGTGATTGCGGGGCTGAGAAGGGTAGGGGAGCAGGTATGGAGAGGTGGAAGAACAGGGACAACGTTAGGTCCCCAAGAAAGACAAATTGCAGTTGGTGGGTCATTAGTAAAATGTTTGAGGACCTCTCAGTGAAACCAAACAATTGTTTAAATCAGTGATTCCCAAACGTGTTCTGCTGCTTGTGTAGGGAAAGCCCCTGGCGGGCTGGGCCGGTTTGTTTACCTGCCACGTCCGCAGGTTCGGCTGATCGCAGCTCCCAGTGGCTGCGGTTCGCTGCTCCAGGCCAATGGGAGCTGCTGGAAGCAGCAGCCAGTACGTCCCTTGGCCCACGCTGCTTCCAGCAGCTCCCATTGGCCTGGAGCAGTGAACCGCGACCACTGGGAGCCGCGATCGGCCGAACCTGTGGACACGGCAGGTAAACAAACCAGCCTGGCCTGCCAGGGGCTTTCCCTACACAAACGGCAGAACAAGTTTGGGAACCACTGGTTTAAATAAAGGTATATAGCTAGAATGTAGCCTCTTGCATATCAAACAGAAGCATCAAATTTAGTGCCAAGATATAGGTGCAATTCAACGCATTTTAGAGATTACCAATCAATGCGAATCAACATTTCTTTAAGAAAATAACTAAGAAGTAGAAATGCAGAACACGGTTAAAATGGATGTTTTAAATCAAGGTTTCCTGCTTGCTGATTTAAATCATAATTAAAATCAATTCCCCGGCTATAAATAAAAACAAGGCAGCTCTTTTACTTCAATTTCCTTCCTCCCCATATCCCATGTCCAGCCCCCATGATTTATATTATGGTGGTGCCGAGAAATCCTGATCGGGGCTCAGGGCTTCATTGTGCTACGTGCCGTAGAGACAAATAACAAAGATGACACTCCCTTCCTCCAGAGAGCTCCCAGTCCACATGTTGGACAGTACGCAACAGGAGATGGAAACTGACAAAGGCGGTGGAGGTGAGCGGCATGACCGGTGTAACACAAATCTCCACGTTCTAAGCCCTCTCTCTGTCTGTCTGCGATCCCGGTTGGCTCATTTCCTTCTCTGGCTTTTCCCAGATCATTTTTGCCGACGAATGCACCGAGGCCGAAGGGAGACACTGGCACATGAAGCACTTTTGCTGTTTTGAATGCGAAACGGTGCTGGGGGGCCAGAGGTACATCATGAAGGAAGGCAGGCCGTACTGCTGCAACTGCTTTGAATCTTTGTATGCGGAATACTGCGACACCTGCTCACAACACATAGGTAAGGGCAAAATTCCCTGCCAGCTGTCAACAGGAGAGAGCATGAGTCGGGGAGGGGGGGATGAAGTCATGCACCTTTTGATGTGGGTTCATTTAAGATGGTGATATCATGCTTTGTTGTACTGTTGCTTTTATTTCATTGGTTTGGTAATATTTTGAGCGGAACACACCTGAGGCAACCTGTAGAAATGACTTTAACTCGAAAGGACATTTCTGGCACTGTTACTTGTTTCAATAAATCCTTCGGAAACCACTTGGCAGTGCAGGAGTCTGTATGGGACTTCAGTCAATACCGCCTCATTTCCGCTGTGCGAGGAAAATCTATGTACAGCTGCCGCCAGCCATGTCCCTGCCCTGCGGAAATAACTATAGATGCAAACATCTGACTTTTCCTGGAGAATCAAGAAAGGTAATTTATTTGTTTAAATGACTGCTTTTACAGGGAGGAAAAAGAGAGGCTGATCATATCCCCTTTTGTGCTAGGGAAGGTTTCTTGAAACAGGAAGAACATTGGAAAGCAGTCTCAGGAGATAATAAAACTACCAAAAGCAAAGATTTCACTGACTCATTTACTGTCCATTTTAACATTTTCTTTTAAATACTCTTGCACTTGTTGTAGCTGATCCTCCTCACTCCAGCTCTCATAGGGAGCATATGGGTTAATGAGCCGTTCCAAGGGGAAATGTGTGTTCAATAGAAATCATTAACATTTCAATTTGCTTGTTTAATCCACAAATAGATGTGATGTGCTCAGCAAAAAGAGAGAGAGAGAGAGAGTGTGTGTCAGAGAGAGAGAAAAAGAAAACTAACAACAACTGCAGACTTAATCTAGATTTCTGCTGCTGATATTTTGCTGCTCTAAAAATACATTTGTACACTGGGTGCTAGCTCATTTTTTTCCTAAATACTGATACATTAACATTCCTTAATCTCATACTAATCACAATGGTTAATATGAGCTTGGCAGCTAATGTTACTACATTCTGGAATCTGCCTGGCTGTTTTGCTGGGTGTTGTAAAAAAAAAAAAAATCTCTTTACACGGATGGATGCACAGACAGGCCTTTATTTGTCCCCATAGGTAAGTGCACATTTTTATGCAGTACTGCACGGTGTGGGTGGGGAACCCTTTTTCTCACATGAAATGGTCAACAGAGGAATAAAAATTTCAGCAAAGCACTTAAGGACGTGCTTAACTTTGTCCTCCATCACGTCCCTCCTTAAAACTGATGTCTGCTGTGATGCCTTCAGAACACTCAACTCTGGAGAAGCAGCTGCTATGCTTATCACACTTGTCTCACTGTTACTTTGTGCTGTCCGCCTCTCTGTCCCTTGTCTTCTACTGAGAATGTAAGCTCTTCAAGAGAGGGAATGTATTTTACCATAGGTTTGTGCAATGCCTGGCACAGCAGGGCTTGGGCCTCTAGGTGCTACCACAATACAAATGATTAATAATAATGCAAACATGAGCTTAAGCCCCATATCAGTTAAAACTAAGCCTGAGCTTTGCAGAACTGGGGTGTATAGCAGAGCCTCTAAATAAGAAAAAAATCCTCCTGCTTCTCCTGGAGATAACTTCAGGAGAGAGGGCACTATCTGGCTGAATAAAAAGGTGATGTTCCACCCACTGCCTTCTCTCCCTTTGGCATTCAAATGCAATATAAGTGGTTTGCTTGTTACACTGGAGAAAAGAGTTACACTGAAAACAGTTCTAGCTCGGAATAGAATGGGCTAATGGGTATATTATAATGGGTTAATGGGAAAATATATACATATAAAATTAGTCAAATGTACTCTCTATGTGGAAACTTGTGTTGCACACATGTATAGTTGAGTTCTTCATAATGTTCTTTATGCCCTGAGCATTCTGTATATCATGCAGCAGTTACTAAGGTAATTACTTTTTCCCCAAGAACTGCAATGTAACCTGACATATAAAAATATGAATTATAATTGTGTCTTCAGATGCTGTTTTCACCCCCTGGAAAATATTTATATCTTTGACCAAAAAAAGGATTACCACATATGTACCACACACATTTTTTGTCTGCCTCTCTTTGAGCCAGTCGGTTGTAATTTCTTTTTGTATTAGGCTCTTCTGTTTATAAATACAGAGTAACTGCTCTCTGCTTGCAGTACATATTTGGGTAGGGAGGGTTAATGAAAATGCATTTTGAATCTTCCCCACAGGATTCCCAGGAGGTTGGAGTGACAATGTAATGACTGTGTTTCAGTTTAGTGGTTGTGTGGGTTAAGTGCTGACGAATAGACTGCCCATTGCCCACTCTCCCATTGGCTACCCCATTTTAAAAAACTGTCTTTAGACCTTGTTGAATTTTGGTGTGGGGGAGTGGAGGTACAGCACATTAGTCTGCAGTGAAGCCTTTAACACCAGTTAGTAAAGAGGATTTCAGGGAATACATATGATTTAAAGCCAGCTTCCCATTGTGAGTACAAAGAAGAGCTAACCTAGCAGGGATAATTCTTGGGTAAATATGGTGGTGATCAATTGAAGTTACACCCGGTGTAACCTATGACTGGTAAGCCTTGTGCATCTGCTTGTTCAGAACAGATTCTCCTTGTTAGGCCTACAATGAATTTAATTCCCTCAGTAAGCCAGGCAGGGCTGAGTGAAGGCAAACTTGATCCTCTGTACGGCTGCTCCTAATGGATTTGAGTATAAAGCAAGCCAAGGTGATTGTTCATGTAGTCTCTTTACCTCTCCTCTTTAGAGAAGAGGCTACAATAGTTAAAAGAAGTTTGGGTCTTAAAATCTACAGGGAATAGAGTAGTCAAGGGCAGGGATGGATTTATATTTAGTTACGTCTCATAACTGGGAAAGCAGCACAAATTCCTCTTCTGGGTTGTTGGTTTGGGGGGGGGGGGTTAAGTAGCTAGTGGTTTTATTGCATTGACTTCAACAACTTTGTGAAGAAATGTTCATGTTCCTACCATTTAAAATATGAAATAACCATTTAAAATTAAATAACCCCTGACTCAGCTGTGCCACCGATTCTAACATTAAGTAAGTCCTTTGGTTAGGCCTTGAACCTGTGAAGACTTATACTTAACTTTACACAATTTAGTAGTCCCATTGAAGTTACCAAAGGATTGGGACCTATATGTGGATTATTTTTATGGGCTTGCTCCTCAACATGAGGAAAGATGGTAGAATCAGAGCCTTCTATGTTTTCATTCTTGATTTATCTTTCATGAATAGTTAGAAAATGAAACCACTAAAATTTCTGGGGAGTAACTTCCAATTCATGACATAGCTCTTACACTTTCTATACGTTTTCCCCTCCCTCCCCCAAGGTATTGACCAGGGCCAGATGACTTATGACGGCCAACACTGGCATGCTACAGAAACCTGTTTTTGCTGTGCTCAGTGCAAGAAATCCCTACTTGGTCGACCTTTCCTTCCAAAACAAGGGCAGATATTCTGTTCGAGGGCATGCAGCATGGGCGATGATCCTAACGGCTCAGATTCATCAGATTCGGCATTTCAGAACGCAAGAGCAAAGGAGTCCCGCCGCAGTGCCAAAATTGGCAAGAACAAAGGGAAAGTGGAGGAAAACATGTTAAATCAGTGCAGTCAACTGCAAGTGACCTCAAATAGACTTTCTGCAGATGTGGACCCACTGTCGCTACAGATGGATTTGCTGAGTTTGTCTAGTCAGACTCCTAGCCTAAACAGAGAGCACATATGGAGGAGTAGAGATGAACTCTATCACTATGGAAATCAAATGGAGCAAAGTCAATCCCAAAGCCCCTTGCAACTGCTCAGCCAGTGTAATTTAAGGACTTCCTATAACCCAGGACAGGTCCCAGGCACTCAACCAGATTTATGGGCCAAACATTTTAGCAATCCAAAGAGAAGTTCATCTATAGCGATGAAGGGTCATAGTGGAAGCTTCAACCAGGAGTGCAGAGAAGATTATTACTCAGGAAGGCTTAGGTCACAAGAAAGCTATAGCGATATGTCTAACCAGAGTTTTAATGAAACCAGAGGAAGCATCAAAGTTCCAAAATATGATGAAGAGGAAGAAGGCGGGATGTCTACCCAACAGTGTCGAACAAGGCATCCAATCAATGCACTTAAATTCACTGAGGACCTAACACCCACCGAGCAAACACCACGGGGCTCAATGGAGTCCCTCGCCCTTTCAAATGCCACAGGTAAGACACTACCGGCTAGTACAATGTTCTGTTGTTAATCCTGCAGCCAGACAGAAAGGTAGGTGAATCCACCTATTAAAACAAAATGATGGTTTGCTGTGTGGAGGTAGAATTGCAGAGCTCTGCAGCAGCATTGGGAATGTATGTGGGTGATGATGAAAAGGTAGGGATGCCTCCAGGGTTAGACAATCTAATAGATTTTGCAATGCAAAAATCAGAGTCTGAAGCCCTGTGGCTGTGTGGTGGAGCCAAGCAGCAGCAGAGCTGGTGACTTGTTTTTGAATCCAGAGGGCACCTCCATGGCTACTTTGTTTTCCGATTTGACTGTCCATTGTGCTAGGTGCACATACACATAAAATCCCTAAATAGCTGGATCGAACATAAGAACTGCCATACTAGGTCAGACCAAAGGTCCATCTAGCCCAGTATGCTGTCTTTCTACAGTGGCCAATGTCAGGTGCCCCAGAGGGAATGAACAGAACAGGTAATCATCAAGTGATCCATTCCCTGTTACCCATTCCCAGCTTCTGGCAATCAGAGCCTAGGGACACCATCCCTGCCCTTCCTGGCTAATAGCCATTGATGGACCTATCCTCCATGAATTTATCTAGTTCTTTTTTGAACCCTGTTATAGTCTTGGCCTTCACAACATCCTCTGGCAAGAAGTTCCACAGATTGACTGTGTGTTGTGTGAAAAAAATACTTCCTTTTGTTTGTTTTAAAGCTGATGCCTATTAATTTCATTTAGTGGCCCCTAGTTCATGTGTTATGAGAAAGAGTGAATAACACTTCCTTATTTACTTTCTCCACACCAGTCATGATTTTATAGACCTCTGTCATATCCCCCCTTAGTCGTCTCTTTTCCAAGCTGAAAAGTCCAAGTCTTACTAATCTTTCCTCATATGGAAGCTGTTCCATACCCCTCATCATTTTTGTTGCCCTTTTCTGAGCCTTTTCCAAGTCCAAAATATCTTTTTTGAGATGGGGCGACCACATCTTCACGCAGTATTCAAGATGTGGGTGCACCATGGATTTATATAGAGGCAATATGGTATTTTCTGTCTTATTATCTATCCCTTTTCTAATGATTCCCAAAATTCTGTTCGCTTTTTTGACTGCCGCTGCACATTGAATGGATGTTTTCAGAGAACTATCCACAATGACTCCAAGATCTCTTTCTTGAGTGGTCACAGCTAATTTAGACCCTATCATTTTATATGTATAGTTGGGATTATGTTTTCCAATGTGCATTACTTTGCCTTTATCAACATTGAATTTCATCTACCATTTTGTTGCCCAGTCATCCAGTTTTGTGAGATCCTTTTGTAGCTCTTTGAAGTTTGCCTGGGACTTAACTATATTAAATAGTTTTGTATCATCTGCAAATTTTGCCACCTCACTTTTTACCCCCTTTTCCAGATCATTTATGAATATGTTGAATAGGACTGGTCTCAGAACACACCCCTGGGGGACACCACTATTTACCTCTCTCCCTTCTGGAAACCGACCATTTATTCCTACCCTTTGTTTCCTATCTTTTAACCAGTTACTGATCCATGAGAGGACCTTCCCTCTTATCCCATGACAGCTTACTTTGCTTAAGAGAAGAAGTTACACACTCCTCACTGGTTCAGCTTCATTCAGAAATCACTCTTCTGTCTCACTCCATTAACCCCCCACCCTTTTGACTCAGCCCCTTCGCAGAACCCTTTGGATATGGCAAGCTCTGCAGTGTGCCCTGAAGGTCAGTAGGCTTGGTGCTGTCAGACCGAGAGGGGGAAACAAGTTCAAGAGACCAGCCTGCCACCATGTCTCTCTCCCATGGGGGCCAGTGGCCAGAGCATCTTAGCTGATCTCATGCACCATGCATCTATTTGAGAGATGTCTTCAGAAGGTAAATGCTAGTTGATCAGGACTGGGACAGAAGGGCATAGTGGAGGACAAGTGAGGTACATGCCCTATTGTGTCTAGAGAATAGCAAAGAGAGGAAAGAAGACAGCTTGTGCTCCTTTTCTGGTCTAGCTATATAGAAGCATAGATACCGAGCAGAGATCAGAGTGAGAACATAGTATGTGACAGTACAACCTCCCTGGAACCAAGAAAATACCGTATAGTCTGTAAAACAAGGGTGCATGCAAGTAATGGAGTGTCTGCTTTAACTGTGGAAATCCCAGAATTTTCAGGTTTAATAAGACAGTCAAGCATTGCAAGACCTTGAATTCACCTCACTTTGATTTCTCTTATTTGTTTACTAAATATAATTATTTCAGGGTGCGGGATGGGGGGGGCGGGCTTTTAGTGTATTTCAAAACAAACCCATTGCTGCTCTTTAATCCTTCCTTTAAAAGAAGGGAAATCATTAATGCCAGCTGCTGGAGAAGAGACGGATTTTAGCCTCAAGAGCCCAAGGAGCTCTCCTAAGCAACAGCTGGGGGCAAAAATTATTTCAAAATACTTTGAAATATAACCCAGGACAGGCCCACAATAAGCCCCCTTTTGTGTAGTGTTGGTTTTTTAAGTAGAACATTATGGTGCTTAGTGTTTTACTAGTCTTTCCTTTTTATATACACCACTCTTTCCCCCCGCCCCCCGTCTTTTCATTGTATTGTAATAACTAGTTACAAAACCAGAGATGATGCTGGCCTCCCATGACTGTAAATGTATCCAAATGAAATATTCAGTATTCGCTTGGTCTGACTACATTTGCTTTTCATTCTTTGGTCCAGCAAAGCGTGTGTGTGTGGAAAAAGCTTGTTGGGGCTTAGGAGATATAACACATTAGTCTGCAAACAGGCTGTATGTTTGATTTAGACTCCAGTGCAATGGAGTTTTTCTTTTGTCGACAGTAGTTTACGTTATCAGATGACCACGCTAATCTGGCACAGCTAACAGCCTTTCCTCAGGAGTCCCTAAAGCATGAAACCTCCTTGAAAAGAAAATACCAAGTATGGTTTGTTAGCCACAGATATTTACTTTGCTTTTTCTTTCCTCTCCCTCCCCCTATTCCCCTTCTCTCTCCCTACCCCCAGGGCTTTGCTTTGTTTGGATTCAGGCATGTATGGTCCCCTCCCCCCTGAAAATCCAATCTACTTCTAATGCTTTCACCTCATAACTAGCTGCCTAGAAATGGTTCAGAGTCCAGTTGCATGAGCTGCTATTGTTATTTGCAAGGTGCTGGCAGTATGCTTGGCACTGTGTGAACAGATGCGAGGCCCTCTCCAATCCTTGAGAGCTCAGAGCATACCAACCCCGCTCAGGAAATGCAATAGGACAAGTCTGTAGGTGTCTCTGAAGCCCCTTTGTAGCATCCAGCTTTAAGAGCGGAGAGGGGTTAGTGGAGACTGTATTTTAGAAGGGTTATGAATTTCCTCAGCCTGAAATGACAGGACTCTTTTGTTACTCTTCTGCCCCCCTGGACAAGTTTATGGGTTCTGGTGTGTTTGTCTTGGAGGTGTGCCAGCGCCGTACCTGGAGTTGAAATAATCTGTTTCTGGTCATATCCTCAACTTCAGCTCAACTTCCATAAATTAAGTTCAGAATAGGACATAAGAAGAAGCCAGTCTTCCCACCCTATATACAGTTCCAAAACGGAATCTGAAATTGGGGACAGAGAAGGCAAAATAAATCGCTTTCAGAAATCGGTGTAAGCATGAGTGTAGGTGAAAGCAATCTGAGAGAGACTCAGACCCACACCCTTCGTACTCCTCATATGGAAACTTTGTTAGCATAAATAAACTTGAGCCGCACTGAGGTCTGTTGCTGGATTTGCAGCATGCAAGCAATGTACAGCTATTTAAATAATGATTTTGTAGTTTGGCGTTCACATGTAGCAAGTTATTTGGGCACAGGTCAACAGGCAAGTTTAAAAAAGGGTTTTCATTATTACGATGCAAAATATCTCTATATTTAATCTTAGGACATCCCTTTTTAAAGCATTATGGGAAGGTTTTCAATGGCACTCAACTCCCAGTTGTACCTTTGAAAATCTGCCCTTAAAATCAAACTGTCCTTCCAAACACTTGCTCTATTAATGTATATTAATTAATCTGTTCCTTCCTGCTTAGTTTTCTCTACTGGACAAGTAGCTCAAAATGCTGAGGCTTGCATTAAAGGTGTCAAACAAGTATTTATGAAATCCAGATGATGATCATAGTTTTCAATAGTAATTTGTATTACAATGGTGCCTAGAGACCCCGACTGAGATCAGGGCTCCATTGTGCTAGGCACAGAACAAATAGAATAAGAGGCAATCCCTGCCCCAAATTGTTCACTATCTGAAGAGACAAGGCTGACTTGTCTTTTCCCTGAGAGAAGGAAAAAAGCAAGGATTATTATCCCCATTTAATAAATAGCCAACTCAAGCACAGAGAGTTTAAGTGACTTGCCCAAGATCATGCAGGAGATGGGTAGCAGAACTGGGAATTGAAGCCAGCTAGGCTACGTTCAGTAGAGTAGTGGAAGAGAAAACAAACTACTTCACATGCTACCTTGTTTAGCTGCCCTCTCCACTCAGATGCAGGGCTCCTTCCTCCCACCCACTCTTACCGCTGCTGTTGCTCAGCCCGTGACCCAACGTGCAGCTCAGACATGGTGTTTTGCTTTTCATGATGGCTCGGCCTGGCTTTTGGAAACCCCTGCAAAGGAAACGCCACAGTAAATATGTCACAAATCAGAAACAGCCTACGGTGCCTCTTGCTCCAGAGCGTTCCTTGACACATCGCTAAACTGCAGGTATCCTAAATGAAGCAAAGTAAACACACAGGGTCACTCTATCCATGCAATTTGCGACTCCCACCAAGAAAGCTTGAGTGTGTTTTTTGCAAAACACTCCAGCGTTTCCCTTTGTACTAAAACACTGAGAAAGTCCCTTTAAAATTCTCTCTCCACACAGTTGCACCACCTTGTAAAACACACTGTGTGGAGTGATTCATTCTGAATCTGTCCAGTATTTTTATGACGTCACTGAAAACATTTATTTTATATAGAGCTGAAGGGCAAACAGTCTCTGACCTGCACAGCACATGTTACAATCTGACTGACTCCATCCTGGCAGGAAATTCTGCTGTGATGTTTCTATTACAGCTCAGCCAGTAATTAGCTGGAGGTGCCAGGAAAAGCAGATATCAAACCAGGTGTGTGGCTAGAGTCCATTTTCTATGGGTAAAAAGCTACCTGTGTCTTCCACCTGTGAAAAGTTATTGTGACTGTTATATCTGCATTGCTGTCAATAGTACCTAGACACTCCAACTGAGATCTAGGTGCTGTACAAACACACAGGAAGAAGCTCCCCCCCTAAGAGTTATTGTCTAATTAAATGACAGACAAAGGCTAGAAAAACAAAGTAGCATTGTGCCCATTATACAGGTGGAAAATGCAGGCACAGAGAGATTCAGCAAAGCACATGCGTAGTCCCATTTAAGTCAACAGGGTATTGACAAACTTTGATGTACACACATGTGTAAGAGCTTTGCTGGAGAAGGCTCTTCTAAATGACTTGTCACAGAGGAATGTTGTGCCACTGGTGGGATTTGAACACAGATCTCTTGAGTCTCAGTCCAGTGCCTGGGCATCAAGCGGATCTTTCTTTCCTCATGGTCCTACTTAGTAAATGGTTGCACCGGATGGTGTTCTCGTCCATCCTCCCCGTGGAAGGAAAAGGCCTGGGTAGGGACCGTCGAATCGTGGAGGTCAACGAATGGCTACGCAGGTGGTGTCGGAGAGAAGGCTTTGGATTCTTTGACCATGGGATGGTGTTCCATGAAGGAGGAGTGCTGGGCAGAGACGGGCTCCATCTTACGAAGAGAGGGAAGAACATCTTTGCCAGCAGGCTGGCTAACCTAGTGAGGAGGGCTTTAAACTAGGTTCACCGGGGGAAGGAGACCAAAGCCCTGAGGTAAGTGGGAAAGCGGGATACCGGGAGGAAGCACAGGCAGGAAGGTCTGTGAGGGGAGGGCTCCTGCCTCATACTGGGAATGAGGGGCGATCAACAGGTTATCTCAAGTGCTTATATACAAATGCACAAAGCCTTGGAAACAAGCAGGGAGAACTGGAGGTCCTGGTGATGTCAAGGAATTATGACGTGATTGGAATAACAGAGACTTGGTGGGATAACTCACATGACTGGAGTACAGTCATGGATGGTTATAAACTGTTCAGGAAGGACAGGCAGGGCAGAAAAGGTGGGGGAGTAGCACTGTATGTAAGGGAGCAGTATGACTGCTCAGAGCTCCCTGTACGAAACTGTGGAAAAACCTGAGTGTCTCTGGATTAAGTTTAGAAGTGTGTGCAACAAGAGTGATGTCATGGTGGGAGTCTGCTATAGACCACCGGACCAGGGGGATGAGGTGGATGAGGCTTTCTTCCGGCAACTCACGGAAGCTACTAGATCGCATGCCCTGATTCTCATGGGTGACTTTAATTTTCCTGATATCTGCTGGGAGAGCAATACAGCGGTGCATAGACAATCCAGGAAGTTTTTGGAAAGCGTAGGGGACAATTTCCTGGTGCAAGTGCTAGGGGAGCCAACTAGGGGGAGCGCTTTTCTTGACCTGCTGCTCACAAACCGGGTAGAATTAGTGGGGGAAGCAAAAGTGGATGGGAATCTGGGAGGCAGTGACCATGAGTTGGTGGAGTTCAGGATCCTGACGCAGGGAAGAAAGGTAAGCAGCAGGATACGGACCCTGGACTTCAGGAAAGCAGACTTTGACTCCCTCAGGGAACAGATGGCCAGGATCCCCTGGGGGACTAACATGAAAGGGAAGGGAGTCCAGGAGAGCTGGCTGTATTTCAAGGAATCCCTGTTGAGGTTACAGGGACAAACCATCCCGATGAGTCGAAAGAATAGTAAATATGGCAGGCGACCAGCTTGGCTTAATGGTGAAATCCTAGCGGATCTTAAACATAAAAAAGAAGCTTACAAGAAGTGGAAGGTTGGACATATGACCAGGGAAGAGTATAAAAATATTGCTCGGGCATGTAGGAAAGATATCAGGAGGGCCAAATCGCACCTGGAGCTGCAGCTAGCAAGAGATGTCAAGAGTAACAAGAAGGGTTTCTTCAGGTATGTTGGCAACAAGAAGAAAGCCAAGGAAAGTGTGGGCCCCTTACTGAATGAGGGAGGCAAGCTAGTGACAGAGGATGTGGAAAAAGCTAATGTACTCAATGCTTTTTTTGCCTCTGTTTTCACTAACAAGGTCAGCTCCCAGACTGCTGTGCTGGGCAACACAAAATGGGGAAGAGATGGCCAGCCCTCTGTAGAGATAGAGGTGGTTAGGGACTATTTAGAAAAGCTGGACGTGCACAAGTCCATGGGGCCGGACGAATTGCATCCGAGAGTGCTGAAGGAATTGGCGGCTGTGATTGCAGAGCCCTTGGCCATTATCTTTGAAAACTCGTGGCGAACGGGGGAAGTCCCGGATGACTGGAAAAAGGCTAATGTAGTGCCCATCTTTAAAAAAGGGAAGAAGGAGGATCCTGGGAACTACAGGCCGGTCAGCCTCACCTCAGTCCCTGGAAAAATCATGGAGCAGGTCCCCAAAGAATCAATCCTGAAGCACTTAGAGGAGAGGAAAGTGATCAGGAACAGTCAGCATGGATTCACCAAGGGAAGGTCATGCCTGACTAATCTAATCGCCTTTTATGATGAGATTACTGGTTCTGTGGATGAAGGGAAAGCAGTGGATGTATTGTTTCTTGACTTTAGCAAAGCTTTTGACACGGTCTCCCACAGCATTCTTGTCAGCAAGTTAAGGAAGTATGGGCTGGATGAATGCACTATAAGGTGGGTAGAAAGCTGGCTAGATTGTCGGGCTCAACGGGTAGTGATCAATGGCTCCATGTCTAGTTGGCAGCCGGTGTCAAGTGGAGTGCCCCAGGGGTCGGTCCTGGGGCCCGTTTTGTTCAATATCTTCATAAATGATCTGGAGGATGGTGTGGATTGCACTCTCAGCAAATTTGCGGATGATACTAAACTGGGAGGAGTGGTAGATACGCTGGAGGGGAGGGATAGGATACAGAAGGACCTAGACAAATTGGAGGATTGGGCCAAAAGAAATCTAATGAGGTTCAATAAGGATAAATGCAGGGTATTGCACTTAGGATGGAAGAATCCAATGCACCGCTACAGACTAGGGACCGAATGGCTCAGCAGCAGTTCTGCGGAAAAGGACCTAGGGGTGACAGTGGACGAGAAGCTGGATATGAGTCAGCAGTGTGCCCTTGTTGCCAAGAAGGCCAATGGCATTTTGGGTTGTATAAGTAGGGGCATAGCGAGCAGATCGAGGGACGTGATCGTTCCCCTCTATTCGACACTGGTGAGGCCTCATCTGGAGTACTGTGTCCAGTTTTGGGCCCCACACTACAGGAAGGATGTGGATAAATTGGAAAGAGTACAACGAAGGGCAACAAAAATGATTAGGGGTCTAGAGCACATGACTTATGAGGAGAGGCTGAGGGAGCTGGGATTGTTTAGTCTGCAGAAGAGAAGAATGAGGGGGGATTTGATAGCTGCTTTCAACTACCTGAAAGGGGGTTTCAAAGAGGATGGCTCTAGACTGTTCTCATGGTAGCAGATGACAGAACGAGGAGTAATGGTCTCAAGTTGCAATGGGGGAGGTTTAGATTGGATATTAGGAAAAACTTTTTCACTAAGAGGGTGGTGAAACACTGGAATGCGTTACCTAGGGAGGTGGTAGAATCTCCTTCCTTAGAGGTTTTTAAGGTCAGGCTTGACAAAGCCCTGGCTGGGATGATTTAACTGGGACTTGGTCCTGCTTTGAGCAGGGGGTTGGACTAGATGACCTTCTGGGGTCCCTTCCAACCCTGATATTCTATGATTCTATGATTCTATGATTCTATGGACAATAAGTACTGAATAAGTGTGCACCACTCGTGACTTTGTAAGCCGGACTTTACACCCATGAGAATGGCATGAAATCCTGTGGGGTTCTTTCTAAACAGATTCTAGTTAAACCCTTTAGAGCCAATTCCTAATGAGTTAGTTAAATAACACTAATGTTAAGGGCAAATCTACTGAGCACTCACCCTAAGTGTCTAGATGTTCTCTGTCGTCACACCATGTATACTAATATATTGAGATTCAGTTAGATCACTGAATTTTCAGTGTTCGCCATAACTCTGCATTTTCTTTGTTTGTGGATTTAAATTAGATCACTAGTGGTCTGTTCTCCCCTAGCTGGGCATGTCTAATCTCCATTAACAATTACGGGACATAACCACACACACACCAGCTAAGGACAATAGACTCCTGATTGTAGTTTTTGTCTCTCATTTCCCTTTCATTTTTTAATTGTGATTTGTTTAAATGTTTCCCTGGCCCCAGTATCAATCGTAATCTATGAGACAATCTGAATTGCTATGGTGCCTTCATTGAGATTAGACTAATCTGTCTAAATGTATGAGAAACAGAGTCGGAAGTAGGGGCAGGAGGAGAAATACATTAGTTTTCCAATGCAGCCTGGAGCCAGCCTGGTCTCAGTGGAACTCTATGCGAAAGTCAGAGAGCATCCTCCTACTGAGATCAGATGGGCAACTTTACAGAAATCCCACTCCCAACAGAGGTTCATAAGAGAACCTAATTGGCAGGCCCAACATTTGGCCTCCAAAAGAGAGTGCCGCAACATTCTTAAATTCCCAGCTGTGCCATCTTTCTAGCCTCTTTGCTGGCTTTACTCTTGTGAACAGACGGGGTGTTGAAATATTAAAACATTCATGCTTTGGAGTTCTTCAGAGAGCAACGAACTCTTCATTTTCAGTTATTTGTTGGCCAACAAGAATGGAGCCACTAGGGGGTGTATATCAGCATTTTAGCATTCTCACAGCTGCAATTCCAGTAAACTCAGCATTCCGAGTTGCTCTGCGATGGGTCACCCAGTTTAGAAGCTGAGATGTTAATACATTTGCAGCTCACTCTTTGAAGGGCAGCTACGTTTCCCCTGCCTATCATATTCAGTTTCCTTTGACCAGTCAGCTTTGGGAATCTCCATTAAATGGAAGTTATTAACATCACAAAATTAGCAACAATAGATTCTACCATTGTAAAAAGGTTTACACCAAAGTCTCTGTCTCATTCATTAAACTGGCAGGATGGTGGTGTTCTGGCGTTTGTGATTCTTATCTCATGAGAACAAGCTGATCCTGCCAGAGATTAAGCACAATCTGGAAGGCATTCAGTCCCTTATTGAATTGATCTTGAGCCCAGTAGTTGTCTTGTTGCTATTGTCATATTAATTCCAATGGGTGTTTCATAACCTTGTCAAAGTTGATGCAAAGCATTGTGCATACTTAGCGACCAAATTATAAATAAAATCTTCTCTCTGCTGATTCCGAACAATGGTTTTAGCAAAACATCAGTCAGTCTAATAGCCCCCTTTAAGAAGTACTGGCAAGCAAAATTTCAATGTCAAATAACAGTCTCTTTGTTTGCAGACAACTTGGGGAGGTATCGGAAGTCAGGCCCACATTGAATGAGGACACTGTTGGAGTGCTCAAAAGGAGAAACAAATTTTAACCAGAAAACCACCTCAATGTAGGTTAACAACATAGAGTCAAATCCTGCTCTCATTTGACATAGGTGGAAATCTGGAGTAACTACTCTGAAGTCAGTGGGATTCCATGGGGTGTCAATCAGGGCAGAATTGGGTTTAACAGGTGTCAAGATTCCTTCCCGACTCTGAACTCTAGGGTACAGATGTGGGGACCTGCATGAAAACCTCCTAAGCTTACTTTTACCAGCTTAGGTTAAAACTTTCCCAAGGTACAAACTATTTTACCTTTTGCCCTTGGACTTTCGCTGCCACAACCAAACATCTAACACCGGTTACTGAGAAAGAGTTCGTTTGGAAACGTCTTTCCCCCCCAGAATCCTCCCAAATCTTACCCCCTTTTTTTCTGGGGAAGGTTTGATAAAAATCCTCACCCATTTGCATAGGTGACCACAGATCCAAACTCTTGGATCTTAAGAACAATGAAAAAGCATTCAGTTTCTTAAAAGAAGGATTTTAATAGAAGAAAAAGTAAAAAGGATCACCTCTGTAAAATCAGGATGGTAAATACCTTACAGGGTAATCAGATTCAAAACATAGAGAATCCCTCTAGGCAAAACCTTAAGTTACAAAAAGACACAAAGACAGGAATATCCATTCCATTCAGCACAGCTTATTTTCTCAGCCATTTAAAGAAAACAGAATCTAACGCATCTCTAGCTAGATGACTTACTAAGTTCTAAGACTCCATTCCTGTTCTGTCCCCGGCCAAAGCATCACCCAGACAGATACAGACCCTTTGTTTCTCCCCCCCCCCCTCCAGCTTTGAAAGTATCTTGTCTCCTCATTGGTCATTGTGGTCAGGTGCCAGCGAGGTTATCCTAGCTTCTTAACCCTTTACAAGTGAAAGGGTTTTTCCTCTGGCCAGGAGGAATTTTAAAGATGTTTTCCCTTCCCTTTATATTTATGACATGACCCCCAAATCACAGATAGAGTGATACGCTGGCTGGGATTTCTTTCCTGGAGCTCTAGGAAAAAACAGAGTTAATAAGACACATGCACCTCTAAATATACTACCAAGTATATAAAGACTAAAAATATTTTCCACATCTCAAGGACGATTTTAACCAGTTGATTCTGGGAAACTTTCACAGGAGAGTGCATCAGCCACTTTGTTAGAAGCTCCTGAGATGTGTTGGATGTCGAAATCAAAATCTTGGAGAGCTAAACTCCACCGAATAAGTTTTTTGTTATTTCCTGTGGCGGTATGAAGCCACTGTAGTGCAGCATGGTCGATTTGCAGGTGGAAACTCTATCCCCAAACATACAGGCGTAGCTTTTTCAGAGCATAGACAATGGCGTAACATTCTTTTTCAGTGACTGACCAGTTGCTTTCCCTCTTAGACAGCTTCTTGCTGAGAAACACTACAGGGTGGAATTCTTGATCCGGTCCTTCCTGCATTAAAACTGCTCCCACACCATGCTTGGAGGCATGGGTGGTTACTAGGAATGGTTTGTCAAAGTCTGGGGCCCTTAGTACAGGATCAGACATGAGTGTCACTTTAAGCTGTTTAAAGGCCTTCTGACACTCTCCGATCCACTGAACGGCATTTGGCTGTTTCTTTTTTGGTTAGGTCTGTCAGTGGGGCGGCGATTTGGCTGTATTGCGGAACAAATCGCCTGTAATAACCGGCCAAGCCTAAGAAGGATTAAACCTGTTTCTTTGACTTTGGGACAGGCCACTTTTGGATAGCATCCACTTTGGCCTGTAGGAGGTTGATAGTTCCTTGACCCACCTGGTGTCCAAGGTAAATCACTCTGTTTAGGCCTATTTGACACTTCTTAGCCTTACCAGTTAGTCCTGCCTCCCTTATTCGCTCAAAGACTTTTTGTAGATGTTACAGGTATTCTTCCCAGGAATCCAAAAATATGGCAACATAGTCAAGATAAGCGACTGCATATTCCCCTAATCCCGCTAGGAGACCATCGACAAGTCTTTGGAAGATGGCGTATGCATTCCGCAGCCCGAAAGGGAGTACATTAAATTCATACAGCCCGACATGTGTGGTGAAGGCTGACTTTTCCTTGGCGGATTCATCTAGCAGTACCTGCCAGTACCCCTTGGTTAAGTCCAAGGTAGAGATGAACTGGGCCCGTCCCAGTTTCTCTAATAGTTCATCTGTGCGTGGCATTGGATAGTTGTCGGGGTGAGTTACAGCATTTAGCTTATGGTAGTCCACGCAAAAACGTATCTCCCCATCTGATTTGGGAACTAGAACCACTGGAGATGCCCATGCACTGCCAGAGAGGTAGATTACACCCATCTGTAACATATCCTGGATCTCCTGTTCTATAGCAGTTTTAGCTTGGGGAGACACCCGGTTAGGTTGGACTTTAATTGGGTGAGCATTACCTGTGTCAATGGAGTGGTATGCCCGTTCAGTCAGTCCTGAGGTGGCTGAGAATGTCGGTGCGTAGCTAGTTCACAGCTCCTGGATCTGCTGTCGATGCATATGCCCAAGGGTCATGGAGAGGTTCATCTCTTCCACGCCGCCAGCTCTTTTCCCTTCACAGTAGACACCTTCAGGCCACTCAGCGTCATCTCCTCCCTGGACTGTAAACTGACAAACCTTTAATTCTCTGGAATAAAAGGGCTTTAGAGAATTAATATGGTATACCTTAGACTTTCAGTTGGAGGTGGGGAATGCTGTGAGATAATTAACAGCTCCCAGGCGCTCCTGGACCATGAATGGCCCTTCCCACAATGCTTCCATTTTATGGGCCTGGAGCGCCTTTAAGACCATGACCTGGTCTCCTACTTTGAAGGAACACTCTCTGGCATGTTTATCATACCAGGCTTTTTGCTCTTTTTGAGCATCCTATAGGTTTTCTTTAGCAAGGGCTAGAGAGGTTCGGAGGGTGTTTTGTAGGTTGGTTACAAAGTCCAGAATGTTAGTTCCTGGAGAAGGTGTAAATCCCTCCCATTGCTGCTTCACCAACTGTAATGGCCCCTTAACCTCACGGCCATATACAAGTTCAAATGGTGAAAATCCTAAACCGGGATGTGGTACAGCTCTGTAGGCAAAGAGCAACTGCAGCAACACTAGGTCCCAATCATTGGAGTGCTCATTTACGTATTTACGTATCATGGCCCCCAAAGTTCCATTAAACTTCTCCACCATGCCATTTGTTTGATGGTGGTAAGGAGTGGCAAACAAGTGATTTACCCCATGAGCTTCCCAAAGGCTTTCCATAGTTCCTGCCAGGAAATTAGTTCCTGCATCTGTGAGGATGTCGGAGGGCCAACCTACCTGGGCAAAAATGTCTGCTAGTGCCTGGCACACACTTTTAGCCCTGGTGTTGCTTAGAGCTACTGCTTCCGGCCATCTGGTGGCAAAATCCATGAAAGCCAGTATGTACTGCTTTCCTCTGGGAGTCTTTTTCGGAAAAGGACCCAGAATATCCACAGCTACTCGCTAAAATGGAACTTCAGTGATGGGGAGTGGCTGAAGAGAGGCTTTGACCTGGTCTTGGGGTTTTCCCACTTTTTGCCATACCTCACAAGACTGGACATAGGTAGAAACATCCTTGCCCATTCCCCCACAGTGGAATGACCTCCCCAAATGGTCTTTGGACCTGTTCACCCCAGCATGGCCACTAGGATGATCGTGGGCTAAGCTCAAGAGGTTGACCCGGTACTTAGTTGGAATTACCAACTGTCTCTGAGGATGCCAGTCTTCCTGGTGTCCACCAGAAAGAGTTTCCTTGTATGAAAAGAAAAGGAGTACTTGTGGCACCTTAGAGACTAACAAATTTATTAGAGCATAAGCTTTCGTGAGCTACAGCTCACTTCATCATGAAGTGAGCTGTAGCTCACGAAAGCTTATGCTCTAATAAATTTGTTAGTCTCTAAGGTGCCACAAGTACTCCTTTTCTTTTTGCGAATACAGACTAACACGGCTGCTACTCTGGAACCTTGTATAAAAGTTCTCTTTCTACAACAAACCTGGATCGATTGAAGAGCTGAGAGGCGGTGGGTTGCTCCGTGCCTCCATCCAAGCTTTCTGGAGGCTTTCACCTGCTTCCTGTTCGGTCTGGAACTGTTCCCCTGATGCTGGAGACATCAGTTCCTCACTGGATTGTGGACCTATACTTGGTCCCTCTGGAAGCGATGTAGGGGATGGGGATGTTTCCATTGACTGAACCGCTCTCCACTGATGCACTGTGTTGGGGTTCAGGCTCCGGTTGAGCCTCTTGTATAGGGTTATCGGCTGCTGCCGGTTCAGGTTCGGTGGGGCCCTCTGGTGCTGGAGTTGCAAGTACTGGATTCAGTGCTGGCAATGGGTCTGGTGCTAGTTGTTCCGGCGGTTCCGGTTCTGGCTCTGTCTGGGTCTCTGGGACTGGATCCACTACTGCTGTTGCAGACATTGTCCTGGTGTCCGGGTCCATCACCTCTGACCGGGTCCTGGTAGAAGTTTCCGGAACAGAGCTAGGCGTGATGGCTTGTTTAGCCTGGCTGCGGTTGACCATTCCCACCCTCTTGGCTTGCTTCACATGATTGGCCAAGTCTTCCCCCAACAGCATGGGGATGGGATAATCATCATAGACTGCAAAAGTCCACGTTCCTGACCAGTCCTTGTACTGGACAGGCAACTCGGCTGTAGGCAAATTGAAAGAGTTTGACTTGAAGGGTTGAATCATCACTTGGATCTCTGGGTTGATTAAATTGGGGTCCATTAAGGAAGCATGGATAGCCGACACCTGTGCTCCGGTGTCCCTCCACGCGGTGACCTTCTTCCCACCCACACTCACAGTTTCCCACTGCTCCAAGGGTATCTGGGAGGTATCTGGGTCTGAGGACCTCTGGTGTGATTCCGGTGCAATGAACTGTAATCTTTTGGGGTTCTTGGGGCACTTGGCCTTTACATGCCCCGGCTCATTACATTTAAAACATTGTCCAGCTGACGGGTCACTGGGGCGAGGTGGGCTGCTGGAGAATGGTGTGGCAGGATGATAAGGTGGCTGGAGGGTTCCTTGGGGGGTAGGTGGGGCCTTGGGCTGCCCCCGGTAGTAGTGTGTGGTCTGAGGTTGTCCCTTCTGGTATCCACTCCAACTGCGACCAGTTTTTTTCTTTTCTGCCACCTCCACCCATTTGGCTCCAATCTCCCCCACCTCGATTACAGTTTTGGGCTTCCCATCTAGGATGTATCATTCTATTTTCTCAGGAACGCCCTCTAAGAACTGCTCCATTTGTATTAGGAAGGGCAAATCTTCTGGAGATTTAACACTTGCTCCTGATATTCAGGCATCCCAATGTTTCACAATGTGGTAGGCATGTCGGGTAAATGACACATCTGGTTTCCACCTTAGGGCTCTGAACCGCCAACGGGAATGCTCCGGTGTTAGCCCCATTCTGACTCTCGCCTTGGTTTTAAACAGTTCATACTGGTTCATTTGTTTCTTAGGCATTTCAGCCACCACCTCAGCTGAGGGTCCACTGAGCTGTGGCCTCAGCTCTACCATGTATTGGTCCGTAGAGATGCTGTACCCAAGGCAGGCCGTTTCAAAGTTTTCTAAGAAGGCCTCAGTATCATCGCCTGCCTTGTAGGTGGGAAACTTTCTGGGATGGGAAGTGGTACTTGGAGAAGGATTGTTGGTATGTTCTGCTGAGCCTTTGCCTTCTCCATCTCCAGTGCATGCTTCCTCTCTTTTTCCTTCTCCTCCTCCACATGCTTCCTCTCTTCTCCTCCAGCTCTTTGTCCCTTGCCTCCATTTCCCTCCTGTGGGCAGCCTCCATTTCTTTTTCCCTGGCCACGTGTGCCTCCATCTCCATCCATATGAGTTCTGTCCATCTTTCATGTTCCTTTTGTTTTTCCTCAGCCTCAAATCTGGCTAATTCCAGTTTTTGTTGAACCGTGCAGTCTATCATCCTAACCTCTCTGTTTTTAACTAACTTTACACCCAAGAGTTAGAAAGAAAACAAAACAAAAAACTTGGCTTGTAAAATTTTGCTGTGCTGTAATATGATACCTATGTTCTCTGATAGTGATTGTCAGCCTACAGAGAAATCCTTAAAAAAAAAAAAACCCCTAACACCTTTGTCTCCGGGCAAATAGGCAGAAAACCCCTCTAGTTGCTCTTAGGGAAAAAAAAAACTTCACGTCTGTGAAGACTTGTGAATTTCCCTGCAGGCGGTTAACTACCCTGCCTTTAGGTAGAGAAAACTCCAGCTCACAAAAGACAATTCCCTTTTGTCTCTGCTCTGGCCCCAAAGCAGAAAAAAAAAAACTGCTTTCAGCCAAAACCCTGCTTTTCAGCAGCCCAAAGGGAAAAAAAATTCCTTTTCAAATCTGTGCTTCTGGTTAAAAAAATCTCAAATTGATCTCAAAATGATTTCAAGTTAATCCAACCGCTCTGCCACCATGTCAAGGTTCCTTTCCCACTCTGAACGCTAAGGTACAGATGTGGGGACCTGCATGAAAACCTCCTAAGCTTACTTTTACCAGCTTAGGTTAAAACTTTCCCAAGGTACAAACTATTTTACCTTTTGCCCTTGGACTTTCGCTGCCACCACCAAACGTCTAACACCGGTTACTGAGAAAGAGTTCGTTTGGAAACGTCTTTCCCCCCAGAATCCTCCCAAATCTTACCCCCTTTTTTTCTGGGGAAGGTTTGATAAAAATCCTCACCCATTTGCATAGGTAACCACAGACCCAAACCCTTGGATATTAAGAACAATGAAAAAGCATTCAGTTTCTTAAAAGAAGGATTTTAATAGAAGAAAAAGTAAAAAGGATCACCTCTGTAAAATCAGGATGGTAAATACCTTACAGGGTAATCAGATTCAAAACATAGAGAATCCCTCTAGGCAAAACCTTAAGTTACAAAAAGACACAAAGACAGGAATATCCATTCCATTCAGCACAGCTTATTTTCTCAGCCATTTAAAGAAAACAGAATCTAACGCATCTCTAGCTAGATGACTTACTAAGTTCTAAGACTCCATTCCTGTTCTGTCCCCGGCCAAAGCATCACCCAGACAGATACAGACCCTTTGTTTCTCCCCCTCCTCCAGCTTTGAAAGTATCTTGTCTCCTCATTGGTCATTGTGGTCAGGTGCCAGCGAGGTTATCCTAGTTTCTTAACCCTTTACAAGTGAAAGGGTTTTTCCTCTAGCCAGGAAGGACTTTAAAGGTGTTTACCCTTCCCTTTATATTTATGACAACAGGTATAGGGCAGGTGTCTACTGGAGTTATTTATATCACGAAACACCTAGAGACCCCAATTAGGTTCTTCTAAAAACTGACCAACCAGATGTAACAGGTAGTCTCTGCCCAAAATAATTTCCAGTCTAGGGTTGCAGACTGGTGGAAGAGACAGAAAAATGGGTGTTAGCAGAGTAAACACGGTGGCCACAAAATGAACGCGGTATGCATAAAAGAAGGCTACAGTGTCTAACAAAGCCCCAGTTCTGGAATTAAAGTAGAAATTCCAGCTGAGCTTCATAGCAACTCTGACCGCCTGTAAACAGAGAGGGAGAGAATTACCATCTCTGCTCCCCTCAAGTATGTTCTGTAAACTATAGCTTCACGTGCAAAAAGGGAAGAGAGGGATGTTAGACCATCACAATAGAAGTTGTTTCATGCTGGCATTGAAGCTCAGGGCCTTTTACGATGGAAAAACCTTTTTAAAAAGTCATCTCCCTGTGCCAAGTTAGCCATATTTGGCAAGACTCGACCACTGTCACAGGAAACTCAGCAAATAGTGTCTCACCCCATTGGAGCAGCTCTGTTCCCAGCCTTTCATGGCAGCTTCCAAGCCCATCTGCCTCCCTGCATCGGACAAAGAATCAGAAGCGAAGGGGTGGAGAGAGTCTGTCAGTGTACGGAGTGGGGCGGCAGTGGCAGTAACACTGACCTGGCGGGCTCTTTGCTTTCAATCTGTTTCCCTTTCTTCGTCCAGGTGAGGAGGGGATTTGAAGCGGAAAGCCCTGCTAACAGTTCAGATGTACTTGCAATACCTGGGGGTCCAAACTAGCCTCTCCCTTTTCTTTGTTGCTGTAAAGGTAGATGAAAGATTGTTGGTGGGAGTTTCCAAAAGCCCACTGAAGTCCCTGAAAGCTGGGGAGCTCAGAGCGGCCAATGCTGAGCACTGCTAAAAATCCCACTCCTCATATATTCTTTTCTCTTCCCCTCCCGCCCCCATTGAGAATGCGGATGTTCGTGATAGGGTGGTGGATGAAAAGCCAGACTGTTGTACCATCCAGTACTTAGCTAGGCAGCACACCGCTCCCAATTCCATTGAGCTATCGCTGTCTTTTCCACTGGCAGGGAGACCTCTCCCAGCTCTTCAGCCATCCCCTTCCCTTCCAGCCCGGGAAAATGGAACATTTCTTTCAAGTCACTGGGCAATAGCACTTAGCAGACTTATTGCAACTTCAAAATATAGAGAGAGATACCCTTGCATTTTCCAGTCAAACAGGCAAAGCCTGAGATTCTCCTTCTGACAAGGACAATATCAAGGTGTATTAACTCTGATTAGTACACTCTGTGCTCTCTTTTGTTTTTCATTCCTTCATTCCCCTGGAAGTTTGGCCGGCAGTCTGTGTGTATATTGAGATGCTCCTGCCTTACGCGAGTACATGCTAGTTTACTGTTGCTGCATCTCTGGTGGTAAACAGTAGGCTGCTGGCATGGACTTTTATTTTAGACAAAGGCACGGAAGCATATGTTTTGCAAAAGAAAATGAGACTTGAAATGGATCCTTGGAAACCCATATTGTGGCAAGAAAATAATTGTGCATCAAATAGTTGTGCTTCCCTGACCCGTCAGCCACCCTTCCAAACCCAGGACGTTGTGTTCTACAAGATGGAATCCTGCTGGTTTTGTGGAGAGCCGTAAAATCCAACATTGGCCACTTGGAGGGCTCTGTCAGTGCTTTCTCTAATGTGTGGTGCTCCCTTGTTTGCTCACACGTTCTCAGCTGTTGCTCGCCCTGTAACAGTGTTCATCTTTCTCATTTGCAAATCAGTTGTTGGGAGAAAAACTTGAATTAGTCCCCAAAATGATGCATTGAAATGATAACCGGCCCGTTCCTCGTGCAAATCTAAGTGTTTTGACAGCTTTCTTTCCTACTGAAAACTCTTCCACTGCAAAGCAGGGAGACAAAAGGAGCAGCAGAAGGATTCTGCAAGAAGGGGGCTGTCTTTTCTGGCTGCAGGCAAAACAGAGGGAGGAATGGGGGGGAGTCCTGTTTGCAGAATGACTGGTGTAGAAAGCTCCCCTGATTGTCCCACTGAGTACCCCAAAGACTGAGGCTTCACTAATGAGGCATGGCGGATGAGGTGGTTAAACCAGGCACGCTGCATTAATCATTTCCAATCAAATCTCTCACCCAGATGGTATTGGCATAGTGGCTGTTTTCAGTGCACTGGGTGTCTGAGCCGTTTGTGACAAGAAACGTATCCTGAAATCATTAGAAAATCTTCATGATTTACAGTGCACCAGGCTGCACGGCAAAGTGTTAGAATCATGAATGGCTTGGCAGGCACTTCGCTTGTCTCTGAATTACAAAGTTCCTTGCCTTTCTCTCCCAGCCTTGTTTACGTTTAGCTATTTCCAGTGGTTATATAACTGTTCCCTTTTATTTCTGCAAATCCCAGGGTCGAAGTGGAGTGAAGCTGTGCTATAAACAAGTCACTGACAGTACTGCTCCTCTTTCTCTTAAGTTCCTTTCAATTCCTGCGGTGGAATTTAAAATCAAGCCCATTTCATGGGCTGTCAGTTCTTAAGAAAGTGCCTACCTAGCACTACAGAGGCAGCCAGAATCCAACAGCTTCAGGGAGAGAGGGAAGGTTAGAAGTGAAAGAAGCTGTTCTGTGCTGTTCTGTTCTGCCTGTGTAAGCTGCAGTTAAACAAAGCCAATTCAGGAGACGCTGATTTTGGAAACGTACACTCAGCTTTACACATTTAACACACTTCAGACCTCAGTTATTATGCTACACAGAGGACTTGCTTTCCATTCCCTGTGGTGAGTGTAAGGAAATGGAGTGGTAGTGAATTGCTGTATTCACAAGTAGTATAATAAACTAATCAAGTATTATTGAAACCTCCTTTCTGCCCAGTTCAGCAAAGCATCAAGCATGGGCTTAAGACCAGTTGCTGTCAATGAGACAGCATGAGGGTGGGATTTAAGTTGGAGTTGTGCAAAAATGTTCACAGAGAAACCCTAAAGCCATTGCAAAACCTGTCTTGTGTCTTGTGCATCATCACAAGGTTCACAAGTCTTTTAGGGGAACTTGAGCTTGGTCTAGAGTGACCTCCAGATGATGTGTGCATTCATCTGAAGTCTGGTTTTCCATGGCCCAGCATGGACACTGGTAATTGTTATTGGTTTTGACTGAAGCCCTGCCTACGTCCGAGACATTTGAACCAGTGTAACTGTGCATGGCTATCCATCGTATCTGATAATGGTGTCACAGCAGCTCATGTGTTTTCTTGTGGCTGTACAGCCAATCTCTAAGGAGCAAGGTCACGAACAGATGTCACATCGGAAGTTAAAGCCTCTCCTTGAAGACTTGACATGAAACTTGGCCCTTTTTTAAATTGTTTTGTGCATCTGTCTTTCTCCAAGTGTTTACAGCTTTTATCGCTAGTTGCTCTCCATTCAGGTCTGTCCTTGGCTGGGCCTTCGAAGTTACCAATATGCAGCATGAGTTGAGATTCTCCTTGAAGTATTTACGTTGCCCGCCCTTTCTGTGCTTTCAAGTGTAACTATGTCAGTGCAGTCGCATCACTGCAAACCCTTAATGTAAATTTACTGCACTGACATCAAACGGGGTTTGTACCAAAGCAGCTTAATCTGATGTTACGCAAGGATGCTGTTACAAGGCGTGAGCCTCATTTGATATTTGTGCAGTGTAACTACATTAGGGGGAGTGTACTCCTGTAACCGTATAGTTGTTGACTGGAAATAGTGTCGCTTAAGATCAATTGCTGTCACTGAGACAGCAGGAGGGTGGGTAGATATCTCAAACGTAGATGGGGTCAGTCGTGCTTTGAGACTTTAGTGTTTGCTTGGAATTGGAAACTCAGAGGGTGTGATGAGATATTTGCCGTCCCCCATAATTGTAGCCTTTAATATCATGGTGTCTTGATGAGGCAAGTGCTTTCATTCAACAATTTGACGTGAATCAGCAAAACAAGATGCTTGGCCTTTTGCACTGTGCCACACTCTGGTAGCACCAGGGAGCCATCTGTCACACGGCAGTAGGCTTGGCAAGGCTATCCAGTTGTTCCAGCTCCTCACACTGAGACTTTGAAGAGTCATCAGGAGATGGTGATTTAATCCCAATCAAAATGGACATTTCAGAAGGTCCTGCAGATGTGAGGGGAAACGGGAGACTATATTTGTACAATAAAAATGTCCTCCAGCCATGGGCTAGAGTAAGTTTTCCGCTCGCCTGGATAGTCTGGTGAAACAGATTCTCAAATTTCTTTAATAGAAAAATATCCTTTGCATGGCAGGGTCCCTCTCTCTTTCTTCCAGGGTAACATTTCACTTGATCAAATTATGAACTGTGTTCCCAGACAAAACACATCATTAAGCTGGAGCAAAGGGGGCTGTAAATAAATATCAGTAATTAAAGGGCATCACCCTGGATTTTGTAGTCGTAATTAAAAAACAAATGCCTGAAAAAAGAGAAAATGGAAAGTTAATGGTACATTCATCTATATTATGGAAACACAGCACTACTTGAATATTACCCTCAGGTCTCCTCATTCCTCCAGGGAGGGTCAATACACATCTGAGACCATAATTGCGACTAATATGAAACCCCACTACTGCTGAATACCTCGCTAACAGAGAACGTCTCAAACCCTGCAGATATGTGTATTACATTTGCTGCTGACACCCTGAACCTAGGCCATTGTGGTTTATACGGCACAGCATAGACAGCTTGGTTGCAAAGTCACATTAGTTGTAAGAATGCCACAGCAACAGGGAACCCAGTCCTTGTGCACAGTAATGAGTTAAAATGGGTGACACCTGGTTAGAACCCACTTATTGGCACTTGCTCGATCAAGCAGGAGATACAACACTTAAGCAGAGCCATTATTACCATTCATTATTGTTAAAATAAAGCCGTTATCCTGCAAAAAGTCTTTTGCATGGGCCCAACTCCATGCACTGCGACTAATATCTTAGGAGATATCCCAGTAAAGTACCTTTTTGGCCCAAAGCACTTTACAAATGCTATACATATGATGCCCTTAACTGCAGCTGCCCCTGGTGAGGTGGGTACCTTCAGCCAGCATGTGGCATGAGAGTGGGTGCAGGAGAAGGATGGTACAGGACACCAGGGCAAATCCATCGCCTTCCTGAATGCATGATGGATTTTCTAATGTTTGGCCACAGCAATCAAGACATTTGAGCCAACCTATTGCCTAGGTATAAACCTAGCTTCTTGGAGACTTTTAGAAATCTTAGCCCTATTGAAATCAATGGCAAATTGAAGTCAGTGGGGACAGCCCTGGTGTTTGGATCACTAAGTCATCTCCTGTAGCTCAGCCTCAAAGTTCCACTTGCATTTTAGGTGCTTTAGACATTCCACAGCCTGTGGTTGTGAATAGCCGAGAACACATGTCCTTGCTTTGCTCACTTTAAGAGTCCACAGCGTTCCTAATATCTGCATCAATGCCATTGATTAATGAGCTAATTTCCTCCTTCAGCAATCTCAGACCAGTGAAACGTGCCCCTCATTGCCAAGGTCAACAAGATTAAAACAAATTTGGAGTCTCTAGGCCAAGTTATTTTTTGACAGATTAGGAGGCAAAAGTTAGGGGAAATCTTCTAAAGTGAAGCCCACCTCATTTTTTTTTGACCCCCTCATATTCCACGAACACCTTCTCCAGTTTGCTTCAAGCTTGGTAGGAAAAAAATTATGCTGGCATGAGATCTTCTTTGTGAAGTTTCAATCGGATTTGGTTTAGTTTTTGCAAAGTTATTTCGAGTCAACAGCCAGATAATGAAAAGCTGGTTTCCCCATTAGCTATGGCGGGCCTAACCTCACTCCACGGGTATGGTCAGAGTAGCTTTATGATGATATGCAGCTGCTGGACAGCTGACTTACTTCCTGTTTGCTTTGGAGTGTCTTTCCTCCGGGAACAGTGCAGGGGGCTTCTCAGAGTGTGTGCAGTAGTGTACCCTGCAGTTGTTCAGCAGTGATTACAGTAGATGTTGTCAGAACTGGGTTCATGCTGTAACCAACAATTCCCCCAGTCTTCTAAATCTTGATGTGTGTTTAATAACGAGGCTCCATGGGTGAAGAGCCCCAAAATCCCATGGACCTAAGAAGTGCTGCTTAAACCCCACTATTGGATAACATTGCATCACTTGCCCTGTATTCTGAAATCATTTTTCTATGTGACTATCAGTTCTCAAGAAAAATAGCTCAGTGTGTGTTGTGAGTGGGGAAGAGTCTGGAAGGTACTGAGCACAATTAAAGATCTAGGCCCAGACCGCTGAAATTACTGGAAGTTGGGAGACTAAATACCTTTGTGGATCTGAGCAGTAGAGCCTGGATCTCAACTCTGTCACACTGTTTTACATTAGTAAATCTCCACTGATGTCAGAGGGGACACACTCACATAATGGTTACACACCCTGTGTAATGGAGTGGACACTTAGGTTCCTGTTTCCTCAACTGCACCTTAGTCACCTTAGCAGTGAACACAATTTATATTAAAATGTACTAATTGGGAGAGACACAATTCTGGGAGTGAGCAGGAGCCCCTGCTATAAACATGACCCCTGGTACAAATCAGAGCAACCCAAAGGCTGCTCTAATTTACACCTGGCTGCCCATGGCCCCAAGGCATTGTTCTGGCAGCTGGAATTAGCCAGACAGCAGAGGCACTCCTGACACACCCTCTTTTCCCAGCTACCTTCCCAATGCCCATCTGCTGCGATAGGGCACGTCTTAGGACTACATCAGCTCAACAGTAGCTGAGGATTTCATATATGCTGAGGAACAGGTTAAACTGGCACCTGGCACCTCTGGGGCCTGTAGCGGTTACTAGGCATATAACTATCCCAGTACTGGGCCCTGTTAGACCCTGCCACTTTCAAACTGAGCTCAAAGGTACATTGAGGCAATGTGGATAAATGTCATGTATAAGCCAAAAGCTTCCACAGCCACCTTGTTAACCATTAGTTGACTGCAATACAAATGACCAACAGTAATGTCAAAAGGCTTCAAATCACGCAGTAGTTCTGCTGCACAATAGGTGGAGTCAGGGAACTGCTGTTAACTACTGTAACTGTGGTTAACTGTATGTGTGTTTGTGAGTGTGTCATACACACACACACACATGTATCTATACACACACATTGTCTCAGGGCCAGATTTCCATAGGGAATTAGGCACCTAAAGATGTAGATGTAGGCACTTTTCTGCGTCATTAGATGCCTAAATAGCTTATCTGCTTAACATCCCATTGAGTTTCCTTTAGCATTTCTCTAGAGCCTTTATCGGAGAACCTCAAAGCACCTTAAAGGCCAACTCCAACCCACCCCTTCCACGCCCCCCCCCCCACTTCCTCGGTCATAGAGGTTCCTACGGTAGCAGTACTGTTCGGGAGCAAAGATCGTGATGCAGATGCACAGTGTGTACAAGACATATCACTTGTCCCAAACTTTTCCTGTGAGGAGATGGGAAGGAGAAAGCATGGGAGAAATTTGGTGGCAGGAGCTCTGGGGGTCTTTAGCTTTTGAAAATTGGTCCTATTTTTAACTGTGTAATTTATATAGAGAGTCTTATATAGGCCCACTGTATTGGTGAGTCCATCAGAGAGGAGAGGGCCTTTCTCTTTAGCAGACGTTTCGCTTTTGCTTGAGAACTTTTCTTCCTCCTTCTGATGCTCCGTCTGCCCCTTTCTGCTGTTCCTATGGCGATGTACCTCTTGTCCCTTTCCATCAACAGGCAAGCATTGCGTTGCCATGGCGTGTTCTGTTGTCAAGTAACCTTTGGCCATGTTTACCCTCTGCAGTTCTGTTCGTTTTCACTATTACAGCTGCTGTTACCTGCGGTCACACTCCTGGCTTGAAGTTCCATGGGTTGATGGGTTGCCAGTATACAAGAGTAGGACCACGTGGCAGCCAACCAGAAAGCCACATGCCATTTATTTTCCTTCTGACCCAATTGTACAATGTGGAAGCATGTTGCCATCCTCAAGACATGGCCTCCTTGAAGATGTAGCCCCACCCAGCTCAATCTCTAGCCAGGTTTTTAAGGAGGTCTGTCTGGACATTCAATTTATGTCGGTCACTGGCAACCTTATCACACCTCTGATGCTTGTGGCGACCCCGTGATCACCAAACACAAATTTCAACCTAATCATCAATGCCGTAATGACCCTCCCTCTCCTCCTTCGGACATCTTTGAAAAGGGTAACAGCGCTAATGGCACGTAGCAACGTAACTGTCTATATGTTGTACTCCCTTCCACAAACCTGTCTGTCTGACTGTCTTTAGGTTGTGAACTCCCTGGAGGTGGGATTGTGCCTCTTCTATTTGGAAAGCGCCGAGCACAATGTTTCTCAAATGTGGCCGCATGAGGCCACCAGAGGCTCTTCTTGCAGCCGCAGCCTCCTGGGCAGTGACTGGGGGGCAAAGCAGGGGCCCTTCTCCTGGGGCTGCCAGCAGGGATTGGGCCCTGTCCCTCTCTGGAGCCAGTGGGGAAATGTTTGCATAATTTTTGGTGGTGCCCAGAACGGGTCCAAGTCCCCCCCCACCCTTCCCCCATACTTGCCTTGTAAATTGATATATGTTTTTTAAAATAATGTAAAAATGGACTGGAAAGAGGAAGCATTTAACAGTTTCCCTATATTGCACAATATCACTGTTGTAAGAAAAATATATTTCACTAAGAATATCAACTTTTTTAATACTCTTTTGAATATAGAAACAACCAAGCATTCTTGGATCAATCACCCCCAAAAACAAAAAGCTTTGTCTAATTCGCTACTGGACTCCAACCACATAAATCTTGACAGCCAAGACTGATGAAAACTCCTTTTCTGATCTTTTAGATTTCCCGCATCTTTCGTCTAAGGTTGCAAGCTGGGTGTCGGACTCAGGCCGTCACTTGATGAATTAACCTTTTGTTCTTTTTCCTCTGGGTAACTTTATTAAGAATTTATCCATTGTTGATGATAATTAATTTATTATTATTATTAATTAATTTTAATTAATTAAACTTAATGGGGTGGGACCGAGGGGTTTGGAGTGTGGGAGGAGGCTTGGGGTAGGGCAGAGGGTTGGGGTGCGGGGGTCAGGGCTGGGGGTGGGGCCAGGAATGAGGCATTCACAATGCAGGAGGGGGCTCAGGGCTGGGGCAGCGGATTGGGGTAAGAGGGGGGGCTCTTGCTGGGGGCTCTGGGGTGAGGCTGGGGATGAGGGGGTTGGGGCATGGGAGGGGCTCGGGCAGAGGGTTGGGGTGCGGAGGGGATGAGGGCTCTGGCTGGGCATGAGGGCTCTGGCATGAGGCTGGGGATGAGGGGTTTGGAGTGTGGGAGGAGGCTCAGGGTAGGACAGAGGGTTGGGGGGCAGGGTAAGGGCTGCAGGGTGGGGCCAGGGATATGGGGTTTGGGATGTGGGAGGGGCTCGGGCAGAGGGTTGGGGGTAAGGGCTGCGGGGTGGGGCTGGGGATGAGGGGTTCACGGTGCAGGAGGGGGCTCAGGGCTGGGGCAGAGGGTGGAGGTGGGGGGTAAGATTCCTTTCCTCTCCCAGGCTGGAGAGCAGGCAGAACTGGATTACTGGCATGGTTGTGCAGAGCATTACGACTGGGGATGCACTGATTTAACTGGATTTGTTGTTTTAACTCTTATACAAATATTTCAGCCTAGTAACCAAGATGAAAGGAATCTAAAAGGGTAAATCTTCATTAATGTGCAGTGGGAGGTAAAGGCGAAACTCTGTTATTGGGGACATGGCCAGCCGGAAAGCCAGATATTGTAAACAGGTATTTCTGTACCTATTTTTGACTCTTCACAGTCTGCGCATCTCTTAACTTGGACAATGAAAATCCATTAAGGTGCTTCCAAGTTCTCAGTGCTGTAACACTCGGGTTGCGAACACTTGATGGAATTTTGTCCTTGCTGTAAAACCAGTGTTTTCAATGGAATTTAAAAGAATAACAGGGGGAACATTTTTCTGTGGGTCTTAAGGGTTTGTTTTTGTAAAGCTCTTTTTTTTTTAAGATAAAGTGGAGTTGTCACCTTACTAAGGGCTTGTCAACACTGGGGATTCACACTGAGATAAACTGTACCAGCACAAGTCATGGTTAACTGGGCATGGATTGTCTACGCTAGGGGCTTTCACAATTGCAGCTACGTTGGTGTAAAATCACCCAGTACAGACAAGGCCTGCAAATCAGGCAGTCTAGCACCCACAGCAATGCACCCCTAAGAACCACTTATAAAGGAAAGAAATGCCAACTCCTAAGCAAAGACTGAGGCTGGGGATGAGGAGTTCACAGTGCAGGAGGGGGCTCAGGGCTGGGGCAGAGAGTTGGGGTCGGGGGGGGGCGAGAACAATGGCTGGGGGTGCAGACTCTGGGGTGGGGCTGGGCCGGGGATGAGGAGTTTGAACTTTTGGGTGCAGCAGGCTGGCTCCCCAGGGCTGGGGCCAGAGAGGAAGACTCCCCCCAGCCCTCTCACGGCCAGCAGCAGCGAGCTCTGGGGGAGCTTGTCTCCTCCCCGTCCCCCCGGCACGACGTTCACCCACGCCCCAGGCTACTGCTCAGGAGGGCCAGGCCTAGGCGTTGCCTGCTGGGGCCGGGGGGGCTGATGTGCCGCTTGCCTCCTCCCCTTCTCCCTGCCTCCAGCACTGCTCCCTTCTCAGGGGGCAGCCGCCCGGTCCCCAGGGTGCGGGGCAGGCATGCAGGGGTGGCAGGCATGCAGGGGCGGCAGGCGTGTGGGGCCAGCAGGTGGGGAACATGAGTGGAGCCAAGCGCCCAGGGCCCTGAATTTGCTGGAACATGGGCACCACGGGTGCCACAAGTGCCAAAGGAGCAGGCAGCCGATGTGAGTTCCCCACCTTCCCAGGGGCAGCCATGGGGCTTGGGCTTCCGCACTGGGGTGGCGGGTGGCAGGCTTTGGCTGTGGGGCTCCATCCCCCAGCTGCAAGGCTTCAAGCTCCGGCTACGGGCTCACCAATCCCCCATTGCCTCTGGAGCCCGCCAATTCCCTCAGCCCTACATTGCCCCTGGCCCCCCGGTGCCTTCCCACCTACTCGTCCAGGGCTTAATTTGTCACCCAGCTTGTGCTGGGGCTGGTAAGTCTGCTGTGAAAAGCGATATTTCTATGTTGTTAATATCACTTTTCACTGCTCCCAGCTAGCTAGTAAATCTGCTGTGAAAAGTGATGATTGACAAACATACAAATATCAGTTTTCACAGCAGCAGACTTACTAGCTAGCAACTCTTAAAAAAAGGAATCAAAAAAGCAAAGGAAATAACAAAAAGACATGACCTTGCAAAGCACCTTATTTTGTTTCTATTCTGTTTAGGTCCAGTAAAGAATAGAGAGAATTGTACATTATTATTTTTATTGAGTCAGCAGAAACCCCTACTTAAATAAATGACAATGATTTGGATGTGGATATGTGTATATTTGTTTTTCCTAAAGTTAAGTATTTTATGAAAATTATCAGAGCGGCCACCAGCAAGAGTTGGTGGCCACACTCTGAGGCACCAAAAGTTTCTTGTGAGAACCCCTGGCCTAGCGCATCATGGGCACTACCTGAAATAAATGATAATCTCTTTAGAATTTCATATCTCGAACATGAGAAGAGCCCCAGTGTGACAGTGGCACATGCATTTCCTTTGCACGTGTCTTGTTGATGGGATTAAGGATCCTAAATTATCTCCTGGATAATTTAAAACCATTGTTCAGCTCTAGATCTACTTCTGTATTGTATGGAATTCTCCCTGGATAGTAATTTTTATTATTACTGATGATGAATTAAAGGAAACGGGGTGTTTTTAACAGAACCTCACGGTTGAAGCATGGGACTTCAAGGGAAGAGATGTGGGTTCTAAAGTCTGATCTGAGAAGGCTTGCTGTGTGTGTAAGGAAAATTATTTGCTCTCTTTCCCTGTGTCTGGTTCACAGGATATTGAGGCTCAATCCATTGCTGCTGTGGAAATACACAGAGGTATTTCAAACTATATAATGCAAAGTGGTTTCTGTTCCTTATTATTAAAAGCCAGTTATTCCTCATTTGAAGCTTCACGTCTGTGACATCCCCAAACTGATTGCTAGAGAAGGGACTGGTGTGACAGAGTGGGGAACAAGGAGGAGGAGAAGATAACTGCTCAAGCAGCAAAGATCCATTTGCCAGGAAAATATCAATAGTGATGACGGGGGGGAAATGAGAAAGGAAAAATGAAAATGGCATCGAGCGTAAGGCAGGACTGTTTCTAAACAGACATTATGGGTGGGATTTTCAAAAGCCTGCAGGATTGCCCTCAATCTGCCCCATTAACGTCAGTGTGGCCAATTCCAAATGTTCCAAATCATGAGTCTCATACCCCCCCAATCATGAGATTGGCTTAAAAAATAAAATGCACCATTGTTTTATTTGACTTTGGTGTTTGAGTCTTTAGGAGACACATTTTTTAGCTTTTCTCTATAACCATTAGGTGTAGAAATATACTTTGTTTAAAATGAAAGCTGAGATTCTCACATAATAACATGACTCCAGGAGTTGGGGCTGGAAGAAAAACACCAAAGATTGTCAGACTCATGATAAGAGTTGGCAACGTTGCAATGGTAACACTCCCATTGGCTTCAGCGGGAGTAGGATAAGCTAAAACTGAGCACATTGATAATCCTGGTCAATCTTTGAAGCTTTTCTGTCAAGTAACAGCTGCTTTTCAGGGACCAAATTATGCAGAAAGTTCAGAGTAACATCCTGATTTTGACCAAAGTGCTCTAGATTTTAACTGGTTACTGAGAGCAGAATTTGGCCTTAATAAAATGAAGTTTGCCAGAAAATGGCTTATGCCAAAGAAGTCAGGCTGCGGATTAATCAATGGAAAGTTTTATTAAGTAAAACAGAGCAATTTATTTGTGAATTTTTTCAACAAATTTACAGAGTCAGAATTTCTCAGCGATGGAATAAGGGGCATGCATCATGCTAATGGTACAGAGATCTTACCAATTAGTTTGCGCAGAAAGGTTATCAAAAAATGCCAAAGTCACCCTTCGCCCTGGGATTTGGGCTAAACTAGACTGCAGCTGAAATCGTTTTTGAGACATGGCATCTAGAGAATGCAACATGAGCCGTGGGCACAGCCAGTTGCCAAGCCAGTGGGCGGATAGTCTGAGCCTCTCGGGCTGGGAGAGCAGAACTGGGAGGAACAGTGAAGGGCGTGGGCTGTATTCTAGTTCCCATTCCCAAGGGGATGTTGAGCTAACCTGTGCTTTTGTAACAAGCCCTCTACTGCTGCTAAGAGCCACTGACTTCCCACCCAGTTGCCATTCTGTACGTCTAGCTGCTAATATTAGCTTGCTCCCCATTCCTACAAGAGGAGACTCTGGGACAAAGAATCAACACAAGGATCCCTGATCATTCCCTCCAAATGAGCCAGTTCCCAGGGAGGCTAGGGCCAGTCTGTACTGGTAAACCCTGCTCCTGTGTAGCAGTCCGACTCCCCTTGTGGTCCTTCAGGGGCAGCTTTGCAGAATCCCAGCACTGTCTTGGGGAGCTCCATGGCCCTGGAGGAAGGTGTATGTGTCTGCCTGGCTCCCTATACCTCTCCACCACAGCCTGGCCCAGGCCGCAGGCCCGCCATAGCCTGGCTCCCTATACCTCTCCACCACAGCCTGGCCAGGCCCCAGGCCCCGCCATTAGCCTGGCTCCCTATACCTCTCCATCACAGCCATGGCCAGGCCCAGGCCCGCCATTAGCCTGGCTCCCTATACCTCTCTACCACAGCCTGGCCAGGCCCCAGGCCCTCCAAAGTGGGCAAGTATAAGGTGCCATGGAAGCAACTGTTTCCTCTTTCCAATCCATGTGTGGGGACAATGTGAACTACTGTAGTGAACTGGCTCATGTCTGTTTGCACCAGTGCCCTCTCCTGGGTGACAGAATTGCTCCTCTTTGGGTCACATAGACCATACAGTGCTGTCACATAGACCCTATATTGTTAACAGCTAAGGGAGAGTCTTTTTGAGCTCAAGTGGCGGAGGCCTGTGCTTTTGGAGCAGGGTCTGGCTTCTATCATTGCAATCGCTGTGACATTCTGGTGGCCTTGGCTTTGTGACAGTACATTGCTCTGTCCTTCCAGAATACCTATGCCACCAGTGTCCTCTACTGGATGGCATTTGGGTCTGCTCAACCATTTGTGGCCATGTCTCCGCTTAGTGGCTAAATAGTATTACACAAAGTACAGCCCTGACGTCTCTGAATGGTGTCTGATTGTGTCACTAGTTATTACAATGGGCCATCATAGGTCAGAAGGCCTAATGCTGCTACAGAAGCATGAACGTTGTCGGGGTAGCACTGGTTGTTCTCACAAAGTTTCAGTCATGTCCTAATAGAAATATGAGGGGAGACTGAGTCCAGGTTTTGAAAAGTGACTGGTGATTTTGGAAACCCTCAATTTTTTGGTGGAGGGGGGAGTTGGGGGGGCAACTTGCGCCACCTTGAAGCAGCCTTGATTACCAAAGCAGGGGTGCTCAGCGCTTTGTGAAAATCATGCCTCCTTCAGGTGTCTGAAGTGAGGCACCCAAAATCACTCCCATCCAGATCCTCAGATGTGATTCCAATGGGAGTTAGGTGCCTAAATACCTTCTAAGGCTCTGGGCCTTGGTTGCTTTGACAATTGGGATCGGTTTTGCCAAGCAAGTGCAGCTCCTCGCGTTGTGCTGTTTGCAATAGAAGATTCTCATGTTATCGGCCTTTTTTCTCCTCCTCCCCCCCAGGACTCTCTGCGGACGGTGGCACCAAGCGCCAGGAGCATCTCTCTAGATTCTCAATGCCTGATCTGAGCAAAGATTCTGGAATGAATGTCTCAGAGAAGATGAGTAACATGGGAACGCTGAATTCCTCTGTGCAGTTTAGAAGTGCCGAGTCAGTCCGTAGCCTCTTGTCTGTGCAACAGTACCAAGATATGGAGCCGAACTGCGCGACCTTGCCAATCCGTCAGTTACAGAGAGATGCCATCGCATGGAAGGATGCATCAGAGTTTTGAGTATGACAGCGGGATTCCAGGGAACAAAATTCCTGGACAGGATAGTGCTAGGCTTCCCCCTATGAGCGGAGCGCACCGTAGACGAACTAATCTCCGGGATGACGATCGGCGTTACCGCCCACACAGACCCCGGCGGTCCAGACGCTCCCGCTCAGATAACGCCCTCCATCTGGCCAGCGAACAGTGCTGTCGATTGAAAGAGAGGCCCTCGCTGCGAGCCAGAGAGGACTATGACCAATTCATGCATCAGAGAAGCTGCAGAGAGACAATGGAACAGGGTCCCCGCAGAGACCTGTATGGTCAGTGTCCAAGGACTGTGTCGGATCTTGCTTTGCAGAACCATCTGGGGGATAGATGGGGCCCCTATTTTGCCGAATATGACTGGTGTTCTACCTGCTCCTCCTCTTCAGAGTCTGACAATGAAGGCTATTTCCTTGGGGAGCCAATTCCGCAACCGGCCCGTCTCCGATACGTCACCAGCGAGGAGCTTCTGCACAAATATGGATCGTATGGCATGCCCAAGTCTTCCACATTGGGTGGCAGAGGACAGTTACACAGCCGAAAAAGACAAAAGAGCAAAAACTGTATCATATCGTAACAGTGTCACTGCCTGGGCACTTTCTGAGAATGTAAATTAACTCATAACCTTGCACTGTTTTAGATCTTATATGCGCTTTTTATTGTAACAAAAAGCCCTGAAGACTGGGGATTTGTAAGAAGGTTGTAGATTGGCTTCTATAAGTAGTCATAAATCATTGGCTCGGTGAATATATTTTGCACATTTTACTTTGGAAAAAAACAATTCACTTTAGCCTGGAATATTTACCTAGTATTGTCCCTCTTTTTCCTAAATACTGCCACTCCTTTAAGTCCAGTTAGTCCATATGGTTTAGTTACCCCTGTTCACTGTAATCAACAGCTTGCGAATAGCTCGTGTTCTCCTAATGCGCTTTGATTTTCATTACCCATTTTGGTAAGTAATTTGTCTCTCAGTCAGTGCTGGAGTCTGAGTTATTTCCATGATTGTTGTAAATGCAATGTAAATGAGAGTTTGGAGAAAATATTTTTGTATTTTGTAATATCAGAGGAATTTCTATATCTTAGGAGTCACTGGGAAACGGCATGCATATTCATAATTGTTTTCAGGCAGAGCTAAACAAATGGTACTTCAGAATTCCTTCTCATTTTGCCATCAAATGTATTAAGTATATCAGTGAAATCTTGGGGAGCAAGGTTAAGTCTTTTCATTCCTGGGAAATCAAAAGAACATTTTATGCTTTGTTCAATCTTAAAGAGGCTTAGATGGCGTTTTGGAGTCTGCTCACACCTTCGATTTTCAGTTACTTTTATCAGTGACATACAGGAGTCTTTACAATTGCAAAAGTGACTTTTTTGTCAAATAGCATAGAACCAATTACCAAATGTCTGCAAAGTTTTAACAACCAAAGTTGGGGAAGGAATTTTCCATCTCTGTAGCGAATGCTGATGTTACTAAATTTTGAACTATTATTTGGAGTAAATAAAAGTGTAAATGGTGCAATTGTGTGATGTCAGCATGACGTCGTTTTGAGTATAGAATTGTCTTATGGTGCTCTAGTTTCCTGGATTATGTTAACTGCTGTTCATTACCAAAAGGAATCTTCAATGCTGCCTACTACATAATCATTATAAAATGAATACAAACTAATCACATTGGGCTTCATTCCATCTTGGAACTATGCCCTGTCAAGTTCCCTTGGAGGTCAATAGGAGTTTGGCATGCATAGTCCAAGGGTGGGATTGAGCCCATTATTTGGAGCTACAATCAATCTACAAAAGCATCAACATGGTAAAGTGTTATATAAATAGGACTCAAATGTATTGTGCTGTGGTGATGTGAGTTTTTCTCTGTATGTTTTAAACCATTTGGGTCCTGACATCAAGGTGTGTCCCCTACTGTGCCCACATGGGACAGTGCAGAGGGCAGATTTTCTGTAGGGTTGTAATATGGGTGCAGTTTCTTTGACATGTTCCCAGCCAGGGTGTTGCCAGGTCATGACAGCTTTTGTGCTATATTGTGCAGGGTTTGGGGGCTCAACCAGTCGCCCATTGGAGTTGATGGTAAGATTCCCATTGATGTCAGTGGCAGAAGGAGCCGAGGTACAAATGTATTTAGGTGCCTAAAGATGCAGCAAAGCGGCTCGTGGGATTTTCAAATGCTCCTAAGCAGGTCAGGCACCACTGAAAGTCAATGGGAGTTAGGCACCTAGTGGGATTTACAAAAGCACCTGTCTGCATAGTTAGGCACCGAAAGACCTCTATGCTCCTGACCCATTCCTGCAGTTAGAGCCACAAAGGCAGATTCCATTGCAGGATTGGGACCAAATGTAACGCATTTTGTAACTGGGAACAACCTATTGCCTGTCAAAAGCAACGAATGCAGGAAATCTTGAAGATGGAGGTCTCCATACCACAGACTATTGCTAGGAAATTTTTGTTGTTTGTAAGGAGAATGTGATGATGATTATTTTTAAAAAAAAAGAAAGACACGACTAAGTATTAAAACAACAAATGTTTTTCCAGTTGGAATAAATGGAAATATTGATCCAAAGGGGAAAAAGACCAACGTGTGTGTGTGTGTGTGGTTTTTTTAAAGAATGTCTATTACTTGTGAAGTTATGAATCATAGTTTTCATTTATTTTCAGTCTGTTCTATTATTAAAGCACAAAAACTAACTAAATCCCCTAGATCAGTGTTTCTCAACCTTTTTGATACCAGGGACCTGCTTGCTGCCTTCCTAAACTCTGTCAGGGAGATCTCAGGAACCGGCTCCGGTCCACGGAACCGGCTCCGGTCCACAGACCGGTCATTGAGAAACACTGCCCTATATGATTGATTTGATGGTTTATTGAGAAATCAGCATAGTACACATATAGGAGCTCCTTGGCAATCTGCTGTGTTAATGTGACTCTGATTTACATTCTACACATGTATCCTCAACTGACGAGAATTGGCATAGCTCTCTTGGAATCTAGAGTGACACCAGTTTTCATCAGGTGAGGCTCTGACCTGTAATTTATAAATCATTTTTCTTACCAAGAATCCCAGCTTTTTAGATAGTATCCAAAAGAGTTCTGGTAAGTAGGGTCAGTTTACTTCTCTCAGTGACAAATATGACATTAATTGCAGGGTACTTTATATAATTTTGTGTCTCAAAAATACAATTTCACTCATTGTCACTGATTAAAAAACACAATTAATCTCTTAGGTCCGCACGCTGTCTTTCAGCTCTAAATGCTTCACATAACTGAACCGCCAGAGAATTAATTGTCATTTGTATAGTCAATTCATAAATTCTTGGCCAACATTTACAGGTTACTGTCCTCTATGGCTTCTCATTACCAACATTAAAATGGGAAGAAAAGTCTTCTGATAAAATCAGTGGCTATAATGTTACATTTGCTGGTTACCTAAACAGGAGATCAAGGCTTATCACTAATCAGAGATGATTGCTACAACCTTTCCAATATAATCCCTCTCTAAGGCCCCGATCCCCCAGGCTGTTCTAGGTATGGTCCACTGACATGGAATGGCTTTGCAGAATATAAGAATCTTAATGAATGAAGTCAGAGAAGAACTCGGGCCATTCCATAGGTGCTGAAACTATGGCCCACATTGCAATGCCATGCTAAAAAGAAAGTATTGTTGTGTCTGGGCATGCTCATTCAAGCCAGCCCCTCTCTTCCTGCTGCCAGGCCACAATCCCTACCAGGCTGTTGTCGGCCTCTTCCTCCTCCACACTGTTGCTGCATGCTGCCTGGGGAAGTGAGCATGGGGCACCTCCAGGGCATGTGTGGCCAACCTAGATCCTTCCCATAACCCACTGGTGCATTGGAAACCATGCTTGGGAAACACTGGTAAAGGCACGTAGGAGATACTGGTGCAAGTCTCTGCCCCAAATCAGTAGAGCAAGGACTTGAAACATGGTCATCCCTTAACCCTTGGCTGTATGGACAGGGCAGTCTCCCTCTCTTTTTTTTGCAAGAAATGTCTGGGTTTCAGCTACTAGAGCATGGGCTGCCATAGGACTTAACGCCAAGAGAAGCTTCATGGCTGAGAATCCTGAACAGAGGGAGATGCCTCCACCTGGGCCATCAGTCAGGACTAGGGCCCAGCTCAGTGGGAGTTAGGCACCTCCATAATTTTGAGGATCTGGGGCCCATGCACTGTGGGAAAGGTTAGCTGTAGCCTGAAGTTGACACTTGTCTTAAAAGAAAAACTACAAGGATGGAGTAAAGTAAAAGTGAATATATTAAAATCTGAGCAGCCCTATCAATGAGAGTGTTATAGGTGAAGAGAGGCAATTCGAGGACCACTTCCCTAGGATTTGTTTTGCTAATTCCTGTCAAGGAGCTCCTCGATCCCTTTGCAGGACAAAGGGAAAAGCTTGGGGTTTTTAGCAGGAGGAGAAGGAGGAGTGGATTGCTGTTTCATGCAGATAAGAAAGAGATACCGTGAATCACTGTCAATTTATTTCCCATCATCCTTGCATTGTTCTTTTCTGTTTCCCCAACATTGTCATTTCGCCATAGAAACTCCTTACTTACCAAAAGACAGAGTTCACTTACAGCTGTCTTTCTGTCACCTAACACTGAAGTTCATTAGGCAAGTAAGGCCAATTGCAATTGTATAAAACACACAAGATGGTTACTGGCACCAATTCCAAAAAATGGGGGACTATTTTCACAGACATGTTACTGAAACAACTTCTTTGACATTTCAAAATTAAAAAAAAAAGTGTTGACCCTCCCTTCTTAAGTGGCTGAATAATGCGAGTAGTTAGTTGTGGGAAATGTATCAGTTTTTCCCTGTTTTCCGTATATATGAAATTTTAAAAATTGTTGACATCTCTTGTGGGTAAAAGTACTCATTTTCTGCTAAGAAGCTAAGCAATGAGCCTCTCCAGGCTCCAGAATATTCCTTATATTGATGTCTCCAGTCTTCATTAAACAGCAAATGTGTTCATGCACGGCTACTTGGAAAAATCTCTCAGAAGTTCCATGTACAATCTACCCCTTGCTTAAATCCCTCTCTCCAATATTTTCCATGGCAACAAAATTAAATAAAAGTCAGTCACATCATATAGACAATTGAAACCTGCTTCTCTCCTTTGACAAAGAGAGAGATAGAGAGAGAAGTCCCTTGCCACAGTCCCTGCTCCCTGCCTGGTGGATGTGTAAGCTTTGCCACGGTTGAAAGCCAGCGAGCTGATTTACTATCTTGGGAATGTTTGGAAGGCCCACCATAAGGTAGGAGAAGGGAGGATGCCAGCTCTTTAAAGTGCCTATGTCTTATGAGTTCTCACAATATGTTTGAGATTATAGGCCCCCAAAAGAAAATAGGAAGCAATAAAAGTTTAGCAGTTAGTAATCAAAGGAGCAAGAGTGACAGAACCCATCAGTTTGGGGGAGAAGTAAACCCAACTTTGGTGTGGTAGCAACAGCCCAGCTAAGGTTCCTATGGCCATGTTGTCGACCTGCTGAAAGTTTAGAGGATAAGATATTTACCCGACAGCATGGATTACCACCTAAAAATCCAAACCCCATGGTCCAGATCCTCAGTGATATTTAGGCTAATTCCTATTTACGGCCTGATTCTGTAGCCATTCTCCACTATACACAGATGCCACATGCACTGTATCACACCCACAGATCCTCCTCTCTCAGTGCAATTGTATGACTCCAAGAATACAGCTGTATTAGAAGGGGGAACCCAAGAGCAAAGGCGTGCAGGACTGTTGTCCCATTCAACCTAGGCAAGTAACATTTTTGGGCAGAGAGACCCTTTTGGGCAGACTTATTGCTGCACACAGCACAGAAATCTAGGCCAAAATTTTCAAAAATGCCTGCTAAAGGTAGGCACCTAAAATTATAGCTAGGCACCTATACAAAGTGATCTGATTTTACAGCACTTAGTGCAATGGGGTTCTGGGCCATGCCTGCGGCTCCTAAGCACTATAATAACACAAATAATTCATTTTGGTAGGTAGAGTTATGTCTATTAGAGTAGAGTTTCAGATGAAGAAAAGCAGGAAAAAAAGAAAGTACTTTTATCAATTATTAGTGTCTAGCTACTCCAGCCATGAATCAGGGTCACCTGGTGCTGGTCACAAGGAAAAGAGAGTCCCTGCACCAAAGAGCTTACAATCTAAGTATCAGGCATGTGACAACAACATAGAAATGAGGCTGCAATGAGACTACTGGTCAGCATGAGAAATGGTGATCTTAGCACTGCCTGACCACTGCTGAATTATTTAAGCATGTGGCAGAGGAGAGTTTTAAGGAGCTGGAGGGGTGTTCTGTCTTGAGCCCCAGGAATGATGATAAGTATGGTTTCAGGGGTGGGGGGAACTCAATTTTAATCATGTTTTTGTCTATTATCTGGCTGGGTTACATCTCTCTGACCTGGAGTATTGATAGTTTTGTGAGTTATGCTACTACAGAGAAGACTTTTCATACACATGGCTTTCCCTCTAGAGAGCCCCAAAGGTCATTTCACATACAGCGTATTGTACCAGATGTGACCCTCACTGTTAGGCCACACTGCTTTAGGTTATTTTAGGGCAGTCTAGATACTTGGGACCTGCTTCTCCTTTATACTAGAATAGCCGCTGACCACCTTGAAAAATGACTGTGTAAGCATAGTTCAGCTGCTGCGAGTCATGCTACAGCACCATGCATGGCTAAAACATCCAGTTCTCAACTGACAGTCCTTACCCCAGCTAATCAGGCATAAGGCACAGGATGGCGACCTACTAGTCTTGAGACCTGCTATGCTTTCTTTTTCTCTCAGCCACCTCCCTTCAGCCTCTGTGACTCCCTGAGGTAGTGCAGCCCTCCAGCGTTGCCTGGTCCTAACTCCCTCTTCCCGCTTCTTAAGTCAATATTGAAAGTCCCTCTGAACCTGGATCCTGCGCCTACATCAGCCCAGTGGCCTTGGTGCAGCCACGAGTTCCTCCTGCAGGAGAGCCTTTGGACTGCACCTATTGCCCATTCAATGCAAATGACTAAGCCAATGGAGCTGAGGCTAGTGATTAGACTTGGCAATTTTGCTTTCTCAAGTACTTCAGTGTCAGGGACTTGATATTTAGAATACGGTGAGGACAATGGGTGTGGAAGATGTTTAGCCTTCTCTCATGCCTGCTGTAGGTGGGCCATGTCTTGCCACCATGCAGCAGCAGGCTTAGAACGCACACCTGGTAGACCTGTAGCTAGTTGTTCAGTGTTAGTTTCCTGTTTTCTCACATGCATTGGTCAGTTGCCCAAATGCGGTATCTTGCCAATGTGAGAATTAAGCTATTCATCTGTAGTATGTGCACAAGTTTTGCTATCTATGATCTACTGTGTTGGCAATGTCCAGCATAACACAATGCAATGCCCCTCTGCCATGTACATTGGCCAAACTGGACAGTCTCTACGTAAAAGAATGAATGGACACAAATCAGACGTCAAGAATTATAACATTCAAAAACCAGTCGGAGAACACTTCAATCTCTCTGGTCACTCGATTACAGACCTAAGAGTGGCTATCCTTCAACAAAAAAGCTTCAAAAACAGACTCCAACGAGAGACTGCTGAATTGGAATTAATTTGCAAACTGGATACAATTAACTTAGGCTTGAATAGAGACTGGGAATGGATGAGTCATTACACAAAGTAAAACTATTTCCCCATGTTATTTCTCCCCCCCACCCCACCCCCCACTGAACCTCTGATATTCTTGTTAACTGCTGGAATTAGCCTACCTTGCTTGTCAGCATGAAAGGTTTTCCTCCTTTCCCCCCCCCCTGCTGCTGGTGATGGCTTATCTTAAGTGATCACTCTCCTTACAGTGTGTATGATAAACCCATTGTTTCATGTTCTCTGTGTGTGTATATCAATCTCCCCACTGTATTTTCCACCGAATGCATCCGATGAAGTGAGCTGTAGCTCACAAAAGCTTATGCTCTAATAAATTTGTTAGTCTCTAAGGTGCCACAAGTACTGCTTTTCTTTTTGCGAATACAGACTAACACGGCTGCTACTCTGAAACCAGCATAACACACTAGCTCTTCTAACTTGTGGTGCAGTCAACACACCTTCTGCCATAATCATGGTCTTCTTTAGACTGATGGTTAGTCCAAATCCATCATAAGCTGGAGCAAAGCTACTGCAAAGTTGCTGGAGCTCCTCTTCACTGTGTGCAATGAACTGCAGCATCAGTGAAAAGTTCTCGTATCAGCAGGTGTTTGACGTTGCTTTGTCTCTTAGACATGCACTGGTGAAGCATTTTCCATCTGGTCTTGCATGGAACTGTACATCCTTGGGGCTAGATGAGACAGTGTGCCAAAGCAGTGAGGGAAGAATATTGGTGGCAAAACGCCTCCTGGTTTGACAGCACTATGGATTTCAAAGCTGTCTACCTCATCATCATCATACTGGACTTGGACTATAGGCTTCATGCTACCATGGAACGATCAAATCAGATTGAGATTTTTTGGGGGGGGGGGTGAGGCTGGGGGAGTGGGAAAAGGGAACCAATTCTCTCTTTCAATTGGAAAAGGCCCTTTGTGCTGACCAGGTCAAAAGCCTTTGTAAGATCGATGAAGGCCATGTAGCGAGATCTTCCTTGGTCTTGATACTTTTCTTGCAATTGCACTTGCAATAGTGTGAAGACTGTGTCGATCATTGATCTGTCAACACAAAAGCTGCACTGACTGCCTGGATATACACATTCAGCAATACCTTAGTCTTTTGAGAATGAGCCATGTGAATGCCTTGCCAGCAACACTAAAATGATAGCTTCCTCTTTAGTTTACAAACAAACACTATGATCTCCTTTGTTTTTTATATGCTATGATGTTGGCATCCTTCGTATCGTGTGGTACCCCTTCTTCCCTCCAGCAGGCAAGCAAGACATTGGCCAGATGTTTAAGTACAATCAGTCCTCCTTGTTTCAGTACTTCAACTGGAATTGTAGTTTTTTTCCTGTAGCATTTCCTGTGGCCAGGGAGGTGATTGCTGTTTCAAGCTCATTCATCGATGGTTCTATAGCAACGCTTTAATAGGCTGGAGCCTTGGGCGTCACATTTAGTGCTGCTTCAGAAACATTGGTTTCAATCAAATAGAATTTGTGATAGAATTCCACTCAGCCTTGCATATGTTTGCTTCTGTCAATGAGGTATGCATTAAGAGATTTGAGTGCGGCAAACTTCTTGGCTGAAGGTCCTATTGTGGTCTTGATTCCATCAAATACACTGCTTAGATCTCCATTCTCAAAGGCTGTTTGCATCTTCTTGCACATACCGACCACTGTGAATAGGCACATTGCCTTGCTGTTCATTGCAATGCATTCTAGGCCACTCTGAGTTTAGCACATGTCTCAGGACATGTGGTGGTGGAAGTATGCAGTACAGCTGACTTCAGTAACTGGAAGCAGTTCTTCAGAGTATGCTGCAAACCAGTCTTTATCGCATATAGATTTTTTTTTTAACCAGAAGTTAAGATTGCAGCCACATGGCTATTATTCTGAGTGCATTTCATGCTACATTAGCATTCAGGGGAGGTGCAATCAATGACATAGCTTCCCTGAGATTTGTAGTAAATTGGAAACACCTTCCTTGGTCTTTCGTGTTGTTGATGTTAACAGCTGGTTTTGGTATGATGGAATTTCCACAGTGAAAGCCTTTTTTTGGGCAACATATACATTTCTGGCCTGTGTCACTGTCTGCACTGGGAAAACTAAGAGTATGGAGAACATCCTGTCGGTGTTTTCAACAAGTGACAGTTCAATCCAGTTGGTGCCAGGGTCCAGCTCCGAAGTGTCTCCACCAGCCCTTCTGGCGGGGACCACTTTGGAAGCATGTGTTGGGTAATGCAAAATTGTTGGTGGGTGCAGCGCTCCAACGTTCTTTACCCATTGTCGTTCATTTTTCACATCCCATGGTGACCAATGCATAGCGACCACATCTTGTGATCTGACCCAGCTCTAGCACTGAAGTCTCCTGGTAGATAGAGGTCCTCACCTATTGGTAACTTACTGATGACACCATGGAACTGCTGATAGAGCAAGTCCTTTTTCTTCAGAGATGGAGGAAATGTTGGGCCATATGGAAGGGTGAAAATGGCAAAGCAAATGGTGAAGGATATTCATGTTGCAATGGGACATTCAACTACAGGTTCTAATAAGGTTTTGACTGCAAAACTCACCTTGAGTTCGCAGCACCCTTGTTTGCTTTTTCCAAAGTCGAACGAGATGTAAGCTCATGGAGCGAACTTGAGGCAGCTAGGCTGATTTCGGAGAAGTGGCTATGTCTACATCAAGCATCTCCAGCTCTCCATCAATAATGGAGGCCTTTCTAGGATCACTGACCACCTCTAGATTGTTTGTTTGTCATACCTGTGCATGTACAGAAAGAGCAACTATCGTAGCCAAACCTTTGGCATGTCTGCCTTGGCAGACACTAATAAGCAGGCTAAGCCCCACTCTTGGCAGCACCAACTGGGCCCAAAGTCTTGGAGACCAAGACTTTCAGAAGCCACATGGCTGCAGAAGATGCCAGAGGGCAGAGCTGAGTTGCAGTGCCGTGTGTCTGACATTTTTCCCCACCTTGTATTTGGTTCAGGGTTTACACCTCTCACCTTTATTTGACCAAGAACTAGCTGCAGGGCAGTAATGCCAGAGGGAGATGCTCCTTTATGGATACTGGTTTTCATTCAAGTGGGTATCTGGCATCCCCACCTCCCACCCCCCCCCCCATCACTCAGTGAATGGTCAGGTTCCTGGTTTAGGTACCGAGCACCCGACCCATGGTACGTTGTACTAGGGTCCATGTTGCCAGGAGCAGGCCATAAAGGCCTGACCTGATTGCATGTATACCCTGGACCTTTTATACTAACAGGGTAAACAGCAGAGATTTTAAAGCCAGAAGGAACTGACCTGATCCCTAGGCTGCTCTTCTGCAAAACACAAGGCAGAGAATTTCACCCCGGGATTGTGGCAGTGGAAGGAATTTTCCCTCTAATTTTCAGTGAATTAGGCTACATCTTTCCTAAGAATGTTGCAGCATTGCCATTGTTAATCTCTGTTTTAGCTCCTCTTTCATCCTGATCCTCAGAGCTCTGCGCACCCATGGCTCCCATTGAAGTCAAGCTCTGTGGTCAAGGGGAGCCTGGGGGGTGAACTGCTCTTCCAGAAACCAGGCCATTCGTAATTCAACTTGAAGGACTGTGTCTTCCCCCACCCGCCGGCCATCAGCTGCTTTCCTTTCAAGCACATCCAACACCATCTGTAAGGGATCGAGGCTGTGAAGCGGAGCTGCTATCTGGCTCCTTCTGCCCTGCTTGGAGTCTTTTGTGTGGGCTGCCTCCAGGAGACTTTTTGAACATTTTAAGCTTGAGCTCTGTGCCCTGCAAAATGGAGCTAATGCTTTACTGATGTCTGCGCTGCAGATGGAACTTTTCAATAAGATTGCAGTGAAAGAAACCAGGCCCTTTCCCCCAGAGGCTTGATACAACTGTGTGTGTCTAGTAGAAGGAAGTTGCCTATTTGCAGGGTATGTCTAAGCAGCAGAGGTATGAATGCAGCCTGTGTAGACCTACCTGAGCTGGATTTGCCCGAGCTAAGCCCTGGTACTGATAGCAGTGAAGCTGCAGCAGCGCGTTCTGCACCACAGTGGCCACCTACCTAAGCACCGACTCAGGGCCCCCGGGGGGGGGGGGGGGCTGTACGCAGGCTGCTAGCTCACGTTGCAAGCTGCCCTGTGACTAATGCCTGAGCTAGCTACATGTGCTGCACACACATCTCCCGCTTGCAGGGGAGAGGAACCCACGAACGCCGCACCCAGTTTCTGTCCCGGCATCTGGGAGAAAGCAGCAGGCCGAAGTGTGTGAAATCTCCCAGGCCTGCTAACTAGCCCTTCGAAATAAACCACCTCAGCTTAGTCACCATATAACCAGGTGCAAATTCATGGCAGGAGAGGGTCAAACTTCCATTTTAAATCAAGGGCCTGAGGCTGGGACAGAAGAGTAGGGCTCCAACCCTCACCCTGTCAATTCCCAGCAGATCTCGGCGATGCCGAAGGGAGGTTTGCGCACTGGTCTCGTGGCATCATGACTGCTGGGTGAGTGACAATCACCTTCACCCAGGAAGAAAATTAACCTCACTTTTAGCCCCACAGCTATTCTGCCCTTTGTTTGGCTTCCTTCCCCTGCTGTCCTTTGTCTGGTTTTCTCCCCCTTCCCTGTCTCTGTGTGGCTCTTCTTTTCTCCCCTCTGCATTTCCTTCCCAGGAACTCCTCCTTCTCCCCATGGGCGGGGGTCACAGCCAGTGCCTTCCCAATCCTGTCGGATAAGATCTGCACTGGGGAATGGTGATTCCCTGGCTGGGATGATTTAGTTGGGGATGGGTCCTGCTTTGAGCAGTGGGGGGGACTAGATGACCTCCTGAGGTCCCTTCCAACCCTGATACGCTACGATTCTACGATTCTGACAGTGCTAGCACTAGATGTTAGACTTAAGAGTGTAAGTACGTGGGCATGTTCACACACCGCTACGGCATTGTTTCAGGCTGGCTGCAGACGCAAGCAGCCATCGCTGTTTCAGTTACTCTCTGGTCACATGGGGGCAAGGAGAGGGGCAGGGCCATAAAGTGGCGGGGCTAAGGGTTGCCAGGTTTTCGACCAGAACGTCCGGTTGAAAAGGGGAAACTGGCAGTAACCGACCGCCACCACCTGGCAGGAAGGGCAGAGCAGCAATTGCTGCTCTTCCCACCCCCCACCCAGCCTGATGGAGAGACCTGGCTGCTTGTGGACAGCGGCAATAACCTATCTACCACCCCCCCATACCCCACTGTGCCCCAATTTCCCCAGCCCTTTGTTCCAGCGACAGACCCCCCGCCCACACACCCCCCTCTGTGCCCCAGCCCCTCGCTTTAGGGTCCCTGCACCCTGCTGTGCCCCAATTTTCCCAGGCTCTCGCTCTGGGGGCCCCTCCTCTCCACCCCACTGTGCCCTGATTAGCCCGGCCCCTCACTCTGCTCACCTCCCTCCTGCCCTGCTGTGCCCCGATTTCCCTGCCAATTATTCCAGGGACACCCCTACCCCCTGCTGTGCCCCGATTTCCCCAGCCCTTTGCTCCAGGGACAGACACCCCCAGCCCGCTGTGCCCTGATTTGCCCAGCCCCTCACTCTGCCCCCTCCCCGCATCCCGCAAATTGCTCTAGGGATGTCCCCACCTCAGGCCAGCTGTACCCCAATTTCCCCAGCCCTTTGCTCCAGGGACAGACATCACCCCCACCCCACCCTACTGTACCCCAATTATCCCAGCCCCTTGCTCTGGGTTCCCCCCCCTTGCTCCAGGGACAGATCTGCACCCTGCTGTGCCCCAATTTCCCCAGGCCCTCACAACACTCCCGCCCGTCTGCCCGGCTGTGCCCCAATTTTCCCAGCCCCTCCCTCCAGGACCCGCTCCGCCCCACTCTGCCTGATTTCCCCTCTCCAGCCCCTCGCTCTGGGACCTGACCCATTGGGCAGGTGTCGCATCAGTGCCTCCTAGCCCGACAAAGCGAGCGGCCGGTGAGTCCCAGTGGAGGGCAGAGTGAGCAACGGGGCAGAGAAGGCTTTCTAAAAGTGTGTGTCACTCTCTCTCTCACACACACACACGCACACACTCTCTCTCTCTCTTTCTCACTTACCCCCGAAGGGCTGGCTGCTCACCCCCCTCCCACCCCCGCACGTTGTTCTGCACCCATTTTTGGGTGGGCATTTGTCCTATTGGCTCTTGCCGGGATGGCCAGAACAGGGCTTAAAAAAGGGCCTGTCCGGGGCAAAATGGGCTGTATGGTCACCATGGTTAATGGGCTTTGGGTTCTCTACATGTGAACCAACTGTATGGAACGGTTTGGCTTGCTGCTCAGTGTTCAAGCAGTCCCAGCTCCAACTTGTCAAACGCCACATTGTCTCCAAGAAAACACGTTGGCCCCAGGGTGGGCTCTGTACATGCCACTGTTCAGATGCCAACCAGCTTTGCAGTAGGCCTGCGTTGTTTTCAAACACAAGGAAGCATGTGGGATGGATGGAGGACGATGGGAGACATGTTGCATCGCTTTGCCCTTCACTGAGTTAAGATATTGCTGAAGGGATTTTTGCTTCACTTTTTAAAAGGCATCCACCATTGGGAAATGACAACGCATAGAAAAAATTCAGCACACAGGGTGAAAACACAGAGGTAGTATGGGTTCTGAAGTGGCCGCTATCTACCACCCACTATACACGAGAAAACTATTAATGCTTTCTGTTAGCCTATGTGGGGCAAGATTAAATGGTTCTGACAACCCCACTGAACTAGGATGATGATGCTACAACCCTGTAACCATCGGGCTCTGCTGGTTTACCTTCTGCACAAGCTGTGGCTAGACTCTTTGATCCCCTGTGGGAACGGCAGTGCACTTAGAGAGTTATCATCTTTGCTATCGCTTTGCAGTTACTAAATTTCACATCCCCAGGAAAGAAAGGGTGCAGGCACTCTGGTTACCTTAAAAGGTGCAATGTTTATGGCGCATACTGTCCATGAAAAATTATTAAAATCATAGTGTATTGCCTTTGTCAAAAGAATAGACATCTCGTTCTTTAGAAACTTTGACAGCTGTATGAGCCGAACTAGTCTAGCCTGTCATCCCTTTGGCTAAAAATCTGATCAGGTATATGATGCTAAAACAGTCAATCCAAGCCCATATTTAGTATCCATTTTATCAGCCCTCTCCCCCGCTTCATTTTATTCCAGCCCTAATTATAATTCATTTAAACATCCGCTTGGAAATTACTTCCGCTCTGATTCATTTTTTCTTTTTGATCGCAATTGTTGTTTCAGCTGCTGTCTTCTTGGCCTGGTTATAAATAAAATGAATCTCGTCTGGTAAGCGACACCCAAAGTGACCATAAAGTGCATGGCTGAGCTGTGGACGGGTCTGGAGAATCCCAGCTGAAAGAACCCAGTGGCACGTAGAGTTAAGAAAAGAAGCAGCAGGGTCAGCATGATTCCCAGATAATAGGGTTAGGGTGTGCACCTAAGAAAAGAACCATCACTAAGCACACATCCTAATTGTGAGTACAACAGCCAGATAGCTTCCTAATTAAATGTAAAGTCCTCCCAGTGATACTTAGCCACTAGTTCAGGGGAACGGAAAAAACCCCAGGGACCTCGTCAAACGTAATGGTTTCTAAGGCACGGTAACTGTACAACTAGTTCGTGCCCTGAAATGAGCTGATTATTCTTCCAAGTCAAGCTTTGTTGCATCCCCAAAGGAAACAATTTTTGCCTCCAAAGCATTCCCATTGATTTTGAATATGGACGATGTGTCATTGAAAGGAGCGTGATTACAATGACACATGCCCGTAAAATCATTGGCAACAGGTGGCAGAAGATCCAACTCAAGATATGCTCCTAATATCCCTGGCTCTCTCCTGCGTCGTCAGACCTGCTATGTTAAACAAATCAAAACTGTTTTCTGGGGCGTGGCACTTGACATTGGTGATGGCACAGGTGGAGGTAACAATGTCATTTTGGTCAAGCGGTTCCCCCAAAGTCTATTCAACTGACTAGCGGACATAAATGGAACATACATGGTGAATTGGACATGTGCTGGCCCTATGTATGGGCATACATTTTACCCAAAGCAACTCAATGGGGATGTGCTATGACTGCAGCTATTTGTCAATTCCAAAGCCAGACAAGACCACTGTAAGCATCCAGTGTGACCATCTATGAATGGCCATGAATTTATTTTGCAATATTTGTCCATCCCTGCAAGGTCCCCTAGGACTAAACTGAGGTCCACCAAGGATTCTCATACCATCTTCTCTTTCAGCAGCTTGCCCTTAAAGCCCATTGTTTCATCTCATGGCATACTGCTGCCCAGCAAACCAATGCTGAGTGGATACACTTACTGTCCTGGAGTGTTTGTATGGGGAAGCATTGTTTCCTTGTAGTTAGAGCAGGGGGCACTGGGGAGGTCAGGGTGCTGTGTTCTACTCTCCACTGGCTGTATGACTTTGGACAAGTCACTTTAGCATGTTCCTCAGTTTTGGCATCTGTAAAATGGGACTAAATATTAACTTGCCTCAATGGCGTGTTGTGAGGCTTAGTTAATTTATGTGTAAAGTGCCCTGAATTTCTCCAATGTGGTGTGCAAAGTATAGTTGTCCCATTCCCTAGCAAAAAGCTGGTACGGCTGTCCTATGGTACATCAATAGCAATCGCCTACCCGAGATGGGTTCTGGCTCAGGAGAGCTATGTGTGCATTGTGAGACTCCCAACAACTCACTGCCTTCTTGGCTGAGCTACTTAGATTCATAGATTCATAGATACTAAGGTCAGAAGGGACGATTCTGATCATCTAGTCTGACCTCCTGCACAGAGCAGGCCACAGAATCTCACCCACCCACTCCTATGAAAAACCTCACCCATGTCTGAAGAAAAGGAGTCCTTGTGGCACCTTAGAGACTAACAAATTTATTAGAGCATAAGCTTTCATGAGCTACAGCTCACTTCATCGGATGCATTTGGTGGAAAAAACAGAGGAGAGATTTATATACACACACACAGAGAACATGAAACAATGGGTTTATCATACACACTGTAAGGAGAGTGATCACTTAAGATAAGCCATCACCAGCAGCAGGGGGGGGAAAAGGAGGAAAACCTTTCATGGTGACAAGCAGGTAGGCTAATTCCAGCAGTTAACAAGAATATCAGAGGAACAGTGGGGGGTGGGGTGGGAGGGAGAAATACCATGGGGAAGAGTTTTACTTTGTGTAATGACTCATCCATTCCCAGTCTCTATTCAAGCCTAAGTTAATTGTATCCAGTTTGCAAATTAATTCCAATTCAGCAGTCTCTCGTTGGAGTCTGTTTTTGAAGCTTTTTTGTTGAAGTATAGCCACACTTAGGTCTGTGATCGAGTGAGCAGAGAGATTGAAGTGTTCTCCAACTGGTTTTTGAATGTTATAATTCTTGACGTCTGATTTGTGTCCATTCATTCTTTTACGTAGAGACTGTCCAGTTTGGCCAATGTACATGGCAGAGGGGCATTGCTGGCACATGATGGCATATATCACATTGGTAGATGCGCAGGTGAACGAGCCTCTGATAGTGTGGCTGATGTGATTAGGCCCTATGATGGTATCCCCTGAATAGATATGTGGACAGAGTTGGCAACGGGCTTTGTTGCAAGGATAGGTTCCTGGGTTAGTGGTTCTGTTGTGTGGTGTGTGGTTGCTGGTGAGTATTTGCTTCAGATTGGGGGGCTGTCTGTAAGCAAGGACTGGTCTGTCTCCCAAGATCTGTGAGAGTGATGGGTCATCCTTCAGGATAGGTTGTAGATCCTTGATGATGCGTTGGAGAGGTTTTAGTTGGGGGCTGAAGGTGATGGCTAGTGGTGTTCTGTTGTTTTCTTTGTTGGGACTGTCCTGTAGTAGAAGTCCTTAAATCATGGTTTAAAGACTTCAAGGAGCAGAAAAGCCTCCCTCAAGTCAACCATTCCCCATGCTACAGAGGAAGGCGAAAAACCTCCAGGGCCTCTCCAATCTGCCCTGGAGGAAAATTCCTTCCCAACCCCAAATATGGCGATTAGCTAAACCCTGAGCATATGGGCAAGATTCACCAGCCAGATACTACAGAAAATTCTTTCCTGGGTAACTCAGATCCCATCCATCTAATATCCCATCTCAGGGGATTTGGCCTATTTACCCTGAATATTTAAAGATCAATTACTTCCAAAATCCCATTATCCCATCATACCATCTCCTCCATAAACTTATCAAGTAGATTCTTAAAACCAGATAGATCTTTTGCCCCCACTGCTTCCCTTGGAAGGCTATTCCAAAACTTCACTCCTCTGATGGTTAAAAACCTTCGTCTGATTTCAAGTCTAAACTTCCTGGTGGCCAGTTTATACCCATTTGTTCTTGTGTCCACATTGGTGCTGAGCTGAAATAATTCCTCTCCCTCTCCTGTATTTATCCCTCTGATATATTTATAGAGAGCAATCGTATCTCCCCTCAACCTTCTTTTAGTTAGGCTAAACAAGCCAAGCTCCTTTACTCTCCTTTCATAAGACAAGTTTTCCATTCCTCGGATCATCCTAGTAGCCCTTCTCTGTACCTGCTCCAGCTTGAATTCATCCTTTTTAAACATGGGAGACCAGAACTGCACACAGTATTCTAGGTGAGGTCTCACCAGTGCCTTGTATAACGGTACTAAAACCTCCTTACCCCTACTGGAAATGCCTCTCCTGATGCATCCCAAAACCGCATTAGCTTTTTTCACAGCCATATCACATTGGCAGCTCATAGTCATCCTATGATCAACCAATACTCCAAGGTCCTTCTCCTCTTCCGTTACTTCTAATTGATGCGTCCCCAATTTATAACTAAAATTCTTGTTATTAATCCCTAAATGCATAACCTTACACTTCTCACTATTAAATTTCATCCTATTACGATTACTCCAGTTTACAAGGTCATCCAGATCCTCCTGTATAATATCCCGATCCTTCTCCGAATTGGCAATACCTCCCAGCTTTGTATCATCTGCAAACTTTATTAGCACACGCCCACTTTTTGTGCCAAGGTCAGTAATAAAAAGATTAAATAAGATTGGTCCCAAAACCGATCCCTGAGGAACTCCACTGGTAACCTCCCTCCAGCCTGACAGTTCGCCTTTCAGTAGGAGCCGTTGCAGTCTCCCCTTTAACCAATTCCTTATCCACCTTTTGATGTTCATATTGATCCCCATCTTCTCCAATTTAACTAATAATTCCCCATGTGGCACGGTATCAAATGCCTTACTGAAATCTAGGTAAATTAGATCCACTGCATGTCTTTTATCTAAAAAAATCTGTTACCTTTTCAAAAAAGGAGATTAGGTTGGTTTGGCACGATCTACCTTTTGTAAAACCATGTTGTATTTTGTCCCATTTACCATTGACTTCAATGTCCTTAACTAATTTCTCCTTCAAAATTTTTTCCAGGACCTTGCATACTACAGATGTCAAACTAACTGGCCTGTAGTTACCCGGATCACTTTTTTTTCCTTTCTTAAAAATAGGAACTATATTAGCAATTCTCCAATCATTCGGTACTACTCCTGAGTTTACAGATTCATTAAAAATTCTTGCTAATGGGCTTGCAATTTCAGGTGCCAATTCCTTTAATATTCTTGGATGAAGATTATCTGGGCCCCCCGATTTAGTCCCATTAAGCTGTTTCAGTTTCGCTTCTACCTCAGATATGGTAATATCTACCTCCGTATCCACATTCCCATTTATCATGCTACCATTATCCCTAAGATCCTCTTGAGCCTTATTAAAGACTGAGGCAAAGTATTTGTTTAGATATTGGGCCATGCCTAGATTATCTTTAACCTCCACTCCATCCTCAGTGTGAAGCGGCCCCACTTCTTCTTTCTTAGTTTTCTTCTTATTTATATGGCTATAGAACCTTTTACTATTGGTTTTAATTCCCTTTGCAAGGTCCAACTCTACTCGACTTTTAGCCTCTCTCACTTTATCCCTACATCTTCTGACCTCAATTAGGTAGCTTTCCTTGCTGATCCCTCCCATCTTCCACTCCCTGTATGCTTTCTGCTTCTTCATAATCACCTCTCTAAGATGCTTGCTCATCCAGCTTGGTCTACAACTCCTTCCTATGAATTTTTTCCCCTTTCTTGGGATACAGGCTTCTGATAACTTCTGCAGCTTTGATTTAAAGTAATCCCAGGCCTCCTCTACCTTTAGATCCATAAATTCTTCAGTCCAATCCACTTCCCTAACTAATTTCCTTAATTTTTGAAAGTCAGCCCTTTTGAAATCAAAAACCTTAGTTGCAGATTTATTTTTGTTAATCCTTCCATTTAGTTTGAACTGAATTAGCTCATGATCACTTGAGCCAAGACTGTCCCCTGCAACCATTTCTTCTATGAGGTCCTCGCTACTCACCAAAATTAAATCTAAAATGGCATCCCCTCTAGTCGGTTCAGCAACTACATGATGAAGGAATCCATCAGCTATCGCATCTAGGAAAATCTGAGCCCTATTATTATTACTAGCACTGGTCCTCCAGTCTATATCTGGGAAGTTAAAGTCTCCCATGATCACGCAGTTTCCATTAGTATTTACTTTATTAAAGACATTAAAAAGGGCTCTATCCATATCCAAATTAGATCCCGGAGGTCTATAGCACACCCCAAGCACTATTGTAGGAGAGGCTTTACTAGTTTTCTTCCCCAATGTAATTTTTGCCCACACGGACTCTGTCTTATCCATTGCATCGCTTCTTATTTCTTTACATTCTACCTCATCATTGATATACAATGCTACTCCACCCCCTTTACCTTTGTTTCTGTCTTTCCTAAACAGCACATACCCTTCAATACCTGTAGTCCAGTCATGACTACTATTCCACCATGTTTCTGTTATCCCTATAATATCTGGTTTCACTTCCTGCACCAGTAGCTCCAAGTACTTCTTGGAGTCATTAACAAGCTGAGCAGTAGACTCAGGCCTCAGAACAAGCCCGACACTTGGCTTAGAAAAGATCCCGCTTCCAGTAAAGCCACCCAGTCTATTTTCCAGGGCTGACCCACTGTAACTAACCAGCTTGAAAGCAAGAATGGGCGTATTTGAAAGAACAGTGTAAAACACCAGGTACTAGAGCGCTCTTTAATGTAGAAGAGAAAGGCAGAACAAGAACTAATGGCTGGAAACCAAAGCCAGCCAAATACAAATTAGAAATAAGGCAAAACCTTTTACGCAGGAGGTTTATTAACCATTGCAACAAACTACCAAAGGAAGGCAAAGATTCCCCATCTTGATGTCTTCAAGTCAGGACTGGATGGTGTGCTTTAGTCAAACATAAGTTCTTGGGCCCAGTACTGGGCTACCTGGATGAAATTCTGTGAGCTGAGTGAAAGAGAACAGAGAACATTTTAGTGGGTGAGCAGAAATATTTTTTTTCAGGTGAATCTGTGGGATATTGCTTGATGACTCCAAAGTCACATGTTGTGAACAACTTGCTGCAGTCTTCCTGAAAATGATAAACTGCTCTATAAAGCATGTGTGAATACTGTAATGTACTTCTGGGTCTTTGCAGCAAGAAACATCACCCCCAGGGCAGATTCACATTTTAAAATTCTCTCTGTCACTCTGAAGCCCATAAATACCCAGGGAAACTCCCAGAAATCTGGAGTCCTAGTTACAGAGAGTTCAAAAGCCACACAGAAGTGAATTCACACAGATAAATTATAATCAGATGGGCATAGATTTGCTAAAAGAGCCAGCAATAGGAAGTAAAAGATTTTAAAATAATCAGAACCACATTGATCTAGAAATGGTTATACTCAAACTCATATTTGCAAGTGGAACAAATTCATTTATTTCAGTCTCCCTATGCAATGCATTGTGGACTTGCACCAGCAAATGTGCAAAAGCAAGCAAAACCAAACCAAAAATCAATTAATAACATCAGTGCACACTTGCGATGGGCCAGATATCGATTTCAATGGAAGTTGAAGGTGCTCAGCAGCTTGGAAAAATCAAGCCAATTATTTAGGTATCTCCATGTGGCTTTAAGAACTCTGGGTTGACCTAGCTTTGATCTCATGGATGTCAGTGGGCATCTGACTGTTGGCTTCAATGGGAGAAGAGTAAGGCCATTGTTGAGCATTTCTGAAATCCCCACCCTAAGTGCTTCAACTTCAGCCTTCTAAGCTTGCAAGTCCTGGCCATAGTCAATTCAACACTGCTCAAGGGATCCAGGTCCCTCCTGTACAGCAGCTGGCACCCACCTCGTGGGAGATGGGGTTGAGTCATGGTTTGGCCTGATGCTGTGTATTGCTTTTTGTTTTCTCCTTTGATTTACCCGCTTTTAGTTCAAATCCTATTTTTCCTGAGCCTCCAGCACCTCTCCTTCCAGAGAATCCATCTACCTTCCCTCCACTCATCACAACCAAAACAAAAACACACCAGGGCTACTTAGCTATCAGCAAGTGGGCTACTCAATCTTCTTAAATTCCAGTGCAGGCTACAAAAATACCTGCCCTGTCATTGCGAAACCTGAGAAAACAGAGTTCTCACAAAGGTCATGCATTTGGTACCAGCATTTTATACTCAGAAAGGACTGCCCGGAGGTTGGACTAAATAGTGCCTCATCCGTATTCAGCACCACTGCTTCAGCATGACAAAAGAGAAATATAAGGAGAGCAGTTAATTTTCTCTCTCTCTCAAATGTATCTCCTTCCCAGCTTACCCTAGGTCAGGCAACTGGCAGGTGGTGCAGATGGAGCAGTGCTGTCACACATACAGCTGTACATACAATGCTGACCACTGTAAAGAGACGTTCAGGTTACTCTTTTGCTATATGCTTCCTTGAATCTCTAGGAAAAAAAGTATCCAACATCACTTATCTTGCCTAGTAGAAGAGCTTGTGTCTGGCCTGGTTAACCTTGGCTCACCTTGCCATTATCTGACAAACTGTTCTTTTTTAGGTCACGAAGAGGCAAATATTTCTCAGCGCTGATGTACAATTGTGCTATTCTTGAAATCTAGGGTGCCCTCATTCTCTCTGAGAATATCTGTTAGAGCCATTTGACTAATGTCCTCCAGTACCAACGGAATAATTCAGTCACTGAGAGCAACTTCATAGAGCTTGAAGGGCAATTTGTCCTCTTTGTTCCCATTTGACTCACTACCACTCCTTAAATACCTGAAATAAAGTGTCTAAGGGCCAGATCCTCAAAGTTGTTTAGGGGCCTGACTTCCATTCAAGTCAATAAGAGTTAAGCACCTAAAGACTTTGGAGGATCTAGACCAGTGGCTCTCAAACTTATTTCATCGCCCGCCTTCCCCCCTCTTCCCACCCTCCGCCTTCTTTGTGTCTGTAGTTATTTATGCACAGTGCAGCGGCTGCTGGCTGGGTGCCCAGCTCTGCCAGCAGCAGCGCAGAAGTAAGAGAGGAAATGTGAAGAGCGATATTCGCCAGTATCACTTTTCACAGCGGCCGTAGCGCCCAATTACTACCCTTAGCTTCTGTGCTGCTGCCCTGAGGCTGAGAGCCGGCGCCCTGCTGCAAGGGATTGGCGGGGGTGGGAGGGAAGGAGAGCTTGAGCCTGGGGCTGCCATCCAGTGAGGAATGGGGGCAGAGGGGAAGAAGGACCTCAGAAAGGGTGGCAGGGCCGCAGCTGTCCTCTTTACCCCTGCCATCCAGGTGTGCACGGCCCTTGTGCACAAGTCCCAGCTGTCACCCGAGGCTGACAGCCAGAGCGCTTCCAAAAAAAAAAAAAAAAATCAAGCACACAGCTTACGCCTCCCTTGATACATTCCCGCAGCTCCCTTGGGAGGCCTGCCCCTTAGTTTGAGACCTGCTGATCTAGACCTTAGTGACTTAGGACCCTAAGTCCCATTTTCAAAGCACCTAAATCCTTTAGCAGCCTACGCCCTAATGACTTTAAAAATGGGACTTAGGTATGTTTGAAAACCTTACCCAATGATAATGTTCTCCCGGTACCACTAGTTTCCAGAGGTTTTAATCAATAAAGAATTTGTAGAGCACCTCTCTAATCTAGCCACCAAAGTAGCAACTCAGTCCTGTGATACCAGTAATGATTACCAAGGGCTTGGCTCCCTGTTCCATGTTTTCCCTTCTTTCTTTGGAAGTTGTCCCTGAGCATGCTGTCCTCTGCTAGTGCCAAAACCTGAACAAATTCAGTAAGCTGGAGGTTTTTGACTCTTTTCCAAGGGTCACAGAATGATTGTCTTGCAAACATTTAGTTTCAGGATCTGTCTAATCATGCTGAGACAATGGAGAGGACCGTAACAGAAAACTGGTTCCTGCTGTTGGAAAGCTCTTCTTGCCACTTACCCATTGAGTTTTGTGGCCTTGGCTTTAAAGAAATGGAGATGCCCTCAAACTCTAGCGTGGCTTATAGTGATAGGTTGATGTTTCTTGCACCATCATGAGTTCAGTTGGCCAGGTGCCTTACAAATTCCTTTTTTTGTCTGCCTTAAGTAAGTCTCTAGGCACTTCCTTTAGCTTGTCGATTTGAATCTCTTGGTGGGTTTATTAGTAAAGATTTACTAATTCTTGACTTCAATAGGAGGTAAGCACCCAACCTGGTTAGGTGATTTGAAAATCCCACTAGACAGCTATCTGAAAATATAGGCACTGAAATACCTTTGAAAATCTGATCCATTGTCTTTTAAGAAAGCGCTTTAGTCTTTCACAGAATGATTTTCTACCTCTGCACCGTGGAAAAAAATAATTCTCTTCTCCTTAACCCAGACAGTTATTCCCAGATGCTCACATATTTGTTCAGCACCTGGCCATCCTCTTATTAGCATTTAATGCAAGGAAACTGGTCTAGATCGCCTGAATTCTCTCAGGCACAAGAGAAAGCCATAAACTTTAACTTGCTTGACTCAACCGTCCCTTCCACTGAAACCTGCTCTTGGGTTGAGGCACTCTTCATTGTCTCTTCATCCTTCACTGCAAGCAGCAAACACAGCTGGTAAAGACATAAGCCTCAAGCTCCCGTTACCCTGTCTTCCTTAGGAGAAAGCTGACTTCTACGCACTTCCATCATGGTTCAAACTGCAACAATTTACTTTGTGCCCGCCACATTCCCTTTCTCAATATCATATTTTTTACAAAGCTCAACGCACTTCTGACCTTTGTGTCTACAGACAGAGGAATTGAGATGCAGCTAAAAATGGAGGTAGCACCACCCCCCAATGTATGGTGTAGTATGATGAGTGGAACTGGAGCAAAAAGTGAGATTTCAGGAGGGACCTACTTCAGTATTTCATCACGGGGGTTCAGGAATGGAGGCCCTTTGAGTCTAGACTGCTGGCACTCAAACTCTAGAGCTCCCATCATGTAACACTGGCCATTCAGCATAGTTTACTTAAAGATCTTTCCCACAACTTTGCCTGCCTGTTGCATTGCTTCTTGCTAATGAAATGGTGACAGGGTACCTGCTTCCCTACTTTAAACAAAACCATGTAATTAATTGCTAAAGAATTCCCAGGCGTGTTTTTAAGTTGTGGAGGCAAATGTTTCAAGAATATCTGCTGTACTTTTTTTTTTTTTTTTAAATCAGCGTATACGGTCAGTTTCATAAGCAAGATCTGACTAAATGAAACTGATAAGCAAACAAGGTCAAATGTAACAAGTTAATTAAATCTAAATAAACGCGAAAGAATGTGCATTGTATCACAGTACATATACAAAAAGAAAAGGAGTACTTGTGGCACCTTAGAGACTAACAAATTTATTAGAGCATAAGCTTTCGTGAGCTACAGCTCACTTCATCGGATGCATTTTCCGATGAAGTAAGCTGTAGCTCACGAAAGCTTATGCTCTAATAAATTTGTTAGTCTCTAAGGTGCCACAAGTACTCCTTTTCTTTTTGCGAATATAGACTAACACGGCTGCTACTCTGAAACCAGTACATATACAACATTCATAAAATAAAATATGCATTAAGTCTTGAATGTGATCTTGAATTACAATCTTTCTCTATGAAAAAATCATGGATACCTTAGAAATAAGGCTAGATCCTTTACGTGTAAGACTATGGACTAGTTGTCAGGACAGGAGACAGGGAGTCAAGACTCCTAGGTCCTAATCTAGTCACAGTGTAAATTCCTTGTGGGGGGGCAGAGACTGTGTCTCATACAGAGCTGAGTGCACCGCTGGTGCTTAATAAATCAAACATAATAATTACTACTTAGCATTCCAGTTCTGCCACTGATTGACAGAATGACACAACTTTTCTGTGCCTCAGTTTACCCATTTATAACTGTTCTATCCTACGGGAGTGTAATGAGGCTTAACTACTGTTTGTAAGGTGCTTAGAGCTTCTTGGGTGATAAGTGCTATAAAAGTATTTTAAGACCTTAACTTCCTTTTGACAATCACCCCCCCCCCTTTAAGGCTGACTGGTCTATTTTTTCCTTACCGTAACTGAAGGAGCCTCTAAGTCTACTTACAGTCATATGGCTATAGCCAGGATATTTCAGACTTGTTATGTGGCCTGTAGTTTTTATTCAGGAGTTTTCCACCTCTGGAACGCTGTTATTGCTTGCACATGTTCTGTTTAGCATTCACATACCTGCCTGGTGACTTGTACACGTATACCCTCGTTTGCATAAAAGCCGAAAGTTCAATCTAACAACTCTCTTGAGGATGCCGGGAGTCTTGCAGAAACAGAATAAAGAGTGCATTTTGCTTTGCAGTGGTAAAGGGACCAGGCTAACTCTTCAGCACAGAGACTGACCGCATCTGTGTTCTGTACAGCGCCAAGCACAGTGTCATCACAGAACAAATAATAAATAAACCCACACTTCTAAAGCCTTCATTTGCTACATAAAGGGCCTGATCCTTAGCCTTCAGTAGCTCCAGCTCCTGGTGATCCCCCCCACCACCCTCAAAGTAGAAATAGTGGTTCTATCTTACTAGCATAGCAGTTGTACTGGGGCTTGGAGGGGGTGTGGGCAGAACATGCTGTACTCCAGCAATCTTCACTGGTAGAACAGCCTCTCTTGGAGTTGATTATAGGTAGCAATCAGAGAAAGCTCTGGGGCTGTTGTAACTTGGCCTAGAGAGGAAATGGCACCTGGCTGTCCCCCAAGGGCAGAGGGAGCGAGTTAAGAGGGTGGAAAGAAAGAGGGTGCTGCCCAGGTCCTACATCAAGCAGAGCTTGGCCAGACTTGAAGGTCTAGCCCATATTTGAAAAGTAATTGCCCAAGAATGATTTGACCTGTCACATGGCAGTGCAGAGCTTAGTACCAGTGCTGACCAAGACAGTAATTAATGTAACCCCAATGCGCTCCTTAGGTTATGTGGGGTTAAAACACAAAAAGGGAGAAGTGAGAAGGAAAAGTCACTTCACAGGAAAGCTAGTAGTGACTGTATTGCACAGCATATTACGACTGATCAGGAACAAGACAATGTTTTCTCACTGTACTTCACTGGGAAATGCCTTTGTTGACACCACATTGATGATGTGATGATCCCTACAACCATGGTTTGGTGCAGTCTCACAATACTTCAGACCTTCCCTCTGAATAAATCTCCTCTTCAATATCCTCCTTTGGGAGGGGGTGTGGCTTTGAATGGGCTCAGGCCATTTCTTCACTGCGGCAGTCACGTCTGACGACCAGGGCTAGCCTAGCCTGGGCATGAATAGCCACATGTAAATGACTGCATCCTCACTGGTGCCACACTCCCCTGTGCATGTCGCTAGGACTTCTGGGGTCATAACCCATGGGTCTTTGCCCTGTCACAAGTTTAGCTGCTCTCTGATTCTTCCCCAGGGAATTGTGGGAGAATGGCTGTGTCTTTCTGGGCACATGGCAGGAATTGTGGGAAGGTATTGGAAGCCTATAAGCATCGGAGTGATTTAGCCTGCAGCTGTACAGCGAAGTGGGTGGGTTAACAGCCCTATTGAAAGCTTCATGAAGGCTTTAGCCTATACCCTGCGGGTGGCCAGCTAGCCTGGGCTGAAAGCACCATCGAACTCATGTGAGAGGACTTTGTATGTGGACAGGCGGGTGTTAGGGGCAACACCAGGGTAAGAACCTGGGTTAAATTCTGCAGTGAAGACAGACCTGCATGATTGAAAGCACAATGAAAGCATGTAATTAAAGGCAGTGCCTGTTGTTTAGACTAGGCTTTTAAAACAGGTTGGTTAACATGTTAGCTAGTCCGTGTGAACATCACAGCTTAAATCCTGGTCTAGATGAGCTGTGTGTGTTAGAGAGAGAGAGAGAGAGAGAGAGAGAGAGAGCTGAGAGGAAGCAAATGTGTGTCTATCTGTGGCCATATCGGTATGACATAGAGGCTGCCTTACAAAGGGTCTCCTGTTCTTTGCAAACAACTCTCATCTCAAACCTGACAACTCTTACACTGAACATATCTTGCAGCATATTTATCCGAAAAGGGTAACATTTAAGGTATCTACAGAAAGCTTTTAACTTACTGGGACTCATCATCATTGTGATGTCACAGGTTTCAGAGTAGCAGCCGTGTTAGTCTGTATTTGCAAAAAGAAAAGGAGGACTTGTGGCACCTTAAAGACTAACAAATTTATTAGAGCATAAGCTTTCGTGAACTACAGCTCACTTCATCGGATGCATTTGGCGGAAAAAACAGAGGAGAGATTTATATACACACACACAGAGAACATGAAACAATGGGTTTATCATACACACTGTAAGGAGAGTGATCACTTAAGATAAGCCATCACCAGCAGCAGGGGGGGGGAAGGAGGAAAACCTTTCATGGTGACAAGCAAGGTAGGCCAATTCCAGCAGTTAACAAGACTATCAGAGGAACAGTGGGGGGTGGGGTGGGAGGGAGAAATACCATGGGGAAATAGTTTTACTTTGTGTAATGACTCATCCATTCCCAGTCTCTATTCAAGCCTAAGTTAATTGTATCCAGTTTGCAAATTAATTCCAATTCAGCAGTCTCTCGTTGGAGTCTGTTTTTGAAGCTTTTTTGTTGAAGTATAGCCACTCTTAGGTCTGTGATCGAGTGACCAGAGAGATTGAAGTGTTCTCCAACTGGTTTTTGAATGTTATAATTCTTGACGTCTGATTTGTGTCCATTCATTCTTTTACGTAGAGACTGTCCAGTTTGGCCAATGTACATGGCAGAGGGGCATTGCTGGCACATGATGGCATATATCACATTGGTAGATGTGCAGGTGAACGAGCCTCTGATAGTGTGGCTGATGTGATTAGGCCCTATGATGGTGTCCCCTGAATAGATATGTGGACAGAGTTGGCAACGGGCTTTGTTGCAAGGATAGGTTCCTGGGTTAGTGGTTCTGTTGTGTGGTGTGTGGTTGCTGGTGAGTATTTGTTCAGGTTGGGGGGCTGTCTGTAAGCAAGGACTGGTCTGTCTTCCAAGATCTGTGAGAGTGATGGCTCGTCCTTCAGGATAGGTTGTAGATCCTTGATGATGCGTTGGAGAGGTTTTAGTTGGGGGCTGAAGGTGATGGCTAGTGGCGTTCTGTTGTTTTCTTTGTTGGGCGTGTCCTGTAGTAGGTGACTTCTGGCTACTCTTCTGGCTCTGTCAATCTGTTTCTTCACTTCAGCAGGTGGGTATTGTAGTTGTAGGAATGCATGATAGAGATCTTGTAGGTGTTTGTCTCTGTCTGAGGGGTTGGAGCAAATGCGGTTATATCGTAGCGCTTGGCTGTAGACAATGGATCGAGTGGTATGATCTGGATGAAAGCTAGAGGCATGTAGGTAGGAATAGCGGTCAGTAGGTTTCCGATATAGGGTGGTGTTTATGTGACCATCGCTTATTAGCACCGTAGTGTCCAGGAAGTTGATCTCTTGTGTGGACTGGTCCAGGCTGAGGTTGATGGTGGGATGGAAATTGTTGAAATCCTGGTGGAATTCCTCAAGGGCTTCTTTTCCATGGGTCCAGATGATCAAGATGTCATCAATGTAGCGCAAGTAGAGTAGGGGCATTAGGGGACGAGAGCTGAGGAAGCGTTGTTCTAAGTCAGCCATAAAAATGTTGGCATACTGTGGGGCCATGCGGGTACCCATCGCAGTGCCGCTGATTTGAAGGTATACATTGTCCCCAAATGTGAAATAGTTATGGGTCAGGACAAAGTCACAAAGTCACATCAGCCACACTATCAGAGGCTCGTTCACCTGCGCATCTACCAATGTGATATATGCCATCATGTGCCAGCAATGCCCCTCTGCCATGTACATTGGCCAAACTGGACAGTCTCTACGTAAAAGAATGAATGGACACAAATCAGACGTCAAGAATTATAACATTCAAAAACCAGTTGGAGAACACTTCAATCTCTCTGGTCACTCGATCACAGACCTAAGAGTGGCTATACTTCAACAAAAAAGCTTCAAAAACAGACTCCAACGAGAGACTGCTGAATTGGAATTAATTTGCAAACTGGATACAATTAACTTAGGCTTGAATAGAGACTGGGAATGGATGAGTCATTACACAAAGTACAACTATTTCCCCATGGTATTTCTCCCTCCCACCCCCCCCCCCCCGTTCCTCTGATATTCTTGTTAACTGCTGGAATTAGCCTACCTTGCTTGTCACCATGAAAGGTTTTCCTCCTTTCCCCCCCCTGCTGCTGGTGATGGCTTATCTTAAGTGATCACTCTCCTTACAGTGTGTATGATAAACCCATTGTTTCATGTTCTCTGTGTGTGTGTGTATATAAATCTCTCCTCTGTTTTTTCCACCAAATGCATCCGATGAAGTGAGCTGTAGCTCACGAAAGCTTATGCTCTAATAAATTTGTTAGTCTCTAAGGTGCCACAAGTACTCCTTTTCTTTTATCATCATTGTGAGGTACATATACAGGTAATATTTAAGGAAACATACTGAAAGTATGGTTTATAGTCTTGATGTAAAAGTCGCCAGGGAATAATACGGCTAGGTGATGGTACATTCACGTGCGAAGTAGCTGTCATCCTCCCTAGTTAGCTGGTGATGCAATGCCAGGCTCACTGGTCTAGCCACGCTCCATCCCATGAGTATCAGAAACACCTGCAAACAATCGAAACCATGTGGAGGTGAAAAAGGAATATTCCAGGCAATGAAGATTCACCCTGTCTATGACTAAAGACAAAAGACTGCTTTGTTAGATAGGAAAGATAACTATTAATAAGTGTAGGCCCAGATTCATATTTCATGGTTTTGTTTTGTATTGCAATCATTTGTTTCTACCACTCCCTCTTGTTTCTAGTAGAATCTCTATCCTTTCTTAAATAAACCTTCTTTGGTTTCACTACAAGTGCTGTGTGTATACAGGAGTGAGGTTTAAGGTGAAACTGATAAATTGGGGTACCCTGCTTTTTGGGGGGCAAAGGATCTGGGATTTCTGTGAGTAGCCAGAGTCAAGGGCAGGATATCACAGGGGAATGATTCAAAGGGATTGGGGAACTGGGATGCACCTATTTTTAACCTATAAGGTGAAGAGGGGGCTAGCAAAGCCCAAAGGAGAGGGCTTGAATGCTGAAAGGCTGATATTAAGGAAATGACACCCCAGTTACCACAGGCAAGACCCCTCACGCTAGATGCAGGGGGTACCCCGAGAACCATGGGTCTGTCTCTTCCTCAATGCCCATGGATTTTATTTGTTGTAGCTGGTCGCTGTCAGCCCAGTGCAACTCTCCACTCCATTGAAAGGATCAGCCGGCTCCAGCTACACCCACATCACACTGAATTGCATGTTGAAGAACAGTTGCAAGTGCTGAGCTCTGAGCCACCTATTGTTCTGACTTCAGTGATTGCACACTTGTGTTCAAGCTCCATTCATTTATTTACGTATACGCTTCACTTAGAGCTGCAGAATCGTAAAGAACTCGGTTCAACTGTATAAGGGGTTTTTCCCCTTGAAGTCAGAGCCTTTAATCTCCAGTTATTAGCTCACAAATATTCTTTTGTGGGCAGCTGACACTGGACTGGGCAAACTGTTTTATTTGGTGCTTGGTTTAATTAGCTGTCTTTTGTTTTGTACTCATTCTTGCAGTTCGTCACAGTAGAGCCTGAGACTTACGAACACCTCAGGAATGGAGGTTGTTCATAACTCTGAACAAAACATTCTGGTTGTTCTTTCAAATATTTACAACTGAACATTGAATTAATACAGCTCTGAAACTTTACTATGCAAAAGAAAAATGCTGCTTTTAACCATCTTAATTTAAAGGAAACAAGCACAGAAACAGTTTCCTTATCTTGACAAATCTTTTTTTTTTTAAACTTTCCCTTTACTTTTTTAGTAGTTTATGCTGAACACAGTACTGTACTGCATTGGCTTTTTTTGTCTCTGCTGCAGCCTGATTGCGTACTTCCGGTTCCAAATGAGGGGTGTGGCTGATTGGTCAGTTCGTAACTCTGGTGTTCAGAACTCTGAGGTTCTACTGTATTAAATTTTCAGTACCCAAGTAACTCAACACACAAAACAAAGCAAAAAAATGAAGCCTAGAACATATACCAAACATCTGGGAATGTTGATTACTATTTATCATCTGTAATGCACAAGAGTTCCACAAAGTGCTGCACAGCGGTTAACAGAACTCATTAGCTTGTTTGCAAGAATATTAAAATACTGCCCCATTATGTGTAGTGTCTTGTTCATTTCTAACAGGGAACATTAATTTAATTTCTATATTGTCACACTCTGGCACGCACATTAGCAAACTACCATGGTAAACAGAGGCTGACCCTTGTTCTCATTTAATTCAGTCACAAAACTCACAGGGGGAGCAAGAACTGATGCACATTTTCAGAAATACTTACATTTGGTGACTTTAGCTTCAACTTCTTATGAAAACACCAGTCATCTGACCAGAGGTGAATGGATTTTTACCATCTCTTTTTCATAGAATTGTTTTTCTTTTATGAATTTTAACACCAAGAAGTAGCATTTTCTTCAAGCAAAGCCATCTTGAGTAGCATGTGTCACACTGGGAGAGAGCAGCTAACCCAAGTACTCCAAAATCCCCCTGATCAGATTCCATCCATGCAGTTTCAATTTCATTCTGGCTCAGAGTCAAAATCTGAAGGGGTAAAATTTCTAGTTCTAGTTCAGAGGCAGAAGCCTTTTGAGATTTTAGCCCAAGATGGTAAATATACCTGGTCAAATTACAGCCATCAAATACTGTATGTCATGATTTGTGTGGATTCAGCAAGGTTTCCCCCTCCCACCCCATTCATTATCTATCCAATTTATGCAGCTGGTTGAGTATTTTATATATTCAAGCAGTTATACAAAATTCACAACCTTTTTTAAAAAAATGTTTTGAAAACGTTGAGTGAAATACTTGAAAATTATGTTTCATTATTCACCCAGCTCTAATGGTCAAAAGTTAGCAAGAACTGCTGATACTGCAAGACTTCCACCATTTGGAGCCAAAGCCTTGGAAGATTTCATTGCCATCAGATTGAACCTGAACTCCACTTTTGATTTTCCCAAACACTAGACCTACTTGACATCTCTGAGAGCTTTTTCCATATGCAGATGTTAAATTACACTACTGAGCTATGAGAAGAGCTGGGTGAAACATGGTAGTGCCAGTTTGTAAGAGTTTGTGTGAACATTTTCTTCAGTTTTGGTTCACCCAGCGTTTGCTTGGCATTCAAGGTTTCTACAACCAAACCAGCCCAAAGCTCTGTCAAAACCCAAGGTTCATCCTCTTTTGAATCAAGATCTTCAGTGGGCCCAACTCTGCTGTAAGCTATGCTTACATCTCTGCAAACTTTTCAGTTAACCTGGTCTATTTTGGGGATTGTAGTGTAACCTAGGAAACTCCACAGACATGCCATTCGAGGCCCAGTCCTGTGTGCTCGGAGGAAAGGAGAACAGCTCTTCCCTGAAAACCAGAGTGTCTCATTGATCGCTAGCCCCCGGGAAGAGGAGGTGCAGCGCAGCATTGCCTTATGGGAAAGTTCTGGAAGGAATGGTGCCTTCAGAGGATATCCCAGGTGTGCAGGCAGAGAGTGTGGACATGCTGTTACATCCCTCTGGGATCCCATTGTGCTACCTCTTGGGATCTGATGAGCTCTCTACATTGCTTCTTGCCCTCGTTGGGGTAGGTTGTGCTTCTGGGGGTACAAGGAAGAAGCAGTCCTGGTGCTCCCCTAGGACACAGGTGCTGCAAATGTACCTGTTCTTGTCATCAGGAGCATAAGTGGGGAAGAAAGAAAGGTGCCTTATACTTACACACATGAACAGGCTAGACACACTCTATCTCTTCAAAAGTGCCTGCTGCCAGTCAACACCGCTGTCAACCAGAGAGGCAGTCAGCACTCCCCTTTGGAAGGGAGAAGAGGAGAACGGCTTTAACTCAGCCATGTAAATAAAGAGGTTTCCTGAGAGGTAAAAAGGTATTCACATGTATGTTCTTAGAGTCCAAACTGGACTAATGTTCCCTCAAACCCTGCAAGAAGAGGACCTTGCACTTGGATAGCTGCAAGACAGTAAACCTTCACACACCTGACCCAGATATGTCCCAACGCAGACAAATTAATATTGCAAAAATGTGTATTGGGAAAAAAATCAACTGCTTTTGCATTTCCACGAATCTGAGCAGAGCTAGTGTGGTCAAAACCCAACATGATCTGCCCCCCCCCCCCATGGCTTATTTTTCTGACTGTTAACGCTGAATATTTTGTGCTCAAACCAGTGATTTCATTTTTCTTGATCTGAAGTCAAATGTATCAGTCCCCAGTGGCTGAGAGATTCCTTTGCTCCTTCTGCAACACTGAGTGCAAGACCCTGAGCACAAGTGACAGGCCAATAAGAAGCACACTTGGCTGTGGAGCTATGAACTGATGGGTTGTGGTTCAAGGCACATTGCTTAAGCGCCTCTGGAAATACTGTCTAGCCAGAGTATTTTAGAACGCAGTGGCATGGTTCAGCTGCTTCATATAAAGCCGGCATTTTTCTTAAAGTTATTTTCCCAGTAGTTTTTTCACAATTGGAATTATTTGGGTAACTTCGCCTCCTTGAGTTTATTACTATGCCTGACTTGACCACCTGTTAATTGTCCCAGACCTGAAGCAGAGCTCTGTGGAGCTCAAAACTTGTCTCTTGCACCAGCAGAAGTGGGTCCAATAAAAGATATGACCTCACCCACCTTGTCTCTCTAACGGTCCCCTTTGTGAGCTAAAGGTTTTGCTTGGAGCAAATTGGATATTTATGAATGTAGTGATTTATTGCAAAAGGTACAACAGGAGATGAATCTGGATATACAGCATGTGAGGGCCTAGCAAACAAGGGGAAGCATTCAGCATCACTTGCCATGTTGGCTTAATTACAGAATCACAGGTAACTAACCTGATGGGAGTCATAACAACAAACTACTTGTATGGGGAGCTTGCTTTCAGTTTAGTAAAGGCGACACTGTCCATTTAACATTGTTTAAGATATTTTTTCTTTATTTTGTTCCTTAAAACTAATGAGTGCACAGAAATAAAAGAAAAAGAAAAGCACATTTTAAAATGACCTAATTATACTGTAATGAGGACTGCACCACCATTACATGTGTGTGTCCTAGTGTGTGCCCATGTGTGTGCCCTAGTGTGCAGGGCACTGGACTGGGACTCAGCAGACCAGTCTCCAAATACTGGCTCTGCCACTGGCCTTTTCAAGACCTTGGGCAAACCACTTCCCTACTCCATGCCTCAGCTTCCCCATGTCTAAAATGGAAATAATGATCCTAACCTTTTCCCCCTTTTGTAAAGTGCTTTGAGATCTACGCCTGAAAAGGGCTACTTAGAAGCTAGGTATTATCATTGTCATTACAACAGCTCCAGAATATGGGCCAGATGCCCAGTTGGTGTCAGCTAATATAGCTCCACTGAAGTCAATGAAACTACACCAGTTCACAGCAGCTGAGGATCTGGCCCCATAACTCTAAACCAAACTTCCTTTTAAACTTCCTCCAACATCTTGCATGGTCTGCAGGTCCTTCTCACTCAGGAAAAACTCACCACAGAGCAGCGTTGCATGATTTTGTGTGTTGTACAGAACACATTCCATGGACAATGTGGATAAGAAATGCGATTGTTGAACCTCTGTATAATCATACCATGCTTTTAACATTGTGCAAAAGAAGAAAGCATCCAGCAGACAGACACAATAGTCCCTTTTCAAAGTCAGATAACTGCCATTTTGAATAATGAGTAATAAACACAATGGGCCCAGTTCCTGAGATCTCTGCTCAGGTTTCATTCAGTCCTCAGACAAACTGCATGTATGGCAGGTCTTCGCCATAAGGTGCACAATAAATGGGGGGAGGGGGGGAAATACATTGCTGAACTCACCAACTTCTGCCTCCCATTTCTGGACGAGTCAATTTTGTAAAACTACTCAAGAGAATTAATTCTTTAGAAAACATGACATGATAAATCCCAACCTGATGAAAATGGGTGCCAGCTCATCACGAAAAAGGCAACATACCACTCGCCATATAGACACTGGTGAGTACTGTTAGATTAAAACACGAGTTTAAAGAAACTAAGACTAAGAATGAAATTAACTAAAGAACAGGCAAAGACAATAGAGAGCTAAGTAGGAGCCTATGCCAAGGCTCTGAAGCAACGAGTGAAACCCAGAGAGATGAAATACAGAGGGTTCTTGAAAGTGCCAAATTGATAAACCATGGATAACTTTCCAGTTGTAAAGACCTCTATCTGGAAATTTGCCAGACCCACGGAGAATACCATGTTGTGGTCACAGTGTGCATGAAATCTCTTCAGGACTGAGGTTTTGTTCATGGTAAAATTAAAAGGTCCGTTGCCCATAGAAACAATTTTTCTTCTGGGTGACCTGAATCCATCTTCATGAAAGCTTACACATTCAGAACAACCCTGGTATGACGTGAGCTGAGAGCACTCATTAGCAATCCCAGATCTGATTGTGTGGCTTATATCAAGCAATCCTTGTCATCAGCAGGATTTCCATTTAATAATACTAGTAATTCAAACACCCTGTTGAATAACTTGCAAAGCATCTAGAATTCTCAGTGAGGAGATTCATCATTCTGCTATTGCCAGAGAAGCCAAAAAGTTTGCTAAAGAAATGCCTTGGTAATTGATTGTCCAGCTGAAGAAGTAGTTAAAGACTGACTTCCTTCAGCAGAATGTACAGCACAAAACATGCTTCACCATAGGCTTCTGTTTTGCATTCAGTCAAGAACTGTGGAGATTTGAAAGTATTTGAAGTTGCAGGCTTTATTTTTTTTAAAAAAAAGCAAAAGTAAATATGCTGCCCATTTGGATTAAGGTTTCTTTCACCAGTATTGCACACTGTGCAGAGACTGATTCCCAGACCACCTGCACTAAGCTTGCTGCGCAACTGGAGGATGGGTGATGTGGGAGAAGGTATGTTTAAGCCACCCTTATGCCCCCCCCCGATTCTGGGATTGACTGGTGCAGGCTTGGGCATGGTCTAATTTACCCGCAGTTTACCCAGGGTTCCAATGGGCCATTCCATCAGACACAGATTGCCAGGGCATAAGAATGTCCCGGCCAAAAGAACAGCCAGACTGGGTCAGACCAAAGGTCCATCTAGCCCAGTATCCTGTGTTCCAACAGTGGCCAATGCCAGGTACTTCAGAGGGAATGAACAGAACAGGTAATCATCAAGTGATCCAATGGTCCCTCTCCCCTGGCCACCATGCTGGAAGCCAGAAATGGGTGGTGATGTAGGACCAGGGAAAATCCTCAGGGAGCCTGATACAGTCTCAAGCATCTCCAGTGGGGACTGGCCTTGAGTCAAAGAAGAACAGAGAGCCTTTTCTTTACCTTTGCTGCCAGAGGAACAACACTAAGGACCTGAATGGCACTATTGTAGCTCTCTTTTCCTTATTGCTTTTTACTTTCGGCATTTGCATGGTCTGTAATTTATACGTAAAGGGAGAACAAAATAAAAATCAGTTTCAAACAGAAAGCTAGCTCCAGCCCTAAATATGGAGGATTAGCACCCCCTCTATTATTCTGAGAAGGAAGAATAATTAAGACACACAAACATACACACACACTAGTGGTCGTTCATAACAAGCCACATCTTAAGTGAAGAATTGTCAAGAAATTCATCTTTTTAATTAGAAAGACTATATTAATTAATCCCCAAGGAGACATCATAGTAATACCTAGACCGATGTAAAGTAATACACCACAACATGGTTTGGTTAAATTAGCCCTAGAAAAAGCAAAGTCTCTAGTATTGTGACATCGCCTCTGCTTTTGCAATCATGTTCTTCCTCTTCAAGTACTTCCCCAATCTCCATTTTCTTAACCTTAAGTGCAAAGCTCAGGATCTAATTCCTCACCTGATGTGCTTCTTCAACTAGCCCTGATCACCACACTGGATCCATTGCCATACTATGATGCTTATTCACTCATGAATAGACTCTATTGCTCTCACAGGATCTTCAGCACCACTTCTTCAGTTAAGGCCTAAGGGAAGCCAATTTTCAGCATGCAGCAGTGTACGGCCAGGAAGATTACATCCAAAGCCTGTCCACATACCTTCAGCGCACAGGCAGGAAAAGACACACTGCAAGTGATGCACAGCAGGTGGGTCAGTGGTTTCAGGCCTCTTCCCTAAACCTAACACATGGTCCAGAAAGCTAGATCTTATTTACCAAGGGTTGTGGTGGATTCTCCATCAATGGCTGCTCTTGAATCAAGATTTTTTTTGTTTAATTTGGGGGTTGGTGGCAGGGAGAGGGTATGATATGCTCTAATTCAAAAGGAATTATTTTGGGGTACGTCTCTGGCCTGTGTTACATAGGAAGCCAGACTAGACAACCACAATGCTCCCTTCTGGCCTTGGAGTCTATGAAACAATGGGGTCCCATTTTGCCCTGACATATACAGGTACAGAATGGGTGCCTCATACTTTCCTTTCAACCTCTTACCCAGGCAGCTCCCAATCTGCCTGTCCCACAGACATACTACACCTAACTGGCTCTTTTTGTTAATCACTGCACCTAGAAGAGCCAGTAAGACAGGTGTACTAAGAAGAAACAGGAGCATCTCAGCCTGACACACATATAACATTATAAGGAGCATTTGTAGAGGTCCTTTATTTGCATATCCTTGTAGAACAGTCACCTGAAAGAATCATTTAAAAAATGAAGGACTGATAAAGACATAGGCAGTTGATTCGTGATGCTTAACTGATCTGAGATAGAGAACTGAGACATGGATTCCTCTTCCTCACTGATAGCCTCTCCTTCCCCTGGTTTCTTGTTCCTTCTCCACAGTGTGGGGTATAATACATTAGACCATTTTTCAAAGCAGCTACAACCTGTTTCCTAATTTGCTCACCCAAATTCTGTCCTCCTACCCCACATTTTCCACTCTTTCAAAACCATGGACTTGGCCTTGCAAATGGCATTTATGTTTGTTGATTGGTTAGTTTTCAATTTGTGCAAAAGAGTGCCAATGGCACAAGCAATGCTGAAGTCAGTATGTGGGTGCTGAGTGGTGTTGCTAGCTTGTGATAGACAGGAGGTCAGATTACCGGTAGTCCCTTCTGGCCCTAAATTCTAAGTTTTGGGAGGGCAAAAACTTAAGCAGAAACTTGTATGCACAAGTTCAGGTGTGCAAATATAAAGGCTACTTTTGAAAATCTGGTCCATGTTATGCATTCGGTAAGAAAATAGTTGAAGATGAATTTACTGTTGCAGCAGTGGTATCGTATTTCAATTCTAAACTACGGACAGGAGGTGGGTGGACAGCAGGAAGTAAGCTCATGTTGAGCAGCCTGGGATAGCAATGACAAACTACAGCTTGCAAAAATGGGGAAAAAGAAACCTCTACTGTTTCTTTGAGTCTCTTTTTTCCCTTGGCCTAAATTGCCAAGGTCACCCAGCTAACCTTTTAAAGAGTGGGGTTTAAAGACATGGTGAGAGGTGAAATGCTGATTCATTTCTAGCTGCTTTTAGACTTAAGCAACCTTAATTTTCTTATTTTTCCCCTATATTTTTCTCTTCCTACCTGTGGATTTCCTAGAGCAGTTTGCCCCCCAACCTCAGACTTTCAGATACAACTGTGTAATTTAAAAAAATAGTCCAGGCAAGAAGAACAAAGAGTGCTTAAGCTTCCTGAAGAAATTCAAAGAGGACACAAGCTCCTGTGGGATTTTCACCTACTTCTGTCCATATTTTCATTTCCATAATTAGAGCTTGCACAATTTCATTTGAATCTCTGTCCCATCTCTCTGCAGCTCACCTGACCCCATTTCCATATGCAGTAACACTGTTTCCATTACAGTCCTCGAAAGAGTAGAGTGTTCTTGACCTTCAGTTAAATGACTGAAATTTGGAAGAGCTGCACTAAATTTGTAATCCAAGAGAGAGATCCTTTGTTTCAGATTGTTTCCAAATAGCTGGACCCATGCTGCCTCTTTGGTAGCAGCCACTGAAAAGCCCAGTGGGACTTAATACTACTCCAAGAACTCACCAAAGGTCTAATTCTGACAAGTGCTGAGCATCCTCATCTCTGGAGCCAAAGTTGGCCAAAGCTAGGGAAAAATGGGCCCTGAAAGACCATTTTGTGGAGCCCCTAAATGTACAAATTATAGAAGGGTCCATTCCATAGACAGACTGCTGATAGTGCAGTGTGCAGTGCAGCAGTGGCAGGGTAAGAGAGGAAGCTTTACATCAGCGCGCCATGCAGGAAGGCTGCACAGTGGTTCTGAATTTTAAATGAGAATCAGAATTTATTAGCAGTGAAAATCTGCTTGTCTGGGAAATGGCACATGTGGAGGGTCAGATACAATGTGGTGAAACCCACCTAAGCAAATGCCAAATCTAAGAATAGATTAGCTGTGTGTCAACCCTGTTGCCTTTTTATCACATATATGTTTATTTAGTAATGACAGAATAGCTGTTACATAAAAGAAAACCACCTGCTGCCAAACAGTAACCTTTACTGCACAGCAGAATAAATTTCTTAGTTAATCTATGAGAATGCTGTATTTAAGGTGACACTGTAGATGCCACAGTTTGAAACAATAGATTGCTCAGTGCTGCAATAAGATCCCCAGAAGCGTCTATCACCTTTTGAGTAAATGCACAGCAATTTGGAGCATTCACTGATAAAGAATGTCGAACAATTCAAATGGAACTAAGCGGACTTTCAATAGACAAGGATCTGTCAGTATATTTGGCATTGGGGAGGGGTTTGGTGTATCTGATTTCACCTCTTTTAGTCATCTTCATTTGCAAACACTGAGCGTTATGGCTTGTTATTGGCATTTGTAATGGCTTTATTACTTGGGTATCTCAGACACTCTTCAGTGGTTCCCAATAACTCATATGTGCTCTGATTTCACTCATCACTTGGCCAAACTGCAATATTGTCTATTTTGAGGCCACTTTTTCCCTGCCGAAGGGACGGGCTGTGCAGCATGCATTCCCGAGGATGGATGAGCACTGATCCACAGGACGAGGCTGTGCATTGAAAAGCACTGAAGTGGTTAACCTAGTTTATTATCAGCCTCGGCATCACCATAGCAACTGGAACAGATGCAACACTTATAATCACTCATAAGAAACTGCAGTTTCTCAGTGCACACCCACAAGTAGCTGTTATAATAGAGTTTCTGCCTTGGTCATCTCCAAATAGGCGACAGTATAATGCATGGGAAATTAACAAGAGGCAGCAGAACTGTCTCAGACACTACAATTTTTGCCATTATTGTTATGAATCTAAATCAACCTGCGCTTACAAAAGGTTACAACATTTCATACCTATTCCTCAATTCCCAGCTATATCAAGTATATTTATCAAAGCGCATCTGTGGGAAATTAGATGAGTTCACTTGTTCTGTCTAATAAAAGGGACGTTCATGCAAAAGTGACCTAAATAATCGCATCAGAGTGTTTCTACTGAAGGTTCCAAGTAGCACCTCTCTATTGCACAAGCAAGGGACCTGCAATTGCCCTTGACTCCAATTGACTTCAGAACCGCAGGTCTGATCCAAAGCCCACTAAAGTCAATGGGGGTCTTTCAATTTACTTCAATGGGCTTTGGATCAGGCCCCATATTTTCAAATACATGCATGTAGTGTCATCTGCTTCTTTGTAACTTATGGAGCCAAGCAAATAATTATTAGAAAAAAGAAAAGGAGTACTTGTGGCACCTTAGAGACTAACAAATTTATTTGAGCATAAGCTTTCATGAGCTACAGCTCACTTCATCATGAACTCACGAAAGCTTATGCTCAAATAAATTTGTTAGTCTCTAAGGTGCCACAAGTACTCCTTTTCTTTTTGCGAATACAGACTAACGTGGCTGCTACTCTGAAACCTGTAATTATTAGAAAGTAATTTAATAGATTATTCTTTTTGCCTAGTTGCAGATTATATTAGAGCAGTTCGAGATTTGGGCAAATACATTTGTTATTCAAAATTATTCACCAGATAGCATTGGTGAATAATGGAACTAGCTGAAATGTTTTGATTTTCAACAATCTGACCAAATTTTTATTGAAATTTTGGAACGGGAAAAAAAAAAGGTGTGGGGGAAGAATTGACCTTTAAAACTTTTTTTTAAAAATCCTGCTCTAGTGAATAGCCGTGCTTCTGCTAATAGTTTATGAGCTATCCACCAAGCATGCTCAGTCTTCAGCATTCAAGAGAAGTCAGTTAGTTTTCAGTGGACAGATAGGTTATATGATATCGCTTCTGTTTTTTTGGTTGTATAACTCTTCAGCTCAGGTTTCTGGTGCGAATGCTCAGATTTTACATTCACTGAAATTATCTGTTTCTACAAACATTTCTGTTCACGTACATGCTGATTATTTTCAAAGATTATTTCTGAGAGGTTGATTCACTGGTTTTGTGCTGGCCCACTGCAAGGGGTGGAGTTCAACCAAGGGCAACACAAAAGGGCATGGAGCAAACTTGACATTTTTATTCAAGTGAATGTTTCAAACAGTTTCCCATGGCATTCGCTCAGCTCGAATCAAGAAACGTATTTGGATGGAATTTGTTAAGCAGTTTTCAAAAGGGTATAGATTCGCCTTTATTTCAGAGAAACGTTTCAGAAACCTGACTTAAACTGTTAGGCCAAAGATTCAACACTGTGCTCGCACAGTGGTTAAAAGCTGCCCAGTGAACAATTTCTTGAGATGAAGCTTCATCACTTCTGGCTTTCTTTTGAGGGTCAGTGATCACATTCTTTGTAATCTCTGAGGATTTTCCATGTCATATATTATATCCACCTGAAATTCTATTTGAGCATAAGCTTTCGTGAGCTACAGCTCACTTCATCGGATGCATTTGGTGGAAAATACAGTGGGGAGATTTATATACACACACAGAGAACATGAAACAATGGGTTTTATCATATACACTGTAAGGAGAGAGATCACTTAAGATGAGCTATCACCAGCTCTGTTCCTCAGATGTTCTTGTTAACTGCTGGAAATGGCCTACCTTGCTTGTCTCCATGAAAGGTTTTCCTCCTTTCCCCCCCTGCTGCTGGTGATGGCTCATCTTAAGTGATCACTCTCCTTACAGTGTGTATGATAAAACCCATTGTTTCATGTTCTCTGTGTGTGTATATCAATCTCCCCACTGTATTTCCCACCAAATGCATCCGATGAAGTGAGGTGTAGCTCACGAAAGTTTATGCTCAAATAATTTGTTAGTCTCTAAGGTGCCACAAGTACTCCTTTTCTTTTTGCGAATACAGACTAACACGGCTGCTACTCTGAAACCTGAAATTCTATTTTTCATATACAAGGTACTGAGCTGCTTTGTTTAGATAACAAAGCAGTCCTAGCTGATGGGGAAGTTCAGGCCCCGATCCTGGAAGCACAGGGAAACCCATAAATCACATGATGGCCCACTTTAGTCAATGGGGCTTTATATGAGCACACAGTTGCACTCAAGAGGATCTGGGTCCTTCATAATTTTTCTAGAGCCTGTGAGACATAAGATGATTATGTTTTATGGACCACCTCATAGTCAGCTGCTGTTTCTATAATCATTAACAGTCAACTATTCTTATTACAGGTTTAGGGTTATCATATTTGCATTCCAATTTTGAGCCCTGCTTTCACATCTGACATCTTCAAGCAAATTTCACACTGTTAGAAAAATGCCAAAGAAATATTAAAAAATCTGATGTGTGTGATATTTACTGATGTCACTGGAGGGGGTAGAAATACCTTGCATGATCATATATTTTATTCTCCATCATGCTTCCTATAAGAGAGAAAACAGATCAGTGGCAATTCATTCTTTTTAGCTTTATTTTGTACATGCAAGTGAACATAGCTTCATTTAACTAGCTGCGGTGCACAGACAACTCACAATGTTTAAAAGAACATAAGACTGGCCATACTGGGTCAGAGCAAATATCTAACTAGCCCAGTATCCTATCTTCTGGCAGTGGCCAATGCCAGGTGCTTCAGAGGGAATGAACAGAACAGGTAATCATCAACTGATCCATCCCCTGTTGCCCATTCCCAGCGTCTGGCAAACAGAGGCTAGGGACACCATACCTGCCCATCCTAGCTAATAGCCATCGATGGACCTATCCTCCATGATTTTATCTAGTTCTTTTTTGAACCCTGTTATAGTCTTGGCCTTCACAGCATCCTCTGGCAAAGAGTTCCACAGGTTGACTGTACGTTGTCTTTGTTTGTTTTAAATCTGCTGCCCATTAATTTCATTTGGTGACCTCTAGTTTGTGTGTTATGAAAAGGAGTAAATAACACTTCCTTATTTACTTTCTTCACACCAGCCATGATTTTAACCATGTGTTTACAATGCAACTCAATTTTGAACAATGGTTTCATGACAAATTGTTTCCCACATAACTTCACAGAGTTAAACCACCGTAGAATGAGACAAATTAAGAGGTACAGGCAAGGCAATGGGGTTTGAAAAGAGATGCACTGTCACAAGATGAGGAAACAAAAGAAGGCTGTTCCAGATGGTGGAAGATATAAAAAATGGTTCTTGCACCAGCTGTGGCAGTGCTAAGCAACGGGACCACAGGAGTCCACTTTCACACAAATGGATGGAGCAGAGAAAGGAGTGGGAAAGATAAGTTCATATAAGGTCTAAGAACTCCTCAGCAAGCTGGGCTGTGGAGTCTAATATGCTGTTATAATTGTTTAACATTTACATTGAAGTAGTGCACATGGGTTCCACCCATGGGAGAAATAAAACTCAGGACTCTACAGAAAACAAAACCTAAACTTAATTTCCCCAACGCTAATTTCTCCCTACTGTTACTCACACCTTCTTGTCAGTTGTCTGTAATAAGCCACTCTTACCACTTCAAAAGTTATTTTTCCTTCCTTGGTATCCTGCTGTTAATTGATTTATCTCGTTAGACTGACCTCACACTTGGTAAAGGAACCCCCATCCGTTCATGTATTTATACCTGCTCCTGTATTTTCACTCCATACATCTGATGAAGTGGGTTCTAGCCCACGAAGTTTATGCCCAAATAAATTTGTTAGTCTCTAAGTTGCCACAAGGACTCCTCATCGTTTTTGAAATAATAGCCTGCACTTTATTAAAACTGGCTTTTGCTACATGGGCCAGTGTGAAGTGTGTTTATATTTCTCTTGATGAATTTGCCATACTACTCATTCGCATGCACGCAGACGCACCACACAAATATTCCTTTAGATCACATGCCCCGACACCAAATTTCCACACATTTTCCATGTTCTGCCACTCTGTGACCCTTTCCTGCCTTTGGCACAGTCCTGATGTTACTCCAGCTGATTTTACATGCATCAGTGGAAAAGAAGCGAGCTCAGAGAGAGAACAGAAAGAGACCCGGCCCAGCTCTATTTACACAAAGGATTTGATCCTGTTCGTTTTGAAGTCAATGACTCCAATGGTGCAGGATCAGACCTACCAGCTCAACAGACAGAGCTCTTAAAAAGCGGGATGTAGATGGAAGAGAGGGATCCTTTGTGAGTTAAAAGACAGGAGACGGGAGGGCCCTATTTTGGCCCCTTGCCCAAAAGTAGGGATCAGTTGCTGTTTTTTAAAGTGTAAAATACCCTGCCAGGAATGAGCAACAAAGTAAAATCTAGGCAAGAAGAAACTTCAAATGATTTGCAAATAGAATCACTGCTGTCACTTCTCACTCTTCGCTGTGCTCCAAGGCCAGCATGACATGGGAACAAAGTGAAAATGAAATTCAAATCCACTGTCTCCTACAGTGAGATAGATAATAGCCAATGTTTTCAGACACAAGTGTCTAAAGTAAGGCACCTAAATCTAAAGAGCTAAGCTGCTGTTCCTGATGATTAAATACAAGGATGTAAAACCTGCCTCAGTGTTGGAATGTGAAGTGGTCGCTGAAATGTCAAGACTGCCCACAAGGGCTTAGCAATACCCTGTGTAACACAAGTTGAAATCAATGCACAGCCTAGGAAAAAAGTGTTGTGCATACAAAAAAAAAGTTCAGAAATGTTGCTTCTTGAAAACAACAGCGATATATTGTATTGTCCCTGAAAGCCACATGGAAAGAATTAAATAAGCCAGTTGCATAGTTCAGACAACTTGATGAAATACTCATTCCATTAAAGCTACATTGACAGAAGTGGGGAGAATGAGAAACCAGCACATCCAACATGTAGAAACCTCCAAAGCCACAACAGTCAAAGCTTTTATTTTTGGGGGGCATCTCTCTCTTCCCAGGTGCCATCTCTAGCTTTTTTTAACCACTCCCTGGTCTGATCTATTTCCCTCTACTTAAAAGATACCCTCTCCTCCCTATTTGATCATTTAGTATGTGAAACTCCCTTCATGAGTCAAGATTTGGGAGGATCCATTTGTTCTCTCTCAACATCCTTCTGGTGAAAGAGGACTTCGCCTGCATTCTAGCTTCCATTGGAGCACTGCTGTTCCACTGCCTAGGCTGATGCTACTTTCCTTTCTCTAGGGAATTGGGATGGGGATATAATGTGAGGGTCATCCAATGACCAGTATTGCCTCTTCACATACTCTAGAGATTGTTTTTAATAATCAGGGTGAACTTGAGTACCTCATATAGAATGAGGGTATTGATATAATAGGCATCACGCAGACTTGGTAGAACGATGATAATCTATGGGACACGGTAATAACAGGTCATGCTGGTAGGGGAGTGGCACGATATGTGAAAGAAAAAGAGTCAAATATAGTAAAAATCTTAAATGAATCAAACTGTATGACAAAATCTTTATGGATAGAAAGGCTATGCTTGAATAATAAGAGTATAGCAGTAACAATATACTACCAACCACCTGATCAGGATGGTGACAGTGACTGTGAAATGCTCAAGGAGATTAGAGAGGCTACAAAACCAGAAAACCTAATAATAATGGGAGGTTTCAACTATCCCCATATTGACTGGGAACATGTCCCCTCAGAATAGGATGCAGAGATAAAATTTCTAGACACCATTAATGACTGCTTCTTGGAGCAGCAAGTCCTGGAATCCACAAGGGGAGAGGCAAATCTTGATTTAGTCCTAAATGGCCCACCAGATTCAGTCCAAGAGGTGAATATAGCTGAACCACTCAGTAATAGCAACCATAATGTAACTGAATTCCTTGTAGGGGGAGAAATACCAAAGAAACCCACCATAATAGCAATAGCATCACTTCAAAAAAGGGAACTGCAAAAAAATGTGAAATGTAGTTACATGAAAATTAAAAGGAACATTAACACAGTTTCCTTGCAGCAGTTTCAACCTTCTAAAAACACAATAATAGAGGCTCAAATTAAATGTATAGCCCAAATAGAAAAAAAACCACAGTAAGACTACCATTGCTAAAAAAACAAAGTAAAAGAGTTGGTTAGAGGCAAAAAGGCATCCTTTTAAAAATTGGAAGTCAAATCCTATCGAGGAAAATAGAAAGGAGCATAAACTCTGGCAAGGCACGTGTAAAAATATAATTAGGCAGGCCAAAAAAGAATTTGAAGAGCAACTAGCAAAAAGACACAAAAACTCAGAGCAAAACTTGTTTTAAAGTACATCACAAGCAGGAAGCCTGCCAAACAGTCAGTGGAACCACTGGACAATCAAGGTGCTAAAGGAGCACACAGGGAAGACTATGCTATTGCAGAGAAGCTATATGAATTCTTTTCATTAGTCTTTGCATTCACAACAGATGTGGGGGAGGTTCCCACACCTGAGCAATTTTTTTTTAAGGTGACAAAACTGAGGAACTGTCCCAGATCAATGTGTCAATGGAAGAGGTTTTAGAATAAATAGATAAATTAAACACTAAAAAGTCAACAAGACCAAATGGTATTCTCCCAAGAGTTCTGAAGGAACTAAAAAATGAAACTGCAGAACTACCAACTCTAGCATGTAACCTATCACCTAAATCAGCTTCTGTATGAGATGACTGGAGGACAGCTAATGTGACGCCAATTTTTAAAAAAAGGCTCCAGACGCAATCCTGGCAACTACTGGACAAGAAGCCTAATTTCAGTACCAGGCAAGTTGTTTGAAACTGTAGTAAAGAACAGAATTATCAGACACATAGATGAATACAATATGCTGGGGAAGAGGTGATGCAGCTTTTGTAAAGGGAAATCATGCCTCACCAATCTATTAGAATTCTTTGAGGGAGACAATGAACAGTTGGTATAGCGTACTTGGACTTTCAGAAAGTCTTTGACAAGGTCCAACACCCAAGGCTATTAAGCAGAATAAGCAGTCATGGGATAAGAAGGAAGGTCCTCTCATGGATCAGTATCTGGTTATAATATAGGAAATACAGGGTAGGAATAAATGGTCAGTTTTTCTCAATGGAGAGAGGTAAATAGTATCTATACTGGGACCTGTGCTGTTCAACATACTCATAAATGATATGGAAAAAAGGGGTGACTAGTGAGGTGGCAACATTTGCAGATGGTACAAATTACTCAAGACAGTTGAGTCCAGAGCTGACCAAGAATTACTAAGGGATCTCACTAAATGGGATGACTGGGCGACAAAGTAGCAGATGGAATTCAGTGGTCATAAACTGAATGTAATGCACATTGGAAAACAAAATCCCAACTATACAAAACAACGTTACCATACAAGGAAGACCTTGGAGTCATTGTGGATAGTTCTCTGAAAATATCTGCTCAATGTGCAGCTGCAGTCAAAAAAGCAAACAGAATGTTAGGAACCGTCAGGAAAGGATAGATAATAAGACAGTAAATATCATAACGGCATTACATAAATCCCTGATATATCTACACCTTGAATATAGTGTGCAGTTCTGGTCACCCCATCTCAAAAAA